>NW_025422005.1:51087500-52345833 GCF_011764305.1 Mustela putorius furo
AATCAATGTTTTCAATTGAGACCGTGGCCAAGTGGTTAGAATAAGACAGAGAGAAAACTCGCATGCAATACATTTCATTTGCTCGGCTGATATCTGCCGAGCCCTACCGGCGTCTCCGAATGCAGTCATTGATGCATCTACGATGACTGTATAAAATGTGTTTAATTGGCATGAAAAGGCACTAACTGAGAGCTGGTAGGGTTTCCATTATCTGAGTGGACATCTTATTTACTTTAGTGGATCCTGGGAACAAGATGAAAGTATATGAGAACTGAGATGGGGGTTGGGAACGTAAGCTGATGGGTTTTTTGGTTGGTGGGGGGTGGCGGGTAGGGAGTTTTACAATCATCCAGGCAATGCAAAATGCAGCTTTGTAATGCTCCTAGTCTCCCTTGCACCATCAGGAGAAAGACCTGTGAAATAGTTTCCTAATTAGAATCTGCAAAATTGTGAAACTGGCAAGCACTGCGGGTCCTTGCATTTTAGAGATTGCATTTTTATATAGCCCATCCCTTTAGTGTAGTGCAAAAGCTGGGTGGAAGAGAAAGTATTATTTTTAACTTCAACCTCAAGTAACAAAAAGAGGGGAAGAGTGTGCTTCTCAAGATACATCGTGCTCTTTAGTCAAGTCAGAATCCTTAAGGACACTGTACGTGGCATGATACTGCTCCTTCTGCTGATTACTGGAGTTACCAGCCCCTGGCTTAGCACATGTTCAAGTCAAAATTTTTGTTAATTGTTACATTATAAATGGTTCCATATCCTGCCAGCGGAAGTTCATACTGATGGCAACTGTAGAGTGACAACACTTACACAGTCCCAAGAGGTTCCCACGTTTTGTGGGATTTGCCTTTTGAGAAGGTTATTTAGTGTATCAGTCACATGTCTCAATGCTCAGCACTAATAGAGTAGAGAGGGGACAGCAACAGATTTATTTCTATCCTATCAAACCCTACATGTGGAGGGTTTATTAACATATTTTAAGTGTGCTTGAGACTCCTGGAGTTTAGTAATGTCTTCAGATGTTTACACCCTAAGATCTCTCAGAGAATGGGTCTAATTTGTGAGCCACTGAAATAAATTATAGTTATTAAAAGTTGAGACAGATGCATTAAGTTAATATATTTCATACATTACACAAATGCACTTTATTTGTATATATTTGCTTGGTCTGCAGCTAATGGAGAGCTTTGTGATGAAGTGTGGTTTCTGGGGTAGGCACGTAAGGACTTTAAGTATCTGAATCCGGAATCTGCAGAATTGGAAGCTTTAAATGGATTGGTGGGTTGGAACCCTTCCTCCCCTAATCATAAGGCCCAGGGTCCATACACTCTGATGGACCCTGGGCAAATCGTGCCTGAACTTCTCCTTAGAAACGAGGCTGTTGCTAACTTCACCCAAGCACAGGCTGTCACAGCCAACGGAATGCTCAGGATTTATGAGAAATATCATTAGCTCTTTGAAAATGGCCGTGGTAGTAAAATAAGCCTTTTTGACCAAGCTCATCATTGAAGTGTTGTTTTCTTTTTTTAATTGGAAATTTGAAAGGGATAGAGTAGGAAAAGGATGCTGGGTTTGCTCATATAGAATAATCCTACAGAGCCATGAGCCCTGATTACTGGGTGGGAAAACCACAAACTCTGTCCTGGGTGCCTACCCAGTAGAATTCTGCAGAGCAGTGGTGGCCTTCCAGACTTCATGTGGCAGTGTTAATTTTTAAGGGCTGAGCTCTCCCTGGAAAAGTAGAGAGCAACTCTTTCCACAAACTTAATCTTTTCCTTCCCATTGTCCCCTAAAAACCCAAAGTGCCACTTCTCACTAAATCTCCCATAACTAGCAGGGACTTTGTACTAAATTTATATAATATAAGCATGGAGCAGGTTCCAGATATACCAAGTAATTTCCAGAACTATGCTATCCTCTGAGACTTTTTATCATGCCCCATTTTACAGATGAGGACACTGAGCCACACAGTGGTTAAGTAATTTGTCCAAGATCACACACACTGTAGCAAACAGCAGAGCCAGGCCTCACATTCAAGCCTCTTTGATGTAAAAACCTAAGCACTGAACCACTGCCTTCTACTGTCAAACCCTGCTTGATGAATTTAGCCAAGGCTAATAGTGTGACTATTCCTGGCTCAAGGCATATATCTGGGTATCTCAGTATTTTCAAGAATCACAGAAGGATTCCCCTCCCTCTTCATCACCACCCAACTGTAGCTTAGCCAAAAATGTAGCTCTTCTCTGTGCTCTATAATCACTACCAATGCTTCTTACAAGGTGGACAGATCTTCACCTTGAAGATTCCGCATTCAAGATTTTTATTTATTTATTTGACAGAGAGAAACACACACACACGCAGAGAGAGGGAACACAAGCAGAGGGAGCAGGAGAGGAGAGAAGCAGGCTTCCTGCTGAGCATGTGGGCCCCATGTGGGCCTCAATCCCAGTCCCAGGACCCAGGGATCATGACCTGAGCCAAAGTCAGCCACTTAACGACTGAGCCACCCAGGTGCCTGAAGATTCTGTGTTCAAATGTCCATCCCTGTTCTGCTGCTTACCCCCAGCTCGTGAAACAGCTGAATACTGACAGAATGAAATGTATCTGCTCATTCTTCAGGGACTCCAGACAAGGCAGCATCATATGGAAGAGCACAGCATAGGTAGGACACTCAGTTCTCCCACTTGTTAGCCATATAACACAGGCAGGTGACTCGACCTCCCTCGGCCTCAGTTTCCTCATCTGTGACATAGGGAAAACAGCAGCATCTGCTTCAAAGGGGTATTACTAGGATCAAATGAATCAATATTTGCTTGGTGCTTGGTGTGTGACCAGAGCCATACAAGACTTAGTTCCTCTTGTTACTCTCAAAGTAGAGGCTGAGACAATGATCTTAAACAATTTGGCTTGATCTTTGTCAGTTTGGACAACTGGGACAAAGATGCATTTGCTCATCATACTGGGAGAGCTGGGTGGCCTGTAGAATTGGCCCAGTGTTCTGAAGCTATCTGGACATGCCCCAAATATAAGTCATTGTCCTCAAAACTGTGCAATTCATGCATTTATAAGAAATATCACTCAGTCAACAAAAGTGCCTTGTGTTCTTGCTCTGGACCAGGCAGGTACTAGAGACACAAAGCTGAACAAGACTAAGGCTTGGCCCCCACTCTTGGAGAGCACAGGATCTAGATCTCTACCTAGTACATTAGCACATAGCCTAATACAACATGGCAAGTACATAAAGGTTTCAGGAAAGCATGGAAAAGGTGGAGGAGCTTAAATATTTTTGTACCGCTGGGTCAAGGCTGTCATTGAGGGCTCACTAAAGCAAGCATCATTTGAGCCAGGGCTTGAAGCATGGGTCGGAATTTGCCTGTTGGAGGATGGGGGTTGAATACGGGCATCTAAGCAGAAAGGATCTCTTGAAGACATGCATTAAGCTATACAAATTTAGGCTCTGTTTGGGGAATATTGGGGTGTAGGACACAGGTGAAAAAGAGAAGAGAGGCAGGCTATGAAGGGAAACAAGGGGAACACTTGCTCCTAAAGACAGAAGTTAATGTTTCATTTCTTTGGTTGCAAGCAACAGAAATGAACATGGGATGCTTAAGCAAAAAAGAAACTTTATAGGGATGATTTGGGACACCAACAGAAGAGAAATGAAGGCTGTCTTCTTCAGGCACCACCCACTGTTTTTTTCTATCTTTGCTTCATTCTATGCCCAAGTCAAAGTTCCAGGAGAGAAGTTCTGATTGGCTGAGCTCTGGTCACATGCTTACTTCAGGGCTGTACTAGGTGATGAGAGGAAAGATCTTGTGGGCAGATCCTCTAGGGACCCCTTCAGCTTCTAAAGTAGGGAGTGAGCACACTAGAGGGCACCAAGACTACACTTAATTCAGGAAAGGTAATTCCCCAAAAGGAAAGTATTAATAGGAAGGAGCATTTATTTGATGGACAGACCCAAAATTACAGATGCCCATTCTAAATCATCATCGTCATCGTCATCACCATCATCCTCATCATCCTCATCATCATAACTTGTTTTTTAACCATATTGTCATATATTATGCTCATTATGCTCATTATATTTTCATATGCAATTTTATTTCATCCTCATATAAAGTCTAGTAGGGGTACTCCCACTATATGATTAAGGTAGGCATAGCCCATTTTTACAAATGAAAAAAATTACAATTCAGAGAGATTAGGTCACTTGCCCAAGGTCACACAGCTAATAAGTGAGCTAGTCAAAACTTAAACTGAGATACCTCTGATGACAAAGATATAAACCATGGCATGTTGTACTTCCAAGGCTTCTGGTGAAATGGAAGCTTCTGCAGGTTGGCCTCAGCTCCCCACTGCTTCACCCCAGCTTTTCCTTCTGTCCTACCACCCCTGAATAGACATGGTCAATGTGGGGACCCAAAGATTCAGCTCACGGAATTTAGTTGTCCTGTTTGTCGGTTGTACAAACCAGCTGGTAAGCATTCTTTGCACTTGGGCCAAAACCTAGTCTCACAAACCCTTTGTGGGTGTCATATGGAAAACCCCAACTCAATTCATTCCAAAGCAATTTACAGTGTCACTCCCTTTCAAGCCCCGAGAATGGAGAGTTACACATCTGGAGGGCTCTGAAGCATGTTGTTTTAATTAAGGACTGAGCAGAAGCTTCTGCAATCCCTGTGGGCAGATCTGCCCTCATTTTTAAAAATTCCACAAGAATTAACCTCACCTCAGAAGGTAGTGGGGATAACTTGTTCATCTGGTGGTTATATCTCCCAAAGTATTGGGCCTGCCATTTTCAAATCTAGAACCACATATTTGGTATAAGTAGGGAAAACTACATGTTCATGTCATCCAGTCACTCAGCCAGTGAGGCATTAATCTAGGCCCTATGTTTTGGCGGGCCCAGTGCCAAATGCCTGCAAGTATTATTTAACCCACCTAGACAATGCAAGGTAGGTACAGGATCCTCACTTTACAGACACAGAAGAAGAATCTCAGAGAGGTTAAGCAGCTAGTTAAGGTGGCCCAGCAAGGAAGGGGCTCTTTCCATGACTCTGTGTGGTGTTCTGAGTCATGCACACTCAGCAAATATTTGCTGACCTGGATCTAGTTATGGATTTTGATTAACAGTCATGGGGCTGTACCAATCTTCACAGATACCTGCCTTGTACCGTTCAGAAAGGACCCATGTTGCCGCCTATCAGGAAAGGATGCCTGAGAAGCAAAGTGTGACCTTCAGCAAAATGGAGACACTTGAACTGACCTCCCAGCCCTAGAGTAGTCCTCTCCAATTCACTTTTCACATTGGCCACCAGTGATGTGTCTAAAATACACAATGGATCACACTAATTCAATATTTACCATCCTTCAATGGCTCCAAATTACCTTTAGTAGAAAATCCACAGTCACGTGGAATGCAAGACCCTTCATGGTCGGGCCCTTGCCTGCCTCTTCTGTCTCACCCCCCAGGATGTCTCCCATCTCTCTTCACACTAGGCATACAACTCTCTCAATATCCTTGAAGGCACCAACACACCTCTGTTCACTTGTACTTCTCTTTAGAACCCCTTTCTCTTCCATATCTGCTCAGCAAACTCCTTTTCAACCACCAAAACTCAGCTCAGGAATCTTCTCTTCTGGCAAGTTGCCCCAGGATGATTGTGTCTATCCTCTGTGCACCGCTGATGATTCCTGTAGCATACCAGGGGGACATCACTCTGGGCTATGGCAGTATGGGTGACAGGATGTTTTGGTGCTGCATTGGACATAAGTCCCTACTCAAATAAGAATAAACAAAAAGGAAATAGTAAATCTATCTCACATAAAAGCCATGTGGAGGTATAATGGGTGTTAAATCATTCAATGTGGTTTTCCACTTAGGTTCTCTGTAATTTTCTCAGATCTGCCCTCCCACATGTCTTAGTTTTGTCCTCAGACTAACTTCCCCACAGGTAGCAAAGACAGTTGCTAACACCAGTTGGGGCAAGACAGCTGGGAGGAAGATACAACTTTCCCTGTAGTTGATCCTCCCTTTGGTATAAAGAGGCCAATTTAGGCCACATGTCCATCCCCAGACCAACTGCCATTACCAAGGGAATGAGAAATAATAATTGGTTGAAGGAGATAGCTGAATCTATCACAAACAAGGGTGTGTGTAGGATTCCTATGATTGGTTTAGACCAGGATGCTTCAGCTGCTTCATATGGCTTATGTAGAGAATAGGCACCTGGATAAAAATAGAGTTCTGCCAAGAGGGAAGAATATAGGAATTGATACTGTCTACGCCACTGCAGCGGCTGCTTGGCTGTGTACACGCATCCATTCTAAGACTATGAGCCTTCTGAGGATAAAGACCATGATTTGTTTATCTTGGTGTGCCACTGTCTAGGACAATATCTGAAAAGTCTTTGAAAAAAAATGAGGAGTTATAATTGTTAGAATGTTGCTGGAACTGAGGTTTATGCAAAACAAATTAAATGTTCGGGTTTGCATGAGGTAAAGGGGAAAGGCGTTATTTCTACCTGCTGGATCTGTTTGGTATATAAATTAGACCTTTTTAAAAGACACGTTTCTGTCTGCCAGGCTTTAGAAATAGTGATCTAAGAGTCAGACATTTCCTATTAAAGTTTAAAAAACATAGCTTTAAGTCATACATTATATTGAATGCTTTCATATCTCATCTGATTCAGTAGGTTTTAAGCCTCACAGAGGTCACATTTTGAAACAGTAGTCACTTTTTACAACATCTCCAAACATTAAATAAAAATAAAAATTATTATGAAGAATAGAGATGTCCATAGAGACCACTAACATGACACTTAGATATTATTATTATTAAGGACAGTATTATTTGGCATCTGAAGGTTACACTGGCTGGCTTATCTCTAAGTTTCATTTTTTTCCTTTATTGAATGAAGAAGGAAGGGCAGAGTCTATGAATGTTCATCTGTTAAAGAAAACAACCTTATTTAGAACATGGGCTCTTAGGCTGCACCAACTTAGGGATGTTATGAATTCCTAAAATATATGCAAAATTTTGTACATGTGAACATTTTTTTCTCAAGAGAGGGATCATAGCTTTTGTTATATTCTCAGGAGGGTTCTTGATCCATAAAGAGGTTAAGAACTACAGATATTGGAGGGAAATTCCCTCAAGACCTTGGTTGTTACATAAGGAAGAAAAGCTATTCCTAGGGGCACACTATTAACTTCCAGGAAATAGGTCATTCTTAGGTTCCTCTTAGGATGTTTTACCTTAATGAGTTATAGAGTTAGTACACATTTGAAATGAATGGGGTTCTGTAAGGAGAAACTGGTGAAGCATTTCTGCATCTCCTACCTCTGCCCATGCCCACTCCAAGACTTTCTTCAACCCTCTCCTTCAGCCAAAAGAGCTGACTCTCAAAACACATTATTGTCAGCTTCCACATTTACTAGGAACATGTTGGAGTTTGCCCAGCTAGTCAAGGGCTTTTCCCTCAGCTAGCATTTATAAACAGAAATAGAGCTAATAGTTTATTATCCATCTCTGAATTTTGATATATCCATCTCTGAATCCTACAATTTTGATGTGTCATCCCCTGAGCCATAATGGGTGAAATAACAAAAGCAAAGTGAAATCAGGGGGGAGAATGCATGTGTGCCTGTGTGCTCCTGGGCGTGTGCTCGGGGACTGCTCTGAAAAGGCGCTGTTTGGTTTGCGCCATGAAACATCCTTGTCAAAGAAGGAGGATTTGTATTGTTAGTTGTCTGCTTTTTCTTTGTTTCCCTTGTTTCAGTGTTCAGTTACATTTTCCTGTTCAGAATTTGAAGGACGCATTCAAACTTATGGAGCATGACATTTTAACTATCTCATCTCACCATGATTCATCTCAATTTACTTTCTTCCAAACTGTAGTCTTGAGAAAGCGCACCATCGCTGGGTCCTCCAGTGGATAGACGACCATAAACGGCATTAAATGAGCCCAATGTCAGCTAACTTGTGAGCAAGTCTCAGTCATTAGATCCTTATTATTCTCCAAATGAGATGCTTTACTTTAGGCTGGGAACGTGGGGCACATCAGCAATGGCATCTGCCGTGTATTGCTGTGTATTGCTGAATGTTCGATACATGAACCAGCGGAGGTTACGGATGAATCAAATAATCCCAAAGGAACATGGGGATGTGCTGAGCCCATCAGGATCCAGCAGATCCTCACACTTTATATTTGGGGCTTCTGTTCCCCAACCCTTGCTTTGCCCCAGACGATGCATTACCTGCAAAATATATCAATCCCAGGACTGAACCTATGGCTGCCAGACTATATTTTACTGTCTTCAATTGACTTTCTTTTTTTTTTTTTTTTTAAAAAGACACATTTATTCAGCGTCATGATCAGACTATTACATTTAGCAATCAACAGCATGGGTGCAAAAAAAAAAAAAATCTACATTAAAACCCTTTGTTGGAATGCTTTACACTTTCCACAGAACAGAAACTAAAATAACCTGTTATACAATTAGTCACAAATACAGTCCTCGAGTTTTTTTGCCCATACACATGAGTATTGTCTAAAACATGTCTTCTTTGTAGCAGCTAGGCCCTGCCACCACTGTGCTTGGCTGAGTTCACAAATCTGTTGTAACCTGTAGCTTCCCTGTCACTTCTCTGGCTCTCCTCTCCTGCGAAGCTTTGTTTCCTGGCAGTAATTAAAACCTTCTGCCACTGCCATAGCTGCTGCTGCTGCTGGAACCACCATAGCCACCTTGGTTTCGTGGTTTGGCGAAGTATTGGCCTCCACCACCATAAGGGCCAGAGCTTCTGCCTCCCAAATTGCCTCCTTTCATGGGTCCAAAATTTGAGGATTGATGGTTGTAATTGCCAAAATCATTATAGCTTCCGCCACCTCCAAAGTTGCTTCCATCATTACCAAATCCATTATAGCCATCCCCACTGCCACCATATCCACCACCACCTCGACTGCCACCTCGACCACTGAAGTTTCCTCCGCGACCAAAGTTGTCATTCCCACCAAAACCACCTCCACGACCACCACCAAAGTTTCCAGAACCACTTCGACCTCTTTGGCTGGATGAAGCACTAGCCATCTCTTGCTTAGAGAGCGCTTTCCTTACTTCACAGTTGTGGCCATTCACAGTATGGTATTTTTGAATGACAATCTTGTCTACAGAATCATGGTCATCAAATGTTACAAAAGCAAAACCCCTCTTTTTGCCACTGCCTCGGTCAGTCATGATCTCAATCACTTCGATTTTCCCATACTGTTCGAAATAATCTCTTAGATGATGTTCTTCAGTGTCTTCTTTAATGCCACCAACAAAAATCTTTTTCACAGTTAAGTGGGCACCAGGTCTTTGAGAATCTTCTCTTGAGACAGCCCTCTTTGGTTCCACAACTCTTCCATCCACCTTGTGTGGCCTTGCATTCATGGCTGCATCCACCTCCTCCACAGTGGCATAGGTGACAAACCCAAAGCCTCTGGAGCGCTTGGTGTTCGGATCTCTCATTACCACACAGTCCGTAAGTGTTCCCCATTGCTCAAAATGGCTCCTCAGACTCTCATCGGTTGTTTCAAAGCTCAGACCTCCGATGAGGAGCTTCCGCAGCTGTTCAGGCTCTTTGGGAGACTCTGACTTAGACATGACGGTGGTGGGAGGGGAGACTTTAACGATGCTTACTCGGCGGCGTCCACAGGCAGAAAGCTTCAATTGACTTTCATTTTAGATTTCAACCTCAACTGAACTTTGGTGGTAAAAAATCAACTCTGTCTTCATTCATTCTAGGAGTCTTGGCTTCTGAGAGAATGAATCGATAATGAGGTCATGAACAAATATTATTAATGCCTTTTATTATTTATATGGATGTTAATGTGTCCAATCGACGTACAGGTTTCTACCTCTTTAGTCTAACACCCATGACCCTTAGTACCCCCTTCTCTTCCTCTCTCTTTCTTTCCAGTCACAGTTACAGTGAAAGAATAATACATCACAAGCCATGACCCCTTGGCCTTTATGAATTATCTGTTTAGAAAGATGTGAAGCCACCTTTTATATCCACCATAATAGATACTTAGACACAGTGGATCAATAGTGAACAAGTTTGCTGGTATAGTTAATGGGTACCAAAGGGACACTCTGACAGTGACCTCTGACATTGTATCTGACAAGAAATCTTTAGAGCAAAAAATAAGGAAGACGGGCAGTTTTAAAAGTTATGAATGTGGATCTATAGCAAATCATGGTAATTTTCTCTAGGTGGAATTAATTCAGACTCACAGGTAGTCACCTGTTTCTGCAAACCCCTGAATTTGGACCTCTGAAATAGAAATGGCAGTCCACAGCTACACTATTTTGGAAACAGCCATGGTGCTGGGTCTGACACAAACCCATTTGTTATCCAAGGAGAAGCCACTGAGATTGTTTTCCTGTCAAAGAGGACTTTTCTCTTTATGAAATAGGCTGTCATTTATAATTTTAAGCAGGCGTGGATTTGTTAAACAGCCACATGGTAATGGGTTTCTATAAGAAGATCCACAGACCCATAGTTCTGGAAAGAAATTGAGCTTACGAGATATTTAAAAACCTAATGGGAATGGAATATTTTGGGTTTCTTGAAAAGATGGTTTCTGCTCTGCACATTGCCAAGGGATTTTAACAATAAATCCATTGTTGTGTGTCTGAGAGTCTGTTTGAGGCGATTATATTTTCATACATTCTATGGAGTTGATCTTAGGGAAATCACCAGGGTGCCAAGCCCACCTTTTCATGTCACTGCCCTGTGGGGGACTCTCAGGGATGAACATTGATGGTGGCAAGCAGGTTTAAACAGAGTCAGGGAAACAGAGCTAATTTGTGAGTGGTCTTGAAGAGAGCAGACTGCAGCATTCTGCCTGGCAGAGAAATTAATATACATGGCATCCAATCCAAAAGGGACAGAGAAGGAATGTGAAGTCCTCTTCGCCCCACTCCACATGTACATACCGTATTATGATGTCACACTCCAGTAGCATTGCTCTGAAGTCTCAATGGTCTCCCTGCTGCTAAGCACCATTGAAAACACATTTGTCCTGACTGTTCTTTTCTTTTTATCCCCCCTCTCATCTGTGTAAGATGAATCACTCCTGGATCCAGACTGACTCTGAGGGCAGAGCCAGGTCCTGACGAGGTAGCCAGCCTCCTATGGCTTAAACATTTTAATTAATTTCAACACTAATGCACAAATGAGAGTTAATCACCCCGCCACAGTGCTTTCTAATTTACTAAGTTTATTCATTAAAACTTTCCTTACTGAACTTTGATTGAATGTCATGCTTTTTTAGAGGCCTTTCAAACTGCCTTAAGGGTTTTAAAGAGATATCTTGGGCAGCTGCTGAAAGCCTTCAGTGTTTGCGTGAAGAGAAGAATGGGGAAAATCTGACCAGCAAGAAATTTCTCTGTGCTGAACAAGGAGCCTTTCAGGTGGCAGGAGGCCTGTAAAAGCAGGTTTGTTTTTTAAGCAATATATAAAAAAGAAAGGGAAATGTAAGTATCTAATAAAAGAAATAAAATCAGTCACCTCAATACTTGGCAAAACTTAGAAATACATTTCACAGTAAGATGCAGCCATCCTTCACAAAAACAATAGAATGGTAGCAGTGCTTTGTATTCATGTGGGGAGAGATATTCATAAAGGATTTGCCAACCTAATTATTTTGGAATCAATATAATACAAATCTTAGGTACACAGATTTACCTCTTAATTGCTAGTACCTACATTTTTTACGGAGACATAGTTTCAGTGAAGACTTTCATTTAAAGTTAACTCACAAAAAATGCAATCTTTACCTCCCTGATTAACAGTATTAAATATTAGGGGACAAAATACCCCATACTGTCAGTTATACAAAGGCAGCTTTCACACTGACATGCAAAATACATGCAATTGCTTTGTCAGTAACTGACAGTGTCAACGTCTTTAGGAATACGCTTCTCCTATTCTCCCGACTCCATGTCAGAAAAATACTTTAAAAATTTAATAAACAGTCCAATAATTTGGGAGGAAAAATTCAAGTCAGAGTTATTAATGAAAGCACCACTTCTAATATGCCATGAATCAAACTACAAGTTTTCATATTCATTCCCACATTCTATAAATACTGCTCAGTGTTATGCAACAAGACATGACAAACTCATTTTTAAAAGGTATTTTTAACTTCAGGGAATGAGAAAGGTTACCCGAATCCATCCTACCTTGGAAAATGAAGCTGTACTGGAAGAGCTCCCCTTCTCATTTGCAGAGGGTAGGTCTCGTCACCACAACGAGGTTCCCAATGACTTTCCCGATTCTCAAATGATCTTTTTAGTAGAATCTTCTCTTCAGATATTTAATCCCTGTGTCCACCCAAACATTACCAAGAGAGGAACATGTCAGTACAAGACAGTCTGATAGCAAAGTATCTAAGCGCTGAGGTCAGGCAACCTGACTTGAAATCTTGATTTTGCTATTTACTAGCTGAGTGGCCTTGGACAAGTCATGTAAGTTATTATTACATGATTGTACCAGCTATCTCATAGAACTTTTGTGAAAAGTAGTAACTAATACATACGCAGCATTTGCCTATATACAGTGAGTGGCATTTAGAGGTGCCAAACATTATTTACTCCTCACTCCAATTTTGAGAATCAATATTTTTATTATCTCCAATTTTAACAAACTGAGTCACAGGGGAGCCTGAGTGGCTCCGTTGGTTAAGCACCTGCCTTCAGCTCAGGTCATGATCCCAGGATCCTGGGATCAAGGACTGCATTGAGCTCCCTGCTCAGAGGGGAGCCTGCTTCTCCCTCTCTCTCTACCTGCTGCTCTGCCTACTTGTGCTCTCTCTCTCTCACATAAACAAATAATCTTTTAAAAAAACAAACAAAAAAACCAAAATAGTGCTGCCAGGAAAATCTTGTACATCTTTTGATAGATTTTGTATTTCTGATGGGTATTTACCCAGGAGTGGAACTGAAGAGTTTAGGGTATACCTAATTCAACTTTAGTAGACTGGCATGTGTATTTTTAAAAAGCACCGTAAGTGATACTATGAGCTGCTGGGTCTAGGAAACACTGAACTCAGCTGTGAGGCCTACCCCGACTGATGTTGATGGTGTTAGAGTGTAAAAGACATTTTAAAAACCTAGTAATAATAGGACATTTGATATTTCTCGAAAACTGGCCTCTATCTTCCAGCTTATAAGGAAACTGGTTATGTGAGAGCTGGTCAGCGTTAGGATTGAGGATTGTGGTACCGAAAGAGCAAGAAGAGTAAGCTGGTCCATATCTCAGGTAAAAATTCTCAATACCAGTGTCTTCGAAATATCTTACAAAAGACTGCAACTCAGAGGTTCTTCTATAAGCCTTCAGGTAAAAGCACCTTTTATTCTCTAGCCTGGACTTCTGTTTATTATGTCTCTGAAAACATGAAGCTCTTTGCACAGCCTCCACCATCTGCCCAAAATACTTCCCATAGACACCCCCCTTCCCCCCTGACCTCCCTCCTCCTTGACATCCAATTGTCACACTTGACTGAGAGCTCCTTGAAGGTAGGGCCTTGACTTAACCATCTCTGTATAACCAGGCATTGTTGTACATTTTCAATCAATGCTCAGTTAGTTTTCTTCAGTACTTTAAGAAAACTATCCTCAACAGGAATATAATGAGCAGCTTCTTCCATAATATTTCAGGGCATTAAAAAGCATCAATCATGTACATTTTTTGAAGGGGTCCTTCATTGGAGTCTTTCAGATCAATATAATGCACATGTGAGCTCAGGCCCACTGACCATAACCGGGACACATGGAGGAGACAAAGGAAGACAGGACAAACCTTACAGGAACTAGTTAACTGTCTAACCAATCAATTAATTATTAACATGATATACAAACCAAAGAGTTTTTTCTTGAGGCTTACAAGGAACCAGGATTTAGCTCTACATCTGATGTGATGGGGAAAATAATTGGACTTTCTGTTCATTATTAACCTGTCCAGCCATGGTTTGCATAAAGATGGGAAAAGAAGAGATATACTTTTCCTTGGGAGAGAATGCCATTCCTAAATGGTTTAGAATAAAGGAGTCTCTGAGCCCCGTTGCTGCATACAACCGTGCAGGGTGTGCACTGTAAGGATACCAAAAAAGGATACAAAAAAAGAATCATTGGGTGCCTGGGTGGCTCAGTGGGTTAGGCCTCTGCCTTCGGCTCAGGTCATGATCTTGGGGTCCTGGGATCAAGCCCCACATCGGGCTCTCTGTTCGGTGGAAAGCCTGCTTCCTCCTCTCCCTCTACCTGCCTCTCTGCCTACTTGTGATTTCTCTCTCTGTCAGATAAATAAATAAAAACTAAAAAAAAAAAAAATCACTGAAGTTGTAAGCCTCCTTAATTTCATCTGCAAAACTTAATTCAGGGTTTGTTATTAAGATCAAAAGAGCCACCACTTCTGAAACAGAGAGCACAGTGCCTGACAATGATTCATGAAACAGATTTTTGTTAAGAATCTGATTTTAGTGGACACTCATGGAATTTATAATCTAGGAGCATATGTAGACATTAAACTGATAAGGAAATATATACTTAGAAATTGTGGTTTATATTCTGAGAAGATAAAACAAAACCCAAAACAATGTTAAAAGTAGAATAAATGATCTATAACTGAGGGGGGAGGGGTGGTGTGGATAGGGAAGGCCTCTCTAGGAAGTGATGTCTTGGCTGAGCACAGGGATAAGACTGAGTTCCCTTGACAAAGAGTGGAAGAAGCTGGCTTTCCTGGATGGGGTAAAGCATGTGCAGGAGCATAGTTGGAGCTCAGGCAGCAAGAGGACACCAGTATGAGTTGAGGTTGGTAATTCTTAGTATATGTGCTGCCGAAGCGAGCACGAGATTGGTAATTCTTAACGCATACTATTTTCCTCTCCTTTTCCTTGTTTCTCAGGTTCTGCAACTTGGCATCTACTCTAGTCCCCTGGGTACCAAGTGGTAAGTGATATTATCTAGTGAGTGGTATGAAATGTTATGACTCAGCTATTTTAAGAGGGTCTATAGGCATAGGCACAATCCTTATGGAAATAGCTGATAAAGGCAACACTGAGCTTTGGGACCCCTGTCCTCCCCCTTTCTCCTTCTCCTGCCTCTTTTTCCCTTTTAGTGCCTCCCTCAATGGCACCAATCTGGGCCCCAAGCCTCCCACTGCAGCACCCAATGTAGGGCTTTCCAGGAGTGTCCATGCTTCAGAACATCCCCAGGCTTCTTTCCTTTCATTCTTCATTAAACCTGGTCTATTCCATGTCCAGTTCCTGCCAGACGTGGCAAAATGACTGACCAGCTCATCTGACTATTTAAGTTTGTAATAACTTAATAGGTTGACCCTTACATGTGATATGTACTACTTACATTTCCATAGTTGCTTTCAGTATCCTGACGAAGACAAATATTCATATGGAAATTTCAAGCATAGTGAAAGAACAAATGTGGTAGATTTTCAAACAGCCAATAATCCTCAAATCTCATCATAATGGTCATTTGGGGAGTGGGGATGCAGTAGACAGTAAGAAATATCCAAATTTCCATCCAGAAGAAGAAGATGATCCAGGCCTTGACATAACTTAATTCAACATTCAGAATAATATTTTTCCCTGCAGTGGGCTTCTACGGCTTTCCCAGTCATCTCAGTTTCTGAGGGGCTATCTGGGAAAAGAGAAGCTAGAGAGGACCCTGTGAATCCATTAGTCACCTTTCAGATAGAGGCCATGAGGGGTCCCTGTGGGGGCTCCTCCTGCAGCACTGGGCCTATGGTTCTCCCCTTTCTGTAAGGGCTCTTCTGGCATTGACCCATGTACCAAATTGGGACCTGACTTTATTTTTTTGTTGTTAGTATATTATAAAAGGATATATATATTATTTTATGTATATCTTATATATCTATATATTATGTTATTTTATATATATATCTCCTTTATATATATTTTATATTTGCTTTCTTGCAAATATCAAATAGGTAATAAGAAAAATGTCTGCAAAACCGAATGACTTTACTATCTGTAAGATGGGAGATAAACTGTATTTTACCTTACAGAATTGTAAGAACTAAAAAAGTAATGTAGGTCAATAGTGTTGAGCACACAGAGGTATCAAGAAAAGGATGTTGTCCCATCGCCTTGTCCAAAATCCTTGAGGCCAGATGTGTTTCAGAATTCAGACTGCTTTTTAGAAGGAATATAGTGCATATATCATATATTGTATAATACGTCCAGTGGAGTCTGAGAAAACACACTAATATTTCTGTAATCCAACATTAGTATTTCTTTAATCAGATGTATGCACATTCATGTTAAATGGAATAAAGACTATAAATAGTTTCACATTGGTTCAGGTTATGCTTTGTCACTGCAATAGACTGAATGTTTGTATCCCCCCCACCTCCCCAAATTCATATGTTGAAATCCAACTCCCAATGTGATAGTCTAAAGAAGAGGGGTCTTTGAGAAGAAATTAGGTTGTGATGGTGAAGTCCTTACAAAAGAGACCTCAGAAGGCTCTTTTGCTGTCTTTCCACCATGTGGGGACACAAGGAGAAATCGGCAGTCTGTAAGCTGGAAGAGGAATCAGAACTGGACCATGCTGGCCCCCAATCTCAGATTTCCAGCCTCCAGAACTGTGAGAAAGAAATTCGTGCTGTTTATAAGGTACTTTTTTGTAGCAGGCTGAAATACGAAAGTCACCAAATGATTTTGGACCAAATTTATGAAACACAACACCTTTGTTATCAGAATGTAATGGGTTGCAAATAGGAGATTTTTATTATTTATTGCCTATAACTCAACTTGTAAGACTATTCTCATTTTCCCACCTCTCTTAGCCATTCAAAGACCACTTTGCTTATTTATTCTGATTATAGTTTGGAATGTAGAAACAGAAAATTCTTAATATGTTATGAACTGAGGGCATGTGAACTGGTGTGCCGACACATGAGAGAATGAGTTGTTCTGTTCTTATAGGATAAGATCTAGGACCTCAGAGAAGATTTTAACTCAACAGAAGAAGAAATCTGATGATAATTCAATGGACTGGGTTGTCGGTGGGTGAGCTTCCTGCCACTGGAAGTACCCACAGAGAGATGACAATGCATCCTTCATGGATACTGTAAGTAAACTCCTGCATTGAGTTGGGGGTTAGGATACAGGCTGTCCAAAGTTCCTTCCAAGTCTAAGCCCTATAATTTAATGTTTTTATAGTAGATTTAGTCACAATCAACGGAGATTTCATCTCTATTATTCCAGAACTTAAGATCAGGAAATTGGTATTTCCATCTGATCACTGAGCTATAAGCATCCTAGCAAATATCTCAGGCAGTCTATTGTTTATGGGCACTCTGTGGGATGTTAGTAGACTTTTGTGATCCAATAAGTTTGGTTAGACAATTAAACATCATTTCTGAAGGACTTATCATTGTCCTCACAATGCTAATACATAGCATAAATCTGTAAGAGGAAAAGGTAAAATGCAAGGTTTCTCAAAATTGTTTACTCATAGATTCTAATTTAGAATGCATCTGACACAGTTTCTCTTCCAGGGAACACTCTTTGGGTAAAGCAAATCTAAGAATGTCATGGCTTGGTAAAATAAACTGAGATGGTATCGTGCCACTATTTGCCAGGAGTGGTGCAAGGTATGGGGTAAACAATGATGAGTAAGGCCTATTCCCCACCCTAAAACTCAAGGAGCCAGAATCTGGCATCTTGGTCAATTAAGTGATCGTTAAGCATCTCATATTTTTATATTCACTTTTCTGAATTCTTTCCCCTTTCTATCTTTAGGTATCACAGGAAATTATTTGCTGAAGAAGAGCCAAAGATATAAACACAGGAGAGCAGAGGACTCAGCAACTGTAGCTTCTGAGTTTGGAGGCTGCTTCTGAGCCCATGAGCCCACCTGCCATTTGCTCACCCCAATTTCTGCTATACAACTTCATTATTTGTTGTCTCTGGGCACTAATGAGCCACTTGGAGATCTCTCTTAGATCATTAATGGTGGATGGAAGACTTCAGGGCTCCAGTGAAGCCAAAGGTGCTGAGTACTCAAGCCATTTATTATCAGCATGATGAACACCGACAATGGGCTTATATGGTCAGATTATACACTTAATTTAATTAATAAAAAAATTAAGATCATCACCATTAACCTGCATTTGCTCAGAATGCCACAGGGGTGATTAGTTAGAATGGCACTGAAGGTTTTATAGTCCACTCTAGTAAGAATTACTTTGGTATCAATTAGGATTTTCCATAATATCACCTTGTGTAATACCCCTATTACATTACACATTTTCTACAAGTGATTGAGTTCAATACAATGCAGACACGATGTCACAGGACTCTCCCTCAGAGCATGCAAGGGAACTCCCACAAATGTTAACATATTCAGTAAGTGGAGAGGAGACCCTGATTTTTTATATTACGCAAACCCATTTCAAGGGTAATGATTCTCTGTCACAGTTTCTCAGAGCATTGGGAAATTAGACTCACACATGGCTACAGAGGCTTGGGCAGATAAAGGCTCTTCCTTGAAATCTCAAGTTAGTGTTCCTTGCTCTGGAAGGGAATTTTTATTTCCTCAAGTCTATTCGACTTTGAATAGCTTACTTTTAGAGCCAAAAAAGAACAGAGTATTTAGACAACTTTTTTACAATTAAAAAAAAATCAGTACATGGGTAATTCCTGTACACTGAAGAAAAATCAAATGGGAAAACACTGATGAAAAAGAGAGTGCTCAGAAAAGGAAACCATCAACAAAATGAAAGGGAGAAAACATTTGCAAATCTTTTATGTGACAAGAGGTTAATATCCAAAACACATAAAGAAATCATACAACTCAAGAGCAAAAAATCAAACAGTCTGATTTAAAAAAGGGCAGAAGATCAGAATAGGCATTTTTCCAAAGAAGACAAACAGATGGCCAACTGGTGCATGAAAAGATGCTCAACATCTCTCATCAGGAGGGAAATGCAAATCCAAACCTCAATGAGATGTCACCTCACACGCTTTAGAATGGCTATTATTAAAAAGACAAGAAAAATGTGTCGGTGAGGATGTGGAGAAAAGGGAACCCCGGTGCACTGTTGGTGGGAATGTAAGTTCGTGCAGGCACTATGGAAAACAGTCTGAATCTTCTTCAAAAAATTAAACATAAAACTACTCTATGATCCAGCAATTCCACTTTTGGGTATTTATATGAAGAAAATGGAAACTAACTCAAAAACATATATGCAACCCTATGTTCACTGCAGCACTATATACAATAGACAAGACATGGAAACAACCTAAACGTCCATTGACAGATGAATAGATAAATGTGGTCTATCTACAATGGAATATATTCATCCATAAAAAAGAATGAAATTTTGCAATTTGCAACAAATTGGATGGACCTTGAGGGCATTATGTTAAGTGAAATAACTCAGGCAGAGAAAGACAGATACTGTATAATCTCACTTATATGTGGAATTCAAACAAACAAACAAAACGCAAGCTCAGAGGCAGAGGCTGGGGGTGGGCGGAATGGTTGAAGGTGGTGAAAAGGCACAAACTCCCAGTTATAAAATAAATAGGTCACCAGGATGTAATGTACAACATCGTCATTAAAGTTAATAATACTGTACCGCATATCTGAAATTTGCTGAGAGGGTAAACTTTAAAAGTTCTCATCATAAGAAAAAATAAATTCTGTAACTATGTATGGTGACAAATATTAACTAAATTTATTGTGGTGATATTTTCACAATATATACAAGTATCGAATCATTCATTTTGCACAACTGAAATGAACATAATGTATGTTATTTATGCCTCAATTAAAAAAATTTTTAAAAAGTATAAAAATTACATATGACCCCATCACCCTGAGAAATCCATTTATTACTGTTATATAACTGTCCAGATTTTTTCTATGCAAATAAAATTTTGTAATTTTTAAATATATATGGTACCATATTATACAGGCTGATTCATTCAACAGCACCAACACTTTGTCAGCTCAATAATTATTTTCTAAAAATATATTTTTAAGTTTCATTATAGGTTTTTACCTATATTCACTCAATTCATTGCTTATTGTGGATTTCCAATTTCTTAACATTATAAACTTCAATTGTGGTGAACACATATTGGAAAAATCTTTAGGCACATTTTAAATGTTTCCATAGAATAAATTCCTAGAAGTGGAGTTCCTGTGTCAAAGCTATGTATTAAGGCTGTTGATATCCTTTGCCAAATCACCCCCCAAAAAGTTTTATTAATATTTGTTATAATATTTGTTATTTTATTAATATTTGTTAATAAATATTGTTAATATTTATTAATATTTGTTAAAATATTAATTTTATTAATATTTGTTATTAATATTTATTAATATTTATTAAAATATTTAATATTTTTAACATTAAAATCCTCATGAAAAATAGGCTTTTAAAATTCTCATTATTTTTTTTCTTTATTGAGTAGAGAGATGAAAATGGTATTGTGTTAGAGAAATCCTCATAATCTAAGTTGAAAGCATGGGTGTAATCTGAGTAGGTAGAAAGTGGGAAGGGCTGGGGATGTAAGATATCAAATATTATTCAAACATCATGAGGCTCCAATTATTCAATAAACATTTATCAAGCACTCAGTCTCTGCTTAAAGGAGTTTCTGTGTGTGTGTGTGTGTGTATGCGTGG
Source organism: Mustela putorius furo (assembly GCF_011764305.1). Taxonomy (NCBI): domain Eukaryota; kingdom Metazoa; phylum Chordata; class Mammalia; order Carnivora; family Mustelidae; genus Mustela; species Mustela putorius. The sequence goes on from NW_025422005.1 coordinate 51,108,234, forward strand.
GAGGCCTGTGATAACAGCAAACAGCAACATAATACAGTGTGAAAGCATGTAATGGAGACGTGTGCAGGATGTTATGGGAGAAATTGCAGTCAGGGGAAGGCTTCCTGGAGGAGACAGTCTTGCAATAAGACCTGAAGGAGGAGAAAGAATTGGCTAGTGGTTGGTAGGAAAGGCTTGAGAATGAGTCCACATGGTTTAGGAAAGGACTGGATGAACTCACCCTTTCTTCCTTCATTCTGTAAATTTGTGTTGATGGCCTGCTATATGTCAGCAACTGTGCTAGGAGGCAGGGACATGGTGATGAACAGAGATTGGATTCCTATCCTTACAGAGTTGTTGTTGTTTTTTTTTTTTAAAGATTTTATTTATTTATTTGACAGAGAGAAATCACAAGTAGATGGAGAGGCAGGCAGAGAGAGAGAGAGAGAGAGGGAAGCAGGCTCCCTGCTGAGCAGAGAGCCCGATGCGGGACTCGATCCCAGGACCCTGAGATCATGACCTGAGCCGAAGGCAGCGGCTTAACCCACTGAGCCACCCAGGCGCCCCACCTTACAGAGTTTTGATTCAAATGTGGGTATTGGGTGGAGCCACTGCCTCTAGAGCCTATTGGACTTTAAGCTCTGAGAAGAGGTGGCTTGCTTGGCCTGGTCAACCTTGATATCCCCAACACTGAGAACAGAGCCTTCATGAATCTGTTTGGAAAAAGATTGGGAAACAACAACAACAACAACAAAAACAACAACAAACAAAACAGGGCTAACCCAGACAAAGGGAAAGAAAAAAATGAGTAAAAGATGAGTTGCCAGGGATAGAGGGAAGGCAGAAAGCAGAAAAGCAGGTGGAGAGGAGGGGGAGAATCACAAAAGGGAGAAAAAAAGAGATGAAGGACGAGGTTGGAGCCTACTGGAGAGCAGCTCTGGGGCGCCTAACCTCACAGTGTCAGTACGCATTAGGGCCGGGCTGCTTGCCTTCTTGCATTCCCATCCCACACCAATGAGAGCAGACAGGGAGGAGAGAGGGCCATCCCCAGAAGGCAGAACAAGACCATTTCCCTTGCTCAAATATTTATGTGAGCAGAGAGCAGATGCAGCCAGGTGGCTGAGCTGACATCCAGGCACTTCTATTTCTGAGGACTTTCTCATCAGGCTCATGTCATCTTTGGTTCTGTGGCCTAACCAAATTGGACTTTTCATTTCTCAAAAGTATACCTGATCCTCCCCCAAATGTTTTTCCTCTCACTGCTTTTCAAAAATAAATAATAAAAACCTACATCTTTCATCCCGTCACATTTCCTGGATTTGGCACATCAGGCTGTGAGGGTCACATCTACTTATGTCTCTTCTGTAGCCTTCGATCAGACAACTTGTGTCTGACTCGACCTGGCATGACAACTTAGAAAGGATGAGACAAGAAAGTCAAGCAGGAATGAGGAAAAAGAAAAAGTCATCCTGCATTTTCTTTCTTTCTTTTTTTTTTCTTTTTGGTCAGCACAACTTTACAAATACTTTCACATTTTGTTCCATTTTTTTTCCTCCCTCCTAAAGTTGGCTGTCCATAAAAAATTTAGGATGAATGTTCATTCCCTAAATGTCTTGGGTAATTGGATGGAATTTCCAGCAAGTGTCAAGTATTGAGGATAAAAAAATATCTCCTGACTTCAGCAGTATAATCCAAAAACTCTCATTAGTTATTCCACTTTATTTAAATATATATTTTTTTCTTCAATGTTTTAGGTGATGAAGAAGATTAAAAATGATCCCATAACAGTCAGTATAGTATTTTACATTCACTGACCTTTTGTGTAATTTGATATGTTCCTTTAGGAAGTCAGCTATGGCTGTGTTAGGTGAAAGCCTGATTTATAAACATTGTTCAGGGGTATGCGGGGAGGGGGTGAGGGAAGTATGTATTTTGTTCCCATCCCCAGTTTTTAATCTTTTGAATCTGCTCACACCTTTTAGCAGTTCATTAATGTATTTTTATTCTTCCTTCTAAAATTATTGTCGTATTTTCTCTATTAATTCTCAGTTCCTCAAGAGAACTAGGCAGAGCCAAGGCAGAGGTTTCAGATCTGGGTTAAATGGAGGGGGAGACAAGGGTGTCACTGCAAAAACAAAGCATCAAATGTGAAGAGAAATTCTCATTCAGGACCAACCAATTCTGGAGTGGCTAGAACATGCACATGGGTTGGGGGGCTGGATCAGATCCCAAAATTGCTGTAGTGGATCAGATTCACAGTGAGTGGGGTGTGTTATACACCCCTAAACCTAATGTATTATTCTTTTAATCAATAAATTATTCATCAGTGAGAAATACCTGATTGTCCTTTCTGAACTACCTTCCTCAAATATTGACCACGTTTCTCCCAAATAATCTAAATACCAAATCCACTGCCACTGACACCTTGTTAAAAAGGTTGTTATAGAGCTTAAGTGTGCTTCAGGCCCACTAGCTCTATCCTCACAGCAGCTAGGATGGGTGTGTTACAAAGTTTGTAAACAGTGAAATGGGACATGATAGCTTGTGACTTGCACACTCAGATCAAAGGTACACTCTAAATACCACATCTAGACTCATCAAAGAAACGACAGAGGCAAACAGGTTTTTGGTTTTGTTTTTTTTAAAGCCTAAAATTTATCAGAGAGAAGTCTGATTACCTTCCAAACAATGACAGCTGGCCTGACAACAGATTTCTCTATGGCAAAAAAACAGAAGAAAAACTTCAAAGTGCTGAAGGAAGAGAAAAAAAGATGATCTAGAATGTTATACCCAGCTAAAGCATCATTTAAAAATGAGTTCGAAATAAAGACGTTTTATGAATAAAAGTCTAAGGAAGTTCACCTTCTACATACCCACTGAAAAATGAATCAGTTGCAAGAAGAATGGTGAAACAATGGTAAACAGAGCAAATGGAAATTTAATTAAACTAATTTACTTTGCAGAACTCTAAAATACTATATAAAAGTGAAATAAAATCTATGTAACAATAAATAAAATGGGGGAGAAGTTTAATGGCTTGTTAAAATTGCTAAATCCTTGTCATGTGAAGAACAATACTGAATAAGTTTGAATTTTGTTTGGAAAAAATATAGTTTTGCACGGAGATTAACATAGGATGTTTCAGTTGTATCAACTTTTTTTGTACTTAAAAAAAACTCAAGAAAATATGTCTAATCATTCAGATTTGTTCAGTCTATATGGTGGGTACATGGATATCTTCTATGGTTTTCTGTATATTTTGCATAATTAAAAAAATGAAAGTCTCACTTTTTAGTTGTCAGTCTACAACAAAAACATTTATAGTATATCCTCTTTCAGGAAGGAATCTGACTCTCGAATTTTAATTTATGGAGATATTCTAATAACTGCCCAAAAGTTTAAATGTAAGCATGTTTCCTCTCCCAAGTTTCTGATAATGAAACTTAGAAATAAGCTCCTTGAAGGCTTTGCCTAATTTATACCTATGTCCTCTGAATCTAGCACTGAACTTAATATTAAGCCTTCAATAAACACATGTTGAAAGAAAAAGTGAATAAATGTGTTAAATGTTAAAAGTCAGGCAAGTATGTAACATGTTAGAAAAATTTCCACCAAAAAATGTTTAAAATCTGTATTCTGATCTAGCTATGATTTCCACCAAAAAATGTTTAAAATCTGTATTCTGATCTAGCTATGATTTACATTTTGATATAAGTATAAATATTTTGATTCATATTTCTCCTGACTATGACAGAATAAAGCAACTTCCCTGAACTTCCCTTCCTTGTTAATTCTTCTTTCTCCTAAATAGGTCTCAATCAAATTCAAGGGAGAGGTTGGTCAGAACTTCACTGGAGACTTAATATTTTTAGTTTTCCTCAAACAGATGCTCCTTCTTCCATCTCAACTGAGTTCTCATCCCCAGTTGCCTCCTGCGTATCCTGTACCAACCTGTACTTTCATCCTTTGTCACCCAACACTGCTTCTCCTCCTGTCGTTCCTACTTTGATGACTTCTAATACAAATAAGAATTAATAATCTCTTTGAACATTCACAATGGGCCAGTTATTACATATATTATCTAATTTAATTCTCAAATAATCATGTGAGGTAGGTTAGCCCCATTTTACACACGCAAAGATTGATGGGATTAAGGAGCTTACTCAAAGTTAGATAGAGAGCAGGTGACTTTGTTTCCAGAACTAAAGCTCCTGACCAACACAACAGCCTGTATCCACTAGCTGAAGGAAGAGGAGGGGAAGCAAGCGGAAGCAGAGGAGGAGGAGGAGAAGGGGAAAGGGAGAAGAACATGTGCACTCAACTGTTATTGTCCAGCCCAGTGTGGCCAAACTACTTTCTCTCTTCCCCACTCAAGCAGCTACAGAGATGAGGCCAGGTGACCTCCTGGTCCGCAGCACAGGAGGGTGGCTGTAGATCAGGATGGTGGGGCCTGAGAGTCCCACCCTGTGTTTTCAGTACAAACTTCCCAACTAATGGATGAACGGTGCAGGATTAACTTGTAAAATGGGGCTATCCTGCCTCTAAGGATACGTGGTGAGCCTCTAGGTGGAGTTATCATCTATTCCAAGGTGTCAGCCAGGGTCAGGTGAGCAGGGCAGGACAAAGGACATGATTATGGAGAGGACAGTCCATCCAAAGCAATGTCTCAGAAGACTCTGAAGAAGAGAAATCAGAACCATGTTCCCTCCATCCCTTTTCAGGGGACAGGTGTCACAATGAGACAACAGTGAGATAAAGATGTTAGATGCCTTGGAGATGGCAAAAGGTCCAATTTTAAATACTGACTTTGGGGCACCTGGGTGGCTCAGTTGGCTAAGCATCCAACTCTTTATTTCGGCTCAGGTTATGATCTCAGGATCATGAGATAGAGCACCTGGTGCAGCCTGCTTAAGATCCCCCCTCTCTCTCTTTGCTTCCCCCTCTCAAAAAAAATAATAAATACTGACTTTCAGTTCAACCCTGTGAGGCAGGCAGGGCAGACTTTACTGGCCCCATCTTACAGAGGTGGAAACTGAGGCTCAGAGAATTTACATGACTTGCAGAAGTTACGATATGAATGAATGGTGGAATTAAGACTAAAATATGTGTGGCCTTTCTTTCTCCAGGTCACAGATTAATTCTCTACCCTTGGGCATTACCTGTCCATAAGCTGTTTTTCAGGAATTTGGAATAGCTCCCCCTTTCTCCCAGCAGGAGTGGGAGGCACCCAAAGGGGCCTGTTTGGAGAGCAGAACATAAGCTGGGTCACTGTCCCCTTAGCCCCCATGGCAAAATCTACACAATCTAGGTGTGGCATTCTGCTCTGCACCACCCAGCTTCACTCTTGGGTCCTGTTCCTCTTTCCCTATCAGAATCCTTCCTCACCTTTGGACTCTGTCTGTTGAGCAGCTCTGGTCCTGGGGATGCCACACCAAATGGTTGTCACATGCAGGAAGTCTGTGATTGGGGACTATGCTTTCTAGGGCTCAGCCTGATCGGTATAAGGACAGCATCCATTACCTAGGTCCTGCCTGATCTGAACCTCCAAAACTCTGTTCTCATGAAGCCCCCCTTCTATTTAACATCTCCCCATCACCAGTGTCTTCTCTGGCAGCAAAGGGCACTGTGTGATACAGTGCTTTGCACACTGTGCATGCTCTATAAATATTAAATGATGACAGGATATTTTTTTTTCAAAAAGATGAAGGTTCCACCTCTTAGAACTCTCCTCCGTTGTACATCTTTGCCAAGAGTGGGTTAAGATGGTTCATCTTTTAGCAAGAATCAGGGTTTAGAGATTAGTGAAGTGAGAATTGGTCAGGTTTAATGGCATAGATAATATTTTATTTTTATTTCAATTTTAATACACTATCAACATGCAATGAAGTAAGATATACGGCAACACTTGAGGAAGGAACTGCCCTCCAACTTATCTTCAGTTACCAATTTGGGACCAGTTTCTGAAGTTATTTTTCTGCCAGTCTTGAGAATCTCAGAAAATTTTGGCTTCATCAAAATGATATATTAGAAGGGTAAAGGTCACCTTAAACTTTGCACAAGAAATCAGAATAGTGTTTGACCATGACACTTGGAAATTTTTTCCCCCAAAGATATAAAGAAGCTAGAAAAAAGGAAAACTTCTTTCCTCTGAACAATGAAACTTCTTCTTTCTCTGATGGACTTCAAGATATTTATCTTGATCCCAGATACCATTAGATGTACAAATGGCTTAGTAAGGTAGGAAACTGATCTAGTCATAAGACCTTTGGGATTATAATTCCTTATTTATGCCTGTGGCTCCATTAGACTGGGCATCCTTCAGGTCTGGGACCACATCTGATTCACCTTAGTGTCTTTATCAACCAGCACACTGCCTGGTACACAGAAGGCACCTATTGTAAGTTTGATGAATAACAATAGTAATATAAATAGTTAACAGGTGTTGAGTATTTACAATGGGCCAGATGTCTTTGAATATTTTATCAGTAACATTTTATACTGAATACTCAGTCTAACCTTATTCGGTGGCATTATGGATTGAATTGTGTTGTCCCCAAAATTCATTTGTTGAAGTCCTCACCACTGCCTCAAAATGTGACCTTATTTGGAAATAGGGTTGATCACAGGTGTAATTAGTTGTGTTAAGATAAAATCTTAGTCAAGTAGTGTAGGCCCCTAATCCAATACCACCAATGTCCTTATAAAAGGAGAAATTTGGACGTAAGACACACACACAGGAGAACGCCACGTGAAGATGAAGTCAGAGATCGGGATGATGCATCTACAAGCCAAAGAAAGTCAAAGATGGCCAGCAAACCAGCAGAAGCCAGGAGAAAGGCATGCAACAGATTTTTCCCTCACAGCCCTCAGGAGAAACCAACCCTGCCTATAGCTGGATCTCAAACTTCCAGCCCCCAGAACTGTAAGACAATGTATTTCTGTTGTTTAATCCACTCAGTTTGTGGGGCTTTGTGACAGTAGCCCTAGGAAATTAATACAACATATTATTATTATTATTCCCGTTTTATAACTGAGGGAAACCGAGAGAGTCCCAGAGGAATTAACTTCACTGAGACCTACCAAGTGACTTTGCCAGGCTCTTCACAGCTAGCAAATGACAGGCCTGAGAGGGCCCACCAGGTCTGACTTCAGGACCCTTGGCCTTTCTACTTCTCCTGTCACCCTGCAAACCTCCACAAAACCGTCCAAGACCAAGATGTGAGCAAGTGAATAATAATGGCTGATCAGGGCTCAGACCAGCTCCTGCTAACGCTGATACTGCAGCAGTGAAGCGGACAAGGGAAGGGGTTGGAGAGGTGCATGAGAGGTACGTGTGTATCCAGTGGTTTGGGATTTGAATACCCATGGTTATCTTGTTTAACTCTTTCAACAGCCCAAAAGGGAAATAGCACTTACATTCTCGATAATGCTTCTCAACCCAAGGAGTTTTTGTCCCCCACCAGGTGACATTTGGCAACATTGGGACATTTCTGATGGTCACAATTGGGGGAGCAGTGGGAGGAGTGCTACTGGGCTCTAATGAGTAGAGACAGCAATGCTGCTGAACATCTTACAGGGCACAGGACAGTCCACTCTCCCAGGAAAGAATTCCTGTCCCTAAGGTCAGCAGTGCTGAGACTGAGGAACCCTGCTCCAGTTGAGGAAATGGAGGCTTAGAGAGGAAGAGATATTTGTTCAAGTTCACACTGCCAGTTAAATGATGGGACTAGGATTCGTACTCAGATCTCTTGCCTCTAGGCCTAGTGTACTTCTACTCCACCACACCACCCTCTTTTTGATAGCAAACACATCCTGAGTTTTTGGGAAGAGGAAATGTTTGAAATGTTGGTCTGAAAAAATATTTCTGGTAACTGTATTGTAAGTAGAAGTAGGAGAACTCAAACAAGTCTCCTGTCTTCCTAGGAATATTCTCTCCTCTCCAAACTGCCTGGCTGTAGTAAATGCTAGGGTGCCCTGTCTGGATCCTCCCGTTCTCCTAGCTGCTGAGTCCCTGTTCAGTAATTGCACAAGAGTCACTCCGCCCAATGTCAAGCCCCCTGGTGGCTGATGTGTAGAAAGGTCCAGTAACCTTGTGTCAAGATGGGACAACTCTGAAGGGCCATTTCAGCTGCAGAGCTCCCACAGCATTGGCTGAGGCCTCTCTGCAGTTTAATGTATCCCTCCGCCCGTCCTGTCTCTCTCATGTTTATTGGAAAACAACCGCCCACACACAGAACTCTATCTCCAGAGTCCTCGCCCTAGGACTCCTGATCTAAGTCACTAGTTAAAAATGATCACTTAAGGACTGTAAATAGCTCATGATATAACAATAAGTGAAGAAAACTGTAACAAAAACTAAATATATGCTATGATACCAATTCTATACAAAAGGAGATGGCATAGTGATTAAAAGCTTGAGATCCAGAGAGAGAAAAACCTAAGTTCAAATACAAGCTCAAGTACTAGCTGTGTAATCTTGAACAAATTGTGTAACTCCTTTGAACCTGTTTTTTTATCTATGAAATGGAGACAATAACAATAATACCCACCTATTAGACTGCTGTTAAGAGTAAATGACATGGTACATGTAGAATATTTTGTATGGTGTTAACTTTTTCAAAAAAGACTGGAGGGAACCCTGATATGAGGTGAATACTCAGGACCCATGAGTGTTAGGGTTATAGGAGATTTTCAATTCTCCATACGTCCTAAAATTCTACCATTAACAAATTATAAAGGATATCTATGGTTGCAGCATCCTTGCCTCCATCTCAGCCATGCCTGATTTCCATTTGGGGATGCATCTGCTTCAGAGATGCTGGCTTTGTGTTCCCATCCACTGCTACTGTGACCAGGGTGGAGCTTTTAACGGAGACTGATCCAGTCAGCTTGTTGGGTGCTAGTGACCCCAGGGATTGTTTTAATCCCTGGTAGGCATGTGACCTACGCCATTCCAAACAGAGCGAGTGTCTGGACTTCTGCTTGGAGTACTGGGACAAAAGAGGACACTCTGGGATTTGCCATGAATGAGGGAGCACTTGTCTCAGGAGCTTTGATAGCCATCTTCTAACCACAAGATGAACCTGCCTTCAGGGAAATACCTTGGAAGGCAGAGCTGAAAAAAAAAAAGTCTCGTTTCGGGTGACACATTGACTCTGGATCAAAACACAACCGATCTCTGGACTTTTCAGTTACATGAGGAAATAAATTCTACTAGTTATTCAAACAAATTTAAGTCGTGTTTTCTATTTCTTACATCATAAAGACTTTTGAAACACTTGCATTATTTTCATAGTCAGAAGTTAATAATTAGAAGTATATTTAAAAATACCACTCCTTCCACAGGGCCCAGGTCAAGCCCCTTCTCCTCCAAGAGTGGTCACAAATTGCACTGCTCCAGGTTGGCTTCCCTATTCGTGAATGGCTCTAGTCCTCATTGCCTGAATCTTCATCTGACATTAAATGAACTTATGCCTTCTGTTGCTCTCTGTCCCAGGTGTACATATTTTGTCTTCTTAGTGAGTCAGAAAATGGCTCTTGAGAGTGGGGGTCATGTCTTATCATTCTTTCATAAATCTTACAATGCCATTTTAGAGATCCCACAGAGTCATTTTTACTAGGTCTCACATTTATGAAAAGCTTTGATCTAGACTTTAACATTATCTCCAGTGTGTCAAATGGACTCAAATTAAAAAAAAATCTTTAAAGAGGAAAACAAAAACAAAACATTATCTCCAAAAGATGTTAAACAAATAGTTGTACCTTGTATATTAGACACGTTAATTTTTCAGTGAACATATTAGCTTGCTAGGAAAATGATTGAAATATAAAATTTCCATTATCCTGTTTGGATGTTTCTTATTTTTGTATATAGAGAGAGGAATTTCCAGAGACTGAAGACGTCCTCTGAGATGTCCTTGGTACAGCGCCAAGGACAGCATTTACAAAGTAATCTCATTTTCAGGGCTCAAATGAGCTTCAGTGTTCATCTAGCACAATCCTTTTACATTCTAGTTGAGGAAACTGAGGCCACACGGGCAGAGGGACCTTCCAGGCAGCACCACTGATTGGTAACAGAGCCAGGCCTTGAACTCAGGTCTTCCCGGTAGCTAATACAAACTCATTACATTGAATAAAACCATATCAATAGAACTACCTACAAAGCGCTATGCCAATTCACCTTGTAAGGTGCTCCATAAATGCTTCGATAAGAGTTTTAAAGCAGGTTCAAAGTTGTTAACTCATTTTTCAACTTGTCCAAGGCCTCACATGATATAGAGCACTAGGCTGATGGAGGAAGGGATTTTTCTCCACCAGTCAGTCAGGTGGCTTATTTCAGCCCCCGGAGTAGCTGTTAATCAGGTTTCAATAGACTTCAGCGTTTCACTCAGAACCTGTTGGCAATCCTAAAACTCTACCGATCCTGTCATCTCTGCAAAATGAGCTCCGGCTATGGCCCCATCTGTTTTCAGTTTTATTGAGGGATCCCTTCAGAACAGTTCCTGCTGCAGCATTAATACGGACCTCAGCAGGGACCCCCTTCTTTACCCCGAGCTGCTCTCGCAGGGTACAAAATGATGTGCTCCCGCTCCCAGAGATTTAATAGCAGCAAGGCAAGTTTGTAATGTGCTCTTTGTCCCAGTGCCAGTCCAGTTCTTCCCATGCACAGAGTGGTAGCTATCTGGAGAGCAATACTCTTCTCTGGGCTGTCAGACCCTATCCAATTTTTTCCTTACAACTTTGCAGAGAATTCTCCTGCCCTGCTTCTTGATTTCTATCAAACCTGTTGAACCTCTCCTGTGGCACTTCAGCATCCTTCTATCTCAACCTCCTTGCCCAAGCAGATCTAACAAAAATATCATCTAACACACTGAGCAACTAGTATGTGCCCAACTTGGGTCCGAGCAGAGTACCTCATTCAAACCTGTTACCACCTATGGTAGCTATTTGCTATCACAAAGGCTTCTGAGAGGTTAAGTAACTGACGCAGTCACATTATTAAAAAATATTGGTGTTGGAATTTTTAAACCCAAGCAGTTCAGTTTTAGGATTAGGACCCTTTACAAATGTACTAGCCTATCTTAAAGTTTATGAAATTGATTCCCTTGGAATCTGCTCACCTCATAGCCACCCACGTACAAATGACCACCAGCCCTTGATAACTTGATAGTAGGCTATCCATCAGGCACTATAGTCACAGTGCTTACAAACTATAGTTTTCCTTTAAAATATATATATTTTATTTAATTATTTGAGAGAGAGAGAGGGCAGAGAGAAAGAGCACATGAGTGGGGGGAGGGGCAGAAGGAAAGAGAAGCAGACTCCTTGCTGAGCAGAAAGCCCAATGTGGAGCTCAATCCCAGGACCCCAGGATCCTAACCTGAGCCAAAGGCAGACACTAAAACTACTGAGCCGCTCAGAAGCCCTCAAATTAAAGTTTTATAAAATGTTATTATTGGGGGAAAGTGGGCAAAGTGGGCAAGAGATCAATATAAATTAATCCATGTTTAATTAAATGTTTACAAACTGTAATATGTCAATTGGTTCAGTGTAATAAGTCAATGATTGTATCATTTTTATATATGTTTTAATCACAAAGAAAATTATTTTTAGCAAACTTTTTTTTTAAAGATTTTTATTTATTTATTTGAAAGAGAGATCACAAGTAGGCAGAGAGGCAGGCAGAGAGAGAGAGGAGGAAGCAGGCTCCCTGCTGAGCAGAGAGCCCAATGCGGGGCTCGATCATGACCTGAGCCAAAGGCAGAGGCTTAACCCACTGAGCTACCCAGGCGCCCTATAGCAAACTTAATATTATAAATATCCTTTCAAATTTTGTATGGTGGAAAAAATTTGTATGATTGTGTATGTGAGGGCACTGTAATGTGTTTGCATAATGTGGGTGGAGCCTTCAAAGTAAGAATGTCTACAGTCTGTTAAGGTCTTAAAATGACCCTGTTTGCCACCCAGACCTCTTTTCCTACCTCCAATGAAGTATGATCTCTTGAAATGGACTCAAAACTTACCATCTCTAAAATGAGGCTCCTTATCTCTACCAAATAAATCACCATTTATATTCTCTAAATTGCCAATGGCCCACAAATTGGCACAATCTTTCTGAAGATAAATTTGGCAATATGTATCAAAAAAATATCAAAATTCTAATATCCTCTGAGGAAATAATAGTTCTCATTTTTGGAGGACTGGGGACCTCAGAGTGATAAGGTTGGGTGATTTCTATTATTTTCTTTTTATTTTTCTGTATTTCCTAGTTTCAATAATTGGGAAATAGGAAACTGAAAAAGACAATTCTGATGTTACTAACCACCATGAGAGGACCCCTTAATCTCAAATTCAGTGTTATTAATAAGACACATAAAAATCATGAAAAATGAACAATACTAATACAAGAAGTATAAACAAAAAAGAAGAAAATTTCATGTAGGTATTAAAAAGCTCATCGTCCTCAGAGTCAAAGGAATGCAGATAAAAAGTTAGATAATCATATTTTATCAAACAGATTGGTGAAGATTAAAGAAAATTATAATACCCAGGGTTGGTATGAATTCAGGAAGTCAGGTACTGCTAGTGGAAGTATAAATACTTATAATCCTTTAGTAGTAATTTGGAGATATGTACCAAGAACTGAAACAATTCTCTTACCCTTGAATCCAATAATTCTCTTTCCAAGAATTTGCCTAAGAATACAGGATGTACACAAAAATATTTATGCAGAATGCTGTAAAAATTTATATAGGAATGCTGTAGAGTTTTTTATAATAGAAAAAAAGGAAAATAGTCTAAAATGTCCAACATTGGGAAAATGGTTAAATTATTATACATTAATATTATGGAGTACTGCATAGCACATTAAAAATGACAACAGGAATATTTGAAGACATAAAAAGATAATTATATTTCTTGATAGAAAGGGGGAAAATCGATGTACAAAACAAGAACAATATAATCCTATTTACATAAATACCCTCTCTGCACATACATAAACACATACTCACACATGAATATAGGAAATAGAAATTTTGGTTAGATCATTTATCTGAATGGTGGAATTAAGGAAGTTTGTTCTCTTTGGCTTTGTCTATTTTTTTTTAGGTAGGCTCCATGCTGGGTGCAGAACTCAGCACGGGGTTTGAGTTCACAACACTAATATCAAGACCTGAGCTGAGATCAAGAGTCGGACACTCCACCAAGTGAGCTACCACCCAGGCACTCCTGATTTGGCCTATATTCTTAAAATGGACCCCCACCCAAAAAAAAGAAAAGAAAATCTTAATTGCTTTTGAAATGAAAATAAAACCCAAAGCAAGCCTTTTAAAAATAAAACAACAAATAAAAATGTATTTGAGTATCTTTTGAATAGACTAGATCTTACCTCTAGAGAACAGTTATAGACATAAGGTCAAAGAAACCCTAGATATGTAATATATAAAACAGAGTGAATGGTACTGTTTGTTGTTCACCATGCATGGGCGTCTGAGGATTAGAAAAGAAAGTGAATTTAAAGAAGATATGTCAAAACTGTATTTGTATTATTATTGCTATTATTATACTTGATAATATGCTATATCTTCTATGAAAAGACATGTCACCAAGAAAAGGTTTTGGGTGCACCTGGGTGGCTCAGTTGGTTAAGCGACTGCCTTCACCTCAGGTCATGATGTCAAAATCTTGGGATCGAGCATCACATCGGGCTCCTTGCTCAGTGGGGATCCTGCTTCTCCCTCTCCCTCTGCCTACTACTCTGTCTGCTTGTGCTTTCTCTCTCTCTCTCTGTCAAATAAATAAAAAAATAAAATCTTAAAAAAAAAGAAAAGGTTTGTGTGTGTGTGTATTTTTTTTTTTTTTTTTTAAAGATTTTATTTATTTATTTGTCAGAGAGAGAGCGAGCGAGAGCGAGCATAGGCAGACAGAGTGGAAGGCAGAGTCAGAGGGAGAAGCAGGCTCCCTGCGGAGCAAGGAGCCCGATGTGGGACTCGATCCCAGGACGCCGGGATCATGACCTGAGCCGAAGGCAGCTGCTTAACCAACTGAGCCACCCAGGCGTCCCGTGTGTGTGTATTTTTTAAAGATTTCATTTATTTATTTGACAGACAGAGATCACAAGTAGGCAGAGAGGCAGGCAGAGAGAGAGAGGAGGAAGCAGACTCCCTGTGGAGCAGAGAGCCCGATGTGGGGCTTGATCCCAGGACTTGGGATCATGACCTGAGCCAAAGGCAGAGGCTTTAACCCACTGAGCCACCCAGACGCCCCTGTGTGTTTTGTTTTAGAAGACCATTCTTATTCTTTTTTTCCTACACACTTTGTTATATAACAGGTAGTCTGGTAACCATATGATCATCTCAATAAATGAGGAAAATGCATTTCACAAAATATAACACCTTTTCATGATAAAAATACTCAACAAAGAATATAAGGGAATTTCCTTAACCTGATAAAGGGCATCTACAAAACTTTTACAGCTAACGTCTAATGTACTGGTGAAAGCCTGAAAGCCTTCCCCCAAGATGACAAACAAAACAAGGATGCGTACTCTCATGACTTCTGTTCAACATTGTACTAGAGTTTTTTGCAAAGGCAATTAGACAAGAAAATGAAGTAAAAGGCATCAAGAATGGAAAGAAGTAAAACTATCTTGCAGATAACATGATCTTGCATACAGAAAATCCTAAGGAATCTGCCAACCTCTCCCCAACACACACAAAACCTATCTGAGCTAATAAATAAGTTCAGGAAGATTGCAAGGTCCAAGATCAATATACTAAACTCAATTGTTTGGGCACCAGTGTCTACCTCCACAGAACAAAAACCAAAAAATCTCAGTTGTATTTCTTTGCACTAGTAATGAACAATCTGAACATAAAAATAAGAAAACAGGGGCTCCTGGTAGCTCAGTTGGTTAAGTGTCTGCCTTTGGCTCAGGTCATTATCTCTGGGTCCTGGGATGGAGCCCCACATCTGGCTCCTTGCTCAATGGGGAGTCTGTTTCTCCCTCTGCCTCTTCCCCCTGCTCATGCTCTCTCTCCCTCATAAATAAATAAGATCTTTAAACAAGTGGAACAATTCCATTTCAGTAGCATCAAATGTAATAAAATAAGAATAATTTTTTTAAAAAAAGAAGTGCAAGGCTTACACACAAAACTACAAAACATTGTTGGAAGAAATAAAAGAATCTGCCTAAGTAAATAACAAGACACCTCATGAACTAGTTAATACTGCAATACACCCCAAATTGATCTAGAATTCAGTACAGTCCTTATTAAATTTCAAGTGTCTTTTTTTTTTTTCAGGAATGGACAAGATAATCCTAAAATTCATATGGAAATGCTAGAGACTCAGAGTAGCCAAAATAATCTTCAAAAAGAAGAACAAATTAGAAAGTTTCATACTTCCTAATTTCAAAATCTGCTACAAACCTACAGTAATCACAATAAGGTAGTACTGGCATAGAAGTAGACATATGAATGAATAAAAAGAGAATTAAAATTCCAGAAATAAATATATACATCTATGATTAGTTGACTCAACAAGGGTGTCAAGACAAGTCAGTGAAGACAGCCTTTCGAACAAATGATGCTGGGAAAAACAGACGTCCACATGAAAAAGAATGAATTTGGATCCTTATCTCACATGATATAAAAAAATTAACTCAAAACGGATTAAAGAACAAAAATGGAAGAGCAAAAATTATAAAACTCTCAGAAGCAAACATATGTGTAAGTCTTTGTAACCTTGAGTTAGGCAATAGTATAAAGCACAAGCAACCAAAGGAAAAATAAATAGGACTTCATCAAAATTAAAAACTTTTACACGTCAAAGGACACTATCAAGTAAACAAAAAAACAACTCACAGAATGGGAAAAAAATATGCAAATCATATATCTGATAAGGGTCTAGTATTCAGAATATATAACCAATGCTTACAACTTAACTATCAAAAGACAAACTATCCAATTTTAAGAAGGGGAAAGGATTTGAATAGATATTTCTCCAAAGATATGCAAATAGCCAATAAGTACATGAAAAGATGCTTAACATCATTACTTATTAGGGAATTGCAAATCAAAACCACAGTTAGATATCACTTCACACCCATAATAATGGTTTTATTAAAAAAGACAGACAATAACAAGTATTGGTGAAGATATATAGAAATTGGAACTCTTATACTTTGCTGGCAGAACTGTAAAATGGTGCACTCATTGCGGAAAACAGTTTGGTTGCTCCTCAAAAAGTTAAACACGGTGCTACCATATGGCCTAGCAATGCCACTCCTAAGTTTATACTCAAAAGAATTGAAAATGGGGGCACCTGGCTGGTTCAGTTGATAGAGCATGCAACTCTTGATCTTGGGGTGATGAGTTTGAGCCTCGGGCTGGGTATAAAGTTTACTTTAAAAAAAAGAAAATTGGGGCGCCTGGGTGGCTCAGTGGGTTAAAGCCTCTGCCTTCAGCTCAGGTCATGATCCCAGGGTCCTGGGATCGAGCCCCTCCCTCTGCTCAGCAGGGAGCCTGCTTCCTCCTCTCTGCCTGCCTCTCTGCCTGCCTCTCTGCCTACTTGTGATCTCTGTCTGTCAAATAAATAAATACAATCTTAAAAAAAATAAAATAAAATAAAATTGATGGGGTGTCTGGGTGGCTCAGTGGGTGAAGCCTCTGCCTTCGGCTCAGTTCATGATCCCAGGGTACTGGGATAGAGCTCCACATCAGGCTCTCTGCTCAGCAGGAAGCCTGCTTCCCCCTCTCTCCGCCAGCCTCTCTGCCTACTTGTGATCTCTGTCTATCAAATAAATAAATAAAATCTTTAAAAAAAAAAAAGAAAATTGAAAATAAATGTTCACACAACAGTTTGTACATAGATGCTTATAATAAGCATTCAGAATAATCAAAGGTAGAACCAACCCAAATGTCCATCAACTGATGAATGGATAAACAAAATGTGGTATATAACCATATAATGGAATATTACTCAGCACTATCAAGGAATAAATTACTGACTGATGCATGCTGCAACATAGATTAACCTTGAAACATCATGGTAAGTGAAACAAGTCAGACACAAAGTGCCATAGAGTACACGATTCCATTTATATGAAATGTCCAAAAGAGTTAAATCTATAGAACAAGTGTTCTTTTTTGTGTTGATGAAACTTTTCTGGATTTAGATAGTGATGATGGTCACACAACCTTGTAAATAGACGAAAAGCCATTGAATTGTACACTTTAAATGGTGGATGTCATGGTACGTAAATCATATCTTTAAGAAAATAGAGTGAGTCTGGGGACAATGTGCCAGTTTTCGTTGAACCAGACCCCCATTTTGGTGGGCAGTTGGCTTGGAAGCTGTTGTCCCAACTAGCTAGACCCTAGAGCAGTAGCCAGTTATGCAGTTGTTAGGAAAGTCAGAGCAATGCATGTGTGTAAGGGGGAGGCCTAGAGCTGGCAACAAGGGAGGGCTGATAACTTGCACCCTTCTGACTTCTTCCATACACAGCAACAGATTTCCCCAAGTGCTCTAATCTTTCCCTCTGGGTGTCATTTGACATTTTAAAGATGAAGCTCAGGACTTGGGTTGCTGTTCACCTACAGCACCAACCAACCTTTGCAAGCAACTTACACAATGCTTCCCACAATCACCTTTTCAAAACTAACAGAAACAGGGTTTAAAGATTTTATTTTAAAATTTAGCCAATAAAGTTAAGTGTTTCTCAGAAAAATCAGCACTGAAGTGTTGTCCTCCTCTCCTCCCTCAGAGTTTTGTCAATATTTTAACTTCACGAAAGACGCTAAAGATTTTCATACTTCCCAAGCGGAGCCAACCCGAGGGGCATTGTCTCCCAATTCTCTTAACTGTGCTTCTCGCAGAGCTCTTTTTCTGTGCACTCTAGGCCTGGGGAAAGCAAGAGCTGGCGCTAGGTTTCACAGCCTTCCCTGCCTGGGTTAAGGATCACCTGTGATACTAATAATTGTTGTCTTTGGTAACTTCGACTTGAACAGTAACAAAAGGTATAAATCACCCCCAAGGCTCTTAATTACTCCCATTAACAGTTGCTTTGTTATCCCGGATGCAGAGCAGTGAAACTGCTCTGTGAGTACACACTGTGAGTACAGAGCTACAAGCCTGGCTTCAAGCCAGGAGTTAAAATAAGTTATGCTAAATGGATGGTTCAATTGTTCCCCTGGACTCTCTCTAGGTTTGGGGGATGTGGGCCTAAGCGAATGAACACTATAGGAGTCAGGGTCTGTGCATCTTCTAGGAGTTCCTTGGGGTGTTGTGCTGTCTCTTGCCATGGTTATTTTATTTTTCTAATCTTTCTAAGTTTTGCTTCTAGCGTCCGTGTTTTTTTCCTCCCTCCCTCCCTCTCCTTTATCCTACCCTGTGCCACTACAAATCTTTCTACTTTTCTTCCATGCATTTGGTAACTGGCAAAAAAAAAAAAAAAAAAAAAAAAATTGAGGTGTAAAATTTAGGAGGAAAATCAAAAAAAGAAAAAAAAGGAAAGGAAAAAGAAAGCTACTCAGCTGGGGCATTTGAGATAGAAGTCTAGAGATTTTAAACTCTCTTCTTCAAAAAAATGACACAGTACCTGTACAGTCAGATCTCAACTCCTCAGTGAGGAATTCAAGAAGCTCTATGATGCGGCCCCAACCTCCCTTCAAGGCCACACCCAGCTGCCATTATGAACTGTGATCCTTCGGAGCACAGACTTTGGATACTAGTTGATGGATGTCTGACCCAGCACACTCACGTCCTTGCCATGTGACCCTGGACAGGTCAGTACACTTGCTGGGCCTCAGATGTCCCCCAGGTACCTACCTCACAGATCAGGAGGTTAAATGAGATAGACGATACCTGAAGGTGCTTAACGCAGTTGGCACAAAGTAAGTTTTTAGAAATGTGATATGCCACCTGATGATGGTGAGAATCTGAGAAGTGTGCACTTTGCTTTCAATTGCTAATTAATTTTGAAGATTTTCAGGCCAAATGCCCCAACTGTCTTCACCAGCACCCCGCCCCATAGCTCTGATCTCTATCTTCTCCAGCCATGCTCTCAAAACTTGCATTGAACCTTTAAGCTGGATCTGCCTTCACTCTGCCTTGAATTCTGCCTCCCCCACCGGGATTTAAACTTTTTTGAGGACAAAGATTATGCCTTGCATGTTTATGGAGTGAATAAATAAATAACAAAGAAATGATTATGACGAAATATATATGAAGTGAACACAGACCTTTTAGAAATAATGAACCTTTTCCAGACATCCTGATATACTGAGTCTTGAAACTGCTACCTACTAAGAAATACCTCAGGAGCCTTAAAAAATTCATTTGGTAACAAAAAAAAGTATGCTCCTATTTTTTTTCCTTCCTCAAAACCTCCTTGTAATTTCCTTTCCACTGAATCAGCCAAAACTGGATCACAGGAGCCAACCCCATCTTTCTTTGAGATCAAGCAATCTCTTTCTAACACATGATAGAGTCCAGGCTCTGTTAGTGGACTCAAATAACTGAAAAGGAAACAAATCTCAATCTCCAGCATCTCTGTCTTTGTTTCTCTCTTTACACACACACACACACACACACACACACACACACACACACACACACAAGAAGTGATCAAAGTCCCAACAATATTTATATCTGGGTAGTAAGAATTTGGATGATGTTAATTTTCTCTCTCTTTTTTCTTTCTATAATTTCCAAGGTCTCTACAATAAGTATTATTGCCATGGTAATTAGAAAAAAGTTAACACGAAAGAGTACTATGGGGAGGAAAAGAAAGCCTCCTTAGATAGAAATACATGCTAAAGCCATAAGCTCAGATGGCCTAGGACAGTTCTAACTCAATATTGGATTCCACTGACCCCAATGTATGCTCTTTTCATCTGTGTTATGACAGTTTAGGTGAGATGCTCCTTTGTAAACTTGACTTACCTAGGAAAACAAGCTCAAGACAAGAGCCATGGGGCCTCAGTCCCAGCTTGTGTAAGTCATTTGCATCTTGGCAGCTATATGCCTACTGCAGCTCCAAGTGCACTGGGAACATTGAAATAAAGCTCTTCCAAAGTCAGGTATCAATGCCCATAGTCAAAATAAACAGCATGCATGATCCTATATTCATTATCATCACTATTATTACCATCAACATTTATGGAACTCTTGCTACTTGCCAGAAACCACATTAAATGTCTGCATTATCATATGCAACCTCACAAAAACTCTGAGGGAGAAATTATTACTGTTTTCTATTTAACAGAGAAGGAAGCAGAAACTTAGAAAGTTTATCATCAGAGAAAACATTCACTTTACCATATTTTACTTTAAAGCAGTTCATGTGAGAAAGATATATAGACAATTGGGTGAAAAATCTAGTCTTTGGAAGGAAAAAGAGGGGTGGGGGAAAGAAAAAGAGCAACGGGGAAGGCTGCCAATCTATAGTAAGTCAAAAAAACATTTGTGTCTCTGCAGCCCAGAAATGCAACCCACTAAGTCTGACAGGGGACAGAAAGACCAGAGGAAAAATGTTTGCACTTGAAGGTCAGTATTTCCAAAATGTGTAACCTGATCGCAACACAGGACTGCCTCTGTACACAACCAGTAGAGGCTGGCCCCAAGCTGGGTGGCCAAGATCTTGAGAAACGATGCCATCCTAATAATTCAATAGTTCTTTTTCTAATAATTAAATTATTATTTTTAGAGGGATAGCATATCTGAGATCTCTTGTGTCCTGTTAATAGGCTTTATTTTTGTTGTTGTATAGTTTTATTTCATTGCTTAGGCTAAGGTGAAGCTATAACTCAGTTTATGCTATATGTTACAGGCAAGCTGCTTACAATATATGGTCTCAGGAATTTTTGGAAACTTATCTTTGGATGTTATTGGCACAAAATAACAGTCTAGAATTTGGTCCTCTGGGTATAAAAGACAAATAAACTTCCTGTGGCTTGACAACTTATAAAAGTTAACTCTGCCACAAAACATGTTGGGGGGAAAAAGGCTCTGAAACCTTTTCCCAAGCTCTGGAATAGAAAAACCAGAGAGGGTTGTAAGAATCTAGACAGTATGATACTATGATCAGGAAAAATTCAAGACTTCTAATTCAGAAGTGACAGGTTACAGACAGAAAATTTGCAAAAGACACTATGATAAAGGACTGTTATCCAAAATATACAAAGAGCCCTTAAAAGTCAACAATAAGAAAATAAAAAACATGATTTAAAAATGAGCTGGGGCACCTGGGTGGCTCAGTTGGTTAAGCATCTGCCTTCGGCTCAGGTCATGATCTCAGGATCCTGGGATAAAGCCCCACATCAGGCCCTCCACTCAGCGGGGAGTCTACTTCTCCTTCTCACTCTCTCTCTGTGCTCTCTCTCTCTCTCTCTCTATCTCACTATTTCTCTCTTAAATAAATAAATAAAAACATTTAAATTTTTAAAAAAATGAGCCAAAGGCCTTAACAGAGCACTCACCAAAGAAGATATACAGAAGGCAAATAAGCATATGAAAAGATGCTCCACATCATAGATCATCAGAGAAGTGAGAATTAGAACAACAATGAGACACCACCACACCGTCTTAGAATGGCCCAAACCCAGAATCCTGGCAATACCAAATGCTGGCAAGGAGTGACAGGAGCTCTCATTCATTGTTGGTGGAAATCTAAAATGATACAGTCACTTTGGAAGACACTTTGGTAGTTTCTTTAAAATTTAGCATACTCTTACCATATGACCCAGAAATCATGCTCCTTGGTATTTACTCAAAGGGACTGAAAACTTATATCCACACAGAAACCTGTACACAGATGTTTATAACAGCCTTATTCATAATTACAAAAACTTGGAAGTGACCAAGATGTCTTTCAATAGATAAATGATAAATTGTGGTACACCCAGACAATGGAATATTACAACAAAGAAGAAATGAGTTACCAAACCATGGAAAGACATGGATAAACGTAAAGGCATATTAGTAAATGAAGGAAGCCAATGTGAAAAGACTATACACTGTATGATTCCAAGTATATGATATTCTAGAAAAGGTAAAACTATGGAGACAGTACAGGGACTCATAGGGAGGGAGAAATAAACAGGTGGAACAATGAGAATTTTTAGAAACTATTCCAAATGATAGATACAACAATGGTGGATACATACTATTATACATGTGTTAAAACCGACAGAATGCCTAACACAATGAGTGAAGCCTCATGTAAACTATGGACTTGGGTGATAATGATGTGTCATTGTAGGTTCATTGACTGTGGTGGGAGAGGCTGTGCATGTGTGGAAATAGTGGATATATGGGAACTTTGTGCTTTCCACTCAATTTTGCTGTGAACCTAAAACTTATTTAAAAAATGAAGTCTATTTTAGGGACGCCTGGGTGGCTCAGTTGGTTAGGTAACTGCATTTGGCTCGGGTCATGATCCCAGGATCCTGGGATCAAGCCCCGTGTTGGGATCCTTGCTCGGTGGGGAGCCTGCTTCTCCCTCTCCCTCTGCCTGCTGTTCAGCCTGCCTGTGCTCTCTCTCTCTCTTTGTCAAATAGGTAAATAAAATTTAAAAAAATAATAAAATAAAATAAAAAATAAAGTTTATTTAAAAAAAAGAAAACTCTGTGTGTGTGTGTGTATGTATGTAATAATTATCTTCTATATTTACAAGACTAATAAGAAGGAAAATTGTGAAACTGGAGCAAGCTGATCCTTGGGGTTTCCTGAGCTCTACTTTGAGTCTCAGTTCCCTAGGCTAGAGTTCAGGGATTTCTCTACCACATGCTAGGTACAGTGTTTTAAATCCATGGGAAGGTGGTAAACCATTCCTGCCCTCATAAAGTTTACAATTCAAAACAAAGGGAAGCATTAAACAAGTAATTATAGTAGCTACACAAATAGCTGATTGAATTGTGATAAATGCCCTGAAACAACACAACAAGATCAAACCTAGTCAGTGGACTCAGGGATGACTTCCCTGGAGAAGAAATTTAATCTATAACATGAAGGTTGGCTGGAAGCTAAGCAGGGCAAGGTGTATTCTTATGTTGTGGGGTAGGGTTGAAAGAAAAGAAGCTCAGCATAGGAAATGCCACACAGATAGGCTCTGAGGGAGGAGGGCTGTGGAGCCTGAGGGAGAAACTGAAAGCCCAGATGACTATTGCACTAAAAGTGTGAGAGGTGGGAAGAGAAGCAGCTGGAGAGATGGGTGGGGGACAGAATGTATTCTAAACTGTCGTAATAGCAAGGGTCAGCCTCTGAAGGATTTTAAGCAGAAGGGTGATGGTATTTTATCTCTCCTTTTATTTCCAGAACCTAACCCAATGCTTAAAACATCATGGGTGGCTCAATAAACATTTGACAGAGCAAAGATGGAAGGAAAATGAGGAAGAGATGGACACACTCATTTACTCAATTATGTATTATGTAATAAGTGGAATTCTAGTTGTCTGGGATTGGCAATGCACCCACTTACATAATTCATTTTCTGAGTGAAATCATCGTGGCTATCACCATCACCATCATCCATTATTACTCAAATAATCATTTTCTTCTTCAAAACCCAGAATATGTTATTAAAGTTTTTTTAATTATAATTTCAAATCAGAACATTGTCTTGTCAATTCTCTGCGTCCAAGATCTGGGGGTCACTCTACTTTCCATGTTTGCCATATCTGAAAATTTATGTGTACCTCTTGATGAGAGATATAAAACTCAACAGCAACTTTACTACTAATGATGAGAGGTATTGGTTTTTATTTGAAACCATTGCTCTTTAATGACCTAAATAGCTTTAGCACTTTTCCTAGGCTAGACAAAGAAATATTGATTTTCCTTTTTTTTTTTCTTCTCCTGCCAGAGAAATCTTGCTGAAGGAGTAATTCAGCTAACCTGGCTCTTTTGGCATTTTCTCCCATGGTTCAGCTGGGACTCTAGAGCATATAGAAATTCTAAGAATGAAGTGTTCTTCTTGTTGGCAATGCTATCCCAAAGGCAATTTACTCCTGTTCAGAGTCTGAGAAGTCCCTCCTGCTCTTTTGTGTAATGTCCTCTTCAAACAGATTAAAAAATATGATCAAGTCTCATTTAAGTAAGGAGAAAATACTTCCTCAAGTTATGAGACATGGGAGGAAGGTAGAGGAGGTAGCCATACTTACAAATTGAATAAAGGCAAGACAACCAGAATGCAGATGTTCCTCAGGACCCTGGGCAAAAGTGAAAAGGGAGAAAAGGTAGCAAGACGGCAAACTGAGGAACCTCAGACAGCTCTCCCCAAGGGTGCCCAGGCTCCCTGGCAGCACTGAGCTGGGCTCCTCTCAGATGGTGGAGAGCATTTCCTCTTGAATTCCCAGAACTCAGGGGGCTGTCTACCCTGTGGTAGACGGTTTATAAATGTGTGTTGAATGGAATGGATGGAAGAAACAATGAACGGCTAAATGACTAATAAACAAAACAAACCCACATTTTGGCTGCCACATATTGGAAAGGAAACAAATAATTACCATCTTGAAATTACTTGATCAAGCTAGGGTGTATTCAGCAGAACTAGTCAAGATGTACCGGTAGGTATGGGGGCTGAGGAGGAAATATGCGGCAAAAGAAAGAGTGTTCTGAAAACACTTTAGGTGATAGGTCACAAACTACTGCCTGTGGGCCAGTCACTTGTTTTTGTAAATGAAGTTGCATTATTTTAATTTAATTTTATTTTTTAAGATTTTACTTTTTTAAAAAAGATGTATATGGGGGGCATATAAGTAGGGGGAGGGGCAGAAGGAGAGACTCTTCAAGCAGACTCCCCACTGAGCATAGAGCCCCATGTGGGGCTTGATTTCATGACCCTGAGATCATGACCCAAGCTGAAGCCAAGAGTGGGATACTCAACTAACTGAGCCACCCAGGCACCCCTAAGATTTTATTTTTAAGTACTCTCTACAAACCATCATGGGGCTTGAACTTATAGTCTGGAGATCAAGGGTCAGATGTTCTACCTACTGAGATGGCCAGGAGCCTCAAATGAAAATGTATCAGAACACAGTGACACCCAATCCTTTATGAGCTGTTTATGGCTGCTTTCAGCTATAATTGCAGAGTTGAGTCGTTGCAACAGAGAGCATAAGACCACAAGCCTAAAATATTTACTATCTGGACCTTTACCAAAAATGTCTGCCCACACCTGCTTCAGGTCAAAGGCAGAAAAAGGATCCAATCCAAGGAGATATAAGCAGGCAGGATCTAGTATCATGGGATTCTCAAGAGAGTCAGAGTGGGATGCTGAACCTCAGACACATAAAATGCTACAATTGGACGGGAACTTAGAGTCTACTGGATCAACCTCCTCAACTGTACAAGGAAAAACTTTGGCTCAGAGAGGAAAAACAACTTGCTCAAGGTCACACAGTCAGTTAGTGAAAGCTCTAGGACTAGCAGAGACCTCGAGAACTACTAGGTAAGAACTGTAACCACACCTGGTCGCTCGGAGGTCCAGAGTGAGTTTGTTCCCTGACTGTAGCAGAGACCCAGTTCCTGGGATCACATCACATCTTGGGGCTCAGGGACACAGGCCTATTTATCTTAAGAAAAAGGCAGAATCTAGGTAAAGAAAGGAGAGGACTTCTTTCCCAAATTTCATTTTTTTAGTCCTCTGAACTTATGGTTGACTTTAATCATAAAATATGTGAGGGTCAATGCCACCCAAATCAAAATTAACTTTGCAAGAAACTTGGGGAAGCTAAGAAGCACCTGGCAGATGTGTGTGTGTGTGTGTGTGTGTGTGTGTGTGTTTTAACCTATCTAAGAAGCCTCATGGAGGAGCAATTTTGACAGGTCCCATTAAGTATTCTGTCAATTGGTAATATCTAATCCCAAGGCATTCCAAAACATAACATTCTGGGTAAATAATTAAATAAACACATTGCCTCCCAGGCTTGGAACCACTCTAACACAGCCCATGTTGAAGGAAAACAAGTTTCTCAAACTCCAGAGAAACTCAAAGTCCTGAAAGGTTAAATAAATCCCAGGCACATTAGAGTAAGGCTTCACTGGTCAGGGCCTAGGAGAACATTCTTCTGTGGTGTGGCCCACCAAGTATCTCCAGCTAAACAAACTCCTCGCCACCAACCTTGCAGGCCAAGAAAGAGTTCACTGAAGAACTGGATTAAAGCTTTCCTGTGGCTGTGGAGTGTTAGCTTCTATCCTTAGGAAATGGTATCTGTGGAAGAGACAGAAAAGCTCATACGGCCAGTCCCTCGTTCTGTTAGGTAAGGAAATAGAGCCCAGAGAGGTACGCCTATTGCCACAAGCCATAAAACACAAGACAGTTTAGAATCTTGGCCTCTTTTCAACATATCACACATAAGAAAGCCTACCATAGCACCTAGCAAATAGTAAGAACTCAACAAACATTTGCATTATGAATGAATCAATAAATGGATTTAAAAACTCCTCCTACTACTGAATGCCTTACATGTTCTGTACACTGTTTTAGGCTCTGGAGATATAGTGTTGAACGAGGTCCCTGCCATGTGTGTGTGTGAGTGTGTGTGAGTAGTAGTCATCGTCGTTGTCGTAGTAGGGAAGTAGTCAGTAGTAGTAGGGCTATCAGGGTAATGTATTTTGAGGAGCAGAGAAATAATTACAATAATTAATATTTAATAAATATTTGCTATATGTCAGCCAGATACTGTTCTAAGCACTTTGTCTTCATCAATTTGGGCAGCCATAACAAAATACCATACCCTGGGTGGGTTAAACAACAGACCTTCGTTTCTTGATATTCTGGAGGCTAAAAAGTCTGAGATCAAGGTTCTAGATAATTCCACTCCCCAGTCAAGGCCCTCTTCCTGGCTTGCAGACTGCAGCCTGCCCACTGTGTCCCCACAATGTGGAGATGCAAGAAGCTCTGGTCTCTCCTTCTTCTAAGAACACTAATCCCTAATCCTCTCATGGGACCTGTACTCTCATGACCTCATCTAAACCTAATTATCTCCCAAGGGTCCCACTTCCAAATACCATCATACTGGGAGATTAGTGATTCAACATAGGAATTTTGGGCAGACACATTCAGTCCATAACAGCACTGTATATAGACCAACTCCTTTAGGACTCAATAACGTGTGAGAGAACTACTCTTAAGCCCTCATTTCACAGAAGAGGAAACAAGCACAGGGAGGTTAAATAGCTTGCTCCAAGTCACACAGTTCTAAGTGGCAGAGTCAGGATTCAAACCCAGGCAGTCTGAGCTTTATAGTCCAAAGTCTCACCCAAAGATCAAGGGGGTGAATGAGTGATTCAGTGAGTGAGTAAACAGATGAGTGAGTAAAGAAACAAATACAATTCTTCATTGTGAATCTTTCATGGTAGGAAAACAAAAACCTTTCATAAAATTAGTTTTCGGAAGTTCCTTGTTTGTAAGTAAATTACAGATATTCCTTAACTTATAAGGGGGTTAGTTACATCCTGATAAACCCATCATAAGGTGAAAATCATTTAGTACATAGCTTAGCCTCGCCTACCTTAAACGTGCTCACACTTTGATGAAACGGCGTACACTTTGATGAAATCCTCTAATGCAAAGCCTATTATTAATAAAATAATAAATATCTCACGTTATTTATTAAACACCGTATAGAGAGTGAAAAACAGAATGGCCGTATGATACCAAATGCTTTAAGTGTACCGGCTGTTTACCCTTGGGATCACAGGCCTGAGTGGGAGCTGCCGCTTGGTGCCGCTGCCTGGCAACACCAGACAGTATCTTACCACATACTGCTGGTCCAGGAAAAGATCAAAATTCAAAATCCTAAGTGTGGTTCTACTGAATGTGCACTGCTTTTGCATCATCACAGACTGTCTGCGTAAGAAAGTCTGACCACGGCAACTCTTTCCAAATCTTATTTGAAAAAATTTAGACACGTAGAATTTCTTTAAGTTGATGTTAAAGAAGTTAAACTTCTTTCCTCAGGGGACAGTTTTCAGATTATAAAACTAAATATGAAAATAGCTAATATTTAATGTGTCAGATACTAAGTGCTCATTTTAACTCATTTCATCCTAATAACCACCCTAGGAAGCAGGTGCTATTTTCTTTTAACTTTACAGATGGGACAATTGAGGCACAGAGAGGTTAATTACCTTTCCTAAGGTCACGGAGCTAATAAAGTGGCAGGGCTGGAGTCTGAACAGGGTGATCCCATTCCAGAGACTAGGAAATACTCCGCTGAGTCTCTCTGGGTTTTTTTAGGGCCGTGTTTCTCAACCTGACCTCATGTTGGCTTCACTTGGGAAGCTTCAAAAAAAATGTTGATGTCTGGGTCCCACCCCAATAAAATGAGGATATCTAGGAATGAAGCCTTGGTATTGCTCTTTTTAAAACTCCATTATAATTCTGATGCACAGTAAGAGTCCAAATACGCAGACTCAGGGAACCTGTATTTGGCTCAAACCCTTCTATGTTTTGAGCTTTCTACCCAAAGCCAACATCACAAAAATCTCCACCTTCCCATGGCATCGGTGATTCCCAAGGACAGTCCACATCTCAGGTGGCAAAGCTGACTCCCTGCCAAAAATTTCTACAGGGGCTGGAGATTCTGGTTTTTCTGAACTGTCAAGTCCATCTGCACTGGGTCTTCTTAGCACTGCCTATAGGGAGGATCAAGTGGGAGCAAGTATGTTATCCCCCAAATCACTCTTAGCTAAGAGCAGCTCTCCTTGATTGTGCCAGGAGCTACACCAGGTGCTTAAGATACATTGTTATCACTCTTCACTCCTGGGATTTGAGGGAGGCCCAGTCAATAGATCCCTTCTTCTTGCTATATGATTTCTAAACCAGTTGAGATAAGCAAAGGAGCTCGGCAGATGGAGATCAAAATGTTAGCTTTATTACAGATAAAGCTTGCTCCAGAATACAGGGTAGGTGTGAAGCAACAATGAACTTCTATATACTATACCCCGGAATCAGACACTGAGCAGAAGTTTAGCAGATGGACAGATGTAAGTGAACCTGGAAGTGACTCCACTGGTGCTGTAATGCATGTTTATAAAGCACGATTGAATTGTAAGATAATATTACTAAAATAGAAACTGCACAATGACTACCTTACTCAATGCAGGCACTATGCTTAATTATTATTAAGTCTACTACACAAAAACAAACTAAGTGCAAAGTCATTTACAAATTTCCCTCAATTTACATGTAGCTACTATTTGCAACATTTCTCCACACAAACCCCCCAGAAAAGAGGAAGAGAAGAGATTTTATTGTATTTCCATCTTTTATACTGTACTTATGGGCGCCATATGCAAGACACATGTGAGAGGCATAGCCACAGCACACCCCACATGGGCATTGCAAGCCATTTACATTAGATTTTCCTGTTACGGTAGCTGCAGGCACGTAAAATGTTTATTACTGTTATATTGCCATTGCTTTCATTCTACATATACCTGCTGCTGAGCATCTGGTCTTGTGTTGAAAAGAATGGGAGTGCATTGATGTTTTCTCTGGAACTCTAGTTTTCTTACTTTAACCAGATACTGGCTGTCCCTGGCCTTCCTCACTGGCTAGTCCTAAAGGCTAGACAGTCAGTAATTTTGGTATTAGCTGAACGAAAAGAAGTCATGACAAAGACTGCTTTTGCATTAAACTAACAGTCAAACAAAAGCAGGTCATTTAAAAAATATATATTTTATTTATTCATTTATTTGAGAGAGAGAGAGAGAGTGCAAGAGCAAGCTGGGGGACTGAGAGGGACAAACAGCCTCCACACTTAGTGCAGAGACCGATGAGGGGTTCGATCTCAGGACCTTGAGATCATGACCTGAGCCAAAACCAAGAGTTGGAGTCTCAACCAACTGAGTCATCCAGGTGCCCCCCAAAGCAGGTGTTTGTTTGTTTTTTTAAAGCAGGTCTCTTTAATACCAAGGTAATCACTCTTCAAAGAGTAGTCCATGAAGTTTTTTCCCAGGTCTACTAAGGAGATGGGAATTGCACCCCAATCAGCCCATGTTCTCCTATCCCCAAGCCACTATACACAGCATCAGGCCTACTGCTGGTGCAGTAACTGCTTGCCATTGCCTGATGCCTAACCCTTCAGGTACCTAATCCTTGTCTTCAGAAATCTGAAGCGAGCAGACAACCCTGGAAGTTACATTAAACAATAAAAAGTTAAATACAGTAATAGGTGATAGTATAGACTTAACATACCAGAAAGCTGCCTGGACTTGGACTGAGCTGGGTAAAAGGACACGCTTTCTCTTACAGCCATGGTCACATCACTTGACATCTTTGTGCTGTGTTGTACGATTGAGAGAAGGTGTGGTGGTTAAGAGGTTGGGCCTCAAATCCAGACATGATGGTGAACCTCAACTGTCATTTATCAGCTCTGTGAGCTTCGGTAACTTATAAAAACATTCTATGCCCCTAATTCTTCATCTGCAAAGGGGACCTGCTACAGAGGATGACTGTGAGGATTAAACATGATATTCATAAAGCACTCAGCAGAGTGCCTAGACCAAAGCAGGTGTTCCCTAAGGGGCAGCTGTCATTATTTTCAAGTTAAAAAACCTCTGTGAAACCACTGATGGACTACTATGATTATATAATCAATTGTCAAATGAGTGTTACTAATGATGGGTGATTTCAGAGTTGAGGGGAAAGGACTCGATATGGGAAGGAAATACACTGAGCTTGGCTTTGAAGAAGGCCCACAGTGGGAAAGACAGTTGGGGGGTGACAAAGACATGAAAAACAGAGTGGCTTAATCAAGGGCAAGGAAGCAGGAATGTGCATGGAATAATTTATGAACAGTGAGTGCAGGAGCTCGTTGGAGCAAAAGATTCACATGGGGTGGGAGGAAGAGGAGAGGAGTTGGGGAGCAGAAAATAGTATTTGGAAGGAATTCTGGGAAAGTCCTTCCAGAAAAACAAATTTGGATAATCCGAAGGCAGTGGTGTACATTTGAATATTTGCAAGTGGTGAGAAAATATGAAAAGAAGATTATCCTGGTAGTAATTGATAAGACAAAATTAATATCTTGGAGGTTCTTTTTTTCTGTTTTATTGGTGAATAAGACTATTTAAACTTTGATGAGGATCAAGGGCCTAACAATGATTTGTAAAAAATTAACTTTTCCAGTTTTTGCTCATAACTTAGTAAATCATTAAATACTGCTATAGCTAACATGTATATAGCTCTTTAGCGTATATAACATATACACATGTTATATTTACTATAGTCTTTTATGGCCATAAATAGTGGCCATAAAAGAACAAAATCCCAGGATGCTTTCACCACGGGGAGTTGTCTCATAGGGTCACACACACAAAAAAACTTTGAAGTGACAACTTTGGGGTAATGGGTCATAATCTTTTAGAGTAGTGTTTTACTCTAGAAGTTTTTTCCCTTACTGACAAAAATTAGAAAATAGTAAATTGCAAACTGCAAGAATTAGATCACAACTCATGAAGATTTAAACCCCAAAGTTGGAAAAATTTTAGACAATGTGAAAATTCTCTAAAATAATTTTAAAGACCCAGGATCAGGAGAAAACTTTTCAAATCTGACCTTCAAACCTGACCTGTCTGATCAAATGGGACAGAAAAGAGAATTAGAAGGGAACATGTAACCACAATGATTTAAAAGAGAGGCTCTGAACAGAATTATTTTCTACTAAGGAGGGATTTGAGTCAACACCAGAACCGGAATGCATATTATGTCTGGATAATACTGATGATAGCAAAATCTCCCATTTATTGAGCAATAAGCTGGGCTCATGCTAGAAGCATTTGGTCTTATTTCATTCTCATAACAACATATTATCTGCATCTTACCAATTAGGAAATTGAGATTTAGTGTGACTTGATAACTTGTCCAAAGTCACACAGCTAATGAATGCAGGATTGAGCTGGGATTTAATGGCAATTCTGCCTGACTTCCTAACTTGGGCTTTTTCTATTGTATCCACACAAATATGCAGCAGGTACTAACTAATACATACACAACACACACACACACACACACACACACGCATGCCCACACACACACACACACACACACAAGTACACACATTTCCTGAAGTGGAATAAATGTAATAAGCATGTGTAACTTAAGGAGTCAATAATTATCCATTGATTTTTATTATTTTCTTTATAGGGTCGTAAGCTTATTTTTAAATTTTTATTATTTTAAAAAATATTTTATTTATTTATTTATTTATTCTGAAGAGAGAGAGACACACAGCAAGAGAGGGAACACGGAGAGTAGGAGAGGGAGAACAGGCTTCCTGCTGAGCAGGGAGCCCAACTCGGGGCTCCATCCCAGGACCCTCAATCTTAGGACCCTGGGATCATGAGTTGAGCCAAAGGCAAACAGACGCTTAAGGACTGAGCCACCCAGGCGTCCCTAAGGTTGTAAGTTTAAAGAATGAGTTGTTAAAAGAAGGATCTAAATTGGAGGGTTCCAGATGATGTCAGCAAGCACTGTCCTGACACTTGAGAGGGCCAGACCAGGTATGCTGCAACCCTTCAGAAGGAGACCTAAGTGAGTGCCTTGGATTAGTCCTTCCGACACTTTTCTCATACTATTCAAATATGTCACAATACCCCCACATGGTCGGCAGGCTAAGTATTATTTTCTCATGTTATATGGAAAACACTGAGTCGTGAAAGCTAAGTGGCTTCCCAAGGCCATATAGCTAGTATGTGGCTGGGCTGGGACTCAGATTAGGTCTTCTAACTCCATATCTGGACTCTCCCCATTAAAACACAGCTGCATCTAGAAGGTACATCAACTTAGTATTTATTTATTTATTTATTTATTTGCTTTTTCAAGTTTCTTAAATATTTTTTTATTTATTTAATTTTACTTAGGGGATCTTATTTTATTATTTATATATTTTTATTGTTGTGTTCAACTAGCCAACATATAGTACCTCATTAGTTTTTGATGTAGTGTTCAGAAATTCATTTTTGCATATAACACCCAGTGCTCATCACAACACAAGTCCTCCTTAATACCATCACCTAGTGAGTATTTTAAATCCACTGGGTTTAAATCCACCAGGGCAGAGGGATTAAGGCCCAGTGAGGCTCAGTTTTCCCGTAAGTAAAAATACAGACAATAGACTGATGTGAAGACCAGATGAAAGAAACAAGAACACAGCTCAAATTACTTCATCAAGTATATTAGATCCTGAGCTTTCTGCAGATTATTTACACAAAAGAAGTTGTTAAATACCCATTCAGCACCAGGTACGTGCTAGGTGCTGTGGACACAAAAATCTTTGAATTTTTCATGCTGAGCACAGTGGCAGTCAATTGTAGGGATACATAAATATGATATGAATGGGAGGGATAAGAAGCAGATGAATAAATTAAACATAAATGAGAAGGAAGGATTTTTAACCTTATATGCCAAAATTCAGTCATTCAACAAACATATTGAGTCCTGGCCATGTGAACTATTCTGGGGTTGTGGAAGACACAAAAATAAATAAAATGCATGTTGTAGCCTCAAAGAACAGCACACTATATTGGGGAAAACATAAGATTCAGAGTTAGAGGGGTGCCTGGGTGGCTCAGTGGATTAAAGCCTCTGCCTTCTGCTCAGGTCATGATCTCAGGGTCCTGGGATCCAGCCCTGCATTGGGCTCTCTGCTCAGCAGGGAGCCTGCTTCCTCCTCTCTCTCTCTGGCTGCCTCTGCCTACTTGTGATCTCTGTCTGTCAAATAAATAAATAAATAAAGTCTTTAAAAAAAAAAAAAAAGAGATTCAAAGTTAGAAGACCTACATCTTGAAACTCCATTCTACCTGCTAACTTTGAACACATTTCTGAGCCTCAGTTTTTCCATCTATAAAGTGAGGATAATACTGACCTTTCATGATTGGTGAGAGGAATAACATTTGTAAAAGTGCTCTGAAAACTGCTACATGATGTTGCCATTATTACAAAAATATTTGCTACTAGCCATCAAATCCAAGGTTTATTGAGGTACCTGGAGAATTGCTTTAATTCCCTGTTTTGTTTTAAGGATGGAGTCATGGCTGAAGGTCCATTGTGATGGGATAAATGTGATCTGTGTTACTATCCATTGTTTCCTTCTTCCCTGAAATCCACTCAAGACAATCACAGAAGCAGTTGTTCTAAAAGGCATATTAAGTGAAAGGAGATATATCTGCTAATAAAATACAAAGGATCAGTAACAAATGAGTCTTTGTGTCTTAAGGTAGAACTAATAAGTCATAAGTTATTTGTTTTAAATAACATTGGGGTGGGGCGCCTCCGTGGCTCAGTTGGTTAAGCAGCTGCGTTAGCTCAGGTCATGATCTCAGGGTCCTGGATTGAGTTTTGCATCCCACTCCCTGCCCAGGGGAGAGCCTGCTTCTCCCTCTCCCTCTGCCTGCTACTCTGCCTGCTTGTGCGCTCTTTCTCTATCTCCCTGTCAAATAAATAAGTAAAATCTTAAAAAAATAAAACATAAATAAATAAATAAATAACATTGGGCTACACCCTTTGTTTTCAATTCTGGGTTGAGTCAAGTCAACTAAGGTATATCAGTCACCGATCATGTAGTAGGGGAATACTCCCTTGCATAAGCCATGCTCCCTGCCTTCAAGGATCATGCATGTGAGACAGACATGAATATAAATAATTATAATACAGTAGGAACACTTTACAACACAGATATGAACAAATCATCGTAACAAAAAGAGGTGTGATTGACAGCTTTGCTATAAAAGCAGGGAAAGTTTTATAGAGAAGGTGACACCTGAGAACGCCTTTATATAAAAATGGGAGTTCAGCAGATCCTGGCAGCAGAAGAGCACTCCACACAGAGAAAATAGCATATGCAAAGACAGAGGAAAAGAGAGAGGGAGAAAATTTGTGGCACATTTGGAGAATAGAGATTATGTTAGTATGGTTAATATATATAGTTTATGTGAGAAGTGGTTCAGGATGAGGAGGGAAAGGTAGGTTGGAACCAAATTATGATAGCCCCTGCCTAAGGATTTGGGGCCCTAGCTTATGAATCATGCATCTCCAGTACCTCCACAGTTCCTATAAGTGAATCCTCAATAAATACTTGTTGAATGAGAAAACTATGATTACTTATAGCAACTGAAATGTTTTCCCTACTCACAGCTCTCTATCCCTTTAGACTTTGGAACAAGGAAAAAATGTATAGGAAAAAAGTCTCACTGGGAAAAGAAAGAAAGAAAGAAAGAAAGAGAAAAGAAAGAAAGAAAAAAGAAAGCAAAGTGAGGGGCAAAGGTGCAGACGATAGTGGAGAATAAAGCCACCAAAAGTAATGACATGAGAATTGTTGCTCCACCCCTGGGTCTGAACTCTTGCTTTGCTGTTGCCATCTGTGAAAATCGTAAGTCAAGTAACCACCTGAGCTTCGGTTTCCCCATAGGTAAATATGAGTAATACAGAGTAATTTTTACTAAATTTCATCTTTCACACAATGCTATAGCATTGTGTGAAAGATCAAACCAGATTTCCATGAAAGCTCCTTAGAAGTGGCAAAAATTATGCACATTTCAGGCAAATCTGATGTCATTTATGTGAGGCTAAGGGTCTCTGGGTGGAGGAGTGCCAGGTAGAGAATTACATACGGTGTAGAGACACGGAACCTGACAGCCCAGGATGACTGATTCCAGTTTTCAAGAGCAGTGAGAGCCTTCCTAACACTGGCAAATGATTGCCATTTCCTTTGTCAGGCAGTGACAGGAGTTAGTTGACCTGAAAATTCACTAATAGTTCCATTAGAGAGGCCTTGGAAGTAGCCATCTTTTTACTCATCCTGGTCAATTAACAATGAATTAATGCCAGACATATTTTCAATTGAGCTGAATGGTAATTTCCCCCCATTTTGCTAAAAATATCCCCTTATAAAGGGGAAGCTAGCCAGCAAATATCCTGCTTTTCTTTCCAAGATTACTTGAAAGAGTTTCTAAAACAATGTCAGCTCTAGGCATTAATGAGGTAACAGGTCCAACCCTGATTCTGACACGGGAGACCTAAGTTCAAATACTAGCTTCCCCACATACCAGCTGTGTGTTCTTTGACAAATAACTGAAACGTCCTGAAACTCAGTATTTTCACATGTAAATTAAAAGTGTAGAGATGAATGCCTAGGTCCCTTTCAATGATAAAATGTTGTGAGATTTTTAAGTGGTTTTAGGCATGTTGGTAGAATTGAAGGCTGAACTTGGGTCTAGAGGAGGAGAACTGGATTTCTTCTATGCTCTCTGAGCTAGGAGTTAGGACACTGGGTCAAGTCTTAGCGCTTGGTTCTCAACTGGGGAAGGTGGGGTGGGGGTGGGGATATGGGGTGTGGATTCTGCCCCCCACTGGACAGCTGACATTACCTGGAGACATATTTTGTTTGTCACCACTGGGGACTGCTTCTGGCATCTAGGGGGTAGAGGTCAGGGAGACTGTCAAACATCCTACAATGCAGAAGACAGGTCCCCACGACAAAGAATTATCTAGCCCCAAATATCCATAGTGCAGAGTTTGAGAAAATCTCTCCAGTTTATTGGATAGTTTTGTCCAGGTCATAGCTTTTTCATTGTTGAACTCTGTGTTCTAGTTTACAAAATAAGGATGATAACAAAATCTGCCTCTTTCTCTCACCTCACGAAGTTGACAACTAAATGAGGTAACAGATCAAAAGTACCTTGAAATTTAATGTGCTTCAAAACAGAGGAATATTATCCTCATTATTAACCTATTTTTGCTGCTCCAGGGGCCACTTCACTGGGGTCTATCCTCTTATTCTTCTTTTGGACACGGGGTCTGAGATACTTCTCTAGTTTGTGACAATTACTTCAACATTTGACTTTATTAAACTAATTAAACAACAAACAGACATAAGCAAAGCAAAATCTAAGGTTGTAAATACCTCAAGGTTATAAAATTGAAACGTAAGTATAACTAATCCCAAACAGCAAACTAAGCTTTAAGGTACAACCAATGAATAGTTTCCTTACTTTGCTTTTGCCTTTTCTCTATAAAAATCTCTCCCCAGCTGCTCTACATAGAGCATTCAAATCACTTCCAATTTGGTGCTGTCCAATTCAAATCAGATTGCGTTCAGATAAATTCCTAAAAAATTTCAACATGCCTCCATTTATCTTTTCACAACCTCTAGGAGTTATGAAACTTGCTTCCAAACTCAACTGTGCAAGAAATGTCCTTTTTTTTTTTTTTTTTTTAAGATTTATTCATTTACTTGAGAGAGAGAGCATGAGAAGAGGGAGGGTCAGAGGGAGAAGCAGACTCCCTGCCAAGCAGGGAGCCTGATGCTGGACTCCATCCCAGGAGATATATAAATGTCAAGAAAGCACATGAAAAGTCACTCAACATCACTTAGTCATAAGAGAGAGCCAAATCAAAACCACAATGAGATGTCACTTCATACCCATTAGGATGGCTATTGTCAAAACAAAACAAAACAAAAAGCCAGAAAATAAGTGCTAGTGAGGATGTGGAAAAATTGTCATTCTTGTGCTTTCCTGGTGGGAATGTAAAATGGTGCAGCTGCTGTGGAAAATGGTGGTGATTTCTTAAAATCCTAATCAAAGAATTATCATATGGTCCAGGAATTCTACCTGTCTACTTTTACCTTTTGGTTATTATGTAAAATGGTGCTATGTACATGGGTGTACAGAAATATCTATTTGAATCCCTGCTTTCACTTCTTTTGGGTATACACCCAAAAGTAGAATTCCTGGACCATATGATAATTCTTTGATTAGGATTTTAAGAAATCACCACCATTTTCCACAGCAGCTGCACCATTTTACATTCCCACCAGGAAAGCACAAGAATGACAATTTTTCCACATCCTCACTAGCACTTATTTTCTGGCTTTTTGTTTTGTTTTGTTTTGGGTACACATCCTATGTGTACATAGGATGAATTTATTCAGTTTAAAAAGGAAGGAAATTCTGACTCATGCCACAGCATAGATGGGACTTTGAAGGCACTAAGCTTAGTCAAGTAAGCCGGACATAAAAGGGCAAATATTATGATTCCATTTATATGAGGTATCTAGAGTAGTCAAATTCATAGAAACAGAAAGTAAGATGGTGGTTGCCAGGGACGAGGGGAAGAGGGAATGGGATGTTAATGTTTAATGAGTACAGAGTTTCAGTTAGGGAAGATAAAAAAAGTTCTGGAGATGGGCGGTAGTGATGGCTGCACAAGACTGTATAAACTTAATGCCGCAGAACTATACACTTAAAAGTGGTTAAAATGGTAAATTTTATGTTATGTATATTTTACTGAAAATAGTCTAGTTGAACGACAGAATGGTGCCACAGGAAATAAATTGCTAAAACAAAAAATACAGTTAATATATAAAAAAGGAAAAAAAAAAGAAAAATCCAATTAATACATAAACATATTATGCCACTGAGACCTATAAAATGTTTTTTCTTCCTTTATCTTCTTAGAAAAGCAGAATCATCTCTGTAATATAGACTCTGATTTCCAAGGAAAGAAAAAGAATCATCCTGAGTCAGTAAGGATCAATTCATTGTAAGTTTACTGTATCTTTATTCTAACTCTCCAGTCTAAATTTGGATTCCTGGCCAAACAGTCATCCATATCTCTCTCTCTTTCTCTCTCTCCCTTTCCTTCTCATTCCCTGCCCCACCTCCCTCTTTCTTTCTTTCAAGATTTACCTAATTAGGAACAACCAATAGTGGTCACCATTTTTCCAGTTTTTGAGTACATCATTAGTGAAGTAATATACATGGGTTCCAGATAATTTAACAAATGGTGTTGGGACAATTGGTTTCAAAAAATGAGTTTGATCCATTGTACATCTTGCACTAAAATAAATTCCAGATGGATCAAAGATTGTTTTTAATGATTCATAAAAGTTGTAGAAGAAACACGAGAGAATTTATTTTTATATAATTTTGCAGTGGAAAGAGCACTCTAAGTATGGCATAAAATTCAGAAGCCATAAAAGAAAATTTTAGTCAATTTAAACTTGCAAAAACTTAAAAAAAAATTCTTTGTAGAGGAAAATCCCTTCAAGCCAAAAAAACAAACAGGGGAAACATTCTTGTCTTACATATTACAACTAAGGGCCAATTTCCTAAATATGTAACATAATACTATAAAGAAAACATTCAATAATAAAAATGGGCAAATGACATATGTAGGCTGAAGAAGGGGGAAATGAATGGCTCTTAAACATATGAAAGGTGTTCAACCTTATCATAATAAAAGAAATACAAATGAAAGCTATACATGAGATAGACAAAAGAAAAATTTGGATAAAACACTGACTTGTTAAGAATGTAGGGAAAAAATCACTCTCAAGGGTGGTTGGAAGGAATGTGAATTAACATAAACTTTATTGACCAAAATTTTTAATTTATTCTTTGACCCAGCAATTCTGCATCTAGAAATTTATCTCATAGATATAGTCACAAAAAGAGAAATAACACACATGGAAACAACTTGTCTTCCACTTATAAGAGACTGCTTAAATAAACTTTGATACCATAAATTTTGATACCATAAATATTATATGACCATAAAATGAATAAGGCAGTTCTATAAGTACTGATATGAGCAATCTCCAGGATGTGTCATATTGTAAAAATACAAACAGAATGATCTGCATAGTATGCTTCCATTTGTGTAAATAACAACAGAGGAAATGTATATAGATTGTATACTGGCATACACTATATCTCAAAGAATATTTAAAATTCTATTGCCCCTGGCAATAGAGAAAAGAACTTTAGTAGTCATTGAATATTTTTGTACCTTATCAGTCTTGTACTTGTATTATCTTTTACACAGTAATAGCAACACCAGCTCTGGCCCCTGCCCTTATAGACTCCAAATGGGCCTTGTATCTGCCTACAGGCACCCTGACATTGCTTAGGAGTTGAATTTCCCATGCACGTCTGCAGCTACATCTTTGTATCTGGTATTAGGACATTCTGTTCTTTCCTAAAGCCCAGCTTTATATTTACATTTCTTGCTGTATACACATGCAGAATATCGTGTGCCGTCAACAAGAGGAAGCCTGCCTAGGTAAGACCAGTCTCCCTCAGATCACATTGGAGGGCGTTTCCGATCCCGAGTTAAAGAAAACAGCGGAGTTCCTTTCTGTCAGTCACTTCCCCTCTTGGCCCTCAGTCTTTTTATTTGTAAAATTAGTTTAGATTAGATAACATCCAAGGTGTTATGATAGTTCTAGATTGACTTCCCCTGTTCTTAGTAAAGTCAGTATAGCAGACACAGAGCCAGATTACTTGGGTTGAGATAGCCTTGCTACTTATTAGCTGTGTCCTCAGGTAAATTGTTTTTGTGGGTTGTTGTTTTTTTTTTTTAAGATTTATTTATGTCTCTTTAAAGAGTGAGAGAGAGCCCCAGGGGGAGCGGCAGAGGGAGAGAATCCCCAGCAGACTCCCTGATGAGAGCTATCTCAGGACCCTGGGGCTTGATCGCAAGACCCTGAGATCCTGACCTGAGTGTAAACCAATAGTCGGACACTTGGCCAACTGCACCACCCAGGTACTCCTAGGCAAGTTATTTTTAACTTCTTTGTGCCTGTGTCTTCATCTGTGAAGTGGAGATGACAATAATGGAACCTGACTTATAAGGATATTGGGAGGATTAAATGAGTTCCTGTGTTTAAAATACTGACTGCCTAGCACATATTAAGCACTACTAAAGTATGACTGCTTCTTCCTCTCCTCCTCTTCCTCATTATTATCATTCTTGATTTCAGGGGTGGGGCTCAAGGGATTATGCAAGGTATGGCCTGGGTTCCCCAAGCCTGAAGGAAGAATCACTCCTTGATACCTTCAGAAGTATTAGAGCTCTAGGTAAGAGCATGAATAGAAAAGGATTTTCAGGCCTCATCCTAGCTCTGACAGTTTCTATCAATCCATGCATCATTTTCAAATACTTACTGTAATACTTCAGGGCGTGCTGAGGAAATTTGCAGTCTAGTCCTCACTCTTGAGTTGTTAATATCAAGGTCGGGAGGGCAACTTTCTGATAGATCAGGCAACTAAAAGAAGGGGAGAAATTTTCGTTTATTGAGATGCACTATGGGTTATGTGTTAAATCTTTTGCAAAAACTTTCTCATTTAACTGTGTCGACATAATTTGATCAGAGAAATTTTTGGAAACCCTGAGTTAGAGGATATCTTGAAGGGTGAAGAGGAGAGAGTTCTATTCTCCACATCTGAGAGTTTTCATTTGCCTGTCACAAAGCAAATGAGGAATGAACTGGGTAGGAGCCAACAATACACCCTCATTGCCTACCTGGGAGCACAGCTGACCTTAACCTAGGAGATTACATCCCCAGGTGCTTTTCTCCTTTGAAAATAACTCAAGGAGGCTATAGTGTGTGCCTTGATCCACTGGCTCCATACTCGATTACAAGGATCGCCTGTTGTTTTCTTTTTTTTTTTTTTAAAAACCTCTTTGAGCTGTGTTCTCACGCACTGTGACGTCAGTAGAACCCCAAGACTGAATTATAGCTTTGCATTCAATCA
Source organism: Mustela putorius furo (assembly GCF_011764305.1). Classification (NCBI taxonomy): domain Eukaryota; kingdom Metazoa; phylum Chordata; class Mammalia; order Carnivora; family Mustelidae; genus Mustela; species Mustela putorius. The sequence goes on from NW_025422005.1 coordinate 51,149,760, forward strand.
AGAATCATGTATTATTCTCTATGTTATCCATCATTGCTTCCCCACTGCTCAGAAGACAGAGTGACAGCAATACACACAATGGGCAAGCACCTGAGGTGCTTTAAACCTATCAATAATAAGCATTGTTCTCAGAAAGATTTTGCTCTGTGGAAAAAGCAGAATGGAGCTGCCTTTCCAATGACCGGCAGAGGCTTTGAAATTGTTTCCCATTAAATGTGCAAATTCTGAAGCCACAGAATTCAGTTACCACCTCATTTGTGTCCTAGGGATTTGGTTTGGACTGAATCAAAAAATATATCTGTTCATATTAAGTACAAAATGATTATTGGATGTCCTGCGCCTCACACTTAACTGCATACAAACACTAAAATTCAATCTATGTGAAATTAATGAGTTGATGGTGAGTCTGATGCATGTGTTTAATCAGAAAATTACATTCAGAGTACTTGAAAGCATATTAATTAAAGTTTATTAAGAAGGCAGTAGGTATTTAGATACAAACACAAATGCAAAATATATCAATACCCTTACCTGTAATTATCTATCACTATTGTCTTGAAAATGCTAGTGCCTTTAAATACAAATGAAACATAATGCATGCTTGGGTCGTTTTAGACATTAGAAATATTTGATAAAGATATTTTATTTTAGTTTTCCTTTTAAATTGGATTGAGTTACACAGTGAAACACAGAGAATATGCACTTATATTGATAAATGGAGGGGCTAGTAATTGGCATATGGTATTTCCTCTGATGTTACTAGCTACCAATTTCTCAGGTCAGAATGAATATAAAACATTCCTTTACCCAGCTTGATTCTTTGTGTAAATAATCAAAGAAAATAGGTTCTTGACACAACATCTCCCATAAATGCTATCATAATTAGACTGATTTACAAATCAAACATAGCAATAACCAACTCGGCACATTTAAACTTCCAGATTTAGTCCCAGGGAAATGCAACAGCCTTGGTTGGTATTTGTGGTATCTTCTTGTATCACTAGATCCAATGGACTTACTAACTCACTGGATGGGCCAGCGTTGGTCTGGCTTTCTCAAACATATGGACTGAGATTCCTTTTTTTTTTTTTTTTAATTTCTTTAGCTGGGTGTCTACCATTTCTTTCTCTCTAGTGATCTAGATATCTTTCCTTCTTTCATATTTGAGAATCCCTGTTCATATCCACCTGACATTAGGCCTAAAATAAGGCAATGAAAAAGTCGGCAATTTCCAAATATCTTTGTGGAGGCAATATCCAAAAGCTGAACTGCATTTTTATGCATGCAGTGGACATTGGGCAGAGTGTGGACAAGAGCGCAGTCCATTCAGCATCTCTGAGGTCAGCATCTTCCCATGATGTTGCACAGGGAAAGAAAGGGGGTGACTCTCAGATCTCTGGCAGATTTGGGGTATAGCCAACTGCCAACTGTTTACCCTTCCTCAGGACCTCTGCTGAGTTCTTGACATCCATCATCTCATTTAATCCTCATAACTACCCTGTGAAGTATACATGATTTCCTTGTTTAGCAAATGAGGAAATTGAGGCACAACACAGTTATGTAAGATTCAGATACAGGAAACAACTAAGATGAGAAAGAGAGGAAATTTCTTGGGTTAGAAATGCCAGAGGTTGAATTTGAACCCAGCATGGACCATCAGCTTCAAAACACACACACTGCACTCTGCTAGTCTGCCTTCTTTTTGAGTAATTATGCCATGTATAGCATTTATTTTAAATTATGGAACTGGCTATCATACCTTCATAGCCTGATTTTTTAAATCCTTTTCTGAGCCCAGAATCAGAAGGTCTGGGGGAAGTCAGAAGGTATTTATTTGTATCAAGGATCTAGGCATTTTGCTTTTTCCTCAGCATCCAAGTTTTCATCCCTTTTATATATATTTTTTCATATATATTTTGCTTATTAACTTTTATTTGCACAAACTTTCCTACAAGAAATGTAAGTCTTTGCCTAGCAGTGTTGGTTAGTAGTTATAAGCATCACTCTTATGGTAGTTTGCTTTGTTCAAAAACAAACTCCTTCAGTATTATTCAACCTTGGGCAGGCTGCTTATGTTCTTTAAGTCTCAGTATCTTCCTCTGTTAAAAAAAAAAATTAAAAAAATACTGAAGTCTCAGTATCTTTTTCTGATTGTAGCTACCTGTGGATTAAATGAGATAATGCAAAGACAGAGACTGGCACCCAATAAGAACCTGAAAGCATTAGCTATTACTATTTGTATAAGCATTAGGCTTTACCTCAAGCAAGACTACACTAAGAAGACTAACTATAGTGTACCATTCTCTTCTCCCTTTGCAGTTAACTGGCAAGGTAAGATCCTTAAATCCAGAGGCAGAACAAGGTCATCTCTCAGGATTAGGCCAAATAATGGAGTCCCAGTGAACTGGAAACAGACAGATTATCTCGGCCTGACTATTAGCTGTGTGACTTTGGGCAAGTCATATATGGCCTTCAACTTTCCCTTGTTTCAGACACAGGGAAATCAATCCGCCCCATGAGATTCCTACCAGTGTTATTCTTTGAAGTACTATGCAATCATGAGTAAGCACTCACTTCCAAGAGCTTGTAATTTCCACCCCCTACCTAAACACCTCCTTTTAGCCCAGGTCTCTTCTGAACTTAGCATTAGGATGCCCACAGCAGCTGCTAACACCCCCCGCCGAGCCCCACACCTCCTTAATCTGAAATCCTCATTAGCTCCAACTGCAGGCCATCTATTACCTCACGCCCATAATGGGAGTTAATTTCTGTTGGGATCAGATGGTCTTCCCCCTGGAAATTTTTATTCATATTTCTTTCCTGTTTTGTGATTCTCAATCGGAGTTTTCTAATAACAGATCATTTCTTTTTGTCTAACTTTAATCTGGTCCTGCTTGACAAGCCCCATCCTTTTCATTGAAGGGTAAGACCACTTAAAGGAAGGCCAATAAGCCCTTGCGCTGCTCGGCCGGCTGGGGTGATTTGTCACCCTGTGCAGTGGTGGTCACACCAATGGATTTATCTCAAGGTAAATGGAGATGCTGAGACCCGGGACCTGGAGCTTTGATTAAGGCGCCCTTTTTGTAGTGTTGATAGATGTTGCTTGTGTTTATCTATTTGAAATGCCACTAAATCTGTGAATACAATGGAAAAAGAGAGTACTTTGCTGTTGAAAACATATTAGTGATTTATGTTTCAGTAAGAAGCACAATAAAGAGACAGAGGCTATTAAGAGCAGCTATTTTCATGAGAAATAGTTCTGCTTTAAAACATTATTAACCCCACCTTGATAAAGACTTACATGCATGCATAATCATGTTTACTTACCCCTTTAGTTTGCTGCGATATGCATTTGAAGCACACATACTCTAAATATTAAGAAGTTAGCAGAATATTTACAGCAAGACACCTCACCTAGGACTGTTCCGCATGTAAATTTCCTTCTCTCAAGATAGGGACACATAATAAACTTATCTAGGAAGCTTTGGAGTTTATATGGACTTCATATTGTTCAAAGCACTCTCAAATCCTGCTCACCATCATTTTCTGTCTATACACACACACACACACACACACAGCCCCCTCCACCCTGCATTGTAGTAGATATAACCAGTACGGTGACACATAAAGATTATAATGCATGGATATAACTTATAACATGAATCAATGTCATCAAGACGCACCCATTTAAATGAATAGGGTCAGATGAGAGCGCTGTATCACCCGGACTTGTGTGACAGTTACAAATGCATCACCTCGTATGCATAATAGGAGTGTACAAACCAGAAGAGATTTGTAAACTTGGTTCATTTCAAGCAGAACTGACCCACAAGAATGGAAACAAGAGGAAAGGCAACTGGGTTGGAGCTGTCGGGAAATAAGTGATTCTGTGTTTTGCGGTTTCTTAAAACCCTAACAAGGGTTTCGTGTCCTCCAGCTCCACGGGGGACCTGAGCACAGATCAGATCAGGCTCAGCACGCTGGCTATTTACCAGGTTCCCTTTTAAAGGTTGCCACGCCCTGCACGGAGTAGAAGTGGGGATCGGGGGTGGGGTACACAGGAGTGGAGGGGAGAGTTTAAGGTGCGCCATTCTTAACCAAGTCGGGGGGAGCGCGGGGGGGGGGGGACCCAGGCGAGTTGGGCCTGGCAGAGTTAACAGTGTACAGAGTGTAATTAACTGTTTGGAAGGTTCTGGGCCGTGTGCTCTGATTTATTGATACGTTCCGGGGATTTCTCTGCAGCGGGGTTAGCGGTGTGGGGGGCGGGGAGGGCCTGGGGCGGTGCGCGCCCGCGAACCCCAACGGGGTCTGGGTCTTGGCACCACGGCGCGCCGGGTGTTGAGAGCCGCGCTTAGCCGTGGCCACACCTGCACCTCATTTGCTTCCGAGCAGCGCCATGACCCGCCTGCTGATGGGGCGCCTTCCCTTTCATCCTCGGGATTATGACAAGTTATTAATTGCCACCATTAGCCGCAGCAGCCTGCCCGAGATCTCTGCTGCTCTCTGGAGGTGAGAAACAGCGCGTCTGAACGCGGAGGGAAGAGGCACCGAGCTGCGCGGGGCAAACTGAGCAACAATCTGCCCAAAAGGGATTGTGAGATGGTGAATAATTTATTAGAAAACATTTTTCTTTGTCCTTCCCACAGACCCACAAATCCTCCCCAAGCGCTCTTTACCAGCCTTGCAGATAATGTACTTACACATCTCAGAGCCTGCTAAATAGACTGAAGAGGCCATCGGGTTCACCCTCCACACTGCGGCTGCCAGGACCGCGCAGACCCAACGCGTGGCCTCTGCCAAGGGCCCGCGGATGGAGGTGAGGTAATTAGATGCGTTTGCAGAGGCAGATACGAAAAGCAGGTGGATGGCCGCCCCACCTCCTTCTGGCTCCTGCTTCCTGTATAGAACAGGTGTATCCTAACACGCATAACCCCACAATTTCATTCCTTACTGCAAGTATGCATGGAGTTTCTACTATAATAGGGAGTTGCTCTGTCCCTGGCACCTTCTGGACAAAAGTAAGGCCACCATCTTCGGAGCCATACGTGTGTTCCTTTGACAGAGCTGTGAGCCTACTCTGCTGGCGATGTAAAGAGGAGAGACTCGGGCCCTGCTCGAGGAGCTGGAAGCCCGTGTCCACAGCAGGGATGCTGCTGCAGGCTGAGTGAGATACGGCAGGCTCTCCATTCCCAGAGATCTTCATAAGGAGGAGAAATAGTCATGGCCCCTCAGAGGTTTTGGAATAACACAGTTTGAAATCAGTCCAAGCACATGTAACACGAGTATCTTCTAAGTCGCAGATTTTATACCTTGATCTTTTCCTCTTTAAAGGTATAGAATTGGGCGCCTGGGTGGCTCAGTGGGTTGGGCCACTGCCTTCGGCTCGGGTCATGATCTTAGGGTCCTGGGATCGAGTCCCACATGGGGCTCTTTGCTCAGCGGGGAACCTGCTTCCTCCTCTCTCTCTCTCTGCCTGCCTCTCTGCCTACTTGTGATCTCTCTCTGTCAAATAAATAAATAAAATCTTAAAAAAAAAAAAGGTATAGAATCTTTTTAAATTTTATTTATTTTTAATTTAAATTCAGTTAACTAACTAACATATAATGTACTATTGGTTTCAGAGGTACGGATCTGTGATTCATCAGTCTCATGTATAATACCAGTACAACACATATCCTCCCCAATGTCCATCACCCAGTTGCCACATCGCTCTACCCCCTGCCCTTCAGCAATCCTTAGATTGTTTCCTAAGACTCAGAGTCTCTTATGGTTTTGTCTCCCTCTCTGGTTTCATCTTTTTTCCTTTTTTCCTCTTTCCTCCTATGATCTACTGCCTTGTTTTTCAAATTCCACATATCAATGAGATCATACAATACTCGTCTTTCTTTGATTGACTTGCATTGCTTAGCATAATACCCTCTTGTTCCAGCCACATAAAGGCATAGAAATGATGCTCCAAGGTCTGTCTTTCTGGGGAGTCAGTGGATTAATTAAATCATTCAACAAACTTTAGGTTACTACATGCGATGCCTCATGCCGGGCTCTGGGGATACAGTGGTAAATAGGTGTGTTCCCTGACATCTGAGGACTGCTCAGATTTTAAAGAGACAGCATCAAGCCTGCAGGTGTCAGATGGGCATCTTAGCTGAGAATGTATCAAGCTAAAATGAGATGAGACTAGCTGCCTCCACTGTATGAGTCTGAATGTGCTTTAATGATAAGCATGACAAGTAATCTGATCCCCTTACAGTTACTGACAGCCCCAGTCTAATGGGTAAATTACATATCCAATGTAGGAGTACACACACACAGTAGAAGACTAACATGTCAAAAAGGGATATAGTCTAAAAGACCTATTAATCCATTTATTTATTTGAACAACACACTTTGAGTACCAATATGAGTCAGACCCCATGGCTGGTGCCAGGCACCTGACACCTACCAGGTCTGCTCTGTGGGGGCTCACAGTGTGGGAGATGGTCATGTGTGTAAAAAATTATAATTCTGTGGAGAATACTACCTGAGAAAGATGTCAGGTGTTCCAGAAGAAGAGAAGAGGAAACAGCTGGTTCAGGCCTGGGAAGGTGCACAAGGGTGTTTAGATCAGAGAATTTTCCTTAAGGAGCAGTGTGCTAGCTGGGTCTTGAAGAATGAGAGGGCCTCACTGAAAGACTGCAAGAGAGGAAGAATGGGGAAAGGAAGATGAAAAAAAGTGGCACGTGCTCACTAAGCAAAGACTATTGGTTAATTGGAATCATTCATTCATCATTCAATTCATTCAAAAAACACTGAAGCCTACCATGCTGTTATGGACAGCATGAATGTTTGTATCCTCCTAAAATTCATATGTTGAATGTTTGTATCCTCCTAAAATTCATATGTTGAAGCCTTAACCTCTGTGTGGCTGTATTTAGAGTAAAGGAGTAATTAAGGTTAAATGAGATTATAAGGGTGGGCCCCCCACTGATAAGATTAGTATACTTCTATAAGATTAGTATACTTCTAAGAAGAGACACCAGAGCTTATTCTCTCTCACTTTCTTTCTCTCTCTATGCACAGACATCAAGGAAAGGCCATGTGAGAAGACAACTGTGTGTAAATCAGGAAGAGAGCTCTTGCCAGAAACTGACCATGTTAGCACCTTGACTGTGGACTTCTAGCTTCCAGAAGCATGAGAAAATTAGTTTCTGTCATTTAAGTTATCCAGTCTATGATATTTTGTTATTACAACCCAAGTAAACTGATGTACATGTTCCTAGCACTGTATCAGGCATAAAGTAATCAAAGATAAATAAGACCAATGACTGCCCTCAAAAGCTCAGGGATATGTAGGAAAGATTGACCAACAGACAAACAATAGCCAAAGTAAATATTCTGGTGGATAACAGGATCACCTGCTTGAAATCATCCTGATTTATTTTGTTAAGTGAACAACAATTTTATCTGCTCTTCAACACTTTTGAGTATGATTGAAGGATTCAATGTTGGAGCTATTAATACTATTTACCAATACTTCAGTTTCTTCTCATTGTAGGCAAATTCCCCACTCACAAGAAGTTAACTGGGTCTATGTGATTTGTTTTAAAAAATGAATTATGATCAAAAGCGACAGATACCACTCGCAGACAGAAACCTTTAAGAACCAGTGAGTGATTCCTTCTCCTGCACAGAGAGTGACCATCAACATTCCAGGTGGAGGTTCTCTCAGCCCACATCTCCTTGTGAGCCCAGTAGGAGCAGAAGACCCATGAAGAGCAGGCGGCATGAGTAAGAAATAAACTTTTATTGTTCTAAGCCACTGACATTTGAGGTTTATTTGTTACTACAGTGCAATCTAGCCTAGTATGACTGATATAAGAAAGAAAAGGTTGGTCACATTCTGACCTTGGTAGACATTCTGGAATATTGGTGTTGCTACTTGAAGCCCTAAGAGTGAAGGGGTAAAGGGGTCAAGAGACAGGACTTCCAGTTTTTGCTTGGCCAGGGAGTCCTATAAATCCACCATCGGGTTATAAAAATACATTAGTAGATTTCCTCATAAAAAATAAGAAATTAGAATTTCCCTTGTTCATCTACCCTTTAGGTGTTATATGCTTCATCTCCCACATAAGATCTGTCAGCACAGAAGCCCATGTGTGAAGCTGTGTACCTGAGAGATGCAAACTGCAAATGGATATGGCTTTCCAGTCTTTCAGAAGATTTTGCCCTCTCATGTCGTATTCCTGGTCCCAAGAGCAGAGGGCTCTGGAACGGCGTATCTGGTTTTAAATCCTGCTCCGTCACTTACTAGCTATGTAGTCTTGCACATGTTACTTAATCTCTTTAAGCCTTGGTTTCCTCACCTGTAAAATGTGAATACTAACAGTACTACCTCATGACGATGTTTTGTGCGTTAAATGAGACATTGCACCCAGAGCACAAAAAATAATAATCATCATTACTGTTGGTGTTATCATTATTTTTCACCCTCAGGACAGTCTTAAAACCAAATGTCAAACATCCTTATCACAAAGCTATGACTATTCTTAGAGAATTTACTTTAGGGTCAGCTGGGAGGCAAGGATCTGCAATAAACGACCTTCCAGCTCTTGCCCAAGGTTTGTGATCCTCCAGTACCACAGAGTTTCTTAATGGAAATTAAAACATCTCCTCAGAGAGGTTCTACCCCAAAAGGAATCCCGCCAAGAGAGGACCCAAGTTAAAGCTGGTGTGGACGCTGGCATGTTGCTTTTATGAGTTCTGGAAACTAGAACTTTCTTCTAAGTCTTCTCTTTTGGGTATTTAGCAACTCACTTTGGAGAAAGATTATCTCCTTTTTGAAAGTAACCTGACCACCTGTCAAAACTGGACCAGTGTGAGGAATCGAGAGGCTAACCCTTGGCAGTCTAGCCAGGCTCTTGTTTCAGTAATTACACTGGCAGTAGCTGCTTTACTCAGCATGAACTTGGCTTCCAGTCCCAACCATCTTCTAAGTCTCTGATGACGTGACTGAAAGAGCGTCTGAATCTGCCCCAGACTGCCAAAGAAGTAGGAAGGGCTACTGACGTACAAGTTCTACGATGACCCCTCGTAATTACGGAAATGAGTTTCTATTTGAGGAACAGTGACAACCAAGAAAAGAAAAAAAAATTAAAGAGCACGAAAGATTCTGCTCTAATTTCCTTTTGTCACAAATATGGAATATTCTCTAATCCTGGGCTTTAAAAAAATGTATTTAATAAACTTCTAAATGATGTTTACCAAGTGCTAGGCCACATGCAGTGGACCAGTGATACAAAGATTCTTAAGGCGTTGCCTTTCTCTACAGGGAGCCCTTAGTCACGTAATCATCCAACAATCCATTCTTTCAACACATTCACTGACATCCCATTTTACGCCAGGCACTGTGTTGTGTGAACAAAACAGAAAGCTCCTGCTCTCATGGAGCTTAGACTTCAGTGACAAATTTTGAAAAGGTAAGCACAAATAAACATACAAATAATGAGCTGGGTTTTTTTTTCTTTTTTATGTCAGCAAAGGAAGACAAAGGGGAGCACCACCCAGGACATGTGGTGGGCATTAGGGAGCAACATATAAACAAATACTGATAATGCACTAGGAAAGGTACATATCCAAAGAGCTTTCAGAGCACAAATGTCAGTGTGCTTGTCCATTTTGACTGTAGGCCAGAGTGAGCATGGGGAGATGTGCATATAGGAACCCAGGTGCACAGAAATGATAAAAACACACATACATTTGGGAAGTATTTTTTCATAATACAAACCATTAGGGATCTAAAAGCCTGACTGAGTGAAAATTTCATTTTATAGTGTTTCTGTAACTGTACAGATACACAAGAATCGTTTTACAGATCATTTATTCTAGAAATACTAAACTGTTTTATAGCATTATACTTATCATTGAAGCAAGCAATTAGCACATCTTGCCTCCTCCTGCAAGCTCTCTCTGACTGCTCCACACTACCCACCAATACTGTGAGTCTTCTGTGATTCTTCTCTAAACTCCATAACCCCCTCTGTAGGCCTTTACAGTAGCATTTTTCATACTTTTATAATCACCCATTTGCTTTGTCTTTATTGTCTTTTAGATTACAAACATCTTGAAGGCAGAGACTGTCTTGATCTGTCTCTATATGCCCAAGGCCTAGCTGTATTAGCTTGGATTTCCTCAAAGCAGACGCTAAGGCAAGCATTCAGGTGCAAGTGATTTATTTGGAAGATGGTCCCAGAGAACAGCAAGAGGGAACTGGGGACGGGAAACAGCTGAGGGAAAGAAGCTGATATGAAGTGTGTTATCAAGCAAGTTACCGGTCCCTCTGGAGAACTTGGGAGACACTGTAGGACATGTCCTAGTGTTGTCCCACTAAGGGGTAGAGGAGCTGAGGCATTTATCCACCAACCTCCCCATCTGTTGTTGGTTGAGGCCTGCTCCCAGGGGCATGAGCTCTCCAGCGTTTCTGACTTGCTCTCCTCATAGGTCAGATGTGCTCCTATAATCTGAAAAAGCCCTGAGGTAGAGTCCCATGTGCTTGCAGGAATGAACCTTCAGAACATGGAGATGAGTGTCAAGGGATATGGGTTGGGCATAGCATCTGATGGACTAGCTCAGAGCCTGGGACCTAGTGGCTGCTTGGTAGGCTTTGGTCACTCATTGTAACAAAACAGCACACATTGTAAAGGAACACAATTTAGTATGAGCTCCATGGTCAATCCTCATGTTATTGACATGGCCATCAAGCAAGCAGGGAGGTTAGTGGGTCTGGCGGCAGCTTGAGTACATTTATGGGGGATGCTTGTTTCTGCAGCAGTCACGAACAGAATTGTTGGGAAGAGTAGTAGTATTTTAATCCCTCCTTCTTCCTTTGGCTAGTTTGCATGTAACCAAATCTCCTGTTAGTGGAGTGATTCCATCTGTGTTTTCTCACTTGCAGGTGTTGGGGGTTCAATTAACAGCACTTCTAATATGTTGTTATTTTCTGAAAGGATGTGAATTATAGCAGATGCTATTTATGAATGGCATTTAGTAGCAATACATCCAACTAGTTTTTTAGCCTGCACACAGTCAGATGAGGCTTCTTGATTCGACCTTCCAGAACAAGGAAGACCAGCCTCCCTAACCCTCCCTCATATTTCAGGGACACCCTCTAGTTGCCCTTCCTGTTTAAAAGTGACAGTGATGAGAGTAGCCCAGGATTTCACCTGAACTGGAGTTTCCTGTGGTGCAATTTACTTGAACAGCTCCACCCACAGCCTAAACCAATAAAAAACTCTTCAATACATCCTATAACTTCAAGAAATAGGACTTCAGGAAAATGACACAGTAATTCCACGTGTGTGTTCATTCTTGCTTATTCATTCATTCCTGAGACTAACTTTGGGGCAGCAGAGTATAGTGGGTAAGAGGACCGTTTCTGGCACCAGACTGCTTAAGTTCTGTGCTTCCATTTCTCCGTCTGTGAAACTGAGCTGAGAATAGTCTCCATCTCATAGTGTCATCATGATGATTCAAGGAAGTGATACGTGTGAAGCTCACTGAAACAATTCCTAGCTTTTTGAAGTTCCCAGGACTGTGCCAGACACTGAGTAACGAAAGAAGGATCCATTCATTCATTCATTCATTCATTCATTCAACAAATATTGAGTACCAACTCTGTTCTAGTCACTGTGCCGGGTGTGCAAGACCACAGTGAACAAAATAAACCTGATTCCAGCCCTTACAGAGTTTATGTCATACCTGGAGGCACAGGTGGTGAAAATGGACAAAGACCCCAGCTGACAAAGTAAGGGTCAGGGGAGACTTCCTGGAAATAAGTGTCCTAAGACCTGGGGTCTGGTAGCCAGGGGAAGAGTGTTCCAGGTGGGGATCGTGGTGCCATGTTCTGAAGTGAGAGATGGCATAACTGAGAGTGGCTCACTGTGGCTGGGATATGGAGGGGAGGAATGGTGAGCAGGAGCCTGGAGAGGAAGGCAAGGAGGTAGATTATGAAGGGCCCGTTGGCAGTGTTAAAGTGCTGCTCTCTCTGCTTGGAATAAATGGGTGGTGAGAGGAGGGAGTAAAACCATGTTTACTTGTTTACCACTCTTTTGACACCTCTCCTACATAGCTCTACGTTATAATTTTTTACAGTATAAAGTGTGTACATACTTTCACTCAATCACATTATGAATTCCTTGAGGGTGAGAACCATGGCTCTTTTACTGCCTTGAATCCTCCCAAGCTGTGGCCACTCTTCTTGGGAAATAGGCCCCCAACTAGCCATCTTTTAGCACATCTTACATAATTTCAGTTCCATGTTATTCTCTTTGGTTTGAGGAGCAGGTCTCCATCACTGTGGAGGCCCCCAACACCATGCCTTGCTCCTGTCGGACCTTCCCACAACCTTGGACTGAACTCCTTCCTCAACCTCCTGCCCTAATGTTTCAGTCAAAGCTTCCCAGTGTTCTTCAGCTCTTTCCCTGGGATGCCTGATCCTAATATCCTGTCATCACTCCCTACAATAATTTTGTTATCACTCACCAGAGCTTCTCTCCCACTCTGAGGCAAATGTCTTGTCTAGACCAACTATTGTAATTTTTACCCTCTAGATAGAGTATAATTGAATAGCAACATTCATGGAGTCACACGGATCTGAGCCTGAATCCTGCCTCCTACCTGTGAGGTCTTAAGCAAGTTACCTAATCTTTCTGAGCCTTATTTCTCTCATCTGTAAAATGGGCCTCATAATACCTACTTGCAGGGTTGTTGTTGTGAGATCAAATAATGGTTATATAACCGAGATGCTTATTAATGTTGTACCTGTGAATCTGAAATAGATACAGCATGTCTAGTTCATGAATCACAAGCTTTCCGTGTCTATACTTCATTTTTGTGGTAACTGATCCAGTTCCCAGAAATCTTGTGAGATGGTCAATTAGGGTCAATGAAAGGTAATTTCTTGGCACAAAGAGCGCCCTTTTCAAGATCTATCCCACATGTAAGTCATTCTTATTTTAAGCTGCTAAGACATTTTTCAAACTTACCTATAAATGGTAATAATGCCAGACCTAAGAGACATATCAACAGTGATCACTATAAGAGAGCAAGTGATTCTGAAGTTGTTTTTCTCTAGAACAACATGTGTACAGCATCCAGAACAATTAGATCCTGATTGCCAGCCCAAATTTCCATCAAGACACTGACAAGCTATAAACCCCTGGAGCTTTGCTCAAGTCCCTGATGGAAACAGCAGCAGCAGCATCCAAGCCCTTTGATGGAATCACAGCCTTATAATTAGTATGAGTCCATTCATTATCATGGGCCTGGGTGTGTGAGTGTGAGAGAAAAAAAGTGAGGGACAGGGAAACAAATTAAAACACGGAAACTGAGAAAGGAAGAGAGATTAAAACCACTTAAAACTCACAAATATAATTACAGGATGTTCTTAACCGCTCAAGTTTGGGAAATGCAAACTGATTTTAGGGAGCCTTGATGAACACAGTACTAACTGCTGGGCCACCTTAGAGAGAACTGTGAAATGCTTTGTGTCTGTCTTTCGGCCCCTTTTCCAACTGTTTCTCTCTTGTTTCTGTGTCCTCATGCCCTGGACATTTAAGAGTGAGGATGTGAGGAAGCACAGATGAAAGGAAGGAAGGAAAGAGAGGAGTAGGAGAGGAAGAGAGAATGACTGTCCACTCATGCAGCATGGACTCCAATATGTGCCCAGGGCTCTGCCAGCGGCTTCCCACTCATTAGAACAGCGTGGGGGAACACATGCATTGATAGCAAGCAGCCTGCAGCAGAGTCCCCCCCCAGACTGGTTTGAGCAGTGGCCTGTTTATATATAAAATTACATTGAGGTGATTCGGAAAGTGAAAATGGATAAAATGTCTGAAGCCCTCAGCACACAAAGTGGGGTTCTTATCCCCATTTTGTGGAGGAGATCACTGGCAGCTGGAGACAGTAAGCGGACAGTGGGCTCCACCAAGATGAGGTCATGTTCATGCTGGTCACTGCCTCACCAAGCACAGACATAAGCCCATGTAAGCCTTCGCCAGATAGCAGTGGTTGAGGGGGAATTAAAATTCAGGTGAACAATCCAAGGCCAGTGTCTTCGCCAGTGCTATGTGCTCTCCCCAAACAATCCTTTGTCTTTGTGGGCAGACCCACAATAGTTGTTAAAAGCACAGGCTTGAGAGCCAAATAGCCAGGGTTCAAGTCCTTATGAACCAACTGTTGATATATTTCTTGTACTCTTCATGTTCCCTGACCCCACAACCCCCTGATAGAGTCTCTTAGTCTCTCTCTCTCTCTTTTTAAAGATTTTATTTACCCATTTGAGACAGGGAGAGAGAGTAAGAGAAAGCATGAGAGGGGAGAAGGTCAGAGGGAAAAGCAGACTCCCTGTGGAGCTGGGAGCCCAATGCAGGACTCGATCTGGGGACTCCAGGATCATGACCTGAGTCGAAGGCAGTTGCTTAACCAACTGAGCCACCCAGGTGCCCCCTCTTAGTCTCTTTTAATATCTTAGAACATGTTAAAGAGAACAATCTAAAAAGATCATTTGGGGGCCAGAACCTTAAAGAAGAGTCCTATCTCTGGAGACCAAAATAGTAGCAACAGAAAAAGAAAAACCCCACTGGGTGTATCTGGGGTTTATTTTATTAGATAGGAACAGAAATAACAAAAGAAAAAAGATTTGGGAATGGAGCTAATAATTACTGAGCAGCTATTACTCTGCTTGGTATTTATATGTGGTGTCTCCTTTAATCCTCATAAAAGTTCTAGAAGGAAGATTTCCCATTTTACAGAAAAGGAAACCAAAGGTCAGAAAAGTTAAACTGTCTTGTTAAATGGCAAAACAAGGCTCGTTTCCAGGTTAGTTTGTCTCCTAAGCCCATGTTCTTTCCAGAAGTACTGTCTGCCTCTCTTTAAGGTCAAATAAAATAAATATAGATTTGTCAGGCTTTTAGGTTTACCAAAAAGTTTCCTCTTCTACTGGGTGTCCACTGGAAAGTGATGTCTCTGCCTGGAAAGAACGTTTGTTTTCATGTCCTGCTCTATTTCCACCTAACCTCTTTTCAACACTATACGACAATCAATATAGTCTGTAGGACCCTGGCATTTTAGTTTATGATCAGACCACAAATTTGTGACTACTTCTAAAAATAATGATTTGTGCTCAACAGGAGTTTTTGTTGTAGATAGACAAATAAGCATCTTTTTATATTTTAAAATATAATATTGATTCTGTTTCTTGTAACACAAGAGAGAAGTAGGTGAGAAGTCAGAGTGCTGGCTTAAAGATTGAACCCTGTAAAGTTTACAGGCAATCTACAGTGAAGCTAAATCTAACAGCTATGAAACAAAAAATAGCACAATCACTTTACGGGGGTTTTCCAGGCAAGTCCGGAATTCAAGTGTCCAAGTTCAGTCTGTGTCATAAAAGAGAGTTTATGATGGTTTTCCAATACAGGGAGAAGATGGAGAAAAGAACATTTGTATTATTGAACATCCTAAAACTAAAAGCCTCATGAGTTAAGTTTATTATGTGTGAAAAGTTTGCTTTAAAGAGAAAGTATACTAAATCATAAAAGGAACAAAATCCCTCATTAACCTAGGCAGCCCTAGAAATAATATATATTGATTGATTGATTGATTTGTTCATGTATTATCGCAACAAACCTTTATTGAGCACCTATTATATATAATATATATAACAAATGCCCAGCATGGGGGATGCAAAGCTAACAAAGGTGTGCTTCCTTTCCTTAAGAAAATCTTGTCATCTGAAGGTTGAGACAAATATTTCAACAGTGATTATCCCATAATTGCTGTATTTGGGATTTTATAATAAGAGCAATAATAGCTAATGTTCATTGGATGCTTACAAAATGCCATGCTAGGTTTTAAGCACTTTCTGTGTTAACACATTTACGGCTCACAACAGCCCTATGAAGTAATGTTATTAATGCCACTTTACAGAGGAAGATAGACAAGGTAAGGGACTTACTTAAGGAGAGACCTGTGTAAAAGGGCCATGAAAAAATATTGGAGGGATCTGCCTGAGAGTTGAGAAGGTGCTTGTGACCTGGATCTTAAGGAAGGACCAGGAGTTTTCCGGATGGAGAAGTGGAAGAGTTTACTACAGGGAAGAAGATTTGAAGTAGGGTGATTAGTTAGGAGGCTAAACTAACAATCCAGATGAGAGATGGTGACCTGAGCTAAGCCAGTGATTGAGGGATGACGGCAGGAGGATTTGAAAGATTTGTGAATAACGCATTCAAACTTCTGTAATTATATTTCTGCTTACGGCACTATGTAGGAATTATCAAGACACCAATCCTTGGATTGGTAGGCCCTAAAAAAACATGTGTAACAAATTTTTTGAATGAGTCTGGACTCATCCGTTCATTTTTACCTAATAAACACTAGTACATATTTTAAAAGGGCCTTGTATAATACATGGTGCATAGTAGATGATCAAAGTTACACATACACACACAGTATCAAAGTGGCATAATAAAGTGATGGCAATCCTGAACCTCAAAGCTTAAAGTCATTTATTTAACAGTTTTCACTAATCTATAAGGTAACATCTTAAATTGCAGAGTGAAAATTAATTGTACTTAGATTTAAGGAAAATGAGTCTTTGCTTGGCATAAAACATTATACCTCAGCTTCTCATCATGTTTCATAAATTATTCTGCCATTGTTGTTTATTGAGAGGGAAATCGGGCAACAGAGAACCCAACTACCTGCCCAAAACCACACAGCTCGATGATGTAGGAAAAGTAAAATATTTATATAGCCATCATGTGTTCTCTAATCCTGCTTCTCCTTCCATTTTAAAAGAAAGTTAGAAAATTATAGAGAGAGAGAGAAGGGGAGAGAGAGAGAAAAGATTATGCATAAAAGAAAAAAATTTTTTTAAAAAATACAAATGTGGCCTAATTTAATTTCCAATACATGTCTCCACCTTCAGCTTTGAAAAAAAGGTTAAGATGCAATTCTCCAAAACGAAGTTATTCGATAGAGGAATATTAACCTCTTCGCCCCTTGTACTTTGACTCGTTTTATCTCCTTTTCATTTTTGTTTGTGGGTCTATTCATTTTGGTGAGGCCAGGCACGTTGCTAGGTAACGGGCCCATCGTGGGCCAGCATGTTAGTTTGTCTGCCTGGCCCAGGTGGCAGACTTCCCTAGCGCTAGCTGCCGGCAATGCAGTCTCTTACAAAAAGCATTTATCACCGAGCAGGCACCGTAATGGCCACTCAGTGGAGGGGAAATTGAGCTGACCCGAAGGCCAAAGCTGTTAGGGAGACTGGTGGGAAGGGTAAGAGGGTCACAACACCCTTTTCCCACCCACTTAGTGGCCAGTAAGCGCTAGCACAGCCCAGCCACTGTTTTCACTAACATATCCTGAGGCTTTGCACCTGAAATAAATGTTTGCTTGACATTAACGATAAAAAAAAAAAAAAGAGGCAAAAAAATAAAATCGGTTTGCTCCAAGAACAATGAGCTATGTGATTTAAAGTTAGCCAAAGTTCCCTCAAGATTTGATTTTTGGAAGTTACGCTAGAGGGGAAATTTGAAGAGGAAATTAGGTCGTTTTAAATAATTAGTAAATTCTGATAGTGATCATACAAACCTTTATTTACCTCGCTCCTTGTATTTGAAAGTAGAGAATTCTAAATATCTGTGCTTTCAAGGCCCCCACCCCTATAAATGGCACCAGTGTTGCAAGTATCAAATGCAGGTCATCACCAAATCATTATGATTTGCAAATTTCTATTTCCTTCACTATTTATTTATGCTTAGCATGAGATAAAGTTTAAAATGCAAACCAGGAATTTTTTAAAGTGTCCTTAAGTACACTTTTGCAATGTTAAGTAACAATGTATATTTGGATGTGATTATCTCCTGTACAATGTTACAGATTCTTCTGGAAACATTTAGATTTCTTTGACTTTTTTTTTTTCAAAATGATTTCTTTGTGTATAGATACAGAACAAAGAAAATGGCATTACAAAAATAAATAAATGGCATTACAAAAATAAATACACAAAAATGCATACAAGGATGAAAATCATTATAAACAGTGTAAGTGTTATACACAAAGCTTTATAGAAATCTTGCTTCCATTGTAGAAGTCAGAAAACAGAAATTCCTTCCCTAGACCATTTGTTTTTCTCAATCAATCAGAGGTCATGTCATTTGTGTTAGAACTTGAAAATTATATATAAAATTATATAAGGGGCTTTCAGTGTCCTTGCATGAAAAACAATTTTCCATTTAATTATCTTTGCTATTAAACAATGTGTTGTTTCACTATTTTTCTTTACTTGGGTGCAAACTCTTATTTTTCAAATAGGAACATGTAACCACCTATATAGATTAGCTGTGTGATTTTAGCCAAATGGCTTCCTTTCTCTGAGTCCTAGTTTCACCACCAAAGAAGAGAAGATAATATCTGCTCCAATTATCTTCTTGAGTAATCTGGAGCATCAGATGAAATGTTAGGTATGAAACACCATACAGATGTGAGACAACAATTTTATGATTGAAAAAATAAAAATGTTTGGAGAAACAAAAAGAATGAGAGGTAAGTTTTCAAAAGCACTCAGTATTCTCTCACTGTAGATAGAATTGGGCTTTTTGCCTTGGTGAATTGCCAAAGTTACAAGCCCATTAGAGCCACTGTGTTCTTTTTGACCAATTAGTCTCATTTTATACATAGACATGAGGAATTGCTGCAGCTTTTCATCAGAAATGGAACAGACTTAAGAGCACAAGAAGGGCCCTGTTCTTCACTCCAGCTCCATTGCTTTCAAACAACAATATTTAACCAACAAAAGAAGAGACCAAGTCAATCTCAGTTTTAGTGATTCCCTTGAAAGTCATCAAATAAAAATGTGAACTTTAAAATTGATCAGGATTAATTTCACTGACACTGTATCATAACATATATCTCTTTAGAGACTCATTTGTTGGGCTGCAGATGCAAAGAAAGTAAGGAAAGAAATAAATCAGAATACAATAAGGCAATTAGACTTTTGCCATTGATAGAATACTAAAAATGTCTGATTTATCAAAGCATTAACAAACAGAAGTAAACACAAGACTTATATTTTCTTACAAAACACCTAGAGAGAAAGAGTAAAATAATAACCAAGACCACGTGTATCAATAAATTTAATTTATAAATATTGCTCCATTGCCAAAAGATGCTCTTTCATTTGCTAATTCAAAGAGTGCAATAGCAAGGGATGATTTATCAATACAAGTGCCACTCTGATGTGTAACTGCCGTTCTCATCTCTGTAGGCATTTTTCTACCCAGATGAGAGAGTTCTGGTGAATCTGAAGCACGGCTTAATAAATAAAGTTATTTCATCTCTACCTGCAGTGATTATCTTCACTCTGAAATTAAATATATTTCTGCTGTTTTTCTTCACTGTGATTTCAATCCCAGGGTGGGTACAGTAAGAAAAAGAATAACCTGTGCCAGGCATCACCCTAAGGGCTTACATACATTATCTCACTTAGTCCTGACAATAGCTCTAAAAAGTATTATTATTATTTACCCATCCCCATTTACAGTTGAGAAAATTGAGTCTGACAGAGCTATGGCAAATTGCTGTTCATAAATGTCAGAGGTAATGATTTGAACTCAGGACTGTCCAACTCCAAAATATGTGCTCATAATCACTATAATATAATTACTTCAAAATGTACACTTGAATGTCTTGGGGATCAAATTTCTTTCAAGACAAAAATTCAATGCTAATTATAGAAACTGTATAATGTAATATAGGCTAGGACATGAAAAGCTAAATTTTGATCAAGGAATTTTAGTGGTGAAAAATCTCAAGAGCCATCAGAATTAAACCTGTATTTCTCAAATGAAGAAGCTGAGGTGAAACATTACATGGTTTACCTAAGGCATGTAAGATTATGAAATGGACATAGGACTAGGTGGTTATTCCCCCAAGTAAGTAGCTGTAGAGTTGCCTCAAATAGTATGTTTACAATATTGTCCAATACACAGCATTTCTTACACAAAAATGTCAGGGAAAAACAGCTGTTGCAAAATGGGGTAGCACCACATTAGAAGTCAGAGGGAATCCACCTATTTTGCTCCATACTGGCCTCTCGTGTGCCAGCCCTGTGCCAGACACTGGGTCACAGAGATAGAGGTCTCTCAGTCTAGATTTGCATGATAATAAAAATCAAATGAATGCTTATACATTTTAAGTGATTTACTCGAAGCTTAATTTTGAAGACCTAGAGAAAACCTGAGGTTAATCTAAATAATTGTTATGAAGACTGGAGCAGATGTTAATTCCTGAGTATGGCAAAGCATGGCCTCACAGGTAAAAGGTGACTGACTGTCTGAAGCCATTTTTCCTCTTGGAGGTGGGGATGGAAGCAAAAATACTTAAACCAAAATGCTGCTTCCAAAAAACAGTCTACCCAAGGAGATGCTGAACAACCTTGTGATTCTATCTCCAAATAGCCATTTAAATAAGATTCTTTATTAATCAGGCCAGGTGGACCTCAGAAAATGATGAAATCAATCACACTATTGTATAAAAAGAGATTGAAAGACTAGAAAATAAAATAATTCAACAAATCTAGAAGAGATGAAAAGAGGACTTCTTATCCTATAAGTAGCAATAAGTACAAACTCAACGAATTTAATCTAGATCAAATCTAGAGAGTTTCAGTGATTTGCCCAAGGTCACACAGCTTGATAAGGGCAGAACCAGGGTTAGAACCAAATCTCTTGGGGGCGCCTGGGTGGCTCAGTGGGTTAAAGCCTCTGCCTTTGGCTCAGATCATGATCCCAGGGTTCTGGGATCGAGCCCCACATCGGGCTCTCTGCTCATCAGGGAGCCTGTTCCCTCCTCTCTCTCTGCCTGCCTGCCTCTCTGCCTACTTGTGATCTCTGTCAAATAAATAAATGAAATCTTTAAAAAAAAAGAACCAAATCTCTTGGTCTCAGTTCTGTGCTTTTTCCACGGCCTCAGATTGCTTGGACAACTATCAATGCACTGTTACACATGAGAAAGGTAGAAAAGGAGTAGCAAATTGGTATAGTCATTTGGTTACGTATATATACTGAGATAGAATAGAATCAATAATAAACTTTAAGCTGATTTTGATAACAAAGCTACAAATTTCTAATTTCAAAGTTACTTTGCATATGTCAAAAAAATGTTACAGTATCCACATAATGAAACATGTAACAACAGCCATTTACTTGAACCTATCAGTGTTAAAGTTTAAGACATAAACTGTTCAGCGCACTATCTCTAGCATCTAACATTTTCCTCCACACAATAGAATGCCCGCAAATTGTCATTAGCATGATAGGCTTTGCATTATAAATGCCCTGAAACTTTCAAATCACTCTACCATATCTGACCTGTCATGGAAAGTCAAAAGAAGAAAAAACAAGGATTGAAAATATTATGATAATTTGGAAGTGAAAATTCCTTTGGAGTTTGACTTTCTGTATTATAAATTCCTCAAGATGGGGAATTTATTTGTCAGGTGCAAACTATTACACAATTATGTATAAATTAGCAATAAAGAAACCCCAAGCATGTGGGATAGAAACTGAAGAAATTCAATAAAATATCTGTTAAGTGAATGAATAAATAATTCTTATTTTTTTCAATCACCTTCCAAATGATATCAGGCAAACTGCATTTACAAAAAATTATAGTATCATTTTAAGTAGGTAAACTTTGAGCTTTCCTAAGAAGAGTTAGCTCTTCCTCTCTAATTTGTGCTTAATCAAGTCTGCTTCAAAATGTGATACCCCTATGTTAAAATGAAATAAAGCTGTTGTGTCACACCTTTTTCTTACAGTAGGACACCATTTTCTTTACACTGCCTGACTGAGAAAATATCTTCCTTAATGGAGCACAAAATACTAGATCTTAAAATAGTGTTAGAAATAGCTACCCTTTTCTTCTTCTTTTTTTTTTTTTTTAGAAGAGCCCAATCTTCTCATAGGATGAAATAGTATTATTCTGTGTCTTGAAACATCAAGTGTAGGACTCCACTTAGCTTTACTATATTTTCCTATGGATGTGAAGTAGAGATTAAAGGAATTAGTTCTTATCATTTGAGCAGGGAAATAGTTATCAAACCTTTGAGTCAACAGTTCAGCTCAACAAACATTTCTTGAGTAACTACTATGTGCCTTGGTAAATTTAAAATGAACACAACAGAATACCTGCCTCCGAAAACAAATTCTGTACTGTTTCAGTGAAAATAAAATGAATATGACAGCATATTTTATTAGAAGAGGTAGGACATTTTAACAATGATATACTGAGGAGCAGGGATGGATAGTGGGAATAGTCTACCCCAGGTCCAAGTATTATCTGCAGGGAATTTTAAAAGTTGGACACATTGTAGTCTATTTCTTATTATCACCATGTACCAGCAATTCAATTGGGATTGAATAGTGCCCCTCCCAAATTCATGTCCTTGGCAGAACCTCAGAATGTGACCCAGTTTGGAAAGAGCTTTGTTGCAGATGTAATTAGTTAAGATGAGGTCATATTGGAGTGAGATGGGGCCCTATCCAATAATGAGGGCCCATATTTTCTTAACAGTGTCTTATTTTTCAAATGCTGAAGAGGAAAAGAGACACAAAAGCATATACAGACAAGGAGAGAACACCGTAGGAAGATGGGCAGAGATTGGAGTGATGTAACTACAAGCTAAGGAACATCTAGGATTGCCAGTATCTGCCTGAAGCTAAAAGCAGGCATGGAAGAGATTCTCTTTCCGTGCCTCCAGAAGGATCAACCCCACCAACACCTTGATTTCAGACTTCTAGCCTCTGCGACTGTGATACAATGAGTTTCCCTTGTTTTTTGTTTTTAAAGATTTTATTTAATTATTTGACAGACAGAGAGCACAAGCAGGCAGAGAGGCAGGCAGAGAGAGAGGAAGGGAAGCTGCTCTCTGCTGAGCAGAGAGCCCGATTTGGGGGCTCGATCCTAGGACCCTGGGACCATGAACCGAGCCGAAGGCAGAGCCTTTAACCCACCGAGCCACTCAGGTGCCCCAGTTTCTCTTGTTTTAAGCAACCCAGTTTGTTGTACTTTGTTATGACAGCCTTGGGAAACAAATACAATGGCCATTCCCAAACCCTGCCCTCTTGGTATACCATTTAGTATTAATAATATAATGTGGTAATTACTCAATAGTCTAGAAGTAAAGAGAGACATATAAATACAATATAATGTGGTAATTACTCAATAGTCTAGAAGTAAAGAGAGACATATAAATACATATTTCAATGCAGTCAGGTAAAGCTGTAATGGAGATTATACACAGGTACTTATGGATCAAAAATAAGTGGGTGTTTGGGGTGCTTGCGTGGTTCAGTCGTTAAGTGTCTGCCTTGTTTCAGTTCATGATCCCAGGCTCCCTGCTCAGTGGGAAGTCTGCTTTTCTCTCTCTCTCTCTCCCTTCCCTGCTTGTGTGCGCTCTCTGTCAAATATATGAATAAAATCTTAAAAAAAAAAAAAAAAGAAGGTGGGATTCAAAGCTTTTTTGAATTTACAGGTCATGTTCAGGAAAGAGCTGATGAATCTAATTGGACTGGAACAGATCATTGTGTGAAGAAGAAAAGGGTTGGGGGGAAAGGTGAGGCTCTCATCATAGAAGACTTAAAAAATGAAGATGTAGGCGGTGCTCTGAACCCTCACTGAACCCTCACTACTCAAAGTTCGTTTTGTGAGCGAGTAGAATTGGCATTACTGGAAGTTTGTTAGACGTGCAGAAACGTTTCTGGGCAACACGGCTATAGTCCCTTACGACTCGAAGCGCAGTCCTTCGGACTAGCAGTATCAGCATCACCTGGGGACTGCTTAGAAACCCAGACTGTCTGGCCCCACCCTGACTTCCTGCATCGAAATCTGAACTCTCACAGGACTCCCACCTGATTCATTTGTACATTCAAAAGTACTATTCTAGGGGAAATTATGCCTCCACCGAAATGGGTGAGAAGCTGGCTGAATGGGAGGTTGGAGAAGGGGGTGATAGAGCAGGGCGTTCTGAAGGAACCACGTGAGCAAAGACCCTGAGCCCTAACAACAACAAAAGAGCAACGGACACTTACAGAGCCAGCTACTGTGCTAGGCACTTGATATGCACTTATCTTTTGATCTCCACAGCCCCTCTGTGTTTTTATCACACCTATTTTTCAGTGACAGCAGGGTTAAAAGGGGAATAACTAGTCCAATGTCACCCAGCTAGTAAATGCCAGAGGGTGTATCTGACCCTAGTATTTCTCAAGCATCTGACAAATACCTCAAAACTTTGAGGTATTTGCATAGCATTTGCATAGCAAATTCCCTCTACCTGGAATACTCTTCTTTATCTGTTAGAATCTCATTCATTCTTGGGGCCTCTGGGTGGCTCAGCTGGTTTGGCATCTGACTCTTGATTTCCCTTCAGACCGTGATCTCAGGTCGTGATCTTAGGTCATGATCTCAGGGTTGGGGGATTGAGCTCCACTTCCAGCTCTGTACTTAGTAGGGAGTCTGCTTGGGACTCTCCCTCTGCCTCTGCCCCTTGCCTCTGCTCTCTCTCTCTCAAAAAATTAACAAGTAATAAATCTTTAAAAAAAATTCATTCATTCTTCCAGACCCCACTCAAAAGTCACCTCCTCTGTGAGGAGGTTTGCCAGTTTCCCCAATCACAATTAATTTCACACTTCTTGGGTATCTCTAACATCTCTTTTCTATCACAACAATAGGATTTGTCACAGTTTGACTTAGTTGGTGCTTGTCTGTCTCCTCCTCATCCCCAAATTGAATTTCAGTAATTTCAGTTTTCCCAGTGCCTAGTTGGGTGCTTAATACCTACTAGACATGAACACTTATTTATTAAAGATGGACCTGGATGTCAAGTCTGGCTGCATCCTTGATTAGCTGCGTGAATTTTACAAAATCCCCAAGCCTCTCTATCTATGGTGTTCTTACCTATAAAGTGGTGATGATGAAACCTACTCAGAAGATGAAAAGAGATGAAATACATGAAAACGCCCAGCATACTGCAGGACACAAAGTAAATGCATCATAAATACCTTTTAAAGGAATAAAATACATGAATATAAAATGCCCTAGTATAAAAGCAAACAGTAATAGTGAATGGTATCTCATATTAAGTAAGTGCTAGGCATTATTTAAGGTAGAACATACACATTAGCTCATCATTCTTCAAATACCAGCTGTTATTATCATTATTATCACTTTCCTCTAAGAAGTAATTAAACCAAGGCCTATACAAGTTAAGAAGTTTGCCTAAGATCTAGTGGAAAGTCAGATGGAGAATTTGATCCAAATGAGTCCAAAGCCTTAGCTTCCAGATTTCAAAAAAGCACATGACGTTAAGTACCCTCACCTGTGTACCAGCCCATCCATATATCACACCATTATATGTTAACCTCTAGAGATAGCTATTTTATCAAATTTGTACCAAATTCTTTAAAAAAAATCTGAGCACTTTTTAAATTATATTCCTTAATACTCAGAGAATACAGCTGTCAGTGGTCCCATGTGATTTGGCTGTTCTTCATGAAATACAAGCTGTGTTAACGGAAGGTATGTTGAAACTGTTTGTTGCTGTACAGCACTGTGTGTATAACTAAAACAGTCAGGCACAGGCTTCCCACGTTCAGTGAGATGTTTACAGACTGGCAAGTTAATAGGAATAAAAGCTGTAACCAAAGAATGAGTGATATTCTTTTGATGTCAGCTACATGGAGTTCTTCCTATTACAGTAGCTGGATTTTTTTTTTTTAAGGAGATTAGATTATAACATTGGAAAGTGCTTCTCTCTTTACTGTACACTGTTTCTAATCCTCAGTTATAAGGGAAATGAATTTAGTTGTTTAAAAAATCAAATTATTTATCTTAGTGTTCCCTGAAGTTTGCAAACTGCTGAGCAATGTGATGCTTTGCCCTGCATTCTCCTCATTGAGTCTATCTGGGTAAATTAATTACAAGACAATCCTTAGGAATTAAGTGTATTTTAAGTTCAGAGGCATCTGCTTAGAGACTTCTAATACCGCTAAATAGTCCCTTTGGAAATGCACTCGTTAGTATGAGTGGTATAATTTTCATTTCCGCTGGCACCATGGCATATGACTTCTTCAGTTTCAGCTACCCTCTGATTGACCTGTCAAGGGCATAAACCACTCTGAAGATGTTCCAGTACCATTTGTGCTTCTCCAGTAGGTATAAGAGACCATATTGATTTGTTCCATGTAAGGGAATAATTTAGAAGACTATTTTCTCTAGTTTTAACGTGACACATTCTCTGTATAAACACACACACATACCCAGAATCTGAACTTATAATAAGCTTGTTGGGCAACAGAACAAAACAAATAAACATTTTCTTAGATAATAGATATTCCACGTGTCCCCAGAACATGAATTAGAAAAAAATCTATGATATGATTAATCTATTATGTAAAATGGAAATGCATTTTTAAGTTGAATGTCAATAACATGTTAGTGGACTGGTGGGAAAAAGGGCTCTGAGAACACAGAGAACTGAAAATTACATTTTGGATTTTTTTTTTTTTCCTCTCTTCTAAAATGGCAGGTGGTAAGTTTTTTTGTATCACCTGATTTTTATGAAGCTACTGTGTTCCAGTTTGGAAGAATTCTGAATCAGGATGATTTTAAGAGGTCGGCTTTTTCCCAGGCTCGAAACAGAAAGCAAAGCGTGGCCAGCCAGCTATTATCCCATCACTTACAAACAACATGGCACTGAGTGGGGATCCTCCAGAAGGATGGTCCTCCTCCACTCATCATTCACCCATCCCATCAACAAATCGAATTTGAATAGGTCAGGCATAGAGGAAAGAAGATAGCCGTCCTTTGGATAAAACAAAGGCAAAATTTGCTTTAAATAATAAAATTTCCAAACGCACATAGAGCTTACATTCAGCTATTCCCCAGAAGCATAGTTGACCCTGGGTAATACCACCAAATCAATCACTTCTGATGATGAAAATAGTAATAAAGGGACACTCGCATAATACCTTACTAGTGTTTTAAGGCATGTTCCTATGTTCTACCATTTATTCCTTGCAATAATCCTATGAAGAAGTCTACATATGATTTCTTTTTTAAAATCTTTTTTAAGATTTTACTATTTACTTATTTGCCAGAGAGGAGAAAGCACACAAGCAGAGGGAGAAACAGGCTCCCTGCTGAGCAAGGAGCCTGATGCAGTATTCCATCCCAGAACGCTGGGATCATGACCTGGGCTGAAGGCAGACACTTAACAACTGAGCCACCCAGGCATCCCAGAAGTCTACATATGATTTCTATGAAGAATACAGGCTTTAGGGGCAGCTGGGTGGCTCAGTGGGTTAAAGCCTCTGCCTCCAGCTCAGGTCTAATCCCAGGGTCCTAGGATCAAGACCCGCATCAAGCCCCACATCGAGCCCCACATCGGGCTCTCTGGTCAGCAGGGAGCCTGTTTCCCTCTTTCCATCTGCCTGCCTCTCTGCCTACTTGTGATCTCTGTCTGTCAAATAAATAAATAAAATCTTAAAAAAAAAGAAAGAAAGAAAGAAAGAAAGAAAAGAATATAGGTTTTAGAATCCAGACAATTAGATTAAAATCTTGGCCCCTCAACATACCAGCTGGATCACCTCAGAAACTTAGTTATCCTCCCTGAATTAGTAGTAAATGATCTCATATAAGAAAATTAGTAGTAAATGATTTCATATAAGAAAAGCCTTTTCCCAGTCCCTGCCTCATGGTATGCTCATGATAACTGGTAGTTGCTATAATTATTCCATGATTTCAATAACTTACTCTTTTTTCCAATCCAGAAATATATTTCCCAAAATGTATCTTAAAAACCAGTTTCTGAACCTTTTTAGGAAAAGTATGTATTGAGTAAATGAATGAAAAAACCAGTTTCTGGGACGCCTGAGTGGCTCAGTTGGTTAGGCAACTGCCTTCAGCTCAGGTCATGATCCCAGAGTCCTGGGATTGAGTCCCACATCAGGCTCCCAGCTCCACGGGGAGTCTGCTTCTCTCTCTGACCTTCTCCTCTCTCATGCACTCTCTCACTGTCTCTCTGTCAAATAAATAAATAAAATCTTAAAAAAAAAACAGTTTCTGAATCTTTTTAGCATAAGTATGTATTGAGTGAATGAATGGATGGAAAGAACTCTAGTTCAGGAGCAATCAGGAAAAGGACGCACAGGAAGAATGATATGCATTTGGCAAATATTTATGTCTGAACTCTTACTGTGGACCAGAAGCTATCATAGGACACCTCACTTAATCCTCATAGCAATCCTGTGAGGTAAGTATTGTCCTTTTACAGATTACAAAACTAAGGGTCCAACTTGCATATAGACATACAACTACTAATGGACAAAGCTTGGAGTTAAAAACAAGTCTTTGATTCTAGGTCTAATGTTCATTTTTGGCACCTTTGCCTCTTGATCCATTATGGGACAATCTAGGGCAAACCACAGTATTGTTAGCAAATCCTGTCTATTTCTCATGAGCAAGTTCCACAGGATGAAACAATCTCTTTCTAAATCTCAATCACTGGGTTATTCAGCATGACTATTAGATGTATTTAGTAGTGTCATATCTGATACCATAATGTTAATGTTAATGCAATTAATAGGCTTTCATCTGCAATATGGCTCAAATCATGCCTTTTGGGGAAAAAAAAATGATGAACTGAAGTCAACCTTCTCCATGATCTTCACCTCTCACATTCTCATTCTCTGTAACTAATCAGTCCCCACACACTATTTGCTGATTTAGGGGAAAATAGGAAAGGGGACTTGAAAAGGAAAATAGGTTAGAAAAGGAAATACCTCGCACCCACTCAGCATTGAGTACATGTAATTAAAGCCTTCATAAAGGGATGGAACCATTGTGCATCAAGTCCAGCTCTGACTCAAACCTCTGGATAGAACACACTCCCCCCTTACCCATCTTAAGGAACCTTCCACATCCTCATGGACAAGTGGGCTGTTGCATATCTAAGTAGAGCAAGTAACTATGAAGCAATGGAATAAACAACAACAACTACACTGATTCTTTCTTTCATTCCATCAGTATATACTTACAAAGCATCTTCTACATGTCTGACATATAGTAAATAAAAAAACATAAGTGTTTGCCAAATGAACTTAATTTTCCCATTGCAGTGAACTAAATAAACCAATCTCTACCCTCCAGGAATGTACAGTCTAGTTTGGAGAACAGATAATAAACAAATAATTATACTAGTGACTTTATTTTCAATTATAATAGGTAAAAGAAAATATCAGTATAGTGTGTTATGAGAGTCAATAAGGGGAAAATTCCATGAGCAGGTGACATTTAAGCTAAGAAGGGGAACATGATTTAAGCAGAGAGTAAGGGCCTCATCATTCTAGGCAGAAGTGCAGCAAATTCTTTGTCATGGCCTGTGAGGTCCTACAATCTGTCCCTGCCTCCCTCATGACCTCATTCCTTACCAGGTCCCTTTGGTCACTCTTAGAACGCTGGTCCTTTCTCTCCTTTTAATCAAGTCAAATTTGTTTCTATTTCATGACGCATTTGCATTTGCTGTTCCCTTTGTCTAAAATGCTCTTTTATCCCAGCTATTCAGGTAACTGGCTCTAACACCAGTTCAAAATTGCTTGTTCCAAGAAACCTACCCATCTACCATATGGGGTGCCATCTACCACTCCACCAGTCACCATCTACCCTATCATGATCTACCAAATCTTTCAGAGCAATTATTAATGCTTGATGATTTGTTTATTTGTTTGTGTCTAGCTCCCTCAACAAAAGGTAAGTTCCATGACAACCAGAATCCTATGTGGCTGGCACAAAGTCATTACTCAAAAAAAAAAAAAAAAAAAAAATTTGAATAAATGCACAAGAATTAGCATTTATGAAGGCCCTCTGGTTGAAAGAGATGTGGTGAGCCAGTATGGTTAGTATACAGTTTAATGGTTCATTAAATGTTAGTTCTTTTTCAAATGAATATGTCCATATGTACAAACAGAGAGAGTTAATGGCTCCTCAACCATATTTTAATCAGCTTGACAGTAAATGCAAGTGTCTTCTTTTTTTGTTTTTAAGGTTTATTTATTTACTTGTCAGGTAGATGGAGGACAAGCAGGGGAGAGACAGGCAGAGGGGGAAACAGGCTCCCCACTGACCAGGGAGCCTAATGTGGGACTCAATCCCAGGACCTTGGGATCATGACCTGAGCCAAAGGCAGATGCTTAACCAACTGAGCCACCCAGGCGTCCCCTACAAGTGCCTTCTTAAACAGAGTAGTCATTCCACCCAAACTTTTGACCTATAAAAAATTGTTCTAGCCTATTAAGGCCCTTCTATCTCATTTTTGCATATCAAATTTCACTTCAAAAGTAGCTTCCCATCATTAACTCAATGGATCACTCACTAATTTAGCTCTGCCAATGAACAGATACTTGATTGTACCAGCCCTAAAGGAATGCACTTACTCCCTTATAGTTTTGGTTGGGGATTTGGACAAGGAGGGAGGGAATATCCCTTGATAAGTCTAGTTTTGTACAGTATGCACTAAAGACTCATCATATTGCCAAATAACAGTATTTGTCTTGTTTGTGCTCTATATTCTCGGGTAGGTAGGTATTATTTTCCAGCACTCACAGATCATCTTTTCCAACCCTCCTGCTCCAGCCACGCACCCCAGAAATAGTGCTAGTAGGAAGAGACTGACAGTTTAATAATTAGGAGTAGCAAAGTGTGGAAGAGGCATTTCATCTGCATGAAACATTCCCGGGAGAGCAATCCCAGGGCTCCCTAACACACTGGCTTTGAAGCCTGTGAGGTTTGAAAACAGAGCCTCCTGGGGGAATTTTACTGTAAAATAGCTCCCTGGGTCCCTACTCAGGTCTTTCCTACTAGGCCCTCCAAAGCACTGGCTTGCTTGACAATTAACAAACATTGTCAGGTGATTCTTAGACTTGAACATCCTATGCAGGCAAAAACATTTCATATCTCCAAGATGACAGCCCAGGATCATTTTTTTGGTTATTTATGGGGGGGAAAGATTGACAATCCCTATAAATTCAGGACTAACAAAATTAGGTCCAATAAAACAGGTGAGGTTTTTTGTCTTAATTCTGGACAAAACCTCCCCTGGTAGGTCTAGACTACTACAACTAGAAATTCCTTAAGGTCAGGGAACATGTCTGTTTTCTTTGCACTAATCAATTAGTACAGGTCCTGGAAAGTCATACTTAGATAAATATTAATGAATGATCATCAAAAATCTATCTATCAATTTCTGCAAGATTATGGTTTAAAAACAATTCAATTGCACTAATTTAATGTCCTCCTAAACAGGTCCATTACAGTGAGGGAAAAATTACAGCTGTAATAGATCTTGTCTTTATCAGGCTTTTGCAATTAGCGCCTTCTGACATTGTTGTCAAGAATTTAAAAAATTTAATCACTGTACAAATGGGTAAGTTGGATTCCTTGGTTGCAAGCAGAAGAAATTTATTCTGATTAACTTCAGCAGAAAGAGAATTATTTGGATATCTATGGCAGTTTAGAGATCTACTGGGTTGTTGAAGAAGAGGACAGGAAGCTTCACGAGTCTCTGTAATAACCTACCTCTCAAATGAGTGCACATGAACCATTTTTTTTCCATCCTTACATCACTCTACTCAAGATTCAGAGTCCTAGAAATAAGAGGTCATGGGCCCACCCCTTGGCTGAAAGAGAAAGGGAACTTTGATTTTCATACTCATCAACACTATATACAATGGGGAAAACGTAATGTCCTTATCAAAAAAAGGAATGATGTGGTGGCTCCTGAGTGGCTCAGTCAGTTGGGTGTCTGCCTTGGGCTCAGGTTGTGATCCCAGGTTCCAGGGATCCAGCCCTGCATCAGGCTCAGAGAGAAGCCTGCTTTTCCTTCTCTCTCTGCCCCTGCCCCTGCTCATGTGCTCTCTTTCAAATAAATAAAATCTTTAAAAAATAAAAAAAGGAATGGTGTGAGATTGGAAACCCACAAATATCCACTACAGTGGGTGAAGAAGGGGAGAAAGGAATGAACATTTCTTGAGCACTTGTACATATCAAGCCGATGTGTGAATTATAGTATATATATGTCTCATTTCACCCTTAGCCATTCTGAGAGATGGGCATTTACCTCCATCTTGCAGATAAGGAAACTGAGGCTCAGAGAGGCTCCATGATTTGGCCAACACGACCCAACTAATAAACATTCAAGTGAAGATTTGGACTCCGTTTCTCCTGATATCAGTACTGTACTTTGTGTCCCAAGCTTAAATAACTATTATTCTTGGGTTATTGTCAGCCCTGAGGGAATATACTGAATGGAGTTCTAGAAAGTCTGATCCATACACAAGAAAATGTAAGGCTTTATTTACTACCTTGGTTGGTGAAATAAAGTACATCTGCAAAGGTGTAGTTAGGGAAGGAACACAGGACTGAGAATGGAAAGAGAGGAGTTCATGTCCTGGCTTTGCCACTTTATAGTTGTGTGACCCTGGGTAAGGGTCTGAGATCTGAGCTCCTTAGCTGAAAAAGGATACTGACACCTAACAACTACCTTGTAGGAGATAGCAGAAGCACAGGCTTCGGCATTTCTGCTGTTTCTTAACTTCTCTAAGACCTTATTTTTTTTTTCATGCAAAATAAGGATAATATCTATGACATAAGATTATTATAGGAATTAGACAAGATAGTACAGGTAAACTCTTAAGCACAGAGTAAATGCTCAATAATTCTCATGAAGCTCAGGAAAGGTAATGTATGTGAAAATGTTTTAAAAGCTGTGATATGCTACCAAAACTGCAAATGACATCAAATTGGGCAGGAAATTTTAAAAACTGAACCACAATTTTGTAATGGCCTGAGAAATGATAGTATGGGTATACTTTTGAAAGGAAATTAATGTTTAGTTGAGACAAATATGGAGTATGGCAGAGAGTAGCTAGCTCTTCAATAAACCCACTTCCTCTTCCTCTTAGGTATATAGCTAAGCACAGAATTTCCAGCTTTCCCTGCAGTTAGGTGTAGGCATGTGACTAAGTCCAGGTCAAAAGAATCTGGACAGAAGTTCAGTCCATACAGATCTCCCAGGTGCGATCCTTCATGCACTCTCTCTAAGCACCCTTCGAAAGCACATGTTACTGATGCAGAGCCACAAGTTGGAAGGAGCTAGTGTCTCTAAATCCCTGCTTGGAGGAAAACTGATCACTCTGATCAGGACATACATTTCGACTTCTTATATAAACAAAAAATAAGCATCTACTGTGGTAAACTACTGAATTTTCACATTTATATATTGTAACAGCCAGCATTACATTAACTCACACATTCTCAACCTCAGAACTATTGAAATTTTGGGCTGGGTACTTCTTTGTAGGGGGTGGAGGGGTTGCCCTGCGTGTTGAAGGATGTTAAGTTGAAATCCCTGGCTTCTAGTCACCAGATGTCAGTAGCATTCCCTTCCCCTTGACAATCAAAAATGTCTCCACGCATTGCTGACCATGCTCTGAAGGGCAAAAGTCCCCCCTACCTTAACTATACTTGGGAATTACTTCAGTTAAAGGAAAAAAGAAAAGATCTCTACCAAACTGAGGTAGAAGGAATGACTTTCCCCAAAGGTAGTAGTAAAATAGCTAAGGTAGTCTGGTATAGTGGACTACAAGTTAAAACTCTTTCTATGAGAAAATTTGTTGAACTGGATTCTAAGGATTAAAATTCCTAGATAAAATGACTTTCCCAACCTGCTGGCGCTCTCCAAGTGGGTCAGAGGCACCATAATCAGATAGCACCTCACACTCCTGGCTATTCTGAGATCTTTAGCTGTGGTAATTCTATTTCTTGAGGTGGTTTTATTCTGTTTCTTGGCAACAGCCCTGGAAGAGAAGTGTCTTAGTCTTTCATCAGAGGTATATTCCCCTTCTTGTCCTCAGTGTATAGACATATAATGATCTGATAGTGTAGATAGTTTAACATAAAAATCTTCCTTCTGCACAGTTTTCAGAAATCATTTTGGTGGAGTAAAAGCCAAGTAGCAATATATGAGCACTTTCTCTTAAACATTTTATTCATCATTCTAAAAAAACTCATAATGCAAAATTTTTCAACTTACAAAATGTCCATAAGATAAAAATTTTTTCATCTTCTTTCTTTTTTCTCCTCCTTCAAAAGGTTTCTTTTCCATATCACTGTGCCAGGAAAATATTAGAGAAACCACAAAGGCCTGCTGACCAGATTTGATTTTGGCATCATTCTACTGCAAATCAGAGATATGTGCTAGTTTATCTGAGCAGGAAGAAGGAAGTTCCTTCTCAACTTTGATGAGTACAACACATTCACATGAAAAATACAAAAATATAAACTTTAAGACAGAATGTTGTCTTTTTTTTTCTTTCCTTGATTTTCCTTTTTTTTTATAGCCTATCCCATTACTTTGAGTCATACATCATAGTGATTTGACATTTTGACATTTATATACATAACAAAATTATTCTGGTGATGTCCAGTCACCATACAAAGTTATTACAATATAATTGACTATATTGCCTATACTGTACAATATATTCCAGTAACTTTTTTTATTTTATAGCTGGAAGTTTGTACCTCTTAATCTTTTTCACCTATTTCACCCCAATCCCTCCCCAGTCTGGTAACCAACGGTTTGTTTCCTGTCTATATGAAGCTGTTTCTGTTTTGTTCCCTCATTTGTTTTGTTTTTTAGATTTCACATATAAGTGAAACCATACAGTATCTGTGTTTCTCTGTCTGACTTCTTTCACTTAGCCTAATATCCTCTAGGTCCTTCCATGTTGTTACAAATGGCAAAATTTCATTCTTTTTATGTTTTTGAAGATTGGCTGATTGATTGATTTTAGAAAGAGAGCACAAGCAGGGCAGGAGTAGAGGCAGGGTGGGGAGAAAGAAGGGGTATTTCAGGGAGACTGAGCTGAACACAGAGCTGGACACAGGACTCTATCTCAGAACCCTGAGATTATGACCTGAGTCAAAACCAAGAGTCAGATGCTCAACCAACTGAACCACCCAAGCACCCCATCATTCTTTTTATGTTTGAGTAATATTCCAGTTATGCCTTTAACCATTCCTCAATAGATGGACACTTTGGTTACTTCTGTATCTGGCTGCTGTAAATAATACTACAATGAGCTTAAGTGTGATTATACCTTTTCAAACAGGTGTTTCTTTCCTTTGATTTTCACAGCAACATCTATCAACCCAAACTTCACAATAGTATACTTATACTGAAAAGTACAAAACACACACACAGAAATGAACAAAGTCATGCATTCGATGGAGACTTTGTGAATTTCAAATTTTGATATTTTCATTTAAAAAAACCCTCAAATTCATAAATGCTACCTACTTTGGTTGTTTTATCATTTTATATACTTTAAACAATCTTTTTGGAAAGTGTTTAATAAATTCAGCACTGGAATAAGAGGGAGATATATGTGAAACTTCCAAATTCAACAAAGTATGAATACTAGTACGTAAACTTTTATTTTTAAAGAGTGTCCCATAAATCATAATTAAAAACCAGGGCATCTCAAAACCAAATATGTGTATATGTGCCATATCTCTGTACTGCCAAGAACTATAAATTTGCTTCTTGGAACCATTGCTCTTCTCCTAAAAGCACAGCAGATATGAGCAGTTCTGCTTAAATTCCACTTCTCAAAGGAGAACACACCAAGCTGGGAAGAGAAAACACTTGGTGTATTTGTGTTTTTGTGTAAAGAGAATTACTAGTATTAACCAGTTAAAGCTCCTGGGAAATCAAAGTACCATCACTAACTACTGTCTAAGAGCAGGAACCCCTAAACTTCCCAAGCAGATACTGCCTGCCACTGTAAGCAACCTTACAGTGGACAAATGGAGCTGCTCTTGAGATCCCTTAGTTATCATTATATTATATTATGATTTTAGTTAGGCGATTCTGTGCATACACTGGAAATATATATGCACAATAAATCTCTTTCTATAGCTGCATTAATATTCAGCATGTATATGATAAGCTAGCAATAGCACAACATCCTTCATTTTCAAATCTGTGCTCACTCTTGATATGCATTTACACCAAAGCACAGAAGGCCCTTGAGTAATCCTTCAAGGAAAAGTTAGCAGAAGCTGGGTTTACTGTGTGAAAGGGAGGAGGTAACATCTCTAAGAACTCAAATCACCTCTTTGTTGTGTTCATTGGAATCCAGAGAAAAATGTACCATAGCTTGCCAGGCTGCACATTTTGCTGTAACACTGCAATAAGTGATGGAAGCAATAAGTCCGGAGCCTGCTACCCAGGAAGAGCTTTTCCAGCTGGAATTTGGAGATCGACTAAAAAAGTTCTTCCCCTGAAAGATGGATTAAATTGATCATTTTTTCCTAGACATAGTGCACTTCGGGCTCATTTTGCTTTGTAATTAAGAAGAAAGCCAGAAACATCATTTACACATTAAGAATTTAATAGATATATTTTTCTAGCTTTATGCATTAGCACAGGACAGCCCATTAATGAAATAAGTCTTCCTTCAGGGTCAATTTAGATGGCTGTAATCTTCTGCAAATATATTGCAAATGAGGATCATTTAATGATCTTAAAACTAACTGCCAGGAGAGGATTGTTATAACTCTCCAGACAACAAAAAGAGACTTGGCATGGTGTGCAGTAGCCTTTCTTTAATTTAACACATGTTTAATTCTGGCTACTACATTTTTAAAAATTGCAAATATTATCTTTTGTTTGGGTTAGTCTCTGGCTTGGCTGACCTGGGAGGTTGATTCTGATCATGGAAAGCTTCAGGCTGCATTAAATGATGGTTAAAGGGATAACGATGTTGCACTGATAAAAATATGTTCTTTGGATTACTGGTATGACCATGATTGTCAAGCTCTGCTGGGCTTCCCTTGTTCTGCTCCAGCTCATCTCTTCCTGCAGAACTTTCCTGTCTGAGTCTACTAACTGTACATTTTGAGGTCCACTGTTACAATAGTACTTAGCACGTGTGCAGCATTGAAGCATTTTAAAACTTCTGTTACATGTGTGGTCTTCTTTGCTTCTGAAAATAATATTAAATGTCAAGTGTGGAGCATCTGTCCTTTCCCCTTTATCACAACTAAATAATCGGGGTTTCTAGGGACAAAATGCTGGGCTCCAGCCCCACAGTCCCACTGTGCTCCTCCCATCCCCAGTTAGTAAGAGCTAAAACTCAGATCTTTGGACACTTTGTCCAATATATATGCGTGCCAACCTTGGAATTTCTCGCCTTTGGAAAAGCATTGGTCTAAAAGTTTAGAATGGAACTTTGAAAGTTTAAAAGTTTAAAATGGAAGACTGGAGGGAAGATTTGATACAAAATTTCCATGACCTCAGAGAATGTACTGGAAAAACTAAACATTTGCCCCTAAAAATATAGCAAGCAGTATATGTGGTGATTTTCAAATGAATGGAGTAGATAGTCAGTGTTGAGAAGTTCAGGGAAGGGAGAAATATCATGAGATATAGAGGTCACTGAAGATTTTTTTGGAAGAGGTAGACTTGAAAAAGGACAGTAATTACATGGGAGAAGAGGAAGCTGTCAGGCAAAAAGGTAGCATATACAAACAGGGAACTTAACAGTCAGACAGGCCTGGGTTTAAGTCCTTGCTCTGTCTTTTATTAACTGTGTGGCTCTAATCAAATTACTTAATTTCAGTAAGCTTCAGTGGTAAAATGGGAATAATTATTAGCAGCTACCTCATAGAGTTGTTGTTAATAATATGAGATAATGTTTTATAATGGTAAAATGCTTAGTATATTGGCTGGTACAGAATCAGTATTTATTATAAGAATAGCTTAAGCAAAGGCATAGAGATGAACTATGAGAAGGATTGCCCAAAAAATAATGATTAGTCAGTTTTGAACAAAATTCTGTGGAAAAGAGTAATGAAAAAATACTCCAAAAAATTCAGACCAGATTGTGGGGGACCTGAGTGCCAAAATAATCAGTTTTGCCCGATAGCTTTCTATTCCTATTTACAGTACAGAATCCTTTCTTGAAACAAAATCTTATTCTCAATATATAAAAAAGATACACAAGAACTTCTCTGGTTGGAGCAAATGTAGAGAATCCAGAACACCATCTGCTCAGCATCCCCAACCACTCCCAGCATTCTTTGGTAGGAAACCCAGATTTGAAACCATGCTTTTGACAATAGGAAGTATGGAAGTGTTCTGCTCAGGGAAGTTGTATGATGAACATTTACCTGGAAGCAACAAGCAAATGCAATGGAGAAGAGAGACACAAATGACCATTAAACCCATCGTAGTTGTCAGGTGATGAGGGATTGGAATGGAATAGAGTGGTGGCAGTGAGAACAAAGAAGGACAGGAACCAAAGACATCACAAAGGACACCTTAACAGGTCTTTATAAGATGTTCTGAGGGGGAAGGACAAGGAAAAAGGATCAAAGATGATTTGTGGGCTATAGACCTGAGCAACCATTGGTGGAATTCTTAGCTGACCAAGAACTCCTTTTTAACAAATAAATTTTATGAGATTAATGTTTCTTGGAACCCACTGTGGGATATGCTGCTCTGTGGAAGCCACCAAAGGACCACTGAGGAAGTCTCATTCCAGTCGTCATTGACTAAGTATGTCAAGCACAAGACTTCTGTCCTCAAGGAACTCTAAGTCTACTGTGGGAAGCTTACACACAATCTGTATTCCATATCCACAATATTTACAAAATGCATGATATGTTTTGGAAAAAGCAATTAATTTATATGGCTACAAATAAGTATGCTGATTTGATACTTAGAGTTGCAGGGGATAAGGCTAGAAAGGAAGGCAACAGTCATTATTGTTGCCATTAGCTACCATCTATTGAAAACACAGTACATGCAATGCATTGTGCTAAGCATCTTACATGCATTACATCAATGAATCTTCTCTACAATCCTATAAAGAAGGTACTACTACTATCCACATTTTACAGATGTAAAAATAGAGGCTCAAGACCCTTACCCAAGGTCTCATGCTCTCTCAGTGGCAAAGCTGGAACACACCCCTGTCCTATCAGACCCCAGGATCTGTGTGCTTAACCACTGGGATACATGGGCTTGGTAAACTTTGTGAGCTCTTTTAAGGAGTGTGGACTCCACAGTGGAAGCCTTGCAGAGCCACAGAAGGTTCTGCGTTTCTTTCTCTCCTTTGACAAATCTCTGAAAACACTCTGAGTCAGACCCAAAACAGAGGAAAATGACACTTGCTAAACTACCAAACCACATCTGCCTTGCAGGGATGTTCATGAGTCACAGCCTCCAAACTGCCTGGGGATTTTCAAATGAAAGGCCCTTATGTGTTTGCAAGTTACTATCCTGCTGGGTTATCTTCTACAATAACTGTTTCTTAGTATTGCATTGCTGCACCATGAAAATCTTGCTTTATTATACTTTCTTCAGAGAATCCACGGCTCTACATTCTGCCTGTCGTGTGGGTTTACTGAGAGCTAACTTTCAAAGTCATGCATTCTATGGTAAGTGTATTTTAAACCATGCAGCATCACATTAAAAAGAAATGGCAGTCATTCTGCCCTGGAAACTGTTCCCTAGCATGACATTACTTTAATTCACTGGCTCCTTGTAATCAAGATCTAATAAACAGCACCTTTAAATAAGTCCTATACACAGCCTGCATTGTTACAATCAATTGAACTACTTAAAAAAGAAAACCTCTGAGGCTATCTGGAGGCATTCTGTGCTTCCCTCTGTTTTATGGCACAACCTTAGACACGATGTGTAAAAAGGTCAAGACAGCATGTAGGCTTTTGCATTAAACAGCAGAACACTAATTAGTTTTAGTGACAATGGGGTTCTGTTAGTGTGTTCTAATATTTTGATGCTTAGTTTTGCTTGAAACCTCTAGCCATAATACACAAAAGCTCTTCTATCTTCCAGTTTTTCTTTATGTCTTGATTTTACAACCCTGTTATCTGTTTGAACAAACACACATATTTCCTATTTCTGTATTTTCATTAAAAATGAACTCTAAAATCTAATTTCAAAACAGTTCACTTTAAAGGACAAAAGAAATATAACGTGGAACCCAAAATTTAACATGGAACTTAATATTTCATATTAGTTTGGGCCATTTTTTAAAATTTCAGATGTAACTTCTGTTAAAACATACTATCAATGAGTTTTGA
The DNA here is from genome assembly GCF_011764305.1 of Mustela putorius furo. Lineage (NCBI taxonomy): Eukaryota > Metazoa > Chordata > Mammalia > Carnivora > Mustelidae > Mustela > Mustela putorius. Next base: position 51,190,026 of record NW_025422005.1, read on the forward strand.
TATTTATGCATGTAACTACCCAGAGCAAGTATACTATGTTATAAAATGTTAAACATTAACTGTTGAGTGCTAAAAGTTTTTAAAAATGGATTTCCACATTCCTGAATTCTATTTTAAGTTAATAGGAGAAATTAGTCCTTCAAAACAAAAAAAAAAATTATTTTTTCATCACTGTTATCTATATTCTTATTATTTTTCTGGAATATAGGTAAATACCTAAAACATTCTCCAACATAAAGACCTGCAACTGAAGAAAATAACACTATGTGAGACTTTATTAACAAACTGATATGTACCCAAAATATCAATTACTCAATATAAGTAGAGTGTAGTATGGTATGAATTTCTATAAAATAAATAACAAACTGAATAAATTTTCCTCAGCTAACTTGGGAATTGCCAGTTCCTTATACAAGACAGATTTATGCCACTTTTTGGTAGCATTTAGTGTTTTTAAATCAGTCTGAGGTCATATGCTTACATTGGTCACCATCTTTTCAAGAGGCTATTGGGCTAATGCTTTAATAATACCTCCTGACGCTGTTCTCCCATGAGATTAAAAGCAATCAAATCTGTAGGTGGGAAAAAAAAAAACAACCCACGTTCTTCTTTGTTCCCCCTAGCTGACTTGGCTGTGGTCTACAGAAGCTGAACTTTCATTAAAAGAAAATAAAGTTTCTAGCCCTTCATCTTGTAAAGGTAGCGTCTTTATACCGTAAATCAATACACTGCTGTTTGGTTTGCTCTCCAGCTAGACAGACCAAAACAATATAGCATCAAGGGAAGTGGGAGCATCCCCTCCAAACCATTTGTCTTAATGGAGTGCCCACTTCAAAACTGACTTCTTACTGCTTCCATGATGCCAATTTAATTGTTGTCAAGCAAGACCCAAAGAAACAAATCCAATTATAAAGCCAATTCTTTATAACCAAAATGGGATATATGTGGGTGTGCTGTGGATGGCTTGCTATGTGCTAGGCACTGTACTAACCAGATATATGCATCATTTATCTTGTCTTATGAGAGATGTGTTGATTCTAATCTCCATTTTACAGAGGAGAAATGTGAGACAGAGAAGTTAAGTAACTTGCTGAAGGTCACATAGCTCATTAAGTGAAGCAGCTGGAACGCTCACCTAAATCTGTCCAATACCAGATTTTAGTCTCTTAGCCACAATAGCATGTTGTCTAGCAAAAGCAATAACCTAATTCTGCTTTCATTTATATTCTGTACTATCTTTGAACATTTCCAAGGATTTGCCTTACAGTGACTCTTAGTGGGAACAGAATAAAGTGGTATTTTTCTGGTCCATATAATTTCTGTACCCAAAAAAATGACACTCAAGTCTTGAAAAAGGGAAAAGCACATTAGTTATGGAGTCAAAGCAGCTGGGTAATTTAGGCAAGTTACTTAACCTCTCTGAGTCTTACTTTCTCATCTGTAAAATGGAGATAAGAATAGTTACCATCCAGGATCTTTGTTAAGATTAGAGCTAATAACTTATCAAACACCAGCTCTATGCCAATCACTCTGTTCAACAACTTTACTTATGTATCTCAATTCATGCTCACCATGATCCTCTAGGGCTTTAATTATCCTGACACATATTTATCCATCATTAAAAGAATGAGCATCTGCTGGGTGCTAAGGTTACAGACTAAAGTTAAGGAGTCTCTGCTTGGCCTGTCAGCCTTTACAATTTATAATACAGACGAAAGTTGCTCTGTGAGAGTAGAGCATCTAAGTCAGGGTTTTTGCCTTTATTTTACATAGGACAAGCAATGGTTCCTGATAAGTCTTCTCTGTTAACTAGGTTAGATTCCTTACTTTCCTCAAACACATCCCCCTTGCCCAGAATTTGTTAATTGTATACTGTCTGCCGGAATAAAGTTCTTTCTCCTTCTCAATTTTCCAGGTCTATCCATGTTATTCATTCATTCATTCATTCATTCATTCAACAAATATTAACTGAGTGCCTACTGTGTGCCAGAAGCTGTTCTGGGTGCTTAGGATTCAGAAGCAAAAAAATCAGAGAAAAAGAAATCCTAATCCATGGAGTTTACAATTTAGTGTAATGATACAAGTATAGCACAAAGTGGAGTGTTTTGGGTGTGGGCTGAGCATGGAAGAGGTCAGTGGCTACAAGGTTTCAGAGTACTAATATTAGGAATGTCCCATTTCTATAGTAAGGCCATAGAGACCTCTGGGTTCTGAATAAAAACAACCCGTGGGTTTAGACAAAACTAAGTTTTCCCATTTCTTGCTAAGTCAAGGATGGATAGCAGGGAATAGAACTAAAGACCCTTCCATGCTTCCTCCAGGTATACCAGAAGTATACCTGGCTCTGAAAATCTAGACTGGTTTTTGGAAAAATTCAAACTACCAACTTAAAAAAATAAATACATTATATTTTGATACTGTGGCAGTAAATTATTTTTCAAGAATGTACTTACTAGAGCGTCACAATACCCAATATGTCTTGGTTCCTAACTCAATATTTTTAATTACTTGCCTTTATTGGTCAGACAAAATGTAGAGTCAAGTTTCAAGTAATACCTTTTATTGGACTAATGGTGGAATATTGACAGAGAAGCTTTGGGGATATAGAAAACCCCTCAAGGTCAGTAAGGGATTGACTCTGAGGAAAGGATTTCTGTAGGCACAGAAGCCTCTCTGTCAATATTTTACAGTGTGTCCAATAAAAGGGATTACTCAAAACATGCTGGGTGTTTTTGCCCTTACATTAAAAAAAATTGAGTATTATGAGCTAAAGATGTTATTATATAGGATAAATCTTATCCAAGTCAGTTATTTGACCTGCCTAAGCCTCTATTTTCTCATCTGAGAAATAAAAAAATCTGTCCTGTCTACTTCACAGGGTTACTGCATATCATTAGTCAACATTATGAAAATATTTTTATAATTGGAAACTATGACAAAATATGTGATTTTTAAATTGATCATTAATATGCCTAAACTGTTAATGGCAATAAGCCTAAATTAAAAGATATCCAAGAGGTACCAATCCTGCAAATGACAATAATGGAGTCTGTCTGAATTCCCATTTCAATATTCATGATTTGTAAAATGTTAATTCAAGTTAACAAAATACTCCTGAGTCAGGCAGGAGGGCCAGGCAATACAGTTATATCATACCCATCAGCATCTTCATTCAGCGGTAGAGGTGTTTACAAATAAGACAAATAAGAGGAGATATCATACATAGGGAAAGACAGCACTTGTCCTATTGTACCCAAGTAAAATGGGTCATTGTAGCACCTGTAAGACTCTTTCCTTTCCTACTGTATAGGCCTTCCTTTTCCAAGTTGTCACTATGGATAGTTCCATTAATGCATCCCTAATAACCTGAAAAAAAAAAAAGCAAGCCTATGGTTGTTCAATGCCATTCACAAAATCCCGACAAAAGCTCTGCATTCTGTCTCAGAAAGAATGGTTGGATTCTAAATAGACTCTTCTTTCATTTTGGAATACTCAGATTAACAATTCCCTTGACTTCTTTTGTGATCAAATCCAAATATATAAACCCGTACTTTCAATGAGACATAAAAGTCCAGACTTGTCTTTGCAGGCTGCTATAAATACCTCACACCTAGAGGACCACCCTCCATTGCACAGATTAACCCTTTTAATAGTAGCTTTTTAAGACAAAGTCTAATGTATTTGCCAAATCTTAATTTTCTCCAAAAAAAATAAAATTTATATCGGCTATCATGTGTGCTAAAAGCTGTTATTTTTAGTACTATTCATCAGGTGAGTGTATCCAAAACCAGGCAACTACTTCTTGAGAGTACCTTCTCCCATAAGAGGCAGTAACTAGCAAGGGTAATGTTTCTAAGAAAACTCACAGCATAGGATGGAGTTTTAGAAAGTTCAGTTTGAGATCTCTGTTGATAGGGGATCGTCTGGACTGAATGAGCTGAGGCAATTCAATGAAAATGGATTCTTTTTGCTAAAGGTAGCAACTGGTTTCAAACATACTGGTGTCATATTAAACTAATCCAAATTCAGCTAGTTTAACTCATTTGTTCAAATAATTCATTCAAAAGCCATTTGCTGAATGCCTACTGTATGCTGGGCAATTGTGCTAGATGTCAAGTTGCTTATAGCTTATAAAAGAGGCAGGCATGATAACAAATATGATATGCTGGAAATGGAGACAAAGCAATGAAAGGGGACAAGGAAGGATCTCCAAGAAAAGATGAAGTTTGAGAAAAGTTGTGAGAACCATTAGGAGTCAGGCAGAAAAAAGTTGGAGTTTGTGTAGAGGGGAATCCAGAAGGAACAGCATATAACAACCACCAATGTGAAAAGTGAAAGCAAACTTTATCGTTATTTACTCTATGAGGGCCCTTAACGTTCTATGTAAGCTTGTTTCAGCGCTGCCAGGAGGCCCAGTGATGTTCACCGTTACCTGTAGCTCTGTCAGAGGTCCCTGCTTAGAGACCTACGTGATTTTGGTGCCTTAGCAAAGCCCTTCCTTGTGCAGAGAAGGGAAGTACTAGCCTTTTCTCACTTGAGGGAAGCAAAAGGTATTTTCAGAAAAGATTTGGCCTCTAGGAAACAGCCCTACAAATCAGAATCATTCTAAACCTGAATTCTTCTTCTTCAGCCTTATTATCATACTTGACCTAAAATTTATCCTCTTGTGAGAAATCATGTCCTTTCTCCTTGCACAGAAGAGACTTGGCTTCCTTTCTCGTTTCTGATGTCAATTCAGGCCGTTGTCCAAGGAATTTCCATTCCCAAACAGCAAGTACATTCAAATTACAAAATAAAATGAAGGGACGTGAAGACAAAACTGAGAGCAGATGCTTGAACTTGGCTTTAACAGACAAGAGTTTCCAAACTCGAGATACCAAGAAATCAATAACTACACACACAAAACTCAATAGCACTATTTTATATTCAGGCCATTCATACCCTCTGGCTACTGCTTTGTTTAAAATGGCTTAAAAAAAAAAAAAAGGTTGTAATAATTAGAAGCAATTGTTTTCCTTTTCCATTCTCAGTTCACCCAGTGATTAGACTAAGGTTTGTTTGTTTGTTTCCACAAACGAAGATGATGTGTGCCAAAAGGGATTTTTGTAATAGAGTTATATACCTCTAGCAATAGGATTTTGCTATAAAAAATCCAAATGCAACCTTAACAGTAGAGGCACAAACACAGCATTAAGGATAATGGTATTGTTGGACAGCTAGATGAATTGAAACATGGAAACATGGTGTTAACACTTTTTGTTCTCAATCTAGGGTCTCACTATCAATTCAGACTACACATAACTGACTAGAGTTAAGTAAGTCAATATTAGTTTCACGAATGCAAAATTTCCACTGTTTTCTGGTCATCTAATAAATCAGTATTTCTAAAATTGTTTCAGGGAAATGTGTAATTTCACAAACCACTATTCTAATAGGTTCTTGGTTTTTTTTTTAACGTTTCTTCTTTCACTAGAAAAATTGTAAGAACATGACTTATAAAAAGCCACAGACTCTGAAGAACAATCATTAACAATTAAAGAAAAAAGAAAAACAGTTCACTACTGAATATACTCTTTCTCCTTTATAAGAAATGTCACAGGGCTATTTTTTGTATTTGAGAGAAATGGCGTTGCGATGACTTGTCTCTTCACATAATCACACGCTCTGTTCTGCATTTGTGCCTTGCACAATGCATCCCCCAAATACAGAAAACAAAACAAGACTTCCCCAAGACCCCCTTTGGGATTTCTTCTGGTTAGCTACACAAAGTAACTTTCCACTCATGTTCCCATTTGTTACTTATTTATTTCATAAATACTTGCTGAATACCTACTGTGTGCCAGACAATGTGCTAGATTCTGTGGGTCACAAAGGTAGAATGGTTGGCTGGCCCTTGTCGTGACATAGTTTATAGTCTCGTACTTGGAGATGTGAATAAGAAAAAGGATCATTTACAGAGACACATGGGGACATACAAGGATGAACTGGGTGGTCTAAGAAGGGCCAGTCCAATCTGGAGAGTCAGAAATGCTTTCCTGAAAAACAGACAATCAGCTGAGTGCTGAGCCAAGGGAAAGAGTGAAGATGGGGGTTCTGAGAGGTGGGTCTAGATAGATTTCAACAACAAACTTAAAAAAAAAAAAAGAAACAAACAAACAAGACTGAAAATAATCAAGATGACCTATGAAGCCAAATTAGTTACAACTAGTCACCAAGAATCTTTCCAGATAAACATGCTATGGAACAGTAGGAAATAAACAGGATTTGGAATCAGAAAACTGGGTTCAAGTCCAAGGCTCTAATTCTTATAAACTATGTGACCAAAATAAAAAATTTAAACCCTCTGGGGTGTGGTTGCTTCGTCTCATCTGTGAAACTGGTGTAATAATGCACCAGTTCTGCCATTCTCATAGAGTTGTTAGGTTCAAATGAAATAGTGAATGTGAAAATACGTGTTAAACTGTAAAGCATTACACAAATGTTAGTTATTATTATTAAAACAAAAGTAGAAGTGGGCTAGTAGAATTAATAGGATTTAGATACAAGAAAAAAGCAGAGATTATGAATATAAAGTGAAAGATAGTTCCCTTTCTTGCTAGGGTAATGGCCAAAATTAATTTCCCAAAGTCCGGGAAATTTGCCAGAAATATATGAAGGAGGTGCAAATTCCTCTTTTAAAAAAAGGAAGAAATTTAATATGTTATAAAAAGCAGTGCTGAAAGGGAGGGAAGCTCTGCTCCCTATTTAAGATGTCAGAGAGGGAAGCAACAGGGTAAAATATACCATCAAGAAACTTCTTAAAAACTCTCATGACCATCCAGGTATTTCCAGCAGCTAAAGCATTTAACTGAAAGCATACATTAATTTTTTTTAAATAAAAAATAAGGAAAATGTAAGCCTACTGGGGTAAAAACCAAGAGAAAAATTCAAGCTGAGGTGAAATGTCTATACACAAATCAGATGCTAGAAATATGAATAGATAGACCAAGGTGATGGAAGAGGAGGGGAAACCATAGCAAGAACACAGACACCCACTGTAAGAAACAAACATACTGAACATCTTTTTTCAGGCACTGTGCTTTGTGCTGGGGCTGGATAAGGCACGGTTCCTGTTCTCTAGGGGCCCACAGTATAGTAGTAAACCTCTTAGACCATTTTAGAAGCAAATAGAACAGAGTGATAATGAGCTTAAGGTCTAATAACAGAAGGTCTAAGGTGGTGTTAAAAGAGAGATCAAAGATACTGGAGTTGTTTATAGAGTTGTTTGAAGCAAAAAGAAAATTTCCACAGGTCACAGCACGGCCTGTATAATCATAGAGGAAGAAGCACCATGCTCTCCTGGGTCTGAGGATTACATTGCTGAGTCCTCCTTGGCTCTAAGCTCTTGCCCATAGGAACTTCCTGTGCAGCTATGGGAATAAAGGAGAAGTGCAAAGGTTTTAAGTAGGACATACTTCAAAGGAGAGCAGGACCATATCAGGAGCCATGACTTCTCAACATTACTTAGGACAACATCATCTATCTTCATCATCAGTCTCTTCAACACAGCAACAACAAAAATAATTTCAATGCATATGTCGGGCATTTTCCTAGGTGTTTTGTATACATTATGCCATTTACAACTCCTCTGTAAGATAAACATTATTTTTCCCATGTTATAGATAGAGAATCTGTGGTTCAGAGAGGTGAAGTAGCTCATTCCGGGTCACACAGCTCAAAAATGACTGTGTGACTCTAAAGATCATGACTCTTCCATATGCATGAGAAAGAGAGCCTGTGACTGCAGGTAAACGTTAGAAAAATAACTAAACATATCAGAAAGAGAAAGGTGGGATGTATATTTCTCTAAACAAAAATTTTTAGTGCAATAAGCCACAAGTTTTCTTGAAAACCATGCACAGTTGCAGTTTGCCCAAAGTCTAATGAAATATCTGTGAAGATGCTATAAATAGGTATTCAGGATTCCCCTATGTCCATATCAAAGGACAGAACAAACCAGGTGTTTGCACCGCCCTCGGTAAGAGGTGCCAAAGACTGGAAGAACACAAGTTCTGCCCAAGGCACAGAGACAGCTGGGCTGCTGGGAAAATGTGGTCCAGAGAAATCTGGGGACATAAATTGTGCTAGGCACTAAGCCTAAGGGTGATGGGTAAAATGATAATATAATAATGCTAATAATTATGATCATTTATTGAGACCCGAGGGCCAGATACTGGGCTCAGGGCATCTCATGGAATAAGAAGCTCATCTGAACATGTCTGTGAACAGGGAGAACACACCAAGTTTCCTCTCCTGCCAGGTGTCATACCTGGGTCACAAGCGTAAAGGCCAGGAGCCACTGCCCATGGAGTGGGCGGACCGGGAAAAGATTATGAAGCAAGCTATCTTTAAGGTATTGTGTGACTTGCCATCCCCATACTAACAAGATTTATTCCTAAGTGGAATAAAAATATTAATAAGGAATGAAGATGTGAAGCTACACATACACAGTATCATTTCAGCAACTGCAACTAAATACTAAGTTCTATTTATCTTTTAAAGCTCAGTTCAAATTCCACACTCTCTGCCACCTGTTGGATTGAGAAGCTCACAGGTTCTAATTTTGGTTCTGCCACTATACTGTGTATCCTTGGGCAAGTTATTAAACCTTTCTGAGGTTGAGTTTCTTTGTTCATCCATTTATTCAACAAATATAATATAATCAATGTCTACTATGTACCAGGCACTGTTCTAAGAACTGGGAATAAGTCACCAGGGGGAGATGAAGGAAGTCCTATTCTCAAGGAGCTTACATTCTAACAGGGGATGAGAGACAATAACAAATATAAATGGTTAGTGGTGATAAGTGCTCTGAAGACTAGAGCAGGATAAGGGGACAGAGAGAGACAAGGAGTAACATTTTCTTTGTGATTATTAAGGAAGGCTTTGCTGTTAAGTTGAAGTTTGAGCAGAAATCTGAATGATATGAGAGTAAACCATGCAGATATTTGGGGAAGGACAGTCCAAGCAGAGAGAACAGCAAGTTCAAAGGCCCTGAGGTGGGAATGTGCATGTTGTGTGTGAGGAATAAGGAGGTCAGTATGGCCAGGAGGGTATATTTTAAGAGTGGGGAGAGATGAGGGCATCGGAGTAACTGGGACCAAAGTTATTTGGAGCCTTCTTAGCCATAGTAAGCTTTTGACTAATGTATAGAGTTATTGTGATGATTGAAATACTAAAAAAGGAGTGCCTGATGCACATTGAGGTGCTCAATAATAATAATAATAAATAATTTATAATTATATATTTATATAATAATATTATATAAATGATATAAATATATAATTATAATAATTATTTTATATATTATATATAATTTTATATTATATTATATTTTATATATTATATTTTGTATTATATATTATATAAAATAATATATTATATAAATAATATATAATTATAATAATAATTATTACTCCTTCCCCAGTTAAATACAAGAGCAAGATAAGAAAGGGCATTAGGATTTTAAACTCTTTCTTAGAAATTATTCCCAAAGTGACAAAGTAAAAAGAAATTATTCCCAAAGTGACAAATTGACAATTTGGATCCTAGATCCAAATGGTATTTCCTGTCCCAGTTTTCCCCCCTCCCTGTCACCCTGGGGCACTTTTTCCAGTTATGATATGTTAGGATAGCTTGCTCTCATACCAAGCATAAGAGACACAAAGAATGACACCTAACGATCCATCCTGGGACCCAAATAGAAGTACAAGTGATTTTAATGATAACTTTTCAACTGTGGCCATAGCACCCAATTATTTGGAATTCTTTGTTTAGTCATTTCAAACTATATTCGTATTTTTGCCTTTCCTTCCATATATGGATATGTTCTTTTCACAAAACCACTCCACTTCTCTGAGGCTTACGAACAGTAACTGTTTGAGAATTGAAAATGATGAGGTAATTGCTAACTTTACAGCTAATTCTTTTTCATACATTCATTATTCAAAAATAATCAATGAAACCCACAGAATATAGTGGGCAGAGTTAGAAAAGGATGTTTTATATACCAATTCTAGAAGATTTGCAATTGCACTTTGTGATTCAGAGCTTAGTAGGCACAGAATTTAGAATAACTCTGTTTATCTATGCAAACTTTCCTTAGCCTGTTGCAACTCCCAAGTCCAACTCTTACACATGGGTGTTGGGTAGAATATACTGAATAAAAAGTGTACAAAGACTTAATTTTTCTCCTGCCTACAAAGATCTCCAAATCTTTACTATTCTGCACAGCTGCCTAGAATAGACAACAGTAAAGACATTGTCCATGATTTGAACTGAAGAGGAGTGAAAATACCATTAACCCTTTAAGACAGAATTATCTTATTCTTTTGATTTCACTGCACACTATAATGTGTTTGTGGCCATATTTGGATCATATCCGGTTAGAACACAGGAATAATAGATATCATTCAGATAATAATTAGCCATGTACTTGCAATAGCGGGATGTGAAGTCAAAGGAAAACACTAAAAATGTTGTTTTTTTGGACCATGACAAAGAGCTTTTTAAATGAGTTTGAGCATTTTTTGTGGCTGACTCATGTCTGGAGGCCTCACTATGGTCACCAATGCTTCAGCTTTTGTACTTTTAATTTCTATCTTTGACAATTTTAAATGCTAAATAGCACAAGGCTTTCTTATTGCTTGCAAGTACATATAGTTTCTCTTTGTTTCCGCTATTTTCTGTTTGTAAGCAAATGTTACAATTTTAGATCACATGTTTTAGCCATTGTTGCTGATTAAAGGGAATTATAACATGTCTTAGGACAATGGACCTTACAATTTCCCCACTGATGTTTTAAATTATAAAATCAAGCCTATAAATTCTAATCGACATTTTTTTTTTACTTGACCTAAATTACGTATTATTTCTTTCACACTTCGTAAATTAAAGTTTCAACGACAGGAAAATGAATAACTAAATTATGGTAGTATGAATATTTATATACAGGAAAAAAAAACTGAAAGAACATATTACAAGATGCTATCAGTGGTTATTTTGGGGGGTAGAAGTCTAAGGTGATCAATTTTTTCTTTGTGTTTTTATATATTTTCCAAATTTTCCTCAGTGGTCATATATCACTTTTATAACCTCCCAAAGTTTTATGTCCAAACCCTTAGTAGTCATTAATACATTAGAATCACCTAAAATGTGTTCCTGCAGAAATAGACCCTATCAAAGGAAAGTAATTAGTTCCCAAACCCTCTTTTTTTAAAGGAATATTCAAACTTTTTTTCCATAACAACACAAAGTTCCACTGAAACAGATACTTGTTGGCAGTGCCGTACAGGAATTTTATTTCATGTATATAGAGAATGGGGAACTGGGAAATTCATATTTAGTTTCAGCATCCCCACCTTATTAAGATGTCTTAAAATATCTACTCGTTCTTCACTCACTGTTCATGCACCATCTGGACTCCTAAGTCAGAGAAGAGGAAAAAAAAGGAACATCGGACCATTTTGCAGCAAAATCTATCTGCATGATTGATACTGGCTGCACAGAATCAATCTGCTGGGCTACGTTTTGGCATTTTAAGCATGGACCCTTTCTCTCCTCCTGAGTCTTCAGAGATAAATTTCTTGTTCTGGAGCTTTACTGATTTTTTTTTTTTTTTTTTTTTTTTTTAAAGATTTTATTTATTTATTCGACAGAGAGAGATCACAAGTAGGCAGAGAGGCAGGCAGAGAGAGAGAGAGGGAAGCAGGCTCCCTGCTGAGCAGAGAGCCCGATGCGGGACTCGATCCCAGGACCCTGAGATCATGACCTGAGCCGAAGGCAGTGGCTTAACCCACTGAGCCACCCAGGCGCCCACTTTACTGATTTTTTAAAGGAACTTCTCAAGCCTCCTTTCTCTTGGTCTAACTACTCCCTCTGCCCTTCTGGCAGAGATGCTACCCCTTGACTCCTTGGGAGAGCCAAGTGACTGCTTAAAGACACTCCTGAACAGCTGACTCTGGTATTTGGCAGTTGGTGCTTAGCTCTGTCCGTTTTCCTGAAGTTCTCTTCTGTGGCTCAGGCTCTATTGAACTTCAAAGACAAATACTGGGCACAGAAATGACACAGAAAGGGCAGAGGGGCATGAGAACTGGACCTTGAGCACCCAAGAGCTGAGACAGATTTTCTTTGTTTTTAACTGGTGCCCAGCTAATTGTTAGTGCTTAGCAAAGGTGAAATAATAAAAATGTTACTATTGACAAGAATAATAGGATTTTAAGCAGAAAGATGTTTGGGAACCATTGTTCCTAAAAAGCTAATGGACAGATTCTGGCATCTTTGCTTTTATCTTTCCAATGTCCTAAATTGAAGAGATTTGTTAAAATATGTCTCCCTTGGAGGGTGAAGGGACATAGTAGATCAAACAGGAGAAGACGTCCAATGAGAATTTCACTAAAAAGCAAGCCATTTAACATCAAATATGAATACTACAAGCTAAACCTACAAGACTAATTATTATTCTTGCTCCAAGTACATTTTCCCTCTGCTTCAGTTGGCTTTGGAAGGGGTATTATAATTGGATAACGAATATTAGTCAGTAACAACATACACATCCTCATACTAGCATTTTGCTTAAAGCTGAAACAAAGATTTAAAAAATTCTTGGGGATTTCCAGTCCTCTTTCAATTCTCCTTCTCACTTAAGAGCTAAAATACAACCATCAAAAGAAAAGAAGTCAACAAGAATGGCAAAATGTAGGCAATTGTAAAACTGAATGATAAGTGTTTCATTATGGTATTCTCTTTTATGTGTGGTTGAAATGTTCCATGAAGAAAAGTTCTGAAAAAGCTAACAGCAGTAAGGAGAGGGTGGGTAGATTATGGGCATTGGGGAAGGTATGTGCTATGGTGTGTGCTGTGATATGTTAATAAAAAATTTAAAAAATGTTTTTAAAAGCTAGCAGCAAATTACAGCCATGTGTGTCCCCATTTGGCCACAGAATAGTTCGTGTGATCTCTGGAAAGTTTCATCCCTGTCCCTCAGTTTCCATAATTACACAAAGAAAGTTTGGTTAGTCTGAATAATGTGCAAGGAGTTCCTTCCTGTTCTTTATTTTTATGACATTATCTGCCTTTAGTCACATTTTTCTTAGCACCCTCCAGATCTTATGAATTTCATACTCAGAGATCTACAGAGACCCAAGAAATCGGAGTCAGTAAGAACTGTGCTTACATACGAGATCTCACACACGCTTGTTTTGAACAAGTCACTTAAACAGTTTTCTCCTCCATAACTAGGAATAATAGTAGTACTTTCTTCCCTGGTTATTGTAAAGACAAGATATAGAAAGTGCTTAAACACGGGACCTGGCACCTTATATGTTCTCAATAAATGTAAGCTATTGCTGCTTTTGTGATGGTGGTTGTTATTAAGGCCATTCTCTTGCATCCTGGAATATCTGTCTTTGATGTATCCTTTCTGACTGAAGAAGCAGGGAAGAAAACACAAAAACAAGGAAGTTAAGAGTGACTGCAGGTGGGTCGCTAGTTTTTCTTGAAAGCATGTACTTGCTTTACATGAAGTGCCAAGAGTCAGAGAAGGGGGGGTGCCTGGGTGGCTCAGTCACTAAGCATCTGCCTTTGGCTTGGGTCATGATCCCAGAGTCCTGGGATTGAGCCCAGCATTGGACTCCCTGCTCCACGGGAAGCCTGCTTCTCCCTCTCCCACTCCCCCTGCTTGTGTTCCCTCTCTCACTGTCTCTCTGTCAAATAAATAAATAAATCTAAAAAAAAAAAAAAAAAAAAGAAGAAGAAGGAGGAAGTCAAAGAAGGGTTTTGGGAGTCTACACATGCTTCAGACACCAGAGCTCCATGATATTTTCTTTCTCAAGCCTCTCTATAAGGTGCTTATGAACAATATTTTATATAAGTGTTGTAAACACAAGTCTTAGAGTGGCATTCCTGATTTAATTTGTGCTTTCCCTTTGGAGGTATGATCAGTGGCCCTAGGAATATTAAGGATCTAGATTTTTAGTCTAGTCTTGTCAACAGCTTTTCTGATTTTATTTTTTAAAATTTTATTTAATTATTTATTTGACAGAGAGAGAGAAATCACAAGCAGGCAGAGAGGCAGGCGGAGAGAGGGGGAAACAGGATCCCTGCTGAGCAGAGAGCCGGATGTGGGGCTAATCCCAGAACCCTGAGATCATGACCTGAGCCGAAGGCAGAGGCTTTAACCCACTGAGCCACTCAGGCGCCCCAACAGCCTTTCTGATTTTAAAACCAAAGATCAATTAGCATCTAGTCTGGACCAAAATAACTACAGAAAAAGAATTGTTTTTAAATCCTAAAAATTCCTCTATAAAAGCAATAGAAATTCAATCATGCAACAAACCATGACTTGAGTACGCATAAGAGAATTCACACATAGTCTTTTGTCAAAAAACTCAAAGTGATAGGTATTATTATCCCCATTTTATAGATGAGAAAATAGAGAGTTAGCAAGGTTTGATAGCTTGTTTAATTCCATAAAGCTGGTAGGTGAAAGGACAGATTCCGGCTACAGAATCCATACTTGGAAACATAAAAATTAACATCACCTCTCAGGGAGGAAAAAACACTGAAAGACTTTTTTTTAATTCCTTGAAAGAAACTCATGGAAATCCTCTGCCACAGACTCTGCTCTGTTCTAAAGCAGCAAATGTTCATTAGAGCTCAGGTTAAGAATGCAATAAAAATATCTGCAATCGCTCTACTTTATGAATTATTCCTTGGTTTTAAAAATCTACCCAATTTAGCTGGACTTTGTCAAACAAAGGCCCTAATTGTCCCCATGATTACAAAGGCATACTCCTCAACATCAAAATTCTTCTGGTGAGGTTTCATTGCATCTGACCATTATCTGGTAGCTTAAGAGAAAGCTGGCAAGAATAATGAAGCCAGGGCAAGCTGGCTGGCAATAGAAAAGAGATCAGCCATTGTCTTAGGTGATGGGAAAGACAGCACACATTATTTAACCTTGTTTTGTGCTCTTTACATGATGACTTTGACCTGCGGAGAGGGCAGTAAAACAGACATTCTCATGCTAATGGGAGTATAAATTTATACAACAGTTTGGGAAACTATTGTAGCAACAGGCAGCAAGAATCTGAAAAGGTGCTTTTGCCCTTGGACTCTAATTCTTCTTCTTGAATCCAGGTGACAAAAGAATTATCAGAATTATGGAAAAAACTATGTTCAAATATGTCCATTAAAATAAAGAAAATCCAAAACAATCCAAATGTCTGATAATAAGCCAGTAGTAAATTAATTATGCCAAAGTAAATTAAGGCAGAACCACACAATGAAATAGTATGTTGTCACTAGAACTTATGCTTACAAAGTCATTACAAATTATGTCACTGTGAAAAATGCTTGTGCTTTAGTGTTAAGTTGAAAAAAAATACAAACTTATCAACACTGCTCTTATGACTACCTATATTAACCTCTGTGCCTCAGTTTCTTCATTTGTAAAATCTGACTAATACTTTCTTCACAGGGTTGTTATGAAGATTAATCATTAGTATAAAAGTAAGCTGAGGTGCGCCTGGGTGGCTCAGTGGGTTAAGCCGCTGCCTTCGGCTCAGGTCATGATCTCAGGGTCCTGGGATCGGGTCCTGCATCGGGCTCTCTGCTCAGCAGGGAGCCTGCTTCCTCCTCTCTCTCTGCCTGCCTCTCTGCCTGCTTGTGATTTCTCTCTGTCAAATAAATAAAATAAAATAAATCTTTAAAAAAAAAAAAAGTAAGCTGAAAGTAAGCACTAAGTTTTAACCATACAACACAGGTATTATCATCCTCATGCTATCAATGAGATGACTGAGGCACTGAGAGGATAACACAAGAAACAAGATAGCCTAGGGCAACTAGCAAAGATTGGATTTGAACTTGTCTGACGTGAAGTCCCAGGGTTTAACCACCACAGAGTGCCTCCTGACAGAGAAAAGTCAGAAGTGTAAATCGTATTGGAAAAGAAATTATTGTCATTTTAAAAATATTCTTGAGATGACAAGTTGCTCAAAAACTGCATCAGAGTCAGATAACTATTTTGAACTTCCTATTATTTTATATTTCTTTTTAGTATTTTTAAAAGAAAGCGATGCTCAAAATTAGATATGAAGAATAAGCATGTTGTTCTCCAAAATTAAATGACAACTCATCTTCTTGAATGGAAGAGAAACAAGCAATCTCAGGAAAGGAACTCAAAACATTTGTGCAGGGGTGGAGGGGAAACATACATCTAGAGAAGAATAAGGAAGACAAGAGAAGACAGGAGTTGGAAAACCATTACCTAAAGAAAATAGATGGGCAAAATTGGCGCAATCTTGCTCCATAAATTCCTAGGGGAGCTTTCAGAGTGCCCCCAGAGTGGCATGGAAGAAGGGGAGCTACTGGAGGGGTGGTGGTGGGTGAAGGAATGAAAGGAAGATCAACACCTCTCAGGACAGAAAGATATCAGCAAAATTACTGAATTAGTGGACTCTTCATGGAATAGTTGAGGTTTCAAGGACAACTGTGTCTTTGAAAAGAATGAAACTGATCAATGAAAAATAGTCACTCATTGACTAGGCTTAAAACAGGTATGTGACTCGGGATCTCAGAACTGCCATCTATATATCTCCTAGATTTCATACATATAGATACATATGTGTGTGTCTACATATACATGATAGAAATGGGTCTAAAAGGGGTACCTGGGCAGCTAAGTTGGTTAAACTTCCAACTTTTGGTTTCAGCTCAGATCATGATCTCAGGGTCATGGGATGGAGCCCCTCATCAGGCTCCACACTCATCAGGCTCCACACTCAGCCCAGAGTCTGCTTGAGATTTTCTCTCCCATTCCCTCTGCCCCTCCCCCTCTAATAAACTAATCTTATAAAATAACCAATAGGCATAAAGTAAGTGAGCTAAGAAATAGTTCCTCTCAGAATTTAGTAAGGAGATAGATCACACTTTCCTTTATTATTTTTAAAAAATTAATACCTAACCAGTTATTCATTTTAAGGATGACTCTTTATCTAATTTTGCATAACGTGCCTACGTCATTCCAGGGACTCCAAAGATTTGGGAGGAGGTCTTTTAGCACAGCGGTTTAGAATATAGTTTCCAACCGACGTTTAAATCACAACTCCAACACATACTAACTATGGGATTTTGGACAATTTAACTTCTTTAAGTTTGAATTTCCTGATGTGTAAAATGAGAATAAAATAGCACCAAATATGCAATACTACACTGATCTTAAAAGACAAATGCATAATGAAGTGCTTAACACAGTGCCTGGCACAAACAAAGCACTCAGCAAATGTTGGCTCTCATCATTTATAGCAACACATCAAAAGGCTCTAAGCTCCTTGAGGGCAGGGATCCTGTATTTTTTATCTTCGATAAGCAATCCCTTTCACAATTCCTGGGACTTAAGAAGCAGGCCTTATGGGATGCCTGGGTGGCTCAGTGGTTTAAACCTCTGCCTTCAGCTCAGGTCATGATCTCAGGGTCCTGCAATCGAGCCCCGCATTGGGCTCTCTGCTCAGCAGGGAGCCTGGTTCCCTCTCTCTCTGCTTGCCTCTCTGCCTACTTGTGATCTCTCTGTCAAATAAATAAATAAATATCTTTTTTAAAAAGTTAAAAGAAAAAAAAAGAAGAAGAAGCAGGCCTTAGCTAAATAGTCAGGAAGTGGCAGAAAAAAAGGAAAGGGGAAGCAGGGAAACAGAGGCATAGAGAAGTTTATCACTTGGGAGAATATGAACTGTCCAATGAATTTTAATCCTAACAAGAGATTTAAGTGGGAAGCCTTTATTTAACTTTCATTCCCTTCTTCAGTTCATTTTTCATTCCAAAAATATGGAGTGATGGTGCTGGAAAGACAGAAATAGACAAATGGGACAGAGTCTCTAGCCTCACAGTAGTTACAGTATAGCAGGGAACACAGATATTAAACTAATAATTATGGAAGGCAGTAGGGCTGAGTGGTTAAATGTAGGATCTTTTATTTTTTAATGTACGTTCTTTTGAGTCAAGGATGATAATTCAAATCTGAGTCTAGAAGGGAGGGGTTAGTTGATTTGCCGAAGATCACACAATTAATTAATTCAAGTGGGGAAAATAATAAAGACAACTTGAATCTCTTTGCCCCCTACCCCAAGACAGTATATAACTGTCTGAACTTAGCCTGGCATTTTTTTGTCTTTGTTTTTATTGTTTATATTGTATTAACAATCCCTTATGTAATGGCTATTTTCCTATTAGAATGTAAGCCATGAGTGACTGAGGACTACATCTGCCTTCTCTTCACAGAATCTTCAGCAAAAGTGTCTGCTGCAGTGATGTTATTCAATATGATAGCCCAAACCACATGTGGCTACCAAACACTTGTTAGTCCAAATTGAGATGTGCTGTAAGCATAAAATAAACACTGGGTTTTTAAAGACAGGGGGAAAAAATCTCATTAATAATTTTTATATTGGGGGGGCACCTGGATGGTTCAGTGGGTTAAGCCTCTGCCTCTGTTCAGGTCATTGTCTCAGGTCCTGGGTTCGAGCCCCGCGCATCAGTCCCTCTGCTCAACAGGGAGCCTGCTTCCCCCTCTCCCTACTTGTGATCTCTGTCTGTCAAATAAAAAAAAGAATTTTATATTGGTCATATGTAATATTTTGAATAAATGGTGTTGTTAGAATATATTAGTGAAATTAATTTTACTGGTTTGGTTTTCTTTTCTTTTTCCTTTTTAAAAATTAAAAAAAATTTAAATAGATTTTATTTTTAAGTAATCTTTACAATAACCTGGCTCGAACCCACAATCCCAAGGTCAAGAGTCACATGCTCTACCAACTGAGTCAGCCAGGAGCCCCTGTTTTTTATTTTTTAACATGGTTAATAGAAAAAAATTTAAATTTTATGTGTGGTACACATTTGTGGTTTATATTATATTTCTTTTGGACAAAGAAGATGCTCTACAAATTTTTGCTGGATGGATGAATGAATGATCAAAAGGCCTGTGGAGTTATAGGAAGACTAAAATCAGCCTGTTCCTTTTAGAATGATACCTGACATCTTGATGACACACCGAGTCTCCCTCTAATTAGGAAGTCCAGAAGGGTAATCTAGGTATTATACACCATGTTCCCTGGCAGCTAGATCACTAGTGATTAAGTTTGTAAAGCATCAAGTTTCAAAATACCCTATATTTTTCCCCTGTCAAAAAAAAAAGTGCCAGTCACGTGTGTAAAGCAAAGAAGATTACAATCTTATTACAAGATTAAAACTTCATAACAGAGTACATCCAAGCAGGCCAAACCAAAAAGGGTATGGAGAACATACATTATATTAAACCATGAGTTATTTTATGCAGGCCTGAAACTGTGGGAAGGAAATGAGAAGGAAAATTACAGAGGCAATAGAAGAAAACGGAATTTTATAGCATTTGGAGATAATCTTTGAAGAAAAATGCTCAAAGTAATGTTCTTGATGAAAAGGAAAAAATGCCCAAGGAGCCAATAATTTTCTAAAGTATCTGAAACCACCCCAAAATAAATGAGGATAAAAATAAAATAAAGCAGGGAAAAAAGGAAGGAAAAGAGAGAGAGAGAGAGAGAGAGAGAGCAAGGAAGGGAGAGAGAAAGAGAAACACCCCTGGAAATTCATATGCCAAAATGGCAACAGTGATCCTCTCTAGACTGTGGTATGGTAGTTGTTTTGGTTTTCCACTGTGCTATTGCTTCATTTTCCAAAATTTTGACAATGAAGTGTGTCACTTGGTAATCAGGAAAAAAAAAATACAATAAACTGTGCCTTAATTAAAAGGATAAAGGGGTGAAGCTTAGCATAGTGACAGAATGACAAGCCAGAAAGAGAATGGAAAATCTGTGGCAAGCCTGGAACCAAAAACCATCAGGTGGCTGGGCAGAGTCTGACACACAGAAAACCAGGAAGATCAAATAGCTACAAGAATGATGGAGTGGGTACCAGCAGGGAGTGGGCCAATGAAAGACCACATGCAAGAAATTGGGACTCAACCTTCGAAGCTTGAGGTGACAGAGCTAAGGGAACAAGACAAATGAACCAACTTTCAAAGCTAAAATGATGATGGATAGACCTGGGAGCAGCCAAAGCCTAAAACGAGAAGAAAGGTCTTGGAATAAGTCCTGAACTTTATCAGATTCTTTGCCTGAGGTTGAAAAAGAAGGTAGAGAGTGATCAGTTAATTGTATAGTATTTGTTGTTATATAATTTAGTTAGGAATTCAGTTGGAAAATGTTAAGCTGTACGCACACCAAAACCTGCTAAACACAAGGAAGTGTATCAAGACTTTGGTCTCTTTCTGATAAGACACACTGTCTTATCAGACAAGCTTGAGGAATCATTCATTCTATATGTGCTTATAGAGAACTTACTCTTCTATAGGGGTTAGGAGGGAAAAATCTAAAACAGAAACCCAAAAGTCTAGCAACATCCTTCAGCTGCTCTGGTTTCCTATCCCTACGAGCTGTATAAAGGAAATGTTACATTACCTGATAGGAACCAGATTCTTAAAGCAGAGTACACTGTTTTGGTATGAATATCTAAAGACTTTTTAACATTCCTGATATACAGAATTTATTAGACATTTAATAAAATTTTGATCCAAAGGGTTTTGGACTGCTAATGAAACTATGAATAATTGTATGGTCTCCACAGCATCTGCATTATCATCTGATGCTTTTTTTTTTTTTTTTCTCAGCTACAAGAAGAAAAACCAGAGCTTCAGAAGGTCAATAGAGTACCCAGTTTTCAGTCCTATTTGTGTAAACTAAATTAGTCAGACGAAAGGTAAAAAGTACATTAAAGCAGGTATATATAAACCTAAAAACTATCCATTTTCTAAACAGTATTGTCAAATTTATCATATATATTAGGGTATACCTTTATACACTATAACTTAAATCCATATTTATATAATGTCATTTTTTTAATCATTATCCACTTACATGATAGAAAGTGTATTAAAGTTCAATAGTAGTGTAGAGATCTCTATCTTACAATCATCCACAGATTTAATAACAAAAAGATAGAAGATAGAAATTCAGGAAAACCTAAGATAGTCTGGGTGAACACATTTCAAGAAAGAATGAGAGACCACACTGGACAGCATGACTATCAGACCTTTTGGGGATGACCCTATAACTAACTTCAAATACCAGAATAGCCACATCTTCCTCTTTTATTTACATTTTTACATTTTTATTTATTTATTTTCAGTTAAAGAAGTGTTTTGTCCATTAAGTGGTTAAAACCTAAGGTTACCCATCCAAGGAGTAGGAAATGAAGGTTCTCAGTTTGATGGACAACAGCTCAGAGATCCCTGATGTCCCAAAATATTAGGTTTCTCTTCTAATAATGTTGGAAATATTGCCTACTGTCATGATTAATCTGAACCACAGCACAAGCTGATTGTAGGTGACACAGTCACAGCGCAGCGCCCGTGTTGGTTTCCACACACCGTCAAATCTGCTACAAATGCAGGGGTGAATGGGAGAGAACTGTGATACCAGGTTTCCTGGTGGCTAATAGATTGTGACATGAAAGAAGGAAACCTTTATTTTAATTCAAAAAACAAAAGCCAAATAGCAAAACTTATGTACGTGCTGAACTTTTTTTTCTTCCTCAAGTGGAAAACATTGACTTGCTAACAACTCTTGGCTGGCATCAAGGGAAAGTGGAGGTATTTGCAGATGTGGAGGAAGACATACAAAACATTTTTCAAATCAAAGGCTTGAATTATTGCACTGGGTTCATGAAGTTTCACAGGCATCTAGACACACCATTGTCTTCGCCCTAGAACAAGCTGCCCTTTCTATTCGAGAAAGAAAACAACCCAATGTTTCTTACAATCAGATCTGTATGTATCAGGGAGCTATCTATATTTTGAAATTCTTTGCATTGTCTGTGGAAGGGTGTGCTGTTTGGACCCAACAATGGCAACATTGATTTTAAGATTTTTGAATTTTGGTTGTACAGAGCAAACAGTGAAAGAAAACTGCCGGCTTTCAGAACTACAACAACAGTGCTCTTACACAAACTGTCTTCTCTCCTGGCTGTTTTACATAGCCAGAGATCAATACTGCTCATTCAGCCAATGTTATTAACCCCATTTATCAGCTTCTCTCTTAAAAAAAAAAAAAAAAAATTTGAAAGAATTTTGCCGACAAAGTTATGTCATCTTCCGCTTGTTCAGTCGTAGACTGGATAATTCACTTTGTTGTGTACGCCCAACAATTGAGCCTTGTTTATGAACTTACATTTATTAAGTGAAAGTATTTGGAAACTGATGGTACATTCAAGCTTGGTTGCCATGGGCAGTAATCATGGCAGAAAGTCATGACCTCCCCGTTATGCAGCGAGTAACTAATTGAAATGATACAAATTACTCCGATTCTCTGTCTGCCAATTTCGAGCCTGGTTCTGGTCAAGGGTCAAATGAGCTCCTATTCATGAAACTATGTTTGAAGTAGCGGCTACTATAGTAAGGGGGTTTGGCCTAGGCTTCGCCACTCCTTTGGACTTTACCACATACTGGCGAGACGTAAAGCAGTAAGTTCCAACGCCTACCTTAGCCAACACATCAAAAGCTTACTTGTTGTCATTTGGTTTGTGCTACTTGTCAACAGCACTGGACATGGTTTGCTAAACTTTACTGGCTAGAAATAAATGTTGTATTCAGAAGCCACTTAGGGAATCTGTCCTCTTCAGCCTGCATATTTCACCAACTCTCTGATATGCCCACAGCAGAGGAAACCAAATGCCATAAACTCAATATTGAATGACTCTCAACTTATCAATTCCCACCAAGTACCATCCTTTTCAGCTTCTCTCTGCCCCCACACATACACATATTCCTGCCAAATAAATAAGATAAATTAAAAGCCTAAAAGGTATATAGCATGCAAGTTCTTTCTTCAAAGCATAATCAGGATGATTATCTCTGTTTGAGAAATGACACTAAATGTTAATCTAATTGAATCTGGGAAATGTGGCAATAAAAAGTTAATAATTTACAGAGAAATTGTTCTTCAGAAAATTCTAAGTGAATGCCCACTAAATGAATTTCGGGAATTGTGCTCAAAGGCATATAAGATATGTGACAAATGTGATGGCTTACTTTGATGATGTTTTTTACACTATCAAAACTATTTGCTTTAAAGAGGCATGCTGGTACATATATGTACAGAGAGGTACACACACTTGTCTGCATAATAGCTACAAAAAATGGGAAAAAACCTCTTCAAGCCAGCTGATAATATGAAGAGAAATCTACCTGAGTATTTAAACTTTAATTTAAAGATTGGCTTCAGGGGGTATACCTAACACTACTTCTAAAACCAGAGTCACCTACAATTAATGCATAAAGAAAACGGTCCATAAATTCCCACTGAACTCTTTATTTTTTATTTTTTTTAAAGATTGTATTTTTAAGTAATCTTTACATCCAATGTGGGATTCAAACTCATAATCCCAAGATCAAGATTCACATGCTCTACTGACAGACAGAGCCAGCCAGGTGCCCCCCACACAGAATTTTTTTTTTAAGATTTTTTTTTTCATTTATTTGACAGAGAGATCACAAGTAGACAGAGAGGCAGGCAGAGAGAGAGGAGGAAGCAGGCTCCCCACTGAGCAGAGAGCCTGATGAAGGGCTGGATTTCAGGACCCTGAGACCATGAGCTGAGCCGAAGGCAGAGGCTTAACCCACTGAGCCATACAGGTGCCTCCCCCCACATAGAATGTTTAAGGAGCAAAAAATTTTTTGAAAATTTTATAAAGCAAGGGGGTACCAGGTCAGGTTGGACATCTACTGTAGCCAATCCATGCTAGCACCCTAACAGATTACACTACTTAATTTAGACTATCTCTCATCTCAAATCTCAGCAAGTTCAGAGAAAGACAAAACCTTGATGAATCCATTTCAAATGACATTAATAGGTATTTTCAAATTTGCACTAGAACAGAAAGTATTTCAATGTAACTACAACATTTGAAGCTATAATTTCCCTTCAAACATACCCTAGAAAAGTATGGTAGCTTTGGGTGAGTAGTCTATCCTGTCCTACATCAGTAAAGTCAGTCAACAAATACATACCTCACATGTCTGGCAGCAGACACTTGTCTGAGTTGTAGGGGGAACCTGGGTACTCAAATTCACACTTTTGTTCAAATCCAGAGCATCAGCTGCAAGATTCTGTGGGAATAATAGGCTCAAGCTGAAGAGCTCTGTTTAAACAAGCAATGGTATAACAACAATCTGATGTCCCAATAGAAGGTTAAAAACATGCACTTAATACCGTCAGCCAGACCTGAGTTCAAATTCCAACTCTGCTACTTACTATGAACCCTGCACAAATAATTCCATTTCTCTTGACCTCAGCTTTCTCATCTTGTATTAAAAAAAAAAAATCATGCAATGTCTGGCATAGAGTATCTTTATCAATGATAGCTTATTACTGCCCTCCCTCCAAAAAAGAAAAGTCCCCTGCCAAAAAAAGACAGTACTGGAATAAAATCCAGAACTTAAAAAAATTTTTTTTTTCAGTTAACCATTCCTGTCAAGTGGGTAACTTACTATTATAACAGCTGTAGAAATTCAAAGATTGTGATTTTATTGTGAAGATTCTAAATCTCAAAACTAAATTTCATTTTTCATGTATTTGTTCACTAAACAGACATGCCCTAGAAATACAACAGTAAGACCAATGTGTTTCTTGCCCTCATCTTGCTTGCAACCTACCAAACCAAGTAAATTACAAGCACAGTAAATGTTGAAATAAAGACATACAGAGTGTTATAGGAGTTCATGCGACCTAATCTATCTAATTATCTCCTGAATAGGGTTTTATTATTTACTGTTGACAGGAAAAAGCAAAAATCAAATTTGTGTTACGAGTTTTCCTCCAAAAAGCCGTTTTCTGTTCTAGGGCAGTTTTCCACAGGTGTCAAGGGTGACAGGGTGCATCGCAGGTTCTTTCCACAATGCACCCTCTCTCCTTCAGTCTTGTTTCAAGGAAGACTACACCATTCTCTGAGCCTTTCCACCTCTATGCTTTTCCTCCTGTTATGCCATTCCCTTTTCCAACATGTGGTGCCTTTCCCTACACTTCCATCCTCAAACATCTCAATCCTTTCCATCCTCCAGGCTCATCTGCTTTGTCATTTCCTCCATGAAACCTTTCCCAATTCCCAAGCAAGTTGTTATCTTTCCTTTCTTTAGATGTCCCAGACTCACGAGTTGGAAGCAACTGTCCATATCACTCCTTCAGTTGACTCCTGAGTATGGCCCTTGAGTATATCCCTATGTATTATATCTCCAAATAGCTTTCTGAGGGCAGGATTGCAGTCTCATACCCAAATACCTAGCACAACGCCTTGAATGGGGAAGAATTCAATAAATATTTGATATGATAATCATACTCCATCTTGTTAGATTTTTTAAGTGCCCAACTCTAAGGAACTGGGAACTGAATCACCAGAAATAATTATGAGTGGGAGAGTCTCCTAATTTAGGAAGTAATAAACTAGCATTAACATAGCCACTCCATGCCTTCTAATAAAAGCATACATCACTCAAGTCAGTCAGTCAACAAATACTTATTGAGCCTCTATTATTTGCCAGGAATTGTGACAGGGCCTACAGATATAGTACCTCATAGAATTTACAGTTTTGTATATAAGACAGACATTTAAAAATGATTAAAACTACCAGAGCTCAAATTCTTAAACAGACAAAAGATTTTAACAGACATTTTATAAAAGAAAATATACAAATGGCCAATAAGCCCAATATCATTAGTCATCAAGAAAATGGAAATTAGGGGCACCTGGGTGGCTCAGTGGGTTAAAGCCTCTGCCTTCGGCTCAAGTCATGATCCCAGGATCCTGGGATCAAGCCCCACATCGGGCTCTCTGCTCAGCAGGGAGCCTGCTTCCTCCTCTCTCTCTGCCTGCCTCTCTGCCTACTTGTGATCTCTTTCTGTCAAATAAATAAATAAAATCTTAAAAAAAAAAAAAAGTAAATGGAAATTAAAACCACAATGAGATACCACAAATGTTCATCCATTGTAGTGGCTAAAAGTAAAATAACTGACAATACTTGTGTTTATCGAAGACATGGAAAACTAGAAGTCTCATATACTGTTGGCAGGAATATAAAATGGAACAACCACTTTAGGAAAGTTTGGTAGCTTCTTGCAAAGTTAAACATACTTTATGACACAGCAATTCTACTCCTACGTTGTTTACCCCCAAAGAAATGAAAACATATGTCTACCAAAGGCTATACTTGAATATTTACAGCAGTTTTATTCAAAATAGCTTAAAAACTGGAAACAATCCAAATTTCTACCAGCAGGTAAATGGATAAATAAATTGAGATGCATCCATACCATGGAATACAACTGAGCAATAAAATGGACTGGACTACTAAAATGAAACATGGGTAAGTCTCAAAAACACTATGCTGAGAAAATGAAGCCAGGCACAAAAGAATACATACTGTATGACTCCACTTATATGAAATTCTAGCAAGAGCAAACAAACAAATACAGGAAACATGTCAGTGTTGCCTGTGGCCAGGTATAAAGGGGAGGATAGACTACTAAAGGGCATGAGGGAGCTTTTGAAGATGATGGAAATATTCTATATCTTGATCGTGGTGGTGGTTATACCATATAACATTTGTCAAAACTCATTGAATTGTACACTTTAAATGAGTGCAGTACATTATATGTAAATTATATCATAATAAAGTTGATTTTTTTAATGCCATCATTGCCAAGGAGAAATATAGGAGGCATTAATTGACAAACTGGATGTTAAAATGACTAAAAATATCTAACTGTATAATTAATTTGATTTTAATCTGACACTGTCTTTAAAAAAAAAAAAATCATTCCCAGTATGTGCTTCTTCCATAACTAAATTATCACTTCTTTGAGGGCATAAGAGGAAAGGAAATTCATGTTTATTAAATATCTTCTATAAGCCTGGCATCATGCTAAGAGATTTATGTAGAGGATATTTCACTTAATACTAACATTAATCCTAAAAGATAGGTGTTATTATCACCACTTTACAGATAATGAAATTAGGACTCAGAAATTAAGTTACTTGCTCAAGGTCATACAATTTACAAATGGTGAAACCAGAGTTTAAACCCAAATCTGTCTCCTCTCAGATCCCAAACTCTTTGCCTAGAGCTCCCTCATTGACCATGGCCAACATTTCTCCATGACTGTATTTATCTTACTTTACTTGTAGACAATCCCTCTGCCTCTTCTCTTCTACCCGATTTCTTCCCCATTCTCAAGATCCAGCTTAGGGCCCTTTCCTGACATGAGAACTCACCTTCTTCTGAAGTCCCAGAACAACAACTATCTGTATGACTCACTTGGGCATTTAATCTTAAGCGACTTACTTCAGCATCTAATTATTTTATATATAGGTCTTGTCTCTCCAACCAGCCTACCAGTTTCCTTATAGGCAGGGTACATGTTAGCTGTGGTAACATATAAACACTGAAATCATAATGGCTTTAATTAATTTCTCACTCACGCAAAGTCCTATAAGTCATAGTGGAGGAGGGAGTTCTCCAAAAGGTTGGTCAGCAAAGTTCTATGATTGTGGTGCTCTTCATTGCACACATACTATGTACCAGCACTGTGCTAGATGCTGCACACATCATACCTCACTTTTTCCCCCCTTTCAAGTTATTTTTTAAAAAGTTTTGTGGAGGTATAATTTACATACCAAAAATTTTATCCATTTTTAAGTGTACAATTTAAACAAATTTTAGTAAATATACAGACTTGTGTAACTATTACCATGATTCTGTTTTAGAATGTTTCCGTTACCTTCAAAGATATCCTGCATATCCATTTGCTTCAGTGCTTGCCCTTACCTCCAGTCCAGGCAACCACAAATCTACTTTCTGTCCACAGATTTGTCTTTTCTGGACATTACATGTACATGGAATGATACAGTGTGTGGTCTTGTGTGTCTCGATTCTTTTAGTATATTTTTGAGGTTCATCCAGCTTATAGCATGTATCAGTAGCTCATTCCTTTTAATCTGCTTATAGTCTTCCTTTGCCTAGATATATCACAGGTTTTTAATCTAATCACCAGTTAATAGACATTTGTATCTATCAAATTGGACTGTTTCCAATTTTTTACTTTTATAAATATTGTGAGATAAATGCTTAAACCTCCATTTTATGAATGAAAAAAATCAACTACTCAGAAAGTAGTTATCTTGCTTAAGGTCAAATAGCTGGTAAGTCATAAAGTCCAAACTCTCTAACTCTAAAGACCTTGCTCTATGACATTAGTTTTCAGATTTGGGGATTTTGCTGATCTGAAAATTAAAAAATGAAACTCTTTAAAAATGTGAGCATAAACCTAAGTTTGCCATCTTTTGTGTTTTGTAAAGGGCACTTTAAAAAGCCAACTAGCATCTACCATTAGTGTCATTTCTTAAAATAAAGAATATTTTTAACCCCTAAAGTAGAGGAATAAATGAGGCCTTATAGAATAGCTTGCTACACTGTCTTATTTTTCTTAATTCTCCAAAAAGAGTTAGTGAAGATAAGCCCTCACTTAAGAACCATTGTTCCTAGTCGCTAAGCTACCTAATTAGTAGGGTCACAAACTGTGTTAAAATAAAGTAGATGAAATACTTTCAGCTTCTCTTAAAAAGGTTAGGTAAAAAGTCAAGGCTTTACTGACTTTATTTCAATTGTCTACAACACATACCTCCCAAAGGACTTATCCTTTTATAGCAGTGTACTGCAGTGAGGTAGTGTCTCTTTTCCAGAAACAGGCATTTTAATCCCATCATACACCTAGCAACAGTTCCAGTGACCTGGAGAAAAGTACTGTGTTTCAAAAATCCAAAGATGAATCCATCTGTAACCACACACCAACCAGATCACTTATGTTTTCTTTCCCTGAGAACTGAGGAGTGTATACAAGCCTTAGATGGTAATTCTGTGGCAACAGATTTAAATCAAGAATATTTCATTTAAACCCAGCCATCACGGAGGCTGAAAGGAACGTTGAAGTCTTGCTGACATTCGTTTCGTGGTTTCCATCCAGGTCCCAGTGGAACAAATGCCATAATTAGCCCTCAGAAGAAAGGCCAGAGATTGACTGTGAGGTCTCTCCAGTCATGCCTTGAGGCCCTTGCTAGACTGGGACACTCACACTGTCGCTCTCTGCTTTGTAGCTGTTTGTGCAAGAACAAAAGGACTTCAGTCTCCCTTGCTATTAATCCAACTTCACAAGCATGAAATTTACAGACACACACAAGAATTCATCATTGAAACCTTTTCCCCTTGTCATGTTCAGCTGTTGAAAAGTGGGCACACTCTTGGATATGAATGTTAATAAAAAAGGAAAAAAAAAAAAAAAAAAGAATGGACAAGCTTTCTGAATCCACTTCCAGCGCCCTCCATCCCAGCTACAGAGTCTGACTTTCTTGGGGAGAATGTGACTCTCCACATCATCTAGTTTGGGAAGATTTTGTTAAAATTTTATTATCAACCTGAAAGTCAACTACTTTCTCTTAATAAATAAAATACTTCCATAATGTAAAACCAATCATTCAATCTGTAAAGTAAATGAAAAAAAAAAATAGCACTGCAGAGTCATAAACTGAATACTACTTGATTAGAACCAAACCAGAGGTATCAACTGGTTTTGCTCATTTAACCTGTCTCCTCATCATCATACACCCATCATTTAGCTGCAGGGTGGATGTGTTCACACTGAACTATTAATCTGTTTCAAAATGCCATAACATTTCCATGAAGAACTTCCTAATTTTTTTTTCAGAAATTAAATGTCTGTTTAAAGTTCATTCCCTCCTGCTGTAACTAATTGAAATGAGATTTGGTTTATCTTTATGACATGGAAATGGAATTGAGTTTCATAATAATAACAATCATGATAACTCGATAGATTTTAGGAGTAGTAGTTAATAATTACAGTAATATGGGGGAGATTAGAGTTGTCTATTGCCACCTAAACAGACCCCCATTATTTGTAGAGAAGGGTGAACGAATGTCACATGACCTAAACACCAGTTCCTAATTTTGTATTTGTGTTCAGCATAGATGAAATTTTAGAGCAGCACCACAATGAATTGGGGTCTCAAAACAATATTCCCTCAACAATCAAAGAAATCATTAGCACGCTGGCTGAGAAATGTGTTGAACTGCATTGCAGTTGTGATGGGAAGAACTTGGTCTGGGAAAAGTACAAAGAGGAGGCTTTTTCTTAAGATCTTTTCCCATCAATATACCCAAAAGTAAGTCAAATGTTATAACCAGTGACACTGCAGAAATTACAATTTTTATATATCACTTCATGTGAACCTCATATCAGCCCTTTGAGAGTGAATAATATTATTTTCTTCATTTTACAGATAAGGTCATTGAGATCCAGAAACGTAAGACTTGCCCAAGGTCACAGTGCTAATAAGTGACAGACTTTACACTGAAAGCCAGATCTACCTTCCTCCAATTTCAAATCCTGTTCCTTTATCACCCTACCAAGGAAATCAGGGATTATACATTTTTTGGCTCAGAAGTCAAAAAAGAACTTAGGTTTCTCTTAAATACTAACCCAAGTCAGTGTCCTGTTACCAATAAGAGGCTAACCTTACCAAGAAGATACACTAAGGACAACAACTTTCAACTGGTTTGAGGTTATGCACTGGTCTAATTCATTATTATTACTGTCAACATTTATATGGTTAACAGACATTATTTACTGAGCATCTACTCAGTGGAAGATGTTGTGTGCCATTCTTCATCTTCATTTTGCGGATAATTTATGTGGCTATTGGCATCTGTGTGGCTTGACCTGTACTCACCTCTCCAGACATCTTCCATTTTATTGTCTTTACTCCTGCCATAGTGAACTTCTGTCAAGTCATCAAAGACCCCAGATTCTCATCCACACAGGCTGTTTCCTCTACATGGAACAGCCTCCTTTCCCATCCTTGCCCACCCTCCTTTACCAGTTATTCTTTAAGCGTCAGCTTATATGACATTTCTCAGAGTCCTTCCCTGACTTGAAGCCTGGGTGAGACATCCCTGATGATATGCCCTCACAGCACTTGAAGCTTTCCCTCTCAGAGCTTCCACTGTATTTTCTGAGACGTACTTGTAAGACATTCCTATTAGACATTCCATAAGAGCAGTGACTGTAGCAATTATTTATCAGTATTTTCCAAAGTATAGATGGGAACAAGACCATGAATACAACAAATATGTGGTGCTTGGATGAGTGAATGAAAGGGGAAATAAACTCAGAGAGATAATGCAATTTAAGCAGCTCAAGAGTAAGGATTCCTTCATTCATGTGTAATGGGGTAAAGTTGAGAGTTAAAAAAAGATCTTGGGGCGCCTGGGTGGCTCAGTGGGTTAAAGCCTCTGCCTTCGGCTCAGGCCCTCATCTCAGAGTCCTGGGATCGAGCACCACATCGGGCTCTCTGCTCAATAAGGAGCCTGCTTCCCCCTCTCTCTCTGCCTGCCTCTCTGCCTACTTGTGATCTCTATCAAATAAATAAATAAAATCTTAAAAAAAAAAAGATCTTTTAATAAGCATACCATGATCATCTTATTTAAGATTGCAAACTATGCCCTGCTTATCTCCCAGCACCCTTTACTCAGCTTTTTTTTCCATCAAACATATCACATCCTAATATATTACTAATTTTAATTGCTACCTCCAACACACATATAATCTTAATTATAATTTCTTTGTGATCATTATTGTTTATTGTTTCCCCTCACCAGTGTGAGTTTCATGAGAACAGGGATTTTTGTTATTATTGATCATTCATTGTGAATAGTGTTTGCCTTATAGAAGATGTTTAATAAATATTTACTGAACTGAACTGAAGGAATTCTTGTATCTAAAATTCCTTAACAGTTATTAAACAAAACAAGTTTTAAGTACCAAAGATGACAAATTCATTAGTTACATGAGATGAGATGTGTGATCTGGATTTTTCCCAGTTTTCCCCCACTGACCAGTTTTTAGGGCCTTATTCCACCCCCAA
The DNA here is from genome assembly GCF_011764305.1 of Mustela putorius furo. NCBI lineage: Eukaryota > Metazoa > Chordata > Mammalia > Carnivora > Mustelidae > Mustela > Mustela putorius. The sequence goes on from NW_025422005.1 coordinate 51,222,135, forward strand.
ATCTCACTCTCCAATCTGTAATATAAGGGTCATGTTCCCAAGCCCTCCACCAACAGGAAGGAGTCAAGAATTTACCCTAGTCCTAAAGGTGACCAGTCCTTTGATAATTTTCTAGTGAAGAGAAGAAATGGAAGAAGCTTATTCACCTCAGAAACTCTGCAAAAAGGCCAGGAAACCTGGGAATTCAACTGGCTCTATTTGCAAAATGTGCAGAGCTGATATTTATTAAGTACTTGACACTCCAGAGAGAACACTGCTATACAAATATGTCATGCTGCTTTGAACACAAGCAAAGCAGGAATCAGATTCTATCTCCTTGCTGTATCCCAAGCCAAGGTGACTGTCTTGCCTTCATCTCAATGTATTTATATCTCATCACCAACACTCATCACCAAGGGAGCTGGTTTAGAGCTGAGCTGTAAAGATTGTATAGGGAGCAATGCTCAGAAGCACTGTACACCATGGCCAGCTTATCCCAATGAGTTTCAACACTCATGCATTCCAGATGAGCATCAAACTCTGTGATGAATAGTAAGAACAGGAATTCAGATTGCAATGAATGCAAAAATAAATAAGTAAAGCAATACTAAAGTTCCTGAATGAGACTCTGCTACAGGAAACTGTCCTCCCTTCTCTGTTCACAATGCAAAGGCCACAGTTCATTCTCATCGTCTCTTGCCTGAATTACTATAGCAACCTTCTCACTACTCTCCAGACCTCGAGTCTATCCTCTATACTGCAGACGTATGAATCTAAAATGTCTATCTGAACTCCCGGCACTCTTCAATGTCTTCCCTGCTCTTCCAGGAAAACTCCATAGCATAACCCACAAGTCCCCCTGTGACCTGACTCCTGCCCATCTCTCTGCACTTATCACCCCCCACTACTCCATTTACACTCTATGCTCTAGCTACACTGAACTGCATACAGTTGCCCTGTGCACCCAGTCAGTTTTTTCATGTTTCAATACCTTTGCTTATGCTGTTCCCTCTGCCTAAAATGCTTTTCCTATACTTTCACCTATTAAACTCATTTATCATTTGAGTGTGTCTCTGCTGAATAGTTTTCCTCGATATAATTCCATCTTAGTTTGAATTAGATTCATTAGACAAATATTTCTTTAATTCAGCAAATATTTATTGCATGCCTGCTGGTAGTATTTTTAAAAAAGTAATGGCTACAGATTTTTTGCCATTCCTCTCATTGAGAGGAAGGGTCTATGTCCCTGGAATATGTGCAGGTTTGCGGCCCAGAAATGATGCTATGTTAATTCTATGGCTGGGTCATAAATATCCATTCAGCTTCCACCTGGATCTCTTTAAATACTCACTTTCAGATGATCTCTTCTGGGACCCTTCCTCTCGAACCAGCCCCATGCTGTGAAAAGCCCAAGTCACAAGGACAAGCCACATGTAAGTGTCTCTGGTCTTCAGGGCCAGTTGAGCCTATCATTTGAATCCTTTCTGAGCAGGAGCCAGGGAGTTGGATAAATATATCTATAAATGGCTCCAGCCCCAACTAATTCCAGTCTTCCCAGCTGAGATAACTCCCCACCCCACCTGACTTCAAGAAATAGAGACAAGACACTTCTGTCCTGGTAGGCATAATACTCAGATGGCCCCCAAGATTCCCACACACTCCCCTTGTATACCCAGTCTGTACCACTCCCTTCTGAAGGGAGAAGAGGGGCAGTGAATATGATACGATACTAATCCCATGATTATGTTACATAGTAAAATCAAGGGGTTTTGAAAATATAATTTAGGTCCCAAATCAGATGATATTGAGTTAACAAAAAGGGAGATTATTCAGTGCGGGGCCTAAAAAAAAAAAAAAAAAAAAAGGCCCTTAAAAGAGGGATTGGGCTCTTCCTAAGGAAACATTCCTTTGCCAACCTTGAAGACGGAAGCTACCATGTCATGAGAGGGCCATGTGGCAAGGGACTCTCAATAGCTTTCTGAGCTAAGAGTGGCCCCATACAGACAGCCAACAATAAAGCAAGGACCTCAATCCTGTACCATAAGGAACTGAATTCTGCCAACAACCACATGAGCTTGAGAACGGCCCTCAGCTTCAGAAAGAAATGCAGCCTGGCCAACACCTTGATTGCAGACTTATGAACCTCTGAGCAGAGGACCCACCTAGGCTGTGCCAAGATCTGACCTACTGCAGTAACAGATGTATATTATTTTAAGCTACTAAATTTGAGGTAATTTGCATAGCAGTAGAAAAGAATATGCCCACTGTATAACCTCTTTGAATTCCTGACCACAAAATCTGCATGAATAATGAAATGGACGTTGTTTTGTGCCACTAAATTTGTTTTGTACCACTAAGAAAATCCTATTTTCATTGCATTCTTCCCTCTTGTGAGTGGAGAAGATAAACAATAAAATGCATAAGTAAAATACAGAGTATGTTTAACAGGAACAAGTGCTAGGAAATCGTTAAAACAGGATATGGGGATGATGATTTCTGGGAGCACTTTTAGACTGAAATGTTCATTCTAGATGTTCAAAATGTTTAACAACTACAGATGTTTGAGTAACACTGACCAGAGAGAATGTGTGTCAATCACAGTGCTAGAGCAGGATCCTAGAAGTCACGTGATATGTTAGTTATTAGGTGTTTAATTTTGGAATCGTGTATATATTTGCACGTTGTTCAACCCAATTGGAATAAAAGTCCTGGCATACACACGGTCGCCAAACTGTGGAAAGAACCAAGATGCCCTTCAACGGACGAATGGATAAGGAAGATGTGGTCCATATACACTATGGAGTATTATGCCTCCATCAGAAAGGACGAATACCCAACTTTTGTAGCAACATGGACATAACTGGAAGAGATTATGCTGAGTGAAATAAGTCAAGCAGAGAGAGTCAATTATCATATGGTTTCACTTATTTGTGGAGCATAACAAATAGCATGGAGGACAAGGGGAGTTAGAGAGGAGAAGGGAGTTGGGGGAAATTGGAAGGGGAGGTGAACCATGAGAGACTATGGACTCTGAAAAACAACCTGAGGGTTTTGAAGGGGCGGGGGGGGTGGGAGGTTGGGGGAACCAGGTGGTGGGTATTAGAGAGGGCACATATTGCATGGAGCACTGGGTGTGGTGCAAAAAAACAATGAATACTGTTACGCTGAAAAGAAATAAAAAATTAAAAAAAAAAAAAAGTCCTGGCATACAGTATCCCACCTCATTCATTAATTCATTTAACTTCTGCATAACAAATATTCACTGAATGTCTATTTTATTAAGTCAGATGAGAGATGTAGAGCTTCTTGAGCACTACCCACTGAGCTCCAGGGCCTTATTGTCCCACTGAGGAAGTGAGACATATACATGAAGAGTACAAAGCAGTGCTAAGTTTCATGAGAATTTTTTATTTCCCTATCTCACCTATTAGACTGTAGCTATAGGATTAGAAAAGAGAGAGAAGCTGGGATGATCAGGAAAGCTTCTGGAGGTGGTGGAATGGAGCTGAATCTTGAAGGATGGCAATTTCCATAGGGGACCTTATTCATCTTTGATTGCCCCCTAGTGCCCCAAAAAGGGAATGTAAATGTGTGGAATGTGTGCAAGCCACTAGACACAACAGCAGACAGCTAATTGATGATGGCTCTGTTCCCAGACTCAGCCTGAGAATCCTTCTCAACACATTTATAGCTGTTGCTAAGTGATCAGAGATGACACATGAAATAAAACCTATAAGCCATCTCTAGTAGCTTAACATCTTGGACATGGTAGGTACTAGTATTAGTTTATTAATCAGTAGCCCACTTGGGAAGAAAGAGAAAAACATTTCAGAAGGGAAAACTCCTCTAGTGAGAAAAGTGATAGTCTAGGAAGGAAGTTTTATGCTTTGTTTATCCCTTCTCAGAAACTTCTTTCACTCAAAGAAAAATAATCTTGGTTTAGGGTTCTCAAATCAGAATGAGCTAGGTTTAAATCCTGGGTTTTTAACTTATAATCTATATGATCTGTTTGATCTGAAGTAAACTAATTCATCTCTTTAAATCTCAGTTTTTTCATCTATAAAATGGTAATAATAGTGCCTATCTTGTATAGTTGCCTAAGTATTTTTAAATCAAGTGATGTATAAAATATATAAATCCTTTCCATAAATTCAGATATATAAGAAATGGCATATTATTTTATTAAATTAAATCCATCTTCATACTCCTGGTCCAATAGGACAGAAATAAATTCAATTTTTGCCATTATTAGGACTCCATACTCCCAGCTCTACAAGGTCACAGACAGGCCGCTCCAGGACACCCACACAGTCTCAGTGATTTACCTTCACAAAGTCAAGAAGAGAACTTTTCTTCTGCCACTTCTCAGTCCTTCACACACTGTGAGGACAGGAAATGCCGAATAGTGGGGTGCCTGGGTGGTGCAGCATGTTAACCATTTGATTGTTGTTCTCTCACAGTCATGAGTTTGAGCCCTGTGTGGGGCTCCACATTAAGCATGGACTCTGCTTGACTCTCTCCCTCAGGGCACCTGGCTGGCTCAGTTGGTTAAGTGTCTGCCTTCAGCTTAGGTCATGATCCCCGGGTCCTGGGATTGAGCCCCACATCAGGCTCTCTGCTCAGAGGGGAGTCTACTTCTCCTTCTCCCTCTCTCCTAACTCATGCTTGCTCTCTCTCTCTCTCTCTCTCTCATGTAAATAATTAAAACTAAAAAAAGACTCTGTCCCTCTCCCTCTGTCTCCCCCAACTCTCTCTCTTTCTCTCAAATAAATAAATAAATCTTTAAAAAATTTAAAAAATTAAAAAAGGAAATGTCCAGTAGCTACCTGTTGGGGAGGGGGGCAGGAAAAATACAGAGGGAACCAAACCAAACTAATATATTATTGAATGACCTTGCTACGTCTGTTAGCCTCTACAATACTCCTTGACAACTGGTGGATGTCAACTATTTTTTTCACTTATTCCACAAATACTTACAAATCTCTCTATTACTTGCCAGACACCATTTTTCAACTGCGGGTATCTCAATTTCAGCATCATTGACATTTTGGACTACATTCTTTATTGTTGGGTGAGGGGAGAATGGGGGTGAAGAGGGGAGAGCTGTCCTGTGCATTAGAGGATGTTTAAAAGCATCCTTGAACTCTACGCACTGCATGATAGTAGTAGCTCTCATTCTAGTCACGAGAACCCAAAATGTCTCCAGACATTGCCAAATGTCCCCTACGGGTGGAAACTGCCCTGTTTAGAACCCCTGAATGGGGTAAACAAGAGAAAATCCCTTCCTCCATGGAGTTTATATTCTAGGATAGACAATAAACAAATAAATCTATAATGTAAATTCAGATATGGAGGGCTGGGGAGACTGACAGTTCTTTCCCCCCTGCTTCACTGAATAAATAAGAGCCAAGAACCATTCTGAAGACAGTAGCACAGGCATCAGACCCTGATGAAAAGATATTTCATTGATAAGCAAAAATCACAGAAATGGAAATTGAATGATCTGGAATAACACCAGAAAGAAATGGGATAATAATTTAAATAACATATTGAAGGATCAGCATTCATCTCTTTTGGACATATTCCTATGCATGAAAAAATAACCTCATCAACAGAAGCACAGGACATCCATGCACTAAAGGGAAAAATTTCTCCTGCCTTCTCTCCAGCTGTGGGCTATTCTTCTGAAGACTTTTGGAAGAATTTAGAGAGTGTCCCCATTCAGTGAAGCCTTAAATTGTGAAATAAGGCAAGAGAGCGTCAGGAATTATTTAGAATACCACTGAAATCATTTTTAACATAATGTAAAACTTGGTTTTAAAGAAGTAGGTTGGGATGCCTGGATGACTCAGTGCGGCTGCCTTCAGCTCAGGTCATGATCCCAGGGTCGTGGGATTGAGCCCAGCATCTGGCTCTCTGCTCAGTGGGAAGCCTGCTTCTTCCTCTCCCACTACTCCCCCTGCTTGTGTTCTCTCTCTCTCTCTCTCTTTCTCTCTCACTGTTTCTCTCTCTCTCTCTGTCAAATAAATAAATTAAATCTTTTTTTTTAAATAAATAAAATAAAGAACTAGGTTAAAAATCTCCTCATGTACAATTTATAAAACCAGAGCAAATTTACAAATTAAATATAAGCAAAACCACAAAACTAAGGAAATTCAAGTTATATAGTGGCTGCAGTTTTGCCATTCTAAATGTGCCCAAGTTTGGTGTGGCACACCAGTACACCTATGAGCTATGTAATGGTTCAGATCTCCTACCTCTTTTCTCTCTCAAAATTACCGTAAAACTCCTTACTTACTTATTTGCCCTTGAAGTAAGCAATAATATTATAATGTGACTTTCTTATGGTGTCAATACATCATTTTCTTATTTGGTCTCCTGCTTCTGTTCTTTCCTCATTAGCCAACTAAAATTACACAATCTAAACACAAATACAACCTTAGACAAGGGAACCACAGGCAATAGAAGGTTATATTTGGGATGTCCAGATTATGCTTATATTGCCTTTTTCTCTTCTTTTCTTAGATTATTATAAAAACTAAAACCTAAATTTAAAAGATTTTATAGAGAACTCTGGTACCTCTGATAATAAATCCATGGAAGCCTAAATTCTATTTTGAAAGACAGTGGTGTAATGGCTAAATGTATCAGATATAAGAGGGTGGCTAGATTATGGACATGGAGAGGGTAAGTGCTATGGTAAGTGCTGTGAAGTATGTAAGCCTGATGATTCACAGACCTGGACCCCTGGGACTAATAATACATTATTTGTTAATTAAAAAATAAAATAAAATAAAAAAGAAATAGAATGTCTAGGAATCAAAATTCTGACTCCATGGCCTACTAGAAATATTTTGCCTACCGGTTTTTAAATGACTAAGTGCCATCCCAGACCACTCCCATAAAAGTTTACACCTAAACAAAACAGGCCTGGAGCAAAATTGCAAGATCATTTGTTTCTGCTTCCCCCTCCCACCTCCCCCCCTTCCCTGGCCTTTTCAATGTCACTCTCCCCTCATAGGTTCTTCAACACCACCACTACCTGAGATACCAGTCTAGCTCCTGGTTAGCCATCAGCTCACCTTTCTGTCTCTCCTTACCCCACTCTTAAATATCTTCCAACCTACTAGGAGGATGGTAATTTATGGACTTTATTAAATATCTTTTAATATCAGTATTTTAAAATATCTGTTAATAAATGAAAATCATTTATTGAGCAACTACTACATGCTAGGCAGTTTGAATACTTAATTTTATTTAATCCTCTCAATAACCCAGCAAACTAGGTATGGTTAATCCTTAGATGCATCTCTAATGCCAAGCACAGCATCTGGGAATCATAAATTTATTGAATGAATGAATGTCACCTACTGAGGTTACAGAGCTAGTAACTAGAAGAGATGGAATTCAGCCCCAAGAATGACTCCATGGCTTTTAAACTCTTTCCTCTACACCAGAGTCAGGAACTATGTTCTGTAAAAGGCCAGATAGTAAATATTTAGGCTTTAAGGGCCACACAATCTCTACTGCAACAGAACACTGTACTGTCATTGTAGCACAAAAAAGCGACGATAGATAATACAAAACTAATGAATGTGACTATTTTCCAATAAAACTTTATATGTATAGATACTGAAATTTAAATTTTATATAATTTTCACAAGTCATGAAATATTCTTCTTTTTAAAATTTTTTTCCCATTTAAAAATGTAAAAGCCATTCTTATCTTATGGACTATACAATCCATACAGTACACTAGAATTTGGCCCACAGACCATAGTTTGCCAAACTCTGCTATACACCAGGCTGCCTCCCAAGTCCTAGTTCTCTTAAGTACCCTCTGCCCAAATCAACTGGAATGAACAGAATTCTGGATGGAAGAATTTTAGAACTTGACCAGGTAAGTGGGATCCAATTTTTCTGCTGCGTCTGAAGTCCTGCCACGCAGGCAATGGCCTATCTCCCAAGAAGCATGTAGAAACTCATGACTTGCCCTCAGTGTCCAGTACACTGTGTCTTTCCTCTAACATAGCTCTGCACACTGACTTTCAAAAAAAGTTCCGGATTATTTCAGGATTAAGTCAGGTGCTAAATAATAAAGTTGGTCCATTCCAAGAGGGCAATTATCTAATCTGTTAATGAAAGAGCAGTCACATATCATAGCGAAATCTCATCTGGTATATTCATTACAGGCAAAATGAAGATAAGTGGAACTTGCTTTATCTCTTTATTAAGTTAGAAAAATGACTACATATATTTTCCAGATAAGAGACTGTTTAGAAGACAAACCTCCATGGTCTTTTACAAATGTAGTTTTCATTTTCTTTTTACCAAGGAAATCCAGAATAACTTGTCTCACTGTAAATCACAGTAACTCTAGTTGTTTTTTCTTTCTCCAAATGAGACATTGCCTGACATCTAACATGTGGCAAGATCTGAGGAAAGTTTCCACAAATTGGTAAAATTCTTTCTACATGAATATGTAATATAATCTTCTTGTTAAACAAGGATAATTTCTCCCAAAATGAATGCAATAAAGGGGCATAGAAAGAATAAATAATTCTAATACTGTTCTTTAATTCTGCTTGTAATTTTCTAAATTCCAGACTGATGGCAACATAGTGGGCCTATTCTATTACATACCATTTCAAAATGTTCATGCTCCTTGGAGAAATACACAGGGACAGTAGTTACTAAGAAGTCCCAAAATGTGGTAAACTTGCATCATTTTATAGCAAAAGAAAAAGTCATTATTTTCTCATATTTGTCTGTATTATTTATACCTGCATTCAACAAACATTTATTGAGCACCAAATATGGGGCCAAGCATTGTGCTAAGTATAATAGGGGATCCTATAAAAACATAATCTTTTTCTTCAAGGAATTCACAGTTTAATTAGAAAGATGATAAAAATGATAATGTTGATTATGTTAAGCACATAATCACTGATTATGTATGGGCAGTGTGCTAAATGATTTACTTACATAATCTCATGTAATGCAACCCCCCCACCCAAATAAATTATGAGATGGATGTTATATTATTATTCCTACTTTACAGATCAAAAAAACTGAGGCTCACTAACTAGCTGATGGTGATATAGCGAGTAAGTAGGTAGATCTGGGACATGAGCCCAGGAAGACTGACTCTGGAACCTGCTAAACTAGAAATTGTACATAAATAACCTTAACACAATGTTGGAAGTGGTACATTTTCTAGAAGAGGGACAGGTAAAATGCCACAAAAGCTGAAGGGCAAGGTAACTTTTGAGTAGGACAATCAAGGGACACCATGGAGGTGGGCTCAAGGAAATTTTGAAATGGAGAGAAGAGAGGAAGGAAGTTCTAGGCAGTCGGTACAGCATGCGCAATGGTGCAAAGATAGGAAAAAAAGGGTGATGTTTAAGAAAAAGCAGATTAGTCTAGTTTGGTGCCAAGTACACATTAATGGGGGAAGCAAGAGATAAGGTAAAAAGGACAAGAGAGGATCCTTTCAAGAAGGCTATTAAAAGTAGACACATGATTCTTTAGAGTATGCAAACTTTATGAGGCAGCTGTTATCTTTATTTTACAAAAGAGAAAATTGAGGTTCAGAGTGGCAACATTTCTTTTTTTTTTTTTTAATTTAATTTATTTATTTGACAGACAGAGATCACAAGTAGGCAGAGAGGCAGGCAGAGAGAGGAAGGGAAGTAGGCTCCCTGCTGAGCAGAGAGCCCAATGTTGGGCTCAATCCCAGGACTCCGGGATCACGACCTGAGCTGGAGACAGAGGCTTTAACCCACTGAGCCACCCAGGTGCCCTCAGAGTGGCAACATTTCTAATCTAGGGTCATGCAGCCAGCAAGCTTTAGATCTCATTAACTTATTCAAAAGATATTCATTTGTCCAAGTACTGTGTCAGATACTAAACACAACCATAAACCAGCCATAGTCATTGTCTTTACAGCACTGCCAATCTAGGTAGGAAAAACAACCATTATAAAGAAAGTCCTTATAATCAACTATGGTGTGTGCTACAATGGAAAGAGTGGGAGGCACTTGGTAAACCAATAACCCAGGAACCTACTTAAAAATGGGAAAGTACTCAAGAATGAAGTGTCATTTACACCTAGACCAGAAAGATGCACAGAAATTAGCTTGACACTAGGGATGGGGGCGGGGAGTGTATACGGTAGGAAGGAATATTCCAAGCAGAGCATTCCAAATATGAATGAAGGCCCAGAGGAAACAGAATGTGGCATCTTCCAGACAGTGAGAAATTTAAAGGAAAGAGTCAAGAAAGGAGAAGCTGAAGAGGGTGGCAGACATCAGACTGGGAGGAGAGAGGGATAGCCACTGAAAGATTTTAAGCAAGAGATGGAAGGGTCGGAGGGGTGACATGGTTAAATTTTGATGTCAAAAGGACAGTAAGGATGTAAAAGAGAGAGAAATTACATTGGATAAGATGGGGGCCAGTGTGAAGGCATTTACAACTCAAACCCCACATTATGTGATTTAAAGATCACTTTCTGCTCTTTTTCAGGATGTAGCAGGGTATCCATGAAACTTTGAGGAGGTAAGTGACATCAACTGATCTATGCATTAGAAAGATTCGCCTGGAGCTGCATGGAATAGGCAACAATGACTCACTCATTCTCTTTTTCATTCAATAAATATTTGTCAAGCACTTCTTATGTGCTAGGCATTATGCAGTAGTTTTAGGCCTGGAAATAGGAAGCAGATGTGACATCAGCAGAGCTGCAAACATATGTTTAAAGTCTAATATTGTCTAATATTATATATTGTCTAATATTCCTTTAAGACTCCATTTGAAAGCCCCCATCCCAAAAGCTTTCCTTGTTTCTGCTCTTCCAACTCTAATTCAAACTTGAACTAGCATAACTACTTCCTTTGTTCCAGTGAAATCACACACCCCTGCTGCTATTATGTCAGAATTATTCACTAATTGCTTCACACATGTCTTGTCTCAAGTGTCTTCAAGACTTTCACCACATTGTTTTTAAGTTCTGGGTGCCTAATGCAGTCTAGACACACAAGAAATGTTTAGCAAAGAGGTCAGGGGGTAGCCACCATTCTACTCACTACAATACTCGCAGCTATATTTAAAAAAAAAAAAAGATTTTACTTATTTATTTGAGTGAAAGAGAGTGTGAGTGCACAGAGAGAGAGAGTGTGCATGAGCAGGGCAAAGGGAGAGGTAGAGGGAGAAGCACACTGCCCACTGAGCAGAGGGCTCGATGCAGGGCGTGATCCCAGGATGCTGGGATCTTGACCTAGCCAAAGGCAGACGCCAACCTACTGAGCCACCCAGGTGCCTCAAAGCCATTCTTTTTCTTTTCAGATTTTATTTATTTATATGTCAGAGAGAGAGCCACAAGCAGAGGGAGCACCAGGCAGAGGGAGAAACAGACTCCCTACTGGGCAAGGATCCCGTGAGACTCAATTCCAGGAACCTGGAATCATGACCTGAGCCAAAGGCAACCGATTAACCAACTAAGCCACCCAGGCATCCCAGAGCTATTCTTTTTTAATGCAAACATTAATACTGAAAAATCCCACAAGAAAAAATAAAATAATTGGTATCACAAGTCTGAAATAGAAATTCTCTAGCTCCTAACCCACTTTTTTTTCCACTGAAATAATTGTTTTATATGAAATTTTCATTATAAATGAATAAATAATTCATATAAAATAAATAATCCAAGCCTTATAGCATTTTAATTGGTTGTATAAATGAGTTAGTATCTGTAAAGCACTCAAAAATACTTCACACAAAATGCATTATATGAGTTAGATAAATAATAAAATTAACAGTGTGTTTTCATAGAACAGAAAACTGTAATATGGTCCCATTTTTCAAATGAAGTAATAAGAAGCTCAGTGAGGTTCAGTTACTAGCCCGAATAGTGAGCAGTCATATTGTCTGACTCCCAAAGCCTATGTTCTTCAACTGTACCAGGATGTCCTCAGTGAAACTGGGAAGGCAGGCTGAATGTCACCATGGCTCTGCTCACAATGACCCTGAAACTTGGTCAGGGTTGATCCACCAGAGAAGGGAGGTTGTGGTACCACAGAAAGTTCTGGGGCCAAGTCAGAGGTCAGTTACCATGAAATAGTTCCAAAATGTGCTAAGGCAGGGACGTCTGGGTGGCTCAGTAGTTTAAAAATCTGCCTTCCACTCAGGTCATGATCCCACAGTCCTGGGATTGAGTCCCGCTTTGAGCTCTGTGCTCAGCAGGAAACCTGCTTCTCCCTCTGCCTGCTGCTATCTCTGCTTGTGCTTTCTCTCTGACAAATAAATAAATAGAATCTTTAAAGAAAAATTTGCTAAGGCAGAAGCAACATGAAAGTCTGTGGGAAAATATAAGTAGATTGAGGGCTGGTGGAATAAGAAAGGGATTATATGCAATATAGAGAAACCAGTAAGGCATCAGTAATTGTTGGGGAAATGGAATCAGATGAAAACAGAGAATGTGGTGAGTCATTGTGAGGGGAGGTGAGTGCTCCAAGCCACGCAGTAGCTGAGTCCTTCTAGGGCCTCCCCATAAGACATAACATATTCTTCAAAAAGTCTGAGTAAAGGGACACCCCAACCATGGCTGAGGTATAGCAGAGGTGTTATTTTTCATGAACCCCCACAGTCTAGCCTACAAGAATGAGAGGACAGGAGAGAAGGAAATCAGACAGGTTACATTTCAGAAATGTAGTGGGTGGGGGAATGGGCTAGATGGGTGATGGGTATTAAAGAGGGCATTTGTTGTGAAGAGCACTGGGTGTTGTATGTAAGTGATGAATCACTGAATTCTACTCCAGAAGCCAATATTGCTCTGTATGTTAAATAACTAAAAATTTTTTAAAATGCAAATGTAAGCCCCTGAATCACATATCATCTAAGTGAAATAAGGTTTTCGGTGCTTGTTTATAAAGGTGTGCCCTCGTCTACTTCTCTAAATTTTCCAAATTTTCTAAAGATAACATATTCTCATTTTATAGTAGAAAAACAAACTATTTTAAGGAGACGCTACTAAAAAATAAACATTCTTTGTAGGCCACACACTCTGATGGGAATTCAAAGTGTATCAGCTGAGAACTAACAGAGGTCAAAAAGAGAATGTGCAAAACATGTAGAAGCATCAGGATAAATAATAATAGTAATAAAGAATGCATGGCATTTTAGTAAGGTGACTATATCTGTTATGTTAAGAACTTTCATTAGAAGAAGGAGAATATTAAATGGAATGATGAAGGAGAGGAACAGCTAAATGAATACTTTGTATCAGTATTTATTGGAGAAGACAATGGGGAAATTCCTGTTCCAAGGACACATTTTATGGCAAAGCAGAGAATGGTCCTGACAGAGATTCTTCAGTCTCTGAGGAGAAGATATGGAGTAACCTGAGGGACTCTGTGTAGTAAATCACCAGGACCAGATGGTATTCATCCATGGGTTCTGAATGAGATAAAGTGGGAAATCATGAGTTCAGTGACAAGGTTATATAATAGATACTTAAAAACAGCCAATATCCCTGAAGATTGTGAAGTCATTAATATGGTATCACATATGTGTGGTGTGTGTGTGTGTGTGTGTGTGTGTGTGTGTGTGTGAGTCTCTTGCATGTTCTGGGGTCTTTAGGGGGAGGAAGGGATAAAAGAGGTTTTTTTTTTTTTTTTTTTTTTTTAAGAACCAAGAAAGATTCTTTGATAAAACAAAGGATAGAGGAGTTTTATGTGGTGAAAAGAGTATCAAAAGATAAGAGACCAAGTTTTAAGGATGCTTAATAATATTTAATAACATTTAAGCAGTTAAGTAGTTATTTTCCAGGTACTCAGGGAGATGCTATTAATAGAAAGATGAATGAACATGCCCTCTGTCTAAAGAGAAGGCTTGCAGCCTCATGACTTCAGTTATTTTATGGTCCTGCTATGGCTTTGGATGGCTAATGGCAAAGTAGCATCTTCAAAGACTACCAAAGACACAAGAAATATCTGGTAATTGCTTTCTTCCTTACAAAATTGTAGGTTCAGGTTGTTTGGCAAAATCTGGAGGCTTAAAATGCATGAATAGATTTTTACCTCCCTTATAGGATCCCATTTCTGGATCCTAAGAATTATCTAGTTATAACAGCAAAGTGGCTAAAATACATGGAGTGCTTACTATGTACCAGGATCTTGCTCAGTTCTTTACCTGTTATTTCATTCTCATATAATTCTCATAACAGTTAATAGGTGGTAGACTTAAAATCCTAATCTTGGCGGGCTAATTCCAAAGTTCTTTAGCCACTACCCTATGTTGTCTCTCTATATGTATAGTTTTATTTATAAAAGTGAGTCAAATTTTCACAAACAACTTGTGCTCTTATTACATATGATTCTCTTCTCTTTTGTTGAAAGAATGATGGTTCCAAATGCCCAAACTAATTTCATGGCCCACTAATGGGTCACAGTCTTCAATTTGTTTAGAGAAATTGGAGTAAATTAGTAAATAGCCACATTCTCTTTGACTTTGAGGAATTCTAAAGCTAAATGAAAGCCTTAGTATTAAAATCTCAATACATTTAAAAAGATCAATCAGACTACCTTTAAATTGTCTTGTACCATTTCAAGATGCTTTTCACACGGGGCTGGGCGGTGGAGATGGGGGCTGGCATATTTCTTCCACTCACTCTCTCATATTTTTCCCTAAATACAATGTTCAATCAAATCTTCCAGCTCCTTTCATTGGCTAGAGCTCCAAGAGTTCAAGTTATTATTTTTAATCCTCTGAAATCTGACCACCTGAAACATCTACCCGCTGATCCTAGTTTTACCCCTTGGAGACACAGAATAGTCCGGTAATTCTCCTACCCAACATCCTTCAAATATCTGGAATGCATTCATATTCCTCCTAGGTCTTTAGACCTTTTCCTCTTTAGAATAAACATTTCTAGATCTTTCAACCATGTAAGAATAAAGACATAAAATTCAACCCAAACTGGTGTAAGCAAAAAGAGGCTTCATTTACTCATATAGTAGAAAAGGCCAAGGGTTGTTCTAGCTTCTGGCATGGCTTGGTATGGGGCCAAAGTAATATCACCAGGATAGACTTTTCATCTCTCTCAGGACTGCCTTCCTCCATAGTGGTTCCAGTCCCCTCTATAAGATGGCTGAACAGCCCTATATCTTGTATCTTCTCATGCATAAAATCCAGCAGGAAAATGTGAGTTTCTTTCCAGAAGGTTCAGCAAAATTTCTCTTTCATCTCATTGGCTCTGACTGGGCCATGTGCTCAACCTTCCAGCTATTATTATGGCCAGTGGTATTAAATGCTTTGATTAGAAGCGCCTGAGTGCCTCAGTGCTTAAGTGTCTGCCTTCTACTCAGGGTCCTGGGATCTAGGCCCGCATCAGGCTCTCTGCTCGACAGGAGGCCTGCTTCTACCTCTCCCACTCCCCCTGCTTGTGTTCCCTCTCTCACTGCATAGCTCTCTGTCAAATAAACAAATAAAATCTTTAAAATAAATAGATAAATAAATAAATAAAAGCTTTGATTAGCAGAACTTAAGTCACATACCTACCTCTGAAGACGTGTGGACTGAGAGTAGCAGTCTTTAACAGGGAGATTTCAGGGTTACAATATTTGCTAAGTTCGGGCAATAAAAAGACAATAGCGGGGCACCTGGGTGGCTCAGTGGGTTAAAGCCTCTGCCTTCGGCTCAGGTCATGATCTCAAGGTCCTAGGATCGAGACCCGCATCGGGCTCTCTGCTCAGCGGGGAGCCTGCTTCCCCGCTCTCTCTCTCTCTCTCTGCCTGCCTCTCTGCCTACTTGTGATCTCTGTCTCTCTAATAAATAAATAAAATCTTTAAAAAAAAAAAAGACAGTAGCTGTCTATTAGACACTGTTGCTCATATTTCATAGTTCCAAACCACTTAATCAAAGTGGCCTACCAACACCAAAATAAAACATATCACTAAGCCTTTGGAACTTGTCACATGTTTGGGGAGGAGGGAGTGGGGCTGGGCAAGAATGCTATAGTTATGTCTGCCATACACCAAGAGGTTGTCCCAGTGGAATAGTAACCCTTATTTATTCCTCAACTGTAACCTCCTCTATGTAGCTCTTCCTGTCTCCCCAAGCAGAATTAGTTGCTCCCTTCACAGAGTTCTTATTAATACTTCTACTATATTATAATTATTTATGTTGCAGGCTTATGTTCTTCTTGACTTTGGGTTCCTTGAAGATAGGGATTTTTTAATACATTTCTGCATCTCTCACACCCAGAAAAATGCTTATAAAGGATGCTATTTGAATGAATTATTCTGGGATCGTGGAAGCAGACACCCGATAACAGCTCCATAAGTATGAGATCAACCTGCATTTCTCTCAGTCTGTGCAGGTTTCAGTATCCATATCCACAAATGAATGGGGGAAAAAAGTTTCAAATTCTCTGAAATACTGGGTCATGGGCAGTCACAAAGCAAAACTGAGCATTAAGCATAGATGGCCCAGGAAGTTGGAGAATTAATTATCAGACAAACAGACAAGGAATTGTAGACAGTAACTACAGATTTAGACAAGTAAGTTAAAAAAAAGTCACAAATGTTAAAAATGTCAGTCAGGGGCGCCTGGGTGGCTCAGTGGGTTAAGCCGCTGCCTTCGGCTCAGGTCATGATCTCAGAGTCCTGGGATCGAGTCCCGCATCGGGCTCTCTGCTCGGCGGAGAGCCTGCTTCCCTCTCTCTCTCTGCCTGCTCTCCATCTACTTGTGATTTCTCTCTGTCAAATAAATAAATAAAATCTTTAAAAAAAAAAAAATGTCAGTCAGTGAGAACTCAACTGCTTATAGAGTTGGTAGGTGATGAATTAAGGACTGATTCTGTTTATTATGCTCCTTTTTAAACTGCCAAGCATGCCAAGAAAGAGAAGGCTAGGGATGAGTCTGGAAAAAAAACTGGCCTTCACTATGGCCAGTGTAAGGTCTGATTTCTAATCCTCAGTTGAGATGGGAGGAAACTCAACAACAGGTATTTACTAAACACCCTGTGCTAGATACTGGGGCTACAGTGATGAATAACACAAATAAATCAGTCTCCCTTCACTGGACTCACATGCTATTGCCCAGATCTGCAAGAATTACTTTACCCTGGCTCATTTACGTAAGACTGACAATACTTACAAAATGCCTTGAACTCCTCAGTTGAAAGAAGTTCTATAAATGAAGGCACACTTCACTGAGAAAATCCTTGGGTATACTAATCTTTCAAGGCACCAATGTTATGCTAGCAGGATGCAGATGATATCACTGTTATTCCTTTAGCTCAACTAAAGTGTCAAATCAGAGAAGAAAACATGAAAACAGAAGCTAACCTTAAACCAAGACCCATAGCAACGTTACTATATGCCCACTGGTTACCTGCCTGTAGGAATGAAATCAGAGCTATGACCCTTGCTAATGTTGTTGCAACGATAAGAAATAGCAAAGAATGATGCTGATGTCTTTCTTTCTGCCTCTTAAAGACAATCATTATTCCTGAGATGACCATTTGTAAGCTCAACCTAATTATGACCAAATTGATTAAGAGATTTGTAACGTAAGGATTAGCATTACAGTAAATGCTGCTTAACTTAGCACCAAGGACTAGTGAAGAAATAGCTGTGTTGTCCAGGAAATTGTTTGGAATAAAAGAGTGGTATTTGCCAGTAAAATCTAGACTTAGTAAAGTATTTAGCATTACCTTTTTCTTATTTGAACTCCCAAACTAGAAACTTCCTAGGATCAAAAATTCCAAAGACGTGGTTCCTGTGTCTAGGAGGAAGGCAGCAGCCCTGGAGACACCAGAGATGGTTCTGGGCTCCAGGAAGCTGCCTAGATTCTTTTAGCCTCGGATGTCCTATCCACAAAATAGGGATGTTCATCAATACCTTATGGGAGTTATGGTGAGGAATAACAGAGCAACCATACAAAAAGTTTCTAGCACAGTGTTTGGGAACCAAGAAGTTTTCAATCAATGTTTGTTCCTCTCCCTCCTTCCCTTGTCTTCTAGGACCTTACAAATGTTTTCAAGCTGCACTTGGTAAGCCACTAAACAGTTTTAGATAAGTAAATTAAGTATTCATTCTTTTCAGAAAGGAAATTTTCTTCTTTTGTTATGTTTCATGACTTACAAGTAGCTTTACCAAAAAGTCTAAAAAAAAAACAAAAGCAAGGTGAATATTTGTGTGGGTTCTCCATGTAATTTAAAATGTCTTTTTTTTTTTTTAAATAAAGATTTTATTTATTTATTTTACAGAGAGAGATCACAAGTAGACAGAGAGGCAGGCAGAGAGAGAGAGAGGGAAGCAGGCTCCCCGCTGAGCAAAGAGCCCGATGTGGGGCTCGATCCCAGGACCCTGGGGATCATGACCTGAGCCAAAGGCAGAGGCTTTAACCCTTAGGCTTAACCCACTGAGCCACCCAGGCACCCTAAAAAGTCTTTTTTAATAGCAGGTCAGGAAGGAAGGTGGGGAAGACAAAAATTTGGGGCATGTACTATGCAACAGACAATCTGCACATTACACATATTAGCTCATTTCATAAGTACAGGAGCATCTATGATGTCAAATCTCAGCTCTGATCCTTACTAGCTGTATGACCTTGGGCAAGTTAGTAACTTTTCTTTCCCTTAGTTTCAACTATTGGGAAAAAAATAGCAATGACCTCATAGGGTTGTTAGATGAGTGATACAGGTCAAACTCTTAGAACAGTGCCTGGCACATAGAAAGTATCCAATAAATGTTAGTGGTTGTCAACAATCATAATAAGTAATAAGAGTAAAATAATAATATTTAAAAGCCCTTAACATTAAGGGTGGCACATAGTAGATGCTCAATAAATGCTTCCTGTTATTACTTAGATAATAAAAGTAAAATATGGTTTTAAAAAATCTTCTCTTTCATCAAGTTTATTTCATATAGGAGCTGTCTCTGTGTCAAGCAGAAATATAAGAACATCCACTCTGACTTTATTTTATAGATTATTGAGTCAGAAGATAAGAAATTTCTTGTGCCCTTTATACTAAATCTCTTTCAGAGCCCATAGTGAATTGGATAAATGTTCTGATACCAGGCCATTAGGCAGAATTTCCAAGGATGGCAATTCCTCTGTTCCTTCTTTGCCCTTATCCCCACATACTGTCATAAAACACCAAGTCAAGACCTAACTGCCTCCAGGCAGGGGTGGGGGGATAGAGGTGTCTTCTCTTTATTTCTGACAACCTCAATCCTCTCTGTTCCTTTCCTGCCTGTCCAGTTCTTTGCCTAGTGTTCCTTCAGTGCACAGTAAAATTCAGCAAAACAAACAACTGATAAAGCCCCTCCCCCACCATACCTTCTCTCTGGTTCACTAACTTTGCTTTGGCTTCTCTCTGTACCTGACCTGATCTATTCTAGCCCATAGGAGACATTCAATATATGTTTACTGGTTGAACAAAGGACTTTAAGTTGCAAAAGAATCTACATACCAAGGAAACCAAATGCTGTTCAGACTTGGGCTCACTGCAGTTAGGTATTCTTTTTTTTTTTTTTTTAAGATTTTATTTATTTATTTGACAGATCATAAGTAGGCAGAGAGGCAGGCAGAGGGGGGTGGGGGAAGCAGGCTCCCCACTGAGCAGAGAGCCCGATGCGGGGCTCCATCCCAGGACCCTGGGATCATGACCTGAGCCAAAGGCAGAGGCTTTAACCCACTGAGCCACCCAGGTGCCCCCGCAGTTATGTACTCTTGAATCATTTCTGCTTGTAGCCTCAATTGGAGAAGAAGCATGTCTCTTAAACAATTTTCAATATATGACAGCAGAAATAGTTCCAGGTTACCATGTAAACAGACACAAAAGCAGCAGATCTCATGGCATTGATATTGTCTGGATACTTAGAATAACATTGATCATGGAGGCTTGATGCAAAATGGACTTCTTTAGTTTCCTATGAGTAACTTACCCACCAAAGTGCTCACCCTTCCAGGTGCTGTGAGGAATATAAAATATATGTTAGATCTATCTTATGTCCTCAAGGGGCTTATAATGCAGTTGTGTAAAGAAAAAGATACATGAGAGGGCTCAGAATATTTCAAGCTAAACTGCTGGTACTGAGAAAGCCCTCTGTGAATGATTAGTTTGAGCTAGAATTAAAAAGTATATAATAAAAAGTTGGAATTCTCAAAGTACAAAAATACTGTAAAATTCTCTTTAGCTAGGTTAATAACTTCCCCCAAAATTTATAATTTTATACATATTTCATGCAGGCTGTGGATTAATTTAGCTATGCTATACAATATCCTATATTCTTACGAATACTATTAAAAAATACATATTCACATGAGTTACAAAGCTGTAAGTCAAAATTTCAACACCTATGGCTTTAAAATAATTATAGAATTTTAGAGCTGATTCTAATCACCTTTGAACTCAGAGCCAGACTTCTCTATTTCCTTTTCCAGAAAGTTAAGAAAAACCTAAAACATAAAAAATATGACTAATGTTTTAGTTCTTTATTCCCCTAGTGTGTGGATTATCCTGCTTCCTTCCCTCCTAAGAGCTGCTGGACTTCTGGTCTTTATATGTAAAGCACTTAGAAGAGCTTTTTGCATGTGTTAAGTGCTCAGTAGCTATTGCTGCTGCTGCTATTGTCATTATTCCTTTTACGATGACTACTGTGGCTTCCACTGCTGCTATTACTGTTATTGCTATTACTGTGGCTGCTACTATTTGTTCATTTTTGACTAGCCCCCGAACCCGTAGTGGACTGCAACATAAATTAAAGGATATGAGGGGGACCTGGGTGGCTCATCAGTTGAGCATCTGGCCCTTTATTTTTGGCTCAGGTCATGATCTCAGGGTTGTAGGATCAAGCCCCGCATCTGGCCCCCTCCTCAGTGCTTTGGCTTCTCTCTCTCCACCTGCCCTCTCCTGGTGCTCCAGCACCCAAAACGCATGCACACTCTTTCTCTCATAAATAAATAAATAAATAAAATCTTCTGAAAGAACAAATGAAGGGACGTGAAACTTATTCTAGACAAGGGGCTCCTTACTTAAGAGTCCAAAGACCCTCGAGTATGTGAACTTTGATGAAAAAAGTTTACATCCTCATTTTCACTAACCTCTAACTGAAATTGAGCTTTTCCTTCCATTATAAATGTAGACAACAAGCCACAATAGTACCAGTACCTGTGCCTTTGTCACCAGTAGAAATCACAGATATTTTCATATCACTTTATAATTGTTGCAGAAATATCCTTTATGTTCATTAATACTTTTCACCACTAACACTTGTTATTTAATTCATTAATAAAAAAGCTTATAGGGGTGCCTGGGGGGGGTCAGTTAAGTGTCCCACTCTTTGGCTCAGGTCATGATCTCAGGGTCATGAGATCGAACCCCAGGTCGAATTCCCTGCCCAGCTGAAAGTCTGTTTCTCTCTCTCTCTCTCCCTACCTCTTCCTCTGCCCCTCCTTCACTGTGCTGTCTCTTCCTCTCTCTAAAATAAATAAATATTTAAAAAAATAGGATATATAAAGTGAAAAAGCATATTGCTATGTCATAAATTCAGGTTTTTAAAATATTTTGGTATTGCACATACAATATATATATTACATTTATAATATTTCATTGCCTTTCTTTGTAATCTTACATATTTGGTTTCATTCATATAAAAACATTATGCTGAGTGGGGCGCCTGGGTGGCTCTGTGGGTTAAGCCTCTGCCTTCAGCTCGGGTCATGATCTCAGGGTCCTGGGATCAAGCCCCACATCGGGCTCTCTGTTCAGCAGGGAGCCTGCTTCCCCCCTCTCTCTCTGCCTGCCTCTCTGCCTACTTGTGATCTCTCTCTCTCTCTGTCAAATAAATAAATAAAAATCTTTAAAAAAATAAAAAACACATTATGCTGAGAAAGATTCAGTAGGCTTCACTAGGCTGCCAAAAGGGTCCATAGCTCAAACTGGGCTATGAATTTCTGCCCTAGCCATTCATTCACAAAACCTTTATTCATGCTACGCCCTCTGCCTCAAACACCCTTCCCTTTTCCTATGGATTCATCCCTCAGCTGAAATTTGCTCTCTATGAAAACTTCCTCTCCCTCTCCCACGCAAAACAAATTGTTACACTTAATTCCTAAGTTTGTACCTATTTTACTAGCTATATGATCTTGGACAGGTCATTAAACTTCCTCAAACTCATTTTCCTCACTTGTTGTGAGTAAATAATAATAGTAGTATATGTAATTGGAACTCCAATTACTTGGAAATAATAATAGTATATGTAATACTAAGAATGGCTATGAAGATTAAGCAAGATTATGCATGTTAAATGCTTTGTGTGATGTCTAGAGTAACGATTCTCAAACTTTTTGGTTTCAGAACCCTTTTATTCTCTCAAAAATATCTGAGAATTCCAAAGAGCTTTTGTTTATGTAGATTGTATCTATAGATATTTATGATACTCAAAATTAAAACTGAGAATTTTGTAACACTAATTAAACTTAAAATAATAATAATAAACCTTGTTAGCTATTACATAAATCACATATTAACATAAATAATACATTTCTACAGAAAAAATTGTTTCTCACCCCAAAATAGCAAGAAGAGTGATGGCTGTTTTCCATTTACATAAATCTCTTTAACATCTGTATTGCTTTATGCTGGTTTTGATTTAGGAATATAAAGAAAATTTGGCCACACATATTCATCTAGTTCAAGAAGAGAGTAGTACTTTAATAGTCTTTTCCAATACCTGCGGAGAGTTTTCTCAGATACTCTACCAATATGACAAGTAGTAGCTAGTTTAGTTGAGATATGGAATCTGAAATGATATCAATAAACTTTCTTACACTGCTGCATTAAAATACACTGGTCTATCTTGCACACTGAATATTCACATATGATTTTATAACATCATGCACTGGTCATTTGCAAAGCATTGGTTCACTGAGTTATGCAGATCTTCAAAACATTGACACATTTCGCTACACAATAAGAAAAAGATCACATTTATTAATAGTACTATAATCTCGCTGGAAAAGTCTTTCGATTTTGGGAAGCTAACAAGTTCACAGTGCTGAACACAAATCTTCCAAAATTCTAATTTTCATATGAAAGTTCAGATTTTATCATTGACAACAAATACTGTCAGTTGTTTTTTCCTGAAGTGACAAGCTCACTTCATTTGTTTTTGAAAAAATGTCTGCCAAATACCGTGTCTGAATAAATTTTGTTTGTCTGTCAGTTATTGCTTCAAGTAAAAATGGTGTTCCATGAGAAAAGGTGGCTATTCCCTTGAACAAGTATTTTTCCACAAGACAGCCAACATGCTGTGGTGTGTATCAGAAGTGCTTTATATGTATTTCCCATTTTGTCACATAGAGTATTGAGTAAATCTATATCAAAGGTCTAGATTTAATAAATTTAATGATTTTTTTATTGTTTCATCTAGGCATTTTTAAGTGAAATTGGCATTGTTTTTCCATAACAATAATGGCACACTTTGGTGCCACTAATTTGATTCATGTTGAGGCATCAACAGTTTTACCCATCGCTGCTTTTATATCAGTAGTGCAAATGCCAACACAGGAAAATAAATAAATAAATGATAATAATAATGGCTTAGTATTATTATGAAATTGTTTTGACTTTGTATACTTCCTGAAAAAGTGTCAGGAATCCCAAGGAACCATCAACTATACTTTGAGAGCGCTTATCTACACTAGATTATGCGCTTTATAAATGTTAACTATTGTTATGACTAGCTATAGGGTCTATATTTTTCTAATTAAAAGTTTGGGTTATAACATCTCACATGTTCTACATGTGAAAAGGTACAGAAACAGAGACTGCCCCCCATATCATTTTTGTTCTTTTTTCATTTTCCCTCATACTATAGCTAGATTATAACCAGCATCCAGACATTAAGGTCCCAAGGACAGCAATAAGACTGCCACTCAGCATTACTTTCTACCAGCTTTATACAGAATGAGTGCTTAATAAAATATTTGTTCAATAAATAATGAACAAATGCAAATCAGACCATCATAAACTTGTCAGTAACTGGTAGAACAGAGATTTAAGTAGTAGTTGATTTTTGTTTGTTTGCTTTTAAGGTACGCATTACAACTATAGTACTTTTGTTTAGAAAATCAAATTTATATCATAATCAACCAAGGTTACCTTTTATAAATAACACTACATTTATAACTTTTTAAGTAGGTTCCATCCCACTGTGGGGTTTAAACTTATGATCCAGAGATCAAGAGTCACATGTTTTACCTACTAAGGTACCCCAAATGTTTATAACATTAAATAACATTAACTTTTTTCCTTATTAAAAAGATAACACATGGGGCACCTGGGTGGCTCCGTGGGTTAAGCCACTGCTTTCGGCTCGGGTCATGATCTCAGGGTCCTGGGATAGAGCCCCGCATCCAGCTGTCTGATCAGCAGGGAGCCTGCTTCCCCCTGCCTCTCTACCTACTTGTGAACTCTCTCCCTCTGTCAAATAAATAAATAAAACCTTAAAACAAAACAAAACAAAACAAAAAAAAGATAACACGTTAATTGCAGAAAATACATACCAAAAAAAGAAAGAAAAGAAATTAGTAGTATATCTACCATCTAGAAACAAATTTTTTGAAATTTTAGTATCTTTTTTTTCTATGCAGGTACATAATTTTTTACCTCCTGTTTTGTTACCCACCCTTTTCATCTAACACTGTATAAAGAAGGTTCTCCTATATTGTCATATATCCTTCTCTAACATAAATTTCAGTATGCATATATCAAATATTATTTGGATATGTTTCAGAAATAATGGGTTAAGCAGAGTTTTTTTTTTTTTTTAAAGATTTTATTTATTTACTTGAGAGAGAGACAGTGAGAGAGAGCATGAATGAGGAGAAGGTCAGAGAGAGAAGCAGACTCCCCATGGAGCTGGGAGTCCGATGCGGGACTCGATCCTGGGACTCCAGGATCATGACCTGAGCCGAAGGCAGTCGTCCAACCAACTGAGCCACCCAGGCGTCCCTAAGCAGAGTTTTGTTTGGATTTTTTTTCCATATTATTCCTGTCCCATCTCATTATTTGCCAGAAGAACTAGAAATCAGCAGTAACAGAATGAAATGATAAGTAAACTCAAAATATCCACTGAGCATTTTTACCTTTCTGTCATTGTCACAAGCACTATGGCAATGAATAACACACCTATAACAGAAATAGTCCTGAAAACAGGAAAGAAATAAAAATTTAGAACACCCACAAATAAGACATTTTAAGATGTATCTAGAGAGAAATACACCTGGATCATGCAGCCAAGGAAAAAGAATTCCCCTCTTGGGAAGTTGCACTGGAAAAATGCTCAATGATGGGATATGTGGTAAACCGTTCAGCTTGTCCATTGAAAAGTCAACCCAGAAACTGCATGAAATGAATGGGCAGAAACATGAAGACTGATATAAGCAGGAGTTGAAATACTAAGAACTCTATTACTACATTGCTAAAAAGGACATTTAGGTAGAGGTCAAAAGCACTCTATTCTAGATTCTGTTTCAGTCTTTTGAAAAACAGATATCAATCTTGAATTTTCTCCATAACTTCAAAGATAGCTCATACAGTCAATTGAATATAAAAGAAACATCAAACTAAGAAGAACACTATCAAAGAGAGAAAGTCAGGGGCGCCTGGGTGGCTCAGTGGGTTAAGCCGCTGCCTTCGGCTCGGGTCATGATCTCAGGGTCCTGGGATCGAGTCCCGCATCGGGCTCTCTGCTCAGCAGGGAGCCTGCTTCCATCTCTCTCTCTGCCTGCCTCTCCATCTACTTGTGATTTCTCTCTGTCAAATAAATAAATAAAATATTAAAAAAAAAAAAAAGAGAGAGAGAAAGTGAACAAGCAACAGAGTGAGATTTTAAATAAGTAGGAAAGAAAATGGAACTGGACATCCTCAAAGAAAACTATACCCATATATAAAATAATAAACTATATTTCATATATTGTTATTAATATATTATAAATATGGTTTCATTATATATATTAAGAAAACTATATCCAGATATTTTTTTATCTGTGGAGAAATGGAAACCTAATTATTTATAATAAATTATTTAGACATATACTTAGTTCTAAGCCCTGCCTTCTGAGAATTATCAATTTAGAGAAGTTTTGTACAATTCAAAATGACATTTTTGTAAGTAATTGAAAATAATATAATAACACTTTTTGTATAAAAGCATATATTTTCTGTGATTTATTTCTGCTAAATGAAGTGCACTACTGCTTCATGGTAAAAACTTTTGTATCCAGAGCCTTTAAGTGACTAAGGAACACCATGGACAGTGACCATGGACAGTGATCTTAAGCCCATCTCCACCCCTCACAGTTTATTTGAATACTTCAGTTTTGCTCCTCAATTTTTTATAATGCAATAAAATCAGTATCTAGGTGGTTTTTAAATGTACTTTTTGAAAATTGTTTTATGTAAAATAAATATGTTGAATTACATTAAAATATATAACTATATTTTCTCTCTCTGTATACACACACACACATACACACACACACACACACACACACACATACTTCCTATATTCTAATCTATATAATAAATCCGAAGTCTGGGAACAGTAAGTACTTTCTAATTTTTAGTAAGGTTGAGGAGGTCATTTCTTTACTCAACATGGTTCAGTGGCTTAACTAAGATTCAGAGAGTTCCATGTTCTCTTTTCTCAGCTCTTTCTGTAAAGTATTAAAAAAATTCCAGCCCTCTCAGACTAGCATTCTATGTCTTTAATTTATACTTAATTTACACTCCTCCATTTCATTATTCCACTAAGATCATTCACCCAACTAAATCTGTCCAATCCATCCAAGACAATGTCTTTACAAATCCTTGAATATACCTTGCAAATTCTACCTCCAAGTACTTGCCCACATAACTCCTTCGATGTTTGCGCCTTTCTACCATTAGTCCCTTCCACCCAGATCAGAATGAACCTGCTTCCTCCACCAAATGTTGCCTAAATAATCCCACTTGTTTTGACCATTCATGTATCTGTTATTTTAAAGAACACAGCTCATTCATATCACCACTGACATACTGCTCCCAAGTTTTTTTCCTGAGGCTGTCTTTACTCCTTGTTTATAAGTTTCTTGAGGGCAAACACCATGGCTTCTACTTTTTTTGTTTCAAGAAAATGGAAGATAGAAAGAAGAAATAATAAAAAGAGGGAGGAGAAAGAAAAAAGGGGAAGAGAAGCAGAAGATAAGTCTGTGAGTCTATTTTCTAATATGAACAAGGAAAACAAAGACATAGAGTTGCTCTGTGAAAGTCAAATTCACATGAACAAGTCTAGTTCTGATGAGCTCTCAATTTAAAGATTTCAATCTGAACCCTCCCCATCCCTGATCCATGCTCTATTTTTTTCTACTTATATCTTTCCTAATTGTTATTTCTAATTTCAAATCTAATGACCACTCTTTTTGAAATTGCAACCCCCCCATTTCCTCCCTTACACTCTTTTACTTTTTCTTGTTTTATGTACTTATTTTTTTAAGTTAACTTCTTTTTGTTAAGATTTTATTTGTAAGTAATCTCTACACCCAACATGGGGCTCAAACTCACAACCCCGAGATCAAGAGTCACGTGTTCTACTGACCGAGCCAGCCAGGCACGCTATCTTATTTATATACTTAGCACCTTTTAACATACCAAATAATTTACTTTCTTACTATATATGTCTTATTATTGTCTCCCCATCCCTGCCCAACTCCAAGTAAGCTCCATGACAGAAGGAATCTTCCTCTGTTTTGTTCCCTAATGTAACTCCAGTCCATGAAGCAGGATCTGACACAGAGTAGATAGATAATCAGAAAGCTCACTGAAATGAATAAAGCTCTCTGCAAATGTCATAAATAGGTTCTGGAATTTTCACAAATACCTACAAGTCACAGTGATCAATGGAAAAGCTGCTCCCTTGATAACGCTGCATACCATCATTATCAAGCAGCAACATTATCAACCACCTAAAAAATGGCTGATTTAGATCCCAATCAGATTAAACACCAAGAAAAACGGACAGTATGAAGAGTCAAGCAGAACTTTACTGGGGATATGGCAAGTGAGGTTTTCACCACAGGCCCCCTGAGGGGCTAAGTGTTAACCAAATGAAATGGTGATAAGGACAGACAGGTGGCCAATCTGGCTCAGAAGCTTTAACTACTCCCTCCCGCATTCACTGTGAAAGCCACAAAGTACCTATGAAAGGGGACTTGCTGTCTCAGGAAATCTCTCTAGGCAAGTCTCATATTTCTACTCCAGCTGGCTGACTTGGTGTAAGTTATCTGCTTCCAACCCAGTTGTCATCCCCTGCCTGTGTCTTCTGATGAAGCATCCAATCAGAAGGCCTCTTTGATTTGCAAACTAATCGTCTCTGGGTCTCCTTGGGCTCTACCATAGTTCCTCGCTTGTCTAGGAGAAAAGTCCATATAGTTTTTAAGAGGAATGGCTTGCAGATAGCTGCCTTCAGAAATGTTTGAAAAACAGTCTTGCCATGACTTCAGTAATTCCTCTCAGAGTAGCAGAATAGTAGAGTCAGTAATGATGGGTTAAAATACTAGTTCTACCACCTCATAGTTAACTGGGATAAGAAAAACTTGATTCTCTGAACTTGAGTTTCCTATCCAAAATAAACAAACCTCCTTTGCAAAGTTGTTGCACGCACAGGCCTCTTTCTGCCATCTCTAGAGCCAGACAAATTTAACTTGACCTTTATATGTTGGCTGTGTCATATATACTAGCTCAGTCTCAAAAAGCCAACGATATTTAGATGATGTGTTGACAAATCCCAAAGAAAATATCTCCATTACACCTGGAAAAACCTGGGCTTTGGAGTCACATAGACCTGAATCAGTAGGTGCAGCCACTTTTCAAGCTTTTCCCATGACCTTGGTTAAGTTACTTTCCTTCATCTATAAAACAAGTATGTAATAAATATTCACAAACTTGTTGTAAGGATTAAAATAGATAATGTATATAAAGTGCTTGGCATAGCCTGATATACTTTTGGTACTTAAGGGCTAATAGCTATTATTTTGATATTAATATAGATATGGTCTACTATATTCTCTATGAAATTAGTACTAGAATGAAAGAGACGTGGGGTATTTTCCTTGAAGCCTAGGTCTGGGTCTTTTCTTCTTTAGTAATACAGTTTATTTGTTTTGTGAGTGAATGAATGAAAGAACAAATGAAGGAACAACATAATAATAGAAAGAACACTACAAATGAAGTCAGGAGTCCTAGGTGTTTGACTTATTTCTACCACTAATTAAATAACTGAAGACCTGGTTATCAGATTATTTCCAAGTCCTTTTGGACTTCTAAGTTCAAGTTTTTAGTTTTGACACTGTCTGATTCTGACAAATTGTTTTCCATTTATTTTATTTTATTTTTAAGATTTTATTTATTTATTTGGGAGAGAGAGAGAGCACAAGTGAGGAAGAGGCAGACAGAAGAGAGAAGCAGGCTCCCTGCTCACTTCCAGGACCCCGAGATCAGGATGGAACCAAAGTCAGACTCTCAACTGACAGAGCCACCCAGGTGCCCCAATTCTGATATTATTTGAAAAGGGACAAAATACACATGGCAAAAGAAAGGAAAATTCTTAATCTACCTCTGAGACCTGCTGCTATAAACTGAATTGTGTGACCTCAGAATTCATATGTTGAAGCCGTAACCCCCAGTGTGACCCTATGAAGAGACAGGGCTTTTACAAAAGTAACTAAGGTTAAGTGAGGTCATAAGGTAGGCCCCTAATCCAATAGGATTCCTTCTAAGAAGAGACACCAAAGAGTTTGCTCTCTCCACCATGTGAGGATACAGGAGAAGGTGGCCTATTTGCAAGCAAAGAAGAGAGCTCTCATCAGAAACCAAATTGGCCAGCCCCTTGACTTGGACTCCACAGTCTCCAGAAGTGTGAGAAAATAAACTTCTACTGTTTAAGTCATGCAATTTATGTATTTTGTTATGGCAGCCTGAGATGATTAAGGTACCTGTTCTATGCCATATCTATTAGAAAATCCCACCCTAGGCGTGCATGGGTAGCTCAATTGGCTAAGTGCCTGCTTTCAGTTCAGGTTATGATCTCAGGGTCCTGGGATCCAGCCTTGCATCAGGCTCACCGCTCAGCAGGGAGTCTGCTTGTCTCCCTCCCTCTGCTCCTCATCCCCCTACTCATGTGCTCTCTTTCTCTCTCTCAAATAAATAAAATCTTTTTTAAAAAGAAAGAAAGAAACATCCAACCCTACATTCAGAGTTCTCTAAGAATATAATTTTTATGAAACAGAATGAATCCAGAGAAGGAGTCAAACCATAAGAGACTCTTAATCTCAGGAAACAAATTGAGGGGTGCTGGAAGGTTGGCAGGGGGAAGAGAATAGGGTGGCTGGGTGATGGACATTGGAGAGGGTATGTGCTATGGTGAGTGCTGTGAAGTGTGTAAGACTGATGATTCACAGACCTGTACCCCTGAAGCAAATAATACATTACATGTTAATAAAAAATATATATAATTTTTAATTTCCATGCTGCCTTCCATTCTAAACCCTTATAAATCTGATGTCCGGGGGTGCCTGGGTGGCTCACTTGTTAAGCATCTGCCTTTGGCCCAGGTCATGATCCGGGTTTCCTGGGATCAAGCCCCACATAAGGCTCCCTGCTCGGTGGGTAGCCTCCTTCTCCCTCTGTCTGCCTCTCCCCCTGCTCGTGTTCCCTCTCTCGCTGTGTCTCTCTCTGTCAAATAAATAAATAAAAACTTAAAAAAAAATTGATAACCAGAGGCTCCTTAAATGGAATTACTGTATCACAACAGCAAATTGATAATTCTAATAAATTACTCATTGGATTGAATTTATAAACACTTTAATACTATGCTTCAGAATGTTAACTATCAGTTTGAAAAGCTCGTATCTTTTACTCTCTTGTTTACTTGACATTTATTGAGCAAATTTCATGTTTGTTAATAAATTACTCAATGCAAAATCCCTAAGATATTAAAGTAAATTTGCTCACCAATTTATCTTAACAAATCGAGTCTGTCATAGCTGAAAGATAGGAAATTCCCCTTCATTTGATGAAGAAAAACAATGGCTTTTGACAAACTCTAAAACAACTAGGGTTGGGCATTATTTCTTGGTAGAGAAGAAATTCCTAAATAAAAAGGTCTTACCTGGGAGATTTTTGTACATACTTATACACCGCTCAGTATGGTAGCTCCTAGTCACATGTGGCCATAGAGCACTGGAAATATGGCTAGGCCAAACTGAAATGTGCCATAAGTAAGATATCTTATTAATAATTTTTATATTCATTATATATTAAAATAATAAGACTTGGGATACATTAGTATAAATATTATTAAAATTAATTTCACCTTTTTTTACTTTTTAAATGTGGCTATCAGAAAACTTAAATTTATATATGCAGATAGTATTATGTTTCTAATGGGCAATGCTATTCTAATTAATTCCTTGTCACACTTGAAACTACTTAGTTAAAGCAAAGTATAAGTCAAGGATTAAATATGGTCAACAGATACATGTTGTGTATTTTAAATTAATTAAATTAATTTTTAATTAATTTAAAATATCTAAACATTGACAGGTTTCAAATCAAAGTGCTGCTTCTAGGGGTACCTGAGTGGCAAAGTTGCTTAAGTAGCCAACACTTGGCTTGGGCTCAGGTCGTGATCTCAGGGTCATGAGATCGAACCCCTTGTCCTGGAGCCCCTGCGCTCCACATGGAGTATGCTTGAGACCCTCTCTCCCTCCTCAGCTACCCCTCCTGGCTCTCTCCCTCTCCCATTACTCTTCCTGGCTGATGCTTTCCCTCTCTCTCTTTCTCTGAAGTAAATAAATAAATCTTTTTTTTAAATGATTTTTAAAAACACTTTCTGGCTTCTTTTAAAAAGTCAGAAGTTCCAGAAACATTAAGCCTACATTCTAACATAACAACAACTGGTGAAAATTGATTGGCAGCTTCCCTCTTTGACCAAATCATGAACTTTCTTGTTCATGTTAGTCCCTGACTGGCATGCTCTACCTTCTCTGCCTGGTTTCGTAAATATCTGAATTTTTATGCTCGCCAATGGAGAAAAGTTCAAATGTGGAATGTAGTGGAAGAGAAGCCATATGCTTTGGATCTCAGGCATACAGAACCCAGTTAAAATTCCAGTTATCCATTTAAATGGCCATAAGACTTTGAATAAGCTACTAAGTTTCTCTAAACCTCTATCTCCTCAGTAAAATGGGAATAATAATTATATTACAGAAATTAGTAATAAATAAAGTAAAACATATTTAGAAATTGCATCACAATAATTGTGTAATGAATTATATTATTAGTTCTTTCCTTTAACTGACTCAATATTTATTTGGGAATTGGGATATTGGTAACAGAAGGGTAGCTAAGTAATACTAAGAATACACAAAAGTACAAATGCTTCTTACTTAAGTGCAAAGACCTTGGGAAAGAGATCTTCCAACATTTTTCCTGGAGGCTACATGATGGTTAAAGCAGTTTTATTAAATAAAGTTGCATTTTTATTTGTCAATTTGAAATCAAGACCTCAAAGGTTTTTTTTAAATAAACACTACCCCCAGTATGGGGCTTGAACTCATAACCTCCATCATCAAGAGTCTCATGTTCTATGGACTGAGTCAACTTGGTATCCCAAGACTTCAGATGTTTAACATCCATGCAAGCTTTCAAATCACTGAACCCCAATAATGGCAGATTTTTATTTCAACTTGTGTCATGTTACAGCTTTGTTTTATATCCCCAGCAGTTCACATAAATTGCAGAAGCCATATTTTTCACACCTATAGATACTATGATTTAGTACAACCAAGAATTAAGGCTAAAAGACAGAATGAAAAGGATGCAAAAACTGAGAACACAAAGATCGATGAAAAAGTTTCCTCTATTACAGAAGCCCGGACACAAACCAGAATGATTTGTTCTGCAGACATGCCCTTCTTGGCATAAAATTTGTATCTCATTTGAGCAGCTTGTTCAATAATAGCCACTGACTAGATTCACATGTCTGCCCTTCACAGTTCTTACGTCATGATTCATAGACTCTCCCAGCTCTTTTTGACTGCCTGAAATTACTGGTGACAAATGATTCTTCAGTGTATTGTCTGTGTAACTTTTTCAAATGTTTCTATGGTTCACAGATAAGTTATCTGATGTATATTGTCCTGTCTCTCCAATAGTAAATTTAGGCATTGAAGGGCTCCTCCACAAATTCTACTGTACTCCACAAGTTAATCACCCAAAAGAAGAATTCTCCTGGAACACACACACATAAATTCCATTTGGATACCACAGTTTGCTGTAACAATAAACAAACAAACAAACAAATAGGTAAAAACTAGAAAAAAGTGTAAGCAAAGTTAGATTGGGAAGGATTCTTCAAAATAACGAAAGAAAGAAGTCCAAAGATTTGATAACAAATAAACCTAAATTTCAAAAAGGAAAAACTTAATAATCTGGAGAAAAATAAATCAATAAAACAGAAAAAAATCTGCTACAAATATGAGAAAGAAGAGCTATGTTTAATATGTAATGAGCCCACAGATACTGATTTTTAAAAAGATTTTATTTATTTATTTATTTGACAGAGAGAGAGATCACAAGTAGACAGAGAGGCAGGCAGAGAGAGAGTGGGAAGCAGGCTCCTGCTGAGCAGAGAGCCCGATGGGGACTCAATCCTACGACCCTGAGATCATGACCTGAGCTGAAGGCAGAGGCTTAACTCACTGAGCCGCCCAGGCGCCCTGATACTGATTTTTTGTAAAAAATACTAAAGAATTAATAGAAAAGTGATTAAAAGAGATAAACAATTCATAGAACCAAGGCTGAGAATTGGCTAATAAAGTATTTTAAATTTAAAACTCACCAGAAACCCAATAATTCTGAATTAAAATACAGTAAGAAAACTTTTTTTTCCTCATCCATCAAATGACTCCAGATTTGTTTCATTGTTGATACTCATTTTGGGACAGGATGTAGTAAAATGAACAAACTTATACACAGTTTACATTACTGCCTTTCTGGAAAGCAAAAAGCCTTTTAAAAGTTCTAAGATCTTTTAATTTTTTTATAAAACTAAACAATCCTAATAGCAAAACCAATACATATTTCCTTAAGAAAATGTTCTTATTATGTATATTTTTGAGATATAATTGACATATAACATTATATTTGTTTCAGGTATATAATATAATGATTTGATATTTATATATATTCTGAAATGATTACCACAATCAGTCTAGTTAACATCCATCACTAGACATAACTACATTTTTTTATTGAAATAAAAATTTTAAGATATACTCTCTAAGCAATTGTCAAATATACAATAAAATAATGGAGCACCTGGATGCCTGTTGGTCAAGTGTCCCAACTCTTGATTTCAGTTCAGATCATGATCTAAGGGTTGTGAGATGGAGTCCCATGTGGGGCTCTGCACTAGGGGTTGAGCCTGCTTAAGATTCTCTCCCTTGGGGCACCTGGATGGCCCAGTCATTGAGTGTATGCCTTCCACTCAGGTCATGATCCCAGGGTACTAGGATCAAACCCCACATTGGGCTCCCTGCTACATGGAAAGCTTGCTTCTCCCTCTCCTACTCCCCCTGCTTGTGTTCCCTCTCTCACTGTCTCTCTCTCTCTGTCAAATAAATGAATCAATAAAATCTTAAAGAAAAAAATTCTCTCCCTTTTCCTCTGTCCCTCCTCCCCCCAACCCCTACTCACACACATGCACACAATCTCTCTCTCTAAAAATATTACTAAGTATAGTCACCCTATTGTACACACACACATTTATATATATATATATATATATATATATATATATATATATATTTTAAGTTTTGAATCCAGTGATTTTTTTTTAAAGGGATATAATTTCTCTAAAGCAGTGATTCTCAAAATGTGTTCTCTGGACCAGCAGCAACAGCAGCAGCAGCATCTAGAAACATGATAGAAATGCCAATTCTCATGTGTACCCAGATTTACTAATTGAGAAATTCTGGGAATGGACCCAGCAATGTTTTAATAAGGCCTCCAGGTGATTATGATGCATGCTTAAGTCTGAGAACCACTGCTCTAAAATTATAGAAAATACAATGGCTAAAAGAATGTATTAAATAACTCCATGAGAATGCAATCAGATAAAACTAGAGTGTGGGAAAGTCTATGTGACCAATTCTCCATTTTTTCAACAAATAAATGGCACAAGGGAAAAAAGAGAGAGATAGCGAAAATATTAAAAGTTAAAAGAGACTTAAATATAACAAACAGGGGGCACCTGGCTGGCTCAGTCAGTTGAGTGTGAGACTCTTGATCTCAGGATTGTGAGTTTAAGCCCCACATTGGGTGCACAGATCACTTAAAAATAAAATCCTTATCAAAAAGGGGCCAAACATGATAACAAGGAGCTATTATTTGTTTTATTATGTGAACACTGTAATACGTTTATGATTCTTAAACAACCCTTAAAAACTCCTTATCCATTAGAGATTTTAAAAGATTATTTTTAAAAAATAGATGAAGCAAATATGGCAAATGTTAACCATATAACCTAGGTGATTAAAAATATCAGTTTGGGGGGCGCCTGGGTGGCTCAGTGGGTTAAGCCGATGCCTTCAGCTCAGGTCATGATCTCCTGGGATCAAGTCCCGCATCGGGCTCTCTGCTCAGCAGGGAGCCTGCTTCCCTCTCTCTCTCTCTGCCTGCCTCTCCGACTACTTGTGATTTCTCTCTGTCAAATAAATAAATAAAATCTTTAAAAAATATATATATCAGTTTGCTATACCTTTCTCTCTACCTTTTTGCCTTGAAATTTTTCATAGTAAAAAGCAAAACCAAACAAAAACTTCAGATTTATTAGCCAATAATTCCCATTTTAGAAATTTACCTTAAGAAAATACTCAGATTCAGGAAGTACTTATTTATAAAGATCTTCATCACAGCATTTTTCATACTACAAACTGTTAGAAACCCAAATTATCAAAAAAATTTTTAAATGGTATAATAAATTATGAGACTTTCATGTAATAGAATATGATGCAAATATTAAGAAAAATAATCTTTTTAGAAAGCAAGATACAAAATAAATACAGTATAATTATTTTGTTGTATAAAGTAAATATATGCCTAGGACTGAGAGGCAAGATGGTGGAGGAGTAGCATACTGAAATAACATCATATCCCAGGAGTTCAGCTAGATAGGTACCAAACCATTCTGAACACCTACAAACTCTACAAGAGATAGAAGAGAAGAAGAGCAGCAATTCAGGAACAGAAAATCAACCAGTTTCTGAAAGGTAGGATGTGTTGGGAAGTGAATCCAAAGTGACGGAAAGATAGACCACAGAGGGAAGGGCTGGCTCCCAGCAAGTGGCAGAGCAGTGGACCACAAAATCAGAACTTCTAAAAGTCTGCTCCACTGAGGGACATCATTCCAGAGGCTAAGCAGGAGTGGCTTCCTTGCGGGGACAGTGTGGTCTCAGGTCACACAGGGCCACCGAAACATCGGGGGTGTCTGAGTGTGGCAGAGCTGCCAGGTATCAGAGTGGGGAAACCAACTACAGAGACAGAGCCGAAGAGTGAGCTTTCACATCTGGGTTACATTAAACCATGATCCAAGGCACAGTCAGCCCACAGCTCTTCAAGCAGGGACAACACAAGTGGCAGATCTGGGGAGACTCACCTTCCTCCTCCAGGAGGAGCAGCACAGCAGAAATCTGCTGGGATTGGAGTCTCCAAATGGGGCCGAGCACCAGAGATGAAAATGCTTGGTCAGAGACCAGGTGAACTTGGAGTGCAGCCGGAGACCAGGGAGACAGTAGTGATTGACTGCTTATCTCTAAGGGCAACTGAGGAGTGGGGACCCAAGATCTCAGCTCCTCTGGGCCAGGACGGGAGGCTACCATTTTCATTCCTGTCCTAAAAGGTGGTACGGAAAGCATTCAGGGAACAAAAGCTCCAGAGAGCAAATTACTTAGCCCGCTGGCGAGGTTAGTGCAATTGTGCCTCAGGCAAAGACATTTGAGAACCACTGCAACAGGCCCCTCCCACATTAGATTAGCAAGAACATTCAGCCAAGACCAAGCTCAGGAATCAACGAGAAAAGGGGAACTCCAGAGCTACGGGAAAGCAACACATAGAACTCATGGCTTTTTCCCCATGATCTCCCACTCTTGCAAAGTTTATTTTTTTTAATTTTTTGTCTTATTCTATTTTTTAACTTTTCCTCTTTCCTCTTTTAATGTTTTTTAACTAGTTTACCTTAACAATACTTTTCTAAAAATAAAAAAACTTTTTAAACTTTCATTGTTATAGTCATATTTTATCCCTCCATTGAATTTAACCTTATTTTTGTATACATATAGGTTTTTTTCTAAAAAATTTTGGGATACAATTTCTTCTAATAGATCAAAATATACCCTAATCTAGCACATGACTTTGTTCTGGTCTTCAGCCTGAGAACATTCCCTCCTTTTTTTTTTCCCCCTTTTTCCAAGCAACTTATCTTATTAATTCCTTTTTTAGAATTTTTTCTTAATTTTCATCTTTACAGTCATATTTTATCCCTTCATTGTGGGTTAACCCTTATTTTTGTGCAAATATGTTTTTCTTTCTTTAAAGTTTTGGAAGATAGTTTCTTCTAAGAGACCAAAATACACCCAAAATCAAGTGGGTGGTTCTGTTCTATTCACCAATCTAATATACACATAATTTCTTATTTTTTTAATTTTTATTTCTTTTTTTCCCCCTTTTATTCTCCCCCCAGATTTGGATCTCTTCTGATTCAGTTAGCATACATTTTTCTGGGGTCTTTGCCACGTGTTTAGTATTTTATTCTCTTGTTCATATATTCTTATCTGGATAAAACGACAAGGCAGAAAAAATCACCACAAAAAAAAAAAAACAAACCAAGAGTTTGTACCAATGGCTAGGGACTTAATCAATATGGACATTGGTAATATGTCAGAACTAGAGTTCAGAACAATTCTCAAGGTGCTAGCTGGAATCGAAAAAGACATGGAAGATATTAGAGAAACCCTTCTCCTTCTGGAGAAACCCTTTCTGGAGAAATAAAAGAACTAAAATCTAACCAAGTTGAAATCAGAAAAAGCCATTAATGAGGTGCAATAAAAAATGGAGGCTGTTATGGCTGGGATAAATGAGGCAGAAGAGAGGATTTAGTGCTATAGAAGCCCAAATGACAGAGAATAAAGAAGCTGAGCAAAAGAGAGACAAACAACTACTGGACCACAAGGGAAGAATTCAAGAGATAAGTAATACCATAAGACGAAACAATACTAGAATAATTGGGATTCTAGAAGAAGAAGAAAGAGAGAGAGGGTCAGAAGGTATATTGGTGCAAATTATAGTAGAGAATTTCCCTAATATGGCAAAGGGAACAAGCATCAAAATAAAGGAGGCACAGAGAACACCCCTCAAAATCAATAAAAATAGGTCTACACCCTGTCATCTAATACTAAAACTTACAAGTCTAAGTGACAAAGAGAATATCCTGAAAGCAGCTCAGAACAAGAAATCTGTGACATACAATCATAGAAATATTATATTGGCAGCAGGCTTATCCACAGAGATCTGGCAGGTTAGAAAGAACTTGCATGATATATTCAGAGCACTAAATGAGAAAAATATGCAGCCAAGAATACTATACCCAGCTAGGCCATCATTGAAAATAGGAGAGATAAAAAGCTTCCAGGACAAACAAAAATTAAAAGAATCTGCAAATGCCAAACCAGCCCTACACGAAATACTGAAAGGGGTCCTCTAAGCAAAGAGAGAGCCTAAAAATAGTAGACCAGAAAGGAACAGAGACAATAAACAGTAACAGTCACCTTACAGGCAATACAATGGCACTAAATTCATATCTTTCGATTGTTACCCTGAATGTAAATGGGTTAAATGCCCCAATCAAAAGACACAGGGTGTCAGAATGGATAAAAAACCAAAACCCATCAATATGCATCTACAAGAGACTCATTTTAGACCGAAAGACACCTCCAGATGTAAAGTGATGGGGTGGAAAATAATTTACCATTCTAATGGACATCAAAAGTAAGCTGGGGTGGCAATCCTTATATCAGAAAAATTAGATTTTAAGCCAAAGACTATAGTAAGAGATGAGGAAGGACACTATATCATATCTAAAGGGTCTGTCCGCCAAGAAGATCTAACAATTTTAAAAATCTCTGCCCCTAACATGGGAGCAGCCACCTATATAAACCAATTAATAACAAAACCAAAGAAACACATTGACAATAATACAATAATAGTAGGGGAATTTAACACCCCACTCACTGAAATGGACAGATCATCCAAGCAAAAGATCAACAAGGAAATAAAGGCCTTAAATGACACACTGGACCAGATGGACATCACAGATATATACAGAACATTTCATCCCAAAGTAACAGAATACACTCTTCTCTACTGCACATGGAACATTCTCCAGAACAGACCACATCCTAGGTCACAAATCTGGTCTCAACTGGTACCAAAAGATTGGGATCATTCCCTGCATATTTTCAGACCACAATGCTCTGAAGCTAGAACTCAATCACAAAAGAAAAGTTGGAAAGAACTCAAATACATGGAGGCTAAAGAGCATCCTATTAAAGAATGAATGGGTCAACCAGGAAATGAAAGAAGAATTGAAAAAATTTATGGAAACAAAAGAAAATGAAAACACAACTGTTCAAAATCTGTGGAACACAGCAAAGGTGGTCCTGAGAGGAAAGTATATAGTGATACAAGCACTTCTCAAGAAACAAGAAAGGTATCAAGTACACAACATAACCCTACACCTAAAAGAGTTAGAGAAAGAACAGCAAAGAAAGCCTAAACCCAGTAAGAGAAGAGAAATAATAAAGATCAGAGCAGAAATCAATGAAACAGAAACCAAAAGGACAGTAGAACAAATCAACGAAACTAGGAGCTGGTTCTCTGAAAGAATTAATAAGATTGATAAACCCCTGACCAGACTTATCAAAAAGAAAAGAGAAAGGACTAGGGGCACCTGGGTGGCTCAGTGGGTTAAAGCCTCTGCCTTCAGCTCAGGTCATGATCTCAGGGTCCTGAGATCAAGCCCCCACATCAGGCTCTCTGCTCAGCGGGGAACCTGCTTCCCCCTCTCTCTCTCTGCCTGCCTCTTTGCCTACTTGTGATCTCTGTCTGTCAAGTAAATAAATAAAATTAAAAAAAAAAAAAAAAAAAGGTTTTGCACAGCAAAGGAAACAGTCAACAAAACCAAAAGACAACTGACAGAATGGGAGAAGATATTCACAAATGACATACCAGATAAAGGGCTAGTATCCAAAATCTATAAAGAACTTACCCAACTCAATGCCCCAAGAACAAATAATCCAATCAAGAAATGGGCAGAAGACATGAACAGACATTTCTGCAGAGAAGACATCCAGATGGCAAATAGACACATGAAAAAGTGTTCCACATCACTCGGCATCAGGGAAATGCAAACCAAAACCACAATGAGATACCACCTCACACCAGTGAGAATGGCTAAATTAACAAGTCAAGAAACGACTGATGTTGGAGAGGATGGAGAGAAAGAGGAAACCTCCTACATTGTTGGTGGGAATGCAACTGGTGCAGCCACTCTGGAAAATAGCATGGAGTTTCCTCAAAAAGTTGAAAATAGAGCTACCCTATGACCCACTAATAGCACTACTGGGTATCTACCCTAAAGATACAAATGTAGTGATCTGAAGGGGCACATGCACCTGAATGTTTATAGCAGCAATGTCCACAATAGTCAAACTATGGAAAGAACCTAGATGTCAATCAACAGATGAATGGACAAAGAAGATGTAGTATATATATACAATGGAATACTATGCAGCCATTGAAAGAAATGAAATCTCGCCATTTGCAATAACATGGCTGGAACTAGAGGGTATTATGCTGAGCAAAATAAGTCAGTTAGAGAAAGTCAATTATCATATGATCTCTCTAATATGAGGAATTTGAGAGGTAGAGTGGGGGGGGTTGAGGAACAGGGAAGGAAAAAAATAATGAAACAAGATGGGATCAGGAGGGAGATAAACCATAGGAGACTCTTAATCTCACAAAAGAGACTAAAGATTACAGGGGGAAGAGAGGTGTGGAGAGGTTGGGGAAGGTATTGTGAGTGCTATGAAGTGTGTAAGCCTGATGATTCACAAACCTGTACCCCTGGGGTAAATAGTACATTATATGTTAATAAAAATGATTGATTAAAAAAAAAAAAAAAAGAAAGGCGGGGTGCCTGGGTGGCTCAGTGGGCTAAAGCCTCTGCCTTCAGCTCAGGTCATGATCCCAGGGTCCTGGGATCGAGTCCTGCATTGGGCTCTATGCTTGGCGGGGAGCCTGCTTACCCCGCCTCTCTCTGCCTACTTGTGATCTCTGTCTGTCAAATAAATAAATAAAATCTAAAAAAAAAAAAGGTAAAAAAATAAAAATAAAAATAAAAAAATAAACATATGCCTAGAAAAAAGACTAGAAGGAACTATGTTAAAATCTTAAGGGAAGTTGTATCTGAATATTGAAGTTATGGATCATATGTATTTTCTTTTTTGTAACATTCCATGCTTCCCAAATTATCAACAATGCATATGTACCATTTCATAATATGATAATATTTTTAATACAAACAAAAGTATTTTTGTCAAAATGGTTATAAAAATAAAGAGCTATACAATTAAATTAGGACTTTTTTTTAAGTTCTGAGAATCATCTCGGGAATGAGCTAATACTTGGTGAGAGAGAGGGGAATTACACTTGCCCAGTGGAGCACATACTATTTATACTATTCATTTGTAATATATACATGTAATATGTACATCTTTAGACTATGTTTGTATGTCCATGTACATATTCATTCTATAATACTAAAAAAATATTTATTGAGTGACTACTATTTGCCAGTCGTTACCAAAACAGGCAAAATTCTTATCTTCATGAAGCTTACATTCTAATGCGAGAAGACAGACAATGAAGAAAAAAATTTTAATGTTCATGGTAGATCAAATAATAAGTGTTATGGAAAAAAATAAGGCAGGGGAAATTGGGAGTTAGGGGAGCGGTGCAACCACTCCAACAATTGGTTGTTAGGGGAGCGGTGCAATTTTAAATAGTCTAGCTAGCAAAGGCCTAAATGAGAAGGTAACATTTAAGGACGTCCCCTGAAGAGGTGAGAGAGTAGACCATGCTGTATCTGGGAGAAGAATTCCACATGACATAGTCACATCTAATTGCAAGAGAAACCCAAAAATACAGTCAAGCTTGGATCCAGGAAGAAGAGGATAATAGTTCAATAGACTGCTGGTGATGTCTGCCATAATGGAATTGTAAATGAAACTCTAATTCTCTAAATATTATTTACCAGTGTTTACAGCCTCTGGTTAACCGTGCACACTGCAAAGGGCTCTTATAAGATATGCCCCATCATAGTTCATATTTACGAATAGACTATGTTCCAAAAGTTCACTTGTGAGTTTACTAGAAAAGATTTTCTGAAAGAAGTACAATAATAGGCTAACCCACAACTTACTACCTATCCTATATAGACAAACACTATAAACCTACTGAGTTTTGGATGGAGAGAAAAATGAAGTTTCCTCTTCTACTCTCAAGAAAAAAGAAAGGTTGACTGGCTAAAACAAGTTTTTATTCAACTCCTCCTCACCTCACTACTCTCCTTTCCATAGGTACCTGTCACCCTCAGATCCTGCCCACCCAAGTCTAGCCTACTGCCCATTTCCCTCCAGAATTTATTATCAATGCTGCTTCTTTTATTTGGATGTTAAGGGAGGAGGTTTACATTTTAAGAAGTATTTTCACAGATACACTTATAACAATAGTTAACATTTCTTGGGGCGCCCAGCTGGCTTAGTCATTACAGCATGCAACTCTCGGTCTTGGAGTTGTAAATTTGAGCTCCATTTTGAGTATAAAGTTTACTTAAAAATAAAATCTCCGGGAAAAAAAATAGTTAACATTTCTCAAAAACTTATTATATACCAGAACTAAGTTGTCTGAACTTCATCTTAC
This sequence comes from Mustela putorius furo, assembly GCF_011764305.1. Lineage (NCBI taxonomy): Eukaryota > Metazoa > Chordata > Mammalia > Carnivora > Mustelidae > Mustela > Mustela putorius. The sequence goes on from NW_025422005.1 coordinate 51,265,264, forward strand.
TTATTTATAATATGAAGATAATAAGAACACTTACCTCCAGATGTTATTGTAAGGATGAAATAAGATAATGTCCATAAAGTGACTTATCCTTGCCTGACATCAATAAATTTACTTAATAAATGTTAGCTATTATTTTCCTAATTTGTTCATTATTACTCAGAGATAGGGTGAAAGTGTGAAGAGCTCATTATCACTCAGCTGTTCCCTTCTCCTGCAGGAACCTCCCATGCCTCCAACCTATAAAGGAAACAACAATCGCACTTCTTTGAATGTTGACAGTGGTTCTCAATGCTAATGTGCCTGAAATGCTTGTTAAAAATGTAAAAATTCCCATTCAGTCAGTCTCAGGTAAGCCACTGCTACCACATTGAACAACACCAGGGGGCACCATTCACATTGTATTGCATATAAATGGTGCTTCCTGGAGTCTTGCAAATTTGTAGTTCTGAAGTTGAAGGCCAGGAAATTGTATATTTAACAAAGCCCAAGGTGATAACAGACAATCCTTAAGGGTCTTTGAGACTGTTCTAGAGTAACTGTTAAAAGTGTGATGACCTGAGAAAGAATGTGTCCCTTAGGCTAATTCAGTTTCTAAAAGCAGCTGTAAAGAATATCAACAAAATAACATTTTGTTAAGATTTTACTTTTTTTAGTGATCTCTACATGCAACGTGGGGCTCGAACCCACAGCTCGGAGATCAAAAGTCATGTTCTCTACTGACTGAGCCAGTCAGGTGTCCCTTAACAAAATAACAATTTTTTAAAGCCACAACCCAATCACAGCTTTGTTATTCAGACTTCTCAGTAGCCAAATTCTGTGGAATGAGACTTTAATCTGTAATTTCCTTCTAAGGAATTCGCAAGGCTCTTCAGACATTATCTCATTAATCCTCAAGACAGATCTCTGAGACAGGTGGCAGACATAGGACTTTTCATTACAGGTAGCTTGAGGCATGAGCAGGGTTCCTGGCCCCAAAAGACCAGTCTCAGTACTTGGATGAGTCTTCCGTAATTTTCCCAGGCTTCATCTGAAAGACACTGAGTTTCCGCTTTTTGCTGGGAAATCTTCACTTGTTCCCATATGAGAAAGATTGTTAAGAGGGCAAATTTCATTCATTTGCCCAATCCATTAATTCACAAATATTTATTTGCTACTACCTAATAGGCCTAATGCTTTTTGGAAGTCAATGGGTGTTGAATTATAAATGCACAAGTAAGCAACAATGTTCCGAGGAAATCACTGTGGGACCATAAAAAGGAGAGGATGCACACATTAATTGAGGACAAATTACTAAATGCAAGGTATTGTGTTGGTATCTTTACTCAGATTATCTCTTTTATTCCTTGCAATAATTTTGAGCAATAATGGAAACATCATTTAACAATCTTCAAAAAATTTATGCTCTTATGATTTTTATAATAATTGGTTAGATACCTGTACATAGTACATATTACAGGCAAATTTTTGAAATTTGTATGATTCTAAAATGCATGCTTTCTCCATAGTCCATAGCTTTAAGAAGAATACAGCCCAATAATAAAGACAAGTATACAAATGACTTTTGTGGAATAACAATCATGATGATAGCTAACAGTATGTTCCAGGTATCAAACCAAGCACTTCATATAGATTCTTTCATGTAATCTTCACACCAAGTCTGTGAGGTGGATACTAGTTATCAACCTGAGTTATAGATGAAAAAATTTGAGGCATAGAGAAGTTAAATAACTTTCCTACAAGAGAGGAAACTTGGAGAACTCCACTGCTATCACAAGGAGTTGGCTTGTTCTATAAGGTCCCAAGAAATAAATATAGGACCAAAGGTTAGGAGCATCAGAGAGCCAGGTTTTGGTTCAAAATGAAGATCTTACTGACAGAGCAATCCAAGTATTGCCTCTGGAGGGAGTGAATTCTTCCTCTAAACAGTTTAAACAGCTAATTACTATTTCAAAGACACATTATAAGATGGATATTATTATCTCAAGAATGTTCTCCTGTTCTCTGCCCACCACACCCCACTCCCACTTCAACTTCCATACATTCTTCAGATTTCAACCTAAATATCACTTCCTCAGAGACATCTTTCCAGATCCTTCACACTAAGAGGCTCCATTATACATCCTCTTTATCCCTTCTCCTTCTTCATAACATTTAAAACTGTAATAAATAACTAATTGTATAATTAATTACATAATGTAAGTTCTTACAGGGAAGAAACTATGGAAATCTTGCTCCTGGATGTTTACCTACCTAGAACCTACCAGTGTCTGGCACATGTTAGATGCTCAATAAATAACTGTTGACTGAATGACTAACTGACTGTCGACAGATGGTTGGACAAATGCGGATTCTCAGAAATGACCCCACTGAAGAAACTAACTCCCCCCTGCTAAGTTGACTTGAACATTTCAGGCTACCCATGTTCTTGGGGCCTTTCATATACCCGCTATAACATCCACCTCATTGTTCTCTCATTCACACTTTTTACCTCTTCCTTTGTTTGCAGCTCAGTGTCAAAACCTCAACCACACTGGTCTATCCTTATGTTGGAAACTGTGTAGAAAGGACTAGCATTCATTTCCAACACTCTTGGCTTCTCTGCACCAGTTTATTTCATATTCATCCATGAGCTTTGGCCTGCCTATCTCCCTTGTCCATCTGTTTGGACAGCAATGTGCCTGCTTGTGGGTGGTTAGATTCTTGGCACAGGATAGAATCTCCAAACAATGCAAGAGGTTTACATGGGCAAGCTGCACTGCATAGTCAGAGACATCTGTCTTGTGGGAAGGGTCTTCTCTCTGAAAGTCAGGGTGACACATACCCCCTATATACCTATAGAAATGTGGATGCCCAAACCGAAAGATCAGTATCTCAAAAGGACACTAAAAATAGTCACAAAGCATTCGTTTGACAGTGGTGGGTAAGGGCTAGAGATACACCACCTGCAAAACCGAGAAAAAGCAATGTGTTAAGTATGCATATATACCAAGTTATAGGAGCATAGAGGAGGGGTGAGAATGGTCAACGGATCTGAAGAATTGTAGGGAAAATTCAAAATAAATACCCAGGAAATAGTGCCAGGGATTTTCTGCACCTTGTAGTATATTAGGCAACAGAGGAGAAAAATGAACTGCAACAGAGAGAGAATAGCTAAACCCAGAACCCAGGATGTAGCCATGCCAATCAGTGGCAAGCAGGCAAATGGGCAGGACTTAGTAAGGGCTATGCCAAGGAGATGCAGCCTCTTTCATTTAAGATAAAAATAAACATTTTCATTCCAGTTATTTAGGATAAAAGAAATATGACAATGTGGGATGAGGAAACGTGAAATGTACTATAAGCAGGTATGCCTCTTTCCAAGAATAGTGTCAAATCCTACATACATTCCTAGATGCGCGCACACACACACACACACACAGATAGACACACACACGCACACCCCACATGGCAAAGCAACACTGTCTGCTATGGAGCAATGTTTCATAGAACTCTAAGAAGTGAATGAGCCAATTATTATGGCATGTATGATTTTGGCAAAAATATTTGTTATTTCAATGGTTTTTTGAATGAGCCAGGGAACTTTGGAATGTGAATCCTCTGTATGAAAACGCATTGTTCTTTTAAAATGACTAGAACAGCAGGGCCCTATGAATTCCATAATTGATTTAACCTTCCTAAATGGGAAAAGTGGGTAAGGTAAGAAAGTAAATGAAAATGGAAATGAAGAAAGTGATAAGTAAAACCATAAAGGAAAGAGAAAAATAACTTTATAATGAAGACTAGAAAAACAGAAGCTAGAATAAAGACAAATTAAGTCCTCACTCCTCTGGTGATTTTTATTTATTTATTTATTTTTTAATAAATTGGGTATTTTTCTTTTTTTTCCTTTTTTTTAAGATTTTATTTATTTCTTTGACAGAGAGAGAAATCACAAGTAGGCAGAGACACAGTCTGGGAAAAGGGGGAAGCAGGCTCCCCACTGAGCAGAGAGTCCAGTGCAGGGCTTGATCTAGGACCCCAAGACCATGGCCTGAGCCAAAGGCAGAGGCTCAACCCACTGAGCCACCCAAGCGCCCAAGGTGGTTTTTATTTTTTAAAGGGAAACAGGAAACAATTATAATACACAAGTAAATTAACAAACAAATTCTATAATTTTTAAAGCAGTAAAATAAGGGTTTGGGGAGGCAATCTTAGGCAGATGGCCAGGGAATCCCTATCTATGGAAGTGACATTTGAGCTATGACCTGAATGATGAGGAGAAAGCCATGCAAATATCTAGGGAAAGAGCAGAACAGGCAGGAAAAAAAAGAGAAAGTATAAAAGCCCTGAGGCAGGAAAAAGTTTCTTCCACTAAGAACAGCAAGTGTGGCTAGAACATAGTGAACAAGGGGGAGTGTGGAAAAAAACAAGGTTGGAGAAAAGTAGCAGGGGCCAGATTATACATGACTTCGTAAGCCATAGTGAGACGCTTGAGTCTTATTATACGTAAAATGGGAAGCCAACAGGTGACTTGAAGCAGGGAATAATTTGAAATATGTATTTTTGAAAGATCATGCTGTCCACTGTGTGAAAAATAAAACTTTAGCGGGTGGGCAAGAGTGGAAACAAAGAGATCTGTTAGAAATAGTTTACAATAGTATAGGCAAAAGACAGTGGAAGGTGGTGAAAATGGTCAGGTTTATTTATTTATTTAAAGATTCTGTTTATTTATTTGAGAGAGAGAGAGTAAGCAGGGAGAGCAGCAGAGGAAGAGAGAGAAGCAGAACCAGACTCCCTGCTGAGCAAGGAGCCCCATGTGGGGCTCGATCCCAGAATCCTCGGATCACAACCTGAGCCGAAGTCTGACACTTAAACAACTGAGCCACCCAAGTACCCCAAAATGGTCAAATTAGAATATATTTTGAAGAAATATATTTTGTATCCTTAACCACCATGCCAAACTCTTCACTTACTACACATTATTTTATACTCCTCACTATGATTTTATTTTTAAATAAAATTACCTTATCTCAGATTGTAGTAATTATAACTTATTTACAGAATTCTACATAGAATTATTAATTCATTAGTAAACATTTATGATAGTTTTTTTAAAAGTAATCTCTGTGCCCAATATGGAGCTTGAACTCACAACCATGAGATCAAGAGTCACATGCTTTACAGACTGAGTCAACCAGGCACCCCAGGGTAGTGTTTTGTTTTGTTTTGTTATTTATTGTATAGTTGTTTTTCTTCTTGCCACATATATTTTATTTATACACAAACATGATTTGCTTTGCATATTTTCTATATCTAGAATTTTCCTTTTGAATAGCTTTCACTCTCTCTCCCACCTATTTTATACATGTTCTTTGGCTCTTTTCATTCCTTTTTCAAATGTTCTTAGGTAGACACAAATTATAAAGTACTTTTCCACAAAATACATGATTTAATACAACAATCTTATAAAGTAGCTCATGCTGGTATAATCAATGCCTTTTTATAGAAGAGCAAAGTAAGGCTCAGAGAGGTTAAATGATTTGCCCAAGGTCATGGAGCTGCATAAAGAGGACAAACATAGTAGAGTCAAGTTTCGCTAATTCCTAAATCAATGCCTTTCTCCTATACCACTATGTGTCCTCTGTCCTTCCCTTCTGAGCCCACCTGCACTCTACCGTAGAGAGCAGGTGCTTATGTCAAGTAGATGATCTATAACTCAATGATAGGGAGAACAACAATGCTGTCTCTCTATATTCAATGTATTGATTCACGTATTTGTATAGTTAATCTTTCACCATGCCAAAATGAACCTTAAATGTTCTGCATGTAGATTTTACCATAAAACAAAAGTTAGAAAAGATGAGATCTGAATTCTTTGCATTTGAATAGGTTAGTCATGATTCAATTCAATAAATATTTTATTGTGTACCTACCATGTGCCATAAATATTTATTGGAAGAATGAATAATTCTACATAGTGTTATATAAATGTATGCCATTATTATCACAATCTACTTGGAGAGATAAGACAGAAAAAATAAAAGTATAAGACCATTAAATAATGTGTAATAAGTGAAGCAACCTGACATAATGATTAATAATATAATATGCATTGACTTTTTAAGGTTCTGGGAATAGAGAGGTGAACAAGAGAATATGGTTCCTGCTCTTATGAAGCTTCTACTACTCTCAAAACTGCTATTTTTGTCATAACAGCCTTAGAAACTTCCTGAAGTTCTCCATAATGTTAATAATGCTTACTGAATGCTTATGAAGATTAGTTTGATCATTTCAGCAACTTACGAAGTAGGTAGCATTTCATTATAATGAACTCCAATTTCCAAATAAGAAAGCCAGAAAGACCACACAGCTAGTAAATGACAGAGTCAGCTCTGAATTCAGGTAGTCTAGCTTCAGAGTGTACATACTTAGCTTCTATACAAGGAAAAAGGCACATTTTGTGGGGCATGAAACATATGTAATTCTAGGGACTGTATTTGAAGGGAAAAAAAGGATACAATACCACAAATACAAAATAGGTACAGGGCTGGGACAGGGGTTCACGCAAGCCTTGCACTTCACTAGCTTCCCAGTAAATCTGCCTTCAGCTTCAAGGTAAACCCATCTCTTTCACTATGCAGTATCTTTGGCATAAAGTTTGTTATTAAAATGATGACTGTTCCAATCCAAACACCTAGAAGATGATTACATGAAGGGAGAAAGGAAAGAAAATAAGAATAAACTTTTAACTGTGAAACTACAGATGAGATTTTCAAGTACTTCAAGTCAGTGAGCATTCGTAAAGTATCTGCTATGTGCCAAGCATTGTGCTACCATGTAAGGTATATAAAATTGAGTTTAAATTTATAGATAGATGAAAGACAATGCTGGATAGATCTGCTCTCAAGGACTCTGTTTATGTTTCCAACACTCTATAAATACAAGAGGAGACCAATATGACAGCAGTACCTGCCTTTAAGGAATTTAAATGATAACAAACAATTAATAAACACAATGCTTACTGTGTAACTGACGTAGCTATAAATGGATAACAACTGATGGGGTAGGTACTAACATTACCATCATCCCTATTTTTCTTTAATTTTTTATTTTTTTATAAACATATATTTTTATCCCCAGGGGTACAGGTCTGTGAATCACCAGGTTTACACACTTCACAGCACTCACCAAAGCACATACCCTCCCCAATGTCCAGAATCCCACCCCCTTCTCCCAAGCCCCCTCCCCCCAGCAACCCTCAGTTTGTTTTGTGAGATTAAGAGTCACTTATGGTTTGTCTCCCTCCCAATTCCATCTTGTTTCATTGATTCTTCTTCTACCCACTTAAGCCCCCATGTTGCATCACCACTTCCTCATATCAGGGAGATCATATGATAGTTGTCTTTCTCTGCTTGACTTATTTCACTAAGCATGATACGCTCTAGTTCCATCCATGTTGTCGCAAATGGCAAGATTTCATTTCTTTTGATAGCTGCATAGTATTCCATTGTGTATATATACCACATCTTCTTGATCCATTCATCTGTACCATCATCCCTATTTTAATGGATGGATAAATTGATCAGTAAAGTGCCAGAATGTATTTCTGAAGTCAGATGTGTTAATTCTTTGACCATACTCAATCATTCTGCTATTCTTCTTCTCCAATCTTTTCAGAAATGCCAAGCTTGGAAACAAAGATGTCCCCCTCCCTCAGAGCTCAAATCCGACATGGGGTTCGGGGGTTTCAGCCAGGCCTTCAGCCACTTTTCTCCAGAGCGGAACTGCAAAAATGAAAGAAATTACAGTTCTTTGTATTTTATCTCATTTTCATCGATATGTCACATTTGTTTTAAAACATAAATAATACACCAGGGCAGTAGCACATGCACATAATTGATAAATAAAATCAGCAGAGGCGTGCCGGAGGCGTGCTGGAGGCCACGCTCAGAATGTCGTGGTGGGAACTTGTGATCAGGAAACGCAGAGCAGACCCGGACCTGGGGCTGTGCCTCGTCGTCAATGGAGGCCGACCGAACCTACCCAGAAGCTTGGCATTTTTATGAAGATCCTTTTAAACCAAATGGTCTCTATTTAGAGGAATTTATAGCAGGCAGTAAACATTCCAAGGGCATAGAATTTATCTAAATTCTAAAGCTTCTAAACTCCTCCCAATCGCCATTTTGTTCACGAAGCCTTCTTTGCTCACTTCAGAGTGGTCAGGTCCTCCTCCACATACATAGCCTTCCCTAGACACTTCTCTCATTGATGGATCAGCGAGTCACTTTTGCCTTCTTTTTTTAGACCATGAGCTTCTTGAAGACATGTGTCTCCAGCACCTAGCAGGTGTTGATTAAAATATTTGAGGAGCCAATGAATAAATGCATAATACATTCAGACTGTGGTCAAGTGGTCTGTTGATTCTGTGGCAAACAATGTATCTGCCATAGGTTTTAGATGGGACTGGAGCATAAAATAAGTTTTAGAAAAGTGGAGGGAGAAAGAAAAGGACATTTCAGGTGAGGGCAAAAACCTGGGCAGCAGTAGGGATAATCATGGTATGAAAAGTGAATGTTTCCTATAGTTTCTGTATTAAGTCACCGCAAACTAAGCAGTTTAAAACAATAACAAATTTATTTCCTTATAGTTCTCGAAGTTAAAAGTCCATAAAATCAAGGTATCAGCAAAGCTGTGGTGTTTCTGCAAGCTTCAGAGGAGAATGTATTTTCCTGCCTTTTTTCAGCCCCTAAGACCACCTGAATTCCTTGGCTCGTGGCCCCTTCCTTCCTCATGTCACTCTCCCTTCTTGATTTTGTTGTCATATCTCTGGCTACTGGCACTGACCCTCCTGCCTCCCTCCTATAAGGACCCTTATGATTATAACACTGGGCCAGTATAGAAAATCCAGGATTATCCACTCTGCTCAAGAACCTTAACTTAATCACATTTGCAAAGTCCTTTTTCTTAAATAAAGTAACATTCACAGGTTCCCTGAGCTTAGAGGATTAGGACAAAGACATCTTTGGACAGCCATTATCCAACCTACCACAAAAGATAACAGTAAAAAGACAGTCCATATTCTATAAATTCTGTCCCTATGAGACCATAGGCTGAATAGGTAAAGAATGGCCAAGCTTCTTTCTAGGCTGAGAGGTCTGGATTTGTTCTAATAGGAATAAGCTGTCATTTAGAGTGTTAAAAGTGTAAAGTCATTAAGAAAATGATGTTTGGGGCTCCGGGGTGCTCAGTGGGTTAAAGCCTCTGCCTTCAGCTCAGGTCATGATCCCAGGGTCCTGAGATTGAGCTCTGCACGGGGCCCTCTGCTCAGCAAGGAAACAGCTTCCTCCTTTCTCTCTCTGCCTGCCTCTCTGCCTACATGTGGTCTGTCAAATAAATAAATAAAATATTTTAAAAAAAGAAAATGATATTTTTAAAAGATTTATTTGGCAACTGTTGTTATTGGCTTCATCTGAAACCACCTTTTTTCCAACATAATAACAACCTGTTGTATATAGAGTTTCATTGTTATATATACTTTCACATATAAGCCTGTCTGGTTGGTACTGTTATCTCCATTTTAAAGATGAGTAAACTGAGTTTGGAGAGGTTAAATGACTTTCCCAAGAAGATTATGTATATATCTAAAACATGGCAGAGCAGAGCCAGGCACTGTGTGGAGGCGGCATAAGGTGGGGGTAAGTAAGTACAAATGGCTTTGGAAGTTGACCCGATTCCTAGTATTAACTCTGCCCTTCACTGGGTATGTGACTTTGACTGTGTTACCTCACTTCCCTAAATTTCATTTCCCTTTTGTGTAAAATAAAGCAAATAATTCTTCCTATCTCATAGGTGTTTGTGAGGATTGAGTAAGAGAATGCTAGTGAAGAAAGTACTTAGAGCAATAAACAGTAGCTACTAGAAATCCCACCCCTTTCAGTAACATCAAACCCAGATGAGACTGCAATTACAGTTTTTAAGTCAGTTTACATTCTAACATAGGAGGATTCAAAATCTGGGTTTAAAAGAAGCTATTAAAGATGGGTTTCACAATATTTTCTAGCACATGAACTTTCCAGTTCTTCCCAATGAAAACTGAATGTCTTCATAACGCATATTAGTGCCCTAAAAGTATGTTAATAATTTTAATCACAACTCTCAATTATTCTCAGGATAATTTCCTATAAACCTTAATTTTCTTTAATCGAGATCTGATCTTGTTCAGATGAATTATTGAGGTGAAAGACCAAATAACATAGATGTAGTTTTGCAGTCAATCAGCACGGACTGGTTTGTATAACTTCACCGGGCAAGCAAGCATTTGCCAAATGGTCTGAATTAACCTTTACTTTCTGCCCATTTCTAGTAGGAATGAATGAACACCAGTGGCCTGCTGGCCTGAGAGCCACTGCCTGGTGTCTGGCATCCAAAAAGACTTTTCCTGGCTGACCTTTTGGAAAGTGTCCAACCCTGAGAAAATGGAATCCAAAAGAAGACTCAGAATCGGGCTCCATGTTTTCAGAGACTGCACCACATTGGTCATTGGAGTTAAATTTGTTCATATCCATCAGCTCTGTGCTCTGTCACGCAAAATATTAAAATGAAATTCAAGGAGAGCAGTTTGAAGCAATCCTTCCTGTTCTTGAAAATCACCTTTAGCTGCTGGGAACGCTGATAATCCCTCCGTAGCTTACCCAGGGCACATTTATCAGTGAGGCAGCTAAGCCAATTGTGGCTGCATTCACAGGTGACCGTGCTGTCTGCCTGCCTTCCCAGAGATACAAGAAACAAAACCAAACTGATAGAGAGGAGCTGGCATTGCAGATTCACACAAGAGAGAGGCCCACGCCGGGCCATTTTTTGTTTTTGTTTTTGTTTTTTTTAATGGACAGAAACATCAGGCCCTCAGTGGTCCAGCTTCTGAATTCACAGGGTTCTCTTAGGATGCAAACCACAATTCTGAAAAATAAAAGGGGATCTCAAGCAGAAAAAGAGATTACAAATAAGGATCATTCGACAAGAATAACCAAAAAATAAACCCTGGCAGGCACCGGGCTAAGCAGGCCTGGTGGATGCCAGTCTTGCCTTCTCAGTCCTGCTCTGATCAGTAGCACAACAAATTATCTAGTTTCCTAAATCCAATGGGCTCTGACCGCAGACACAGGAGAGCAAGCTCCATTTAAATTTGAAAAGCTGTTACTGATAGAACCCTGCTGGCAGGCACAAAAAGTACTTTTTACATATAAAAAACATGTTTGGCAAATTCGGCTGTTTTTGGCTGCTAAGTTATAAAATGTTGTTTACAATCAACAAGAAAACAAAAAAAAATTAACATCCATCTCCACATTTAAAAATGCTCCACTGGTCCTTTCATAATTTTTAGATTGTTTTTAGAAATGAAAGAAACTGAAGTGGAAGAAAATTTTCATTACTGTTCTGTTGCTCTTAAAAGCACTCTTTTTTTTTTTTAAAGTAATAAAAGTATTTCTTAAAAGTAAAAATCAAAATAGACCATTAGGCTCAAATCATATGTATAGTAATGTGAGTTATTTCCCATCTCTTTAGACATTTACCTTTTTCCCCCCATTTAGCCTGTTTTTTACAGTTCAATAAATATTTTTCCAAGCTCCACTTGCCAAACAAAAGAGTTTAGCCTCAGTGTTACTCCTCTGACAAATATCCTTATGGTCTTGCACATGTGAGAGCCATTGATAAACAAATTAAAATTCTGTCCCAGCTCAGAGCTCAGCTGGCCCATTTTATCTTGCAGTATGGGTTTGTAAAGGTCTGGGTGTCTGTCATCCTCCCCTAACCTTGTCTTTGTCAAAGGGATACAAAAGCCTGCCCGCTCGGGGCCCTTACGATACTGATTAGTGTGAGTGACAAAGTGGTGCTGCAAGTCCACTCAGCCCTTCATAATAAATCTATCAAAGAGTAATAGAATTCCATCAATCCTGCATCATCCCCGAGGGTCGCTGGGCTGGGATGGAAAGTGTGTTCCGTTGGGATTGTACAACTGTTATTATTCAATTACACTCTTTTCTTCCTAGTTAAAGACCATGATATCATTATCACTTAATGAATACATATAATTGGATCTGGACTCTATGTTTGGCTGATGAATACCACTCACTATTCATTCAGTCTCAGCTCATCTTCTGACCATTTATTATAGACTTTTGGCTGAGAACCATGATGACAAAGGGAATTTGAAATTAGCTGTGATTTTATTCAATGCTCAGTTAGACACAAAGACAAAATAAAATTTTGATGCCTAAATGAGTTGAGAATGGATTAAGAAGTTTTGCCTAACTCAGCAGTCTCTGATATACCCACACCGAATACACATACGAGATCCACAGACACACAATCTCTCTCTCTCACACACACACACACCCAGCAACAAAACTATTTTAACAGTTTAATAACTTCTAAAAATAAAGCTTTATTTTAAACAATCCCAAACATTTTTTAAATATAATGGAGGGATAATTTACTATTTTAATCTCATAAAAAATAAATAAAATGCATATTAGCCATAAAGTGTCATCGTACAAACACACTCGCACACATACATATACATACATTAAAATCGTCAAGTCAAACCCTACCCACCAAACACAATTTTATGATTAAATAACATTTAAATTTGACAAAGCAAAAGTGCTTCCAATACAGTATATTTATTACACCTAATATCAAGTCCATCATTAAGTTTCATCATACAATGTGCCCCCAAAGGAAACTAGCCCTCCTATTCATATTGTTGGGAGTAAATGTAGCATACCTCCTTTGGATCACTGGTGAACAGGCTACCTCATTAATCCTAGTTAGTAGATGCTGCCGGGCATGTGGAGCCGCCAAATCCAGATGCTACCCACAGAGGCTCTCCAGGCAGTTAGGGAATCACGAAGTACCACCTCAAGCCTTCCATACATCACTTCAAATTAAATTTACATTAAGTGCTACTCCATCAGAGCTGAGAGAAGCTGACATCTTTGGAAAATGCAGATGATAATCCATTAAATCCTATTATATACATGTCTTCTAATTTTACTTAAGCCCATGCATACCAAAGTATGAGTTTGTGTTAAAAATTAAAGACCCTTTTACTAGAACAAAAGACTTTATGAACTGTTGACTTTGGGAGGTTTTATTACAGGGGCAGGCTAGTCTATCAAGACAAGTAGACTTTTTCTGTACAAATTCTAGTTAAATATTTCTTCTGAGGATTTGGGCTGGTTTTTGTTCTAAAACACATCCTCTCTCCCCTTTCCCCACCATCCTGCAGGCTTTCCAAATAATATGGTCTTTTTCAACCTCCATGCAGTATCTTAATAATGTCTGCACTAAATGTTATGAATGAGACGGTAGAACACATACTGTCTCCTTTTGCAATTAAGAAAATATTTGCTGGCAGCTTCCAAACTGGCAACAAGAAGAAGATGCTATAAAATCATCACAGTGAAAAGCTGAGGTTTAATTAGCCTATTATCACATATGTTAATCCCTTTATATTCTCATAGTCCTTAGTCACAGCTACTTTTACTTTGATGAGTCTCTTCTAATTTCATATCAGTGATCTTATTATTTTTGATTCTGGGCACTTAAATTTTTATATTTAGCTGCTGCAGTCTTTTATGTTGACATTTTTTTGTAATTAGTTTTTCTACAGCTAAAAGCTGAAATAATCTAAAATTGGAAAATATTCAGAAGATCATGAAAATCGATGACTATTTGGACACAAGACTCTACTATAAGCCAGAAAACTTCTACCCAGAAACAACACACACACACACACACACACAAATTAATTTAAAAGCTATTTATCAAACCTTTTAAATTTTAATCACAGTTTGGTTTCTCTACACTAGATTTTTACACATTAAAGCCATTTATTTAAGAATGTGCCACTGTATATGTCTGTATTTCAACAAAAAGTGCTCTTTCTTGATAAGAATTAGAGCCTTCAAAAAAAAGAACTAGAGCCTTCACTCAAATCTGATTTTTTTTACATCTATCACTTTTCTCAGACAATATACAATTCATTTCTTGGTTATTTCTATTTATGGCATTGAAGTATTCCATAGGTACTAACTTGATCAAAACTTACTTGTAGAAAAAAATCTTTGGCATATATACAATTATAATCCTTGGTTTTAAAATAAGAAAATTGAGTTGCAAAATGTTTAAGTAACATAGAATAATAAAGTACCTACCTCATAAAAGTTTATAAGAATTAATATTATCTAATGTATATAAAGTGTGTGGCCTATATATACTAGGTTTTCAATAAATGGTTACATTTGTTTTTATGTATTGCAAACAGCTTTTCTAAAAGATCTGGGGTTCATTTAGTGAATTTTTTACTTTAATACCTTTGGATATTTATACACAATTTTGACTATAATATTTATCAAGTATTAGACTCTTCACCCTCTTAGCCTTAGAAAAGATACCAGCTAAGCATAATGTTAGGCACAACAGATGAACATTAGCCTGGTGCCCCTTCCTAAGTACTTCTAAAGTTAAAAGCTTAGATACTTGTCTGAATGGGGAAAAAAAGGGGGGGAGTGAAATTCATATTAACAATCACTGATTATTAAACTCTACATTATTGTCTCATACTCACTTCTAATAAGCCTCTTGAAAAAGAGTATGCCAGGTCTTAAAAAGAATTATCCCAGCTCTATTGCAACTGACTCTACCAGAGCCATTTATTTTTGCAAGTTCCAAATTCCTATCAGAGGAATCCAAGACTCCACATGGATGCACAGATAAAACCAATCTGATTTCATTTGCTGGAAGTCCTTGGACAAGCTCTCGATTCACAGTCTCCTGTATCAGCTTGCCTACCTAACATTTCCACTTAGATGTCTCAATCTTAACTGTCCCAAATCAAACTCTTCATTGTTGCCCTTCCTAAACTTGCTTCTCCTCCAGTCACCCTCGTCACAATAAGTTGTACCACCACCTACCCAGTTACACAAACCAAAAAAAATGGAAGTCATCCTGGATACTCTTCCTTCTTCCACAAGTCTCTTCCAATTCAACAGGAAATTCTGTAGGCTCTACCCCCAACTAAATTCCAAATATATTCTCTCCTTCTCTAATCTAACCCAAGCTAACACCATTTCTCATCTGTATTACCACAAGGAACCTCAACTTCCATGTTTCCATTATTTCTCCACACAGATTTTTTTTAATGAAATCATCCACATATATGAAAAAGCAAAAAAGTAATGAATACCCATATATCGGTCATCCAACTTAAAAAAAAAAAAAATTACTTAGGAGAGAGAGAGAGAGAGAGCACGAGCAGGAGGGGCATCCAGAGAAGGAGAGAGAATCTCAAGTAGACTCTGCACTGAACATGGAGCCTGTCCCAGGGTTCAATCCCATAACCCTGAGATCACAACCTAAGCAGAAACCAAGAGTTGGACATTTGACTGACTGTGACACCCAGGTGCCCCACAACCACCCAACTTTTAAAAACATTAACATTTTATCACATTTGATTCAGTTCTTTTTCTTTAAGAAATAAGATATAATTGAAGCTCATCCCCAGTTCTCCAGTTCCCTCATCATTACCCCCACTGCAGAGATAATAAGTGCCCTGGAATTTTGTAAAATTAGTGATTTCATTTCCATGGATCAGATTTAATTTTTATCAAGTGTTTAAATTCATGCATATCCCTCCTAGAGTTAGGTTCAACTGCATGTAAGAGAAAACCCAAATAACAGTGGTTTGAAGAGAAATGGGAATTTACTTTTCTCACATGACTGAGAGACTTGGAGTGGGGACTTGAGGCAGTTAAGTTGGTTTGGTATAAAGGTTAAATTCTTTGCGATTCTCTTGGTTTTCCCCTAATGGCTACAATATAGTTGCTCCAGATTCAATCATCGTGACCCATTTTCAGGCAAGGAAAAGAAGAAAAAGCCAATGACAAAAGAGGACATCTGCTGAATTTTTTTTCTCCTTTTAAGACTCTTTCCCAAGAGCCCTATCCAACTTCCCTTTACATTCTATTTTTCAGAACCATGTCACAATCCATTTAGCTGCAAGAGAAGCTCAAAAATGTAGTTTTTCACATGAATCCATTCTCACCACAATAAAAGCAGGGTGCTGCTATTATGAAAGAAGGGGACACTAGTTGTCTTTTCTACAATATGTACTCTTAATAATATACTGACTTGAAGGCTTTTAAATTTTGTGTAAATAAAATTATACATAAATGAAATCCTACTGTGCTACTTTTATACAATTTGCTTTTTTGCTCAACATATTTTTGGAATTCACCTATATTGATATAAGAACTAATGCATTTACTCTCATTACTCTAAATATTCTCCTTATGAATATACTACAATTTAACCCATTTTCTGTTGATATAAACTAGGCTGTTTTAAATTTTTCAATGTATACTCTCTTATATGTCTCCTTCAGGGTAAACATAAATCAAATTTCACTTCTTCCATCTTAAAATTCTCCAATGATTTCCTATTACATTGAAATAAAGTTTAACCTTTTTTCCATATAACATCCTATACAAGCCAGTCCCCACTGACCTCCCTAAACACATCTAGTCCTACTCTCCCTCTTGTTCATTCTGCTTTATACATACTGGGTTTGTTTTTGTTTTGTTTTATTTTGTTTTCCATTCCTAATATGCCAACCACTTTTTTTCCTCAGGGTAGGGGTTGATCAAGGTTTTGTAGGGCCTGAAGTTTATTCAATCTAGATACAATGACATCAAATTAAGTGCAAATATGGGAAGGAATGGAGGCAAGTGAGATGCTCTGATACTTAAGTGTCATTTATCTTCATGGAAAATCCACCTCTGCTCAGGGTCTCTGAAATTCTATTCTTTCTGCTCAAAATGTTATTGCCCCAGATATCCTTCCCCAGGGTCCATTTAATTATTCAGGTCTATGGCAGAGACAGCCAATCCTCCAATATCCATTCTCCCCTTCTGCCATAGTAACAGAATGTTTAGCTTAGTAATAGTCATAGAATTTTTCTTATATTTACTTCCACTTACTTCTGCCACAGTATTAGAATTTTTTTTTTTAGATTTTATTTATTTATTTGACAGACAGAGATCACAAGTAGGCAGAGAGGCAGTCAGAGAGAGAGGAAGGGAAGCAGGCTCCCTGCTGAGTAGAGAGCCTGATGTGGGGCTCGATCCCAGGACTTTGGGATCATGACCTGAGCTTAAGGCAGAGGCTTTAACCCACTGAGCCACCCAGGTGCTCCAGTAATAGAATTTTTACTAAAACCTACATTTTGGGCACCTGGGTGGCTCAGTGGGTTAAGCCGCTGCCTTCGGCTCAGGTCATGATCTCAGGGTCCTGAGATCGAGTCCCACATCGGGCTCTCTGCTCCGCAGGGAGCCTGCTTCTCTCTCTCTCTCTCTCTCTCTCTCTCTGCCTGCCTCTCCATCTACTTGTGATTTCTCTCTGTCAAATAAATAAATAAAATCTTTTTTAAAATAAATAAATAAATAAATAAAACCTACATTTTGTAGTAGGCAACTCGTTATGACCCTGGGACTATGTTCTGACCAATGGTATATGACGAAAATGATGTGCTTGATTTGGAGATGATTTCCTTGAAGGGAGTACATACTTACAGAGCGAGTTCCTCCTCCGTCCCCCTCTCCCTTTCCCATGGCTAGAGTGTGGACCTAGTGGTTAGCCAACATGGACCATATGGATGACACTCAAGAGGTGGTAGAGGGACACCTGGCTGGTTCAGTTGGTAGAGCATAGGACTCTTGATCACTGGGTTGTGGCGTTTCAGCCCCACACTGGGTGTAGAGATTACATAAAATAAAATCTTTAATAACAATAACAACAAAAAAAGAGATGATAGAGCAACAGGATAGGAAGACTATAGGCTCCAAACAACTTGGTGAAGGAGAACTACCAAAAAACTTGGTGAGAAAAAAAAATTATCATGTTTTAAATCTCTGTTATGTTTGAGTCTCTGTCACATTCAGTCAAGTCTATATCCAATACATGGTGTTGGTTCAAATATCATTTCCTCACCAAGCCTTCTCTGACTGCCCCATCTAAAGCAGCTCCCCCTCATACATACCAACTCATTCTCTATCACATCAGCTTTACTTCCTTCAATGAATTAATCATCACCTGACAATACTGTTTATTTGTTTACTTCCTCTTTCCCCCACTAAAAAATTAAATTTATGGAGGCAGGGCCCTTATCTGCCTTGGTAATTTTTTTTTTAAGATTTTATTTATTTATTTGGCAGAGAGAGATCACAAGTAAGCAGAGAGGCAAGCAGAGAGAGAGAGAGGAGGAATCAGGCTCCCTGCAGAGCAGAGAGCCCGACACAGGACTCAATCCCAGGATCCGGAGATCATGACCTGAGTCAAAGGCAGAGGCTTAACCCACTGAGCCACCCAGGAGCCCTGCCTTGGTAATTCTTTTATACCCTGTACCTAGAAGAGTGCCTGGTATATAATAAGTACTCAATTATTTGTTGAATACATTAAAAAATAAATCAACAAAAAATAAACTAATTAGTTTCCACTAGACTATAAGTGGTATGAAGGCAGGGGTAATATCTGTTTTCTTATCGTCATATCACCAGGAACTGACTGCCCAATATATGTAAAATGAATGAATCCACTGACAAATAAATGAATAAGGATGAATACATTCTTGAGGTACCTGGATAGCTGGGTCAGCAGAGCATGTGACTCCTGATCTTGGCATCGTGAATTTAAGCTTCATGTTGGGAATAGAGTTTATGTAAAAAAATATATTCTCTCTCTCTAAAAAAAAAAAAAAAAAAAAAGAATGAATACATTTTCAAAGTAGTATTGCTTCTGAAATAAGTTAATAATAAAAATTTAATCATGAATATAACTTCATTTTTAAAAATTGTCAAACTCTAGCTTCCTGGAGAAATCATTTGTTCATTAGGGAATAAGAAAAACAGCAGTATTCTTATAGATACTAAACAGGAAATCTTGAAAGAAGCTTAACTTTCACAAAAAGTTGATGTGATTAATTTAAAATATAAGTACCAATAACATTAGCTGACATTTATTAAAGGTTTACTGTATGCCAGGCACTGTGCTAAATGGTTCCCATCTATTATCTCATTTAATCCTCATAACAATCCTTTAAGTACATAATAAAGGTCAATGATCCCTTTTTGGGGTCAAATATGTTTTGGCATTCAGAACTTTTCAAAAATTAATAGAGTACATATGCTACAGGTAGCACCCCTACCAGTTAAGTTAGATTCTTTGAGTTCAGATCAGGGCAGGTTTTCCTGGAAAATGAATTACAAAAAACTTTAATTTTCAGGGATCTGGGATTTTAGAATTATGAACAAATATTGTATAGTCATACCAGATTTATAGATGAAGAAACTAAAACTAAAGAACTTGTCTAAGGTGGGGTGACTGGCTGGCTCATTAGATAGAGAAGGTGACTCCTGATTCTGGGGTTGTGAGTTTGAGCCCAATGTTGGCTGTAGAGATTATTTAAAAATAAAATCTTAAAAAGAACTTGTCCAAGGCCACAGAGATAACAAGGAGCAGTGGACTTGAGCCCAGATGATTTGGTTGAAATTTCACCATGCTTCACCATTTTACTCTAATAAAGGCATTCATTCTGAATCATGCAAGATGTTTTGTCTGAGGGAGACGACCCTGATTTGCAGAGGATATTTCACATCAGGGTGTGGGATAAACTAAGTAATCCTTAAAGTGTTTTCTCATTCTGGAAGTCCCCAATCCTCTGAAAACATATATCTCTCCTATGCTTAGTTCATAGACCACATCTGTACATAGCCTATTGTGGTATGCATAAAACTGGCATTGGCTTCATCTACTTACTTAACAAATGTGCTAAGCAATGTCAAAAGATGTGAAGACTTATTGCACTTAGTTTGTGATCTCAAAGAATCTTTAATCCAATTGAAGAGACAAGACATAAACACAGAAAGAGTTAAATGGTCATACAAACAGGGCTGGTCACAAAGCCTAAATGAGAAAAACCACAGGTGTGAATCAGAGTACACGCCACTGGAGAACAGAGAAAGAGAAATCACTATGGGCTAATGGAATCAGGGAAGGCTTCATGGAAAAGATGAAGCTGGGCCTCAAGGGATGGGAAGGATTTATATGGATATAGAAAAGAGGGGTGGCATTTCAGGTATAGGCTGTGACCCACACGTATATATCATCTAGTAAAAGATGACATTTACAGTCAGCATATGCAAATTATTTTTAGAGACTTTATTTTTAAATGGATGCCTGTATAAGAACAAATAGTAGAAACTCTCAAATGTGCCTTTCAGTATACATACATTATAATGGACCCTCATATAAGCAGTTTTACACACGGCAAGAAAAGTTGCTGTGACCATTTTCAACCAGGTAGTATTCCAAGTGCTTCTGCAGTAAAAGAATCAGCCCTAAAATCAATCAGGTACCTAAGAAACAAAAGCTGCCTCTAGGACAGAATATTCAAGTGAACTCTCTAGGAGAGACTACCTCCTCCACTATTCAGTAACATATCTTGAAGCACTGGATTGATTTATGTCTGCGGTGTCCTCTAAGATTCCATAACTTTAGGGCATCTACATAAATATGTCTTGTGACAAATACATACTACTGCGTAAGTATAATATAACCAGTAACATCATATGCATGTATAAATATGCTGATAGAGCAATATTTATGTATGAAGAGAACTGATACCAAGATTTCACTCTAAATTTAAAAGCAAATTGTCACTTTTCAGTACACTCTCTAAAACAAGCTCTCAAATCTCTGACACTATTCATTTTTAATAAATTGCTAAAACGACTTTAAGCCCAGAAATTATTTCCTTTTGCCTGCAAAAAAACCTTATTTAAATACAATGGTACATATTTTGAAATTAATATGATGCTGAGTCACTCTACTTAGATACATATTAAAAGGATCAGCAGAACCAAATGGTGAGCTTGGTAGTTTCCCTCGGATTACCAGAAGGAAGATATAATTCTGCTTTCTTTGCTTTAGGAGGGCCAAAATAAGATGTGGTTCCAAAGGGACCCAGTCCATTTCTTGATGAGTTCACGACATTTCAAATCAATCCCTTCATATTTGCCAGTCTACACACCAAAAGTGATTGAATATCAGTAATATGCATGAAGTCAGAGCATCCTCCTTTCCACCTTAAATCTCAGGCTACAGTTGGGGAGGGTATGTGCTATGGTGAGTGCTGTGAAATGTGTAAACCTGGCGATTCACAGGCCTGTACCCCTGGGGCTAAAAATACATTATATGTTTATAAAAAAATTTTTTTAATTAATTTTTTAAAAATCTCAGGCTACTTTCTTTTTGGAGCCTATCTTTTCCGGTTCCGTCATTCATTCCCTAGGACATTCTGAAAGCTTGTTTTGGTCTTTCAAAGTAGATATTCAATATTCTGATTAATACACCAATAGCAGAGGATAATACAACCCTTTATAGTGTATGTGTAGGGAAAGCACACTGATACAGCCACTCTGGAAGACAGTATGAGCTTCCTCCAAAAATTAAAATAGAACTACCCTATGATCCAGCAATTACACTACTAGGTATTTGCCCAAATAATACAAAAATACTAATTCAAGGAGATACATTCATCCTGATGTTTATAGCAGCATTATCTACAATAGCCAAATTATGGAAACAGCCCAAGTGTCCATTGACTGATGAATGGATAAAGAAGATGTGATATATATCCACAGTGGAATATTACTCAGTCATAAGTAAGAATGGAATCTTGCCGTTTGTAACAACATGGATGGCGCTAGAGTTTTACGCCAAGTGAGATAAGTCAGAGAAAGACAAATACCATATGATTTTACTCACATGTGGAATTTAAGAAACAAAATAAATCAACAAAGGGAAAAAAAGAAAAAGGGATGGGAAAAGCAAGAAACAGACTCTTAACTATAGAGAACAAACTGATGGGTCACCAGAGGGGAAGGGTGTGTGGGAATGGGTGAACTAGATGATGGGGGTTAAGGAGTGCACTTGTAGTGATAAACACCGGCTATTGTATGGAAGTGCTGAATCACTACATTTGTATACCTGAAACCAATATTATACTGCATGTTAACTAACTGGAATTTAAACAAAAGCTTTAGAAAATAGTATATGTATAGAATAACATTTTAAAGATTATTCAATTATTTTTGTTCTTGGGAATTATTTGATTCTTCTACCATTAAAATGAAACCTTGATACTAAAACTTATGTACTCAGGGGAAACCAAAATCCAGAAAGCAAAGTCAAGTTCTCTTGGGGAAAAAAAAATCTGTTAAATCTCTGACAAAAATGGTTATATGGAAAAGCCTATTAATGTTTTATTTTGTTGGTATGGTTGTTTATTTGGTTTTTGAAAAAGAGAAGTTTTCTTTCAAAAAGTAAGAGTATGAAGTTCTCAAAGCATAAATCCCTTATTGAAACAATAGAATTGGGGAAAAGATATAATGATAGGAAACCTATGTTTGAAAGTTGGGTTGAAGAAAGATCTGTGGATAGAAAGGAGAACAATGTGAGTCTTGGAGAGGGAACTGGCACTCTTATTCCCCTAGGCTCTGCTCCTCATGAGATGACAATAAAAATCTTAGATAGGTTTGGGTTATTCTAAGAACAGAGATCTGTACTTCGTTTCCTGGGTCAAGACCAGAAAGACAGCAAATATCATAAAGAAAACCCCAGTACCTGAAAGATACAGCAACAATTCATCAGAAATTCAACAAGGTGTGGGAAGAAAGAGCTTGTGACGGTTCTCCAAGTCTTCCTTGACCCCAGAAGTGGCTACAAGAAGGCCAGTGACATGAAGGATGAGAAGGTACCATAGGTATGAACCATACAAGCTGGACGTCATAATAGAACCATAGATATTGAAGCAGATGCAAGAGTGACCAATGAACAGCAGAGACAAAAGATTATCATAGATCAGATTTGTCCTTCTCCCTAGACCACAGCAAATTTAAACTCTGAAGAGCTCAGATGTTGCCATAGGGAAAGGTGGAACCCTAAATTCAGTTGAGTATACATTTGAAATAATCACTATATAATTACTGGTAAAAAAAAAATAATTAGGAAAGAACTTCCAAAAGCTCACACCATCATGTACACCATGCTACTTACATCCATACCCATATAACCTACTTCCCTCCAACTACTGTGGAGAATATTTATGCTTCTCTCTAAAACCTAGTTCTCCATGCACTGGATCCTATCTGCTCTCATCTATTCAAGAATAATGTTCCTGGGGACGCCTGGATGGCTCAGTTGGATGGCGGCTGCCTTCGGCTCAGGGCATGATCCCAGCGTCCTGGGATCGAGTCCCGCATCAGGCTCCTTGCTTGGCGGGGAGCCTGCTTCTCCCTCTGCCTCTGCCTGCCATTCTGTCTGCCTGTGCTCGCTCTCTCGCCCTCTCTCTCTGATAAATAAATAAAATCTTTAAAAAAAAAAAAAGAATAATGTTCTTTTTTTTTTTTATGTTTTTATTGGGGTGCCTAAGTGACTCAGTCGTTAAGGGTCTGCCTTCGGCTCAGGTCATTATACCAGGGTCCTGGGATCAAGCCCCACATCAGGGTCCCTGCTCTGTGGGAAGCCTGTTGTCCCTCTCCCACTCCCCCTGCTTGTGTTCCCTCTCTCACTGTGTCTCTCTCTGTCAAAAAAATAAAATCATTGTTTTTTGTTTTATTTATTTATTTTTTTAATTTACAGGGAGAGAGCACACACTGGGGAAGTAGCAGAGGGATAGGAGGAAGGAAAGAATCTCAAGCAGACTCCGAGGTAAGCGTTGCCCATGCTGGGTTAGATCCCACAACCCTAAAATGATGACCTGGACCAAAACTAGGAGTCCCATGCTTCATAGCCTGAGCCACCAGTTGCCCCAGCCATCATCTCTTTTTTCTCCTGTATCATCAATTTTTCATTTTTTTCAGGGTCATTTCCATCAGCAAACAACTCTACTATATTTACTTTTGTCTTAAAAAATAAGGCCCTCTCTTGAATGAAATATGTGCATAGTACTATAACATTACTCCATGGCTCTTTTTTTTTTTTTAAACTAATTACAAAGTGTAATTAGAGACAGGTCTGTTCATGTCTTCTGCCCATTTTTAAATTGGATTATTTATTTTTATGGTTTTGAGTTGTGTAAGTTCTTTATATATTTTGGACACTAACCCTTTATTGGATATGTCATTTGCCAGTATCTTCTCCAATTTGGTAGGTTGTCTTTTAGTTTTATTGTATTATTTCCTTCGCTGTGCAGAAGCCTTTAATTTTGATGTAGTCCCAATGGTTTATTTATTTTTTTATTTAAATTCAATTAGCTAACATAGAGTAGTACCTCATTAGTTTCAGAGGTAGTGTTCAATAATTTTTCAGTTGTGTAGAGTTCCCAATAGTTTATTTTTGCTTTTATTTCCCTTGCTTCAGAAGACAGATCTAGAAAAGTGTTGCTATGGCTGATTCAGAGAAATTATCGCCTGTGCTCTCTTCTACGATTTCTATGGTTTCACATCTCACATTTAGGTCCTTGATCCATTTTGAGTTTATTTTTGTGTATGGTGTAAGAAAGTGGTCCAGTTTCATTCTTTTGCATGTAGCTGTCCAGTATTCCCAACACCATTTGTTGAAGAGACTGTCTTTTTCCCACTGCATATTCTTGCCTCCTCCATTGAAGACTGATTGACCATCTAATCGTGGGCTTATTTCTAGGTTCTCTATCCTGTCCCATTGATCTGTGGGTCTATTTTTGTGCCAGTACCATACTGTTTTGACCATTATAGCTTTGTAGTATATCTCGAAGTCGGGGATTATGATACCTTCAGTTTTATTCTTCTTTGTCAAGACTGCTCTGGCTATTTGGGGTCTTTGTGGTTCCAGACAAATTTTAAGAGTATTTGTCCTAGTTTCGTGAAAAATGCTATTGGTATTTTGATAAGGATTGCATTAAGATTTCTGTAGATTGCTTTGGGTAGTGCAGACATTTTAACAATATTTGTTCTTCCAAGCCATGAGCGTGGAATACCTTTCCATTTGTTTGAGTCCTATTCAGTTTCTTTTTGTTGTTATTAAGTTTTTATTTTAATTCCACTTAGTTCACATAGAGTGTGATACTAGTTTTAGGTGTGTAATGTAGTGATTCAACACTTCCATACATTACCCAGTGCTCGTCACAAGTGTATTCCTTAATCCCCATCATCTATTTCACCCACGCCCCACTCCCTCCCCCCACCAGAAACCCTCAGTTTGTTTCCTGTAGTTCAGAATCTGTTTCTTGGTTTGTCTCTCTTTTTCCCTTTGCTCATTTGATATGTGTCTTAAATTCCATATATGAGTGAAATCATATGCTATTTGTCTTTCTCTAATTGACCTACTTAGCATTATACTCTCTAGTGCCATCCATGTCACTGCAAATGGCAAGATTTCATTCTTTTTTCTGGATCAATAATGTGATATATATATATATATATATATATAAACATATCGATATGTATAGATATATATATCACAATATATCACATCTTCTTTATCCATTCATGTATTGATGAACACATAAGTTTCTTCCATATCTTGGCTATTGTAATATTATAAATGATGCTGCAATAAGGATATGTGCACATGTATCTTTTTGAAATAGTATTTTTGTATTCTGGGTAAATACCCAGTAGTGCATATGCTGTCTTTAATTTCTTTCATCAGTGTTTTATAGTTCTCAGAGTACAAGTCTTTCACCTCCTTGGTTAAGTCTATTCCTAGGTATTTTATTATTTTTGGTGCAATTGTAAATAGGACTGTTTTCTTAATCTCTCTTTCTGCTACTCCATTTTTTATGTATAGAAATGCAATACAATTCTGTATATTGACTTTGTATCCTATGAGCTTTCTGAATTAATTTATTAGCTCCAGTCATTTTTTGGTAGAGTTTTTAAAGTTTTTCTGTATATAGTATCATGTCATTTGCAAATAGTGAATTTTTACTTCTTCTTTACCAATTTGGATGCCTCGTATTTTTTTTCTTCTCTGATTGCTGTGGCTAGGACTTCTAGTACTATGTTGAATGAAAGTGATCAGAGTGGACACTCTTATCTTGTTCCTGATCTTAGGAGAAAAGATCTCATTGAGTCTGATGTTAGCTGTGGATTTTTCATGTATTGTCTTTATTACATTGAGGTATGTTCCCTCCAAACCTACTGTGTTGAAGGTTTTTATCATGAAGATATGTTGTACTTTGTCAAATGCTTTTTGTTCACCTAATGAAATGATTCTATGGTTTTTATTCTTTCTCTTGTTGACGTGATATATCACACTGCTTGATGCAAATATTGAACCATCCTTGCATCCCAGGAATAAATCTCACTTGATTGTGGTGAATAATTTTAAGTATTATTGGATTCAGCTTGCTAATATTTTGTTGAGGGTTTTTGCATCTATGTTCATCAGAAATATTGGTATGTAGTTCTCTTTTTTTGTAGCGCCTTTTTCTGGGTTTGGTATCAGGGTAATACTGTCCTCATAGAATTAATTTGGAACATTTGCTTCCTCTTTTATTTTTTGGAATAGTTGAAGAAGAATAGATATTAAGTCTTCTTTAATTGTTTGACAGAATTCAGGGTCACCCAGCTGGCTCAGTCATTGGAGTTTGATTTTTGACCTCAGGGTTGTAGGTTTGAGTCCCACATTGGATGTAAAGATTACTTAAAATAAAATTTTAAAAAAGTTTTTTAAAAATAAATGTTAGGTAGAATTCATCTGTGAAGCCATCTGGTCCTGGACTTTTGCTGGTTGGGATTTTTTTTTTTTATTATTACTGATTCAATTTCATTGATGGCAATCAGTCTGTTCAAATATTCTATTTTTTCTGATTCAGTTTTGGTAGGCTGTATGTTTCTAGAAATTTATCCTTCTAGGTTTTCTAATTCACTGGCATATCATTTTTCATAATATTCCCTTCTAAGTCTTTATATTTCTGTGGTGTCAGTTGTTATTTTTCCTCTTTTTAAAAATTTTTTTTTAAGATTTTATTTATTTATTTGACAGAGACAGATCACAGGAAGGCAGAGAGGCAGGCAGAGAGAGATGGGGGAGAAGCAGGCTCCCTGCTGAGCAGAGAGCCCGGTGCAGAACTCTATCCCAGCATCCTGAGATCATGACCTGGTCTGAAGGCAGAGGCTTAACCCACTGAACCACCCAGGCACCCTATTTCTACTCTTTATTTTTTTTTAAATACTTAGTATAATTTTATCAATAACCAAAAGTTCTGAGCATGTTATATTTTGATAATAGAGAATACATGATACTTTTCTGCTTGTAACAGTTAATAGAAACCATGTTTTGCTATGAAATTTGATTTAAATACAAACCTAGCTTGTTAAACATGTTTTGCTATAGCATTTGTTTTTATTTTATTTTATTTTATTTTTTCTGTGTTCCAAGATTCATTGTTTATGCACCACACCCAGTGTTCATGTAATACATACTTTTCTTAATACCCAGCACTAGGCTCACCAAACCCCCCCAACCCCCATCCCTCCAAACCCTCAGTTTGTTTCTCAGAGTCCACAGCCTCTCATGGTTTGTCTCCCCCTCTGATTTTCCCTAACTCACTTCTCTCCTTCTCTCAAGGTCCTCCGTATTATTCCTTATGCTCCACAAGTAAGTGAAGCCATATGCTAATTGACTCTCTCTACTTGACTTATTTCACTCAGCATAATCTCCTCTAGTCCTGTCCATGTTCATACAAAAGTTGGGTATTCATCCTTTCTCATAGAGGCATAATACTCCATTGTATATATGGGCCATATCTGATAAAGAAGATATGGCCCATATATACAATTATCCATTCATCTGTTGAAGGGCATCTTGATTCTTTCCACAGTTTGGCAACTGGGGCCATTACTGCTTTGGACATTGGGATACAAGTGGTCCTTCTTTTCACTGTATCTTTGGGGCAAATACCCAGTAGTGCAATGCAGGGCCATAGGGTTATTTCTCCTCTTTAATTTTTGATTTTATTTATTTAAGTCCTCTCTCTATTTAAAAAAAATTTTGCTTTGTTCTTCCAATAATACCACCAAGAAAGTAAAAAGACAACTCACAGAATGGGAGAAAGTATTTGTAAATCATATATCTGATAAAAGTCTTATCTCCAAAATATATAGAAGACACTTATGATTCAACCAATAAAAAAAAAAAATGGGGGATGCCTGGGTGGTTCAGTTGATTAAGCATCTGCCTTTTGCTTGGGTCATGATCCCAGGGTGCTGGGATAAAGTCACTGCTATCACACTGAAATAACACTAGACACCTATTAAAATGGCTAAAATGAAAAGACTGATCATAACAGGTCTTGGTGAGATGTAGAAAAACTGGAACTCTCACATACTATTGGCAGGAATATAAATAGCATAAACCCTTTTTAAAAATATTTTATTTGAGAAAGAGAGTGTGCACGAGCACAGGGGTGGGCAGTGGGCAGTCTTCCTCTGACTTTTCAGCAGAAAGTCAGAAAGAAGCAGACTTTCTGCTGAGCGGGGAACCTGATACAGGACTTGATCCCAGGACCCTGGGATCATGACCTGGGCTGAAGGCAGACACTTAAAACTGAGCTACCCAGGAACCCTGTATAAATCGTTTAAAAAAACAGTTTTCCAGTTTTAGGAAGTTAAATATACACCTACCAAATGCACGTCTAGGTATTCATCCAAGAGAAATGTCAGCATATGTCCATACAAGGACCTGGATATTAATAGCCATAGTAGCTTTATCATCAACAGCCAAAAACTGTGAGCAACCAAAATGCTCACCAACAGGTGAATGGATAAACAAATTCTGGTATTTCCATACAATAGAATATTACTCAGCAATAAAAAGGAACTATTGATACAATGATGAATCTCAAAATAGATGAATAGATAATTATACTGAGTGAAAAATGACATACCAAAAAAAAAGTGCATACATAGTGTATGATTCCACTTACAAAATTCTAGCAAATGCTTACTAAACTATAGTGACAGAAAGTACAGGGGTGGTTGCCTGAGACAGGGATATAGCAAGATGAGGGGCCCAAAAGAGATGAATTATAAATAGGCACAAGGAAACTGTTGGAGGTGATAGATGTATTCATAACATTGGTTGTAGTGATAGTTTCACAGGTTTATATATATGTCAAAATTTATCAAATTTTCACGTTAAATATATGTACTTTGTCAATTTTAGCTTTAAAAGCCATATATATACACAAATGTATATATATATATATGTGTGTGTATGCACATACATATGTATACACATGCATACATATGCCAAAGAACAAATATATGGTCTCCCAAATACTTCAGCTAAACCACCTCTTCCCACGCCAATCCATTCTTTGCTCCCCTCCCAGAATAAATTTTTTAAAGTATATGACATTCCCCATAACTCTTTTTCTTAAATTTTTCAGTGGCTCCTAGTAAATATAGATCTTAAGGAAGCTCTTAATCTAATCTCATCTTCCTTTCTAGGCTCATCTCTTTCTGGTCCCCTTCAAGAGCTTTCTATACCAGTACATTCCTCATTTAGTCTGCGAACATCCACTTTCTCCTGCTTAGAATGTCTTTACCC
The DNA here is from genome assembly GCF_011764305.1 of Mustela putorius furo. NCBI lineage: Eukaryota > Metazoa > Chordata > Mammalia > Carnivora > Mustelidae > Mustela > Mustela putorius. Next base: position 51,294,895 of record NW_025422005.1, read on the forward strand.
TTCTGTGACCTGTACCAACTTCTGAGCCTGGAAAATTTCTATTCAGTCTCCAAGACCCATTTCTTTTCTTTTCTTTCTTTCTTTTTTTTTTATTTGTTTTTAATATTTTATTTATTTGTCAGAGAGAGAGAGAGAGAGAGCAATCGCGCGCACAAGCAGACAGAGTGGCAGGCAGAGGCCAAGAGAGAAGCAGGCTCTCTGCTGAGCAAGGAGCCCAGTGTGGGACTCGATCCCAGGACCCTGGGATCATGACCTGAGCCGAAGGCAGTGGCTAAACCAACTGAGCCACACAGGTATCTCTTCAAGACCCATTTCAAATAGCATATCTATGTGAAGCCTTTCCCCTTTCCTCCAAACCTTCTCTCTCTCTCTCTCCTCATTGTTCTCAAAATTCTTGGCACTTACTCTTTTTAATAGCTTTCTATTTTAAAGCTTATGGTGTTTTTTTTTTTGATTGAAACATAATTGACATACAACATATTAGTTTCAGATCTATAATACGATTCCCTATTGGTACATATTGTAAAACAATCACAACGATAAGTCTAGTTAACCTCATCACCATATATAGTTAAAAAATTTTTTTCTTGTGATGAGAATTTTTAAGATAGATTCTTTTAGCAACTTCCAAATAAACAATATATTATTATTGACTATGGTCACTGCTTGTTTTTTATCTGTCTTCTTCACTAAGAAAGACATTGTGTCTCTTAGTTTTTCCAGAGCTTAACACAGTACCTGATACATAGTAGCAATTCAGTAAATGTTAAATGAATTAAAGTACATTCTTTGGTGATTATCAATAGTTTTCATATATTTTATGATGTTTTAATACTTTTAATAATAAAGCAATTAGTTTTAATATGTTGTTGTGGAGGCCTCCAAAATAAGCACATAAATATTCTATGCATTTACTGAAAATCAGTTTTATAAAACTGGTAAAATAAAATGATTTTGTATTATATTAAGGACCTACGCCACAAACCAACTATCAGACAGTCAAAAATTTGCCAAAGAAATTCTGAAGATCACCTAGTAAGAAAAGATAAAAAGAGAGATGTGGTTAATTCATCCTTCAGACTAAAGGGTATATTCTCATTTTGACGTTCAGCGATTTATATATGCAACTCCCATTAATGCTAATGGGAATTTTGCACATAAATTCTCACAAACTGAAATGAGAACACATCCCTAAATGTGCAAACCAGGGATACATGAAGATGCTATAATTTCAAAGCCTAAAAAACTAAGCCCATAATTAAAACGTGTGGATCTCTTGGTGGCAGCAGATTGAGTTGCTAACACACAGGCCCAATTCATCACAATATATCTACAACCTTCCAACCTCTACCAGTCCTGGAAGGCAGCAGGTGCTGGTGAACAGGAGACTGCCTTGACCAGGGGAAAGGTCAGTCTGATAGAAACTTCATCTGGAGAAGGGGGAAAGGCAATGGCAAGGTAGGGTACTGCCTGGGGAGGTTGAAAACCTGCCAAAGATCCTTTTTTTCCTGTTCCTGCAGTCTTCCTTTGTCCTTTCACTTGATGGTTGTATCTGCTTAGAAGAGGATTTTTGATTCTAAAACCTTTGAATGAGAACCAAATAATCTATTCTGTAAGAGGCTATTTGAAAAGCTGATTTATTAATAACAAACCATTAAATATGCTCTTTTGGGGAGAATCAACTGGTATTTCTGAAAATCCAAAACAAATATAAGGTGAATACAGATGTATGATTTCAGGGGTTCTTAGGGTGACTCAGTCAGTTGGGCAATTGCCTCTTAATTTCATGATCTTGGGGTCATGGGATCAGCCCTGTGCCTGGCTCCACACTCCGTGAGGAGTCTGCTTAAGAGTCCCTCTCTGACCCGCCTTCCTGCTCGTGTGCCGCTTCCTCTTTCTAAAATAAATAAATAAATCTTTAAAAAAACCAAATACATGATTTCACATAATACATGATCATAATCACTAGATCTTACAGACTCATTAAAATTTCAACAGCTTAGTCTTAATACTTCTTTAATAATTTACTTCCATATTCAATCCCACCAAAAGTGTAAGAATCTGTACACACTGAGTAGAGCCTAATGAAAAGCACATTGAACTTGGAGTTCAAAGATATGGATTCAAGTTCCACTTACTGGCACTAGATATGAAATCTCTGCGAGCCATAATATCTTCTATTGTAAATGAGAGGTAACAATCTTGTTCTGTCCATCTCTTAAAATATTTATGATGCTCAAATTAGCAGTTTAAATGAAAGCCATTTGAAAATGCAACATCCATTCCTGTGCTCAATAATAATTTTTCTAAATTAAATATATGTTACCCCCTAAATACTACAGAAATGGCCTCTTTTACTAAAAAAGAACCTAATGCCCAACAGAAAATATCTTTCATAATTCCATTTCCTCTCTCCTCCCACTATGATCGTCAACTCTGGCCCTTATCTTTGGTCATCCTCCAATCCAATAATGAGTACCTTGTTTCACTTAAGTGACCTAAAACCACAGTGTGAAACTCTGGAAGCAGGAGAAGAATAATAAATTACACTAGGAGTCATGAGACTTTATTCTAGTCCCAGTTCTACCAGTAGTACCAAATATGTGCCAAACACTGTGCTAGGAGCTAGAAGCTAGAAATACTTCACTGAACAAGATTAAGCTTCAACTTCATGGAAATCATCCCTGACACATCCACCCCATCACTGCCCATATTCAAACAAACACTGAATCCTGTCATTTTTGAAAAAGATTTTATTTTTAATTAATCTCTTACCCGGTGTGGGGCTTGAACCCACAACTCCAAGATTAAGAGTTGCATGCTCCACTGAGAGAGCCAGCCAGGTGTCCCTGAATCCTCCCATTTTTACTGTGAATCCAGCCATTGTCTCCATCTTTCCTGGTCCACGATGGCATCATTTCATCATCTCTTGTATAGACTACTACCATAACCTGCTAACTAGGTTACCTACATTCCACTCTTGGCACTTATTGTAACTGCAATCCTTTCAAACCTAAATCTGGTCCTGTTACTCCTCATGCTTAAAACACTTAAATGACTTCTAAATGTTCTAGAAATAAGGTTGAAATTTTTATTGTGGCCTACAAGAGCCCATATGATTTGGTCATTCCTACTTCTCAAACCTCATCAATCCCTTTTCCTCTCCTCAACTACATCACTTTCTTTTAGCTTCTTTGAAGTGCTAATGTCCTACCTTCAAAACCACACCACCATTAACTTACTGTTCCCTCTGTCTTTTCATGTAGTTAACTCTTACTTATCTTTTTTTTTAAAGATTTTATTTATTTATTTGACAGAGAGAGATCACAAGTAGGCAGAGAGAGAGGAGGAAGCAGGCTCCCTGCTGAGCAGAGAGCCCGATGCGGGACTCAATCCCAGGACCCTGAGATCACGACCTGAGCCAAAGGCAGCGACCCAACCCGCTGAGCCACCCAGGCACCCTAACTCTTACTTATCTTAACTGAATCATCACTTCTGAAGGAATGCCTTTCTTGTGCTCCCTTACTTGGTCAAATCTCCCTTTATATATTCTCATAGTATCATGAAAATCTCTTCAGCACTTAGCCCTCGTTATTTAATTATTAGCTGTCTCCTCCGATGAACCATAAGCTCTGTAAGAGCATGATTTGTACCTGTTTTTGCTTATCACTATTTTTTTCTCAGCACCTGTCAAAATACCTTGTACATAGTAGCCCACATTTTATTAAATTACTACATTAACCATCTAATTTTAGTAATAAAGCAAGTCAGTGGCATTTATATCTTATTAATAATAATGGAAATTCTGAGAAGGCAGGGATTTTTGTCTGTTTTATTCCCTGATATATATACTCAGTGCCTAAAACAGTGGTTGGCACATATTAGGTACTCTGTAAGTTTTTCTTGAATTAATGAACTAAGAGATTAGTGGGATAATTCAATGAAATCCTGAACACAACCACTTCCTTGCTGAGTGACCTGGGGAAGTCACCCAATCTCTTTGAGATTCTGTTTCCTCATCCAAAAAATGAAGATAATATCAGGTGTTATAGCCTCCTCACAGGGTTAGTTAAGAATTAAAGGAGATCATGTAAACTATGAAGGGCTATATAAGTTAAAAGACCCAAACCAGTATTTTTTGACCCCCAACTATATGGTAGGCAGTAGACTAGGCATTGTGCTTAAGAAATGATAGGACAGTAAGTCTCTCTGTGCCAGTCACCACATTAAAAAACCCTAAAATCTCGTGCTTTTTCCTCTTCATTTCTTTCCCCTCTCTCTACCGTAATTCATTTTGATTATTCACATACTCTCTTGCACTATGAAATACAGGAATGCTGGAAAATACAAGGCACAAAAAGAAAAAAAAAAGAAAAAGTAAAAGAAAAAAAGAAGTATCTAAGGCTGGATAAAGTAAATTTAGAACTTGGATAAATTTAGAAATGGATAAAGTAGAATTTAGAACTTGAACAAGAGATTCAGCAAAATTCTAAATGTTGAGGAGGGACATGCATTGAGGCATTTCACATAATTCGCAGGCTAAAGAACTGAGGACAAAACTGGTTCTCTTGGGATGCCACTGAATGATTTGGGTTAAAAAATGAATATGGGCACCTGGGTGGCTCAGTGGGTTAAGCCTCTGCCTTCAGCTCATGTCATTATCCCAGGGTCCTCGGATCAAGCCCCACATCAGGCTCTCTGGTTGGCAGGGAGCCTGTTTCCCCCTCTCTGCCTATTTGTGATCTCTCTATCTCTCTCTGCCAAATAAATATAGTTCTTTCTCTCTTGTACAGCACAGGTTTGAACTGTGTAGGTCCACTTATATGTGGATTTAAAAAAATTTTTTTTTAATTTTCTACAGTATTTTCTTCCTTATGATTTTCTAACATTTTCTTTCCTCTAGCTTATTGTATATAATATATAATAAATATAACATACAAAAATATATGTTAATCAACTGATTATATTATCAGTGAGGCATCCAGTCAACAGCAGGCTTCCAGTAGTTAAATTTTTGGAGAATCAAAAGTTATCTACAGATTTGCAGCTGCCCGGGGAGGGGAGCACCTAACCCCTACATTGCTCAAGGGTCGACTATATTGAAAGTTGAATGAATAACATTTTTTTCCTGAATAAAATTACCCAGGAAACTTTAATTGGTTGGTAGAAAAAAGCATGGATATGAGTTGTGGATAGTGGCACTATAGCTCCCTTTTCTTTACTCCACACAACACTTTGTGGTTGAGATGATCATGAACCCAACATGCTGACAGCAATCATTACATTTCAAGTTGCCTATCCCAGAAAAAGAGAAGTCTTGTTCTTACTATCCCCATCACAATCCACAGGCAACTATCATCCCTTCACCCTCTCCCCGAATAATTACTGTTGTCATTGGGATCCAAACAAAGTCCTCCAGATAGCTTGTTAATACAATGCATTCAGGCATTGTACTCAGTGTTTTCTATCCAGAAATACTCAGTTTGCTGGGATGCACATATGCAATGTAGTAACACAAGCCAAGGGAACAAAGCATGACTAAGGATGCTTTGGCTTTCTTAATTTTATTCACTATTTTAAGAGAAGTACACAGCTTTACTATTTTTTTATTTTTAAAAGATTAGACTACCTGATTTATTTTGTTTGCTTGTTTTTTAGATTTACCTGTACTTCAGAGAGAAAGAGTGCAGGGGTGGTGGGGGGGCAAAGGGAGGGAATCCCCAGCAGATAGCAGAGCCTGAATGCAGGGCTCGACCCCACAACCTATGAGATCATGATCGTAGCAGAAACCAAGGGTTGGACATTCAACCAACTGAGCCACCCAGGTGCCCCGAGAAGTACACATTTTTAATTATACAATCAAATTGAGAGGTCTCATTCACTTAGGTTTATTGATTAAAAGGAAAGCATGAAATTCTTCCCTTTGAAAATATTTTTTTAAATGTTATATTCACTTGACTCTGATAAGAACACCCAAGATTTGTCTTTAAGGAGCCTCCAAAACCATGGCAATCTTTTTTACCAAAAAACTAGAACTAGAGTAAGGTCTTTGAACCTAGTGACTTTCAGAAAAGACTTTTCCATGATTTTCACAAGAATGATAGCATTTTTCCTCCTGCTGTTGTTGTGTATTTTTCCTAACGTATAGCTTCTCTACTATAATTACACAATATTTGTGTTCTGTGAAATTAATGTTATTTAAGAAGTGATTGTACTTTTTGACCACTTTAATCTATTCCAAAGGGAAATAGAACATTTAAGTTTTCTCTTATAAAATGAGTAAGTCGTAGGAAAGTAATATATAGCATGGTAATAATACTGTTTGGGTATTTTAAAGTAGCTAGGAATCTTGAAAGGTCTTATCACAAGAAAATAATTATAACTATGTATGGTGATGGACGTTAACTGGACTTATTGTGGTGAACATTTTATAATATATGCAAACATCAAATCATTACACTGTACACTTGAAACTAATATAATGTCAATTATAGCTTAATTGTTTTTAGTTTTAAAAATAAAGCTGATTGTAAAAACAGTGGGGAAAAAGAAAGTTTGGAAGATTTCTGGTTCCTAGCAACAAGGGAGAATAAAGGAATTTATAATGCATAAGTATATTCTAGTTTTGAGGTGAAAGTTAGGTGATCAAATCATCATTAGCATACAAGACTAGATAAAAATGACTGAGATTTATAGACCCATTATTATCAAATGATAAATAAGGCAGAAATTTTTAGTATGTTGGTATTTTTAAAGTACAGAATCAAAATAAATAGCATAGCTCCAAACTGCCAAAAAAGAACCTCAAAATAAGTTGTCAAATGAACAGCTAGCAATTCAAAACAAACATGCATGTGTTCCCAATGCTGTGTGAATAACAACCTTCCTCCTGCAACTGATATATAGCCAACAGCTGCATGTAGTACAAATCATGTTCTCTAATTACTCTACCTCCATATATCCTACTTGTATTGTGCAAACTCTCACTGTAAGAGAAATGTCTATTCATTATACCTGCCATTCTCTCTGCAAAATTCAGCCAGCAAACCTATCACACCAAAACTATAGTAACTCTTTGCCATTCAAGAAACTTCAAATATAAGGAATAGTTCTAGTGGCACAATAGAATTCTGGCTCTGTCACATACTAGCTATGTGACCTTAAGAAATTTACTGAATCTCCCTGAGTCTTGGTTTCCTCATCTATTCACTGAAGACAGTAATACTCTCTTTAAGGTACTAGTGAGAATTAATTGAGATGCTGTTAACCTCAAAACATAAATGCAGGGCACCAGGGTGGCTCAGTGGGTTAATCCACTGCCTTCGGCTCAGGTCATGATCTCAGGGTTCTGGGATTGAGTCCTGCATCGGGCACTCTGCTCAGCAGGGAGCCTGATTCCTCCTCTCTCTCTCTCTGCCTGCCTCTATGCCTACTTGTGATCTCTCTCTGTCAAATAAATAAATAAAATCTTTTAAAAAAATGCAAAAATTGGGGCGCCTGGGTGGCTCAGTGAGTTAAGCCGCTGCCTTCAGCTCAGGTCATGATCTCGGAGTCCTGGGATCGAGTCCTGCATCGGGTCACTGCTCAGCAGAGAGCCTGCTTCCCAATCTCTCTCTCTGCCTGCCTCTCCATCTACTTGTGATTTCTCTCTGTCAAATAAATAAATAAAATCTTTAAAAAAAAATGCAAAAATTTCAGGGAACTGTAGCTATTAGACAAGTGACTTCAATGTGAAATCTATCAGAATACCCCCATTAAAAGTGACTTAAGCAATAAAGACCTTAATTATCTTACATAATTAGAAGTATGAAGGTTGGATGCTCCAGAGTTGAGAGCTGAAAGAAGTAGCTCAATGCTGTCAACAAAAACACAGGCTCTAAAATACCTCTTCTTCTCAAACTATTCCAAAAAATAAAAGAGGAAGGAAATATTCCAAATTCATTCTATGAGGCCAGAATTTTCCTGACACCAAACCAGACAAAGACACTGCAAAAAAAAGAGAGAACTACAGACCAATATCTTTGCTGAACTTAGATGCAACCCTCAACAAAATATTAGCAAAATGAACCCAATACTTAAAAAAAAATCATTCACTGACAAAATCGGAGGGGAGACACACCATAAGAGACTCTCAATTATAGGAAACAAACAGCGTTTCGGGGGTGGGGAGGATGGGTGAAATAGATGATGGGGATTAAGGAATACACTTGTGACGAGCACTGGGTAATGTATGGAAGTGTTGAATCACTACATTACACACCTAAAACTAGTATCACACTCTATGTGAACTAAGTGGAATTAAAATAAAAACTTAACAACAAAAAGAAACTGAATAGGACTCAAACAAATGGAAAGATATTCCACGCTCATGGCTTGGAAGAACAAATATTGTTAAAATGTCTGCACTACCCAAAGCAATCTACAGGTTTAATGCAATCCTTATCAAAATACCAACAGCATTTTTCGCAAAACTAGGACAAATACTCTTAAAATTTGTCTGGAACCACAAAGACTCCAAATAGCCAGAGCAGTCTTGACAAAGAAGAATAAAACTGAAGGTATCATAATCCCCGACTTTGAGATATACTACAAAGCTCTAGTGGTCAAAACGGTATGGTACTGGCACAAAAATAGACCCACAGATCAATGGGACAGGATAGAGAGCCCAGAAATAAACCCACGATTAGATGGTCAATCAGTCTTCAATGGAGGAGGCAAGAATATGCAGTGGGAAAAAGACAGTCTCTTCAACAAATGGTGTTGGGAATACTGGACAGCTACATGCAAAAGAATGAAACTGGACCACTTTCTTACACCATACACAAAAATAAACTCAAAATGGATCAAGGACCTAAATGTGAGATGTGAAACCATAGAAATCGTAGAAGAGAGCACAGGCGATAATTTCTCTGAATCAGCCATAGCAACACTTTTCTAGATCTGTCTTCTGAAGCAAGGGAAATAAAAGCAAAAATAAACTATTGGGAACTCTACACAACTGAAAAATTATTGAACACTACCTCTGAAACTAATGAGGTACTACTCTATGTTAGCTAATTGAATTTAAATAAAAAAATAAATAAACCATTGGGACCACATCAAAATTAAAGGCTTCTGCACAGCGAAGGAAACAATCAATAAAACTAAAAGACAACCTACCAAATTGGAGAAGATACTGGCAAATGACATATCCAATAAAGGGTTAGTGTCCAAAATATATAAAGAACTTATACAACTCAAAACCACAAAAATAAATAATCCAATTTAAAAATGGGCAGAAGATATGAACAGACCTGTCTTCCAAAGAAGACATATAGATGGCTAACAGACATACGAAAAGATGCTCAACATCACTCATCATCAGAGAACTGCAAATCAAAACCACAATGAGGTACCATCTCACACCTGTCAGGATGGCTAAAATCAAAAGCATAAGAAACAACAAATGTTGGCGAGGATGTAGAGAATAAGGAAACTTCCTGCGCTGGTGGGGAGGGGAATGCAAACTGGGAATGCAAACTGCAGCTGCTATGGAAAACAGTATGGACATTCTCAAAAAATTAAAAACAGAATTTCCCATATGATCTAGTAAATTGCACTACTGGGCATTTACCCAAAGAATACAAAGGCACGATTTTGAAAAAATACATGCAACATTCTTTACAATAGGCAAATTATGGAAGCAGTTCAAGTGTCCACTGATAGATGAATGGGTAAAGAAGAAGTAGTAAATACATACAATGGAATATTACTCAACCATAAGAAAGAATGAAAGCTTGCCATTTGCAATGACATGAATGGATCCTGAGAGTGTAATACTAAGTGAAATAAGTCAGTCAGAGACAGACAAATATCATGTGATTTCACTCATATGCCGAATTTTAAAAAGAAGACAAAGAAACAAAGAAATGAAAGAGATAAACCAAACAAAAAAAAATATGCATTATTAACTATAGAGAACAAACTGGTGGTTATCAGAGGGGAGGTTTATGGGAGATGGGTGAAATAGGTGAAGGGGATTAAGAGTACACTTATCACAATGAGCACTGAGTAATGTATTGTTGAATTGAGAATTGTTGAATCACTATATTGTATATCTGAAACTAATATAGCACTGTATGTTAACCATACTGGAATTAAAACACACACAGACAGACACACATACACACACAGAGGCTCTATTTTTCTGCTCACTCTCCTTGGTCCTCATGCTTAGTCACATGATAGAGATGTCAGAGTTCCAAATATAACATCTTCATGCCACTGTTCCAAGCAGAAAAGAAGGGGATAAAGGCTTTCTCATCAAGCCTTTCATTTTATCCAAGAAGAAAAATAGGCATTTCCTTACAACCCATTAGTTAAAATGAGTCTCATGGCCATTCCAAGGTGCAAAGCAACTAGAAAGCAAGAATGTAGAATGAAGGTACAAGATAGGCAATATGAATCCCTACCAGGGTGGAAATTTCACAATCTCAAACAAGTGGCTTCCTTGGTCAACACATAGGAAACAAGCACCTGCATTTCTCTTATCTGCAATGAAATACTTTGAACCTAAAAGTGACCTCCTCTGACAGCTGATTGGCCAGAACTAGTTCCATGGCACAGTCTGATTATAAGGGAGCTGAGAAATGAAGCTTTCCATGTGCTTAGAAAACAACATTGGTCAATATGATAATGGCTACTACACCACCCATGTAGCTTTTCTTTTCTCTAAATTCAACATATTCTTTTTCAGAATACTGTCTTTAAAAAAATAAGACTTTATTTTTAAGAGTACTTTTAGGTTCATATCAAAATTGAGAGGAAAGTAGATAGTTTATATATACCTACTGCCCTTCCACATTCATAGCCTCTCCAAAACTATCAGCATCTCCCACCAGAGTGATATGTTTGTTACAGCTAATGAACCTACACTGATATATGATCACCAGAGTACATAGTTGACATGAGGGTTCACTCTTGCTGTTGTACACTCTATGTGTTTGGACAAATCTATAAAGACATATATCCACCATTATATTATCATCCAGAATAGTTTCACTTTCATAAGAGTCCTCTTTGTTCTGCCTATTTATCCCTTCCAACCCCCCTAACTGCCAGCAACCACTGGTTCTTTTCCTTTTCCCATAATTTTGCCTTTATCAGAATGTCATATAGTTGGAATCATACAGTAAGTAAAATTTTTCAGGTTGGGCTCTCTCACTTATTAATATACACTTAAGTTTCCTCCATGTTTTTCCTGGTCTGATTATGTCATTTCTTTTTTAGCATTGACTAATACTGCATTATCTGGATATACCACAGTTTATTTATCTATTCACCTACTACAAGACATGCTGCTTCCAGGTTTTCACAGTTATGAATAAAGCAGCAAATATCCATTGCAGGATTTTGTGTAAACATAAGTTTTCAACTCCTCTGAATAAATACCAGCAAGTAATATTGCTGGATTATATGGTAAGAATATGTTTAAATTTGTAAGAAACTGTCTTCCAAAGTGGCTCTACCATTTTGTGTACCCACCAGCAATCGAAAACTCTTGTGGTTCCATATCTTCATCAGCATTTGGTTTTGTCAGTGTTTTGAGTTTTAGCCATTCTAATAGGTGTGTAGTAGTATCTCATTGTTTTAATTTGCATTTCTCTGATGACATATTATGTGGAGCATCTTTTAATATGCCTATTTGCCAACTGTATCTCTTCTTTGGTGAGGTGTTTTCTGCTCATTTTTTAATTGAGTTGTTCATTTTCTTATTGTTAAACTTTAAGAATTTTTTGTATGTTTTAGTAACAGTCCTTTATCAGATATGTTGTTTGCAAATATTTTCTCCCTTTCTCTGGCTTGTCTTCTCATTCCCTTCACAGTCTCTTTTGTAGACTAGAAGTTTTTAAATTGAATGAAGTCCAGCTCATCAATTTTTTTCTTTCATGGATCATGGTTTTAGTGTCTTATCTAATCAGTCATCACATGCCCAAAGTCATTTATACTTCATCCTATGTTATCTTAAAGGAGTTTTGTAGTTTTGCATTCCATTTAGGTCTGTGACCCATTTTCAGTTAATTTTTGTGAAGAATGTAAGGTCTGCTTCTAGATTCTTTTTTTTTTTTGTATGTAGATGTCCAGTTTTTCCAGTATCATTTGTTGAAAGGCTATCTTTGCTCTATTGTGTTGTCTTTGCTCTTTTGTCAAAGACCAACGGACACCTTTATGTGGGTCTATTTCTGGGTTCTTTATTCTGTTTCATTGATCTATTTATTTTGTCACCAGTACCACATTGTCTAGATTATAGTAAGTATACTACATAATAATAGTAGTAATACTACTATATGTAGTATTAATTATTTGACTTTGTTCTTCTTCAATATTACATTGGCTATTCTGGGTCTTTTGTTTGTCCACACAAACTATAAAGTCAGTTTGTCAATATCCACAAAATAATTTGCTTAGATTTTTATTGGGATTGCATTGTATCCATAGATTAAGTTAGGAAGAACTGACATCTTGACATCTTGATCAAGTCTTCCTAACCATGAACATGGAACACTGGTCCATTTATTCTTTGATTTTTTTTATCAGAGGTTTTTTTAAGAACAATAAATCACATTTTTATTGTGAAATATTTCAAACATATAGAAAAGTGTACAAAATAATATAACAAACTCATGTACATTATTCTTATTTGGACATGTTTATATGAATTATATTTTCTGAATTCTTTCTTCCTTTTTTGTTTTTATCATCTTTACCATTTTTAAGTGTAAAGTTCAGTAATATTAAATATATTTGTGTCATGAAACAAATCTCTAGAACTTTTCATCTTATAAATCTGAAACCCCATTTTACTGAACAATAACTCTCTCTCTTCCTTATCCCAACCTAGTAACACAATTCTGCTTTCTGTTTCTTTGAATTTGACAACTTTAGATAACTCATATAAGTAGAATCATACACTATTGTTCTTTTTTGACCAATATTACACTTAACATAATGTCCTTAAGGTTCATCCATGTTATAGGATGTAACAGAATTTCCTTTCTTTTTAAAGCTGAGTAATATTCACTTATTTATCCATATATTCACTGATGGACATTTAGGTTATATCCCATCTCTTATCTATTATGAATAGTGCTGCTGTGAACATGGGAAATTTCTCTGAGACCCTGCTTTCTTTATGTGTCTAGAAATTGCTGGATCATATGGTAGTTCTGTTTTTAACTGTGTTTAGGAACTTCCATGCTGTTTTCCATAGTAGTGCACCATTTTACAATCCCACCAAAAGTCCAATCCACCAAGGATTCCAATTTCTTCTCTATACCCTTGTCAACACTATTTTCTGGTATCGTGTGTCTGAGTGTATGTGTGTATTTATGTAGCTATCTTAATGAGTGTGAAGTGATATCTCATTGTGGTTTTTTTAGTGTACAATAAATTTTTCCAGTTTTATGGAGAAACAATTGACATACATCACCATATAAATTTAAGGTGTGCAACATGATCGTTTGATTTACATATATTGTTAAATAATTACCACAATAGGTTTAGTTAACATTTATCATCTTATATAGATACAATAAAAAGGAAAGAAAAAATTTCTCCTTGTGATGAGAACTGTTAGGATCTACTCTCTTAACAACTTATATACCCTACAGCAGTGTTAACTATAGTCATCATGCTATACATTACATCCTGGTGCTTATTTACCTTATAACTGGAAGTTTGTAGCTTTTGGCCATCTTCCTCCAATCCTCTTCCCATCCCCAATGCCCCTCCACCCCACATCTCTTATCTCTGATAACCACAAGTCTGATTTCTTTTAACTCGAAAAGATATCTGTACTCTCACTCTCATGTTCATAGCAACATTATTTATAATAGTTAAGGCACAGGAATATTGATGGATGATTGGATAAAGAAGTTATACACACACACACATACACACACACACACACACCATATATAATGAAATACTATTCAGTCATTTACAAATATTTTCTCCCTTCCATTGGCTGCCTTTCTCACTCTATTGAATGATGCACAAAAGGTTTTAAGTTTTATGTAGTCCCATTTGTGTACGTATATATATATATATTTTGTTGCCTGTGCATTTAGTGTCATATCCAAGAAATCATTGCCAAGTACAATGTTATATAGCTTTTTTTCCTTTTTCTTTTTTTTCTAGGAGTTTTGTCATTTGGGGTTTTATGTTTAGGTTTTTAATCCATTTTTAATTAATAATTGTATATGGTGTAAGGCAAAAGCCCAACTTCATTCTTTTGCATATGGATATCCAATTTTTCTGACACCATTTGCTGAAAAGACTGCCTTTTCCCCATTGAGTGGTCTTAGGACTCTTGTTGAAGATCATTTGACTATATATATGAGGATTTCTTTCTGGCCTCTCAATTTTATTCCATTGATCTATTTGTCTGTCTTTATGCTAGTATGGCACTGTTTTGATTACTTTTGTTTTGGCTTTATAATACATTTTGAAATCAGGAAATATGAGTCCTCCAACTTTGTTCTTCTTTTTCAAAATTGTTTTGGCTATTCACAGTTCCTTGAGATTCCAAATGAATTTTAAAATGAGTTTTTCTCCATCTTCAAAAAAATGTCTTTAGGTATTGATTTGAATTGCATTGAATCTGTAGATAGCTTTGGGTGGTATGGATGTCTTAACAATAGTAAGTCTCCCAATCCATGAACATGGGATGTTTTTCCATTCATTTGTCTTTAATTTTTTTCAGCAATGTTTTGTAGTTTTCAGTGTACAAGTCTTTCACTTTCTTGGTTAGGTTTGTTCCTAAGTATATTATTCTTTTTGATCCTATTGTAAATGGAATCATTCTTCCTAATTTCCTTCTTGATTATTTGTTAGGGTATAGAAATGTAAATTATTTTTGTGTTCTGATTTTGTATCCTACAATTTTGCTGAATTCATGTATTCTACTTTCATCAGAGTTTTATAATTTCCCTTATATAGATCTTGTATCTATTTTGTTACTTTTTCTTTTTTTTTTTTGTACAATAATCTTACTTCAATTTGGCTTCTATTCTTCCTTTTATTCATTTTTAAAAAGACTTTATTTATTTATTTGACAGAGAGGGTGCATGACCAAGGGCAATGGACACAGAGAAAAGGAGAAGGACAAGCAGACACCGTGCTGAGCATGGAGCCCAAGTTCACTAGGGGCTTGATCCCCGTACCTGGAGATCACAATCTGAGCCAAAGTCAGATGTTTAACCTACTAAGCCATCCAGGCACCCCTACTCTTCCCTTTATTTTTTTAATCATTATAAACATATTTATTTTATAACCTCTTTCAAACTGTTCCATTATTTCTAGTTCTTGGGGTGCTAATTCTGTTGACTGCGTCTGTTAACTCTCCCTCAGAAAGGCTTTTTTTCTTTTTGTGGTTGGTAATGTTTTTCTATTCTGTTTTCAGAAAAGTTTATTCATTCTATAGTAGTCATAGTTGCCCTGGATTCTGAGAGTAAAGATACCTATGTTCAAGCTTGTTTTTATAAACATGTTTCTCCCAGTGTTATGAGTGGCTCTGGACTGTTTCTTTGACTATGAATCCCACATCACACAGGTAGAATAAATCTGGGTATCACACATACTTAACACAAATTTAAGATTTTAATTTCCTAGACAGATGGCAGCCTTCTTTGCCACATACCTGGTCAGAGTATTTTTCTAGCCTGTGAATATATAAACGCTTAAGTCCCAGGGTCTGAACAGGGACATCAATTCCAGCTTTCCTACCTTATGTAGGCCTGCTAGTCAAAACCTCTTTCCTCTACATGAGCATTAAGAACCCAGCCTCTGTTTATAAGTCTTATGTGCCTGCGTAAGTCATCTTTCTCCACACAAGCAATGGGGCCAGCAGTGCAGCTGGTGCACAGGCCCTGAAATCTCACTCACTGCCCTTTCATCAACACAGAGTCATTTACGTGGCCTGATTTGAAGGCTTCAGAGAAGAAACACAACCCAAAGCATCTTCCCCAATCAGAGACATAAAATTCTACCACTGAAGATTAATTCCCATGAGATAAGCATTGTCATCTTCACTTTACATAGACAATATTCTATATTGTTTCGATCTTTTAGACAACTACACTTATCTTGGTGACAGTCTCTCGGTGGCATTTTTCAGAGTGATATTGGCACACATCTACTCAACTATATTGTCCCCATCTATATTCATTTGTTTGGTAAGATCAATAAATTCACATATCAGTGTAAATGACAAAGAGACATTTTACAAATTATCAAGACATGAGCAATGAGAAATTTTTTTTAACAAAATTAAAGAAATAATTGTTCCTAATAGGGAGGGAGATAGTATATATTTCTTGGTTTTTGCCTATATAGCAACACTTGCTCCTATATTTTTTAGTTACAGAATTCTTTTCTGGGATAACCCATTTATGTATTTTAGGTAGAGATGAAGTTAGAGGAGTAAAGTTCCAGGCCTGGCCAACTAGTATGATCCACTCCACTGGCCTCATTTGGTCCATGAATGGGCTTTTCAGCTGGAGCTACTAAGGAAGACGGTCACTGTAAATGAGGTTTGATAAGGTTAGGAGGATTTGAGCCTGTGGTTGCATGCTGCTAATTTTTGCTTCTACATGGAGAGAACTTGGTGAAGAATGACACAGGAGAGACAATTAAGCCAAGAAATGAAAAGAAAATGCAATAGAGACCACTATGTGTTTACTAAAACCTTTTCCTCTTACCTCTGATCACCGTTAAATTGTATTTCTCTGTCTCCCTTGCAGATGATTATAGCCATGTGACTAAACTCTGGCCGGTGACAGTGATCCTCTATGGTCTCCCCCACTTCCACCCCTATCTGTTGGCTAGATGTAAAATCTAGCAGAGGCCTCAGATGCCCTAGAAGTAGCAGGCTAGGAGATGAAATGGGCTTGAAGTCCTAAATTACCACATGGAAGGCTACCCATGGAACATGCTCATTAAATCTATTATGTGTATAGAAATAAAC
Organism: Mustela putorius furo; assembly: GCF_011764305.1. Classification (NCBI taxonomy): domain Eukaryota; kingdom Metazoa; phylum Chordata; class Mammalia; order Carnivora; family Mustelidae; genus Mustela; species Mustela putorius. The sequence goes on from NW_025422005.1 coordinate 51,311,900, forward strand.
TTCTTTGTTTTGAGCTACTGAGATTTGGGTGTTGTTTGTAACAGCATTTAGCCTACCCTGATTAATAGAGAAATACAGAGCCCTAGTGACCTTGTTGGAATCCATAGAGCCATCTAGGTTTGAAGCTAGCTACTCCTCTGGGAAATCTTTTTGCTTAAATTGGTTTGAATTGGGTTTCAGTTTCTTGCAATGAAAAGACTTCTAACACAGGAAGAAATATGTAAAAAAAAAAATCAATAATATCTGAGTGTAAACTGAGTTATTTACAAAATCATTTTGCTTTCTAAGAACTAGAACAATATTAAATTCTAAGTACCTGAGAGTGTTTCTTGGCTTATATATACCAGAAAATTTTTCCTCTAACTCACATAATGATTTTAAATAACAATTACATTGTAGGGGCACCTCGTTTACTCAGTTGGTTGAACATGGGAGTCTTGATCTCAGGGTCATGAGTTCAAGCCCCCCACCAGGTGTAGAGTTTACTTAAAAAAAAGTTACATTGTTAGGTGGTGGGGATTAAGTAGTGCACTTATGTGATGAGCACCAGGGACTGTATGGAAGTACTGAATCACAAAACTGTACATCTGAATGCAATATTATTCTATATGCCAACAAACTAGAATTAAAATAACACTTTAAATAATAGATACATTGTGACTTGTTGAAATAATATGCAATAGACCTTTTTTTTAAGATTTTATTTATTTGACAGACAGAGATCACAAGTAGGCAGAGAGGCAGGCAGAGAGAGAGAGGGGGAAGCAGGCTCCCTGCTGAGCAGAGAGCCCGACACGGGGCTCCATCCCAGGACCCTGAGATCATGACCTGAGCCAAAGGCAAAGGCTTAAGCCACTGAATCACCCAGGCGCCCCTGCAATAGACTTTTTTCTCTTCAATCATTAATATATAATATTCCAGTCATAATTTATCACCAAGACAGATAAGTCAGTATGTGAGAATGCAAAGATAAACTAGGCCTCATAAATTTTTACCTTTAGATCAGAAAGTAAGAAACAAAAAGGAGTTAAAGATCATCTTACCTAACTCTTTCATTCTACAGATGAGAACATTATGGTCCAGGATTTGAAAGTATTTTCCTAAGTTCACACCGTAAGTAGCAGATAGCAAAATCAAAGTTAGAACTCAGATATTTTATAAAAGAGAGGAAGACAATGAAAGTACAGGAGAGTGGGCATCACTGATAAAACAAGGAACCTAAGGTAGGAGGAGGAAATGAGATCTAGGGCACAAGTAGAGGAATAATTCTTAGATTTAAGGATGACTATATTTTAAATTCAACCCAGAAGAGAAGTGTGGGTGTGAATACAGATTAGCTTTTAGGGGGTCTAAGGAATATGCATTTGCCATAAATATTGTTTACTGATTTATCCCATTGTCTCTCTGATCTCCCTTAAGAAGGGAACTATGTAAATATAAACTATGTTCCCTTGAAAGGGAGAGGGCATCAGGTAGCCAGGAAGAGAGGACCACAGGCAAAATCCCAGAGTTGTGGACCATGAATTTTGCCAACTTCGCAGCTTAGCTGAGGCCCACTTCCAATAACAAAAAGTCCAGGAATTAAAATTATGCCAAGAAAACTTTAAAACTATTCAAATGGGCAGATTGACCCAGCACATGAGAATGGGATTTATAGAGTATATGTGTCCCTTGGGATGAAATGGGGAGGGTACTATAAACAGAGACAAGTCCTACCAACAACCAGACAGCTGGTAACAAAGGCCAGGCTGCACAAAGGTCTTTCTGGCTGCCCTTTTACACAGGAGTAAGAAAACCATACATCTCTGTTGGGTGTGAGAGTGATCTGGCTACAGCATCTGTCATTGCATTGATTGCCAGGCTGGCTTCATTAGTTCTGGCTGGCTAGGCTAGGATCTCCTTTCTCTCTTACTTCTCCACATGCGTCTCTTCTCAAACTGCATGCTCTGTCAAAGAGGGCATGCTCCTCTAGTAGGGGGGATCATTCTCCAGAGAAGAGTATACTTATTATCAGAGAATAACCCAACTTCATTCAAGAGCCCCTAAATAATCTCTTAGTTCTAACTTTTTTTTTTCACCCTAAAGGATTATCTGTAGTGCCAACAGCACCCAAAGTGACTAAGACCTCACAGGAAAAGAGCTTCTGGCTCTGGAATGAAAGATTTAATGACGGGAATCCAAAGACTCACATTTTCATCTAGAATGAAAAGTCCAAAAAATTAAGGACATGGTACAAACAACAGTTATGAGGACATTGACACTGTAAGATGTCCCGACCTTTGTACCTCCTCTCTGTATATGACTGGGAGGCAACACAGCATCATGGGCTTTAAAAGCCTTACATTGTGTCTCAGGTCCTGTCTTCATGCTTTCCTAACTTCAATTACCATCTATGCTATACTAATGATTTCCTGTCTAGAACTCATTCTAGAACTCCTGACCCTCATACCAATCTGCCTATAAGACTTCTACTTTAGTATCCCATAAACTCAAAAAGTATTTACTTAGCATCTACTAAGTGCCTAGTCATGTCCCAATATGAACTTATTATCTTCACTCTCCTGAAAGGAGAACTAGATGAAACCTTGGGCTTACACTAACATTTCAGTTGGACTGAAGTTGAAAGCATCCACAAGGTATCAGGTACTATCCCAAGCATATATACCTCTGTACCTCATTTAATGATCACACTAGTCGAGAAAAATAAGAAAAATTTAAAAGATGAAAAAACAGGTATATAAATACATGTTGCCAAAACTTTTAGGTTTCAAAGACATTTCAAAAACTAGTAGGAGTTACATAGGTTTACTATTTGTTTTGGTTTTTGACAAGAGGAATACTGAAAAAATAATTTACTCTAATTTCATAAAAGATAGACTAAATTACATGGAGGAAACTTAAATGCCAATTACTAAGAAGCCCATCTGAAAAACTACACACTGTGTAATTCCAGCTATATGCAATTCTAGAAAAGGTAAAACTACAGAGATAGTAAAAAGATTAGTGGTTGCAGGAGTGGAGGAGAGAAAAGATGAATAGATGGAACATGGAGGATTTTCAGGCAATAAAACTCCTCTATATGATACTAATAATGGTAGATATATATTATAATAGATTTGTCCAAACCACAGAATGTAAAGACCAAAAGTGAACTTCAATGTAAACTATGGACTTTGTGTGAGAATGATGTATCAGTATAGGTTAATCAGTTGTAACATCACTATAATGGGGGACATTGATAATGGGAGAGGCAGTGCAAATTGGGGAGCAGGGTCATGTGGGAAATAGTTGTCCTTTCCTCTTAATTTTGCTATGAACTTAAAATTGCTGTTAAAGAATTTTCTTTAAAAAGAAAAGTTCCATTTAAATATGTAGGTATGTGTGTTGAGTTTGAGGAGTTCTTTATAGATCTTGGATATCAGCCCATTGTAGTGTCATTTGTTAATATCTTCTCCCATTCCGTGGGTTGTAGGCAGAAGACATGAACAGACACTTCTCCAAAGAAAACATACAAATGGCTAACAGACACATGAAAAAATGTTCATCATCATTAACCATCAGGGAGATGCAAATCAAAACCACATTGAGATGCCACCTTACGCCAGTCAAAATGGCCAAAATCAACAAGACAGTCAAAAACATGTGTTGGAGAGAATGTGGAGAAAGGGGAACCCTCTTACACTGTTGGTGGGAATGCAAGTTGGTGCAGCCACTTTGGAAAACAGCATGGAGATTCCTTAAGAAATTAAAAAGAGAGCTACCTTTATGACCCTGCAATTGCACTACTGGGTATTTACCCCAAAGATACAGATGCAGTGAAAACAAGGGCCACCTGTACCCCAAAGTTCATAGCAGCAATGGCCACAGTCGCCAAACTGTGGAAAGAATCAAGATGCCCTTCAACAGACAAATGGATAAAGAAGATATCGTCCGTAAATACAATTGAGTATTATGCCTCCATCAGGAAGGATGAATACCCAACTTTTGTATCAACATGGACAGGACTGGAAGAGATTATGCTGAGTGAAATAATTCAAGCAGAGAGAATCAATTATCACATGATTTCACTTACTTGTGGAGCATAAGGTATAACATGGAGGACATGGGGACATGGAGAGGAGAAGTGAGTTGGGATACATCGGAGGGGGAGACAAACCATGAGAGACTGTGGACTCTGAAGACAAACTGAAGGTTTTGGGGGGGTCGGGGAGGGGTGAGCCTGGTGGTGGGTATTGTGGAGGGCACATACCACCCAGTGGTATGTGCACAAGCAATGAATTTTGGAACACTGAAAAAAAAATGAAATAAAATTTATAAATAAATAAGTATGTACATATGTAAAAGAACATAAACAGTCCTTTCAATTTTATAAATTCAGCTTTATGGAAAATTTGTATTGTCTTGTCTTTTCTCATTTTGCTGACAACCAATAAAAGCCTTGTCACGGGTCCCAAATGCAGGGATCACTCATTTGAGTTACTTGCTTACGGCTCCTGGATTAAGTGATAAGTAGCTATAAGGACTTCCCTGTATTTGCATAAAGAGCCAGGTTACATCTCTCTTCTCCCACCATCTTCCAGATGCCCTATGTTAGGCAAATTAAATTATGCTGTCTTTCCTTAAAAGATGTAAAACAGAGCAGCTCAAGCTTTACCTTAGGGGAGCTTTAGCTCATTCAGTGGGGTTGCTTTATATTAAGTAAGAAAGAATGATCATCTGTGCCCTTTCCAGAAAAAGCTAACTTTTGGAATATTCCTGTTTCTTCAGAGATAGAATAATAATTTCTGAAGAAAATATATTGTCATAACCATATTTTGTGAAGCTTGTCAGGATAAATCAGAAATTAGTGGACTAGGGCTTGAAATTTTAGCATCAAGTAATTTCAGAGTAAACACCATAATAATTTGAAAATTATAAACTAATGAAATCTTCCAAATTGTTGGAAACAATAAAAATTAGTCTTATATGTACTTTCTAATATTGAAAGAAACTGATTTTTTTAAACTATAACTAAATTTGCAAATTAAATACTACCCACGATCCCCTGATACCCAGAAGTCCTTAAGGAAGTCAAATAATACTGCTTGCTAGACCTAGCCTATTGGACTCTAGGATCATTAACATTAAAATATATATAATTTAGTATTTGGAGTGACAGGTATATTATGCAATTAATTTTTTGGTAATAAAATACCATTCAGTGAAGAAAGCAAGGCCAAAATCAGCAATCAAGGTGAAATAGATAGAAAGGCACAAAGAAAACTGTAAGTAGTGGTGTAATTAATGTATTTGGAGTTGTGATTATTTTGATGATTATATTACATTTTTGGTCCAATTAAAACACTTTATATTTTTATTTTTATAGGTCAAAAAATGATCAGATATCACAATTTCATATGGTTCAAGCTAATATCTCATAGTCCTCAGTATATTTTAATCAGGTTTTTGGAAAACAAAGTGTTTTTTATGTAGGAAAATTAAGGTCCTGTAACTTGGCTTTTGCCAGATATCCAAAGGAATCAACTAACAGAATATAACCTAATAGAATATGAATTACGAATTATGCTAACTCGATAGCACGCATTGAGCATCTACCACATGGCAGGTGAAGTTGTGCAAGTGTATGTATGTGGGGCAAGGTGGGGCTTAGGGTAAGAGGGAGAGCATGCTTTATAGAGATTAGGACATTTGAAGCTTGCCAAGCAGATAGGTTTTTTGGTTTTGTTTTGGGGGGTTTTTTAAGACTGATTTTATTAATTAATTTAGTTATTTATTTATTTATCAGAGAGAAAGAGTGAGCAAGCACAAGCAGGGGGAGTGGCAGGCAGAGGGAGAAGCAGGCTCCTCACTGAGCAAGGAGCCCGATGCTGGACTCAATCCCAGAACCCTGGGATCATGACTTGATCCGAAGGCAGATGCTTGACCAAGTGAGCCATCCAGGCGTCCCCTAAGCAGAGAGTTTGACTTAAGAAAGCATGGGAAAGGGCACCTGGGTGGCTCAGTGGGTTAAAGCCTCTGCCATCAGCCCAGGTCATGATCCCAGGGTCTTAGGATCGAGCCCCGCATCAGGCTCTCTGCTCCCCAGGGAGCCTGCTTCCTCCTCTCTCTCTCTCTGCCTGCCTCTCTGCCTACTTGTGATCTCTGTCTGTCAAATAGATAAATAAAATCTTAAAAAAAAAAAAAAAAAGAAAGAAAGAAAGGCATGGGGAAAGATACAAAACTACCTCTTTCTGGGTTTTACTTCTATTGTCAAAGTGAAGTATTTGTTTTCTGTTACCAATAGAACCTGGTTAATGAAGATGTGCTAAGTTAATCAAGTTAATATATGAATTCCCCAGCAAAGCCAGGCTTAGCCAGTAGTTTCATATGCCAATATCAACAACCAAAGCACTTTCTATCAAGGACTTCAACTGAATGAAGTTCCATGAACTGGCAATGTGGCAAAATGTTAGCTTTAATAATAAATCTGCTAATTCTTCTTCCTTGCCCATCTTGTTCAACATTACATTCCCATTCTGGCAAATAATACGCCCTCAATAAATATTTGTTGAATGAACTAATTAGCTGATGTTGGGTCTTTGATTACAGCACGATGATTCCTACCAGATAAAAGAAGTTCACCGTGTTTATTTAGTATACATAAACTTTTTAACAAATAGTACAAGTCACCAGAAATTGCTCAAATGTATCATCTTTCCCTACCAAATAACACCAATACCTCTTAATCAGATATTTTTAAATAAATTAAATCCATGGGAGCACCTGGGTGGCTCAGTGGGTTAAGTCTCTGTCTTTGGCTCAGGTCATGGTCTTGGGGTCCTGGGATCAAGCCCTGCATTGGGCTCTCTGCTCAGCAGGGAGCCTGATTCCCCCACCCAACCCTCCACCTGCTTGCCTCTCTGCCTGCTTGCGATAGCGCTCTCTCTCTTTCAAATAAATAAAATATTTTTAAAAATAAATAAATAAAAAGACTCATTTTTAAAAAAAGAAATATAATCAGAGCTATGTGTATACAAAAATTCTGTGTTTTCTTTTATTGCCTACAATACAGTACTATGTGGCTGCTTCATAAAATTGCTGTAAGAATTAATGAGTTATACAAGAAAGAAATTTTAAGTACAAAGGAGCCTATCCTAAGTGAAAATATTATTATAACAATTTTACCTCCTTATTCAGTTATAATACACAAAAATCTTTTTATAAGGCTACTTGTATATCAACTTCCAAATAGCCTGATTAAAAAATGTTTTAATCTGTATTTTAGGCAAAAAAGGAAATCTAATTTTAATGTGTTATCACATGATTGAAAATAAAAGCACTGTCAATTTAAGTATTTCAACTGCCAGGTTCTATAGACTAGATAATAATTTTAAATAATAGTTACATTGTTAATTGTTGAAATAATATATAATAGTCTTTTTTCTCCTCAATCATTAAAATCTTATATAATATTCCAATAATAATTTATCACTAAGACAGATATTTTTCTAAGTAATGTATCACCAAACCACATTTTGTTTCTGGTGTCATCTGCTGAAATCAATCCATGTTATAAAATGACATATTAGCTAAAAACTTGATAAACTTTGGAATGAAGTTCACTGACATTATACTAAAAATAGACTCCTTTTAATTTTTTCAACAAATTTAATATGAACATGGTGATAGAAATACATTAGGATAATAGAAATTCACCCTACATTAGGTTTTAATGAATCTTAGATATCACAATTCTTTCATATTCCAAATTTTAATTAGTCTTCAAAAATAATAACTACCATCCCTTGAACAGTCACTACATGCACAATACTTTGCTAAGCACTTATATGCTTTACTTCACAAAATCCTCACAACAAACTATACATATTAATTAGTGTCCCCATTTTATAGAAATGGAAACTGAAACTAAGAGGGTTAAGATATTCGTTGTGAACATAAGAACCAAAATCTGAATGCCTCATGTCTACCTCACTACAAACCCCATAGTCTTAACCAATCATCCAATTTTAAGAAAGCAAAGTCCTAAATATAAAGACATAGCAGTCAATTAAATTGAAATATAAAGTTGGGCTGGATATGAAAAAAAGACATTACTGATTGCTTAAGACAGAAGGAACATAAACTACACTAGGAGTCTCAAGAATATATTTACAAAATAAGTGAGACAAATGAATTTTCATTTTTAATAAATCCATTTCTTTTGGCAATATTTTTAATATGACTGTAGATAATAGTCCTTTTCAGAGTTTTCCTGATGAACGTATTTTTCATTCTAGACTTAAAATTCAAAGCCTTTTAATTATGTTTTCATACCTGTGTAGTGGTTTCATTAAATAATGTACATACATTTTTTAAGCCTTGTTAACAACAAGTTATCAAATATTCATGAAGAAATAAGGTATATCTTCTTAAGCTTTATACCAGCATTTCTCCTCCACGAGAAATTAAGTTATTTTCACATGATCAAAAAAATTCATGACACACAATTAAAAAAAACAAGAGTCACATTTTATAAGGCAGCAATTACATTCATGTGGTACCAGTGTAATTGAAAGACAGAAGACATTTCATTTGTTAGTAACACAGAATTTCTTCCAGTGGGTTTCCTAGAGCTCATTAGATATTCCCTGGCTGATTCTCCTAAGTAATTAGATTTTAACAGGATTTTCAACAGATCAGAGCAATCTCTGAGGGTGCCAACAGAAGAGTCCCCCTCTGGCCTTACCAGCAGGGCAGAGCAGATAACATCCAGACTGGGAGTTAATAGGACAATTACTGGCCTCTTTTAAATGAGTTACATTAATGCACTTAAGCTAAATGGTTCTGCATATGATTAAATATTAACATCTGCAAAATATGAAAGCATGATATGCAATCAAGTTTTGTTGTTTTAATTTCCCCAAAGAAAGACTTCAATTGTTTATACAAATGCCTTTAAATACTATGTATTAAACACTTTAGGATAAACTAACAGAAAGTCAGAAACTATTCTCACTTAAGAGTCCTAAAATATATGGACTTTTAGGATGACACTTCTGGCTATGATGAAGTAACTACAAAAATAGACATATGAAATATTTGTTTTCGGACATTGGACAACAGGCAGTACAAGACAATGATCCCTGAGAGAAGGGGAAATACAAGAAGTTGTCTCCCTGAGTTGACAGAGTTGAGAATTTGGGGAAGCCACAGTGGGACAGAGTACCCGGCAGTAAGAGAGTTCTGTAGATCTGCAGAGGATACCCTTCAAGTCTCATGCTGAGTGTTGATTAGCACATGTATAAGAGGAAACTATTCAAGGCTGAAACGAAGAACCACTGGAAGAAGAGCAGAGGAACAATTGTCAGAGCTCACACAGGGCTAGGAATATTCTCACAGCCAGAGTTAAAAACAAAACAGAACAAACACCTTATAAAACATAAGGCAACAGGTAGAGAACCCAGAAGGATATTATCTCAGCAGTAGGGACAAATTAGCTCTAGACTTAAAGTTGCTCTGGTGCCACTTAACAAAACTTAAAGGCAAATCGCAAAAGGATCAATCTATTTCCAAGTTATTTGAATACCCAGAACAATGTTCAAAAATATTTATAGGAATACAAAAGAATAATGTGCTTAAACAACATAAATTCACAATGTCTAACACCCAAAATCATTAAGTTATGAAAAGACCATGGAAGATACAAAAATGACCAAAATTAAATTTCTAAAGATGAAAAATACGCTGGGTAGGATTAAGAGTATTTTGACATTGCAGACTTAAAAAAAAAAAAAAAAAAAAAGAACAGTGAGTTGTGAAGAACAGTGAGTTGTGAGACAGTGAGATGTGGGACAACTTCAAGCAGCTTAATACGTGAGTAACTGGGAATCATAGAAGAGAGGGAAGAAGGGATGAGGAAAACTATTTGAAGAAATAATGACCAAAAATTTTCCCATTTTGATGGAAATTATATACCCCCCAAAAATGAAGCTATACCGAGGTTCATCATAAATCAAATAGCCTAAAACGTACTTTTAAATGCAGTGTAGACACATTCTAAATGTCTCTAGCAGAAACCAAAATATATTGGTCCAGACCTGATCTAAAGTCAGTCTCATGTTTGGTTCCTAGAATACTGGCTCAGAAGATTTTTCTAAGAGTAATTTTCAATCTAATGCAAATAGTCAATTTTGCCACTAAGTATGAGAAATACTTCAGAAATTTTGTAATGAATCTTATTCTTTACTTATAGGCTTTATAAAGAAATGTTTCCTTCCTTTCCTCAGCTGCCTTCAAGGTGCTGGGTCCTGCCCAGGAAGGTAAGGCCTGGTGGGGGTAAGTCTCTCCCTTTATCCACACCAACAGCACCTCACCTGGCAGAGCCTGCTCAGCACTCACCTGCACCATGGCCTTTGTCTTAGAGCTCCCCTGCATCTACTCAGCCCTCATCCTGCAGGATGAAGTACTGGTCACAGAGATGAAGATCAATGCCTCACTAAAGCAGCCAGTGTAAATGTTGAACCTTTCTGGCCACATTTGTTTGCAAAGGGCCTGGCCCATGTGAACATCAGGAGGTTCATCTGCAATGTAGGGAGTGGTGGACCTTCCCCAGCAGGAGGTCCTGCTCCCTCCACCATTGCTGCCCCAGCTGAGAAGAAAGTGGAAGCCAAGAAAGCAGAATCAGAAGAGTCTGCTGATGACACAGGATTTGGACTTTCTGACTAAACCTCTTCTGTAACCTGTTCAATGAAAAGCTGAACTCTTAAACTAAAAATAAATGGGGGCCTCTGGGTGGCTCAGTCCGTTGAGCAGTGAACTCTTGGTTCCGGTCAGAACATGATCTAAGGATTGTGAGATCCAGTGGCCATGAAGCTCCAGGCTTGAGGTGGGTCAGGTTGGAGAATTCCTCTTACCCACCCAAACCCCCCTCAACTAACTAAATAAATAAAACTTTTGAAAAAATAAAAATAAAAGTTTCTTATTCTCATTATTATTATAAGGTTACCTAGCTTTATACTCCAAAACATTACTATAAAATAACAAATTGGGCCCCAGCAAATGCAGAGGCAGGAGCCTGAACTAGACAAATAAGTGCTGGTAAGCACTGACTCTGTCCTTTAATTGGTTTTTATTCACTTGGATAAAATAGGGCACAGGATCACATAAGAAAATCATCCCACGGGGTGCCTGGGTGGCTCAGTGGGTTAAGCCGCTGCTTTCGGCTCGGGTCATGGTCTCAGGGTCCTGGGATTGAGTCCCACATCAGGCTCTCTGCTCAGCAGGGGGCCTGCTTCCCTCCCTCTCTCTGCCTGCCTCTCTACCTACTTGTGATCTCTGTCTGTCAAATAAATAAATAAAATCTTTAAAAAAAAAAAAAAAGAAAGAAAAGAAAATCATCCCACTTATCAGGTCCTTACAGAATTACTGTGACCTTCGTGGCAAATTCAGGTCTTCATGATCCAGAGAAAAATGGGACCTGTGTGCATAGAGGGTCCTTACGAAGAGATGCTAACCAGCTATAACTTTTTCTTCCAGGAAAATCAAGCTAGAGGCTTAGATCAGGAGGAAAAACTTCCTGACATTAGGATGAATTAAAAACACAGATGGTTTAGAATATCGTTGTAAACTTCAAATACTATTCTGACTATATGATACGGATATATTTCCAGTAAAATATGACATATACCTGACCTATTTTTTCTGTAAGTCTGGGAACACTTGATTGGTTGAAATGATACTTGAATTACTTAGGTTGAGCCACAAGCTCCATACCAACTCTCAAACAGCAAAGCTTGGTGCATGTCTGCAGGCTCCAAAATGTGGTAATATTCAGATGGCCTTTTTGTTTTTAATTTTATCTCTATTTGTTCATTTACAAGTTTATTTCTGTAATTCTATTCTCCCTCATGGAGTTTTCAAATGTCTGTGTCTTGCTTTATGTACTCAAAGTATTCCAGAGATTTCAGGTTGAAACAGAACTTTTTTCAATCTTAATTACACTTGAAGGGAATTTGGAAAACTTGTTATCCAAAAGAATTCTTTGGGGCATCCCAGATGGTTAAGCATCTGCCTTCAGCTCAGGTCATAATCTCCAGTCCCATGGCGGGCTCACAGCTGAATAGGAAGTCTGCTTCTCCCTCTTCCTCTACCTTTCTCCCTGCTTATGCTCTGTCTCTTCCCCTCTCAAATGAATAAATAAAATCTTTTTAAAAATAAGATAAAATAATTCTTTGAGTGTATTGATCATTTTCCGAACTTTTTGTCTAAATCTGATTTTTATACACCAAAGTTTCTTTCTTTTCTTTTTTTTTAAAGATTTTATTTATTTGACAGAGAGAGATCACAAGTAGGCAGAGAGGCAGGCAGAGAGAGAGAGAGGAGGAAGCAGGCTCCCTGCAGAGCAGAGAGCCCGATGCGGGACTCGATCCCAGGACCCCGAGATCATGACCTGAGCCAAAGGCAGCGGCTTAACCCACTGAGCCACCCAGGCGCCCTACACCAAAGTTTCTTAACACTAGGTACACAAAAATAAAGATCTCACAAAGATACATAGAACAAGTTAATCAATTTTACAAAATGTGTTGAAACAACCTGAGGAAAGAGATTATATTAGCCATACCGTGACCCACTAGAAAACCAGCATTTGCATAGACACCAAAGAAATCAAACAATTAGCCTAAATGAATTATAGTGGACTCCAGTTTCCCTTTTTCTAACCCCTTTTGTGAGATTTTTCAGGCGTGTTTTATACAACGAACTTGAAATACTTTGGTAGTAAGCATATTTTTGGTTGGTCCAGTGGACATTTAAGTATGTTCTATTAAAACAGAGTATTGATATAAGAAAAGAAAATGGTAATACACATAAAAGAGAACAAAGGGTAATATTCCCATGGCTAACTGCATGATTTTTTAAGTACCAGAAAGCAGAACTAAAATCTAGAAGCTGAAGCTGTGGCAAGATAAATTAGGCCAAATATAACAGTAAACTTTCTAACATTTAACTTCCTAAACTTTCTAGAGATCAAAGATCAACTGTCCTATCACTCTAAATGTGCAAATACTGACTGATCATTTGGCAGGGATTTTGTTGTGTAGGAGATTAGATTAGACAACATTTAACATTTGAGTCTTTCTAAACATTCAGATGATCTGATTCTATGATCCTAAATGCTTTGGTGTTCATACTAGGAATTTCCTTTGCCTTAATTTCTCCATAGGATGACTGTAATGCCTGTCCCTTTATTATATATAGGAAATATTGGACTATAAGGAGACCTAGGGTAGCTCTGGTTCTACCACCAATTTGTTAGGTAATTTTGAACAAATCATTTTTATTTCCTGGTTTTGGTTTTGTCATCTACAAGTGTGGCCTGGAGGCACTAAACACACGTCTCAAGAGTTCATTCCACTTTATAGACTTTGCTTTCCCAAGTCTCTGAAACTTACCTGTATATCAGCCTAGAGACTTGCTAGAATAACCAGCCAAAATTCTCTTTCTGACATACAGAAAAATGTAACATCTCTAACATTATAATTCCATGTTATCAATGTGGAAATTGTACAGTCAAAACTGACTTTTAGACACTTGATAAAATGAATGAACACTGGGTGTTATATGCAACTGATGAATCACTAAATTCTACCTCTGAAATGAAAACAAAACAAAAACAGAAAACAAAAATAACTGACTTCTCCCTGTTTTCTACAACCATACCCATTCATAGTGATCAATCATAAAGAAAGACCCTTGAAGTTTCTCTAGTTAAATAACCTTCACACATCAGCTCCAACATTCAACTTGCAGATTGTATTACCAAACACTTTACATCCCTGATAAAAATCATATTGCCCCTGCTCCCAAAGTAACTCTGTGGTACAATCTTAAGAAAGAGCAAGTAAAAGGAAACAGTCAACAAAAACAAAGAGGCAACCCATGGAATGGGAGAAGATATTTGCAAATGACACGACAGACAAAGGACTGATATCCAAGATCTATAAAGAACTCCTCAAACTCAACACACACAAAACAGATAATCACATCAAAAAATGGGCAGAAGACATGAACAGACACTTCTCCAAAGAAGACATACAAATGGCTAACAGACACATGAAAAAATGTTCATCATCATTAGCCATCAGAGAGATGCAAATCAAAACCACATTGAGATGCCACCTTACTCCAGTCAAAATGGCCAAAATCAACAAGACAGTCAAAAACATGTGTTGGAGAGAATGTGGAGAAAGGGGAACCCTCTTACACTGTTGGTGGGAATGCAAGTTGGTGCAGCCACTTTGGAAAACAGCATGGAGATTCCTTAAGAAATTAAAAAGAGAGCTACCTTTATGACCCTGCAATTGCACTACTGGGTATTTACCCCAAAGATACAGATGCAGTGAAAACAAGGGCCACCTGTACCCCAAAGTTCATAGCAGCAATGGCCACAGTCGCCAAACTGTGGAAAGAATCAAGATGCCCTTCAACAGACAAATGGATAAAGAAGATATCGTCCGTAAATACAATTGAGTATTATGCCTCCATCAGGAAGGATGAATACCCAACTTTTGTATCAACATGGACAGGACTGGAAGAGATTATGCTGAGTGAAATAACTCAAGCAGAGAGAGTCAATTAGCATATGGTTTCACTTGCTTGTGGAGTATAAGGTATAACATGGAAGACGTTGGGAGATGGAGGGGAGAAGTGAGTTGGGGTAAATCGGAGGGGGAGACAAACCATGAGAGACCGTGGACTCCGAGAAACAAACTGAGGGTTTTGGGGGAAGGGTGGGGGTGGGGTGAGCCTGGTGGTGGGTATTGTGGAGGGCACATATTGCATGGAGCACTGGGTGTGGTGCATAAACAATGAATTTTGGAACACTGAAAAAATAAAATAAAATAAAATTCAAAAAAAGAAAGAAAGAGCAAGTAAATGTGCCCTGAGCTCAAATTAAAATTTTTTGCCACTACAATATTTTAAAATATTGGTTGTACTATTTACTGCTTCTAAAATAAATATAGAGAGAATATTACCAAGAGACATGTTAAATGAACCACTCTGAGAAATATGCCAAATACAGGACAGAAAAATGACTAATTCTTTTTTTACAGCAACTCATCAAAATTGACTGTCTAGTCATTTGCATACCCCTAACTCTAAGCTAAATTTGGAAGCAATCTCACTAAAACGAGAAAACTCACCCACCAGCTTAATACTCTCTTAATATTCCAGCGTTGACATTATGATATTGTTTTGCAGTATAACTAGAGATGTGTTTTTATAGATTTCTTCTTCTAAGCTTTCATTCATTTGATCCAAAATCTCTACTTCAAAAACAATCAAAATAAAACTAAACTCTTATTTTCTACCATAGGATTGGTTCATTGTGAAATCTAGTTGCTGAATGTTTGAAGTCATTATGGAAAAATTGACATTTCTTATTATGCAATGCCTAATTCATACTGTTCTCTACCTCTTGAAGATGTTTGCTTTTCTTTTTCTTTTAAGTAAGCTCTACACCCAACGTGGGGCTTGAACTCATGAGCCTGAGATCAAGAGTTGCATGCTCCACTGACTGAGCCAACCAGGTACCCCCAAAAGATATGTTCTTAAAGGGGTGAGACCACTAACATAACTTACCCTTCCTACCTACCATCCAGAAATATTCAGGTAAAAAGAAAAGATCTATGGATGGGTAAATAACAAGAAAAACTTACCCTCAGTAACTATTAGATTCAGAAATAAACTAAAATAATGGTGTTTGTATGGCACTTTAAACACTTTGGAATTGATGCCTATGATTTTACTTGATCTCAGGCTCATGAGCCTGAGTTCATAAGGCATGAACTCCCATTCCTAAGAAGGGAAAATGAAACAAATCACTTGACAGGTCACACAATGAGCTTGCTGTGGACTGAACTGTGCCTCACCCCCCAATTCATATTGAACCCCAATATGAAACTGGGGTTCATATTGAACCCCAATGTGACTGTATTTTGGAGACAGAGCCCATAAGTAAGTAATTAAAGGGGGCACCTGGGTGGCTCAGTGGGTTAAAGCTTCTGCCTTCGGCTCAGGTCATGATCCCAGGGTCCTGGGATCGAGCCCCGCATCTGGCTCTCTGCAGGAGAGCAGGGAGCCTGCTTCCCTTCCTCTCTCTCTGCCTGCCTCTCTGCCTACTTGTGATCTCTGTCTGTCAAATAAATAAATAAAATCTTAAATAAAAAAAAAGAAAGAAAGTAATTAAAGTTTAAAGGAAGTAATAAGGATTGGCCCCAGATATGAAAGGATTAGTATTCTTCCAAAGACAGCACTCTCTCACTGTCTCTGGATGCATTCAAAGAGGTTAGGTGAGCATACGGCAAGATGGCAGCTGCTTACAGGCCAGAAATAGTCCTCACCAGAAACCAACCATGCTGAAGCTCTAATCTAGGACTTCCAGCCTACAAGAAAATAAATGTCTGTTGTTTAATCAATCTATACTATTTTGTTATGGTAGCCCAAACTAAGAGCTAATGATCATGAAACTTCTCCTAGAACCAGTCTTCTGACTCTTTGTCTTGTGTTATATCAAAGTGATCAGTACTGAAGTACTGAGAATGGTTATTTAATTCCCAAGCAATTTTTCCTGGACTTTTAATTGTGACCACCCCAAAAGCTGCTATGTCTTCACCTTCCATCAAATAACAGAAGTATTATTACCATGAAGATACTCCTTAGAGGGGAAAATGGAAACATCATCTTTAATGTGTGACAAATTCTATGGCTTTCTCTCTAGCAATAAACTTTTAAACAATTCCTTTAAAGAAAAAAAAAACTACACTTGTTATGGGGGAATGATTTTCTTATGCTTAATGCTCCCTTCCTATGAATAGAGGTAAGCCCTCTCTCCACCACCATTCAAACTTACTTGGTACATTTTTATAAAGAATACCTCCAATTGACTCAACTCTTTTTTTCTCTTTAGATGAGCTTATCCAGCAAAAGCACAAATTTTTTGCTCTTCCGTGTTAAAAATCTCACTTCAGCAGTCCTTCCACGTAAAGAAGCCCAGGGCCTAGTAGATAAGCGTTATCTGAGGTCAGGATATTGCTAGAAAACTTGGCTCCCACACTAAGCCAATTTAGCCACAGGAAGTCAACTTTTTGTCAATAATCAAGGTGATATTTTGGCTCCAGTTTTTACTGTTTAATTTTTAAGCTTTCTCGAATTATTCAAAAAGAGAAAAATCAGTGTGTTATTTAATGCAAGTCCTTCCAGAGACCACCAGCATAACTGCAGGACAAACCTTTGTATTCTATTATCTCTATCATTTGAGAGGCCAGGAGAAAACATGTACCTTAATGGAGGTGGAATTATCCTTGCAATGACTGCAGTAAATGTTTGTTGAAGGGGAAAAAAATGGAAAGAGAGGATATACCATATATACCCAGTTTTAATGGAAAGCCTATTTCTGCCATATACATTAGAGAAATTGTTCAAGAACAGTTCATCCATGTGAAAATATTAGCACTGTAATTCTGCCAAGGTCAGTAAGACCTAGTGATTTGCTGAGATATCACCTTCATTTCACCAGGTAAATAAAGGCTCCTTTTTCAGTATGTCCTATCCAAGAAGGTACTCCATAGCAACAGTTAAATTATGAATACAGCACATATGTTCCATACCATATCATTTACGGCACAATTTAGCATAGACATAATGCTTTGTAACAAACTACAATACCATTCACAAAATGCATTTAAATAGCATAATTTAGTTCATTAAATTCAGTCATTTACAGTAAATCAAAATCATCATAGGAATTGAAGAGAGTACACAGTTGTTTGTTTGAATAGTTAAGCTAGGTAAGTCAATTTCTTTTTGAAGGTCAAGGACAGAGTTGTTTCCACTTTCTGTTATAAAAAAGATACAGCTGGTGTCAAAAGATAATTTAATGTCACCTCAAAATGATCAACCCTCTTTTTTTTTTCTCCCTTCTGTCTCTCTCTCTCTCCTGGTTGCATATCATATCACTGCCATTCCTGAAATATATCCAATCCTGAAAACATTTTATATACTAGTTAACTAGAATGAGCCTGCAGACTTTAGAAAATCTCAAACGCACAAATGCCTTCAAATTTTTACCAAACTATGTATATTTGGGCCTGAGAGAGGCTCAAACACTAGATTACAGTACATGTAATCATCCATTTATCTGTTTTTCATACCATATTGTAAGTACCATATGGGTAGGAGGCTAGTCAGCTATACTTAGATTCCTACAGCCTACCTAACACAGTGTTTGCGGATTGTGAATTCCTTGAAAGCAAGGATTGGTTCTTTATTAGTGTTATTCTTTTTTTTTTTTAATTTATTTATTTGACAGAGAGAGATAACAAGCAGTCAGAGAGGCAGGCAGAGAGAGAGGAGGAAGCAGGCTCCCTACTGAGCAGAGAGCCCGATGCGGGGCTCAATCCCAGGACTCTGAGATCATGACCTGAGCTGAAGGCAGAGGCTTAACCCACTTAGCCACCCAGGTGCCCCTATTAGTGTTATTCTTTATGGCCCTTATCATAAGGCTTCACACATACTTAGTAAATATTTGTTGATTTTGGGGGGTGCCTCGCTGGCTCAGTCAGTAGAGCATGTGACTCCTGATCCCAGAGTCATGATTTCAAGTCCTATGTTGGACATACAGAATACTTTAAAAAATAAAAATAAAAAATAACAAAAATCTCTTTGTAGGGATTTACTTCAAGATATATTTTGTAAGCATACAAACTCAGCCTATTTTTATTGTCTAAGTAAAGTAGTGCCCAGACTTACAAAGACTAAGAAAAGATAGCCTTCAGAATTTAACACAAATTATTTGACCTGATCTCATTGTTTCACTGTCCAATGTGTTCTAAACAGAACCATAATCCAGGTGGACACAATTATGTCTTCACCTTACATAAGTCTTTTCTTAGCCTTTGCCTGAAATGATTTTACCACAGACTCAGTAATAATCAGCCGTATGAGGATTTAAGCTCTGGTATAGCTGCTTTAAAGCCAACACTATCTAGACAGCATTCATACACTCAACATTTATCCAGACATTTGACAGTTTTATGTGTGCCTTGCACTAGGCACTGTGTTAAATACAGAGGATACAGACTCAAGACCTGAACTCTGTTTTCCAGCTGCTCAGAATCTACTCGGGCATGCTGTCAACAGTGTAGTGTCTAAGGTGAGCACAAAGTACTCAGAGAAAGAGCACAATATCCTGATAATAAGATAGCAATTCCCTTTACTTGGCACTACCCACCCATATAAAGAACTGATTTCCATTCCCAGCACATTTTGAGAGGGCCAATGACATACTGGAGGAAGTCTAAAAGAGAGCTGCCAGGTGGAAGGATTGCCTTCTCACATTTCCTCCCCTCAGGTTACCTCTTGTCTTCCTTAAAGAGGAAGGAGAATGGGAAAGACTGTTGCAATCTCAAGGGGAAATGTTTTTTGTTTTGTTTTGTTTTGTTTTAATTCAAAGTAACTGTTCTTGAAAGTATCTGACTATTGCTACAGTGAATAATTCTGGTTTAAGGAACCATGTCCAAGTCCATTACTATGAACGGTCTCTAACTGTGTTAATCCCCTATGTTGAGATATCAGAACCCAAGCAATAAAAGTACGAACTCCTTAGACTACATTAAAGATCTCGGTCATCTGGCTTCAGTCTTGTCCCTCTTTGTAACAGAGACTATAACTTCCTAATCTACTTCCCCCTCTTCTAGTACTAGCTGGAAACAAGTCCACCTGGAAAAAAAAGGTGATGTTTCCCCATTTTCCCTACAGCTAGGTGTGGTCATGTGACTAAATTCAGGCTAACGGTATACAAGTAGAAATATCAGGTTGCGACTTCTGGGAACCTTAAGAGACAAAGGATGCCTACTCATCCTGCTTATTGGGACATGAACATCATGACTAATATTCTATCCTGGACTTTCATGACAAGGGGCACACACTAGGGATGGTGACGCAGATAGCTGGTAGGAAGTGGGTCCTTGATGGCTTTGTGGAACAGTCAACAAACCAGTCCTGGATTGCCCACCTCCAGGTTTTTAACTGAAAATTCAGCCACTGTTGGCAGACTGTTATTTGCAACTTCCCTTTCCCCCAGATCCTCCCCTTGCAGCCTGCTATAACCTAGGCACTGTGCTAAGTCATCAAAATATTGTCTTATTGAATCCTCACAAATACTCTATTAGGTAGCTACTATTATTAGTCCCATTGTACAGATGAAGAAACAGAAAGATTAATTTTTTGCTAACAAGAAGCCAGATTTTTGAGCCCAGGCAGATTGTCCCTAGAGGCTATGCTCTAATCTCCATGCTATGTTACCTGTCTTAGACTGAGCTACTTTCCCTAGTCCATGTCTTTACTCATATTCTTCCCTTGGCACCTAAAATGACTTTTGGACTTCCTGATGTCCTTTCCTTTCTAAATGTCCCCTTCCAAATGAAGACTCTGATGCAAAATAGAAATGAATCCTTCCTCAAATGAGTCTATTGTACTTTGACTATGCCTCTACTACATTACTTTCCATATCCTGCCTTGCAATTTCATTAGTTGTGTTATATGACAGTTTTCCTCAATATATTTTAGGTTCCCTGAGGACAAGGAACATATTTTATTTGTTCTTGTATTTCCCACAGTACCTAACAGTAAAATCAATTAATGATATTTGAATTGCTAAAAAAATTTCTCATTGAAAGATATGAGTTTTTTACTATCTTAAAATGAAAGACAAGTAGTGGTTGTAATCCTAAATAACTGAAACTCTATAATAACAGCACAGTCCAGTAGAACTTTCTACAATGACAGACACATTCTATACCTATGCTATCCAATACCGTAGCCACAGTATGTGACACTTGAACTGTATGTGGTATTTCACTGTATAAAGCACTTGAAATATGGCTAGTACAACTGAGGAAATAAAAATATTTATTTGGTTTAATTTTTTAAAATATTTTATTTATTTCATTTAGTTTTAATAACTTAAATGTAAACAGTCACATGCAAGTAATGGCTACCATAATGGATGTTGCAACACTAAAGACTGTTGAAGCTTTAGAAAACAGCTCCATCATGCTTTATTTAGAATAAGTGCTCAGTAAATGTTTGCTATAGGACTTTAAATTGGATTGAGGTAAATAACAATCTAAGTATACATAATCTATGTAGATTTTTTTAAAAAGACTGAAAAAGGGAGAAACTTCAAGAAATTCAAGAACAACATGGAAAAGATGAAGTTGAAGCATCATTAACCAAAAAACACCAAAGATCATCATTTGCAGCAGAACAGAACCCTCAACTAATTTTGTCCTTGCTCAAGCAGGGTCTAAAAGAGTTACGTCAAGATGAGCAATTATATGATGTATAAACCCAGTTTAATAAAGACTGGGCTGGCATCCATTTACAAAAACCTCCAGAGGACACTGAGTCTTCTCAGGCTGTCTTTAAAGAAACTGTCTGTAAAATATTGGGATGGGTCTCACTAGGCTGAAAAGAGTAAGTCCAGATCACTCTACTTAACAATGATTCATTGTAAATTCCATTTTTATTTGGTAGGAAAATGATAGAAATTCACTCACTCCTGGTTACAGCAGTTCAGCACAAAAAACTTTCTAGCTATACCTTTAGGACAAAATCTAAATTTTAGGCCCCTTTGGAATTTTTCATTCTTGCTTTTACCCCACTGAGATGGAACACTAAGGAATACAGTTAGAAACACACGGCTAAGTGAGCTCCTCCCAGCCTAGCCATTCTGAGTGTGACCTTTCACCAGGTCCCTGGCATAAGACAGTGTCGTCTCCTGGAGGAAAGCCAGAATGTAAGATGAAAAGCCACATGCAGAGGATGACGCAAGGGAAACAATCATGACTCTCATATTGAGAGCCAGAAAGAAATTTGAGGTCTTATGCACACTTGTTCTTAAGCTTGGGTATTTTATTCAGCATAATAACTCCCTTAACATTTAATTTTTTTAGGACTTCCAGCCACAGAAGAGTGAGTAGACCAGCAATCAAACTTTAGGTATGCTACTCAGCACTATCCAGAGAGGGGTTCACATGGTGTGGTCCTCAGTTCTCAGAATAACTTAAAGGAAGACCTCTATAGTGTACAGAGCCCTTGACATCCTACAGATGAAGGAGGAAGATGTCCTCAAATTCTTTGCAGCAGGAACCCACCTACGGGGCACCAGCCTTGATTTCCAAATGGAACAGTACACCTACATCTTAAATCTGAAGGGGACCTGGGAGAAATTTCCGCAGTTGGCTTGTGCCATTGTTACCACTGAAAACCAGGTTGAGGGGTACCTGGGTGGCTCAGTGGGGCAAACGTCTGCCTTCAGCTCAGGACATGATCCCAAGGTCCTGGGATTGAGGCCCGTGGCAAGCTCCTTGCTCAGTGGGGAGTCTGCTTCTCCATCTGCTTTTGCCTGCTGCCCCTCCCCTGCTTGTGCGCACTGTCTCTCTGTCTCTCTCTCTCTCTCTCTCTCTCAAATAAATAAGTAAAATCTTAACAAAAAGAGGAAGGAAGGAAGGAAAAAAACCTGGTTGATGTTAGTGTCATGGCCTCTAAGAATACTGGCCAGTGTGCTTTCCTGAAGTTTCTTCCTATCCCTGGAGCCACTCCTCCTGATGGGTACATCACTCCCAGAACCTTCACTAACTAGATCGAGGCAGCCCTCCAGGAATCACATCTTCTGGTGGCTACTGACCTCGCGGCTGACCACCAGCCTCCCACAGAGGCATCTTAGGGTTACCTGCCAACCACTGCTCTGTAGAACACAGACTCTCCTCTGTGCTATGTGAACACCGTCATCGTGTGCAACAACAAGCGAGCTCAGTGGGTCTAACGTGCTATGTGATGACCAGGAAAGTTCTGTGCGTGTGTGCCACCTTCCCTCATGGACACCCATGGGAGCTTATGCCTGATCCATTCTGACGGAGACAGACTGAAAAGGAAGAGCAGGCCACTGCTGAAAAGGCCACAACCAAGGAGAATTCAGGGTGAATTGACTTCTCCAGTCCAAGTAAATGGCTTGAGTTGACGGCTATTGATCCCAGGTTGCAGATGGGACTAAAACTACACAAGGTGGTCTCTGTGCCTATCCAGCAGTCCCCTACTAAAGACCAGAGCCCCTGCCCTGCCATTGAAGACTGGTCTGCAACTCCCATTGCTCAGGCCACTGAATGGGAAAGAATATTGAGTGATCTTGTGCTATTCTTCCATAGCATCTAAAACAGAACATGGAAAGTGTACCTGGGTAGTTTAGTTGGTAAAGCAGACTCTAGATCTCAGGGTCATGAGTTGAAGTCCCACACTGTGTGTGGAGCCTACTTAAAAAAAAAAGAAAAAATGTGGCGCCTGGGTGGCTCAGTGGGTTAGGCTGCTGCCTTCAGCTCGGATCATGATCTCAGGGTCCTGGGATCGAGTCCCGCATTGGGCTCTCTGTTCGGTGGGGAGCCTGCTTCTCTCTCTCTCTCTCTTAAAAAAGAAAAAAGAAAGAAAAAGAAAAAATGTAAAAAAATAAATAAATAAAAATAAAACAGAACATGGAAATAAGGTGGATAAATAATAAACATCAGGGACTCCTGGGTGGCTCAGTTGGTTAAGCTGCTACCTTCGGCTCAGGTCATGATCCCAGAGTCCTGGGATCAAGTCCTGCCTGGGGCTTCTTGCTCAGTAGGGAGCCTGCTTCTCCCTCTGTCTGTTCTGCCTGACACTCCCCCTGCTTGTGCTCTCTCTCTCTGATAAATAAATAATAAATAAATAAAATAAAATAAACATCAGTTTCTTACCCCAAAAAACAAAACAAAAGAAAACAAAACAAAACTTTGGGTATAAAATGTTTTTACTGTTCAACTCAAGGGCCCATTCAGTTTGACAAATATTTTTGTAGTGCCTACCATATAATCGGTAAGTGCTGAGAGCACAAAGAGGAATACAGTGACATATATAACAAATATTGGGACTTTCTATAACAATGCCTTATGGAGAACAGATATTTTTAAAATCACTGCCATGCTTTTACATACTCTACTTCAGTTGCTTCAATAGCCTCTGTGAAATCAGTATTATTTTCCCTGATTTTCAAATGAAGAGGTTGCAGCCTAAAATAATTAAGCAATCTGCCTATTTACACAGCTTTTAATTGCCATGCTCAGATCCAAATCCCGATCTATCTAAATCCAAAATGTGTGCCCTTCTAACAGGCTACTCTCTTCCCCCGTCCACTCCCAAACACAAATGAAAGATCATAAGATCAGAATGTAGCCCCCCAAATAATATCGAACCTCTTTAGGGCCTATAAAAGCTCAGTCTCTCACCAGTCGTAGTAACTGCTACTAATAATAACAATGATTTATTCAGTGTGTACTAGAGCCAAACATTTATCATACTTTACCTCCAGCATCACAGTTATCCTATAAGGCAGATATTATTAACATTATCATTCTTACCTGACAAATAAAAGAAACTGAGGCCCAAGGAAAGTAACTGAGTTGGCCAAGACATACAACTACTAAAGGAAAGAATTAATGGATCAAAACTAGACCCAATTAGCTCCAAAATCAATGTTTTTTCCACTAACCATTTTGCCTTGGAAAGCAAAGTCTCTGAAAGTAAACTCCAGATTTAATACTAGTCCTTGTCCTTTCTGGGGACGGTGAGGGGATCTTTTTGACTACCTAGCAGAAGAGGGTTCATAAGAGAAAACCCATTAAGACATGACTAAGAGGGGTGCCTGTGCAGCTCAGTCATTAACATCTGCCTTTGGCTCAGCTTATGATCCCAGCGTCCTGAGATCGAGCCCTGTGTCAGTCCCCCTGCTCAGTGGAGTCGCTTCTCTCTCTCTAGCTCCCTGTTGCCTGTGTTCCCTCTCTTGCTATCTGCTTGTCAAATAAATAAAATCTTTAATCACACACACACACACACATACACACACACACACACACACACACACACACACACACACACGACATGCTTGAGAAAGAACAAGCCAATCAGATTCCAAGTTAAAGGATGGAAGTCTCCATAAGCATCAGGAGAGCATCAAAGTCCTCCAGTAAACAAGATACAGATTATCATTGTTAAAGTGTTGAGAAGCACAGAGATCTGGAGCCAATAAATCTGATTTTTGAATCCTGACTCTGTCATTTACTATGCATGTGATTTTAAGCAAGTCATTTCAATCTCTTTGAACCTCACTGTTGTTTTTTAATCTGCCAATGTGAATTATTCAACTTGCTAATGGAAAGTGCTTTGCAAAAATAACTGACAGGAGCTTTTAGGGGTTGTTTTGTTTGGTTTTGGTTTGGGGTTTTCTGTTTGTTTCTTTTAGAGAGAGGGAGAGCACGCACATGAGTGGAGGGGCAGAGGGAGAGAGAAGGAGAATCCCATGCAAGTTTCCGTTCCATGCAGGGCTCATCTCAGGACCCTGAGATCATAACCCAATACAAAATCAGAAGTCAGATGCTTAACTGACTGAAACATCCAGGCATCCCAAAAAGAACTGACAGTTTTAAAAACACACAATATGCCAGGACCTGAACTAGATAGGGAGAAAGTATTACATGTAAAACCCCTTTAACACCAATAAGAACCATGAGATACAATTTTAATCTTTTTATAATTATATATTTATAGAGAATTATACTTTTATAGATAATTATACTTTTTATAGAGAATGAAATTGAGGTGTGAAGAGAAATACTTTGCCCAAGGTCTCATGACCAATAAGTGGTAGAGCTATGACTTGAAGCCAGGAGTCTGACTCTAGAGACTTGACTCTAGACACATCCCTATACTGGGTTGCCTGGAAAACCAGGGAACAGAAGCAGGAGCAGAGAAAGAGAAAGGTAAAGGTGGAAGTTGACACTCAAGTTGAAGCTAAGAAGCCTGGATACAAATGACTCGCTTATAGTAATAAGGGTCAAACAAAGCACTGGACTAAAACCAAGTAGAGAGGCAGCATCTTGGTGGCCATAGGTAAGACAAGATGAGAAGTCAAAGGACTCAACCAATAAGAAATAGAAGAACCTAAAGGAAAAAATGGGAAAAGACTGAGGAAGAAAAATACTAATAGATAATGAATATATGGAGATGTCTATACCAAGTTGTTAATAGGGAAGAAATTGTGAATGAGCATAGGGAGTGTGCTATAGGGGGAAAAAAAAAACTTTGCTTTTCTTATGTCTCAATATTACTTAACTCTGATCAAGGACCAGTGTTGTTTTTGCAAATTTAAACTTAATAAAAATAAGAATGTTAAAATACATTACAAAACAAAAAAATTCAGTGGATCTAGATGGAAGGTCAAGGTAGAAAAAGTGAAAACCCAATTAAATTGGCTTATTGGCTTAGCATACCAGGGCACCTATGGGATCAGAATCCAGGGAGACACAGTTGGACAAGAACGGCAGAGCTGGAAATTACCTTAAATAATGTCTACTCTCTATTCCCACTTCATTTTTTAAATGAGGGAAACTGAGGCCCCGAGAGAAAAGAATGGTAATTCTAATGTCATACAGAATTGCTTCCAGGGTTTAGGCAGTTCAGATGGATTAAATAAAAAACAGGCTAGGATGGAGAAACAGATGCCAAAGAGAACACATTTCCTGACAATGGTCATAAAAATTAAAAAAAAAAAAAAAGCAAAATGTCAGGGAAACATTCCTATGTACTTGTGAATATGCAGAGTAGATTTTTCTGACTTTCATCTAAACTTGATCTAGAGACACTACCTGCCTTACCTATCAGCTTTACTCTCTACCACACTGGTATGCAACAAGGAGGCAATGCACCAGCCAGTAACTCCATGCTTATTTTCCCAGGTTTCAGTCCAGCAAAAACGGAAGCACCTCTTTCCTGGTGCTCCCATGGGAGTTTAGGGCATTGGAACAACGTAAGAGTTGTTCTCTGTCCACAGACAACGTTATCAGGAAAAATAACTATATGAGGTAATGGATGTATTTTTTTTTAATATTTTATTTATTCTCTTAATCTCACAAAACAAACTGAGGATTGCTGGGGGGGAGCGGGGGAGGGAGAGGGTGGTGGGGTTGTGGACATTGGGGAGGGTTTGTGCTATGGTGAGTGCTGTGAAATGTGTAAACCTGGCAATTCACAGACCTGTACCCCTGGGGCTAAAAATACATTATATGTTTATAAAAAAATTAAAAGGTTTTTTAAAAAACAGTAAAAAAAAAAAAAGATTTTATTTATTTATTTGACTGAGATCACAAGTAGGCAGAGAGGCGGGGGGGGGGGGGGGGGGGGGCTGTAAACAGGCTCCCCGATGACAGAGAGCCCCATGCGGGGCAAAATCCCAGGACCCTGGGATCATGACCGGAGCTGAAAGCAGAGGCTTTAACTCACTGAGCCACCAGGCACCCAAGGTAATGGATGTATTAATTAATTTGACTGTAGTAATCATTACACAATGCAAATGTCTATCAAGTCATCACACTGTACCTTTTAAATATATACAATTTTATTTGTCAATTATATCTCAGTAAAACTGGAAAAAATAAAGGTATTAAAACAAAAACAAAAACAATTTATTGGCAAGATCTAATGCTCTTGATTGGACATGACTCAGTCACCTGGCCTAATACCAGGTACACTGGAAAGAGACAGTTCTCCAAAAGACATTTGGGTAACTTTCAGAAATAATGAGGAGCAGAAAAAATAAATATCCATTGGAGATAAAGTAAAAAATTTTAAAACAAACTAATAACAAAATACCCAATAAGGAAAAAAACATTTTAATGTATTCTTTTAAGTGGGCAAGTTAGCAATATCTATTTAAAATTCAAATGCATTTTTGGGGCGCCTGGGTGGCTCAGTGGTTTGAGCCTCTGCCCTCAGCTCAGGTCCTGATCTCAGGGTCCTGGGATCGAGCCCCGCACAGGGCTCTCTGCTCAGCGGGGAGCCTGCTTCTCCCTCTCTCTCTGCCTGCCTCTCTGCCTACTTGTGATCTCTCTGTCAAATAGGGTCCTGGGATCGAGCCCCACACAGGGCTCTCTGCTCAGCGGGGAGTCTGCTTCTCCCTCTCTCTCTGCCTGCCTCTCTGCCTACTTGTGATCTCTCTGTCAAATAGGGTCCTGGGATCGAGCCCCACACAGGGCTCTCTGCTCAGCGGGGAGTCTGCTTCTCCCTCTCTCTCTGCCTGCCTCTCTGCCTACTTGTGATTTCTCTGTCAAATAAATAAATAAAATCTTAAAAATAAAAATAGAAGTAAATAAAATTCAAGTGCATTTTCTTTTTGCCCAGTTGTACTTCAAGTAATTTATCCTATAGATAAATCTACCAGTGCACAAAGATTTTATTTAAAGGATGATCATTGAGCATTGATTGTAATGGCAAAACACTGCCCATTAATATGGATGTTATTAAATTTTGATACATTCATAGAGATGAATATTACACAATTATTTTTTTGAGATTTTAAAAAATGTATTTATTTGACAGAGATCACAAGTAGGCAGAGAGGAAGGCAGAGAGAGGGGGTGGGAAGCAGGTTCCTTGCTGAGCAGAGAGTCCAATCCGGGGGCTCCATCCCAGGACCCTGGGATCATGACCCGAGCCAAAGGCAGAGGCTTTAACCCACTGAGCCACCCAGGCGCCCCTACACAATTAATTTTTAATGAGATAGATCTATATGTTCTGGTATGGGAAATTGTTAAGAGAACACAAATTGTAAGAAAATAGGTAAATATGGTCCTGCATATGTAAATACATAAAAATATCTGGAAGAATATTTTTTTAAATGTGTAACACTGCTTATTACTGGGAAAGAGATATAAGGGAGTTAGGAGTGGCAGGAAGAAAATATTTTCAATTTACATACTGTGGAATTTTAATTTGTTTTTCTGAGTACTCATGGTTTTTACTACTTTAAAAAGTTAGATTTTTATAAAACCAAGTTAGTCTAAAAACACCTGTTTCTTTGACTATTAATATGACTGACAATTTGCACCATTGGTTCTCAAGAACTAAAACATTTTGTTTATATGTGCTGAAGAAATTTATTAAATGGGATCTCACCATGAGATTCTACATACTTCCAAAAAATAAGCAAATCTTGTTAAGAAGCAATATAATATTTTCATGCTAATCTAGCAAATTATCTGGGCTACTGAGTCAACTTGGTTCATTTATTTACTTTGCTTATCGGTCAGACCAGCCCATCACAGAATTTTGCCACTATAAATTGGCCCCTGGACTGACTCATTCAGGCAAGCAGCAACTCCATCAAACCCAATAATTAATCGGGCAGTCCTCCTCCATATGTCACTATGACTATTCATTAAAGCAATGCATATGGCTCTTACCTACATGTGCTAGCTTTTTGCTTTTATTCATGGTTCAACAAATTTATGAACCTCAGATCCAGCAGAACAAAGAAAAATTAGTATAGAAGATATTATAATTGGGTTGACAGTTTAAAATTAGAAAAGAAAAACTAAAATTAAGAAGAGATGTTATAATTAACAGTAGAATTCATGACATAACAAACATCTGTTGATTGCCTTCTGTGTGCAAGGTACAAGGCTAGACTCTGAAAATATGAAGATATACCCATGGCCTTGTCTATGCCCACAGTATTACCTTTTATTTGCGAAGATAGCATATGTATTAAAAAAAAATAACTAATGTACAAGGGTATCACTGGCAAGAGTCATATATTTCTAATTATCACGATTCTCATTTAAGATGTGCGAAGCAGGGGCACCTGGGTGGCTCAGTGGGTTAAAGCCTCTGCTTTCGGCTCAGGTCACGGTCCCAGGGTCCTGGGATCGAGCCCTGAGTTGGGCTCTCTGCTCAGCAGGGAGCCTGCTTCCCTCTCTCTCTGCCTGCCTCTCTGCCTACTTGTGATCTCTATCAAATAAATAAAATCTTTAAAAAAAAAAAAAAGATATACAAAGCATCTTAGGAACCATGATAAGTGAAGTATATCATACTGTATATCATATATATATAGTGTAAGAGCTATCATTAAACTTAAAGTATTATTATTAATTGAATGTGTTCCCCCAAAATTCAAATGCTGAAATCCTAAACCCCCAATGCAATTGTATAAAGCCCTCATGAATAGGATTAGTACTCTCAGAAGAAAAGACACAAGAGTTTCTCCAACTCTCTGCTCTTTACCCCTTGTGAAGCTGTCAGTCTGCAACCCAGAAGAAAGCCCTCACCAGACCCTGACCATGCTGGTATCCTGATCTTCACTTCCAGCTCAACAACTGTGAGAAACAAATTTCTATTGTTTGTAGGCCACCCTGTCTATGGCACTTTGAGATAGCATCCCAAAATGACTAAGACAAGTTAAAGACATCATTTTAGGGGCACCTGTGTGGCTCAGTTGGTTAAACGTCTGCCTCCAGCTCAGGTCATGATCTCAGGGTCCTGGAATCAAGCCCCATGTGAGGCTCCTTGCTCAGTAGGGAGCCTGCTTCCCTCTCCCTCTACCTGCTGCTCCCCCTGCTTGTGCTCTCTCTATCTCAAATAATTAAGTAAAATCTTAAAAAAAAAAAAAATTGCCCAAGGTAAGTGTCGGGGCCACTTCCAAAGCAGGCTGTCTGTTTCCAGAGTCTATGCCCATATAGTGAATATATGATATGTATTCTCTAAATTATCATTTCATTCATATTTTTTAAAAAGATTTTATTTATTTATTTGACAGAGATTACAAGTAGGCAGAGAAGCAGGCAGAGAGAGAGGAGGAAGCAGCCTCCCTGCTAAGCAGAGAGCCCGATGTGGTGCTCAATCCCAGGACCCTGGGATCATGACCTGAGCCAAAAGCAGAGGCTTTAACCCACTGAGCCACCCAGGTGCCCCTGTTCATATTTTTTTTAAGATTTTATTTATTTATTTATTTGAAAGAGAGAGAGCATGAAGGGGGAGGCAGAGACAGAGAGAGAGAGAGAGAAGCAGACTTCCTGACGAGCAAGGAGCCCAATGCAATGTGGGGCTCCATCCTAGGACCCTGAGAGCATGACCTGAGCTGAAGGTAGATGTGTAACCCACTAAGCCACCCAGGTGCCCTTTTTGTTCACATTTCTAGGGAGAAAATACAAGGCAAAGAATGGTTAAGAAATTATTCTACTGTGATTCTACACTTCCTTTGTGGCCTCAAGCCATGCCTTGTATATCATAGACAATCAACAAATACCTATCCTATGAATGGTTGGGCTCCAGGCTAAGAGAACAGTATTTGTGATCCATATCACCCACTTGTCTTCACAACCCCTGACCACATTTCTTTTCCCTAGTATTCCCTGGTATTTTCTCTAGTATTCCCTACTTGTTCTCTTTGCCAAGTTCCAAGCAAGAAGCAGAGTGTCTGAAGTAGAAAGGTATGCAATAAAGCACAGCACTGGTCT
This sequence comes from Mustela putorius furo, assembly GCF_011764305.1. Classification (NCBI taxonomy): domain Eukaryota; kingdom Metazoa; phylum Chordata; class Mammalia; order Carnivora; family Mustelidae; genus Mustela; species Mustela putorius. The sequence continues at coordinate 51,343,297 of NW_025422005.1, forward strand.
GGGAATCAACCCTGACATCTTTTATTTATACAATCTTGGACAAGCTGCTTCACCCTTCTTGGAAATGAATGTTCATATTTGTCGAATGAAAGAGTTGGATTAGATGACTGATTTTCAAAGCACAGAAGGAAGGAAGAAGGGGAAACATATGAACAGGTATGACCTTTTCAGCTTCAAGGAGAATAGCTCCCCCCTAAACCTGTTTTACATATTAAGTATATGAGATTTTGTTTAAATAAAGGAACTCAAGCCTTTACAAAGTTTGAAGACCAATGGATTTGATCAAATTCGTAAGTGCTGTCTCATTTCAAATATTCTACCACTCTTGACTGCATAGGCATACTCCAACATGTCAGGTGATTTGTCCTGACCTGTTCAAGAGATATTTTAACTGAATCTTAGAATTCTTTCCATCATTACAATTCTCAGTCTATCCTTTTAAAAAAAAGAAATTGATTTTTCCCCTCCACTCACATTTATCAGTCCATTTTTTGGAAGCTCTTCTAGCCACATCCTTAAATAAGTAAATAGGATAACTGTGGTAATTGCCTGACCTGCAAAGTGTATAGAACTTCAAGGTTAATGTTCTTGGCACAAGATTTTTGCTACAAACAGCAGAATTCCTCTAACCCTTTGCTGAGGCATCGGTTCAATAATAAAAGAAAATCATGCCATGTATTGAATTACTCAAAAGAGAATTATCAGAGAATCCCCTGATGGTCTAACTATGGCTAAAATGTACTCCAAAAAGAATTGATCTTAAAGAACTTCAGAAAAGGCCTTCACCAGAGATAAAGTAGGAGAGCCAAAACTTAAACAACAATAACAACAACCTATATATTAAAGAATTGGTATAATCCTACCCCCAATGTCATGCTAATTATCTAAATTTAATTTTATAATCCTGGACTTCTTTCACGTGAATGAAGTTACCATTAAGCCTATCCATTCTCTGAAATTCCTTTAGTCTATTTTCATTAAGGACTGTCAAATATATACATCATTTAAGGCTCTTAAATCTCAATTTTATTGAAGATATATTACATATGGTTTAATATTTCAGTTCAGCAATGGCCATCAGCAATAAGCATTACTCCAAGAATGGGATTAATTATATATTCTAGCAAACACAGTGATCCAAATAGCAAAGAAAAATCCTGGGCACTGAGCCCAGATTCCCCACCCTCTCTTATGGTGAGGCTCATCTCTCTCTCCGATAAACTAGACAACCAAAAATTCTTCCATCATTACTAGTGAATGTGTAGATGTGCAATAAATGATCAAATTCCTCCAACAGGTCACCTAATAAGTTTTTTAAGTAGAAAAAAATGCGCAAAATCAAATTGCCTCATAAAAAGGTACTTTTAAAACCAAGGAGAATATAGTTGTTAGAAATAAAAGGTAACTCTCCCTGGTAATCAGCAGTTTTCCTCTAACCTGACTTTACCACTCCTCCAATGACAGGCTGGTAGACAGTACATTTCTCTAATTATAAATCTGTCTTTGTTATATTATGAAGCCTATCAATTTTAGATATATACACTGAATATGAATCTCATATTCAGAAAAACCATGAGATTCAGAGCAAACTCATGGCCTGGTCCCACAAAAGTTCCTGGTTTTGCATTTACCAGTTAAAACTGATGACACTCCAACCTTGCGTCTTAGCTTTAGGTCTGAATGTCTTGGTTCTCAAAATCTTAACCTACTTGGTGAGGAGGTGGGAGGAGCTCCAAGCAAAATATGTACAAAGGGTCTCACTCATCAGACATTCATGGTTTCCCTTCTTCCTCTCCTCTCACAGCTTCTAGCAGCAGCTACTTGGTGACATAACAGGTATGTCACAATCAAAAATAACCTAGCAATAACCATTTTCTGTCATCACTGGAACTGCATTTCTGGGATACAGTGTACCCTATATCTTGATATAGGGGAACTATATCAAGATAAATATATATAGAGAGAGAACTATATAGGTACTATATTAAGATATATATATAGAGAGAGAGAGAACACTCTTGGTTGAATGAGGAGACTGTTTATTAATAAAGGAAAAATCTTTGACACTAGAGCAGCTGACAAAAGGAACAAAAAGCAAAAAAAGCAGCAGCTTTATATTTATGTAGTCTAAATAGTTTTAAAAATATGGTCAAGTACATTACATAATTTTATCTTTCCAATAAATTTGTAAGGTGGTTATGGTATTAGTATTAAGTCACTTATCTTGTGTGAACTTCAGAATCCTCATAAGGCTGTGGATATAAAAATTCATGAAATCCCATCTCTGCTTTCTATCTAGGAACTCACACTCACTCTAAGAAAGAAAGCAAACAAATTCTAGAGCCAAGTGTTCTTTTCACTCCATTCCGATGCAAATCCAGAAGAAAGAAAAAAAGAGGTAGACTGAAACTCATTTCAAATATTTCCTAGATAAAAAAAAAGTTTCTGCCTATGCAGGTTTGTTTCACTGTGGTTAAGGGTACTCTAACTCAATGTGCCCTCCCTAACTTACCTCCCCTTCATTAACAGGAATTTCTGAATAGTGGGAATCTCCTCCTCTGAAGGGAGAACTCATTGCTTTTGCGTAACACTGTACCATTGACTAAAAACACTGTCACCTAGGGGCACCTGGGTCACTCAGTGGGTTGGGCCTCTGCCTTCAGCCCAGGTCATGATCCCAGAGTCCTGGAATAGAGCCCAGCATCAGGGAGTCTGCTTCCCTCCTCTTTGTCCGCCTGCCTCTCTGCCTACTTGTGATATCTCTCTCTGTCAAATAAATAAATAAAATCTTAAAAAAAAAATACTGTCACCTATACTAACTAATTTAATTTAACTACCTTAATTTTCCCCAAATCCTGTGAGGTATGAATTAGTAAAAATCATTTTAGAGCAGAAGAAACAGAGACACAGCTATGAGTGTCATAATCTAGACTAGAACTAGATCAGTAGCCTCATGCTAGTTTAATTACTAGTTTAAAGCCTCCCCACTAGACTATACTAACCTATATTAAAATATTTTTGCACTCTCACCTAGATTTCCTTCTATCATCTCTAGCCTCTGTGACACTCTCTAACTCTCCTAAGGGTCCAATACTGAACCCTGTATTTGAGGAATTCCCCCAGGCAATATGTTTATTCAATAATCCATGCAACATAATATAATATCACCTTTTCAAGTAAGGCTATGACTTTTACATAGGCTAGATCCATAAAGAGAGATGGAGAATGATACTTTGCATTTGTTTAGCAGTCTTTCAAAGTGCTTTCATATATATTATTCAGAGAGGAAGAATGAAATTTGAATTTAAGAGTAGAAAGGATGCTAGAGATTTTCCAATCCAGTGTTTCTTAACCTTTTTTGGGTCACTTGCCTATTTGAGAATCTGACAAAAGCTACAGACTTCCTACCCAGAAAAATGGACAAATGAACAAATACATTCAAATCTGCATGGTTTCAAAGGGATTCTTTGACTGCCCCAGGTTAAGAAGTGCTCTAATTTGCAATTCTCAATTTACAAATGAGGAAGCTACTATTTAATCATAACAGCATCCATTTGAGGAGATAGAGTAAGGGTTATTCACATGTTCCAGATCTGGAAACAAGGTCTAGTGAGGTTTCAAGATTTGCCCAAAGTCTTACAGCTAGTTAACAATAAGCAGTAACAGAAGCCAGGACTCTGGACAGTCTCGTTTCTTTTCTACATCACATCACATTTCCACTGCAGTATGCTAGAACTTCTTCATTGTTAGAAAGCCTCCTCCAATAGGTTACTTTACCTTTTATAACACACAAAACTCTGATTTCTGATGAAAACACTCTAAATTTAAAAAATTGTTCTCTTCACAATAGTAACTCATTTCTTAGAGATTTCCAAAAGGTTTTAGTCACTGCTAACATATTAAATATTGAAGTCTAGAAGCTAGAATTATAAACAACTCTGTAATTTCTATATTGGTGGTTAAGTACCAATCTGGTCAGCTTCCCCATTTAGCAACAAACATACCTGAATCCAAGCAAAGGAGGCAAATATGTTAGCACTTCTCTTGGAAGGGTGCAAGAAAGTAGTATTAGCATATTAGAATTACATCTAGCACATAGAAGTCTTACTAATATTTGTTAAATGAACAAATGGGTTAACCAATAAATACCACTGAGTTTTCAAAATGTTTTGTTTTCACTTTCAAAAGTTATATATAAACTAAGAAAACACTCAAATACAGTACTTTTTTAAAGATTTTATTTATTCATTTGACAGAGAGAGACACATTAGAGAGGGAAAAACAAACAGGGGGAGTGGGAGTGGGAGAAGCAGGCTTCCTGCTGAGCAGGGATCCTGATGTAGGGCTTGATCCCAGGACCCTGGGATCATGACCTGAGCCAAAGGCAGACTTAAAGACTGAGACACCCAGGTACCCCAATATAGCACTTTTTGGTTAAGGTCTAAGTTAAACCCTCAACAGTATATTCAATACTAAACTATATATAAGAACAATATGTTTTTATTCAGATTTTATCAAAACAGTCTATGTTGTTAAGATAATGGCTCTGGGGGCACTTGGGTGGCTCAGTGGGTTAAGCCTCTGCCTTCGGCTCAGGTCATGATCTCAGAGTCCTGGGATCAAACCCCACATCGGGCTCTCTGCACAGCAGGGAGATTGCTTCCCCTTCTCTCCCTGCCTGCTTACTCTCTCTCTCTCTGTCAAATAAATAAATAAAATCTTAAAAAATAAAAAAAGATAATGGTTCTGATTTATTTTATTATAATTTATTCATTCTTTCGTAATAATAAATATATGTAAAATACCATTGGGAAGAAAATATCTCGGATACATATAAAATATTTAGATATGCCAAAGATACTATAACATTTATGATGAATGTTAAATTTTTGCAAGAATATGGTTATTATTAACATCTAATTTAATTTCACTTAATAGCAGACTGTCTTTCTACCCTCAAGATTTCCATATCTGAAAAAAAAAAAGATTTCCACATCTCAGGAACAGTCTTTACTTGCAAGCCAAAAGCTTCTAGAATATTCTAGGATGCTAAACACTTTGGTATTTAAGAAGTATGAAAAATGCTTTTTTTTTTTTTAGCTTTGCTTATTATGCCAGCTTTAGTAGACTTCGAGTCTGAATTTTAATGTTTCATTATCATAGTTTTTTTGTGATAACTGGATAGATTAAGAATTTCCTACAAAACAAATGCTTAATAAGGTAATAAACCTGTTGAAGGAATAAATTAGCAGGAAGGTTATGCTTTTAGGATATCTACACTACAGAAAAGGTATTGTACCCACTCTACCTAGTGATTAGGTTTATATTGCAATGTGACTCATAAGACTCACTGTACTGAATAAAAATTTAGGCAATTAGTGATCTTATTTCTTAGGAAGAACTGCTTGCTATCGTATATTAACACAGATCTCGCTCAATTAAAATTGCTCACAGTCAGCAAAAATAATTTCTGCACTGTAATGAAATAATGAAATAATTATATGCAAGGGAGGACTTGTGATCTTTTTAATTATTCTATTCTTCATTTTTAAAAGGGCTATTTGAAAACGTACTCTTATAATTGATTGCTATAAATCAGTCAAACGCATTCTAAGGATCATAAATATTCTAACTTTTAAAAGACAAAGAAATGCTAAATATTCAATGGAATACTTCAATATTCAGAAAATTTAATCTGGGGGGAAAGAATAGACTGCTCTTTGGAAAATAAAAAAGTAAATTTGTTGTCCCGTGAAAAATGAAATATCTTGAATGTCAGTAACAGAAATGGAATTAACAAGAGATCTTTTTATTGTTTTTTAAGGTCATTAGGCTGTGAATTCTATAATTATGGAAATTGTCAGTCCAGTTCTGTAAGAATGTTTGCTCCCATCCATAAGGTAGTGGAATGTTCAATCAGTCTCTCTCGTGGGAAAGTTAGGTCATAACTGTAAGTGTACCAGCAAAATTGAATTAAGCAAAGAGATTTCATTAGTATTTATAGCCAGAAGGCATCTGTAAAAGTACAGGGCAAAGAAGTTATGTGGAAGTCAAAGGAGAAAAAAAAATGGGTTTCCAGTGACAAAGGCGAATCTGAAAGAGATATAAGTGTATAATGAATAAGAGCTATTGAACGCTACTGCAAAGAGGGAGTTGCAAAGATGTCAAATATTGATTTTCTTGTGTATGCCTTTGGACTACATATGTAATTGTTTGGATTTGCTGTCTTCATGGTACAACAATATTTGTTGTCTAAGGTTAAAAAGCATGATGTGAAATAAACTAAAAACTAAGAAACATGTTAGAGAATTATAATAATCCTCCGCTCAGTATCTCATGGAGAGGCTTCTGTATTTTCTTACACAGAATATTTTTAATGAAGAAAAATGTTATATACTTTTCAGCAGAACACGAGATCTGGATTATTAATTATGTTAATTGAAAATTATTTGATTGACTTTCAGTCTCATTTTAAATTAAACTAGGTTCTCTACTTCCTTATTTTATTGAATGGATCTTCTTAAGCTATATACCCAATTCTGAAAGTACAGTTAACCATACTTATTTATTCAATCTGATTGTAATTAATCCAGTTAGAGCTAAACTGATAATAAAAATCTGATGTCACCACTTCAAAAAAATATTTTCTGTAGTATTTTCCTTTTCATTCCAGAAACTCCAAAAAAAAATTTCTGCATTTTAATATATATTTAATAACAAATTGCAAACACAATCAAATTAATAATCAAGCTACAGTCACTAGATAAACAAATACTATTTTCTATTGTTTTCAAGGGTTATTTTCCTTCTGATTATTTCAGTCTGAACAAAGAATGATAATAATCATAAAGCACTTTTTAACTAACTTGCTCTTTAAAAACATGTTCTTTTTAAATAACAGACTCACTTGTTTCTTTTATCTGATTTAATTATTTGTTAGGACATTGACTCACATTTATGAACATTATCTTGTTCTCTTTCCTACCTCAGGAAGTTTAAAAACAGCAGAACTCTCCAGGTGGATTTCATTGCACTTAAAACCACAATGACAACAAACTGAAAAGAGAAAAGGGAAAAAAAAAGGCAGTATGAGATGTTTTAAGCATTAGAGGCAGACAGGGGTACAAATAAAGGAACAGTTTAATATACGGCAGAAGCCTATCATTTTACCAGTGCAGAAAATACTAGAGAGGAAAAACCTGCAGAGAAGACAATTTCTGCAGCACAAACAAGTTTCACATTTTATTTTCAATGTCTCACTTTCAACATTACTAAATATTTAATAGCAAAGTAAAACAGAGTGACAGCTTTGAGTCTATGTGAAATCCAAAATATTTTTTTTCGCAGGGCTTTAGAAGCATGTAGGAGGTAATCCAGCAGTAATGGCAGCTCCTCTTAGAGGTAAATACTTGTCAGGAACAAAACATAATTCAATTGCACTCTTCTTTTCTGAAAAGGTTGCTTGTGGAATATCCATCATAAAGTCATTTCTATTTCTTAAGAGCTATTAGTGCCTGGCCCCTTGGCTTCATTAAGACACTCTTTTTCAATATATTCTTTTATTTTAGACTTCATCCCACTTCTCAGCTACACAGTGCACATTGCAATTTCCTGGCTACCAAGGGAGATGTCAGCCACGCCCCCCAATGACTGACATGCAAGGACAAGGTAGCAATGGAGAGGAAGGCGGATTTGTTGGCACTAAGTCGGAAACACTTCTTAAACCCTAGAGGTTGAAAGGGAGTTTGGCCAAGGCTCTGAGACAGAGTGCTATATCATTTAGCTGACACTAACATTACCATGCTCCCCATTAGGAGGGCATCAGTCTCCCGGCCCGTTAATCTCACCCAATGTTCTGGTAGAGCTAAAGAAGCTAGAAGTTTTGAGAGTCCCTGCCGCCAGACCTCAATGTTGCCTAAGCAAGCATTAAGAGATTATGGTAATAATAGGTGTGCTTACACCAAATAAAAGGTTTCATTAATCAAGCCATATTGAGATAAACCTGTCACTGGACGGAGGAGACCAGAAATCAAATACTGTGAAAGTTCTGACAGATTGTTAAATAGAAACCCTTTAAAATAGAATTTAATTTACTGTGATATTATAGATATTTATGCATCAATAGGCAAGTGCAGATTGAGTTCAGAGGTCGGCTCTGGTATTTGAAAAATAAAAGCACAGGATGAAACAAAAGGTGACAGTTACCTTTGTCTGAAATTAGGGTTCATTAGACTAAATGGGAAGGTTCTAACTGATTCATGTAAGGAACTGAAGCACAGCATGTGATGTGGTGTGCAATATTGGATAACAGGCAAATCCAATTAAGGGATCTTCATTCTGTTAAAGACTTGTCTACAAACTTAGAGAAAAAAAAAAAATTCCCAGAGCCAGCCATGGAGCAGTCCAGTTGGTTGTCTGTGGTAACCCCCTCCCACAACACAGTGGGTAAATATATTCCCTTCCCGGCATTGTGGTTAGGAGTGCTGGATTTGGGAGGCAGACAGACCAGAGCTCAAATCACAGCTCTGCTACTTACTAGCTGTATGACTTTTGGCAAATGACCATCTTTTAGCCTCACTATCCTCATCAGTAAAGCAGAAACTATCAGCAACCACGTCATAGGACTGTAGTGAGGACTGAGATCAGGTTTGCGAAGCACTTGGTACAGTGGCTAGCAGTGTGCAACAAACTAGTTATTAATTCTCCCATTTCCTTCTTTCTTTCTCCCTCTTCACTTCTTCCAGTCTCTCTTTTTATCTTCCCTCTTTCTCTCTTTTTATCTTTATCTTATTTTCTTTTATCCCCACCTGTCCCACAGTACCAACCACCAGCACCACCAGCACCTCTAGACATTGTGCTCCCCCTTTGGATCAAAGAGCCTGCTGACCTCTGGTTTGTGGGCAGAGCTCAGAATGAAGATGTGAAAGGTCTGTTCATTCATACTGCATTATTCATAAAACAATGTTGGAAGTTTCCTTGGCTCCCTGATGTCTGAAACTTGCTTGTTCATACTGAAATAAATAAGTTCCAGATTCTACCAATTGTTTGTTTTTGGGCACCCCAGATCCCCAGGTTCTACCAAATTGATCCACAGGTACAATCTTCCCTTAAAGCCAAATCAGGACTTTGTCATAGATTTCTTACTGACTGGTGGCTAAAAATATATGTGAAAAATCACTAAGAAGATATGCTTGATAAAGTTTTTTTAAGAATCCCATACCCTCGGGGAGCCTGGGTGGCTCAGTTGGTTAAAGCCTCTGCCTTCGGCTCAGATCATGATCTCAGGGTCCTGGGATGGAGCCCCGCATCAGGCTCTCTGCTCAGCAGGAAGTCTGTTTCCCTTCCTCTCTCTCTTGCTGCCTCTCTGCCTACTTGTGATCTCTGTCAAATAAATAAATAAAATCTTAAAAAAAAAAAAAGAATTCCATACCCTCAATGTTTTATTCTTATAGTTTGACATATATTTCAATCTCCTAATTCATGCTCCCAACACTTCTCTCTTTCCTGGGTTTTGTTTTGTAGTTTAAGGTTTCTTTTTCTTGGTATCTCTATCCCATTCCTTTTATCCTGGTTGGAAGAAAAAGCAAGTTTTAAAAAAAGTTTGAATAATATTTCAATGAATAATTGTCATAGAAAGGGTCACTGTAAAAAACAGAGAGCACCTTACCATTATATATAGATAATAGGCAGGCAGCATACAATCTTCTTACTATAACTCCATGTGTCTAGAAAACAGCCAGGGCAGATTCAAAATGCTACAAACGGGCTGTACCCCTTTGAGAAAGTCATTTGCCTTCCCTGAACTCCCAAGTTGGGTTAGGTACACTTACTGTACATCTACCTCTTCCTTTTAAATCCTGTATCAGAACTCTTCCCATACTATTGAAATGATCTTCCCCACCACTAACCTATAAGCTACTCATGAGCAGATATCTTATTTATCTTTGTATCCCCTGGCCAGCAGTGGTGCTCTTGACAAATGTTTGCTGAATTGATAAAAAATATTCACATCCAGGCCTGAGATAAATTATCCATGAAACCACCTCCACATTTATTAATTGAAAGTGGCATAACTGATCTGCATTTAAAGATAAAATGACTCCGACCACTTGAAATTATTTAATATTAAAACAAGAGCTGGGGCACCTGGGTGTCTCAGTCAGTTAAGCATCCCTTGATTTCAGCTCAGGTCATGAGCTCAGGGTTGTGAGATCAAGCCCAGCACTGGTCTCTGTGCTCAGAATGGAATCTGCTTAAGATTCTCTTCCTCTGCCACCCACCCTTAATCTCTCTCTCACTCACTCTCTCACTCTCTTAAATAAATAAATAAATAGATGATGATGATAAATAATAATAAATAAATAAATAAAATCTTAGCAAGCAAACAAAAAACAAAGAGCCGTCAGCAAACTTCTCTTTAAGTAAGTGTCCTCAAACTGTAATTCTTTTGAATTTGTTGGTGTCACTTTGGACTTACCCTTTACCTATATTTTAATAGAACCATAGTTCAAAGAGAAATGGAAAAAGGAAAAAACTATGTTTTAATTTTTAGCTACCACCATTCCTCCAACACAAATAACTTGAGTTTTCTTCTTCTTTTTTTTTTTTTTTTTAAGATTTTATTTATTTATTTGACAGACAGAAATCACAAGCAGAGAGGCAGGCTGGGTTTTGGGGGGGGGGGGGTGGCGGCGTAGAGCAGGCTCTCTGCTGAGCAGAGAGCCCAATGCAGGGTTCAATCCCACAACCCTGAGACCATGACCCAGGCCGAAGGCAGAGGCTTAACCCACTGAGCTACCCAGGCACCCCAATAACTTGAATTTTCTATTCCTGTTTCCTATGTCATAAAATGAAAATACTGATATAGGTCAAGTATAGACACAGTGTTTTGTTTCTAAGGATTAAATCTCATAATAAAAATATCTACATTTATTGCTATTATAATTGCTTTTAAATTGAGAATATTCAACTTTTTTCTTGTGAATTACATAGTTATCCACTGCTGTGTAACATAGCTCCCAAATTTAGCAACTCCAAACAGCAAGCATTTATTATCTTACAGTTTTAGCGGTCAGGAATCTGAGTGTGACTAAGCTAAGTGGGGCTGGGGCAAGATTTCTCATGTAGTCCAACAACCAGTTAGTGCTGCAGCCATGTGAAACTTTGACCAGAGCTAGAGGATCCATTTCCAAAACGGCTCACTCACATGTCTATTAGCAAAAAGCTGGTTTTCCTCAACACTGGTTGTTGGTGGAAGGCTTCTGTTCCTTGCCATGTGGACCTCTCATAGAGCTGTCTGAGTATTTTCATGAGCTCATAGCTGCCTTCACCAGAGTGAAGGATGCAAGAGAGTACATGGCAGAAAAAAGCCACAATGTCTTCTGTGAAGTAACCTCAGAAGTGATATACCATTTTTTCTATCATATTCTATTTGTCACAAAAACCAATGTTGATATAATGTTGGGAGGGGACTAACTATACAAGGCCATGATTAGCAGGAGGAAAGGCATCACTGGGGACCATCTTGGAGCCTGGTTACCACGCCAAAAAAGAAACTATTATCTATGCCAATGGAGCAGAGAAGAAATGATTCTTATCATTCAATTGGGGATGGAAAGCCAGAGTCAAAATTACTTCCTCAGCACTGAGATTAAAGTGTACTAAGCCAGTTCAAATAACAATTAAGTAAATGAACTTGGAGTTCTGATTCCTTATTTCTGTGGCTTTATATCCCCAACTTTTTATTGTATCACTTATTCCCTGAATTCACCAAAAGCAAATTTACCTTCCTCAACTTTACCTTTAATTGCAACCCTTGGGGTGAAGGAAAAATCATATTTCTCCTGAGCAATAGACAACATCAACAAACAAGACATAAAATAAACCCACACTATGGATATAAGAGCTAAAAGACACAGACTGAATATTTACTAGACAGCACTTAATTTTATTACACTAGTTCTTTCAACATCTCAGTTGGTTGCACAAGGATCGTATGCAACTAGATTCTCTGATTCTCAGCTGAAAAGTTGAGGTTTTGACAAACAGGTTTGACAAATCTTGTTCCATCAAATGATAACTCCCCACCAAAAAGATAATTTTCCCAATGCCTTACTTCCTATATCCTGCCAGGTGAAAAAGAAAACTGGAAATTGAGGGGTACCTGGCTGGTTCAGTCAGTACAGCATGTGACTCTTGATCTTGGGGTTGTAAGTTGGAGCCTTGCATTGGGTGTAGAGATTATTCAAAACTAAAATCTTAAAAAGAAAAGAAACTGGGAATTGCAATGTGAGTTCTAACCCCAACTATCATTAACTTGCTGTATGATTTCTAGCATGTCACATCTCTGCTCTTCAACTTTAAAGAGCCAGGACTGGATCAAAAGAACTCTTCCAGGATAGAATTAATCCTATAATTCTAATTCATCTGTGCATTCAGATAAACCCAGGTTGCTTATCCTTATCTACTGTCATTTGTGACCCTGATTGCATTGATTTCTTACTACATTGTGTCAGAAAGTAATAGGACAATGCTATATCTGAATTTATATGAGACATCTGTCTACCACTACACCCTCTTTCCCAAAAATACTGCTGGAAAATACCTATAATATTCACTGAGGGAAGCTCAGCAAGAATGAAAATACTCAGCCAGTAAGGTAAAACTATTCTGTGACCAATGGAACCAAATTGGAGATAAATTTAAGTACACAGATATAAAAACCAATTTTTAAAAAATGGTTTTAACAAAAAATGATTGCTTGTAGACAGAGACAGGAAGATGTCTTTCCCCAAAGGATTCACTCTTCACAAAGTTTGGCAGCATGATGAAAGGCAGAGGAGTATGATTCCATGGCAGTAGAGGAAATGATACTCTCATCAGCTGGCAACCAATTTTCCTCAGAGGAGGTACAGACACAGCTAAGTCAGGCCAAAAGTTATGAATGTCCCTGAATTCCCACGGGAAAAGACTGTAGTGCAAAGAAAGGAGTTTCATCTATTGAGCCTAGACAAGCCTGAACAAGAAAGGAAAGCCCTCTAGCAATTTCCCGACAAAGAAAGAAAGGAAGAAAAGCAAGAAAATGAAGGAAAGAAATAAAGGTAAGGAAGAGAAGGGGTACAGAAAGAAAACAATAGGAAAATACAGGAATGAAAAGTAAAGAGAGGGAAAAAATTATCTAAACAGAAACTTATCAAGGAAGCCCTGATAGTCATTCAATAAGGTACCCCTACCATCTGCCACTGTGCCTGGTATAGAACAAGTGTTTGGTATATGCTGAATGAATTAAAGAATGAAGATAAAGAAATAAACAAAAGCAGTTTTGAAAAAGGCAGGATTTTCATTTGTTTCCAGCTGAGTACTAGCCGCACACAAAAATTTCACAACTGAACAACAGATGTGAGGGAAGGAGAAAACGTAGATGGATCAGCACTAACCTATTACCCCTCTGGAAAAAGGAATGAAAACACATGTCCTACTGCTACATATGTGGTCATTTTTCCAAATTTTCTTCTATATACTAGTAATCTCTATCGGTTACATACCTTGTAAATATTTTAGGATCATGTTTAAAAAAAAGAAAACCAATATTTTTATTCACAACCAGTTCAAAAATGTTTTAATGTTTCTAAAAAAAAAAAAAAAAGAAAGAAGAAGAACTTTATTTGGACATAGAAATCTGTATCATTTTTTAGAGTTCTACCAATATTTCATTATTAAAATAAAATTATCAAAAAAAAGCAATTAAAGGGCACCTGGGTGGCTCAGTTGGTTAAGCCTCTGCCTTCGGCTCAGGTCATGATCTCAAGTCCTAGGATCAAGTCCCACAGCAGGCTCTCTGCTCAGCAGGGAGTCTGCTTCCTGCTCTCTCTATGTCTGCCTCTCTGCCTACTTGTGATCTCCTTCTGTCAAATAAATAAATAAAATCTTAAAAAAAGAAAAAGCAATTAAGTAAAAAAGCAGCACTTAAAGATTTTCTAGGATTTTAATCCTTCTGCAGAATAAGTTACTTGTTTATAAATTTGGTCGTCTGGTTCAACAGTGACACAAGATCCAACTGCATTACAGTGCACTCAGCTCATACAGCTCAGCTCATTCCCCTTCTACAGATTATTTTAGATCTTGGTCTAACACAACTATCCCTTTAGGACCAGTCGGATTGCCATAGTAATTGCTCAGTGACCACAGTTGTTGCAACTTTGACACAGGAATGACCACAGTTCTAGGTCAGCTTTCATTTCACAGAGAAATGAAGACACATTAACAAAAGTGTGACTGCAACATACACAGACTGCATCACAAACACAACGTCTGCTACAGAATGGAAGCAAAAAGAATAGCATCTACTTCAATTTTACATTAAAAACTCAGATCAAAAATATTGTTTTTTTTCCTCCATCATTCCTCTATTTTAAGAACATTAAAGAGATCACTTTCACACAGCATTTTAATCAGATATGGCCTTCGTTTAAATGAATTATATTCCTAAGGAGAAATAATCAAACCAGATAGCCTGTTAATAATCCATGCAATGCTTTTCGAAGTTCATAACTTCTGGTAAATAAATATTCTAGAATAAGACTGAGAGATTATATTTTTCTTAATAAAATGAGTTTCAAATGATCTAATTTTATGTCAGCTTAAAATGTGATGATTTTTGATAGAGAAACTTATCAACATGTTTATAAAATAAGGTACATTATAAGGAATTGAATTGAAATTTATCTGTAAAATGAAAAAAGACAAATTTCAATTGAATCAGGTATCAAATATCTATAAATACTGTTCCATGCCTCACCCACATTCTAAGCAGAGCAGGATCAAAGTGCAATGACACACTCAAAGATGTAAATTGCAAGACAGAATATACTCAAGCATTAAGTTTTGTGTGTTCACATCTTATCAAATAGGGAGCTAACTTTAAAATAGGCCAACATTACACTCTAAAAAGAGGCCAAAAATGTTAATTTTTAAACTTATTTTAGTAATTTTCCTTATGCAGATTTGGGTTCTTATCTAGAGCTTGTTAATCAGCATTAATTAATGTTATAACTGGGGTGTATGGCCAGCTTAGTTGGTAGAACATGCAACTCTTGGTCTGTAGTCCTCAGTTCAAGTCCCATATAAGGGCTTGAATTTAAAATTTAAAAAAAAAAATGTGTGGCACGTGACTGGCTCAGTCAGTGGCACACATGGCTCTTGATCTCTGAGTCATGAGTTTATGCCCCATTTACATAATGGGCACTATGCTAAGCACTTTATTACATTATCTCACTTAATCCTAAAAATCCTATGAGGTAAATAAATTACTTTCCCCACATTACTGGTGAGGAAACTGGGACTTCTGACAATACAGTGATTTAAGATAACAAAAACAAGCTGTCCACTACTAAGACCTAGAAATGCTAGAAATAAAAATGAAGAAATGCCTAGAAATAAAACAAACATTTTAAAAGTACAACTGAGAAAGAAGAAAAAAAGAAAATCAATCAATCCTAGGTACCAAAAATGAACAGATTGCTAACCGATAACGTAGAACAGAGTTTCAATTGGTTTGGGGAAGAACTGTTTTCAGTAACTTAGACTTAGGTCTTAATATTCACATAGGAAAAAAAAAAACAAACAAACATGGGACTTTGGGTGTGCATGAGGGACTGAGAACTAATGGATAAAACCAAGATTCTTAAATGTCTGCTCTTTCTGACAAGAGTTGAACTAGAAAAGAAATATGTTTACCACGATAAGATGACAAAGAAGCTTATCTGTCTCTTTTGGGCTTTAAGTTGGAGTGGGGGGGAACCTCCCCAAAATTCACAGTCTCAGGCCTGTGCCTCCCATAAATTTGAGGTTAAAATAAATATAATATGCATAGTTTCAGGGCCTCAAATTGAGACGTTAACACGATAACTGAGGTTTGGTTGGTGATCTCTCTGAAGTATCTGGTAGAAGCCAAAGCAAAAAAGCTTCAGTAAAGTTAGTAAAAAACAATCCATAATGATCAAGATCTGTGTCTAAGAACTTTTATAAAACAACACTCTGTAAGACAACATAAGAAAGGGATTAAGCCATAAAAAAGGAAGTACTATGAAAAGAAGCTGATTATGGAGGAAAAAATACTATAAAAGTTAAAAAACAATAATATCGGCACTTTCAGAAGTAAAAAATTAAACTCTTAAGAGCAAAAGAAAGGGGCACTTTGGTGGCTCAGTGGGTTAAGCCTCTGCCTTCAGCTCAGGTCATGATATCAGGGTCCTGGGATCGAGCCCCACATTGGGCTCTCTGCTCAGCGGGGAGCCTGCTTCCCTCTCTCTCTCTGCCTGCCTCTCTGCCTACTTGTGATCTCTCTCTCTCTGTGTCAAATAAATAAATAAAATCTTAAAAAAAAAAGTGAAAGAAAGCTAAAACTCAAGGAATGGGCTAAATAAAAGATTAAGCATAGCTGAAAAAAGAAATGGAACTGAAAGATCTGAGGAATAAAGCACAAAGATCTAAAAAAAATGGGAAAATTTTAAAAGAAGTAAAGGGACATGAAAGAATCAAAAACTCCAACTTATCTCTGATAAGAAGGGAATCAGTAGAATAGAGGGAATGGGGATGCCTGGGTGGCTCAGTTGGTTAAGCATCTGCCTTCAGCTCAGGTCATGATCTGGGGGTCCTGGAATCAAATCCCATATTGGGCTCCTTGCTCAGTGGGGAGCCTGTTTGTCCTTCTGCCTGCCATTTCCCCCTGCTTGTACTCTCTCTCTCTGACAAATTAAATAAAATATTTAGGTTAAAAAGAAAGAATAGAGGAAACGCAATATTCAAGAAATAATGGCTACAGAAATGGTACATCCACTTTGGAACAGTTTGGCAGCTCTTCAGAAAGTTGAACATAGTTACAATATGATCCAGCAATAAATCCTAGGTATATTTATAAAAGAACTGAGAACATATATCCACACAAAAAGTTGTACATGAATATTAATAGCAGCCTTATTTATCATAGCCAAAAAATAGAAACAACTCAACTGTCCATAAACTGATAAATGAATAAAATATGATATATCCAAATGTGGAAATATCATTTGTCTACAAAAACGTGAAGTTCTAATATATGTTATAACATGGATGAATTCTGGAAACATTACACAGTGAAAGAAGCCAGACACAAGGGGCACCAGGGTGGCTCAGTTGGTTAAGTATCTGAATCTTGATTTTGGCTCAGGTCATGAAATCATGGGATCCTGAACCTGCTCAAGATTCTCTCTCTCCCTTGGGATGCCTAGGTGACTCAGTTGGTTAAACGGTTGCCTTAGGCTCGGTCCCACATTGGTCTCCTTGTTCAGTGGGGATACTGCTTTTCTTTGACTGCTGCTTGTGCTCTCTCTCCCTGCTTGTGTATTCTCATGCTCTCTCTCACACAAATAAATAAAATAAAATAATTAAAAAAAAAAAAAAAGATTCTGTCTCTCCCTCTGCCCCTCCCTCCAAATGCACACACTCTTTCTCTCTAAAGAAAAAAAAAAAAAAAAGCCAGACACAAAATTCTACATATTCTATGTTTAAAGGTATGCCATAAGCCAGAATGAGGAGAAAATCAATGAACCAAAACCAAGCCAGAACTAACATAGATGTTAGTATTATTAGATAAGGACATAGATATTATTAGATCTATATATAATATAATATAATATAATATAATATAATATATTATATTATATTATATCTATCTATATATAATATAATATAATATAATATATATAATTATATAGATTATCTAATTATAATTAGATATTATTAGATAAGGACATAAAACAGTTATTATAATCTACATTTTATACATTCAAAAGGAATTGTTACACATGTTAAGTAAACACATTAAAGAATATTTAAAAAGCAAACTTCTTGGGGCATCTGGCTGGCTCACATGGTAGAGGGTGTGACTCGTGATCTCAGGGTTGTGAGTTTGAGGCCCATGTTGGGTATAGAGATTACTTAAAAATAAAACCTTTAAAAGAAAAATCAAATTTCTAGAGAGAGAGATTAAAAACTGCAATGTCTGAAATGAAAAATGTACTGGGTGAAATTAACAGAAAATTAGGCATTGCTGAAAAAACACCAATGAACTTAAAGATACAGCATTAGAAAATAAACACAAACACACAGAGAATAAATACTCAAAAGGAAAAAGAAAGCAAGAATAAATATAGTATAATATCAATATGCTATGTCACAACTTCAAGTGATCTAGTATACTTATAACTAGGATTCACAAAAAAGGAAGAGACAAACAGAAAAGAAATATTTGCAGAAATAGTATCTAAAAATTTTTCAAATTTGATGAAAACTATAAATCTGCAGATTCAAAATTCAAGGGGCACTTGGGTGGCTTAGTCAATTAAGCATTTGACTCTTGATTTCAGCTCAGGTCTTAATCTCAGGGTCATGAGTTCAAGCCCTGAGTTGGGCTCGATGCTGGGCATTGGAGGCTATTAAATAAATAAATAAATAACCAAACTACATATTCAAGAATTTCAGTAAACCCCAAGTACATAAAAACAACCTACAACAAGACACACTATAATAAATTACTTAAAATTAGTAATAAATAGAAAATCTTAAAAGTAGCTAGTAAAAAAGTCACATTACTTATAAAGAATGAAGATATGAATTACAGCAAGTTTCTCATCAAGACAAATGAAAACAAATCAGTAGAACAATATCTAAACAGTACTGAAAGAATAAAACTGTCAAACTACAATTAACAAAGAAAAAGACTGTATTTATTTACTTGAGAGAGAGAGAGAGACAGAGAGGGCACACAGTTGGGGGACGATGTGGCAGAGGGAGAAGGAGAAGCACACTCCCCACCAAGCAAGGGGCCCAACACAGGTCTTGATTCCAGGAGCCTAACGTAGACACGTAAATGACTGAGCCACCCAGGTGCCCCACCAAAATACAATTCTATATACAGGGAAAATATCTTTCAGAAATAAAGGAAAATATTCATAATAACCAAAAGGTGGGGAAAAAAATTTCCACCAGAGGCTGAATGGATAAACAAAATGTAGTATATCCATACAATGGAATTTTACTCTGCTATGAACAGGAAGAATTACTAATACATGCTACAAAAAGTTAGAACTTGGAAATACTATGTTAAGTGAAAATAGTTAGTTACAAAAGACTATATACTACCTAATTCCATTCATATGAAAGTCTAGAACAAGGAAATCTATAGAGACAGAAATTAATGTACTGCTTAATTAGGGCTTGAGGATGGGAGAGACGGGGGGACAGGGAGTAATAGCTAAGGAAGATAAGGTTTCTTCCTCAGGGGATGAAAACAGTCTAAAACTCATTG
Organism: Mustela putorius furo; assembly: GCF_011764305.1. Lineage (NCBI taxonomy): Eukaryota > Metazoa > Chordata > Mammalia > Carnivora > Mustelidae > Mustela > Mustela putorius. The sequence goes on from NW_025422005.1 coordinate 51,362,642, forward strand.
TGGTAATAGTTGCTCATAACTGTAAACATACTAAAAACTGTTGAACTGTACACCTTAAGTAATTGAATGGTACTGACGTGAATTATATCTCAACAAAGCTGTTTTTAAAAAATGAAGATGGGGTGCCTGGGTGGCTCAGTGGGTTAAGCCGGTGCCTTGGGCTCAGGTCATGATCGAGTCCCGCATCGGGCTCTCTGCTCAGCAGGGAGCCTGCTTCCCTCTCTCTCTCTCTTGCCTGCCTCTCCGTCTACTTGTGATTTCTCTCTGTCAAATAAATAAATAAAATCTTAAAAAAAAAAAAAAAAGATGAAATAAGGACTTTTCCAAAATACAAAAGCTGAAAGAATTCATTGCCAACAAGCCTGCATCACAAAAACTATTAAGGAATGTCTTTTAGGAGGTGCCTGGGTGGCTCAGTCAGTTGAGCATGACTTCAGCTCATGATCTCAGGGTCATGGGATGGAGCCGGTGGCAGGCTCTGCACTCAGTGGTGAGTCTGTTTGTCCCTCTGCCTCCTCCCCCAAACCCACTCCTGGTCTCTTTCTCTCTCCAATAAATAAATAAAATTTTGGGGCGCCTGGGTGGCTCAGTGGGTTAAAGCCTCTGCCTTGGGCTCAGCTCATGATCCCAGGGTCCCGGGAACGAGCGGAGAACATTGGGCTCTCTGCTCAGCAGGGAGCCTGCTTCCCCCACCTCTCTCTCTGTCTGCCTCTCTGCCTACTTGTGATCTCTGTCTGTCAAATAAATAAATAAAATCTTTAAAAATAAATAAATAAATAAATAAAATCTCTTTATATGTTTTTTAAAGCAATGTCTTTTAGGGAGAATGAAATGACACCAGATAAAAATATGGCCCTACTCAAAAAAGTAAAGAGCACTAGAAATGCTAACTATGTGAATAAATATATGCATTTTTATCTTATTTAAATCTCATTAAAATATAAACAAAAATAATAAGAGTGTGATATGGGATATATACGGGTTTTTTTTTTTTTAAGATTTTATTTATTTATTTGACAGAGACACAGTGAGAGAGGGAACACAAGCAGGGGGAGTGGGAGAGGGAGAGGGAGAGAGAGAAGCAGACTCCCCACTAAGCAGGAGCCTGATGTGGGGCTCAATCCCAGGACCTTGGGATCATGACCTGAGCTGAAGGCAGACACTTAACAGCTGAGCCACTCAGGCACCCCTGGAATATGTATCTTTGAAAAGTAAAATGTATGACAACAACACAAAAGCTAAGAAGAGAGAAACAGAAATATACTATTAGAAGATGCTTATACAGTAAATGCAGTACAATGTCACTTGAATATAAACCGTGATAAAGGTGAATATTATAAACTCTAAATCAAACACTAAAATAACAAAAAGTTATAACTAATAGTCAACAAAGCAGATACAATAGAATCATAATATTCAGTCCATAAGAAGGGAGAAAAGAGGTGTCTGGCTGGTTCAGTTGGTAGAGCATGCAACTCTTAATCTCAGGGTCATGTGTTCAAACCCCACACTGGGCATACAACCTACTTAAAAATATTAAATTAAAATTTTTTAAAAAGAGACAGAAAAGAGGGGCGCCTGGGTGGCTCAGTGGGTTAAGCCGCTGCCTTCGGCTCAGGTCATGATCTCAGGGTCCTGGGATCGAGTCCCGCATCCGGCTCTCTGCTTGGCAGGGAGCCTGCTTCCCTCTCTCTCTCTCTCTCTGCCTGCCTCTCCATCTACTTGTGATTTCTCTCTGTCAAATAAATAAATAAAATCTTAAAAAAAAAAAAAAATAGAGACAGAAAAGAGAGAAAAGGAGAACAAAGATTGCACAAATGGCAAATAGGCAAATTTAAAAGAACAATTATCAGTAATCACATTAAATGTGGAATATTTAATAAAACAACAGCAACAACACCAGGTATTAGATTACAAAGCAAATTCTAATAAATACCCAAGAATCTGAAGCTTCTGAAATGAAGAAACAGAAATTTCAGAGAGCTTAAGTAATTTTTTCCTATAACATACAATTAGTAGGTAGTACACAGTTAACTCCATGATTGGTCTTTAATAATAACTATAAATAATTATTTAATAATTATATCATCTCTATTAACAGTTTAATTTAAAATTTAAAAAATTTAGTTCCTATAATAGTTATTCCTTCTATATTGTATCTGACATCCAATGTCTCTATGTAGACATTCCTAGGAATAGAAACATTCTACTTCACTAGGAAGATGTAATTTGAAATATGGGTAATTTTAATGGGCTGTATAAGCATTCGAGACAGAGAAAATCATATGGATTTTTTAAAAGGGCCAAGAAGCAGGATTATGGAAAGGTAGGTTGGGTCCATTATCAATAACAGTTTATTCATGGGAAAGAGGTGGAACATAGAATATTATGGGGGGGGCGACTGGGTGGCTCAGTGGGTTAAAGCCTCTGCCTTCGGCTCAGGTCATGATCCCAGGGTCCTGGGATAGAGCCCCACATCGGGCTCTCTGCTCAGCAGGGAGCCTGCTTCCTCCTCTCTCTCTGCCTGCCTCTCTGCCTACCTGTGATCTCTGTCTGTCAAATAAATAAATAAACAAAATCTTTAAAAAAAAAAAAAGAACATTATTAGGGAAATGACATGTTTTAGAAAGAATAATATGATTGAAATAAGAAATATAGATCCTTTCGAAATACTGTTTACAAACCACGCCATTGTATCTAAATTGTCTTTCATTTGTTTTTGAGATGAACATCTCATGACAACATAGAAATCAGTATATACACTGATATATACTGTTCCTCATTCTCCTGTTTATACTGATATAGGTATTTTCAACAGATGTTGTATTTGGCCTCAGAATCTTTCTCAACACAACTCTCCTAGCAGCTATGACCAGCTGACCCAACTTTTTGCAGGCCCTGGCATTGTAAAAGAGAATGAGATTTGGAATTAGATATATAGCAGTTCTATTACCTTCTTAGCTATGTGATTGTAAACAAGACACTGGGTATCCCTAAGCACTGGTATAAAATAGCAAGGATGACATTTCCCTCACAGGATTATACAAAATTATATAATCATTACCTAACCTAAGTAGCTATTTAATGTTTATCTTTCTTTCAACCATATAGCTATTTAAACTAGAACATAGTGTGGGTCTAGCATTTTTATATTCTCTTCAATAACTATAAATAAATCCCGATTTAAAGAATACATAGCATGCTGATATCTCAGGAGGAGAGTATAGTATGTCAATATCCCCTTCAAGGCTGCTCAGAGGTCACCTTTCCGATTTACCCTCATAACCCTATTTAAAATTGTACCATTTGTCCTACTCCCAACACTCCTAATCCCTTTACCTGTTCCTCCTTTTTGGGGGGGGGGGCTTGATCATTTATTGTCTTCTAAGGTAATATATAAAGTTGTTACATCTTTTATTGCCTTGATAGAAAGTAAGCTCCACTAGAATAATTAACTTGACCTGTTTCACGGATATGCCCTGGGCACCTAGAACAGTGCCTAGTTTAAGACAAGTGCTCTATAAAGATTTTTAAATTGTTTATCTCAAGGAATAATACATACTTAAGATGAGGTTTATCATTAACAAGAGTAGATATAAATTGATATTTCAAAAACTTTGTATTGATAATTTAAAGTTTTTTGGCCAATTTCTTGTCAGCTCTACTTAGATCATTGCAGTTATTGTTTTGTAATGTGCTAGATAAAAAGTTCTAATTAGATCATCATTATTTTTATCTTGTAATGTGGACAAGGAAGGAAGGAAGGAAGGAAGACCTCTACTAGTAAGGGAGAACTATAGGAGAAATGTATACAATTATCATTAGTATATATTTAAACTGAAATTTCTTTGCATGAATTTTTTCAAGCTTACATTATATGTACAATTTGTAAAGTTGTTTTATTTCACTGTGTAATATAATCTATAACATAATCTACAAATTCGCTTAATCCAGCAAATTAACTGCAATAAACTCACAGAAAATCAGAAGCAACGAAAAAACAAAGGTCCCTGGAAGCCCTCTGTATTCAATTCTTTTTTCAGAAAGCTTCATCTACGTTAGTGATACCTTCCTCCATTTAGGAGACTACAATTTTAAGTAACCAAAGCAAAAGAAAGGACAATACTTTCCTCCTTGATGTTGAGAAAAATAGCAAATCTAGGTACTTTCCCCACAACACTTCACAGACTATTATTAGGTTTTTATGCCAGAGTAAAGGTGAATTGCATGAATATCCTGTTTAGTTTTGGAAAGGGGGGTGGGTTGCATTCCTGATATAGGTGTGCAAACTAAATCAGTCTATATGTAGTTGTTTTAGCATAGCCCCTGTGGAGCTGCTTTGTTAGTCAGCAATTGTTCTCTTCAAATCCCCTGAAGTCACTACAACCCTTAGGTATCAGCAGTTAACTTTTGCCACCTTTCCTACAACCAGGTCAATCCTGAAAGATTTCAGTGATGTTTAGAAGGCCCTTCCTAACGTCGAAAATCTCCCCCGGTCCTTAAAGAACTCCTGGCTGCTCCTGACTCTTTCCTCCATCTTTCACTTGAAGACACCTCAAGCTGCCTTAAAATGCATTTTAACAGCCAATATGCCTCTCTTCTTTTGTTACTTCATCACAAAGTACTGTTCATGTATATCTTTTGTCAGACATTATAGATTTGCTGGAACACTGGATAAATGGCAGAGAGAGACCACCATTGCAAAATGCACCCAACTCAGGAGAGCAGGATGAAGAGCTCTGAGGATGAGAGCAGATGGCCAGAGATCAGATATCCTGAGAGCTCAATAGCAGAAAGTATCAACAGTTCATAGAACATGGGGGCCGGAGGAGGGCGGGATACATACTTAAATTATGGTAACAAGCATTATAGTTATATGGAAAATTTTTCAAAGACAGAACTCTAGAAAATCAGTATTGCTTAAAGCTATTCTTCTCTTTTCAGATGACTGTTTTCTTTCTGAGAGATCATTATGGGAAGTTATATGTTTATTCCAAACGGTCAAAACATTTTTAGAATCCTGTTTGGAGAAGCCTTAGTAGACTAAAGTAGATTCTTTTGACCATCCCTAAGGATGAGAAATGTCAGTATTTGAAGCTGGCTTTTATATTAGACAATAATCTCCAAAACTGACTTATAGAAAAGTGGATAATCAAGGCAGTACTAATTAGGAATCAAGAGTTAGTTGTGAGTATAAAATATCTATCTATGACATCTCGTTAATTGTAGATCAATACTTTATGCTCATTTTGGAGTATTTCATAGAAGAGAACTTGGAAATGATGAGTAATAACATGAATAAAAGGTAAAGGAAAAAGAAAAAGAAGCATTTTAATTATAATGTTCATTATTTACAATGATCAAAAAACCATTACCAGCAGCTGCTTAATATCAGCTATTATTGTACCCATTTTAAGGATCTATTTGTTTGTCCCAGATAATAAGCAGGATTTAAAACATGTACATACTTGGGGCACCTGGGTGGCTCCGTGGTTTAAAGCCTCTGCCTCCGGCTCAGGTCATGATCCCAAGGGGGTCCCAAGGCGGGCTCTCTGCTCAGCGGGGAGCCTGCTTCCCCTCTCTCTCTCTCTCTCTCTGCTTGCCTCTCCTCCTACTTGTAATCTCTGTCTGTCAAATAAGTAAAAAAAAAAAAAAAAGATTAAAAAAATGTACATACTCATACTCAATACATACATAAATATATATATGATAATGAAGGTTTTATTATTCTTTTGTTTTTTAAGATTTTATTTATCTATTTGAGAGAGAGAAAGCAGGGAGAACTGCTGAGGGAGATGGAAAAGCAGGCTCCCCATGGTGCAGGGAGCCCTGATGAGGATCTCAGTCCCAGGACCCCAGGATCATGACCAGAGCTAAATGCAGAGGCTTAACCAACTGTCCCACCCAGGCACCCCAAGTTTTATTATTCTTTAGAGAAATTTGTTTAAAGTTTTGAAAATATATGATTGATTTCATTAGTGTTCTATCTTATAGCTGGCCTTAAGTACTTAAGTATAATTCTGTTAAGTACAAGACTAACCCTCTTTTGGTATGCCATTTCCAAGAAAGTTTATTTTCTCATTCCCATAACATCAGTCCACATTCAACCTGGTTTGATAAATGTTAAAACTTTGGTATAAAAGATGAAAGAGAAGTATTTTCAATATATATATTTTTAAACCTCTAAATTTTTACATATTAGAACACAACCCCTAGTAACCCTAAGGAACACTGGGAACAGGGTTTACTTATCAACTATTATGTAAAAGTCAAGATTTTTTTCAAAAAAATTTTTTGAAGAAGATATTTTAAATCATTAGTAATATATAAAACTAATACTTGATCGATGATATTGCTGTGATTTTATAAGGTTAAAATGTATCAAGGGTTTTTTTAGTTCTCTAGGAAACATCTTTATTAACTAACTAAAATTCCTTTTTCTTTTGTTTTCTTAGTGTTTAAAACTAGAATCTTCAAATTAAGATCAGAAAGAATAATCTTCAGATAGTAATCACAATTATTTAAATATACTAAGTTTGGGGTGCCTGGGTGGCTCAGTGGGTTAAGCCTCTGCCTTCCGCTCAGGTCATGATCCCAGGGTCCTGGGATTGAGCCCTGCATCGGGCTCCCTGCTCAGCAGGGAGCCTGCTTCCTCCTCTCTCTCTGCCGCCTGCCTTCCTTGCCTACTTGTGATCTCTGTCTGTCAAACACATAAAATAAAATCTTTAAAAATAAATAAATAAATAAATAAACTAAGTTTGAGAGAACTGTGACTTGGTGGATATAGCAAGTTCTTCACTGCAATGTACTTTACCATGCTTCAAATTAAAGATTTATTTTCAAGCTATACCATACAGTAAAGTCACTCAGAATAAAATATAGCAACATTGTGCCTTAGCTTTCTAAGAAACCCTTATTTTCTAAGAAATCTGTCTTTATAACATCTTGAACCTCACTCCAAATACTTCTTATGCTTTAACTATAATTGGTATAATTGCATCCTGAAGTTACTGTATATGCTTTTTAAATTGATGTAGGTTTTAGCTTTTCACTTCCAGATTTTAACAAAGGACACCATCAAGACCCACCCACCCCCATTCTCCTCCCCAGATAATACGGACAGACAGCCTTATGAACTGCCTGCTTACACTGCCTTGTGAATTGACCACACTTAACCACAAATTTAAATACCTCCAATCATTTTTTAACTTCCACAGAGATATCTTGTTTAAAAAAAAAATAAAGGGAGGAAATTTCAAATACCCTCAAGGTTCTATATAAAACTTCCTGCTTAAAAGAGCTTAAAAGCCATTTTGCATAATAGTGTTTTCTTAATTGCTATTTTTATTGTTTTATTTATGCAGCTTCTTTCTTGAGCTTTTTTTCCATCGCTGTTCATCCTAATGGATATCTTACTATGTAGGGGATAGAGTATGGAATTACCATTTTCCCTTTTACAGACAGAGAAACAGAAATAGTTCTAGAAACAAGTTCACTCATTAAGATAGCAAGAGAACAAAAGAAAAAAAAAAAGATAGCGAGAGAACAAGACTGGATTCTTTGTCCTAATCCAGTGCTCTTTTAACTACCTCTCTAATTCTTTAGGTCTCCATGTTATTTGTTAATAAATTTAAGCAGCTGAAAAAGTCAAGACAAACAGCCCTGGCTAGAACTACAGATAATTTCCTGCAGAGCACTATGAACTTCAATCCTACAGCACAACACATCCAAACTATTTTAGTCCTGGATGTCTCCCAAGGGTCTGGTGACAATCATATCAAATTGAGGATCCACAGTGCAGTAAGGACCACGCTAGACACATATACACTCATCTATACTTGGAATTTTTAATAAGATTATTACCTTTTCTCAACTTCCTTATGTTTAAATCCTACTTATCCTTTCAAAAACCATGAGCAAAAGCTACCTCCTTCAGGAAGTCTCTCTTAATCCTCCCGCTCCCCTTCTCCTTAATCCCTCAGGGTTAAAAGGAATCTCTTTCTCTTCTGAATTCCTGGGAGTACTTTACTGGTATCTTTTAACCCACTTAACACATTTTACTTTATAATGTAATATTTTATGTATCTTAACTCTGCTATTAGTCTGCAAGTTCATCAGGTCAGGATCCACAGTAGTTAGTAAAGACTTCAATACATGCTTTCTAAAAGCCAATCAATTTATTATAGGGATAGATAGTACAGGAATAAAAATAAAATGGAAAATTACCAAAGAAACTACATGCACTCTTGAAAAGGCATTAGAGGGCTGGATAATAGAAAGGGATACACAATAGTTAATGTAATAAATGCTAATTAATTAGATACTGAAATTTCATTTGATTGCAATGGGTTTACCAAGTATTCCAATTAAGAATCTCATTGGCAGTGTTATCAGAAGGATTGATCTGAAAATAGCTATCCTTTTGCATATGTAACGAAATTCAAACTCCTTTCCATGTCTAACAAGACCCTGTATACTCCGGCCCCAGGTCAACCACAATCCCTGTTGCTCTGCCATACAAAGTTCCTGTCCAATTACTCTAGTTCTTTTTTGCCTTGGGCTTTTGCTTCCAGTCATTCTGCTACCTGGAACACAGTTTTGTCACCCTCCTTACCACCTACCAACTACCGCATTCTCCTAGACTGGCTCCCCATCCTTTAGATCTTAGCTCCACAGACCCATCAGGCATTTCTACCTTAAAATAAGTCACCCCAGACCTCCTAGCTATTATTCCCTATTGTAACACTCTTATTTCTTCCTTTATCACATTTTGCATTTTTTTTTCTTAGCTTATCTATGATGTGTCCGCTCCATCAGATCCTATGACATGAGAGCAATGACTACACCTATGAAGTTACCAACATAGACCTAATACCTGTTGTATATATAGAGTGGGGCCTCAATTCATTCGCTTAAGGGAATAATGAAAAGTTGCCAAAAACATGAATATAAAACTAAAATGTATAGTGGTGCATGGCAAGCTCAATGGGTAGGGCATAACCTCATAACCGGAGGGTTATAAGGTCAAGCCCTATGTTGGGCATGGAGCTTGCTTACTAAATAAATAAATAAATAAAAATAAAACTGAAGCATATAAATTGACTTTGGTGGCTTAATAAGCTTTGACCTCAAATACTGTAAACTAAAAACAATGGACCCAGGTCCAAAGTCATTTAACTGCATATAATCTGTGCAGGCTTGGGCAATTTACTTAAGCTCTCTAAATCTCAGTATTTTCAGAAAGAAAAAGAACTAAAAATAGTATGCACTTCTCAGAAATATGACAACTGAATAACATCGGACTGACTATTTCGCCCTCTCCTTAGCTATTAAGCACTCAATAAATGCTTGATATTATACATATTAGAATTTCTTTTCTCTCCCATTGGTTATTAGTTCTTTCCCTGCATCACTTGCCTCATTTAAAGCAACACATTTATGTTAATTAGGTTATTTTTATTTATTTATTTATTTATTTATTTTAGTTTTGTTAACTTTATTAAGGTATAATTGACATGCATAAACTATATTAAGGTCGTCTTTTAAATGTTACCTTGGCCCAAACAATCTTCTAGAAAATGTGATAGAGAAAGCTGATCAGCAACATTGTATATAATTGTCCATGCTATGTGAATATAGGTTTGTCCCAGCAGGGGAATTCTTTAGGAATTACTACGTTTAAATTTATTGAACAAATATTTCACAGGTACGAACTTGTATCAGGCAGTGTTCTAGGGATCAGGAATATATCAGTGAATATATCCTGTAGTTGATATTCTAATATTATTTCCTATAATACAAAAGGATTTATGAAGTTTGAGAAATTTGTGTATTTTTTCAAAAACAGATTCTTTTAAATAGCCATTCACAGTGCTTAAAAAACAAGGCTACAGATTCATCTATCATAAAGGACTGAGTATCTCTAATAAAGACCACCTCTAACCATAGGTTTAAAGTGTCCCCACCAGAATCTGATAGTCATACCAAAATTATAGCCATTTCATTCCTTTGCAGGTTATTCCATGAGACAATTCCTGGCTGCAACTTCCCTACTTCTGAAGCTAGCAATGACAAAAATCAGCTTTCCACCTTTCAAATGTGTGAAGTCCCAGGTCTCAATATAGCAGGAGGAAACAAATACTTAGGGAAAAACATGGAAGATGATAAAAAGGAAGGCGGGAGGTTTCACTTGGCTTCAGAATTTCAGCAAGTCAAAAAGAAAGTGCTTGTTCAATTCTGTTATTTCTCTAGAGTCTGGATAGTGTTTTATCAAACTGTTGGTTGCAACTCATTAGTGGGCCATGAAATCAATTTTGTGGGTCGTGACTAGCATTTTTCCCCCCAGACTTAGGAAAAAAATCATATTACAACACACAGAACAACACACAGAAAAAGTAAATCTTTTTCTGTGAAAAGTGGGTATCACATAGGTATGCATCTTGTTGCATGTATTTATGTACCCAATCTTAAATTTATAATGAGTCAAAGGTAAAAATATCATAGAACCTGTCCAAGATGAGTAAGCGGCGGGGGGGGGGGGGGGGGCCTCGCTCATAGGTACAAAAAAGAGAATAAGCTGAGTCTTACAAATCAAATGAAGCCCAATATTAAAACTTCCCCAAAATGTTAATCGGCTTACAGATTTTTAACTTAAGCCTCTGAGGGGACAGTGAAGAAAAGCATTATGACCAGATACACTTACTTTTAATTCAGAAAATTGATGATCATTTAAGACAAACCTTTTTTTTAAACCTCTCTCTATAAGACACAAAATATTGTATTTGGAAATAAAACTAAGAACATGCTAAATCTATCTTTAGGTTCAATTCTTAGCCTTAAAGTACTGTAATGCTGCCATAAAGATTTAGCAATCCAAGATCCTCTGTCCTCTCCCTGAGTGTTGATCCTTCCTTCCTTTGTCAGATAATATGTGAATACCTAGGGCAAGGATTAGCCTTCTGGTATAACAAAAAAGCAAAACAAAACAAAACAAAAATGTTTTCTACTTAACAGTTGGTAAATTCTGGTTTCCCAATTGAGGTTTTAATTCTTGGCTGAAAATTATAGGTAGTGCCATATAAATATTATTTGAAATAGGAGCCCTTATATCAGGAAAGTCATTTCTTAGGATATTAATTCACACCCTTTGAATGTTATTTATTTACATGACTTTAAAAGCAATTAAGACATTTAGGGAGCACATTAAACCTCAGATTAATGTGCATTTTTCTCTTGGACTATCTATCATTCAAAGGCTTAGCCCTACCCTTTTCCACCCAGGGAGATAAATGTTTCAGAACCAGAGAGGCATATTTCCTTTCTGTCTGTTTCCTTAGAATTCATTTAAACATGCTTATTGAAATTTCCTGTCATGCAATATTTTAGAAAGATTCCCCAAATATATACAGCTTACAGACTGTAAATATTGAATGACAAGATTGCTACCAAGTTTTCTTCCTTAGGCAAACAATACCACAGTCAAAATCCCCTGTATAAACAATTCCAGTCCGTATGTAAATTAGATTAACATAATAAAAGAGTACGTATAGCTGTTTTCCTCAAAGTCTTTTAAATAAATAAGAGTGAATATTCAAAAACTGTAAATGTCCTGGGGACATCAGGGCTTTTTGTCAGTTATCAATACTGGTCTATAAGAAGACAAGAGGGCTGTTAGTACCCAAACTATGTACCACTTTCTCTAAACAACACCCAAATCAGAGCACAAAGAAAACATTTTTCCTCTCCAAGGCAGTGTTCAAAAAATTTTCAATTCCTAAATAATCTCAACAAGTTACAGACTGATAAAACTACCAGAGACAGAAGATTTCATGGCTTTTTTGAGACCCAATTTCTTATTCCTAAAAAGGGAAGATCTTTGTCAAAACTAAATATGATTCTAAACAACTGCAAAATCAGGGCAGTAAATGTAAAGTCAGCTAAACTGATACACAAGGATTCATTTCCTTAGGCTTCACAGAACTCTTTTTAGGCCATGATTTGGTATAAAATATTCTACCAAAAAAAGATAACTGTTAGAGGTAGTTGCCACCCTTTGAGCAGCCTCACAAATGGGGGTTGGTCAGAGGGTCTGAGACTGACATTTTCCTCCTGTTTAGCTACCTAAGGGGTGGCAAAGTACTCAGGTCTTCCGGGAACTGACTAATTTAATACGGTGGAAGTAGTTAGAGAAATTTGGGATTTGATCTCCTTTTTTTTTTTAAGGAAAATAAACTCTTAAATACTGATTTTTTACAGTATTGGCTACCATGAGAATTAGAAGTCTTAACTACAGTTTTTTGTTAATATAGCTATATAAGTAAATATATGAACTCCAATAGTTTAACACTGAGAGCTAGCAACTTTTCTTTTATAAGAGTGGTTCACTCCCACATAATGGTTAAAGCATAGACTTTGGAATCCTATTGACTTGCTTGGCTACTTTTTAGCTGTATGACCATAAGCAAGTTGCTTAATCTAATCTTATCAATTAAAAAATGGGAATATTAATCAGTATCTACAAGACAAGTTTGTAATGGATATTGAGTAAAACAATGCATTAAAAATAAGTGGTAGCTCAAAGAAGATGAAAGAAAAGTTACTCACACAGGAGGAAGAAAAGGGAAGGAAAAATAGGACGAGGAAATGAGAACAGGAAAGAATAGGAGAAAGAGGTAGGGGTACAGGAAAGCAGGGAAGGGAGAATAGAGCAAAGACAGAGAGATCCATAATTGTAATAAATTTCTTTGTAAAGTACACATACTGTACTGGGTAAACATATAAGCACATAACCTTGTTTGTGTCTCATTCTCCACCATTTTTCTCCAGCCTTCACCAAGCAATCAGCCCCCCAAAAACAAACAGATAAATAAGCAAAAAACCACATAGTCATGCTAACTAGGTTTCACTTAAAATTCATGACTACCACTAGCAACTGGTTTAAAAATAAAGGAAAATTTTATTTTCTGGCATTGATGAATTCAGTTGCTCAATCACATAACGAAGAACCTAAGTGCTTTCCATCTTCTTCCTCTGCTAGCTTCAAGGCCAAAAGATGACAACGGCAAATATGACATGCAGACCTAAATGTCTACAGCAGAAGAGGAACTCTTTATTCCCTGGAGATCTCTGTCAGCAAAGAAAACCATTTCTAGGAATCTCGGAACTACCTTCCCTTTCTTTCTCACTGGACAAAATGGTATCATTTGACCATGTCTTAATCAGTCTCTGGCAAGTTGAACGAAAACATCATAGCTGGATTAAATCAACCAAATTTCACCTCCCTAGAGTTGGAACGGGATTAATTTTCATTAATACTCATAGCTATAAGGATGACAGGAGACACCTGCAGAATTATACTGGCAGAAGAGAACTGGACTGCCAGAAACATCACCAGAGTGAATGAAAAGGGACATAAACAGTATAAAATGAAAAGAGGAGTTTGGATCTTTCAAACTTCCACAAGCAAGAAGCTACTTAACTGCAAACATGGTATCTTTTGTGAGAAAGGAAGGATGATTTGGAGGATGGAAATAACCTAGAAAGTGGAGACAAGATCATGGAGACTTATTCTCGGGCACTGAGCCCTAATCAAGGAATGCCAACCTGAGCCTAACTGGATTTCGGAATTGCTATGAGCCAGTTACTCTTGTGTAACTCCCATATTCCCCCTTTTTGAATAAGAGTGTCAGTCTAGGGGCATCTGGGTGGTTCAGTTGGTTAAGTGGCTGCCTTCAGCTCAGGTCACAATCCCAGGGTCCTGGGATGGAGCCCCACATTGGTCTCCCTGCTTAGTGGGGAGCCCACTTCTCCCTCTCTTTCTGCCTCTCTTTCTCTGTGTCAAATAAATAAAAAAATAAATAAAAAGAGTGTCTGTATAGCAATAATCCTATGCCTATCCTGCTATTATATGTTGAGTGTGTGTGAAGGAAGATAATTTGTCTCTTTAGTTCACAGGTCTTCAGATCAAGAGAAATTGGACTCAAGGAGCTATACTTTTGGAACTCACCTACACCTGAATTTGATTTATATGATGAGATTCTGAACTTTAAGGTGATGCTGTAATGAAAGAGACTTTTAGGAACCTTGGGAAGAAGTGAGTACACTTTGTATGCAGGAGCAACATGAATCATAGGGGACCATAGAGTTGATTGTGGTAGCCAGGCCCCAAGATGGGCCCCCAGTGTTCCCTACCTTCTGGTATTCATATCCTTATGCAGTGCACTCCTACACTGTATTGGGTTGTTCTGTGTGACCAACATACTCAACAAAAGTGATAGCACATGATAAGGCTAGGTCATAAAAGACATTATGGCTTCTGCCTTGCTTTTTCTCTTTCTCTGGGGAACTACCTACCATGTCATAAGGACATTTAAGTGCTCCTATGGAAAGATCTACATGGCAAGGAACTAAGCCCTCTTGTAAATAGCCATGTGAGTGAGCCCTAATCAAGTCTTCAGATGAAGGTAGCCCCAGTCAACAGCTTGCCTGCAGGTTCATGGGAGATACTGAGCAAGAACCTCCAAGCTAAGCCCCATCTAAATTCCTGATCCACAGAAACTATGAGAAATAAATGTTAGTTATTAGACGTCACTTACTGGCTCTATTGGTAGAGTGACTCTTACACTTTGGGGTCATGACTTCGAGCCTTACCTTGGGCATAGAGTTTACTTCAAAAAAATTTAATTTAATTTAATTTTAAAAGTACTATGGACCCCCTTAAAAGAAACTAACACAAAAAGGTGGACAAAAACCTTCTCTTTCCACAAAAGAGCAAAATATCAAAATATCAAAGTAATAACTAGCCATTAAAGATCTCTGTCTGTTCTTTGTTCATCTTCAATTATTCAAGTAATTAATATTAAAAGTATAGAAGTATTGGGGCATGTGGTTGGCTCAGCTGGTGAGCTTCTGACTCTTGATTTCAGCTGGGGTCATGATCTTGGGGTCATGGGATCAAGCCCTGTTCTGGGCTCCATGCTCAGAGCAGAGTCTGCTTGTCCCTCACTCGCTCTGCTCCTCCTCCCAGCCCTGCACTTGCACACTTTCTCTCTCTCTCTCTCAAATAAATAAATACATAAATCTTTTAAAAATGTGTATAAGTATTTAATCAATATGTCCCATTGAAAAGTTTAATTCAGGGCACCCGGGTGGCTCAGTGGGTTAGAACCTCTGCCTTTGGCTCAGGTCATGATCCCAGAGTCCTGGGATCGGGCCCCGCATTGGGCTCTCTGCTCCATGGGAAGTCTGCTTCCTCCTCTCTCTTTCTGCCTAGTTGTGATTTCTCTCTGTCAAATAAATAAATAAAATCTTTAACAGAAAAAAAAAAAAGAAAAGTTTACTTCACTTGTGAGTGTCAGTGAGAAAGTTATTGGGGCTGAGGAAAGAATCGAAGGAGCATATGAAAAGAAAAATGATAATATAGAATAGTACAATGTAGTGGTTAAGAGCATGGGCTCTGAAGCCACACTGCTAAAGGTTCAAATTCTGGTTGAGTAACCTTCCTCGTTTATAAAATGGGAATCATTATAGCCCCTCCCTCATCCTCCCTCATAAGATTGTTGTAAGGATTAAATACATGTAAATTGCTTAAGAGAACGTGTAGCACATAGCAAGTGCTTAATAAATCATTTTCATTATCCTGGGAATGTGGATGGGATGAGAATGTATAGACATATTCACAAAGACGATTCAGTCATAGTCTTACCTAACAGGTAATATTATTCAATTTCCCTTCAGAACACTTCAGGAGAGTGGAAAGAGAAGCCCTTATCTAACTGAGAGGCAATCAAAGCTATAGTAAGCGGCATTATGTTTGTTTGCAGCACTTTTTTTAATCCATCAGTAGAAAACTTGATGGGCAGCTTGACTATACTTGAGGTGTTGAAAATTATGTTTACTATGTACAGATTGATCAAATAATTTATTATCCAAACTGGGACACTTCTGAGAACAAAATGGGCCCTAGAAAAATTTGAAAAGTAGGCTTAAACTGGAATCCATCCAGTCAAGCAGCAAGGGACATTTTGGTCACTGTAAATGTGGCACAAGTTCATAGAAAGAGGCAATATGCATGCTTTAATGAAAGCAAATAATAACATTTTGCTACTATGCACAAAAAGGAAGAAATGGTATCTACTCTTGAAAAATTATCTTGCCAGAATTTGAAAAACTAATCTACTTATATTGAAATAATTCCTATCAGAGATGACCAAACCCTTATAATAAGATCTATATAACAATTACCAATAAGAGTGCCTGGGTGGTTCAGCTGGTTGAGCGTCTGGCTCTTGGTTTCAGCTCAGGCCATGGTCTCAGGGTCTTAAGATTAAGCCCCACATCAGGCCTACGCACAGCGTGGAGTCTGTTTGAGATTCTCTCTTCCTCTCCCTCTGCCCCTCCTGCTCATGCTCTCTCTCTCTCTCTCAAACAAATAAATAAAATCTTTTTTAAAAATTACCAATAATAAAAATACATCTCGGGGCCCCTTGGTGTCAGTTGTTAAGCAGCTGCCTTCAGCTCAAGTCATGATCCCAGGGTCCTGGGATCAAGCCCCACATTAGGCTCCCTGCTTGGCAGGAAGCCTGCTTCTCCCTCTCCCACTCCCTCTGCTTGTGTTCCCTCTCTCACCGTGTCTCTGTCAAATAATTTTTTTAAAAAAATACATCTCAGAAACAGTTGGCCTTGTTGACTATACTTATCTTCTCAAAAGCACCTCTTGCTTGCTTTCCATGATAGCACTTCCTCCTAATTTATGCTCTATTTTTTCACCTTTCATTTATGGGCTTTTCTTCCTTCTTTCTCCCATCTCTGATATTCCCTTGGCCTCATCCCACACATTCCCATTTGCTTTGCTGTGCTGACACACTCTTATTGCTTAAACTATCACACTTGAATGCTGATGACTCCCAAATCTTTATTTTTAGTCTTGACTTCTCTTTTAGGCTCTAGACCTGAGCTGTACAATACCATAGACACTAGCCACGTGTGGCTATGGAGCACTTGAAATGTGACTAGCTGATACTTAGATGTCTGTAAAGATAAAATACACACCATATTTCAAAGACTTCGAAGAAAATGAATGGAAAATATCTCAAAATATTTCATATACATTACATGTTGAAATGACAACATTTTTTAGGAATATTAGACTAAATAAAATGTATCATTAAAATCAGGGGCCCTGGGTGGTTCAGTTGCTAAGCATCTGCCTTTGGCCCAGGTCAAGGGATCTGATCCCAGGGTTCTAGGATTGAGCCCCACGTTGGGCTCTCTCCTCAGTGGGAAGCTTGCTTTTCCCTCTTCCACTCCCCCTGCTTGTGTTGTCTCTCTTCCTCTCTCTCTTTTGCAAATAAATAAATAAAATAAAATAAAGCAATTTATCTGTTTCTATTCACTTTTTTTTTTTAAGATTTTTATTTATTTATTTGACAGACAGAGATCACAAGTCGGCAGAGAGGCAGGCAGAGAGAGAGAGGAGGAAGCAAGCTTCCTGCTGAGCAGAGAGTCCGATGCAGGGCTCGATCCCAGGACCCTGGGATCATGACCTGAGCCGAAGGCAGAGGCTTTAACCCACTGAGCCACCCAGGCACCCCCTATTTACTTTTAAAAATGTAGTTATTAAACATTTAAAAGTACATGCATGGCTCACATTTATAGCTCACACTATATACCCATTAGACAGCACCACTCTAAACTCTTACCTTCTACTAATTATCTCTACTCAGACATTCCACCAGCACCTCCAACTCAGCATGTAGAAAACTAAACTCATCTTCTCCTGTCTGTCATTTTCCACACTGGTGACAGAGTGATATTGCTAAAACACATATCCAATCATATCACTTCCCTGCTCAAAATTCTACAGTAGTCACTTTTAAGATAAAGTTAATAATAATCTAAGCTTCTCAATCTCTACCTTCAAGGGCTTACAATGACTGCCTCTCTTACTCCTACAACTAAACTGAAAATTCCTAGAAGGCTGGGAATATGCCTTTCAAATAGAAAACAGAAAAAGACAAGACACAACTTAGTTAAAAAGAAAGAAAAAAAGAAAGAAATAGAGAAAGAGAAAATTTAAGTATTTATTAAAGTTGTTCTAAGTGTTTTCGGTATATTTAATCCTTACAAACAACCACATAAGGAAGGTATTATTATCCTCATTTTACAGATGAGGAAATAAGGCACAAAAGTCCAAGGAATTTGCTCAAAGTCACACAACTGGTATATAATGGAGTTCATGGTGTGTCCTGAGAATAGTATACAATCTCATGGAGCTGGAGCATGGAGTACAAATGAAACTAGAAGGTAAGGTGGAGACAGATCATGGAATGCCTAAAATACTTCCCTAAAGAGTTGGATTTTGGGGGCGCCTTGGTGGCTCGGTGGGTAAAGCCTCTGCCTTCGGCTCAGGTCATGATCTCAGGGTTCTGTGATCGAGCCCTGCATTGGACTCTCTGCTCAGCAGGAAGCTTGCTTCCTCCTCTCTCTCTGCCTGCCTCTCTGCCTACTTGTAATCTCTGTCTGTCAAATAAATAAATAAAATCTTAAAAAAAAAAAAAAGAGTTGGATTTTCTTCAATAAACAATGAGGGTTTTGGGGTGCCTGGATGGCTAAGTTGGTTGGGCCACTGCCTTCAGCTCAGGTTATGATCCTGGAGTCCCAGGATCGAGTCCCATATCAGGTTCCCTGCACAGCGGGGAATCTGCTTCTCCTTCTGACCTCTCCCCTCTCATGCTCTCTCTCTCGCAAATAAAAAAAGAAAAATGAAGACCAAAACAAAACAAACAATGAGGCTTTTGATCAGAAAGTCACCGTCATGTTCTGATATTTAAGGAGATATCAGGTAGTCATGTGGATAACTGAGGAGCAAGAGACTAGCTAATGCTCCTGCATGTGTATTCTTCCAACATTTCCCCTAGATACCCAAATTTCATATTTAGAAGTTTCCATGAACTCCTTCTCCTTTATTAATCAGACACTTAGTCCTACCAATTTTAGCTCCTAATTCCGTCTCCAATTCATACCCCCTCTCCAGTCCCACTGCCAATTATTTGAGCCACATCTTCTTCACTTTTGAGATAACTGAAATAGCCTGTTTACTACCTCTAGTTTTACTTCATCTAGTATATCCTGAAAGACTGTTCCAAGATTTTAATCTGATCATGCCAACCATAAACTTGAAACCCATCAGTGACTCCTTATCACCTTCAGGGTCTTTCGTACAATATTCAGGAATCTTCATGATTTCATCCTTCTCTAGCTCTCTAGGATCAACTCCGGCCACTCCCCCACCTCTTTTTTCAGTCATATTGAACTATACGCTTCTCCTTATGTCTTCTCTGCATCTTTGCTCATACTGTGTTATCTATCTAAAACTCTTCCTCTTTTTATCCACCCAACAGCAGTTACCATTATTCAAGAGAGCTCAAGCATTATTTTCGTTGGGAAACCTTCCTACACACCCTTGTCTTTTCCAGGCAGAGTTAAGTATGTCTACTCTGCACTCCTGTAACATTCTATAAGTATGTATAATTCATTCCACTATGTATGGATTTTCTTGAATAAGTCACCCATCAGAATAGGGCTGTGCCTTACTGATTCCTTCATTTAGCCAATATATATTGAGCATGATTCCCCCCTCCCCATCTTCACCACCACCCCCCAACCTTCACATACTCCCCACCCAAGGAATGTTCATCTGGAGGCCAGGGTTACAACAGTAAACAGAACAGATGAAAATTCCTGAACTTGTAGAGTTAACATAGGAAAAGTGGAGCCTACCCATTTACCCCTGTAGTTCCAGTGTCCAGCCCTTGATGAGCTAATATAATAAGTTTAGAAAAGTAGTAGATGGGCCTATCAGCCAGTCTTTTTGATAGTCCCTCTCTGTCAGGCTCTCCCATTGGATCTTTTCCTTTTATCTAATGTTTCCTTATAAATTTCTCCTATGTGTTAGTCAAAGCACGTCCATGTAATCTAAAATGGGTCTGCTGGACCTAGACCAAATTTCTTTCTTTCTTTCTTTTTTTAAGATTTTATGTATTTATTTCTCAGAGAAAGAGAAAACACAAGTAGGGGGAGCAGCAGGCAGGGGAGAAGCAGGCTCCTCCCTGAGCAATGAGCCCAAAGCAGGACTCAATCTTAGGACCCTGGGATCATAACCTGAGCCAAAGCCAGACAGTTAACCAAGTGAGCTACCCAGGCGTCCCATAGACCAAATTTCTAAGCATTTTTTTAAGTTCTATTTTTTTTTTTAATTTATTTATCGGAGAGAGAGAGGGGAAGAGAGCGAGCACAGGCAGACAGAGAGGCAGGCAGAGGCAGAGGGAGAAGCAGGCTCCCTGCTGAGCAAGGAGCCCGATGTGGGACTCAATCCCAGGACGCTGGGATCATGACCTGAGCCGAAGGCAGCTGCTTAACCAACTGAGCCACCCAGGCGTCCCAGCAAAGTTCTATTTTTAACTCTATACCTTCCTCCTTCTTCCTGTTTCCCTGTCACACTCTAGTCCCCCTTTCCCTTGAGACCAAGTACTTTTTGTCCAAGTACACTACCAAGTACTCACGATCTGGAAGTACAATGAAGCATCTTAGTTTGTTTTCCCAACGTGTCCCAGGTTCTAATTACTCCTCTCTAATTGTCCCCAGTGCCCCTGACATTAGAGGTAACTGGTCAGTAATATCATCTGTCTTAGAAAGCTTCATTCACATTTTCTCATTTCCCACCCACTGAGCTTCTTAAGTATTCTGTCTACCTCTATCATAGTCCTTATCACCCTGGAACACTGAATTTAATTCTTTTCTTCCCTATATTTTTCAGTCTAGAATTCTTCAATATAGCATCAACAAATGAGTAAATGAATATATGTATATTTATTCATACAACGCTGGGATTAGGAGCACCCACCCCTAAGCAGTTGAAAATTTGGGTATAACTTCTGACATGCCTTACCAATAACATAAAGAGCCAATTAACACATATATTGTATATGTATTATACACTGTAGTCTTACAATAAAGTAAGCTAGAAAAAAAGAAAATGAAATTAAGAAAATCATAAGGAAGGAGTGGTACCTGTGTGGCTCAGTCAGTTAAAGTCTATCTTCAGCGTAAGCTTCAGTAGTGATCCCAGGATCCTGGGATGGAGCCCCCTGTCCTCTGCTCAGCAGTGAGTTTGCTTCTCCCACTCCCTCTGCCCCACCTGCCCTACTCATGCTCTTTCTTGCAGTCCCTCTCTCAAACAAATAAATAAAATAGAAAATCATAAGGAAAATACACTTTAGTACTGTACTCTATGGAAAGAAACCCTGCCTACTAGTGAACCTGTGCAACTCAAACCGTATTGTTCAAGGGTGAACTGTGTATTTTCTCCCCGAGTTCAGCTGTGTGACTTCCATCCTTCTACACATTGTAGGGATATCTACAAAAAGAGCGTACCAAAAATGTCCACTTTGGGCCAAAGGTTAAGAAAGTTCTTTCTTTAAAAGTGTTAGGAGAATTTAAATTTTAACAGTGTGTTTCCTATCCCAGATGAATGTGTATCTTTAAGCATGTATGTGGCTTTTGCACTGTTTGTAAATTCAGCTGGCCGTGAGTGAGTAAAGTATGTATTAGAATGGTGCTCCTATACGTTATCTAAGTGGGTCCTTTCCCCAGGAAGTAACTGAATCAATGGCCTGGTATTCCTGAGACTTGGTCAAGGAAAAAACAGGGCCACTGAGCCAACATACTACTCAAATTTAAGTATCCTGTTGAGTGTGTGTGTTTGGGAGTAGGGAGAAGAGAGGATCTCTGCATGAATTAAAACAAAACCAAAAACAAAAACCCATAAATTTTCTGTCTTCCAGGTTTCCTGGATACTCTGGGCCGTGCATAAGAAGGAAGTGGACCCGATACTCCCCGCAGAGAATCCTTCCCTAGGGACAGGCAAATTCGCCATACTCCCCTCCCCCACACGACTGCACCCCTACTGATGTGCATGCTGGCGCGGTAGCGACTGCTCCTAGAACCAGCCCTCTCAGCCTCTCCTCTTCTAGCCAAACTCCAGAGATGTCAAAGATTCTTAAGCAGGGGTTTTCCAATTTGCCCCTGAGGCAAGGCGGGCGGGCCCAGGCTGCGATGTAGAGAATTCGATGTCCGAGCGACCTCCTCGGAGGAGTGGATCGAGTTAAATATAACCGCGCGAATGGAATGGCGCTAAAAATAAGGCAACAGCTGGCGCGTCCACAGCCCTGTGCCGGGAAGGGCGGGGGCCCGAGTGGTCCTGCGCCTGAAGGCCGCTCCCCAACTAGGGACGGGAGGCAGCGTCCGCAGGCCTGGGCCGGAGGGCCAGCGACGTGGCCGCGAGCTGCTTTGGGCCCGAGACGTCTCCACCTGCGAGCGTCCCAGGCACTGGACTCAGGGCCGCTCCGTGGCCTGAAGAAAAACTTTACTAAGGAATCAGAACCCCGGCGAACTTGCCTGGACGTGACAAGCTGGAAAGGCTGGCGCGGAGCTCATGCTCGCCCCGTCGCCAGAGGGAGCTGAATGCGAGAGGAGGAAGCCGGACCCTTGAGGAGGGCGAGGCGTCGCCCGAGATGGAGGCGCAGGGGCACCTGTGGTGGGCGGCCCCGCGCGCGCAGACACAGCACTCCCACGGCGAGCCGCGCTCGGCCTTTGCGCTCCGCGCTTTCCCACAAGCCCCTTCCGGCGCGCGCCCCTCGGGCCCTGCGCGCCAGCGCGCGGGAGCGCCCCAACCATCAAGGCAACAATTGAAACATTTCCAAAACGGGCTATTTATTTGCTCCCAATAAATCGATCGTCAGTGATTAAGAAATCGATGTGGCATGGGTGGGCGAGTCGCCAGCGGGGAGAGAAAGGTGCTACCGCCCTGCGCCCGCGGGGAGGCCGCGGGCGAGCGCGGGCCTGGGAGAGGCGTGTCCCTCCCGGACCACACCCGAGGGCTAGTCACCTGCGCGCGCGGGCAGCGGCAGGCCGCGTTCCCTCGGGCGGCGAGGGGCGCGCGCACCCGCCGCCTGCTTTCCTCGGCCCCTGTTGCCTTTTAGTCTGGCGTGCCGGGCGGGCAGTGGCCGCCAGCGGCCGCAGCGCTGCTCCGAGGCTATTGTTGCTCCTCCGCGGGCTGAATGGGGGTTTTGTAAAGTGGGACAGATAAAAATGAGCAGCATCATATTGTTTGACAGAGTGATCCCATATGATGAAGTATCGGCTCCGAAGGGGGTGAAAATGGTGAATTCCTAAAAACCCAGCCCTCGGCTCCTCCGCAAGCTGCCCGTAGCCTGGAGGGACCCAGCCGTCAGCCGGGCCCCGCCGCATCCTTCCAAACCGTGTCGGAAAGACTGGAGCTTTCAATGCCAAGTCATTTTTAAGCCCCGATCCTGCCCAGGACCTTTCTCCTCGTGGATGAAAAGAACAATTTTCGAGAGAAAGGCTCGTTTTGATTAAATCTGACATGCTGCTGATAACTCCATGCTAATGTGAAATAATTAACATAATAGCCATAATTAAAAGCACGCTAACAATGCCATAAATTTATCACACAATTTTACTAGCTTTCTGCCCCTAACTGCTCTCTCATCGTTAATTAAACGTGTTGCCTTTTACAGAATGGATGTTTATACATTTCCAATATAAATAAATTCGAACCCATCCTCTCTCTCTCTCCCTCTCTCCCTCTCTCTCCTTCTCTTCCTTTCCCTTTGATTTTTCGCCATTTATAGGCACTTCTTGGCATGGAACCTCAGTGGCGGACACCTTGAAAGTAAATGAAGTTTTAAGATGAAAATCCAAACAAGAAGGTTAAATTGCCCCCCCCCTTTTTTTTTCATCCCGAAGAGATCTGGAGACACAAGATTGGTGGGAAGTGCGTTTAAAATCCCACCCACTTGGAAATAGAAATAATCTGGGTGGGTTGGGGACCTGGGTATCATCTCGGCCCATCCCGCCTTCCTCGGTGGTGGCCATCCAGGTATAGGCTGGTAATAGTTTAATAAATCTATGAAGATTGTCGAGAAGAAACCGACTTTGGTCCTTGGAAGGGGTGGGGGGGAGAAAGGAGGGGTATTTTCCAAATGAGCTCTACCTACGTTTCGGTCCCTCTGCAGTAGAGCGACGGAGGCTGCTCTCGGTGGGGGATGCTCCCCTCACTGCGCAGAACCTGGCCCCATCTCCCCGGATTATAAGAAAAGTGCACCCGCACACGGGCATGAAGATTCTGTCTCACTTTCGGGCCAACGATTTATCCAAGCCATTGGCATATACTCTGACTTAAAGGAGTAGGAAGAAGGCACTTGGGTTCGCTTAGACCTGGCGAGGGGTAGGTGGGCCATTCCTGCCTCCCACACACTCTGACCGTGCCCCTCCTCCCGTGTTGACCACTTAAGAACCCAAATTGAATTGTAATTAACTTCCTCTTCTCCGCCATAAATTGTTCCATTCAACCCCACCCCCACCCCCAACTCACCTCCCCAGAACACACTAAACCGCCCCTCCCCCAAGACGTCTCAATTTCCATGTTATCGATCCGGACTCTACTTTTCTTGTTTCTTGTTGCTGGAAACTCGGTCGCCTCTACCACCACCAACAACAACCACCGCCCTCGACAGCTCCCGTCCGGGTGGCTGCCCCACCTGGGTACCACAGACTCTGCGGGCCCCAGGAGAAAGAGAGGGATGCTTATTCCCTTCTCCTTTGGCTGAAACGTTTCAAACCTTTGAATGAGTGAGACAGCTGGGTGCCATCTTCTTTAAATCCCTCCAGTTAAGTTTGCTTTTTGTGACCCAAGTAGTTACTCTCACTCATATAATTTTGTGTGTGTACTCCTCCTTCTTTCCATCTCCTCCAGTAACCCTCTGCAACCCAGAATATCCACATTTCTCCCTCCCCCCAATATTTCCATTCCCTCTATCACATTTTTCTTCCCCTCACTAATGTCTCTTTCTGTAGCTGTGTCGCTTCTTCAGTCTCGCTCTGTCCTGAAGTTTGGCAGTATCTGACGATTTGTGGGCTGTTAGCAGCAAACTGCAATTACGCGGCAAACAGGATTTACTTAGCCCCAAATCTAGTCAGCGTAGGGCAGGTCCCTGCACCGCTATGGGCTCTGGCCCTTCCGCCCGGGCGGCGTCCTGCAGCGGGAACTGCGGGAACCTTCCGGCCTCCCACCTGGGCTGCCGCTTTGCCTCCTTCCGGTCCCGGGAGGTTGCGCTGGTGGTACTGTCCGCCCGGAAGGGGGAGAACGGTGGCGGGTTTCCCAGTCGAGAGTGATCGCGGGAAAATCCGCTGCCTCGGCTGGAAATCGATATTAAGCGGTTGGGCCGGCGCGGGCGATGGACGTCGCGGCCGCAGCCAGTAGGTCCTGAAACGTCTCATCATTGAGCTAATCGAGTCGAAAAGTTTCTGTAAGGGCCAGACCCGGCATCAGATGGTAACACTGATTGAACAAGAGATTAGCACAATAGATCTCTAACCGAGGGGAAGCGTTGCTTTTCACGCTACGCGCCGTAATTAATGGTATGAATCAATTAATTTGACTTTTATTGTGTCGAATGAAAAAAGCGCAACAAATGGAACTGGCGGCTGGGAGTTGTTCATCCCCCACCCCTTCCCCCAGGGAGGTTCCAATGAGACACCAGGGAATGGACGGATCAGGCCAGGTCTCGGCCGAGAGAGGGCGAGGCAGCGACCGGCAGCACCGAGGGAGTCCTGAGACGCAGCTCCGGAGGGCAGCAGAATCGAAATTAGGCTTATTTGGAGGCTACTTTCAGAAGACTACTGAGAGCAGCCCCCGAAGCCGCTACACTCCCGCGCACGCACACGTGAGCACACACACGCACGCACACACACATACACGGCACGCGGCCACGCGGGTCCAGCCTTTTGGGCTGCGATAGGGCTCGCGGCCCGCGCCTCTCACTGCAGCTGGACCACAGAAACTGCTCAAAAGTTATTTCTGAATTTTAAATTCCGGGTTCGTTTTTGTCCTTCCGACCTTCCTTTTGTAATTGCTGGGTTGCTCGGAGAGTTGCAGCCTCGACCTCTGCAGCCGGGTGCAGTGGTGGGCTGCCAGCTCGCGCCGCTCGCGTCCGAGGGCCGTCTAGATGGCATTGCAAACGGTTCGGACCTGCGGGGCCACAAAAAAGTGCAACTGCGGAAATCAACTCAGAGATGCATTTTAGGGTCGGTACAACGGGGAATGATTTTGATACAAAAAAAAAAAAAAAAAAAAAACCGGTGGAGTTTCGCTGTTGTCTCAGGATGGAGTAACTGCCACCGCCCCCCCCCCCAACCCCGGCACAAACCAGAACTGTCTGCGAAACGCAGATCCAATGGACTAGTATTATATCCAGAATATTATCTAATGGAGATGAAAGTCAATCTGTGTGTCTCGCTGCCTGTAATGAAGTAAGTTTACGATTTTTTTTCCCCTTGGCCAAGGATTGAGGGAATTGTAGGTGAGAGACACACAGCCTGAGGGAATCAGAAGCACCACTGTCCACCAAGAATTAAATCGGATTCTTTGCGCCTTCTGTAAATATTTCACCAACTATTTCCTCTCTCACCTCTCAGCCTTCTCCTCCCAGGACTCAACGGACCGGCAGAGCTTGGGTTCAAGGAGCCCGGCCACACACGGCAGGCGCTTGCAGCTAGCTTTCAGGCGGCCTAAAACTTGAGAGGTGGCCCATCGCAGACTCACCCGGTGAGGAGCACTATTCCGAGGTGCGAGGCCCGAGCGCACGGGTAGTGCCACGCACCCGTGGTCGGTTTGCGATCCCCCATCCCCAATTCCAGTTAAATCCCCACAGCCTTTCCTACCACCAATGGTTTTCCTTGCCAAGGATACTCGGTGCGTACTAGCCGCATCCTCGCCTCCTCCACCCGCTCTGCTACTGGTCTGCGCGGAAGTTAAATCTTGGAGGATTTACCTAAGCCTTAAGAGGAGAGAATCCACGTTAGTTAGCAGCAACTGAGAGCCTAGCCCTCCAGCAGACCCGAGGCCTCCCCTCGCTCCCAAGAGGATGGGCCCCACGGCCAGGGAAGTCACATCGCGAGCTCCCGGCGTCATTCTGCCGTCCCAGCCCGAGCGCAGCGTCTAACATAGAGGCCCGGAAGCCTCCACTCCGCTCCACTCGACTTACCCAGGCCGCTGAGTCCCGGCTCCTTCCCCAGCGCCTCATTTCCGACTTTTTCACAGGTTAAGTCGTTTAACAACTCCCAGCAGCTAGTTACAGCCTCTTTATTTATAGGTTCGCTGTTATTTTACGTCGTTTTTATTTCTCTCGGCAACTATTCTAATAGATTAATCAATAACTATTTTCTGACCTTCGGGAACCCCAGCTGATGCTGTTGTGGCCGCGCGGGGTGCGGGGGGAGGGTGCAATATATATATAACACGCCCACATCGAGCGGGGAAAGCAAAGGCAGGACGGGTGGTTTGGCTTTGGGGGGGAAAGGATACTTTTCCCCTCAGTAGGTGTCTCCTCCAAATGAGCAGTGAGGCCGGAGGGGGTTTGAAGTCTAATTAGCAAAACGGAGCCGGGTACGCAGCCCTTACCCAAGAGCTGAAAAGAAAAAAAAAAAAAAAAAAAAAACAGAGACTACTAAGTTTTTCTTTAAAAAAGGCTGGGGGGGGGGGGGAATCTCGTTCTAAGTTGCCCAGTCCCAGCCTAAAGAGTTGGCAAAAGGGAGAAGGGGGAAGGGAGAGGGAGCAGGGAGGGCAGAACAGCGAGAGCTGCCGGGTCCCGCGGACGCTCCCAGGCCCACGCCCTCACTCGCTCACACCCACCCTCCAGCACTCACACCCATAGGCTCCCTCGACCCCGCGCGGGGCTCCAACCTAGACTGGGGTCCCGGGGCGGGCCAGGACGCCCTCGGAGCCCGCGGGATGCTGGCGCACCGTACCGCGCAGAGTGGCGCGTCCCTCGTCCCTTTGTTGACAATTCCCTGAACCAACTTGAGTTTGGCCGGCTCCGCGGCGGCCCTGACGTCACGCGCGGTCACGTGGCCCCGCCTCCCGCTGGATCTTTAAGTAGAAAGTAATCTATCAGGCCAGTCCTTAAAACGGGACTTTCGACTACGGGGGCTTGGCGTCCCTGACACCCCCCTCCCCCCGTTGCCCCTTCCCGCGCCCTCCGGAGCTGCTCGGCGCCCGGCGTCCCGCGCCCGTCTGCACAGCTCTTGCTCTCCACGCCCGGGCCAGAGGCCGAGGACCGCGGACGAAGTGAGGGGGCGCGGCGTGGAGAAGCAGTCGTGGCCCGGAGCGGCATCGAGCGCCTAGTACCGAGCGCCAGGGACAGCAGGAGTTTGAGGAGCGCGGCTGCGGGGGGCAGACGGCAGTGCCCGCGCCGCGCGATGCCGGGCTGCCGAGTGTGAGCCAAGCCGGGAGGGCCCCGAACCATCTACGCCCCCCTCCCCTTTCCCAGTCTCCCATCTTTCGGGAGCACTCAAACCCCTTTCCCCGGAGCTCGGCGGTAGTCCCTGACGACTCCCATCGTCCGCCGATCCTTCCCCGCCGCCACCACCAACCCCGAGGAGGGATGACCCTCTCCGGCGGCGGCAGCGCCAGCGACATGTCCGGCCAGACGGTGCTGACGGCCGAGGACGTGGACATCGATGTGGTGGGCGAGGGCGACGACGGGCTGGAGGAGAAGGACAGCGACGCGGGCTGCGAGAGCCCCGTGGGGCCGCATGAGCTGCGCCTGGACGAGGCGGACGAGGTGACGCCCGCGGCACCCCACCATGGGCAGCCTCAGCCGCCGCACCAACAGCCTCTGGCATTGCCCAAAGAGGCGACTGGAGCCGGGGCAGGGCCAGGGGGCGAGGCGGGCGCTTCCGAACCTGACGGCTGCAAGGGCGGCGTTGGCGGCGAGGAGGGCGGCGGGAGCGGCGGCGGGCCGGGCGCCGGCAGCGGTGCAACGGGAGGCCTGGCCCCCAGTAAGCCCAAGAACAGCCTGGTGAAGCCTCCTTACTCGTACATCGCGCTCATCACCATGGCTATCCTGCAGAGTCCGCAGAAGAAGCTGACCCTGAGCGGCATCTGCGAGTTCATTAGCAACCGCTTTCCCTACTACCGGGAGAAGTTCCCCGCCTGGCAGAACAGTATCCGCCACAACCTCTCGCTCAACGACTGCTTCGTCAAGATTCCTCGCGAGCCGGGCAACCCGGGCAAGGGCAACTACTGGACCCTGGACCCGCAGTCCGAGGACATGTTCGACAACGGCAGCTTCCTGCGGCGCCGGAAACGCTTCAAGCGCCACCAGCAGGAGCACCTGCGCGAGCAGACGGCGCTCATGATGCAGAGCTTCGGCGCTTACAGCCTAGCGGCGGCGGCAGGCGCCGCGGGGCCCTACGGCCGCCCCTACGGCCTGCACCCCGCGGCCGCGGCTGGCGCCTACTCTCACCCGGCTGCCGCGGCCGCCGCGGCGGCGGCGGCGGCGCTCCAGTACCCCTACGCGTTGCCGCCGGTGGCACCCGTGTTGCCGCCCGCGGTGCCTCTGCTGCCCTCGGGCGAGCTGGGCCGCAAAGCGGCCGCCTTCGGCTCACAGCTCGGCCCGGGCCTGCAGCTGCAGCTCAACAGCCTGGGCGCCGCCGCGGCCGCCGCGGGCACGGCGGGCGCTGCGGGCACCACGGCGTCGCTGATCAAGTCCGAGCCGAGCGCGCGGCCGTCGTTCAGCATCGAAAACATCATCGGCGGAGGCCCCGCGGCGCCCGGGGGCTCGGCAGCGGGCGCTGGGGGGACGGGGGTAACTGGGGGCACCGGGGGCGGTGGGGGCGGCAGCGCGGCACAGTCCTTTCTACGGCCGCCGGGCACCGTGCAGTCCGCGGCGCTCATGGCCACGCATCAGCCGCTGTCGCTGAGCCGGACGACGGCCACCATTGCGCCCATCCTGAGCGTGCCGCTCTCTGGACAGTTCCTGCAGCCCGCAGCCTCGGCCGCCGCTGCTGCCGCCGCTGCAGCGCAAGCAAAGTGGCCCGCTCAATAGGGACGCGCCGGTGGCCGGGACCCAGGGCCGGGTGGCGGCTGCACTTCTAGTTTGCGCGCCCCGCCCCGGGCCCGGCCCCCCGGCCCAATCCCGGACTCTGTTTCTCCTCCATTTCCGCCCCCCCGACCCCTCAACACCGACCTTCGGCGGCCTCCACCCCCTCGCGCACACCTAGGCTGGCGGAGCAAACTCTCACCGCACGCCCGCCGGGAATAGCTTGCGGTACAGGTAAAACCGAAAACCGAATTTTCCAAAAATGTACCCCGACGGCTCCTGCTCTCAGTACCGTAGGAATGGGAGGGAAATCTTTGTACATATTTGTATAAAAATTATTGACTTTCCTTTTGGGGTTCTTATTTTTTTAAGAAAAAACAAATTCAGTAGATTTAGAGCTCTGAACTTTCATTTTTTTTGAAGGTTCACTCTCCGCAGTTTTATGTGAGAAAAAAATGTATAGAGACGTTGGGAGATTTTAAATATAAAAATTTTCAAAAGGCAAAAAGTGTCATTCTATTATAAAAGTCTGTTTATATATGAATGAATATATATGGTATTCTAAATGTTATTCCATCGTGTTGTACACAACTTTGTAAATAAATTTTTAAAATGTTCACCCTAGTGTTTTATTTAGATGTCTGAGGTAAACAATATTTTAAAATTGTATTTGTATTTTATCTTTACCAGAAATTCAAGGAGTTTCAAATAATGACCCTTTTAAACTTAGCTATGCATGATTGCAATGTAAGAAAAATTTAACTGAAGAAAGGAAAGAATATGCCTAATTTAAATCGTATTAATATTTTTCTTTTAGTTTTCACACAAAATTGGGATGTGGGTGATGATCTCATTCATACCAATCCATTAAGTCTGACCAGACATTTCTATAGATAAAATAAGCTGCCATTAAAAAAAAAAAAAACTTAAGTCTAAACAACCACACAATCTTTAAACATATTTTTTTTAAATACCAGACTTTTGTCTTCCATAATGAGAGTTCTTGGTCATTTCAATTATCCTTTCAAAATATGTAAATTACAAACATCCTCCATTTTAGCACTTAAATCTTACATTTAAAAATTTTTTTCATTCCTTAAGTAGAAATGGTAAATAAACATTTAATTTTAAATGTATGTAATGGCAGTTTTATTTTTGTAGTGAAACTGTATTATCTATATTAATCTGATCAATAAGACATAATTCTTATTCTTTCAGAATATTTTCAAGTAAGATATTTCTTTTCTTATGGCAATAATAAATCCACAACATAATTTTGATTCCTGAAGGATTCCTACCAATGCCTCCTCTCTCCTCAACCCACAGTGTTTTGGAAGGCCAAGGAATAGGGGCCTTAACACCCTTTTAAAAACAGGTGCACATCACCCCTCCCCTTTACCTTTATTCCCCTCTTTTCAAATCTTTAAAAAGCAAACCACAGTCTAGATTAGTGGGAAAAGAGATCATAGGGCAGGAATGGGGAGATGTCCCCGTAGATTATTTTTAATGTGCATTTCAGCTGTTGCAACCTTTAAAGTATTAAGGTAGAAATAAAACGTCTAGACGCGGAAGGTCGTTTCCCATTCACCACCAACATAACCTCAAACGGCATCAATTCTAATTATTTTGTAATTAATTTAGCTGTTACAATTACTTATGCGAAATCGCTTTTTTATACCGGAACCGGTAGCAATGCTGCCAGCTCGGCCCTATGCGCGTCCTGCTTGCAAAACACGGCCAGTCCCTGTCAGTGGCGTCCACCTCGGCTCTTGGTCGTGGAGATGCCATCCGGCTTCGGATCCGAGCTTTATTCCTCTGCTGTCGGCGTGGGCTAGGGAGTCGCTTTGAAAGACACGTCTTCGAAAATACCGAATCTGTTTTCCTGGTAAACAGTAAACATTATTGTGTCCTGAGTAAACATTACTCCTGGATCGGGGTCCTAAAATAAAACAAGCTGCCGGGGGTGAGATAGTTTAACTTGATAAACAGGAACCTGATAATCAACCTCGCAGGATAGGCGCAACAGTAACCTTCACGGAGAAGAGATTATGGACCACACAGTCTCCGGGCGAGTCCCTTCTAATCTCCTTTTACAAGGAAAACTAAACGGATCTAAATTTGTTTGTGTGTTGCAGCTATAAAAGTAACAAGTTGTTTCACAGTTGTGTCTGGCTAATCGGTTTTTACACAAACAGCAAATGGTACATGATTTGTGCAAACACAGAGGTTATTTCTAATTTTAGCTGACACCCCTGGGAAAAGGGAAAGGCAGGGCTTCTTGAATTCACTTTTAGCCTCAAGAAGCTGCTGATCCAAGGCTTCTAAATGACATTGGATAACAGAGGCCTCATTCCATCCCTGATCCTTTGTTACTTATAAAATTACTCGCTCATATTTCCACGCATAGCAGCAATACCGGCCGAGCCTGAGCCCGCAGCCTGACACTCGGCCACAAGCCGCCGCTTGAGATCCGCGGGGCGTTTTCCAGCGCTGCATTAGGCTGCAGGGAGTAGAGGAGTGATCCGCCAGCAACTTTCCTTCTAGTCATTTCTCAACCTTGAACTAGAGCCTGGAGATGGTATCCTTCCTTTATTTCTTGGAGAATAGGAGACTCCCAGAGTCAGACCCCAAATGGGACGGCGGCTGTTTAAAGTGCTGGCAGATGTCTTGGAGATAGATCTGGCTATACCCACTTTGAAAAGCTCTTTTTGGTTTAAGCTTGTTAAGCCACGAAGGTTTAGAGCAGAAGGGGAAAATACAACTATGTATAATGAACGCAAGCATTTGGTATGGGGGGGGGTGTTTGAAACTCACATTTGATGTGAACGCGGGCACCAGCCGCGAAAGACACGGAAATCTCCTTTTACATTGAGATTTAAAGGCAACACGACTGATATCCGCTTTTTATTCCACTTAGGCAGATTTATTTGTAATTAAAAAAAGGGGGGGTGAAGCGGGTTGGTTTTTATAGGGGAGAATTTTAGCTTTCGGCTACACACGAATTTAAACTGGTTTTCACCTCCTTCAGCACTCATTTCTAGAAAGTGAATCCAGTTCCGAGGCCTGTAGCCCTTAGAACTTCCCCAGGACTGAGTGCCTGAGTGGGGTCCCTGCACGCAGTTCCTCTGGGAATGGGTGACTCTGCAGGTCCAGGGAAATGCGAACCTAGACTAGATCAAGATACTTGAACGGACTATGATGGGCTCTCGTTGCGATGGCGGATGTGACCTGTAGGGGGCGACGAGCAGATGGAAAACTTACGGTTTTGTCTCCTAGCGTCCAGCTCCAGCCCTCTGAGGCCACTCCTTGTCTCAAAGCCTCTGAACACCCTGACACCCTTGCTCATCATCAGGGCCTGGGGCATCCAGGTAGAATCTTGGAAAAGCCGCTTCCTCGGCCTGTCTTCTGAAAGGGCCAGAGTCCCATGGGAAATTTGTCTTAAAGATTGGGAAGCAATAAAATTTAGTGATGAGGAAACATGGACTTGGTTGCTATTAAGAATTATATTTGAGGTTATTTATTTTACATGGTTTATAGGGAGAGTCTTGGCAGTGAGGGGAACATGAAAGGTTGGTGGGTGGGGGATGTGTTTTAATGTGGGTTCCTTGAAGAACTGTCCAGAAGAGAATGTGATCTGAAAGGCAGTTCCAAAGCCATGTGTCCATTGGGACTCTACTTTTGTCTGTGATGGTGGCAAACTGCAGCCTGAATTAGTCAATGTTCTCCCCTTTGGGGGCTTGGGGGGGGGTGTTGGAAGAACATTCCCAGGGTGACCAGGCCCAGTCATGAGGGGGTGGGGGGCCTATTTCATGGGAGGGGATAATGGGAAGCAATGGAATGAGAGAGGCCTTGTAGAAAGGGTTTTAATCAGGGATAGGTATTTTGTGACTTTGACCTTGTACAAGCTGCTTGGTGTCTTTGAGTCTCTATTCCTTTACTGCTACAATGAGAATGAGGAGTCCCCCTGATGCTTGGGCTTGCAGGATTAGCTGAGTTGGTGTCAGTGAAAAATGTTTTATAAACTCTAAGGAGCTAAGGGAATGTAAGGAGTTTACTTAGTGTTTTTAATGGCTTCTGGACAGAGGATCAACTCTCTTCCAAACACCAACAGTATTTGGTTTGGTTTTGAAAAACTCAATTTAGGTGTAAAAAGTGGGTTTTTCTAAGAGGAGTCACAGAACATATTCTAGTCCCTTGCTGGCTGGAAGGATGGAGTAAAAGAGGCTAATCAGAATGGACTTTGAGAAAATAGAGTCTCTTCCTGGTTTTGAGCCCTTCCACCATAACTTGGGCCTGACCATCAGGCCAGCTCCAGAGGCCTGGCATGTTTCTTTCTGGCTGAGTGGTCCACTTTGCTGTTTGCCCCTTTGCTTCCACCAACTGAGGCAAGTAGGGAAACAGGAGCTCTTCGTTGACAGATGCCCATTAGCACAAGACATGGACTTTGGGGTGAATTAAAGGTAGGCAGAACGTAAACTCACAGAAAAGAGCACCATCCTTTTGTGTCCTTCCAACAGTTGGCAGTTGCACCTAGAGCCAACTTCTCTCTTAACTATCATCACCCCCACCCCTTGCCCTCTTAGGAATGTACAGGCGGCCATTTTCTGTTCCCCAGGAGCAAGACCAGCCAAGGAGGGTGGGTGTGCAGAACAAGATTTGAAAAGAAATGTTGCAAAATCACCCATGAAGTCATAAGAAAGCATTGTCATCTTATTTTTTATTTCCCAAGGGGGTGTCTTATAACAGAATTTCTCAAAATAAGAATTACATTAATCCCCTTCACTATTTTAACATAAAACCCATACCCCAGTTCTTCTTTTCCAGATGACGTTGTGTTTAGGCATATAGCTTCTTCCCATCAGTGCCAAGTTGGGGAGGAGGGAACACTTTCATTCCCTTGTCTGAGTCCCCCCTCTCCCTGGGGGCTGAATTTCGGAGGTATTTTCAGAAAAACACTCCTCCAGAACACCCTCACCTCTTTTCACACAGCCCCAGAAGGTTCTGTAACTGCCCCCAAGGTAACTCAGCAGCCCAAGTGTAAGCTATGGAAATGCTCAGAGGACGAAAAAGTGTTCTCCAGCTAGGAAAGGAAAAGGCAAACCACGGGGCAAGCAAGCTTGGGAAGAGAAGAGAAAAGAAAAAAGACAAACCCAAAGGAAGCGCGGGGCGCAGCGGGACTCAGCTCCGGGAAGACCGAAGACCTAGACCCTGGGGCCTTTTCGAGGAGCTGAAGTCCCCTGCGTCCCAACCCGCGCGAGCGCGGCTAGCCCAGCACTGGGCGGTTCTGCAGAGACCGAGGGCTAGTTTTCCTTTTTGCCGCGTGATTTGGGAGGAGAAGAAGGAAGGCGGAAACTCCGGGCCCACACCTCCCCTTACTCTGCAGGTCAGCGGTCCATCCACAGCGCTCCGATGTCCGCAGTCGGTCCCCGTGGGTACCTCCCCATCCCTCCCACTCTGGGTCCACTTTTGCGCAAGGCACTAGGGCTCGGCCTGTGGGACTCCAGCTCCCCCTGTCTGAAGGGAGAGAAGAAGAGAATTTGAATTAATTACCCTGTAAAAGGTACCCGCTGCGGGAGTGGGGGCAGCGGAGGGCGCGGTGGGGACTCTCCTCCCGGCCCTCTCCCGCGGAGCCCCACTTGCAGGCACTTAGGGAAGCTCGCCACGCGAAACAAGTCCCCGCCGAGTGGACCTGGGCGGCTTGGAAGCCCCAGCCTGGGATCTCTGGGAAACCAAGAGGAAGCTTCCTATGTTCTAGTTAAGGCCACAGCCCTGGCGAGCCTTAAAAGGAGGATGGGTCGTGAGGACTGCGGAGACCCGGCCTGCGTGGTGGACAGTCCCAAGTATCGCCAACCCGGGCCTGTTCGCCCGGCCGTCAAGGCGCCGCAAGGTCTCCCGGCTTCTGCCGGCTACCTCTTAAGCGGACTTGGCATTTTGAATTCTCCTTCCCCGGATCTGCAAGAGGGGCTGCAGTGCACGCCTTTTTTGAAGAAGGGTTTTGCTTCTTTTCCTCACTTCATCCCTTCCATTCTCTTCTCTCGACACATGCATGGTAAGAGAGACTCAGTTTTCTCCCAAAGATCAACAACATATTGCAAAGTTACCCTTTTTTGCAAGCGGCGTGCACTTGGTATCGCAGAGAGCTTTGTGGTCAGCGCCAGAACAACCCAAACTCTGAATGTTGTCTTTGCTCTCAAGCTCCACCTGGGAGGCAGCACCTCTGGGTAGCAGCCCAGGTTAGTTGCACCTCGTAGGAGCCCACTGTGCCAACTAATGAACCGTTGTCACTAATGCCCTGTGAGTTTCTTACTAACATTGCCTAGCGCAAAAGGGAAAACTGAAATGATTTGTCTAAGCATATGACAAGCGAGGACCATGGGCATGAGGATGAGAAAGGCTATTTTTTTTAAACAATTCTTTTTTTTTCTTTTTAAGATTTATTTATTTATTTATTTGACAGAGAGAAATCACAAGTAGATGGAGAGGCAGGCAGAGAGAGAGGGGGAAGCAGGCTCCCTGCTGAGCAGAGAGCCCGATGCGGGACTCGATCCCAGGACCCTGAGATCATGACCTGAGCCGAAGGCAGCGGCTTAACCCACTGAGCCACCCAGGCGCCCCGAGAAAGGCTATTAATTGATCAAATCAGGTCTTTTTCAAGAGTTTGGGTGATTATTTTCTTCCCATTTTTTTTCTTTATTCCCCTTCTTTATGATAGATAATGCTTTTGTAAATACCATGTTAAGTATTTTAAATGAAAGGATTTTAAAAATATTTATTAAAGGTCTAAAAGTTGTAAGAGATGTCAGGTTCATAATATAATTTGATTTTCTGGAATGTTTTCTCCGCCTTCTACCCGAAAGAGCATCAGACAGTTGTACCACCAACCTAAGGGGGAAACCCCCTCTAGGATACTTCAGGGTTGAACTAGCCTCTGCTTCAGTTTTTTCCAGTGGAAGAGGAATCAAACCTCACCAAACATTCATTGCTCTTAGGGGCATCTTTATTTGCTACACTTTCTTTCATAGAACTTGTTTATTTCTTTAGTAAAATATAGAGGATTTGAGAGTCATTTGCTTAGATTTTAATAATAAAGATGACCATATAAGATAATTATATATATATATATATATATATATATGGTTTTATTTATTTATTTGTCAGAGAGAAAGTGAGCACAAGGAGGGGGAGCAGCAGGCAGAGGGAGAGGGAGAAGCAGGCTCCCTTCTGAGGAAGAAGCCTCATGCCAAGACCCTGATGTCATGACCTGAGCAGACGCTCAACCGACTGAGCCACCCAAGGCATTCCATAAGATTCCATAAGATGATTATATATCATGTGTTGGATTTTATTTTTTAAGATTTTATTTATTTATTTGTCAGAGAGAGAGCGAGCGAGAGCGAGCACAGGCAGACACAGTGGAAGGCAGAGTCAGAGGGAGAAGCAGGCTCCCTGCGGGGCAAGGAGCCCGATGTGGGACTTGATCCCAGGATGCTGGGATCATGACCTGAGCTGAAGGCAGCTGCTTAACCAGCTGAGCCACCCAGGCGTCCCGGATTTTTTTTTTTTTTTTTAATCTAGAAACAATATTCAATGTGGTTTGGCTTTTAAATTATATCAGCAAAACTGTGAAGTAGTAACAGCATTACATTACATTACATTTTACATTAAAACTGAAAGCATCAGGGTTCTGTATTCAGTGTATGTGTTCCATGTCTTCCAGGAGCCTTGTTCTGAGACCCATTTGGAAACCCCTAGTTACCATCTCTCCTAGAATTGGGTTCAGACAATACAGGCGGTAAAAGTCTTTTGGGATGGTTTTAGAATTTCATGTTCTTTATTTTAACCAGAAAAAAAAAAATTAAGTTAAATCATTTAATTT
Organism: Mustela putorius furo; assembly: GCF_011764305.1. NCBI lineage: Eukaryota > Metazoa > Chordata > Mammalia > Carnivora > Mustelidae > Mustela > Mustela putorius. Next base: position 51,400,481 of record NW_025422005.1, read on the forward strand.
CTCTTTCATTGCTATAACCATTGGCATAAAGTTATCTCTTACCTGTCATTCAACTCAACCTTCACCATATAAAACGAGGTTTCTTCTCTGAAAAATATTTATGTGGATTCTACTATTTAATATAAAGAAGAAGGAAGGAAAATCCAAGATTATTTGACTATTGCCCTTCCACTAGGACCATGAGGATATGCCCTTTAGTTTTATGCACTTAATGCAATTTTTTTTTGCAAATTTATATGTAGTTTGTGTGGTCCTATTGATTTAGTCTTTATATAGCCCAGTTAGCTTCTTCCTCTGCCATTGTTACAGATTATGCCAGTAAGCCATCTCTCAAATTCTACTATCTTGCAAATGTAAATGTTGGTTACAAGAGCAAGGTGGTATCCGGATCAGCACAAATTAATCACAACCACTGAGAAACATCTGCTTTATTGATGGTACTTCAACAGCATCACCTTTCCACATACATCAGGAATTATGACTTTATGATAAAGTTGCTCTTGTTGCTAGAGGGAATCAAGTGCAAGTATTAATAGATTGGATTAAAAGACAAGACTAATTCCTAGTCCTAGTCCTGACATTGAACTTGGAAGTATCTGGTGAACTCTGTATTTGCCCATGTAAAGATTGTTATTGAAAACTTAGCTGAGAGATAGAGAGGAGTTATGGTATTATAACTATCATTTCAGATTTTTAGCCAACGGATATTTTTTGGGTACTGTTTAAAAATTTAGAGATTTTTTTTAAACCTTAATTTCACTTAAAAAAAATCTTTATTTTAAATATTTTATTTATTTAACAGGGAGAGAGAGACTGTGAGAGAGGGAACACAAGCAGGGGCAGAGGGAGAGGGAGAAAGAAGCTCCTCACAGAGCAGAAAGCTTGATGTGGGGCTCAAACCCAAGACCCTGGGATCATGATCTGACCCAAAGGCAGATTTTTAACTGACTGAGCCACACAAGTGCCCCCTTAATTTTACTTTTACCTTGGCTTAAGATATCTATTTTTTTTTTAAGATTTTATTTATTTATTTATTTGTCAGCGAGAGAGAACACAAGCAGGCTAAGTGGCAGGCAGAGCCAGAGAGAGAACCAGGCTCCCTGCTGAGCAAGAAGCTGGATGCAGGACTCCATCCCAGAACCCTGGGATCATGACCTGAGCCAAAGGCAGTGGCTTAAGCGACTGAGCCATCCAGGGTGCCTCTAAGATACCTTTTTCCCCAAGACTTCTGTCATTCCAACCTCCAGCAGTTTAATGAGTCCTTTATTGATATTGATAGTATATAGTGTAGTATAGGGTAGGAGCCTGAATCATCCCTCTCTACCACCACCATCCATGGGGCCCCATGAATAAATTGAAGCCCTACTCCACAGGACACTGAGAATGAATCCACCCTCCACTTGGGGAACCATCATTCTAGTACAGTATATTCAATATACATACATAATGGATTACATTTTATTGATTTTAAATATTCTTATATAGATGAGATGAAGTGTGAGGAAAAACTTTATGAAATTTTGAGAGCTGGGGCGCCTGGGTGGCTCAGTGGGTTAAAGCCTCTGCCTTCGGCTCGGGTCGTGATCCCAGGGTCCTGGGATCGACCCCCACATCGGACTCTCTGCCCAGCGGGGAGCCTGCTTCCTCCTCTCTATAACTGCTTCTCTGTCTACTTGTTATCTCTGTCTGTCAAATAAATAAATAAAATCTTTAAAAAAATATAAAAATTTTGAGAGCTAAAAATGTACTGTGTAAGAGACTGCTATACTGTATTTTCAAAATTCCTTCCCTTGCTAAGGAGGGTTTATTATTTGAGGTCCAGAATGATATTCTGGAAAGGATATGAACTGTGGATCTAATAGTCCTAGGGTTAAGTCCTGGCTCTGTCATTTCCTAAATATGATTTTCATCAAAGTTACTTAGTCTGTGTGAATCTCAGTTTCCTTATCTATAAAATGGGGTTCATAATTTGAAGATTTACTATGATAATGTTTGGAGTGCTCAAAAATGGTGACTATTTCTACTTTACAGTTTTGCTGATTTTATAGCGGTCATATTTTCATGAGGCTACCTTTATTTTTTTCCTTTGATGTCATATACCAATAGTTGTCACATTTCATATTTAAAAATGAAGTTGCTGATACCACTGTCCCTTCCATCTGTTTGAGCGAGGTATCATTTTTGTGTTCTCACAACTTAACAAATGTGAAACAATTTACTCTGTAGTGCCACTTGGTAAATCACTTTTTCACTTTCAGGGTATTTTTCAGTCTTGTGGATGAGAGGTCTTGACAATAGTCATTAAAGATATGATAGCACTTTCACAAGAACAAGGACATGTGCCTTATGTCTTTGCTGAGCTCTGGTCTAGGTGGACTAATTTTAACATTTTTCTAGATCTGCTGTAAAATTTCACTAGGAGAAGTCACTATCTGCCTAGATTGGATCTGATCAGGCAAACACCTAATTTTGAGCTTGCAAACATCATCTCAGTTATCCTATCTGGTTAATGGGAGGATGTGATGTCATATAATTAAAGGAAAATGTGATAGAAATCAAATTGATTGGGGTTTGCTGCCTGGTGATTTAGTCAAATTATGATAATCATTTGATACATATGTCTATTTAGCTTATTCAAATTAAACAAATCAACACAAAAAGTATGAGAAAGAGAGAGAAAGAGAGAATGAAAAACCACTGGGGCGCCTGGGTGGCTCAGTGGGTTAAGCTGCTGCCTTCGGCTCAGGTCATGATCTCAGGGTCCTGGGATCGAGTCCCGCATCCGGCTCTCTGCTCAGCAGAGAGCCTGCTTCCTCCTCTCTCTCTCTCTGCCTACTTGTGATTTCTCTCTGTCAAATAAATAAATAAAATCTTTAAAAAAAAAAAAAAAAACCACTGAAATGTGAAGCTGCCTTTAATTCTTTCCAGGGATTATGGGACACAGAGAAATGTGTAAGAATGGTGTGAAGTTGCTGTTTCCAGTTAGTCTCATTTCCTTTATGTATTTTTTTAAAACTTTTTACAGATTTGAATTTATTCGTTTGAGAGAGAGAGAGGGGCAGAGAGAGCACAAGCATGGGAAGATAAAGAAGCAGACTCCCTGCTGAGGTAGGAGCTAGACGTGGGACTCGATCCCGGGACCCAGAGATCACGACCTGAGCCGAAAGCAGATCCTTAACCCATCTGAGCCACCCAGGTGCCCTTTTTAAAATTTTATTGAAAGATGTTATTTATTTATTTGTCAGAGAGAGAAAGAGCACAGTCAGGGGGAGTGGCAGGCAGAGGGAAAGGGAGAAGCAGCCTCTAGGGATCATGGCCTGAACTAGAGGCAGACACTCAACTGACTAAGCCACCCAGGTGCCCCTCCCTTTAGTATTTTTTTTTTTTAAGATTTTATTTATTTCTTTGCCAGAGAGAGATCACAAGTAGGCAGAGAGACAGGGGGAAGCAGGCTCCCTGCTGAGCAGAGAGCCCGATGCAGGGCTTGATCCCAGGACTCTGGGATCATGACCTGAGCTGAAGGCAGAGGCTTTAACCCACTGAGCCACCCAGGGACCCCTCCCTTTAGTATTTTATAATGTGAGCATCTTGCTACAGAAAATGGGATAGGATCTCAGTGTCTAAATATACTTTCCTTATATTTTTGTACAATATAGTCCCTAAATACAAGCTAGTTATTACATCTGGAGTTCAGCCAAGAAGACATCAACCTCTTCTAACAATGGAGGAAAAGCTATTAGATCAATGGAAGATGGTATGCTTGTATACAGTTAAGGGCAACTTGAAGGGATTTTGTGACTAATTTTTCTTATATTTGATTTTTTACTTGACATGTTACTTTATAATCTAACTCCAGCACAAAACGCAATTTCCATCATAATATCTGCCTTACCAGGGTTGTTCTGGGAATCAAATGAGATAATATATGTTAAAGCGCTCTGCAAAATTCAGTGCTATAAATTGTAAAATGTTTCTATATTCTGGACCAGGACTTGACCAGCCATTTAAATGTTTTTATTCTGTGTTTTCACACAGAAAGTGAATTGTGGCTGTGTACAGAACAGCAGTCACTGCGATAATAATGATAGAAGCTAAGAAGATTGATTAATTGACTACTTCTGACATGCCAGGAAATGTGTTTAGCACTTTACATGGATTATTTAAATTAGATATTGTTTTGGGTAGAATTCGTCCCCTTAGATTTTTATACTCCAGGCCCTCCTAAGGGTACCTCAGTTTCAGATATTGTATATACTTTCTGGGAAACCTCCAAATTACTCATGTGTGTGTAGCCAGTATTTTTTCTTCTGATACAGCTGGATTTTTAAAAGATTTATTTATTTATTTATTTATTTATTTATTTATTTATTTGAGAGAGGGCGGGGGGAAAGAGTAGGAGGAGGAGCACAGGGAGCAGGACAAGCAGACTCCTTGCTGAGCATGGAGCCCAACTTGGGGCTCAGTCCTACTACCTCAAGATCATAACCTGAGCCAAAATCAAGAGTCGACGCTCAACCAACTGAGCCACCTAGGTGCCCCTGATACAGCTAAATTTAATAGCTAAGACGGGCTAGGTGAGAAAATACTTATTTCCTACTATTTAGAATGGGAGGAATTTTCATCTGAGGACATGTGAACTTTTACCTCTTTTTCTTTCTTAAGATTTTATTTATTTTTTAGAGAGAGAGTCCACATGAGCAGGAGCAGGAAGAAGGGCAGAGGGAGAGGGAGAGAATCTCAAGGAAACTCCAAGCTGAACATGGAGCCTGAGGCAGGACTTGATTTCACAACCAGGAGATCATGACCTGAGCCAAAATCAAGAGTTTGACGCCTAACAGACTGAGCCACCCAGGCACCAGAAAACTTTACCTCTTATTCACTCCTCTCCTGAGGGAGGGAGGAGGACTTATCTGATTAATGAGTTTAGAAGAAGAGCTGAGCATTTGTGGATCAGCCACTCTTAACACATTTTGGGTTGCCTGCTCTCAGAGAGGACACATTCAGGTTTTCAGCTTCTGTCATACCATGACCGTAGCAAAATACGTTCTTTGTGATTGAGGCCTGCAGCTGTTTGGTGCCGCCAATGACTAGGTAAATCTAACTAGTTCAGCAACTGTTAGCAAGTTCACTTGGTTGCACATCACTTAATTTAGATTTCATTAGAATTAAAACTAATATTTCTTGTCTCTGACAAGAAGGTTCTAAATTAGGTGGGGGAAGAGAAAGGTTATGAATGAACTACTTAAAACTCTAACAAGAGGGGCACCCGGGTGGCTCAGTCATTGAGTGTCTGCCATTGGCTCTGCTCATGATCCCGGAGTTCTGGGATCAAGCCCTGCATCAGGTTCCCTGCTCCGTGGGAAGCCTACTTTTCCCTCTCCCACTCCCCTGCTTGTGTTCCCTCTCTTGCTGTGTCTCTCTCTGTCAAATAAATAAATAAGATCTTTAAAACAACAACAACAACAATTGGGGCACGTGGGTGGCTCAGTGGTTTAAGCCGCTGCCTTTGGCTCAGGTCATGATCCCAGGGTCCTGGGATCGAGCCCCGCATTGGGCTCTCTGCTCGTTGGGGAGCCTGCTTCCTCCTCTCTCTCTGCCTGCTTCCCTGCCTACTTGTGATCTCTGTCTGTCAAATAAATAAATAAAATCTTAAAAAAAAAAAAACCAAACAAACAACAAAAAACCTCTAAGAAGAGACCATATAAGGGAGTGGTTAAGAGCACAGGTATGAAAATAAATTTACCTAATTTCAAATTTGGGCTCCATCACTTTTCAGCTGTGTTACCTTATGCAGGTTACTTAAATTCTCTATGCCTTAGTTACCTTATCTGTAAAATGGGGACAATAATAGAACTTACCCTCATAGTAAGATTAAATGAATTAATACATGTAAAATGCTTTCAACAGTCCTCAGTATATCAGCATTCAATAAATGTTAGCTTTTCTTATTATTATATTAACACTAACAGCCAAAGGATACAATCTTAATATTTGCACAAATAATTCACTTTCAGCTTTTAACTTGCCTTCTTCAAAAATATTGATTCACTGATTATCAGCACAGGGCCCTTCTACTGCTTCATTCTCTGTGCTAACTATGGTAATTTACTCTTTTTCCTCCCCCTTGCCACAGTCCATAGAAATGAGTCTCACAGTGACATCTCTTAGGGATACTTTTAGACTTCTTTGCTGTCTTCAAGCTAGTCCACTCTGCTTGCCCTTATTTCAGAGCCCCAATGGCACCTTACTTATCCTATACAATTTCACAATTAGATGTATGTAATCATATGTAATGGGATGCTGAACAGGACAGAATTTTTTTAAAAGAAAAGCACCTGAGCGTCTCTTCTTAGGGTACGACTGTGTTACAGTAATATTTGGGGAAGCATATTTAACGTTTTATCATGCAGAATTTCAAACATACAGAAGTTGAAAGAAGTCTTTTAAAAGATAAAAAAAAAATTTTTTAAGGCAATCTCTAAACTCATAACTCCAGGATCAAGAGTCACATGCTCTACCAATTGAGTTACTTAGGTGCCCCGAAAAAGTTGAAAGAATTTTACAAGCCCCTGTATACTCACCATCCTACCATTAACATTTAAAACAAATTTTTTTTTAAGATTTTATTTTTTGAGGAATCTCTACACCCAACATGGGGCTCAAACTCACAATCCTGGGATCAAGAGTTGCATGCTCCACAGCCTGAGCTAGCCAGGTACTCCATTAACATTTTAATACACTTCCTCTATCACAGAATTTCCAGCCCCTCATCCTTTCATCCGTCCATCCCCCCACCTTACTTTTCTGGTGCATTTCAAAATAGGGTGTTGCAGCAATATTTTGAAATGCTAACCTTTGCTTCTTTCCTTGGGATTCCTGCAACTCTTCTTTTCCTGTCTGAGAAGTGTGTGTGTGTGTGTGTGTGTGTGTGTGTGTGTGGCTGAGTAAAGAAGGGCTTTGGAACTTGAAATCCAGCTTGGCTTGAAATCCAGTTTTGCCACTTACTAGCCATGTGACCCATGTAACTTTACTGTTACTTAGTGACCTCATTTGTAAAAGAATTAATAGTAATACCTACCTTATGAACAAATTCATAAGGTAGTAATACCTACCTTATGCATTTGTGAAAATGCATGTAAAGTGCTTGCAATAGTGGGTGACTTGCAGACACTTGTAGAGTACTAACTTATGATAAGAAATTTGTACATATTAACAAATCATTTAATCCTCACCAAAACCCCATGACGTAGTACCATTATTATAAAATGTAGTGTATATTTGCTATTACTATTTGTTATAGCAGAAATTCATAGAGAAAAGTCTCTGATTAGTTTTTTTAAAGATTTTTATTTTATGTTTTTATTTTTTATTTTTTTAAAGTAGGCACTATGCCCAGCACAGAGCCCTAGGGTGGGGCTTGAACTCTCCATCGTGAGATCTAGACTTGAGCAGAGATCAAGAGTCAGACACTTGGGGTGCCTGGGTGGCTCAGTCGTTAAGTGTTTGGCTCAGGTCATGATCCCAAGGTACTAGGATCAAGCCCAGCAAGGGGGCGGGGAGGTGTCCCTGCTCAGCAGGAAACCTGCTTCTCCCTCTCCCACTCACCTTGCTTGTGTTCTTTCTCTCACTATGTCTCTCTGTCAAAAAAAAAAGAGTCAGAACTTAATCCACTGAGCCACCCAGGTGCCCCTAAAGATTTTGTTTTTAAGTAATCTCTGCACCAAACAGGAGGTTCAAACTCAATCTCAAGATCAAGAGTCTGGTGCTCTACTCATTCTGCCAGCCAGGTACTCCTCTGCTTAGTTCTTGAGTTTTATTTTGATTTTTTTGAAGATTTTATTTAGTTATTTATCGGAGAGAGAGAGCACACAAGCAGCAAGAAAGGCAGGCAGAGGCAAAAGCAGGCTCCCCGCTGAGTAAGGAGCCAGATGTGGGACTCGAACCCAGGATCCCAAGATCATGGCCTGAGCTGAAGGCAGACACTTAACTGACTGAGGCACCCAGGCATACCAGTTGTTGAGCTTTAAAACGAACATTTTAAAGTACTTGGCAAAAATAATGCCATGGGAAGAAGCTTTTTGAAAGAAACTGGGCTCCTTTCCTGTCAAAAACCTATGTACCCAAGGAAAAAGTTTATGTCATTATTAATTCATTTTGGAACAAGAGATAAAGAGTCTCACCTGGCCAAATTGTGTAAAATGTCCTAGTCCTGGGGAGAATAGAGGAGAAACAACGAGGGAGAAGCCAATGATGGTATTTGGGGACCTGCTCCAAGCCAGACTAATTCCTTGAGTTGGGGTAAGTATCCCTCTGGACGGATTTGGGAATTGGACAGCAGAGGACAATTATGCTTCCTATGAATATTTTTTGGACTCTTGTGATGCAATCTTGTGTGTGTGTGTGTGTGTGTGTGTGTGTGTGGTGAGAGCACTTAAGAATTACTGTCTTAGCAAGTTTGAAGTATATAATGCAGTATTAATTATAATCACCCTGCTTTAAGTTAGATCCCCAGCATGTATTCATCTTATAACGGAAAGTTTGTATCCTTTATCAGCATTCCTCCATTCCCTCCCACCCTCTTCCAGTCTTGGCGACCATTTTACTCTCTGCTGGTATTATTAGTTTGAGTTTTTTAGGTCCCACATATAAACAGCATCATATAGTATTTGTCTTTCTATGTCTGGCTTATTTCATCTAGCATAATGTCCTTTAGTTTGGTATTTATGATTTATAATAAGAAATATATATTTTGGTCTTTTTTTTTTTAAACCCTATCAACTCTCTCCAGTCCAAACTAGGCCATCATCTACTACCTCAGGGAAGGGAAACTATAAGAAACAAAATAAGTTGAATTTTTGGTTTATGAGCACCAAAACCCAGAGATATAACAAAACAAAGAAACAAAAAACATCTTTGGATGAGTACAGTTGTTTCTGGTTTCAGAGGAGATATACATTTTCTGGACTGCAAGAGAGGGATAGTCCTAGGCAAACTGGGACAGTTGGTAATCCTAGTTTGGCAGGGAGGTTATTGGGCTTCCAATTATACATTGTATTTATAAAATAAATTGTGTTGTTAGGATAAATTAAGGACTTTAATTGCATATTCTACTAATAGAGGCAAAGTTTGGCCGTATTTCAGTGTTCTTATTCTATATGACATAAGTAGATAGCTGGAACTCCCCAAAGTTTTACGGGGGATGCTTTTTCCATGCGTTATTGACTTGAGTTGGCTGTAGTGTTCAATTGCTACCATTTTTTACAAGTTTTTATTTACTTATTCATTTAAGTAATCTCTATACCCAAAATGCCACTTGAACTCATGATCCCAAGATCAAGAGTTGCATGATCTTCCAAATGAACCCGTCAGGCAGTCCCAATTGCTTCTATTTTTGCAATTTATTTTGATTTAAAATTATTCTAAGCAGTTTACATAACTAAGCTGTATAAAATATATATTAAAATTATTTTCTAATTGTTTTATATAACCCTGTTTATTTGCCACAGGAAATTAGAAATAACTATAATAAGTACAAGTAATATGGAGCTGTGGTTAAGAGCACAGGCTGTGGAGCCAGACTCAGTTTGAATCCTTGCCCCTTACTAGCTGTGTCATATCTGACAGGTTCCATTTTTTCATCTACAAAATGGGAATTAAAATAGTATCTACCTTAAATAAATAAATTTTTTTTTTTTTTTTAAATGGGGATGCTTGAGTGGCTCAAATGGTGAAGCATCTGCCTTCAGCTCAGGTCATGATCCCAGGGACCTAGGGTGGAGTCCCACATCGGGCTCCATGTTTGGCAGGGAGTCTGCTTCTCCCTCTGCTTGCCACTCCCCCTATTCATGCTCTTCCACCCTCTCTTTCTCTCTCTCTGACAAATAAATAATACATAAATAAATCTTTAAAACAGTATCTACCTAATAAGGTGGGGTGAGGATGAAATTAGTTAATACATGTAAGGTGCTTTTAGTGTGCCTGGCACAAATAGTAGTCACTCAAGAATTATTAGGCAATTTGCAAGGTCTTTTGCCCTATTAATGAAAACTCGAGTTTATCCATAATTCACTATTTTCTTTTTTTCTTGAAGATTTTATTTATTTGAGATAGAGCGTGAGAGAGAGAGCACGAGTCGGGGGCAGAGGGACAGGCGCGGAAGCAGGCTCCCCATTGAGCAAGGAGCCTGATGCGGGGCTCATTCGCAAGACACAGGGACTTTGACCAGAGCTGAAGGCAGATACTTAATGGACTGAGCCACCCAGGCACCCCATAGTTCATTATTTTCATAATTAAGGCTTCACAAAGAGTTGGGGAGGCAGGTTAGAATGTTTTCTGAGATGACCCATTGTTTCTTCTCCTAACTTTTTTTTTTTTTTTTTAAAGATTTTATTTATTTATTTGACAGAGAGAAATCACATGTAGATGGAGAGGCAGGCAGAGAGAGAGAGAGAGAGGGAAGCAGGCTCTCTGCTGAGCAGAGAGCCCGATGCGGGACTCGATCCCAGGACTCTGAGATCATGACCTGAGCCGAAGGCAGCGGCTTAACCCACTGAGCCACCCAGGCGCCCCATCTTCTCCTAACTTTTAATAGGACTGTTCTGTGGACTGAATTGTGTCCCACCCAAAATTTTTATGTTGGAAGTCCACCCCCAAAGTGATAGCAGTGCGGTACTAAGCAAATAGGACTGATGACCTTGTAAGAAGAGGAAGAGACGACAGAGACTCAGTCTATGTCTCTCCTAACCCCCCTAACCAAGCACCCCCCCCACCAACACACACATTCTCACGAGGAAAGGTCATTTGAGGACACAGAAGGTAGCCATCTACAAACCTAGAAGAAAGTTCTCATGAGGAACTTATCCCGACAGACCCTGATCTGGGACTTTTAGCCTCCAGGGTTGCGAAAAAACCAAATTTATGTTGTTTAAGTTAACCAGCCTGTGGTATTCTATTATAGCAATCCAAGCAGGGTAAGACAGATTGTTAATTAATGAGTACTGAAGACTGAGGGAAACCCTCAAAGTTGCAATTATTTGCCAAAGGATGGGCACTATCACCCCAGTTGTCTTACCCCATCCTGCCCTACAAAAAGTTGCCTAAACTGAGCAGAATGATGAAGTAGAAGGAAGACATGCTCCATTGGTGCAACCCTGCCCCTCATCAACTGAGTGATTTGGGTCAAGTCTTTTTTTTTTTTTTTAATATTCCTGCCCCTCATCAACTGAGTGATTTGGGTCAAGTCTTTTTTTTTTTTTTTAATATTTATATATTTATTCGAGAGAGAGAGAGACAAAGAGATAGCAAGAGAGAGAGCACAAACAAGGAGGAGAGGGAAAAGCGGGCTTGGCTGAGCAGGGAGCCTGACATGGGGCTCAATCCCAGGATCCTAGGATCATGACCTGAGGTGAAGGCAGACGCTTAACCTACTGAGCCACTCAAGTGCCCCGGATGACTAAGATTTTTGTGGCAGGAAAGGAACAGTACGATTGGAAAGGATCAGGCTACCCTGGAAACACCAATGCAAGATACCTAGCCAGAACTTTAGTGAGCAGAGAGATAGATCGGTGGAGGACTTCTGGGCAGACAGGGATATGTAAGGAGAGAGCAAAATAATGAGTATGAGTTAGCCACATGAATGGGGGTGGTGTAAGTGTTGGTACACGTGAGAGAAGGCAGACAGGAAAAACAGTACAAGAAGGAAGAACAATGGCTCAAAGGCAAAACAGCATGGTGCTTTCAAGGACTTCAATATGACCAAAGCATACAAAACATTTTCCCAAACACAATCTTGTTTAATCCAACATGTTAAATCTTTCACAGTGTATGGGGTGCCTGGGTGGCTCAGTGGGTTAAAGTCTCTGCCTTTGGCTCAGGTCATGATCTCAGGGTCCTGGGATTGAGCCCCGTATCGGGCTCTCTGCTTGGTGGGGAGCCTGCTTCCTCCTTTCTCTCTGCGTGCCTCTCTGCCTACTTGTGATCTCTGTCTGTCAAATAAATAAATAAAATCTTAAAAAAAAAATCTGCCTCTCTTTAAAAAAAAAAAAAAAATCTTTCACAGTGTAGTACCATTAGAATGTGCTCATCTGGGGGCACCTGGGTGCTAGGCAGGTTAAAGCCTCTACCTTCAGCTCAGGTCATGATCCCAGGGTCCTGGGATGGAGCCCCACATTGGGCTCTCTGCTCCGCGCGGAGCCTGCTTCCTCCTCTCTCTCTCTCTCTGCCTGCCTCTCTGCTTACTCGTGATTTCTCTCTCTCTGTCAAATAAATAAAATCTGAAAAAAAATTTTTTTTAAATAAAAAAAAAGAATCTGGGCTCTTCCCATCTTTCTGTTTCACCATCCTCAACTTTTGGTCATTATGCATATTAGTTTTGGTAGAAAGCATAAAGGCACCCCCCAAAGATATTCGTATCTGAATACTTAGAACCTATGACTATATTAACGTCTCTTATAAAAGGGACATTGTAGATTTAGCTTAGAATCTTGAGATGGGAAGATTACCCTGGCTTATTCAGGTGGGACTAATGTAATCATGGGGTCCCTATAAGAGGGAGGTGGGAGAGTTAGAAAGAAATGTGTTGATGGAAGCAGAGGTCAGAGAAACAGGGATTTGAAGTTGTGCTGCTGGTTTTGAAAATGGAGGAAGGAGTCATGATTCAAGGACGAAGGCAGGTTTTAAAAGCTGGAGAAGTTCTGACCTCCAAGAACTGTAATATAATGAATATTTTTTAAGCCATTAAGTTTGTGGTAATTTGGCAATAGAAAATTAATAGATCACCCATGGTTGCAAGATGGCTGTCAGAGCTCCAGGGATTACTTTCATATTTAATGCAGGGAGAAAAAGTAGGGCTTGAAAGGGCAGAGCATGCTACATCTATCCCTTTTGTCAGGAAAGAAAAAACTTTCACAAGCACCCTACCAGCTGACTTCCCTTTATACATCATTGACTAGAACTTGGACACAATGGCTACTTCTAGCCATAAGGGAGGGTAGGAAGGTAACTCACTCTCCAGTCTCATTTGTTTTGTAGATGGGTTCAATTCATTATTAATGAAAGCACAAGAGGTTATGCTGAGGTGTAGGACCTGGGAATATGTGACTGAAGGTTCCTGTCATCTGGGAGAAAGCGCCCTGATGTGCTGGGTTATCATTCATCTTCAGCAGCCTGAGGCATAATGATAGGATGCCTCTGAAACTGGGCCTCTCATAACTAGGGGTTCAGGTACTTTTGGAAATTGAGAATGGAGAGATTTAAGAGTCTTTGATGGGGAATGCTGGTAAATGCCTTGAACCAGAGCCATGGGAGGTTTGCATTCTCTATAAGCCAGTTTCTCCTGTCAGGCATTTGTGGAGGTCAGGCCTGTTTCAAGACTATAGGAAGTGAAAGCTGAAAAATTATAGCCCTAAGAAGGGCTCTAGAGAGCACAGAAGGTGAGAGCTGGAGTAGGGGAGGTAACAAGTGAAATCAAGAAAACTAGGCATTATTTTTTTTATCAGCATTTACCTGTTTGATAGCTCTCTTATCAGGGGGCAGGCTTCTCTCAGTGAGAGGCCATGGTGAGATTGGTGATCATAGTCAAAAAAGCTTGGGTAGATTGCTGGGTATAGGATAGATATCTGGGCAAGGTATATGACAGTTACAGCTTTGGGTAAAAGTTCATAAGCCTGCTTTAGTGTACCAAGAGGAACACACAGCACTGAAAACAACACAGAGTGACTTTGACAGGGAGACAAAAGCTAAGCAAAAACTAAGCTGCCTTCAGTGGGGATCCCCCTCATTGCCATTGGCTGGACCATAGGGTTCCCCTGCTAGTTCTGGCTGTTGGACAGAAGTTTGTTGGAGTGGACTCTCCATATATCCAAGTGGGAGCACCATCCTTGATCTTCACTGAAGATACACTATGTATGCATAGATAAATACATGCAAAGATGATAGTTGCTTCAGTCTTTGTAAATAACAAAAGAAAGCATAAACCATCTAAATTTCCGTTTGAAGGGGCCTACTTAAAAAAATTATGGTATATCTGCACAATAGGATGCTCTAAAGCCATATATATGGCTGATGTAGAGTAAATTACATATTATATTAAGAGAATCAAGCAAGACACAGAGCAGTGGCTACAATATGCTCCCATTGTAATGCCTGTTGTCTCTGTGAATGAGGACCGAAGATTTTGGAAGGAAGACACATTTTTTGCTTGTTCTAAAAAAAATTTTTTTTAACCAGATGTATGATGCCAGTTATCTATTGGTATACAACAAATCATCTCAAAAATTAATGACTAAACAACTATCTAATTTGTTTAAGATTCTTAGGACAGTAGTTAGGGCTGGGCTCAGCCAGACAGCTCTCCTGGTCTTCTTTTGATCATGTGTTTGAGGTATTTTGGTGACTGGACAAGAGCTGTATGATTTAAGATAAACTCACTGCTGGCTGTCAGAGACATCTGTCTCCAGTAGATTAGCCTCAGCCTCTTTTTTTTTTTTTTTTTAAGATTTTATTTATTTATTTTATAGACAGAGATCACAAGTAGGCAGAGAGGCAGGCAGAGAGAGAGGGGGAAGCAGGCTCCCCACTGAGCAGAGAGACCGATGTGGGGTTCCATTCCAGGACCCTGAGATCATGACCCGAGCTGAAGGCAGAGGTTCAACACAAGGAGCCACCCAGGCGCCGCAGCCTCAGCTTCTTAATACGATGCCTTTGTTCAGAGAGGAGCTGAAGCTACAAGGCTTCTTGAAACTCAGAGTCCCAGAGATACTCACACAACACTTCTGCTGCATTTTGTTAGTCAAAGGAAGTCACAAGACTAGCCCGGATTCATGGACTGAGGAAATAGATTCCACCTCTTACTTCAAGGAGCTGTAAAGACTTTGTGGCCATTTTTAATCTACCACATTCACACATTACTTTTTCAAATAGAAGGTTACTTAAATAAAATAATGCCAATTGTAATAAATTCATAGGAGTTTAAGAGTTGGGTGTGGATGTCTGGCTGGCTCAGTCAGAAGAGCATGTGACTCTTGATCTTGGGGTTGTAGGTTTGAGACCCTCATTAGGGGCCTATATTTCTTTTCTTTTCTTTTTTTTTTTTTTTTTAAGATTTTATTTATTCATTTGACAGACAGAGATTACAAGTAGGCAAAGAGGCAGGCAGAGAGAGAGAGAGTGGAGGAAGCAGGCTCCCCGCAGAGCAGAGAGCCGGATTTGGGGCTCGATCCCAGGACCCTGGGATCATGACCTGAAGCCGAAGGCAGAGGCTTTAACCTACTGAGCCACCCAGGCACCCCAGGGAGCTATATTTCTTAAAAATTTTTCTTAAAAAACCTTTTAAAGAATTGGGTGAAACCTTGGAGATTATCTTATATAAAGCCCTCTAATTTTATAGGAAGGACACTGAGGTCAGAAAGGTAAAGTGTTGGGGCGCCTGGGTGGCTCAGTGGGTTAAGCCGCTGCCTTCGGCTCAGGTCATGATCTCAGAGTCCTGGGATCGAGTCCCGCATCGGGCTCTCTGCTCAGCAGAGAGCCTGCTTCCCTCTCTCTCTCTCTGCCTGCCTCTCCATCTACTTGTGATTTCTCTCTGTCAAATAAATAAATAAAATATTAAAAAAAAAAAAAAAAAAAAAAGAAAGGTAAAGTGTTTTGGTTAAGTTAACTCAGTAGTAGCATCAGGAAAGAACCAGATCTTCTGACTTCCAGTCTCCTGCTCTTAATTCCACAGTAAGATTTCCTTTGGCCAGCAAAGCTTATTAGTGACCTTTGTTCAAGACAGTATTACAACTTTGTAGCCCTATTGCTCTTGTAGTTAAGAATGTTAAAAGTTGGGGCACCTGGGTGGTCCAGTCGGTTGAGCATCTGTCTTCAGCTCAGGTCTTGATCTCAGGGTCCTAGGATCAAGTCCCACATTGGGCTCCTCACTCAGCAGGGAGCCCGATTCTCCCTCTGCCTGCTGCTTCATTTGTGCTCTCTCCCTCTCTCTCTATAGCAAATGAATAAATCTTAAAAAAAAAATGTTAAAAGTTAATCTCAACCAAACGAAGGAAAAGACTAAATAAAGAATCTAAGCAATTCTGAGAAATGTAATATGAGAATATGAATTATCTAGGTTGGTTGTCTAGTCTTAGTGCTTCTTATTTATTCATTCATTCATTCTTTTATTCATTCATTCATTCATTCATTCAATCATTCATTCAAGAAGTCTAGCCTTACGGGGCACCTTTGTGGTTCAGTTAAGTGTCTGCCTTTGAGTCAGGTCATGATTCTAAGGTCCTGGGATTAAGCCCTACATCAGGCTCCCTGCACAGCAGAGAGCCTGCTTCTCCCTCTGCCTCTGCGTGCTGTTCTGCCTACTTATGCTCTTTCTCTCTCTGTCAAATAAATAAATAAAATCTTTGAAAAGGAAAAAAAAAAAAAGAAACCTAGCCTTAGTGTATCTGTGGAATAACTAATTTACCAAGTCATAAGTGACTTGGTTAAAATTGCTTTATAAAATGTTCAAATGGCTCTAGATGATGGCTCTAGATGATGTTTCCTTTTGGGCTATTTTAAAAACCAGATGTATTGTTATGTAGATTAAAATTATCTTGTTGATCCCACTGGGAATTGAGGCGTGCTTTAACAACTCTCCTTGGTCTTTAATTAATATAATTTTGATTATTAATCGGTTGGTTAATTAATAGTTAAATTAATCCAGCAAATGTTTATTGTGATCCCACGAGTTCAAAATATTATGCTGAAAATTAGAAAGAATATAGAAAAGAATAGGCATTCACTCTCTTTTAAGATTTTATCTTTTTTAGAGAGAGAGAGAGTGCGAGTGGGAGTAGGGGTAGGGACAGAGCGAAAGAGAGAATCTCAAGCAGAGCCCCCAACTGAGCCAAAACCGTCAGTCCCTCTCCTCTTAAGAAGCTTAACATCTATGGGCACCTGTGTGGCTCAGTCGATTAAGCAACTGACTCTTGATTTTGGTGCAGGTCACGATCTTGGGGTCATGAGATCAAGTCCCAGGTTGGGCTCTGTGCTTCTGAGCATGGGGCCTGGTTAAGATTCTCTCTCTCCCTCTGCTCTGCCCCCACTCTCTTAAAGAACAATAACAATCATGCCAACTGGGCAGTGTAGGTAAAGCTTTATCATTATTTGTAGTGGAAAGGAAGAAGAAATAAGAGACTTTTTTTTCAGATTTTATTTATTTATTTGAGAGAGAGATCATAAGAGTGAGTTGGAGAAGCAGACTCCCTGCTGAGCAGGGAGTCCAATGTGGGACTCAATCTTAGCACCCTGGGATCATGATGAGAGCAGAAGGCAGACGCTTAACCGACTGGGCCACCCAGGTGCTCCTGAAAGAGTCTTCTGTATTTAAAGTAATTAACAGGATTTCCTCACAGAAAGTTCAAGTTGGAGAATTTATCATTATTTATTATTATTATTTTTTAAAGATTTTTAAAAATTTATTTGACCGAGAGAGCACAAGTAGGCAGATATAGGCAGGAGAAGCAGGCTCCCGCTGAGCAGGTGAACAAAATTTTCAGTCCCATTTTATGAGTGCCTGTTATTTTTCAAAGTCTGGTCACCTTATGATAAGCAGGTGCTAATCATAAGCAGGAGCACAGGATATATATCACTGGATAAATATGAACATTGTATTTTTCTTGAGGGACAATACCTATTCTTGGGACATTTATTGAGTTACATTTTACTAGTCCTAAAATATTTAGAGTTATGTACTTAAAAGATACAGAGCATAGGTATTACATCCACAGAAAGTATTTTAGTCAGTGAATGTTCAATGTAGCAGGTAGAGATGAACTTAGCACGTCTTGTAGACTGAACTGGGAACAGACTCTTCAGCCATAAAATGCACTTAACAGTCTATTTAATAGTAGCGAGGTCCTTGAAAATGCAATATCCATGCTAATCTTGCCTTTTTCTAAATCACAGATGAAAAATAGGTCAGTTAGGTAGAGCTTTCTCTTTCTATTTAAAGTGTGACATTTAATCTATTTAAACAACTACCAAAACTTTATTAATTCATTGTAAGATAACCCTGCTGAGAAAGTAGAGAACATTATTAAGACACAAGTTTTCCAAAATTTGATCTGGATGTCTTAGATCTCAAGACCCAATACAATTTCTAATTGGGGGTTTCAATCAAATCAGTAACACCAAGGAAGGAGCAGGAAAAAAAAAGCAACCCAGAATGCAATTAAGTCTCACTGTGAAACGGCTTAAAGGAACTGAGTATTTTTATAAAGAGGCAAAAATTAGAAAAGGAAACTCTAGATAAAAGTTTCCCACTTCCTTGATGCCTTTAGGGAAAATCCATTTGGGAAAGAGAAGTATACACAGACAGAAAGCTTCCAGCAGATAACAAACTAAGGAGTCAAATTTGGGCTTAGTGTAACTAGATAACAAGCTTTGGCGCATTTCTTTTAAATTAGGATGTTCCGCAGAATTCTTTGGAGGGGAAAATACGGGTATGTGATAAATTGTAATTGCATTTCACTGGGGTCTATTTCGGAGAATGACTGTTTACACTTTTCTTCTCTAGCCCCTCTCATTTATTTGAATAGGATTTAGTACTCTCTGGCCCCACCCGCCCAATCAGCCCAAATGTATACCTAGGGTAATGCATTAGTTTCAATCTTTCCAAAGAACAATTATAAAGAATAAGAGCTCCAGTATTTGAAATGTAAACACAACGATACTACAATATAGTTTGGGGTAAGGGGTTTTAGAAAAAAACTTTTTTGGTTGTTTTTTATTTTTTCTTACTATACATTCTTGGTTTGCAAATTTGGGTGCCATAATTTAAGGAAGATGTTTTCCTCCTTCTAGCCTCCTTCTCCAGATCCTGAAAGTAATCCTGGAGGAGAAAGGGCACTTCGAGGTTATTTTTCCTGCTTAACTGACTCCTGTGGATTCAACAGTAGTCTTATTCCAGAAAGCTAACTCCATCAATTATAGAAAATAACTTTTTATAGAGTTTTTTCCAAACCTGTCTTCACTGCATATCCAGGAAGGATTATTTTCCTTCACACCATCAAAGCACCTAGGTTCTTCCTTTGTTTTATGAGAATCATTCAGGTGATATGTAGTAGCTACTATTATTGGGCATATGTGGTATCTCATTTAGATTTTTTAATCCATGTTCCCACGGGCAGAGGGCTGCTATTGACAGCAACTGCCATCTCCCTTCTCATTAAAACCAAACCCCAAACCCACTGTAAAACAAAACGGTGATAAAAAAAAAAAAATCACACCTTACATATTTTGTGTCTTACCCTCTCCTCAGTGCTCTTTTTCAGTTTGGCAATCTTTTAAAAAAATTGGTGAGCCAAAGCAAAAAAATCGAGTAGGAAATAAAGGCTTTATTTTGTACTTACTCTGTTTCTCTGGTATGGACTTTCATCCTTTACTATAAATAAAAATTTATTTAAAAATCTGACTTTAAATCTTGATGTATTTACTGTAAAATTTACAAGTTGGAACCTCCTACCATCTTGATTTATATGATTTTAAAATGGAGTTCTTACCATTTCCCTCGGGGAGACTTTTTGGTTTGAATAGTTCTTCCTGGCAGGTTGCCTTCTTTATATTTAGCCCAAATTTTCATTTTCAAAGACCGTTTTAGATAAGTACCGTGATAGCTCTAGCCAATGGATCTGTGTGCCACATAATAGAGTGTGACAATCCACTCAATTGTGAAAGGCACTGAAGATAAAGTAATAAAGTAGCATTTGTGTTATCACAGTGGCTTTACAAATCTAGTTAAACACTGACCCAACAGTGTTACTCATTATTGGAAATTATAGATGTTTATAATTCTCCAAAATATGCTATGTCATATATTTAAATTTAAATTCAGAATCCTGGGCTGAGAGAATCTAGATTTGCAACACTCCTTGGAGGTTTGGGGACCATGAACCAATGAATACATTACATTGTCACATTAAAGAACTCTTTTTATCTGAAAAGATATAAGGACCATCCTCCATTTTAATAACTTATAAAAACAGTTTTAAAATCTTATGATTTTAAAGAACTTAGAATTCCATACCAAATTATATCTGTAGACCTTTATAGATTTCTATTTCTTCTGTTTTATTTATACCTCAATATAAAGATAGAGAAATATGGGGCACCTGGGTGGCTCAGTTGGTTAAGCGGCTGCCTTTGGCTCAGGTCATGATTCCAGGGTCCTGGGATCAAGCCTGGCATCTGGCTCCCTGCTCAGCAGAGAGCCTTCTCTCTCTGCCTGCCTCTCTGCCTACTTGTGCTCTCTATTTCTCTGTCAAATAAAAAGAAATAAAAGATATAGAAATATGACCTTTTTAGAATTGTTCCTAGATTCTGTTACAATAACAGTGTTTGAACTATGTGGCAGAAGCATGTATTATTTCTTTTAGGTCCTTATCAACAGAATAATTTTGTATGTATGATTATGTATATATAGTTGAAAAATTTATATTTGTAGGAGAATAATTCCAAGTGCCATCTGAACTTGACAGTAAAAATAACAATGATTTATTACCCCCTGGGGGTAATAAACTCCCTAAAGGCAGGCTATTTATTCAATAAATATTTGTTGAGTAAATGAGTATATCCATAAGTAATGATAAATTAACCCGATTAGTTTCTTTTAAGCAATAAAGAAATTTAAATCACTATATTCACAGTAGACAATGATGCAGTTAAGGTTGAGTCCACTTGGTTCCATTCAAATGAGAGATAAGTTTCTGAAGTTCCAAAAGCAATTAGTCTCATCCATAAGGCTGTTTGGTGGTTTGAAACAAGGGTGACTTCTTGTTGTGTGTTTGAATATGTATAAAAACTATTTGGTTACCCAGGGGAATAATCTGTATAACAAAGGCAGAATAACTGATTCTTTATTTACCAGTTTTCAAAATAATAAGTGGTATACCAGCTCTGTCCACTGATGATTTTTTTTTAAATCATTATGAACTCATGGAGAATGGAACAATTCCACAGACAATTCAGATTTGATGTGTTTCGATCCATTGGCTTTTATGTTTACTGATGCTCAATGTTGTCCCACCTATGACCAGTGGGAATCTCTTCAAGTTAGTTCCTGAGACTTTTTGACATTGGCTAGTTTTTGACATTTGGCATAGTTTTTGATAGTTTCCTTGATAGTATAACAAAGTGTTCCAGATTTTTGTATATATTTTTAAAAGATTTTATTTATTTATTTGACAGAGACCACAAGTAGGCAGAGAGGCAGGCAGAGAGAGAGGGGGAAGCAGGCTCCCCGCTGAGCAGAGAGCCCAATGCGGGGCTCGATATCAGGACCCCGAGATCATGACCTGAGCCGAAGGCAGAGGCTTAACCCACGACACCCAGGCGCCCGGCAATGTGTTTTCTTTCTGTTTCTCCCTTTCTCCTTCCCTTTCTTCCTTCTTCTCCTACCCCATCTCTTTCCATAATTCAATTCCCCATCCCTTCCATAATTCAATAAAATAAATCATGAGTTTTTACTGATACTTAACTTCAATCTTATATCTTTAGCTCATTTTTCACACCAAGTATCCTGATATCCAAACATCAGCATGATAAAATTTGAGTATCACATAAATTTTCATGTTTATTTTTTTATTTTTTATTTTTTTTAAAGATTTTACTTATTGGGGCGCCTGGGTGGCTCAGTGGGTTAAGCCACTGCCTTCAGCTCAGGTCATGATCTCAAGGTCCTTGGATCGAGCCCCACATCTGGCTCTCTGCTCAGCGGAAAGCCTGCCTCCCCCGCTTTCTCTGCCTGCCTTTCTGCCTACTTGTGATCTCTCTCTCTGTCAAATAAATAAATAAAATCTTAAAAAAAAAAAAGAAGAAAAAAAGGATTTTATTTATTTATTTGACAGAGATCACAAGTAGGCAGAGAGAAAGAGGGGGAAGCAGGCTCCCCTCTGAGCAGAGAGTCTGACACCGGGCTCTATCCCAGGACACTGGAATCATGATTCAAGCCAAAGGCAAAGATTTAATCCACTGAGCCACTCAGGCACCCCAAATTGTCATGTTCTATATCCCACTTTACACATACAGTTTTAGAATAACAACACTAATCCTAATACCAACAACACAATTACTAATAACAATTATTTTATTTATTTATGTTTTTTGAAGATTTTATTTATTTATTTGACAGAGAGAGACACAGTGAGAGAGGGAACACAAGCAGGGGGAGTGGGAGAGGGAGAAGCAGGCTTCCCGCTGAGCAGGGCATGACATGGCCCAAGGCAGATGCTTCACGACTGAGCCATCTAGGCACCACCCCTTATTTATTTATTTATTTATTTTTAAAAGATTTTATTTATTTATTTGACAGACAGAGATCACAAGTAGGCAGACAAGCAGGCAGAGAGAGAGAGGAGAAAGCAGGCTTCCTGCTGAGCAGAGAGCCCAATGCGGGGCTTGATCCCAGGACTCTGGGATCACGACCTGAGCCGAAGACAGAGGCTTTAACCCACTGAGCCACCCAGGCACCCCCTTATTTTATTTTTTTAAAGAGATCTTTTTTCCTTAGGGTATACTGCAGTAGGGATTTACTGTCAAATTACCATGTTTTAAAGTCACTTGGAAGAGTTACTTTCTGTGTAGTTGAGCCACCACCTGGATACACATTACAGTTCTTTTGTTTCATTTTTTGATTTTTAAGGATTTATTTTTCGATTTAGTTTTCTTTTTAATTAACTTTCAAGGTTCATAGTCATACTAAGGATAGTCTTTATGTCAATGTTTTGGCATTTTTTTGTATGCAATCTCTAGGCTTCTGAACTTCTTTTATATCAATCTGAAAATGAATTAGAGTAAGATCCATGTTCAATCATAGTTCTGACATTGATTTACTATATCTCTTACAGAAATTACATAGTCTCAAACGAGCATTTCCAAGTATGAGTTTCATTGACCACTTTGTAAGATGGGAAGTGGGAGGTGGGGTGAGTGTGGGGATAGGATACCATGGTCAAAATAAGTCTGAAAATTCCATATTCTCTTGGAGAATGATGTATATTAACACATAAAAGGCTCTGAAAAGACTTGGAGTGAGAAATCCTTTTTATATTAGTATAACCCACTGTTTTCAAATTTATTTATTTCTGCATCAAGAGACTGTCTTCAGACTTTTTTTTTTAAACAATACTTAGTGAATGAGAGTTCTATGGAGCATACTTGGGAAACTGAGGCTCTCAAGTTTTCTTGTATGTCAGAAAGGGATAATGCAAAAAAAAAAAAAAAAAAAGAAAGGGATAAGGCCTATTCTACCATTCTCTGAGTTATTGTCTGGATATGAAAGATTTTTAGTAGATAGAAGAGGCTACTATTTTGCTAATGGCTGTAATCAAACTTGGAAATGTGGGGATTAACTCTAATTCTAATCTATTTAGGTGGACTTACTCCTTGGAGAGGGCCAGGGAGTACTGAAACTTGGAGACTGCAGAAAAAAGGAAAATGACATACAAGGACCAAATTAGGAAGATGTACAGACTGGTAAAATGATTCTATTTCGAAGAACAGCTATGTCCAGACTCAGGGAAGCCCTGGGTTTGAGACAGGGGGTTTTCTTAGTGGGTGAAAGTAATCTAGGGAAGGAGCTAGAAACTACCATTAAGGTATGATTAATGTAAGGAAGTTGGCCTAGTGTATTGAGTACTTAAGGTACGTTTCATAAGGTAGGAATTAGTTTATTAGGGCTGCTATACTAAATACAACAGATTGGATGACAACAAAAATTTATTTTCTCATACTTCTGGAGGTCAAAATTCCAAGATCATGGTGTCAGCAGTGTTGGTTTCTTCTGAGACCTCTTTCCTTGGCTGTAGATGGTCATCTTCTCCCTGTGTCTTCATATGGTCTCTCTGTGGATGGGCACATCTGTGACCAAATTTCCTTTTCTTAGGAGGACACGAGACAGGTTGGACTAGGGCTTACCCTAATGACCTCATTCAAAATGCATTTACTCAGCATCTGTTACATATAGGTACTAAGCTTTCAGAGATGATAGTATTTACTAGAGGGAAAGAGCAGGAGCAGGATGTAGATGGACTGGTAGGGCAGTTCAGCTATGAGTTAGAGTCTGTGAGGTCCCTTCTACTATTTATTCAATGAACTTTTTAAGTACCAACTGTGTTCTTCATACTCTGCCAGAAGCTAGGCAGAAAGGAGAGAGGATTTTGCCAACTGAAGATGTATATTTCTAACATATTAATATCTCTGAAATTAAATGTTTTACAGTCATAACTAGTTTAAATGGGAACCTTCTTACTTAGTAGTACATAAAATAATGGTGCTTCTTACAATTGATGTATTACAAGCCAGTAAGATTAAATAAAACATGATTTTTAGTCTACCAAACATGGTTCTTGTCCATAAAATGCTTATTTGTATCTTGCAGTGTCCTGGATTTTCCCCTATGCTTGTAACCATGTAATATTTTTCCTTAGCTTATCTTTTTCCTTTTGACCTTAAATATGGGTTTGCTGAAATATGGTTGTCTATTCTCCCATTGTACTGTCTCCCTCATTCTTCAACCAAATGAAAGATTTTCATATCTCTATCTTCAACCCCAATTTTTTTTTCTAGGGTCTGATTCATAACTGGGATTTAAAGATTATTAATTTGTTGTCTTGCTGTCACCTCAAATTCAATACAGTGCATCGCCTTTCCCTCCAAGCCTGCTTCTCCTTAGGATTCCCTAGATCTTTCAGATGTTCTAGAAATTCAGACTTGAAACCTTGGGAGCCTTCCTTGATTTCACCCTCTCCTTTGTTTCACATCTACATATCTACTGTTGCCAGGACCTGTCCATTCTTCCTGTTGCATTGATTTCTTCTTTTCCAGGTCCACAATTATCATCTCAGTCCAGGCCTTTGTCTAATCATGCATGACTACTACAGTGGTTTCCACCTCTTCTTCTGACTCATCTTAACCACTATCACCACTTTAAATTTTCTCTAACACTGTGCTGTACACTGGAATCTCTGCTAAAAGTCATTTATTGGCTCCTTACTGATCATTGAATAAATTCCAAACACCACAACCACCACATTCAAGGTTCTCCACAATTATTCCTTTCCAGCTTCATTAGCCACAATCTGAACTGGAGGAAATGTTCTATACTTTTCAGCTGCCACAACTTTGACTTGAACCATTTCCTTTGCCTGGAGTCCTACTCCCATATTCCAGGCTTTCCTTCAGAGCTCTGCTGACTGCTTCAGGGAAGGCATTTCCTGATAGTTTTATTTATTTATTATTATTTTTAAGGATTTTATTTATTTATTTGACAGACAGATCACAAGTAGGCAGAGCGGCAGGCAGAGAGAGGAAGGGAAGCAGGCTCCCTGCCCAGCAGAGAGCCCGATTTGGCGCTTGGTCCCAGGACCCTGAGATCTGGACCTGAGCCCATGGCAGAGGCTTTAACCCACTGAGCCACCCAGGCGCCCCTCCTGATAGTTTTTTTTTTTTTTAAATATTTTATTTATTTATTTGACAGAGAGAGAGATCACAAGTACACAGAGAGGCAGGCAAACAGAGAGAGGGGGAAGCAGGCTCCCTGCTGAGCAGAGAGCCCGAGGTGGGGCTCCATCCCAGGACCCTAAGATCATGACCTGAGCCGAAGGCAATGGCTTTAATCCACTGAGTCAACCAGGCGCACCCCCTACTGATAGTTTTAAATTTACAGTTTGGAACTCCTCTGAACTCCTACAGTACTTAACGCATAATCCAATAATCTGACATTTAGCATGTGCTCCCGTCTATTGCTTTACATCCTTTTATGCATAAAAATGTCTTTCCAAAGAGAAATCTCTTGAGGGCAGGGACTTGGCCATATTTCTCCAAATTTCTAGTATTGACAGTCTTATTTTTCTTTTCTTTTTAAAAGATTTTATTTATTTGAAAGAGAGATAGCGAAGAACTAGCACGAGCAGAGTGGAGAGGGAGAATCAGGCTCCCCATTGATCAGGGAGCCTCAGTGGTGGGGTTCCATCTCAGAACCCTGGGATCAGGACCTGAGCCACCCAGGCGTCCCTTGACAGTCTTTTAAATATAAAGTTTTAGATGTGGAAGTTTACATAGACTTATCACTCATTTCACAGATGAAGAAAAGTAGATCCAGAGAGGTGGGTAGATTCGCTTAGTATACAGCCATAGTCAAATATTTTCCCGTACTTATGGGTTATAAATCAGAGGGGCTGGCATATAGAGAATGGTAGGATTCAGTAGAGGAACGTTTGCGTTCTCTGAACAAAGGAGGCAAGGTAGTTGTTTGGGGCAAGTTTGGGAGTAAGTGATCCAAGCTGCTTGATGGGAAAGGTGTAGTGGCTACTTGAGGGCAGGGCTGTTCTTTTGTATAACCCACAGGCTCTCAAAAATGTTGGACGTTTAATGTTTCTTACATGAAGTGCCTTACCAGCCTTAATACATTCTTCTCCGTAGGCGTGTGGCTTGAAGACTGTGAAGCAGGTTGGCTTCCTGGCTCCTTGAGAGCACAGTCGCAGAGGAAGACCCACTGCCCGCTGGTGAGGATTAGCCAAGGGCTCTCCACTCTGCGAAGGGAGCCAGGACGCGCCCCTGACAGGAATCCGTGGACTAAGCAGCCGCTCAGGACTTGGCCATCATCCCGGGAAAGAAGAGCAAGGGGCTTTCCACCTGCCCCAAGCCTAACCCGGGGTGGGAGGCCTCTCGGGTTCCAGCCCCCGCTGCTCCGCCTCCTAAGCCCGCCACCGCCTCTCCGTGCCTTTTCCCGGCCCCTCCCCTTACGTTCGACGGGCTCGCTCCCGCGCCCGGAGCGCGCGCACGCGGAGGCGGAAGTTCGGAGAGAAGCGCTCCGCCACGGGGGCGAGCGCGCAGGCGCCTTCTTGGGTTAACTGCAGGCGCGAATCCCAACGTTCCGCGGGCGGTGGGGTAAGAGGCCGGGATCCTGGGGCATCTGGTCTCGGGGCTAGGGTAGGGAGGGGGTGGGGAAGGGGGATTCGCGACGCGCGGCGATTCCGCGCGCAGGTAGCAGCGCGGCTCCAGCCCCCCTTTCTCTCAGAGGGGCGGCTGGCGAGGCCTCTCCAGGTCACCCTGCTGGCTTGCGTGGTGGGGGTGGGGGTCGAGTGACGGGACGGGCTGATGGTGGTGGACCCCTTGACTTGGCAGCGGGCTTCGCTCCCTTGACGCTCGTGTTCCTGCGGTCTCGAGGGTCTGGCCCGCTGGAGAAAGGGAGGAGAAACGTTAGGATGGTCCCTTTTGCCAGACGTGCTCCTCGGGAATAGCCGCACTCCCTGGGTATTGTGTCCACCTTGGAGGAAGGACCTTTCAGACTAAAAAGAACAAATTCGGCAGTGGAAGGGAACCGCTGAGGTTTTGTTTGTTTTGTTTTGTTTTGTTTTGTTTTTGATCGAAATGTACTAATCTTAGGGCACAGTAGGACGGAAAACCTATCTGCCACCTGCGTGAAGAATTCGTGTTGTGTGGATGGGTTAGAAAGTTACTGCACTTTGCTTTGCAGATGGAAAAAGTAATAAAGCACCTTTGTTAGTGTTCAAGAAGAGACGCGTTAAGTCTCATAATAACTTTGGCCACAAAGGACTCAGTAAAATTAGGTACCTCCCTTCTTTGTACAAAGGAATCTCTCTATTCAAAAGATATTTTATGAGTACCTGCTTTCTGCAACTTTGTTCTAGGTGCAGGGAACAGAGCCAGGGCCTAATAGGATCCTTGCTCGCACGGAACTTATATTGTGTTGTTAAATAAATGTAATATTTTAAAAAAGATGTAATTTCCTTTTATGCTTTTTTATTAGAATATAACATGTCCAAGAAAATACAGCAATCATAAGTTGTAACTTGCTAATTTATTGTAAACACATCTTTTTTTTAAGAGCCTTTTTAATTTTTATTTATTTTTTTTAAGATTTTATTTATTTATTTGACAGACAGAGATCACAAATAGGTAGAGAGGCAGGCAGAGAGAGAGGGAGAGGAGAAGGCAGGCTCCCTGCAGAGCAGAGAGCCCGATGTGGTGCTTGATCCCAGGACCCTGGGATCATGACCTGAGCCAAAGGCAGAGGCTTTAAGCCACTGAGCCACCTAGGCGTCCCTAGAGCCTTTTTTAAAAAAAGATTTTATTTACTTGACAGAGAGAGATCACAAGTAGGCAGAGAGGCAGGCAGAGAGAGAGGGGGAAGCAGGCTCCCTGTTGAGCAGAGAGCCGGATGTGGGGCTCAATCCCAGGACCCTGGGATCATGACCTTAGCTGAAGGCAGAGGCTTTAACCCACTGAGCCACCCAGGTGCCCCATGTAAACACATCTTTTAACCACCACTCAAATCAAAAAACAACATGTGGGGCACCCACATTGGTTAAGCGAGGGATTCTTGATCTGGTCATGATCTCAGGATCCTGAGTTCAAGCCTAGCCTGGGATTCGTTTCTAGGCCTTGAGCCTGTTTAAGGTTCTCACTCTCCCTCTTCCTCCTACCCTCCATCCCTCTTTTAAAAACAACAGCAACAGAGGCACCTGGGTGGCTCAGTAGTTTAAGCCTCTGCCTTCGGCTCAGTCATGATCCCAGGGTCCTGGAATCGAGTCCTGCATTGGGCTCTCTGCTCAGCAGGGAGCCTACTTCCTCTCTCTCTCTCTCTCTGCCTGCCTCTCTGCCTACTTGTGATCTCTGTCAAATAAATAATAAAATTTTAAAAAAATGCTTAAATACAACAACAACAACAACAAAAACACAAAGTTCTCAGCTTCTCAGAAGACCTCCCTGGAGACCTCTCCCAATCACCATCCTTTCTTTTCTCCCCAAAGGTAACCTTTTTATTGTTATCTAATCATAGATTAGTCTTGTCCATTTATGAACCTTTCATAAATGGAACCAAATATTATGTATTCTTTGGTGTCGAACCTTTTTATTTTTTTTCCCCAAAAGATTTTACTTATTTGTCTGAGAGAGATTGAGTGCACAGAACAGGGAGTTGCAGGCAGAAGGAGAAGTAAGCCGCCCCCACCAAGCAAGAAGCCTGAGGTGGGACTCAGTCCCAGGACACTGGGATCATGACCTAAGCTGCAGGCAGATGCTTAACCCACTGAGCCACTGAAGTTTTCCTGTTTTTATGTTGGTTTGTTTGTTTTTTAAGTTTTACTTTAAGTAATCTGTATACCCAACTTGGGGCTTGAACTCACAACCCTGAGATCAAGAGTCACAAACTCCACCAGCTGAGTCAGCCAAAAGCCCCTAGTGTATAGCTTTTTTTTTTCTTCTTTTATTGGGGGTGTGGGGAGAGAGCAGAGGGAGAGAGGAAGATGCAGACTTCACACCCAGCAGGAAGCCTGATGTGGGGTTTGATCCCAGGACCCTGGGATTATGACCTGAGCCCAAGGCAGAGGCCTAACCTACTGAGCCACCCAGGTGTGCCACAATGATTGAATTTTAATTTTTCCTCTTACCTTGCCTCTGTGATGAAAGTTCTAGTGAATAGTAAGATGATTAAAAATGGATGTGGTATGAGGGAGGAAGTGGAATTTGTACAATCTAAATGTGACTGATATATTTATGTATATTTATTTACTGCTTTGAGTCATACTACCTAATTGGGATGCTAGACTTCATTAGTTCTAGAGTTGATTCTTGCTATATTTATTTGTTTTGTTTTTTAAAAATTTTATTCATTTATTCATGAGAGACAGAGAGAGGCAGAGGGAAAGGGAGAAGCTCTCAGGGAGTCTGATGAGGGTCTAGATTCCAGGACCCCCAGACCATGGACCTAAACCGAAGGCAGCCACTTAACCAGCTGAGCCACCCAGTTGCCCTGACCCTTGCTATATTTAAATAAGAAAATAATTTTTGTCACTATATTATATACCTGCCTGGGTGGCTCAGTCAGCTAAGCACCTGCTTGCAACTCTGGTCATGATCCCAGGATCCTGGGAATAGAGGCCCACATCAGGTTCCCTGTTCAGTGGGGAGCCTGCTTCTTTCTCTCTGTCACTCCCACATCTTGTGCCCTCTCATTCTCTCTCTGTTAAATAAATAAATAAAATCTTAAAAAAATAAAAACCTTAATAAAAGATAAATAAAATTAATATGTTTAATTACACTCTTTAAAAAATTTTTTTTAAAAAAATTTTATTTATTTATTTGACAGAGAGAAATCACAAGTAGGCAGAGAGGCAGGCAGAGAGAGAGAGGAGGTAGTAGGCTCCCGGCCTAGCTGAGAGCCCGATGCGGGGCTTGTTCCTAGGACCCTGAGATCATGACCTGAGCGGAAGGCAGAGGCTCAACCCACTGAGCCACCTTTTTAGGCGCCCCTTAAAAAATTTTTTTTGCCCAGTAGGTGGAATGTGCCAATTTTCACCTAGTTTTTTCAGTTGACTTACTGTGTTTTTTCTGATTACATCTAAAGCATATCCTGTGGTTAAAATGGCCCATTATTTCCCAGAGCTTTTTACTTTTAATGCATCCAACCCAAGAGAAAAACTGAAAGAAAAAAGAAACACGTAGATGGTTAATTACATTTTACTGCTTTCTCTCAAGAATTGGTGACATTGGGGCACCTGGGTGGTTCAGTTGGTTAAGCGCCTGCTTTCAGCTCAGGTCATGATCCCAGGGTCCTGGGATTGAGTCCTGAGTGGGGCTCCCTGCTCAGTGGGGAACTTGCTTCTCCTTCTCTCTCTGCCTGCTGCTACCCTCTGTCAAATAAATAAGCAAATTCTTTTTTTTTTTTTTAAAGATTTTATTTATTTATTTGACAGAGAGAGATCACAAGCAAGCCAGAGAGGCAGGCAGAGAGAGAGAGGAGGAAGCAGGCTCCCCGCCGAGCAGAAAGCCCGATGCGGGACTCGACCCCAGGACCCTGAGATCATGACCCGAGCTGAAGGCAGTGGCTTAACCCACTGATCCACCCAGGCGCCCTAAATAAGCAAATTCTTAAAAAAAAAAAAATTGGGGTTATTATTTGATTCTAATAAAGGTTCATTCTCTAAGATGGAAAGATGGTGTGGTTAGTGAAAGTATATTTTGGAAGAAAAGAAGTAAGAGTCAAACTACATAAATTACTCTAGTGGACTTTCTCAAATTAATAGAAAGGTAAAATTCCTCTTTCTCTCTGTACCAAAGATAAATTATCTCTTTGTTAACTTTTGTAGTTTTATTTTTACATGTAGGCAAACATGCTTTTGATGGAATTGACTCTTCAACTATCTATATTTATCTGTTCTTTTTCTTCATTCAGGACTATTCCTTTGTAAGAAAGACCCTTACCACATCTTTAGATATATTGAGTCTCATTTAACAGGGAGAGCTACCTTTAAAGGTATATTTCCTAACTAGAGGTCTAGTGAATAAAGTACTTAAAACTACCCACTTTTCCTCCTTATCAGCATACCTAATTCCCCATCTTCCTACTTGGTTTAATGGGTTCATTGTTTTATTGTGCTCAGCTAACTCTTGCTCTTTTTTTCTTTCTTTCTTTTTTTTTTTCCCCCTCCAGGCTACTTCTTCACAGACCGAAAAGTCCATATTTAACTGGAGAGGAAGCATCACTTAAAAGTTCTCTCAAACTACTAATCCCAAAGAATTGATAACTTTTCTCCAATAAAGAAAAGAAGTGACTGACTACCAGTTAGAAGTATTCTGGCACTGGTCCTATTTTTTCCCTCCTTAGATTTGTAGAAAAAATATGGAGAAATGGAACTTGATGGCAGTTGTGGTCCTACTAGGACTAACAGTGCGGTGGACAGTTTCCCTGAATTCTTACTCAGGTAACTTATGCATCTTTACTGTAGAAGATGGACTTTGAATAGTTTCCTCCCTCTTCCCATCCTCCTCCTCCTTCTTGTTTGTAATAGTTTATAGATACCTGCCTGGGACAGAGAAGAATTTGAGGCTTTATGGGTATGGTCAAGAAAATACACTTAAACATTGAATTCTGGTAAAAATAACAGTGTAAGAGCTTAATAGAAGCATAGAATTTATGACATGAGAAAACAAAAATGTATTCTAATGGGGAAAATGACAAGTTGAGAAATGATTATGTCTTAAGCATCAAAGAAAGAACTGAGGTAGTACTTCACGATGGGAGTGGAATCAAAAGAGGCTTTTGTTTGTTTGTTTAGGGTAGAGAAACCATGTTCCTAGACTGAAGGGAAGAGACCAGTGGAGACTTAAGACTGGGAACCATGTGAGAGAAAGGGAGGGAGAATTGATGGTATAGGTCCTGGATAGGGGATAGGATTGGATTTCACCCTGTGAGTATTTATTTAGCACTGCTCATGTCCCAGGCACAGTGCTAGGTGCTAAGCTACATGAATGTCCAGTACTGAAATGGTCCACATTTTAGTAGGTAAGTGGTCACAGGACAATGTGATTATTATGACTAGAAGTATTTGTTAAGTACAAAGGTAATACAGAGAAGTGAATAATGAGGTTGCAGTAGAGAAAACTTTTCAGAGAAGTCGATGTTTGAGTTCAGGGTTTGAAGGATGAGTCGGAATTTGCTAGGCAAATGAAATGGGGAACATGTACAAAAACATGGTAGAATGAGAACATTGTTTTAAGTAGTGAGTATTGGAGTTGCATAAAAAGAAGGAATAAAAAGGATGGGGAGGGAGCAGCTCAAGATTTAGCTATACAGTTTGCTTGGCAAATAACTTGTGTTTTAGAAAAATAACTTTGTATTGAAAGGGTTGTAGGAAGCAGGTTATTGGTAAAGAGACAGATGACACAATCATAATAATATAAGTATGAGTACTATTTAAGTATTTGTCATATGCTAGACACTGAGCATTTTCTTTTACTTACCATGACTACTGAAAAAAGATATTGTCTATAATTTACAAATGGAAAATGAGACAACTGATAAATGACTCAAATTCAAATATAGTTGTATTTTATTCCAAAAGGAGTGCTTTTAGGACACTATTCTGTGGCTTCTGAGAGAGAAGTCAAACTAAGCTAGCTAAAAGATGGATAAATGAATTTGAGGAATAATGAGGAAGTAAAATCACTTGGATACAGCAGTAGACTTGGGTTCAAATTATAGTTTTTTTGCTTGTTAGCTGCCAGATATTGGAGTAGTTACTTAATCTCCATGAACCTTTTACAAAGGTACCATCTCTACAAAGTGGGGATATTAATACGTATTTTAACAGCATTGTGGGAATTACTTGAGATAATATATATGAAACATACTTCCTTTTTTTTTTTTTTTTTTTTTTAATTTGACAGAGAGATCACAAGTAGGCAGAGAGGCAGAGGCAGGCAGAGAGAGAGGGAGGAAGCAGGTTCCCCACTGAGCAGAGAGCCCAACCTGGGGCTTGATCCCAGGACCCTGAGATCATAA
The DNA here is from genome assembly GCF_011764305.1 of Mustela putorius furo. Taxonomy (NCBI): domain Eukaryota; kingdom Metazoa; phylum Chordata; class Mammalia; order Carnivora; family Mustelidae; genus Mustela; species Mustela putorius. The sequence continues at coordinate 51,433,812 of NW_025422005.1, forward strand.
CCTGAGCCAAGGGCAGAGGCTTAACCCACTGAGCCACCCAGGTGCGCCTATTTTCTTTTTTTTTTTAAAAAGCATTTATTTTTAAAAAGATTTTATTTATCTGAGAGAAAGAGAGTGAAAGAGAAGGGAGCACAAGCAGGGTTGGGAGGGCAGGGGACATGGGGAGAGAGAGAAGCAGACTTCTGCTGAGCAGGGAGCCCAATGTGGGGCTTGATCCCAAGACCGCAGGACCATGACCTGAGCTTAAGGCAGATGCTTAACCAACTGAGCCACCCAGGCACCCCAAGACTTTATTTATTGATAGAGAGAGGGAGAGACAGAGATAGGGAAAAAGCACAAGTTGGGAGGAGAGGGAGAAGCAGGCTCCCTGCGCATGTACACTGTATCCCAGGATTCTCGAGATCAAGACCTGAGCTGAAGACAGACACTTAACTTACTGAGCCACCCAGGTGCCCTATTTTTCTTTTTCTTTTGTTATTTTTTTAACATTTTATTTATTTGACAGAGATCACAAGTAGGCAGAGAGGCAGGCAGAGAGAAAGAGGGGGAAGCAGGCTCCCTGCTGAGCAGAGAACTTGATGTGGGGCTCTATTCCAGGACCCTGGGATCATGACTACCTGAGGTGAAGGCAGAGACTTTTTAACCCACTGAGCCACCCAGGCACCCCACCTATTTTTCTTTTTAAAGTTTATATTCACTTATTTGAAAGGGATTGAGAGCAGAAAAAGAGAGAATAAGTGGGGTGGGGAACAATAGAAGGAGAGAGAGAAGCAGGCTCTCTACTGATCTGGGAGCCCCATTCAGGGCTGGATCCCAGGATCCTGGGATCATGACCTGATCCAAAGGCTTAACTGACTGAGCCAATCAGATGCCCAGTGTGTTTTCTTTTCTAGTAGTATAGGAATATAATCAGCACAGTGATGGTTCACAACTATTTTCTTGTTTTATCCTTAAATCAGATCATTTAACCCCAGAATGTTTATTGAGTGTGTGCTGTGCAGCAAAAATATCTTACTGGTGATCATGTTTTTCAGACTGGCTTTCAGGGTGGCCAAGAATAATAATTCATATCTTCCTGTGATACTGTCATTTATAAGAAATAATGTATTTGGTCTTTGTCCTCCTTCTGGCACAGAGCCTCTAAAAACCCTTGGGATTTTCTAAGTGAAAGTGATAAAGTTGTCTTTTGTTAAGGTAATGCTGACTTTTGGACCCACCTAAGGATGGGGTCTGGTTGCCCAGAAAACCAGATTGCATCATTAGAGGGTTGGAACTTTCAGTCCTACCCTCTGATTTCCGGGAAGGGGAGAGAGACCAGAGGTTGAATCAGTCACCAATGACTAATAATTTAATCAATCATGCTTTTGTAATAAAGCCTTCATAAAGACCCAAAAGTATGATCAGGTTGGTGAACACGTGGAGATTCAGATGGATTAGAAGCTCAGCACCCTTTCCCCACATCATTGCCCTATGCATCTCTTCCATCTGGCTGTTCCGAGTTAAATCCTTTTTTAATAAACTGGTAATCTAGTAAGTAAGTGTTTCTCTCAGTTCTGAGATCTGCTCTAGCAAATTAGTTGGACCAAGGAGGAGGTTGTGAGAACATCTAATCTATAGCCAGTCGGTCAGAAGTGCAGTTAATAATCTAGACTTGCTGTTGGCATTCAGAGTTGGAGGGGGTTGTTGGAATCTCCAACTGATCAGAATCTGGGCTTGTGACTTAGAGGGAGGGGGCAGTCTTATAGTATTGCACCCATAACCTGTGGAATCTGATGGTATCTCTGTGCAGATAGAGGCAGAATTGAGTTGAATTGTAGGATATGGAGTTGGCGTTAGAGCATTGCTTGTTGGATGTGAGGGATATCTCCCATCCCCACATTGTAATTGGATTCCTGAATCACCCTTTTACTTCTCTAGAGATATTCAGAGTCAGGTAGGTAGGACAGACTTGTAAATAGGTACTACATCAAAATATAGTGTGATATGAACCAAGTAGACTGGGGACACTAAAGACTTGTAATTCAGACAAGAAAGGCTTAGAGTATCACATTAACGGTAACATGTTTGTTCTGAAAGAAGTGTGGGGAGGGTTTACTAGGCGGATAGTATTCCAGTGACAGGAAATAGCATGAACAAAGGCCAAGGGTTCTTTGTGGTAAGTTGAGGATGTAAGTGTGACCGGAATACAGGGTGCATGATTAAGATGGAGCAGTAGGTGAGTGATGTAGGAATAAACGGGGCCGGACTGTAAGCTAAAAGTAACATGTGAGGGTTTTTATCTATTGGGTAGTGGAGGTTTTTAAGTAGGGATTTACATGATTAGGTATGTTGCTTAAGAAGACAACTATGGAGGCAGCATGGAGTTTGGAGTAGAACAAGGAGAGGCTGACGGTAGCAAGACTACACCGGCAGCATATATGTGCCATAGCCTGACTTCCATTTTTAATGCTTACTTGGAGTGTTGCTGCATAAAGCTGGTTGCAGTGGTCTAGGCCAGGGATGATGATGAGGCTTGTCTAAGTGACTAAATTTTGAGAGCCATTGAGTAAAAATCAACAAAATGTAATAATGAATTGTAGGGATAAATAAGAAGGGGAAGAGTTTGACAGTCTGGTTTCTAGTTCAGAGATACTGAGACTTGAAAACAGAGCAGATTCAGTGGGGAAGGTAATGAATGAATTCCATTTTGAATCCGTTAAGGTTTGGGTGAATTTGGAGACATGGAATTTGGCTGGGGGGTGCAAGAATGCATAAATTCCATCTTCAGCTGGTCACAGAGAACAACAGTTCAGGCCCTGGCTTCATACTTCGGTGCAGCTCTGTGATGAACAAGGCTGGGCCAACTGTAGGAATCCCTTTTTTCTTGGCTAGAAGCAAAGTAGGCAGGTCCTGTTTCACTGAGTTTCTCTCTAAGCTCACATTCAATCTGAGATCTTACAAAGAAAGTGCAAGAAACGAACCAGAAAACATTAGTGCCAATTCCTAGAGTACATTTTATCTCTTGTCATCCATTCTAGCTTTTTTAGTATTGAAGCAGTTCCATACTTCACAATGTTTCGTAGTGTTGAAACTTTTGCCACTCTGGAGTGTGTGAAATGATATTTTGTTGTGTTTTAATTTGAATTTCCTTCATTACTAAAAGTTTAAGCATATTTGTATCTTTACTGGCTATTTATATTTCCTTTCTAGGATATTTGCTGTGTCCTTTCTATATTTCTTTCTTTCTTTTTTTTTTTTTAAGATTTTATTTATTTATTTGACAGACAGAGATCACAAGTAGGGCAGAGAGACAGGCAGAGAGAGAGAGCGGAGAAAGCAGGCTCCCTGCTGAGCAGAGAGCCCGATGTGGGGCTCCATCCCAGGACCCTGGGATCATGACCTGAGCCGAAGGCAGAGGCTTTAACCCACTGAGCCACCCAGGTGCCCCATATTTCTATTTGATTTTTTTCTTTTATATTCTGTATTTTGGGTTTTTTTCTTAAGTAGTCTATATTCTGGAAGCTAACCTTTGTACAATCATAAATATCTTCTCCCAGTTTATAGGTTATCTTTTCATACCTTAAGGTGTCTTTTTTTAAAGTTGTATGTATGTATGTAATCTCTGTACCCTATGTGGGGCTTGAACTTGAGAACCTGAGATGAAGAGTTGCATGCTTTTCCACTGAGCCAGCCAGGAGCCCCACATCTTAAAGTGTCCTGAACAGGATAAAATAGTGAGATTTATAAATCTTTATTAATGATTTGTGTTTTTTGTATCTTTAAGACATTCTTCCCTACTCTAAGTTACAAAGGTATTTTCCTAAGATTTTCTAAAAGTTTTTTTTAAGATTTTATTTATTTATTTGACAGACAAGAGATCACAAGTAGGCAGAGAGGCAGGCAGAGAGAGAGAGGAAGAAGCAGGCTCCCTGCTGAACAGAGAGCCCAATGTGGGGCTTGATTCCAGGACCTTGGGATCATGATCTGACCTGAAGGCAGAGGCTTTAGCCCACTGAGCCACCCAGGTGCCCCCAAGATTTTCTAAAAGTTTCAAGATTTGTCTCTCCTACTTAAGTCCTTCTAATTCTTCTTCTTCTTCTTCTTCTTCTTTTTCTTTTTTTTAAGATATTTTATTTATTTGTCAGAGAGAGAGAGCACGCACAAGTAGGCAGAGTAGCAGGCAGAGGCAGAGAGAGAAGCAGGCTCCCTGCCAAGCTAGGAACCTGATGCAGGACTCCATCCCAAGACCCTGGGATCATGACCTGAGCCGAAGGCAGCAGCTTAACCGACTGAGCCACCCAGGCATCCCACTTAAGTCCTTCTTAAAATTGAATTTTATATATAACATGTGAGATAGGCATTTATTTTAAAATTTTTTCACATAGGTAATCAGTTCTTTCAACCCTTTTATCGAATATTGTATTTCCCCCCACTAATGTGCATTATCAGCTCTGTCTCAGGTTTTCATATATGCATGGTTCTATTTCTGATTGTTCATTCTGATCACTTGGTCCACTACTGCTGTATCTTATTATAATTTTGTAATAAGGCTTGATATATTGTAAGGCACATTCTCCCACCTGATAATTTCTACTTCAGGAGTTAGCTGTTTTGGGCTTTGCTCATTCATATTACAGTAGGCAGAATTTCTAAAATGGTCCCCCAAAGATGTCCTGCCCTATTCCCCAGGACTGTGAAAATGGTAACCCACTCAAGAGTGATTGTTAGGTTCTGTGACACAGTTGACTTTAAAATAGGGAGATTGCGTTGGATTATCCAGGGTTGCTCAGTGCCTTTAGAAACAGAACTTTCTTTAGCTGGCAGCAGAAAGGGACTCCAGAGAGATTTATAACGTAAGGATTGCTGGTTCGACAGTTGGAAGGGCCATGTCTGGAGGAACGCAAGTGGCCTCTGGCTGCAGATGGAGAATAGCCCCCAGCTGACCGTCAGTAGCAGCAAAGCATTGGATTGTGCCAGTCATCTGAATGAGCTTGGAAGTAGATTCTTCCCTGAGCCTCCAGTTGAGAGTTCAGATTGGTTGACTTCTTATTTTGGCCCTGTGAGACCCTGAGCAAAGATTCAAGTTAAACCCATTCAGACTTTTGACCTACAGAATTGTGAGATGTTTTAAGTTACTAAATTTGTAATAATTGTTATGTAGCAATAGAAAGCTAATATACAGATAGATGACTTTATTTATTTATTAAAAGATTTTTATTTATTTCAGACAGAGTGCACATTTGCGAGAGCATGAGTGGGGTGGGGAGGGAGAAGCAGACTCCCCAGCAGTCTGATCTGGGGCTTGATCCCAGGACCGTGGAATCACGACCTGAGCTGAAGGCAGATGCTTAATTGACTCTGCCTTTAATAAAAATCAGATTGTCAAAGTCCAATGAAAAACCCTAATGGCATTTTTTTTAAAAGATTTTATTTATTTATTTAACAGAGATCACAAGTAGGCAGAGAGAAAGGCAGAGTGAGAGAGGGAAGCGGGCTCCCCGCTGAGCAGAGAGCCTGATGTGGGGCTCGATCCCAGGACCCTGAGATCATGACCCGAGCCGAAGGCAGAGGCTTAACCCACTGAGCCACCCAGGCACCCCAACCCTATTGGCATTTTGAGTGGAATTACATTAGGGGAGAATTGGCAATCATTATTACATTGGGACTTTTTTTTTTTTTTAAGATTTTAAAAATTTATTCATTAGAGAGAGAAAGGAGAAACCAAGTGAGACCATGAGCAGTGGGGAGGGGCAGAGGGAGAGGGAGAAGCAAACTCTCTGCTGAATGAGGTGCCTGATTCAAGCCTCTGTCCCAGGACCCAGGATCATGACCTGATCTGAAGGCAGATGCTTAACTGAACCACCCAGGTGCCCCCACACTGGGACTTCTAATCCACTAAGATCATAGGGTTTTTTTCTCCCTTAATATTTAAGTCTTCTTCTTTTTTTTTTTTTTTCAATTATTTGAGAGAGAGTGCGAGAGTGAGCACAGGTTGCGGAGGGCATGAGGAGAGGTAGAGGGGGTGAGTGAGAGGGAAACTCAAGCAGACTCTGTGCTGAGCGAGGAGCCCAATGCAAGGCTCAATCTCATGACCTTGAGATCATGACCTGAGCCTAAATGAAGAGTTAGTTGCTTAACTGACTGTGCCACTCAGGTGCCCCTGTTTAAGTCTTCTTTTCTACATGAAAGTCTTATATATCCTTTATTAGATGTATTTCTACCTGTCTTACATATTTTTCCCTTTTTCCCTCATATAGATGGTATCTTTTAAAAATTGTTTTTCTTTCTTTTTTTTTTTTAAAGATTTATTTATTTTAGAGCGATGGGTGGAGGATGTGGGAGGGGTAGAGAGAGAGAGGAAGAGAAAGAATCTCAAGCAGATTCCCAGTTGAGTGTAGAGCCTGATGAGGTCATGAGGTTCAGTCTCATGACCCTGATCCTACCTGATCCAAAATCAGTAATCAGATGCTCAACTTACTGAGACATCCAGGTGCCCCTAAAAAATTATTTTTCTAAGTGCTTTTTGCTGAAGGGTACCTGGCTGGCTCAGTCGGGGGAGCATGTGATTCTTGGAGTTGTGAGTTCCAGTCCCATGTTGGCTGTAGAGATTACTTAAAAAAAAGTGCATGTTGCTAAGGTATGAAAATGAAGTTGACTTTTTATATTTGGCAACCTTTCTAAACTCTTATAATTCTAAGAATCTGAAGGATCTTGTGGATTTTCTTCATTTAAAAAAAAATCCATGAATAATGAATAACAGTTTTATTTCTTCTTATCAGTATCTTTGTCTTTTTGTTGCTAAGACCTTATTACGGTGTTGAATAGTGATTTGAAGTAGTGGGGGGTTAGCAGAGGGAGAGAGAGAAGCAGGCACCCTGCTGAGCAGGGAGCCCAACGTGGTGCTCTGTCCCAAGACCCTGAGATCACGACCTAAGCTGAAGGCAGGTGGTTAACTGACTGAGTCACTGAGGTGCCCCACAAGTAATATTTTCTATGTTTTTTTTTTAAGATTTTATTTTATTTCTTTTAAAGATTTTATTCATGAGAGAGAGGCAGATCACAAGCAGAGGGACACAGATCACATGCAGGGCTTGATCCCAGGACCCTGGGATCTTGACCTGAGGTGAAGGCAGATGCATAACCAACTGAGCCACCAGAGTATCCCTCTGTGTTCTATTGCGATTATTCTTTGACTCGTGAATTATTTAGAAGCATATTTAAAAATTTTTCAATTATTTAGGCTTTAAAAATGGTTTTTTGATATTTTTAAAATTGCATTGTAGAAAGAGAATCTTACGGGGCTCCTGGATGGCTCAGTGGGTTAAAGCCTCTGCCTTTGGCTCGTGTCATGGATCCCAGGGTCCTGGGATCAAGCCCCGCATCGGGCTCTCTGCTTGGCGGGGAGCCTGCCTCCCTGTCTCTCTCTGCCTGCCTCTCTGCCTACTTGTGATCTCTGTCTGTCAAATAAATAAATAAAATCTTTTAAAAAAAAAGAGAGAGAGAGAGAATCTTACTCTCTGGTACATATTCTTTTTTTTTTTTTTTTTTTTAAGACTATTTATTTATTTGACAGAGAGATGTACCAGGCACCCCTCTGGTACATATTCTTTGAAGTGTATTGAGACTTGACATACTATGTGATCAGTTTTTGTGAATGTTCTGTTTGTGCTTAAAAAATGGGTGGCTCAGTGGGTTAAAGCCTCTGCCTTCGGCTCAGATCATGATCCCAGGGTCCTGGGATCAAGCCCCACATCGGGCTTTCTGCTCAGCAGGGAGCCTGCTTCTTCCTCTCTCTGCCTGCTTCTCTGCCTACTTGTGATTTCTGTCTATCAAATAAATAAATAAATCTTTAAAAAAAATACATGTCCTCCAGTTTAATATTTTGTATGTATCCATTAACTCCATATTATTATTTTGATGTTAATTTTTAATATCCTCACTGATTTTTGCCCAATTAAACTACCAGTTGAGAGAACTACAATTTCTCTTTGTGGTTTTGTCAATTTTTGTTTGTATATTTTGTATCTATATTATTAGGTGATGTTGAATTCTTTTCCTTGGGACTTGAATTTCATGACATTACTGTTGTGTCCCTGTTTATTTACAGTAATGCTATTATCTTAAAGTCCATTTCCTCTGAAATTAATAAACTTCACTAGTTTTCTTTAGGTTAATTTTTGCTTAATAAATCTTTTTCTATCCTTTTACTCTTTGTTTTTCAGTCCCTGTGACTTGGACCTGACTAATGAGTTCCCCATCCTAATTCCACTTTCTCCTGATGGTTTTTAAAAGTTATGGTTTATTTTATTCTTTCAGAGTGTGGTGTGGAGATTTTCATATACGTATTTAACTTAATCTAAAATTAATATTTATATTTTCTTTCTGAACAATGCAGGGGCCATGAAATGCTTAAACTCTAGTTAAAATTTCCCCCTGCTATTAAAATATTATTGTGTAAGATTTTAGACATTAATAACTGTTTTATAAAATTAGTATTACTTAGATTTACCCTCATGTTTATTATTTGTGCTTAACCTTCCTTTTTACATATTGCATCTTCTTTTGAAATAATTGTTTTTCTTCCTGAAGTACATTTTTGGGAGTTTGTTTTGTTTTATTTTTGTTTTTGTTTTTTAATTGGATTATTTTTAAAATTTAAATTCGGCTAATTTTTTTTTCCATTTTTTCCATTTTTTTGGTGGGAGGAGTAATAACCTTTTTCTTTTTTTAAGATTTTATTTATTTATTTGAGATAGAATGAGAGTGAGAGAGAGAGAAAGAGCACAAGCATGGGGAGCAGCAGGCAAAGGGAGAAGCAGATTCCCTGGCAAGTGGGGAGCCCAGTGTGGGGCTCGATCCTAGGACTCTGGGATCATGACCTAAGCGAAAGGCAGATGCCCAACCGACTGAGGCACTCAGGCGACCCTTAAGTCAGCTAATTAACATATAATGTATTATTTGTTTCAGGGGTACAGGTTTGTGATTCATCAGTCTTACATAATACCCAGTGCTCATTACAACATACCGTCCCCAAAGTCCATCACCCATTTACCTCATATCCACACCCCCTTCCCTCCAGCAACCTTCAGTTTGTTTCCTAACACTAAGAGTCCCTTATGGTTTGTCTCCCTCTTGGGTTTCATCTTTCTTCATTTTTACCTCTCTTCTCCTATGATCCTCTGCCTTGTTTCTTAAATCCACATATCAGTGAGATCATATGATACTGTTTTTCTCTTGATTGATTTATTTTGCATGGCATAATGTTTTTGGTTTTGTTTCTGTTTTTTTAAGTAGGCTCCACACCCAGCACTTAGCCCAATGTGGGGCTTGAACTCATAACCATGAGATTAAGACCTAACCAAGATTAAGAGTTGGACACTCAACTGACTAAGCCACTCAAGCATCCCAAATCTTTGGGAGGTTTTAATTTCTTTTTTTTTTTTTTTCCAATTAGAAAACAGTTATTTTAAGTAGGCTCAGTTCCCATTGTGGGACTTGGACCCTGAGATGCTCTACTCACTGAGCCAAACTAGCACCCCCAGGAGTTCTTTTAGTGAGAGGCTTTTGGTGGCGTAGTTTTTATCTGAAAATGCCTTTATTTTGCTCTAGGTCCTAACATTTTACTGGGTTTGGAATTCTGTGTTGATAATTATTTGCTCTTAGTATTTTGAAAATCTCATTTCATTGTCTTTTAGTTTCTGTTGCTATGTTCAGACCATCAGCTGTCTTTTCAGTTGTTATTTCTTTGTAGGTAATTTGTCTTTTCTCTCTTGCTGCAGTATTACTGTGATGTATCAAAATTATTGCAGTATTACTGTGATGTATCAAAATTATGTATTAAAAAATTTATCCTCAGGATTTCCTGGGATTTCTGACTCTAATGAATGGTAACCTGTCTGTTCTTGAAACTGTTCAGCTAGTCTCCTCTCATTCTGTTTCCTCTTCGTAAAACTCTGGTTAGATATATGTTAGCTCTTTGGTCTTTTATTAATTCACCACATATGTGTAGGGTACTCATGCCAAAGGCAGGTGATATAGCAGAAAATAAAATAGACAACAATCTCTTCATCTCATTGAGTTTATATTTTCAGTTCTCTCTTCAAGTATTGTATCTCCCTCATTTCTGCTTTCCTTGTGTAACTCTTATTAGATGTAAGTTGGTTTCTTTCATCCTATCTTCTGTGTCTCATAATCTCATATATTTTCCATCTCAGTTTCTTCAAACTGCTTTAAAAAAAAATAATCACCAGATCTATCTTCCTTTTTGTTACTTTTCTTTATAGTTGTGTTTAATTTGTTTTTTTATTTTTTATTTTTAAAAATATTTTATTTATTTATTTGTCAGAGAGAGAGAGAGAGTGCGAGCGCGCACAAGCCGACAGAGTGGCAGGCAGAGGCCAAGAGAGAAGCTGGCTCCCTGCTGAGCAAGGAGCCTAATGTTGGACTCAATCCTAGGTCCCTGGGATCAAGACCCGAGCCGAAGGCAGCAGCTAAACTGACTGAGCCACCCAGGCATCCTTAATTTGTTTTTTTAAACTGGCCATTGAATTTTTACAATTTTAGTACTGTATTTTTTTTATTTCCTAAACTTCTGTTTGTTTCCTTTCTTTTCTGAGTTTAGTTTTTACAATTTTAGTACTGTATTTTTTTTATTTCCTAAACTTCTGTTTGTTTCTTTCCTTTGTTTGTTTGATGTTTGTTTCCAAATCATCTTCATTTCTGATTGTCTCTTATTCCTTCAACATATTCTCAGTGTCGTCTTTTATATCTTTAAGCATATTAGCCATACTTATTTTATATTCCTTTTCAGAGAATACTAATACCTGCAGTTTAATTTCCTGGTTTGTTGGTTCTACGGACTCTAACTCATGTTATTTTGTTTCAGGGTTTAGTGATTTTTTAAAACTCGCGAGCTCAAGTTACTTGGAACTTTTACCTGTGAGAAATTTTTAAGGACCAAGTTTACTGTGTATTTCTCCACAGAGGATTTAGGTTGCCTCTTGCTGGCACTTTGGACACTATTAAAAGTCAAACTAAATTCTCATCTTAAGGTTTCTTTGGCTGTAATTCTTGGTGTGAATTCAGGCCCCACACTGGGTGAATGCAGGATAATGTTAGGAATTTTCAGGAGACTTTTTTTTCCCTGTACTACCAGGAGCCAAGGCAGAGATAAATATTGCCTTCACCATTTCCCCAAAGGCGTTGTTACTTTGTTATCTTAGTAGATGGTTCTCCAACACTGAAGTTTTTATCTGTGAATTAAAACTTTTTAGAATTAAAAATATAGAATTTGAATATTATTCAAGTTCTAGGCTATACCTCTTTATTCATTGTATAGAATTTCCATAGCCAGGCCATAGGCCACAGAAAGTCATTGGGTAACCTCAGGACAAATGGTTACTTGTCTGGATATTAAACTTCTTTTGTTATTTTTGGCTCCTAAGGAATTCTCTTGTTTTGATGCTAATTTAGCCATTACTCCTTTCCCCCACCTCCATTGGAGGTGTTTTTCTGGCCTTTTAAGTCTGCCTTGTTGCTGAAAACTGGCCTCATCTATTTTTTTAAAAGCTCCACAGGTTACTCTGAACTTTATAAAATGGTGATACAGGTAATGGTTAAAGCCACAGGGTTGGGGGCATTTATACTGCAAGAAGAAAACAGATTGAACCACTGGTCACTTCACAGAGAAGGGAAATGATTAAAGGAGGCTGAGAAGAAACCATGAGGAGGGAGGATTAGAGCCAGGAAATTAGAGAAATTTAAGAAATAATGACTGGCTATAGTGGCAAGTTCTAGACTGCTAAGAAGGGTGAAAATTAAGAATAGACCAAAGATTTCTAAGGAGGCCACTGTGAGCCTTTTAATTATCAGACTGTAATGAATTGAGGACTAAATGGGATAATTCCCATTTAGAGGAGTTAAGAGGGCATAGCAACTCTTAGAAATTTGTGAATTGAAGGAAGGAGTTAGTTTGGTAACAGGAATGGGGTAAGGAGGTCAGGAAGAAAAGACCTGTTAAAAGTTAACTTTTAGGGGTGCCTTGGTGGCTCAGTGGATTAAGCTTCTGCCTTCGGCTCGTGTCATGATCCCAGGGTTCTGGGGTCCAGCCCCACATCAGGCTCCCTGCTTGGCGGGGAGTCTGCTGCTCCCTCTTTCTCAGCCCCTCCCCCCCCACTTGTGTGCGCGCGCTATCTCTCTCAAATAAATAAATACAATATATATATTTTTAAAGTTAACTTTTAACTGGGTGGCTCAGTTAAGTGTCTGCCTTCGACTCATGTCATGATCCCAGGGTGCTGGGCTCGAGCCCCATATTGGGCTCCCTGTTCTGTGGGGAAGCTGCTTCTCCCTCTCTGCCTGCTGCTCTGCCTACTTGTGCTCTCTTTCTCTGTCAAATAAATAAAATGTTAAAAAAAAAAAAGTTAAAATACGTAATTTACGTTACCTCTGCTTTCAGCCTATAACTGTTCTATTGAATGGTCATCTCCTTTTCTTCCTTCAACACTATTTTTTTCCTGATCATTATGTTCTTACAATTTTCCTTTAGTTCTAATTTTGACAGATATATTATTTTCTTTGAACTTTTCATGTTGAGATGAAGTAGAAAAGAACTAAAGGTATAGAATAGAATAACAGAATTTAAGAAATCACACTACTTCTGTATTACTAGCATATTAACCAAATGCTTAATGGGAACTGAATAGAAGACAAGCGTATATATACTTTTCTATCCTTGTGGTTTACATTATGTATTCTAACATTTCTCTCCTAAAGTCTGAGTTTATTTAGTTACTTACTTTATCCGGAAAACTGGACGCCGGCTTATTTTAAACTTCACTTTGAATGTCCCATAAGAAAGTCGACGTAACAAGATTATTTTTGGATTATAGGAAAGTATTCTTTTTGTATAGTAGTAGAATATTCGTATACATCTTTTACAGGTGGCTATTATGTGTTTTTGTCATATTTCAGAAGAGAAGAATAAAGTGCTATGCACTAAGAAAAACTGTGATTCTGTTAGAGTTCTTAACCCCATCATAAAAAGTACAACATCTTTAGCACTCGTCAAAAAACCTTCTATATCATAGGATGCTGGGAGAATTAAAGAATTGAGTATTAGATCTGTGATTGTGCTGAGATTTTTTCTTTTAATTAAAATACTTTTATGGGGGGCGCCTGGGTGGGTCAGTGTGTTACGCCTCTGCCTTCGGCTCAGGTCATGATCACAGGGTCCTGGGATTGAGCCCCACATGGGACTCTGCTCAGCAGGGAGCCTGCTTCCCCTCTCTCTCTGTGCCTGCCTCTCTGCCTACTTGTGATCTCTGTCTGTCAAATAAATAAATAAAATCTTTAAAAATAATACTTTTTTTGTTATCATAATTTCTTTTTAACATGCTTATTTTAGTTTGCTTTTCATTTATCTTGTTTTAAGATTGTAATTAAGAAGCACTCAAGTGAGGAAGCTCAGGTTAGCTTGCTTCATGTTAATCCATTATTCTTTGGGAATGCATATATTGTTTAGGCAAGCTACTTATGTGTATTGTAATTTAAATTTTTCTAAAATGTATATGCCTTACAATGTTTACATTATACCCCTTACTTAAGTGCTGCTTATGTGATTGATTTTTATAGACCTAAAAATATTGAATAAATATTGCTTGTTACTTTTATTTATTAAGCCCTGTGCTGAACTTTATGTTCAGAGGGAAGCCTGCTTCTTCCTCTCTCTTTGTCCTTATCCCTCAAATTAAAAAAATATAAAAAAAAAATTAAAAATTTTTTTAAAAAATTAAAATTTAAAAAATTAAAAAAAGATTTTATTTATTTGAGACATGGGGGAGAGAAAGAGAGTGTGGGCTTGCTAGCAGGAGCAGAGGAAGGGAGAAGCAGACTCTTTGATGAGCAGGGAGCGTGACCTGGGGACCTGAGCCTTGATCCTAGGACCCTGGGATCATGACTAGACCCAAAGGCAGACACTTAACTGACTGAACAATGCAGGCACCCCTGCTTGTTACTTTTATTTATTTATTTTTTCGATTTTTCAATTTTATTTGTTTGTTTATGTAAAAAGATTTATTCATTTATTTATTTAAAAAATATTTATTTATTTATTTGACAGAGAGATTACATGTAAGCAGAGAGGCAGGCAGAGAGAGAGGAGGAAGCAGGCTCCCTGCTGAGCCAGAGCCCAATGTGGGACTCGATCCCAGGACTCTGGGATCACGACCCGAGCCGAAGGTAGCGGCCTAACCCACTGAGCCACCCAGGCGCCCTGTAAAAAGATTTTATTTATTTATTTGACAGAGATCACAAGTAGGCAGAGAAGTAGGTAGAGAGATAGGAGGAAGCAGGCTCCCTGCTGAGCAGAGAGCCTGATGTGGGGCTCGATCCCAGAACCCTGGGATCATGACCGGAGCCGAAGGCAGAGGCTTCAACCCACTGAGCCACCAAGGCACCTCTGATTGTTACTTTTAAATAAGCTTTTGGGAGGAAATAAATTATTTTTTGAGGGGGGATTATTTATGTTTTAGTAATCTCTACACCCATTATGGAGCTTGAACTCATGGCCCTGAGATGAAGAGTCACATGCTTCACCAACTGAGCCAGCCAGGAACCCCAGGGCAGAAACAAATTCTGATTTTAGTATTGATCATTTCTTATATCTTGTAGAGATTCACAGTTCCTTTATAGTTGATCCAAAGTGTTACCAGTGTTTTTGAGCAAATAGCAACACTTGAACCAAGGAAAGTTATTTTATTCTAGTTTTCTTTTTCTGAAAGTTGTATTGGCTGTTTAGGAGGGATAAGCCCACAGAGAATCTTTTTTTTTTTTTTTTAACATATCAATCATTGTTAAAATATAACTGTATTCTGTTTAATTAATCAGTTTTGGGGTACCTGGATGGCTCAGTTGGTTAGGCATTCGACTCTTGGTTTTGGCTCAGGTCATGATCTCAGGGTCATGGGATCAGGCTCCATACTCAGTGGGGAGTCTGCTTGAAGATTCTCTCCTTCTCCCTCTACCCCTTCCCTCACTCATGTGCTCTCCCTCTGTCTCTATCTCAAATAAATAAGTACATCTTAAAAAAAAAAAAGAAGAAAGAAATGTTTATTTTATTGGTTAATGTCTCTCAAGTTACCCATTGCTATTTATAATGTTTCCTCTTACTCACCAAGAACGTATAGAAGGGGGATTTTGTTCTGCAAAATATTAGCCAAATTTTCTTTTCTTAGAATGTTTAAAATTTAAATGTAAAGATAGGATGTATTGTTATCGAAGAAAGTACTTATTTTTTAAGTGATAGCATAATTCTGAATAATTCAATGGTTGATAAAATGAACATCTAAGTGCTGCTTAAGCCCATTTCCCAGAGAATAAGACAAAATTGAAACTCTGCAAATATGCATTAGTGTGTTTTCTTTATGTAATTCTGAATTTTATGTAAATGAATTTGTAGAATTAATCACTGTGGAACAAATCCTTTTTGTCCTTCTCAGGTGAAGCTCCCATAGGTACAGTTGGGTTGTCCTTCTGGGTTGCTTTAAGGGCACTTTAGCAGTTTTAAAAACTTAAGTACTAATTTCATAGCCAGTGTCAGCTGGATTTATTGAAGTAGGTCAGACTCTAGATAGAAACTTGTTTCTCAACCCTAAAGAGAGTCATTATCCATTCTTCTATTTGTTAGAGAATGGTAATAAATTCTTCTACATTGACCACACATCTAGAGCAATTTCAAAAAAATCTAGATAGTTGGATCTTTTTCAGGTGTAGAAAATTACCTAAGATCCTCTCTGACTTTTATTATCCCAGTGGAACTAAACAACCAAATAAAAACTAAACAAACAAAAAATAGAAATCAACTCCTCCTCCCACAAAAGAAGCCACGGACAATGGTTGTATTGCTTAAAAAGAAACACACAGTCCTGTAGTGTAAAATTGCAGTTTATTAGGGATATATTTTTCCTTTTCAAAAAATACAGGTTATTCTCCCTCTCCTGTTAAGTTAATTAAGTTTTTAATGAAAGTATGTACATAGTACTATGTTTCCGTTGAACTCTGGAAAATCATGTTCTCTTGTTCATGGAAACTAAAATTCTTACTTGGGTAGCAATTAGGAAATAGTATAGTCACGTGACAAAATGTGTGATACTAAAAATAACTATTATGCGAAGTAAATAATCAGGAGGTGTCTGGGTGACTCAGTTAATTAAGCATCTGATTTTGGCTCTGATCAAATCACAGTGTCCTGGGATTAAGCCCCGTGCTGAACTTTATGTTCAGAGGGAAGCCTGCTTCTCCCTCTCTCTTTGTCCCTATCCCTCAAATTAAAAAAATTTTTAAAAAAATTAAAATTTTTTTAAAAATTAAAATATTAAATTAATTAAAAATTTAATTAAAATTAATTTAAAAAATCAACAAACCATGTGTTTTAAATTTATAAGGAAGGTTTCATGGAGAATTTGGAATTCAGGTGATTCTTAAAGATAGGATATGAGTTGATGAAAGGGATATATGAATAGAGAGTAAGCAGCATGAACAGAGGCTTGGAGTTTTAAAGTCTCTGACAATAACTTAAAGATGTTTTGGGCAAGAACCACTAAATGGGCATTGTATTAGAATAGTCAGCATAATTTGGTCTGCCATCACAAATTGCTTAATGTTGCACATATGGTAAGTGGAAAATCAGACTCAAAATTTCAAATCTTTTCATCTTCAAATCCTTGCTCTATCACTCTGATTGTATCAGTATTCTTGCTTCAGCATCATTCACTGAGAGTCTGGCAGTTTGCCTTTGTATCTGAGAACACAGAAGTGGAAAAGATACGGTATTTTTTGAGATTTCGAGGTGTGTGTATGTATATATGTGTATATTCTTGTGTCTGTGTACTGTGGGTAATTGCTTGTGATAGTCACTCTGTGTTTTGGAGATGTTAATCTGCTTTTCCCACGATCATCTCAACAGTGGGGAATATCTCCTTGTGAAGATGCTAGTCATTAAAGAATGTTGGTATAATATAGTCATTACATGCAAAAGCCCCTATTTAATGTAGTGTTCCAAAGCTGGAGAAAATCTGGGTTGGATTTGAGTCAGAGGTAATATATCATTCTCCAAGGTGGCATTAATTAATAACTAATAGATTATTGAGTACATTTGAGTGTGATTTTCAGTTGCTGATTTAAAAACTGTATGTGTCTGGGCTTCTCACAATTTTGTAGTTACCTGCTATTTAAATAGTAGATGTTTGCTACTTACTAAATGGAATTACCTTTATATCTTTAACATGACTTAAGGTTAATAAGCTACTTAACCAAGTTGTGAGCAATATAAAGTAGGATTTAAAAGCATGCATTATGGAGCCAGTTTGCTTGGGTTCAAATCCAGACCCTGCTACTTGATGCATGGGTAAACTGCCTGTTTTTTCAGCTATAGAGTGGGGATAATAATAATACTTAGTTCATTGCTATATCTGGCACATAGTAGGGTCTATCAATTATTAGTTATTAAAGATTTATTATACTGAATTAGCAATTTTGAAATTTAAAAAAAAGCTATAAAACCAATATTCTTTTTATATCAGTCATTTGACAGCAAAGCCTGACCTAACCGATCTCTTTGTTTTGTTTTGTTTTTCTTTTTCTTTTTTTTTTTTTTTGTTTTTCTTTTTTAATTTTATTTATTTGA
The DNA here is from genome assembly GCF_011764305.1 of Mustela putorius furo. NCBI lineage: Eukaryota > Metazoa > Chordata > Mammalia > Carnivora > Mustelidae > Mustela > Mustela putorius. The sequence goes on from NW_025422005.1 coordinate 51,451,474, forward strand.
GAGAGAGAGAGAGATCACAATTAGGCAAAGAAGCAGGCAGAGAGAGTGGGGAAAGCAGGTTCCCTGCTGAGCAGAGAGCCCGATGTGGGGCTCGATCCCACGACCCTGAGATCATGACCTGAGCCAAAGGCAGAGGCTTAACCCACTGAGCCTCCCACGTGCCCCCTAATAGATTTCTTTGTAACATGTAGTCTGGCTTTGGTTCTATACTTGACCTTCAGTTATTTATATTTAGTTTGCAAAAACCCCTTGTAAAACACAGATACTCGTTATTATTATTGTACTTGATACTTACCAGACAGTATAATTGATAGTCTCTCTCATGAAGTAAAAATAAACTTGGATATTTTATAATTAGTACAATTAACTAATTAATGTTAACAATAGCTTTTATTTATTTATTTTAAAAAAGATTTTATTTATTTTACAGAGAGAGGGCCAGAACAAGCACAAGCAGGGGGACCAGCAGGCAGGGGAGAAGCAGGCTCCCTGTTGAGCAAGGAGCCCAAAGCAGGGCCCAGTCCAGGACCCTGGGATCATGACCTGAGCTGAAGGCAGACACTTAACCAACTGACCCATCCAGGGGCCCGTAGGTAGATCCTGTTTCAACATGCCAAGGCTTAGGGAGGTTAAGTAATTAATTCATCCAAGGTCACACAGTCACTCATTGTACTAGCAGTGCTAGGATTCATACCTTATCTCTGCCGTTTTGGTAATATTTGTGTTCTTTTTTTTAAACTGTATTGCTTTAACCTATACTGCCTTTCTATGATTTAGAAAATTTTTGTAAGGAAATAAATATCATTGATATATTAAAGTATATTGTTGTCTGGCTCTTTTTACCTTTCATCTAGGTGCTGGAAAACCCCCTATGTTTGGTGATTATGAAGCTCAGAGGCATTGGCAAGAAATTACTTTTAATTTACCGGTCAAACAATGGTATGGATCATTTTAACTTGATTTTATTGTTTATCATAGTTAATGCAGATTATTTAAGAAAATTTAAAAGGAAAATATGTTACTCATCTTCAGCATCCTCATTTTCTTGGATTACCTTGCATATTATAGGCTCATCTTTGAAATTTTATTCTCCTGAAGTTACCTATGTACTCAGCAGCTGGAATATGCTAAGAACTTTGAGAGCAGAGCACTTTATGCCTTAGAGGCTCTTTTGGACATAAACTGAAGAACCATCCTGGGCTAACAGTATTTTTTCTGGTGGTTTTGCAAAGTTTCTTTATTAGGAATTGAATGAGATAAGAACCAGCAGTAGCTTAGTGGTAAGGAATGTTGGTGCTCAAGTTGAACCACCTGAGTTCAGATCCTGTCTCTACTATTTACTAGCTGTGTGACCTTTGGTGAAATTATTTAACTTTCTCTGCCATGGTTTTATCACTTGTAGAGTGGAAATGATAGAGTACATATTTCACTGTATTATTGCAAGGATTGAAAAAAATGATACATGTAAAGCACTTAGACCAGTGTCTGCAACAAAACGAGCTTTCAGGAAGTGTATTAGATGTGGTTATATCTTTACAGAAATTTGTGCCTGTGTCATTTTTATTGAACATATTCTGGTAACAATTGATGACATATATTGACTTATTGGATGCTTAATAGATTATTTTATTAGAGACTGGCTGTATAAACTGTTTGCATTGTTCTGTTGATTGCTTTAGTCACTGCTTTTTTTTTCTGTATGTTGATAAATTATTTGAGTCATTAGAGTCTGAAAGAACCATTTCATGGAATTTTATGTGAGGAAATTATATAATACCTTTTTTCCCCAAAGTTAAAATACATTTATTATTTTTTAAATTGAAATATGATTGACATAAAAAATCCTGTTAGTTTTGCATGTATATCTTAGTGGTTTAATATTTTTATACTTTTTGAAATGATTCCCATGATAAGTCTAGTCACCATCTGTCACCATACAAACCTACTAGAATATTATTGACTATATTCCCTGTGTTCCCTAGATATATCCCCATGATTTACTTATTTTACTTTTTTGATTTACTTATTTTATAAGTAGTTTGTACCTCTTAATCCCCTTCACCTATTTTGTCCACCCCACAACCCTTTCCTACTCTGATAACCAACAGTTTGTTTCCTGTTTATATGAATCTGTTTTTGTTTTTTGTTCATGTATTATCTAGATTCTATACCAAGTGAAATCACATAGTATTTGTCTTTCTCTTACTTATTTCACTCAGCATAATACCCTCCATGTTTTTGCAAATGGCAAGAATTTGTGTGTTTTTTTGTGGCTGAGTAATATTCCATTGTATATATTCAGTTGACCCCCCCCACTTTTTAGAGTTTTATTTATTTAAGTGATCTTTACACCCAACATGGGGCTTGAACTCAGAACCCTTAGACCAGGAGTTGGATGCTCTACCGACTGAGCCAGCCAGGCATCCTATTTAGTTGACAACACAGGTTTGAATGAACTACAGAAGTCTACTTATATTTGGATTTTTAAAATAAATATAGTACAGTACTATCAATCTGTTTTCCCTTCCTTATGATTTTAATAACATTTTCTTTTCTCTAACTTACTTTACTGGAAGAATATAATATATAATACATAAAATATGCAAAGTATGTGTTAATCAACTGTTTATGTTATTGGTAGGGCCACCTAGTCAACAGGCTATTAGTAATTAAGTTTTGGGTGTCAGAAGTTATACATAGATTTTCAACTGTGTTGGGTCGAGGCCCCTAACTTCTGTATTGTTCAAGAGTTCCTTGTATGCCACATCTTTATCCGTTTTTCTAGCAATGGATACTTAGGTTGGTTTAATAGCTTGGCTATTGTAAATAATACTATAATGAACTTAGGGATGCATATATCTTTTCAAATTGGTGTTTCCTTTTTGTTTAGATAAATACCTAGAACTAGGATTTTATGCTAGTTCTATTTTTAACTTTTTTTTTAAAGATTTTATTTATTTATTTGACAGAGAGAGATCACAAGTAGGCAGAGAGGCAGGCAGAGAGAGAGGAGGAAGCAGGCTCCCTGCTGAGCAGAGAGCCCGATGTGGGACTCGATCCCAGGACCCTGAGATCATGACCTGAGCCGAAGGCAGCAGCTGAACCCACTGAGCCACCCAGGCGCCCCTATTTTTAACTTTTTGAGGAACCTTAATGCTATTTTCCACAGTGGCTGCACCAAGTTATATTCCCAGCAGTTGATGGATTCCCTTTTCTCCATGTCCTTACCAAAACTTGTTTCTTATCTTTTTGATGTTAGCCAGTACAAGCAGTGTGATGAGATGATATCTCATTGTGTTTTGATTTGCATATTTCTGATTACTAGTGATGTTGAACATCTTTTCATGTGCCTGTTGGTCATCTGAGTGTCTTCTTTGGAAAAGTGGCTGTTTATGTCCTCTGCCCTTTATTTATTTATTTATTTATTTATTTGACAGACAGATCACAAGTAGGCAGAGAGACAGGCAGAGAGAGAGGAGGAAGCAGGCTCCCCGCTGAGCAGAGAGCCTGATGTAGGGCTCCATCCCAGGACCCTGGGATCATGATCTGAGCTGAAGGCAGAGGCTTAACCCACTGAGCCACCCAGGCGCCCCCTCTGCCCATTTTTTAATTGGGTTGTTTGTTTTTTGATATTACGTTGTGTAAGTTTTTTATATATTTTGGATATTAATCACTTATTGGATATATGATTTACAAATAGCTTCTCCTGTTCAGTTGGTTGCCTTTTTGTTTTGTTTTTTATTTCCTTCATTGTGCAAAAGCTTTTAGTTTGATGTAATCCTGTTTCTTTATTTTAGCTTTTGTTGTCCTTGCCTTAGGGGACTGGTCCAAAAATACAGTACTAAGATCCATGTCAAAGAACTTACTGCTTATGTTTTCTTCTGGTGGTATTGAGGTGTCAGGTCTTACATTCAAGGTTTTAACACATTTTGAATTTTTGTGCATGGTGTAGGATATTGGTCCAATTTCATTCTTTTGCATATAGCTGTCCAGTTTTCCCAGCACCATTTATTGTAGAGATTGTCATTTCCTCATTGTATATTCTTACATCCTTTGTCATTGATTAATGGACCATACATCCATAGGTTTATTTCTGGGGTTTCTATTCTGTTCCATTGATCTTTGTGTCTGCTTCATTCTAGTACCATACTGTTTTGATTGTTATAGCTTTGATAGCTTGAAATCAGGGAGTGTGATACCTCCAGCCTTGTCCTTTCTCAAGATTGCTTTGACTATTTGGGATCTTTTGTGGTTCCATAAACAGTTTAGGCTTCTTTGTTCTTGGTTACTGCTTATCTATATTTCATTTATGAGAGAGTTTCATCCACGAACTTTATGTTAAACTCCCTATTAATAGGTTGGTAGGCTGAACTGTAGTCAGAGAGCACTTAAAATAGTGACCAGATAAATATTTGGCACTACTCTTTATTGTACTATTTTGAGCATCTTTCATATCCTCATGCGGTGATTTATGAGACTGACGCATTGCCCACTGCACTAAGAAGGCTATTCATATAGTGATTTAACCGATCAGTATTACTGTTCCAATTATTAGTACGTTCTTAATTATGTTTTTCTCTTGTTTGATTGATAGAGTAAGGTAATATTTGCTGAGGGAAACCAGCTCATTGCTTTTGAGTTTTTTAATTCTTTTTTGTTCCTTTGTAAAAGTTACATGGAAAAGATAATTGTATTTTTGGCTATTCTCTGGTAGGTACTTCTCAACAAAGATTTTGTTGCAAAAGTAACTGATATTTAGTATTGAAAAATTAGAGAAAGTGATAAATTGCAGCATTTGGCTTGATGTTAGTGGAGAAAACATCGATTCTAGGAGTGAGAATATAATCTCAATTCAAAATGGAGGGTGGGTTATTCTAATATATGTATCTCATTTTTCAGTTTTTTGTACCAGATGTCTCCTACTTTGGCCCAGATAATCAAGAGTTGGCAATATGTATACATTTTCATTCTTTTTCTTTGTTAAAAATCAGAAATGTATACCTCAGATGTAATTATGTGATTCAGTATTAACTATGATCTGTGAGTCTTAAATATTATGAAATGTCTGAGGTAATCGTGGTGGTAAATTTTATGGTGTTGAAATCTTTATTAGGCAGTGTGTAGCATGAGAATCCTAAATGGTAGGCTCCGAAACGGAGACATATGGTAGAAAGAACTATGATTTATCATTAGTCGATCGTGGAATACTTCACAAAGTTCATAAGAAATCTAAGAAATACGATTTAGTATAATAAATGTCAGAAATTTTCTTTTTATGAGTAGATAGACTAGAAAAGCCAAAAATGTACACCTGGCAATTCTAAGAGAAACTGATCTGTTTCAGATTCATGTTTGAATGGTGTGATTTCTTGATTTATTTTACTTCAGTTTTTAAAGAGTGAAGTCTTTCTCTTTTTACCTAGAGAGTAAGCTGTAGTATAATTAGTCAAAACTCTCTCCAAGTGACATAGTTGTTTAAAATATGGTATCAGGATTGGTCGTGTTAATTTAGTTTTGATAATTCTAAATTAAAAGAAAACTTCTATTATTTATTCATTGTGTATTATTGTAAGAAGGAAAATAGAACTTATTTCTTTAATCTTATGATATATTTTATAATGAAAATTCCTTATGTGTACAGTCAGCACTTTTGGCATCAAGTAATAGGAAACTTGAGTAATAGTAGCTTAAGCAGTAAACTAATTCAGTTATCTCAAGAAGTAGGTCATTGGAATGCTGGTTAAGTGGCCCAGTAATAACAATCCAGGACTCAGTCTTTTCCATTCTTTTCTCTCTGCCATTCTTTCTTCTTGGCATGTTGGCTTTTCATCCTGAGTATACTCACTCCATGGTCAGTAGATGACCGCTCAGGCTACAAGCATTGTAACTTTATACAACCATGTTCAAGGCAAGAATAATAGGAATACCTTTTTTCTACCTTTCTTGTTGTCAAGGAGCAAAATCTTTCCTACATTTAAAGCAATCATTATTTAAAAAGAAATGGTTGGCTCAGTACAGGCATGGTTTCTACCTTGGATTAGAGAAGAGTCCACCTGCCCTGAGCTTGTTGCTTTCTGAATAAAATCAGAGTTTTATAAATCAAGAGAATTGGAGGCATGGCTGTTTATTTCAGCATTGTTTATAGTTATGAGAAACCTGAAATACTCTAAAATATCTCTTCATAGGGGAATGATTAAATAAAGTATATTGTCCCTGTGTACATGTTTTTTCTAGGTACATTCTTAGTAGTGGAATCTCTGAAGTAGTTTTAATGGATACCAATACCAGAATATCTTTCCACATACATTTATCAACACTTAATAATACCAGACTTTTAAAATTTCCATTTCCTTGAGTACTTGTGACATTGAACATCTTTTAATATATTTCCCGACCAACATATTTCTTTTCAAATTTGCAAATTCGTATCTTTTTTCCTTGTTTTTGTTGGGTTGCTGATATTTTTTATGATAATTCATGTGATTTTTAAATAAAGTTAAAATAGTCCCCCATTATCCGTGGGGCATAAGCTCCAATACTCCCAGGGGATTCCTGAAACTATGGATAACACCAAACCCTATAGGCTATGTTTTTTCCTATATGTTTGTACCAATGATAACATTTAATTGATAAATAAGCAGAGTAAAAGATAAATAACAATAACTAGTACTAAAATAGAATATTTATAACAATGTAGTATAATAGAAGTTACATGAATGTGTTTCTCTCTCTCAAAATACCTTATTGGTTTGTACTCACTTTTCTTCTTGTGATGATGTGAGATGATAAAATGTCTATGTGATAAGATGAAGTGAGGTAAATGACTTAGGCGTTGTGATACAGTATTAAGCTACTGACTCCTGAGGTTACATCAGGACAACCTGCTTGCAGACTGCTGTTGACCACTGGTAATTGAAATCATAGAGAGTGAATTATGGATAAGGAAAGACCACTGTGTATTTTCTGTGCTGTGTTAACAAATGAACACAAATGGTAATTATTTAAACATGTATTTCTTCTTTTTTGGGAGATTTTATTTGTTTATTTATCAGAGAGAGAGAGAAAGAGCACACACATGCATAAGCAGGGGGAGGGGCGGAGGGAGAAGCAGCCTCCCTGCTGAGCAAGGAGCTCGTTAGGAGACTCGATTCTAGAACCCTGGGATCATGACCTGAGCTAAAGGCAGACACTTAAGTGACTGAGCTACCCAGGTGTCCCTAAACATGTATTTTTTTTATCACACAGATATTTTTTAGGTCAAAAGTCTAGGCATGTCTTAGTTGGATAATCTGCTCAGGGCCTCAGAAGGCTGCATGCTATCCACTTGTTAGCCGGAGCTCTAGTCTTCTCAGAGGTTCAATTGCAGAAGCAACCATTTACAAGGTACCCCTGGCTGTTGGCAGAATGAATTTTCTTGCATCTGTAAGACTTGGGGCTTCATTTTCTTGTTAGAAGCTACTCTCAGCTCCTGAGTTTACCTGCAGTTTTTTGCCATGTGGCTTCTCCAGTATGGTCACTTACTAAAATATGACAGCTTGCCTCTTCAAAGTCAGTGGAAGGAGTCTCCCTAGCATACTTGCTAACAAGATGGAATCCTACGTACACGTAAAACATAAGTTCAAGAGTGACCTCTGTCACCTTTGCCATATTCTCTTGGTTACAAGCAAGTCATAGGTCATGCCCACACTCAAGGGGAGGGGATTGTACATGCTCAGGGGTCTGAACAACAGGAGATGGGGTCATGGTGATGACCTTAAAGTCTGTCTCTATAACAGCATTCTATGTTTTAGTAATTTTTCATTTGTTTGTGTATGTATGTGAACTTTTCTTGTGTCTTTTTTCTTTTAAAAAATTTACATTTTGTTGTACAGAAGTTCTTTGAACTATTGTTAAAACTCTTCTGTGAGTATGAAACTATATCACTTTAAAATATTTTTTTAATAAGATTTGACAGAGAGAGATCACAAGTAGGCAGAGAGGCAGGCAGAGAGAGAGAGGAGGGGAAACAGGCTCCCTGCTGAGCAGAGAGCCCAATGCGGGGCTGGATCCCAGGACCCTGAGACCATGATGTGAGCCGAAAGCAGAGGCTTTACTCACTGAACCGTCCAGGTGCCCTAAAATATATTTTTTTAAAAGCAAAAATACCCATGACTGTGGGTTGTATATTAGAAAAAATTATATCTTGAAGTTAATGATAACACTCGAGTGTAATTTCATAATTCATATGGCAGCTAGATTTTTTCTGACAAAACATCTGCTGAGATTATGTGGGAATATGTTGGGAAAATACATTTCAGCATATTGATAGCATTTATACAATTTGTCAGATATTTTCAAAATACATAAAGCAGAAGAATTAACTAGTTGCTTTGTTTTTACTGGTAGATTTTGCAGCTTTACTTGAAACATTTTTTTTATTTTTAAAATATTTTATTTATTTATTTGAGAGAGAGAGGAATGCAAGAGAGAGAGAGCAGGGAGAAGGGTAGAGGGAAGGGAAGAACCACACTCCCTGCTGAGCAGGGAGCCTGACAAGGGGCTGCATACCAGGACCCCCGATCATGGTCTGAGCCAAAGGCAGACACTTAACTGACTGAGCCACCCAGGCACCCTATGTGAAACATTTTAAAGCTACTTTTTTCCATGAGGGTTGTTATCCCTGTTATTCTTTCTTCCCAGTTCAACTAGTGACTTTATTGTTAGTATATATCTTTGCTGTCAGTGCCTCTTTTACTTATCTCCAGAATAGCTAAAGGTTAAAGTAAACAAAAAATAGCTTTTGTCTTTTTAAAATTTTTTAATTTATTTTTATCTTCTTTAAAAGATTTTATTTATTTATTTGACAGAGAAAGAGATCACAAGTAGACAGAGAGGAAGGCAGAGAGTGGGTGGGGGAAGCAGGATCCCTGCTGAGCAGAGAGACTGAGGCGGGGCTTGATCCTAGGACTCTGAGATCATGACCTGAGCCAAAGGCAGAGGCTTACCCCACTGAACCACCCACGTGCCCCCAAATAGCTTTTGTCTTATAAGAAACAGAAAACCAAATGAAATTATATTGGTCAAAGTGGTTTTCCATTGCTAGATCCATTCTAGTAATTTTGTGGCTAATAGGCAATTAGAACTACTGTTGTGTATTTGCCGTGTGTCAGGCAACGATTTAACAGCTTTATGTATTTAACCCAGTCCTTCAACAGCTCTGTAAGGTTGATGCAATAAAACTTTATGCCCCTGTGCCTGTTAATAAGGTGAATTTGGAAATAACACAATTGGTGCCTGTCTTCAGAGGACACCAGAGAATTGAGTCCTCTGGTCTTGGCTCTTGGCCTGGCCCAGTTTCCCAGATTCAGGCTATCAAAAGGGGCTCCAACTAACCTGGGGAATTCTCGGATTCACTGTCTCCTGGCTTCATGTTCCAGCCAGATATAGGATGTAGGGTGGTTCACATGGATGTTGTTCCTGGAGTGGACAATTGCCACCAGATGGTACATACTGTAATAGACCAGTCTCTTATAGCAAGGCTTGATCATTTTATTACCTCCCATTCCTTCCATACAAACCTACAATTTATATGACTCAACAAAGCAGACCTTCTGAAGATGAACAATAGTTTATTTAATGAGATTGAGTGTTAATTTAAAAGAAAATTAAATTTTCTTCCTCTCCTAAATAAAGAGATTGTGACACCAAAAAATCGTGACCCATTTGAAACAGGTTATGAGCACTCATAATTTGTGGGTTATATAGTTTGCTCTCCATTACTGTAGATTATTCTTAGGACTGAGAAAGTAAGTTGGATAGAAGAAGCATCTTAGTTATAAAGGATATATAATTAAGGAATATATTTCTGTAAGCTTAGTTTTCATTTCTTCAGTCATAGTTGTTGTATATCATGCCTTCCCATTCTGGCCAACTACAGGAGTCTTAATTTATAGATGTTAGACCCAGTTGTCTTCCCAGTTCACAGAACCTTGCATATAGTAAGCTCTCATAAGTTGGTTAAATTGTTTTGAAAGTCTTATTGAAAGTCTGCCTGTTCTGGGGTGCCTAGCTCTCTCAGTGGGTAGAGGATGTGACTCTTGATCCTGGGGTTGTGAGTTTGAGTCCCATCTTGGGTATAGAGATTACTTAAAAATCCTAAAAAAAACCCCAAAGAACACCTCTACCTGTTCCATTAGATATTTCTCTCTCTCTCTCTCTTTTTTTTTTTTTGGTATTTCTCTTTTTATAAATCAAATCTGTGTGTTCTTTGTTACTGATAATTTTATTTTCTTAAATTGTGATTTTTATATTGTTTCTCTAATTTGTTAGATTATCAGAAGTGAATTATCTGTTTTTGTTGCATATTTTTTTGTTGTATATATGTTAATCATCAATTTATTCTATTAATAGAGAGACAGTAAGTTCCAGTTTCTTTGGAGCAATCTTGGTTTACATGTCTTATTATGGCTTAATTATTAATAACTTCCTCTTTTACTCTCAAGAGTGTCTTGGTTTAGACAATAAATTATTTACTTGCTCTTTTGACCTTGCATAACATATTTTTTCATTTTAATTATATTAGATGTTAAATTTTAAGTCTATTTCTTGAATATTGATTAATGGAATATTGCTTTTTTTTTTCAGGTATTTTAACAGTAGTGATAACAATTTACAGTATTGGGGATTGGATTATCCTCCTCTTACGGCCTATCATAGTCTTTTATGTGCATATGTGTAAGTCTTTCTTACTTTTTTTTTAATTTTTGGGGGGGTGTGCAAGTGAGGGAGGGAAATAGGAAGAGGGAGAGAGATTCCTACAAGGCTCCAGCTGGAGCCTGATAGGGGACTCAACCCCATGACCCTGAAATTGTAAGGTGAGCCAAAATCAGGAGTTGGTTGCCTAACCAACTGAGCCACTCAGGTGCCCCAGTTTTTTTCTTTAATTACATATTTATGCCCTTAGCAGGTTTAGTAAGGAACAGTGTAATCTGGCTTGGCTGAATAGAGAGAACAGATTGTTCGTATCTACTTTTGTATTGTGGTTTATAAAGCATTATACCTGGGGTGCCTGGGTGGCTCATTCAGTTGGGTGTCTGCCTTTAGCTCAGGTTATGATGCTTGGGTCCTGGGATTGAGTCCCACATCGGGCTCCTCCCTCTGCCTGCTTCTTCCCCTGGTTGTGCTCTCTCATTCCTTCTGTCAAATAGATAAATAAAAATCTTAAAAAATAAATAAATAAGGCACTATACCTTTGCAGTTGGGTTGTAAGTAAGTTAACTATCAAAGTTTGAACATTTCCATAATTTCTTTGGAGGACAGGCTAGAAAGAAATGTAAAAATCTATCTTTGTTTTGAAGATAAGATTCTACCAATTATACATGGACACTGACAAATATATCTAATATGGTTAGTTGTGTATAGCAAAGCTTTTTTTCTGGAATAGACTATTTATATTTTGTAAAAATTAGCTTCCTGGCTTAAAAATAAGTTTTAAAGTTCATGATTATCAGTTATATTTTGCAGTGTTCAGAGTAATGTAATATGGTTGAAAACTTATCTTTAGCAGTATGTTCAGTTTTATGCAAGGATTTGTAATTAGTAGCTATTTATTATTTCCAGCTGTTATAACTGAATTATAAACGTGATCCTTTAGTAGTAACCAAAGGATAAATCAAATAAGTAAATGAATGAATGAATGAAGTGAAATGTGACACATCAGATTGTTTTCACACTGAAATTGTGAAGGTAAGGCTTTTTATGACATGTTACATGGTTTTGTTGGAAGGCAAGTGAGGTAGACCCTGTCTTATAGCTTTAGTCAGTTTCACATGATGAAATAAAAAAAATAAAGCTTAAGCCTGACTTTCTCACTTTGTAAGAGCAATGGCCACTTCTTGAGATAAATTAATATGTCCTCAGTGTCGTTATTGCTAAGAATGACAAGTAATACTGTATATGTATATATGCTTTGATTTTCAGCGCCAAGTTCATTAATCCAGACTGGATTGCTCTCCATTCATCACGTGGATATGAAAGTCAGGCACATAAGCTTTTTATGCGTACCACAGGTAAAAGAGCAATAAGGTCTTGGTTTTCTAAATCAGATTTTGATTGATTTAAGTCCTGTTATTGTTCTTACTGACTTTTAATATTGTATGGCTATATGTATACATATATATGTATAATACATGACCAAATGTAAGCTAAAGATAAAAGAATAGAATGGTTTCTTTCTGTGTACTTTCCCTTCCTATTATCTCAATTCTTTCAATACCCAAATGAGGTAAATACTATTATTATCCTTACTTTAATCTGAGGAGGTGGAGGCACAGTTGAGTGATGCTAATAGTTTACCTGAGGTCAGATAGACATATATTGAAGTTTTAGTTGTTTAGCTGCTGCTATAATATCTTAATTCCACATCCCTTTCGCATTTTTCTTAAAGTTAACCTTCTGGTTATAACCCATACATTGTACTGCTGTGCATTTTTTTTTTGTATTGCTGTGCATTTTTGCTAAATTAAACAGTTCATTCAGCAAATGTTTATTGAACATCTATTGTGTGGGTGTTCTAAGATTTTGAAAGTAAAATGATTAGATTTCTTTAAAAACTTTTTTGTTTCAAGCTTACTTATTTAAGTAAGCTCTGTGCTTAATGTGGGGCTCAAACTCACCATCCTGAGATCAAGAATTGTGTGCTCCTGTGACTGAGCCAGCCCAGTCCCCCCTGATTTCTTAATTTTTTTAAAGATTTATTTATTTATTTCAGAGAGAGAAAGTGTGAGCAGGGGAAGAAGCAGAGGGAGAGGGAGAGAGAATCTCAAGCCAACTCCCAGCTGATCGTGGAGCCTGATGCAGGGCTCCATCTCAGGACCCTGAGATCATGACCTGAGCTGAAATCAAGAGTTGGACTCTCTTCTTTTTTTAAAGATTTTATTTATTTATATGAGAGAGTGAGAGAGCAGGAGAGTGGGGTAAGGGGCAGAGGGAAAAGCAGACTCCCTGCTGAGCAGGGAGTCCAATGCACGGCTCAGTCTCTAGACCCCCGGATCATGACTTGAGCCAAAGGTAGACGCTCAACCAACTGAGCCATCCAGGTCTGCCCCTGCCCCCAATTTTTTAAAAAGGTTTGCATGACTTCGATTTTAATGCTCCTCTCCACCTTTTCCTTAATTAGTCTAAATTTACTCAGAGTTTGTTCTCTTTATCATTTATCCAGTCATGGAATCCCCAGACCCAAGAGATCATCTTCCTGTCATTCCCTCTGCCATACCACTCTCCTTTCCTTCTTAGTGTGTTAATCCTTTCTGAACTGCATACTCATTGGAAGATTATTTAACTTCTGAACCAATACCTGTATCTGCAGGGAACTCACAACCTTTAGAAACAGTCTGTTCTATTTTCAGAGAATCCTAGTCATTAAACATTTCTTTCATTTTTTTAATTTTCTTTTTTAAAGATTTATTTATTTTGAAAGAGAGTGTGCATGAGCGGGAGGGGCAAAAAAGAGAGGGAGAAAGAATCCCATGCAGACTCCATGCCCAGCATGGAGCCCAACATAGGGCTTGATCTCATGACCTCAAGACCACGACCCAGCTGGAAACCAAGAGTCAGTCGCCCAACTGACCGAGCCACCTATGCACCCCTAAACATTTCCTTCTTACCTTATACCTCCACTCATCACTTTAGGTTCTGTTTCCTTGGGCTACATAGAAGAAGGCATTTGAAGTCACCTCTTCTCCAGGTTAAATATTCTTAGATACATTAACTATTTTTCAGATTGACCAGCTTGTTGAATGTGATTATGGCTTGAGGCCTCTGGTTTTACTCCTTTGAATATATTCCATTTTGTCATTGTCATCTTAAATGTGGCCTCTAGAGCTAAAAAGGATTGCGTGCATCTAAAACTGACAGTTTACTGTCATTTACATTATTCTGGACACTACAGTTAGTGTGGAACAAAAAAAAAAAATAGGCTCTTTGGATAGCTATGGTGTACTGTTGAAGAACTTAATGTATTTGATATTCTTTGTTCTAAAAGGACTGAACATCCCAAATTATGAATTGTATTTTTTTATTTTAAACTTTTTTTCAGTTTCCTCCTTGCCTCGGTCTGTCAAGCTCTTTATATGCATTAATTAGCAAATTTATGAAGTTTTTATAAATATTAACATTTAAAAAGAATTCATAGGTGATTTGCCACATTTCATACCAGATAATTTGGGATATACAGATCCTAAAAAATGCTGTTTTCCTTTTCTTTGAGTATATTTAATTTTTAAGTCTGAGAGCAAAGAGGAATCAATTTTGAATACATCTAATTGATTTAATGTGTGAATTTGTTAGAGAAAATTAAGAAACTCTTAATCATAATTGTAGCACCATAGTAATTGAAATTAGGCATAGGTGAAGGGACTGGACTTTCCGGCTGGATGTAAAGGCCTTGTCCAGAGTGGGTGAGAGAGCCTTCTGTTAACAGAATTCCCACTCGAGGTTGGAGCGGGGAGGACAGCACTTAATAGGTTGTTGTAAATCCAAACAGACTCATGTTTAAAATGATTTACTTGTTTTTTCAGTGTTAATTGCTGATTTGCTGATTTATATACCTGCAGTGATTTTATACTGTTGTTGTTTAAAAGAAATCTCAACCAAGAAAAAGGTAAGTTTTAAAGCAACCTGAAGTATCATCTCTGAAATATTTTATTGACTTAACTATTAAAGTATAGAGCATATAGAAGCCATGCTTTGGGCAATAGACTATTGTAGAGCAGTGATTCTTTTGTCAATTAATTTTCATTTAGAAAACATCAACTTGCCTTAGACTAATAATTTTAATGTTCTACTCTAGTAATAAGATGCATTGAATTTAAGAAATTATGTACTGCTGAATTACACAGCATGCTGAATTTATTATGGCTTTACTGGTAAATGAATTTTGAATTGGTTTTGAGAATGACTAAATGGAAAGGCATTTTGATATGTCATTGTATATTCTCTTATTCCCATTTAACTGATATTCCTTTGGATCATTTTATACTGGTCAATCATTAGATTAACTTCTTTGATCTGTGTACCTAAAAGTGCTTTCTCTGACAAATACCTTTTAGTGACTTTTTATTTCCTTTTTACTGAAGTATTCTGTGTCAACTCCATGAAAACTTTAGTATTTAGAAAATTGTTTTGTAAAAAGGAATATTTTGATAAATAGAAGGTGAGGGGAAATTTGCTCTGTTAAATCAAACAGCAATTTTACCCTGTTTGATTCGAGTAACACTACTTTGCTTTTTCACAATATTTTTCTTTACAGATTGCTAATGTATTATGCATATTGCTGTATCCAGGCCTTATTCTTATCGACTATGGACATTTTCAGTATCCTTTACTAATTTAGAAATGAAGTCAGCTTTGTATTTTGAAATCTGGGCTTAGTGTGTATAATGTTAAGTAACATAGTAATGTCTTATTTGCTAGGGCACTTGCTTATATGAACTATTTTTCACAAACAATATAAAAGAATCTCTTCACCAGGCTTTTACTTTAAGGGTAAAGTACAGATTTATTGGAAGTAGAATTGCTGTTTTACATCCTTTAGCTTGGGAACAAAATGTGGGTCATGGATTAGCTCTTCTAAAGAGTTGGAAAAAGAGTGCCAAGTATGGTTATGCTCTCCTAATTCAAAAGAGGTATCACAATCTTCTCTCTTTTGTAAATGTTATCTGACACTGATAAAAGGAAAACAATCAGTTTCCAGTTTGAAACCAAGATGTTTCTTTTACAGATGGTGGTAACTGCAAGCTTTGGGGAACTAAAATTGAATAATTATAATCTATGTGGATTTTATGTGTGTAGCTTTTTTTTTTTTAATTTTATTTATTTATTTGACAGAGAGAGATCACAAGTAGGCAGAGAGGCAGGCAGAGAGAGGGGGGGCAAGCAGGCTCCCTGAGCAGGGAGCCCGATGTGGGGCTCGATCCCAGGCCCCTGAGATCGTGACTGAGCTGAAGGCAGAGGCTTAACCCACTGAGCCATGCAGGCACCTCTGTGTGTAACTTTTTGAAGGAACATTCTTAGAGGAAATCTTAGAGGAAAGTTGATAAAATCTGGACATGGCTCTCCAGTTTGTCTTCTCTTGTGTTAACTGTTACTGTCTGTCCCCATCTGTCCCCAAAGGAAAAAAAAAAGACATAACCCACAGCAACATGATTGATTAATAGCCTTTTGAAGCCAATCTGTTTTAGTTATAACAAATTTAATATGTGTATTTGTCAAAGGACTTAGAAAAGATTTAAATCAGAGTTTTTATTCTGTCCACTTTCCAAGTTGACTTTTTTGTTTGTTTGTTTTGCATGTTGGGATCATGGCCATCTGGTACTCTGGTAATATCAGGAACACTGATATAAAGAAAAAAGTTGTTTACAAGATTTTTAAAACTATATTTATTTTGAAATATAACAGTCACATAGAAGAGCACACAAAATGTAATTGTATGGCTCAGTGCATTGACATACTATTATCTGTTTTAAAACAATAACAACAACAACAAAACATTGCTTGTATAAATCTACACTTGTACAACTCCCAAGTACTTTTCTCTTCCTTTTCCAAAGATAGCCACATACTAACTACTAATCTTATAGTTTGTTTTCTTCCTTTTCTGGATTTTATATAAGAGAGACAACATATTAGGTATTCCTTTGTGTTGGTATTTTTGCTCTATACTCCATTGAATGAACACACATAATTCTATTACTGAGAGCCATTTGGATTGTTTCCAGGATTTGGCTATGATGAGTATGCTGCTATGAACATTCTTGTAAATGTCTCTTTGTACCCATTACATACATTTAAAAAATTTTTTTTTCTTTTGGAGCCCAACACAGGGTTGAACTCACAACCCTGAGATCAAGACCTGAGTTGATATCAAGGATCAGATGCTTAACTGACAGAGCCACCTAGGTGCCCTAAATATATATCTATATATGTATATAGATTTTTTAAGATTTTATTTATTTATTTGACAGACAGAGATCACAAGTAGGCAGAGAGGCAGGCAGTGAAAGAAGAAAGCAGGCTCCCTGCTGAGCAGAGAGCCGGATGCGGGGCTCAATCCTAGGACTCCGGGATCATGACCTGAGCTGAAGGCACCCACTGTGCCACCCAGGCACCTCCTAAATATATTTTTTATGAGTAGAATTGCTGCGTTATAGGGTGTGCACATGTTTATTTATTTATTTTTTTTAAGAGAGGGAGCCAGGTGAGGAGGGGCAGAGGGGGAGAGAGAGAGAGAATCTTAATCAGGCTCTGTGCCCAGTGTGGAGCCTGACGCAGGGCTTGATCTCACAACCCTGAGATCATGACCTGAGCTGAAATCTAGAACCAGACATTTAACTGACTGATTCACCCAGGTGCCCCAGGTGTGCACATGTTTAATTTCAGATATTCTCAAATTATTTTCAAGCATGTTATACCAGTCACACTGCCATTAGAAACAAGGTAGGATTTCCAGGTGCTCATCTTCACCAACTGTCAGTCATTTTCATTTTAACCCTTCTGGTGAATTTGTAGTGGATTTCCTCTGTGTTTAAAATCAAAGTCTTCAAGCTTTTGGGATTTTTGTCATTTTGTGGGGACACATTTTTTTAACCACTGTGTACTTTCTTCATTTGTTACACAGGGATAATAATTACCCTTTGTATGTTTTTAAAAAATGTTTACTTATTGATTTATTTAAGTAATCTCTGTGCCCAATGTGGGGCTTGAACTCACAGTCCTGAGATCAAGAATCAATGCTCTTTTGACTGAACCAGCCAGGTGCCCCACTTTGTATGCTTTTTTTTTTTTTTAAAGACTTTATTTATTTGAGAGAGAGACCACAAGCAGGGGAAGGGGCAGATGGAGAGGGAGAAGCAGACTCCCCACAGAGGAGGGAGCCCGTTTCGGGGCTTGATTCCAGGACCCCGGGATCATAACCTGAGCCGAAGGCAGACACTTAACTAAATGAGCCACCCAGGTGCCCCTGTATGCTTGTTTTGAGAATTAAGTGAAATATTATACATAAAGAAAATAGTACCTGGGAGATACTAAGCTCTATATGAGTTATTTATTGCTATTATTATCTTTTGTTACTGCTGCTGCTGTTACTATTTTTTTACCTTTTGGGCTCTGAAATTTAACAGTGATTTGTTTAGGCATGGGTTTGCAACAGTTGTTTTGGATACTCTGTGAGTCATTCTTTTTGAAGACTCATGTTCTTCAGTTCTGGGAAATTCTGTATTTTCTTCAATGATTTTCTCACTTTACTCTTTCTTGAGTTTATTAGACAGATGTTAGAGTTTTCACCTCTTTTTTTTTTTTTTTTAAGATTTAAAATAAGATTTACTCATTTATCAGTGTGTGCATTTGAGTGGGGGGAGAGGCAGAGGGAGAATCTAGAGAAACCAGAGAATCCTAAGTAGATCCTCCACTGAGCATGGAGCTTTTTGTCCGGCTTGATCTGAGATCACCACCTGAGTCAGAATCAAGCATCTGCCACTCAACTGTTAGAGCCGTCCAGGCACCCCTTCACCTCTGTCTTGAGCATCTCTTTTTTTTTATTTTTTTATTTTAAAGATTTTATTTATTTATTTGACAGAGAGAAATCACAAGTAGATGGAGAGGCAGGCAGAGAGAGAGAGAGGGAAGCAGGCTCCCCGCTGAGCAGAGAGCCCGATGCGGGACTCGATCCCAGGACCCTGAGATCATGACCTGAGCCGAAGGCAGAGGCTTAACCCACTGAGCCACCCAGGCGCCCCCTTGAGCATCTCTTTATCTTTTGTTTTATGGTTTAGATTATCATGACTTTATCTCTAATACATCTATTAAATCTCATTTTTTAATTAATCCTATCTTAAATTTAAATTTACTCTTTTTCTACTATTCCCTGAATTATTTCCATTATTTCCATTCTTCTAAGGTCAGTTTTTTCCCCTTTTCATTTTGGGTTTTTTTTTTTTCTTGTTACAGGTTTTTCTAAAATGTCTGTTTGATCCTAATATATCTATTCTTATTTAAGAATAAGGCAGAAGAGGGGCGCCTGGGTGGCTCAGTGGGTTAAGCTGCTGCCTTCGGCTCAGGTCCTGATCCCAGGGTCCTGGGATCAAGTCCCGCGTCGGGCTCTCTGCTCAGCGGGGAGCCTGCTTCCCTCTCTCTCTGCCTGCCTCTCCATCTACTTGTGATTTCTCTCTGTCAAATAAATAAATGAATAAAAAATCTTTAAAAAAAAAAAAAAAGAATAAGGCAGAAGAAAGGGGGACCTGGGTGGCTCAGTGGGTTGAGCCTCTGCCTTCGGCTCAGGTCATGGTCTCAGGGTCCTGGGATCGTGTTCTGCATCGGGCTCTCTGCTTGGTGGGGAGCCTGCTTCCTCTTCTCTCTCTCTGCCTGCCTCTTTGCCTGCTTGTGATTTCTGTCCAAAAAAAAAACCTTAAAAAAAAAAAAAGAATAAGGCAGAAGAAAAAGTAGCATGTGAGTTCTCTGTGTATTTGGCCCACTGTAGGGTAAGTGGGCAGGGAGCTGGCCAGAACATTTAGGCTCCGTAAGTGTCAGAATGTGGAGATTTTAATTTACACTTAAATTAAAGTGCTGGTGTTCACTTCTACACTAGCTGTCCTGGATAGTTAATTCCATGTTTTTGGAGAAATGTTCCTTCTTCTGTTGCCTGGGGGGTAAATATTTGGTTCCTAGATAACCTCTGCATAGGAGCAAGGTGGGGTAGGAGTAAGGAAAATGCCTCCATGTAGGCATTTTCATTTAATCCTCCTGTTTTCTTTTCAACATGTTACTCAAGCACTCTAACCTACTTGGTGTTTCTTGAGATCTCTAGGGGCTTGCAGAGTGCATTGGCTCCTTGCTTGCTCAGCCTTTCTCCGCATTTTCTAAGCTCTGGCTTCTTCTGTCCTATTTTATTTATGCTCCGTGTCCTCTGTCTTCTGAAAATGTGTTGAAATCTTCATCTGTTGTAACTCATCTTCCTGCTCTCTTTACAGCTGTGAATATTTACTTTTAAAAATTCCTCATCTGGGTGCCTGGGTTGTTCAGTTGGTTACATGTCTGCTTTTGGGATCGAGCCCCACATTGGGTTCCCTGCTCTGTGGGGCGCCTGTTTCTCCCTCTGCCTCTGCCTGCCATTCCCTCTGCTTGTGCTCTCTCCTGCTGTCTCTCTCTGTCAAATAAATAAAATCTTTAAAAAAAATTAAAAATAAAGAAATAAAATTCCCTGTCACTTTAGGGGGGTCTCAGGAAGGAGTGAGGTAAATGTGAGAGGTCAGCTCAACCATTTTGAACTGCAAAGTCTAACTGTGATGTTGTTTTACTATAATAAGGTTATCAGTTTCAATCAAAGACATATTAATTATAATATTGATTATAGAAGAAAGTATGGGGATATCAGTAAGGCTGTGTGTGTGTGTTTTACTTTGGAGCATTGTTTTATTCTCTAGATTTTGGTATGTTATTATAGTAATATTCTGAGATAGTCTAACAGAAAGCTATGTGTTAACTGTTTAGTGATGTTTTAAATCTAAGCAAATCAGTTGCTCTGTTTAGCAGTCAATTTGATGTATTTGAGGCCATTATGCAATTTCATATTAGTTTATCATCTCAATACTTCCAATTTCTGTTTAGAAATAGCCTTCATTATATATTATTTTAAAATCACATGTGAAATATGCTCTATAAAATACAAGATTTATTTCTTTTAATTATTGAGTTAATTTCCTTGACATAAGAACATATATAATTCTGTGAGTCTTGGCTTTGCTTTGTGGGGTGTTCTTGGAGTATCTTGTGACTGGGACCTCCTAGGCTCACTGGCATTTTGCTTAGCTATAAATTATAAACAGATGGAACTTTACCACTCCTTGCCATTTTTTTGCTTTTTGCTTGGCAAGTGTTTTAAAAAAGGCCTGAAAGGAGAGGGGTGAGTGGCTTTTAAACAACAGAATTTTTAGAAGTACTTCAGAGAATCTGTTTGGCATACTTACCAGGAAGAAGGTGGTCTTTCATTTTTGCCTTCAGGTGATTTCTTAATAATGTGTTGACTGTGGAGTGAGTTGGAAGAGAGATTAAGTCCTGTTCTCTAATTTTATTTTAAATCTTCCTAACAAGAGGAATATTTTGATCAATGTACATTTACCAGAGGTAATGTGGATTGGTTTGTTAGAGCATTGCTATAGGATTTCATCCATTTAGAGCATATTACATTTTATACTTAATAGAAATACATCCCAATTTGACGTTTTTCTTCATGACTGCATTGGAAAAGCATGTAAGTTAAATGTTAATTAAGGTGGTGATAGTCTTTTTGTTGGAGAGCTATACATCTTATTAATTGTGAATTTCTTAACTCTGATTTGAGTAGACTCCCATGTTAATATTAGTAGCATAGATTTGTCATTACTATACATTTAAATTTATTATCTTCAGTGAGACTGAGACTGATTTCTCAGAATTCTTAATCTCTCCCTGTCTTACTGGGTACCTTTGTTTTTGTTCTAGGTTTGTTTTGTTAATTAAGCTGTCTTGTACAGTTGTGGCTTCCTTCATTCTCTGCTGGCTGCCATTCTTTACAGAAAGGGAGCAAACAATGCAAGTTCTAAGAAGACTCTTCCCAGTTGATCGTGGGTTATTTGAGGTATGTTTAAGTACTTTCTCCTTACTCCTTTCTATTAACACTGTTTTGCTGTGACCTCTGGGGATTTCATATAGGAGACACACAGGAGTAGTAACTTCAGCTACTCTCGTTGCAATCATTCCTTGTCAGTTATTTAATCCAGTATATAACCTCTAGCTCAGCTGGCGTTTTCTAGTACATTAAATGAATAGATAATATTTATGCCATCATGAAATCCATAATTTAGTTATATATTTTTCTTTTTTTTAAAAAGATTTTATTTATTTTTTTGACAGAGAGAGAAACAGCGAGAGAGGGAACACAAGCAGGGGGAGCGGGAGAGGGAGAACAGGTTCCCCGCAGAGCAGGGAGCCCAATGTGGGGCTTGATCCCAAGACCCTGGCATTATGACCTGAGCCGAAGGCAGCACTTAATGATTGAGCTACCCAGGCACTCTTCAGTTATATATTTTTCTAATGAAATAAGATCCATAGTGAAAGACAGCATGAGTAGTTGCAGCTACAAAGTTAACAGCTCTGTAATTTTTTGGTTTATATTCTCTTTTTAGTCTTAGGAAATTATTTATTAAACTAAATCATGTTTGCTTCAGCAAGATCTCATAATTTCCTTATATAACCTTCATCCATAGTAATTTTTTAATGAGAATCTTTCATTTCATTTAATGCTAGCTTAATCACTCTTGTTAAACTTTTATTACGTGGATAATTTGATGATTTAGATTTGGTAATTAAATTAAACAAACCATTTTTCTGAAACGAAAAGGCCTTTTAATAAAGTTAGAGACAACATATTTATAGATAATTTGCTTTTGATAAACATTTCTTTTAAAAAGAATTAGAAAAGCATATATATCTTTCTAATTTTTGAATATATAAATTGCTATCGATTATCTGTCTTTTACTGGATCTCTAGTAGGATGTTACAAGCATTTTGAAAGAGGCCAAGAAAGAGTTTGGTGTTGATGGAACAGGCATATGCGACTTAAATGTTGATGGGGATGCTGTCACTCCTGATAGTGATAATCACAAATCGTCACTATTCTTGTCATCACTCTTACTTACTAGGTGCCACATACTTCACATGTGATTTTATTTGATTCTCATAATAGGTCTGACTGAAGTATAATTTTGTAGATCAGAAAACTGAGGTCAGAGACTCACAGAGCTTGTGCATGGCAGAGTTGTGTGAATTTTGAAAACTGTGTTTTTCCTAATACTTCCTCTAACCTTAAAACCTATATAAAGAAAAGTTAATTCTCCATCTAAGCTTCTTGGTTCTCTGCCTTGCCTTCCATTTCAAAAATAGTATTTATCACAGTAATTATAAAGATGTGTATCGTACATGTTTGACAGTGTTGCTGGCCACCTCCATTCCCTGACTACCCTCAAAATCTGAAGAGCATTTTCTTTGATCGACAGGGGGAAGTGGGATGGTGCAGTTGTCAGTGATAGTTACTTTCTTGATGTTATGCTTACACAGCTGTGAGTTAAGCAGCTGTGTAGAGGGTGGGTTTCACAAGCAGAGTGCTGTAGTTACAAATTTAATTTTGAAAGCAATCCTACCACAACTGCTAATGTCTTTAAATGCCTTGATTTATTAGCAATTAACTCTTGTCATTGTGAGTTGTTAGTAGGTTATATTTGGGACAATTTTAGGTGTGTGATAAAATGGGTCCAAAAAATGTATGTTCTACAAATTAGGAAAAAAGATTTCCTAGAAAAAATGTCCAAAGATGAGTAACTTAAATATTTCGGGATAGTGTGCTGTTCTTTGAAAAATAATAAATATTTCTTGGGAATGTCTGGATTATGGTTGGCTTGTGATTGGTCAACTCTCATTGCAAAAAACGAAAAATGTGTGTGTGTGTATTCCTGGAGAGTTTAAGCAACTCAGTTATAAAACAGTTGTGAACAAAAGTTTTATGTCTCAAAAGTTTATTTAGAAATCATGGGCTGTACTTTGATAGAGTTTAATATTTCTATTATATCAGAATGTAAAACTCACAAATCTCTTTTAAGGATAAAGTGGCCAATATTTGGTGCAGCGTCAGTATCTTTCTGAAGATCAAGGATATTTTGCCACGTCACATCCAGATAATAATCAGGTAAGAGATATAAAGTTCGAGTATGGTGTTGTAGAAGCTCTTCTCTAAAAGTATTATGGTAATATATCATTTATCTGGTGTCATTAGGGAATGAGGTGTTCATTAGTGAATTTTTCATATAACATTACCTATCTCTTTATATACCAAAATTATTATTTGAAGTATGTGAAGTGATAATCTTCCTGGATTGTTACCTATTTCCCTCCTCCTTAAACAAAGTCTAATAAACATGATTAAACATTATCTTGAAGAGCCGTGATTTTCAGTGGTGTATCAATCAGGGTTCAACCAGAGAAGAATGAGTAGGAGGGTGTGTGTGTGCGTGTGAATTTATTACAAGGAATTGGCATATACCGTCAGGGGATCTGACTGAACAAACTGGAAGTCCACAAGGCAGGCATTTAGGAAAGAGTATCTAAGGGGGAGGAAGAGCAATTCAAACCCAGTTGCTGTTTGGAATCTCAATTTAGGGCAGACCTAAGCTCTCTTTTAAAAGCCTTCGAATTGATTAAGTCAGGCCATCCAAGAATCCCCCTTTTGATTAAGTTAAAATCAACTGAAGAGAAACTTTCATTACATCTGCCCAAAATCGCCTCAGCAGCTCCAAGATTAGTGTTTGAATAACTGGGAGAAGGTATCTGTGTGTGCATGCTGCATAATGGTGCTGCCTCCCTCTGTCCTCCAGTTCTGAGAATATCTCTTGTAGCCCACTCTATCTAGAAGCATATTCAGGGAACCGTAGTTCAGCTGAGCCAAGTTGACACACCACAAAGCCACCAACAGTTGGAAAATCAGTTATTGTGTTATAATTTGTCCTTAGGGCTTGCAAAAGCTGTTTGGTACCAAATGGCTCCCCATGGCTCTGCTCATTGAGTTCCTTTTCCTCCCTGCCCATAGGCCATCACTAGGAGAAGCTCTGGCAGCTACCCACTTCCTTTCTAACTTGTTCTCTCTGATTTACCATGGGCTGAAAATCAAATAGTTAACTTTTGTGAGAGGTTCTTTTGTGAGTAAATTTTATGAATGTTTGTGTTACAAATAATATTGTCTTTTTATGCCTGATAGTGTTTTCTTATTTTGAGTGTTTGCTATCTTTGTATATCTTTTCTATAAGTAATGTAACCATTATAATAGTTTTTCTGTATTATATAATTACGTATAAAAGTGTGTAAATATTTCAATGAATGGATTTTATTTAAATATTTGGTGTTAAGTTCACATTTAATAAATAAGAAAACCTTTAATTTGAAATAAACAAGTAACGTGATCCTTATATTAAACGATATTTCCTTGCTTTAATTACATAGCTCTATAAAGAAAACAAATGTCTTATTTTTATTCTTTTTTTTAGCTTTTGTTTTACATTTTTGAGCCTGCTTCCTGCATGTATAAAATTAACACTTAAGCCCTCTCCCAGAGGATTCAGATTTACTCTGGTAAGTTTCTCATTACTTTAAATACTTAATTCTTGCTGCATCTGATCTTTTAAAAATGCAGGTAATTATTTTCTTCCTCTGAATGGGGTTTACTGGACTGGGAAATAAGGTATTCATTTATTTGGTGAACATTTATTGAGTGACATATGTTGGTGCTGTGTTTTATATTAGGCTGAATAATCAGAATCTTTCGGTTTAATTCAACAACTCTTTAATTTCTGCTTTGTATTAGGGAATACAGAGAAGAAAAGAGTGGAAATAGACATGTTTAAATAATTATGCTATTAAGTAGAAGGTAGTAAGTTCTTTTAGTTACACATTAAATGCTGTGATAGTGTAGAAAAGGGAAATATTACTTTGGGGCAGATTTTAGACAGCTTCTTAGAGTAAGTGGAATTGGAGCCAAATTTTGAAAGCTGGGCAAGATTTGGAATAGGAGGTTATGTAGCATTAGAGAATTCAAGGCAGGAGGAAGAGCTTGGATACAGTGGAGGAAAGGATAGGGAATGCTGGGAATAGCATACAGTGAAAATTGTGTGACGTGTGTGTGTGTGTGTGTGTGTGTGTGTGTGTGTGTGTTTTGAGGTTAGGAAAGGATATAGTGGGAGATAAGAGTTGAAAAGGCTCTAATTGGGTAAGACCTTGAATGCTAGCTTAAAAAAGTTGGGAGTTTGATTTGTGTGCCAGAAGAGCCAAAAAAGCTTTTTGAGGATAGGGGACAGATCTCTGTTTAAGAAAGATGACTTGTGTTAGTTTGAAGATGAATTGGTTATATTTCCTACACCTTTGGGTTTCTCTGAGTAGGCTCACAAATTCCTTCCTGGTTGTATTTCTGTGGTATTTGAAATTTGGTTCCTTTATGCCTTGGTCTCTAAAATGATACTCAAGAAAATTTAGTTTATTAAAACTCTTAATGGGCTTAATAAGGGGACATTTTAGAAATTAGGATTTCAATTTTGAGATGGGCACTTATTTATATTGCATTTCAGAAACAAGCCAGAACAGAGCAAAACAGTAAAATACTTCAGAAGTGCATATGGGTACCACAGTGCAAAACAATAGTTTCATGTTCCTCTTTTCTTTTTTATTACCTTTTTATTGACAATTTCTTGTTTCATTCTGAGAATGAACTCTGAGCATTCTACATCATCTGTTACTCTTCTATAGGACTTTTAGAATAGAAGGAATAATAATAATGCTCTGATGTTGTTAATAGCCCTAACTTGAAATATTTACAAGCTTACATATGATTATGTTATTTTTCTAGGAAATAGCATGCTAAATAAAGGTATTATTTCAAAGATAATCGAGTGGAATTTCAGAGTTTGAGTAACTGTAGCAGTGTTAGAGGTAATTACTTTTAGGATTATAAGCCAGAAAAAACTTTTTTTTCTCTTAATCTCCTAATTTTATTCTGTTTGCTGTTTTAGTATATAAGCCATTATCTTTAAAAAACTAAAAATGATTTATATTAATGATTTTTCTTATTAATGTTGATGTTTTGAATTCTTACTGAATGTTCCTGAGAACTTTGAAAACATTTCCCATTATATTATATATATATTATAATTATTTCTAAATGTTTTCCTTTCAATAAAGATTGAATTATTTCTCAATATAAGCCTATAATTGAGGTAATTGATGGTATAATACTAATACATGTATAGCAGCAGAGTGATCATATTTAATCTATTCAAGTAGCATATGTTGAGTGCCTGCTAATGTGCCAGGTCCTTTTCCAAGTACTGGTGTGTAAGTGAATGACAGCTCATATCCCTTTTCTCTTAATTGGGGCCTTTCCTGCCAATGCTAGGAGAAGGACAGTAAACAGAATAGATTTGTTCATGAGAAAATATCTGGAAGTGATGGAGCTATGAAGAAAATAGTGTTATATGAAAGGAGTGCTGGTGGGGCAGTACTTTAGCTTGAACAGGGGAAGGCCTGTCTACGGAAGTGACATTTAGGCCTTGAGCTGAATGACTAGCCAGAAGGAACCATTCACTAAGAAGGTCTGTGCTCTGACTTGATAAAATGAAGTTTTTTCTTAAAGCAGGAACATGTTTGGCATGTTCAGCACAAAAAGGGACAGGTATGAAGTGGCTGGTGTGAAGTGCGTGAGGGAGATAGTAAGAAATAGACTGGAAGAGGAAGGCAGGACCCAGACAGGAGTTTGGATTTTATTCTCAGTGTTAATGGGAAGCTATCTGAGGATTTTAAACAGGGAAATTTACATGATCTGATATGGTGGCTGAGTACATAATGGACTGTAAGGAAGCAAGAGTGTTACCAATTAGGAGGTTATTGCAGTAGTCCAGGAGAAAGATGAGTGTGGCTTAGACCACTCCTTTCCCACTATTAGCAGGGGGGAATGGAGAGAAGTGGGTGGATATTGTAATTAGAAAGTGGTGTAGATAGGATTTGCTCTGGATTGCATGTGTGTAGATAGATGTTCAGTATGCAGATCATAAACTTCTGATAATAGACCTAAGTAATTTTAATTTTAAACCCCAAATAGCAAATGATGACTTCAGAAAACATTTAATATATTTTATTGAATTGTACATTTAAAAAATATACTAAAATAGATTTGTTTTTATTTTTTAACTATTATTTTTTAAATTTATTTTTTTTTCAGTGTTCCATAATTCATTATTCATGCACCATACCCAGTGCTCCATGCAATATGTGCCCTTCTTAATACCCACATTTGTTTCGTGAGGTGTTTTTGAACTTCTTGTCCTTCAGTCCCTTTTAATTGTCAAAGATTCCAAGGGGGGAATGAAGGTCTGATTGTGTGTCTGAAGTATTTAGTAGTTTTGTTTATTAATAATTGAGTCTGAATGAAATTGTTTTAGATGGTTAAGTATAGCTTTATAATCATTATTTTTTCAAGCAATGTTTTTCTGTATTTGAATAAAATATTATGCATTAATGTTGTATAGATATTTTCCTTCTAGATAGAAACTACATTAAGCTTTAAAATTTTACTTCAGATGATTTTTATTTAGCTTCATAATTAAACTATTATAGTTTATAAGTTTTTATATCTCATTCTCCCCCCTTTTTCTTAAAGGTTAGCTGTGCACTGTCATTCTTTTTATTTTCTTTCCAAGTACATGAAAAGTCCATTCTCTTGGTATCATTGTAAGTAAAAATGTGTTTTATTTATTTATTACTATGTGTATATTATATATACATAAATTTATTAGCTACATATAATCACCTAAGTACAAAACAAAACCACACAAATGTTACTATGTAGTTGCATAAAATTATTCATAAAATTATATTTTTCCATAATGATTTCTTACAGTTTTACTTCTTTTAAAATATATTTTAAACTGAAAAAGTTTCATAGAATTATTACTGGCATAATTATTTCTGTTTCTTCCTATATGTTTTTTATATGCTAGAGATTTTCCTCAGGTTGGAGCCTGTTTGTCATCTTTGCCTTTTTCATTTCCTTCATTTCCATATCTCCATATCTATTTAGCTTTGTTGTCTTCATTCACCTCTTTTGGGACTTTCATATGTTGACCCCTTGCTATTTCTTTTATCAAAACCTTTGCTTAGGGGGCGCCTGGGTGGCTCAGTGGGTTAAAGCCTCTGCCTTTGGCTCAGGTCATGATCCCAGGGTCCTGGGATTGAGCCCAATGGCTCTGCTCTGTGGGGAGCCTGCTTCCTCCTCTCTCTCTCTGCCTGCCTCTCTGCCTACTTGTGATCTCTATCTGTCAAATAAATAAATAAAATCTTTTTTTTTTTTTTAAGATTTTATTTATTTGTCAGAGAGAGAGAGGAGCGAGAGTGAGCACAAGCAGACAGAGTGGTAGGCAGAGGCAGAGGGAGAAGCAGGCTCCCTGCTGAGCAAGGAACCTGAAAAAAAATGAAGGGGCACCTGGGTGGCTCAGTTGGTTAAGCCTCTGCCTTTAGCTCAGGTCATGATCTCAAGGTCCTGGGATCGAGCCCCACATTGGGCTCTCTGCTCAGCAGGAAGCCTGCTTCCTCTCTATGCCTACCTGCCTCTCTGTCTACTTACGATCTCTGTCAAATAATAAAATATTAAAACAAAAACTAAAACCTTTATTTAGACCCTATTGGCAATCCCCAGTCAGACTACTTTGCTTTAAGAGCATTAAAATTCTTCCTGGTTATCATAGAAATTAGGTGACAGTGGGGGTATATTATCCCAGTATTAAAATAGTATTTGTCCAGGAAACATTGGAGTACTTGAATCCTGCCCTAGATCAATCCCACCCCTTATCCTGTGTTTGCTAGGTTCCTATGGAAGTTCCCTGTAAAGAATAACCAATGACAAATTTATTCTGCAATAAATTGCGTTTATTAGGTGGAACTTTGAACTAAAAACTCAAAGCAGAGCTTTATAGTAAGCTGGGCTGCCTATGTGGAAAGCTTCTTTGCTTGGAACTAAATAGTCTCACATTGTTGCAGACCAGGAGGATAGCTTAGTTTCATCCCCCAAAGTCTAAACCTGAGTTAGTTTCTTTCACTATTATGTGAGGCTTGGCTGGCCATCCACACATTCCTAGTACAAGGGGATGAAACTATGGAAAGGTTTGCTTTCAAACACGTGTATTTTCCCCCAGATTTTCTACCCCATACTAAGGCAGTCCATTCAGTGATCTGTAACCTGACCATTCAAATTAGCTCTTGGGCCCTGAATTTCTGGGAGTTCCTACTCTACAGCTATACTTAGATTATATATAATAGCGCATGGCTTAATATAATTTTGATAAAATATTTTAAAGTGAGCATTAAAAGTTTTTCTTGGTCGTCCCTAGCTAATCTATCAGTAAATAGATATTTCATTCAATAAATATTCATCGAGTGCCTATGTTTGCCAGGTACTGTTCTGTGCCCTTGGTATATATCCATGAACAAAGCAGCTAAAAATCCCTACATTCTTAGCTTTCATTCTTAAAGATAGTCACTAATAATTAAATAAAAATAAAAAGAAATTAAATTAAAAATAAAAAGAAATTAAATAGTGTTTTAGAAGGTAATAAAGGCCCTGAGGAAGAAATAAAGCAGGATAAGGGAAGTTGGGAGTGTTGGAGGTGAGGGTACAGAAGCAAGTACAGATTGTAATTTTAATACAGATGTCAAGTTAGGCCTTGTGAGGAGATACTGGGGCGGACTGAAGATGCTGGGGAAATTAGCTGGGGTATTTAGGATATAACATTCTAGATGGAACAGCCTGTGTGAAGCCCTAAGATGGGAATAAGCCTGGATGTTTAGTGAACAACAGAATGACCAGTGTGGCCAGAGTGGAGTAGTCAAAGTGCAGGTTAATAAAACATTAAGTTAAAGAGGTAACAGAGGTGTAAGTTTTATAGGACCTTATAGGTCACATTAGGAAATTTGGCTTGGGAGGGGTGTCGGGGATTCATGATCTGACTTGATTTTTTTTTTTTTTAAGATTAAAAAAAATTATTTATTTGACAGATAGAGAGTGTGCACAAGGATGGGGAGCAGCAGGCAGAGGGAGAGGGAGAAGCCCGCTTGATCCCAGGATCCTGGGTTCATGACCTGAGCTGATGGCAAATGCCTAACCAACTGAGCCACCCAGGTCCCCTTGATGTTTTAAAAAGATCACTCTGCTTATCAAACTATATACATTAGTATGTGCAATTCTTTGTATATTAATTTTTAAAAAATATTTATTTGATAGACAGTGAGAGAGGGAATACAAGCAGGGGGAGTGGAGAGGGAGAACAGGCTTCCCGTTGAACAGGGAGGGAGCCTGATATGGGGCTCAATCCCAGGAGCCTGGTATCGTGACCTGAGCGGAAGGCAGATGCTTAACAACTGAGCCACCCACATGCTCCTCTTTGTATATTAATTTTACCTCAATAAAATTGTTAAAAAAAAAATCAAAGGATCATCCTGGCTGTATGTTAAGAATAGAAGAATAGATTGTATGGAGCAAGAAAACATGGAGACCATTTAGAAGGCTGTTACTGTAATTCAGTTGAGAGATGGTGGTGACTGCAACCAAGACAATAATAGTAGAAGAAGCAGGAAGTGGTCATTGTGGGTGTATAAAAGGAACCAGAAGGCTTCCTAGTGATCTGTATGTAGCATGTGATAGAAAAAGAAAAATCAAATATGTGTCCATGGTTTTTGGCTTGCAACTGCAAAGATAGAATAGCAATTGACTGAAATGGGGAAGATTGACAGTGGAACAGGGTTAAGCTAGATGTGGACCTCATGAGAGGGTTGCAAGTTCAGTGTTGGACTGGTCTTTGGACGTCCAAGCAGAGATGTTGAGTCAGCATTTAGATGTATGTCTGGGTTGGACATATGAGTGCAGTTCTAGAGGGGGGTTGAGCTGGGGATACAAATTTAGTAGTTTGTCAGTAAAGAGGACAAAGTCATAAGACTGGGTGAAATCACCAAGGGAGTGAGTATATACCGAGAAGAGTACCAGAGACTGAGTCCTGGACTGCACCGTGTTAAGAGGTCTTAGGAGAAGAGGCAAATAGGAATGGCTAAAAGGTAGGATGAAAAACCACAAGAGTTGGTGCCCTGAGTGAAGAAGGTATTTTAAGGATATGAGTCACCTATCTTACCCCATTCACAAAATTAACTTGAAATGGATTAAAGATGTAAATGTAAGACCTGAAACCATAAAACTTCTAGAAGAAAACATAGGAACAAAGCTCCTTACCATTGGTCTTAGCAATGATTTTTTAGATATGATACCAAAACCACAAGGAAGAAAAGGAAAAATAAGTAAGTGGGCTGACATCCTAAAAAACTTCAATATACCAAAAGAAATGATTAACAAGATGAAAAAGGCAACTTATGGGGGCACCTGGGTGGCTTAGTGAGTTAAAGCCTCTGCCTTCCGCTCAGGTCAGGATCCCAGGGTCCTGGGATCGAGCCCCACATTGGGCTCTCTGCTAAGTGGGGAGCCTGCTTCCTCTTTTCTCTCTCTGCCTGCCTCTCTGCCTACTTGTAATCTCTGTCTGTCAAATAAATAAATAAATAAATCTTAAAAAAAAAAGAAAAGGCAACTTATGGAATGGGAGAAAATATTTGCAAACCATATACCTAATAAGGAGTTAATCTCCAAAATAGATAAGGAATTCATACAATTCAATAGTAAAAAACAATTTGAAAATGGGCAAAGGACCTTAAATAGACATTTTCCCAAAGAAGCTATACAGCATGTACTTGAAAGGGTGCTCAACATCACTAATCATCAGGAAAATGCAAATCGGAAGCACAATGAGGTAACACTTTATACCGGTCAGAATGGCTCTTATCAAAAAGACAAGTGATAGCAAGTACTGGTAAGGATGTGGAGAAATGAGAACCCTTGTACACTCTTATTGGGAATATAAGTTGGTATAGCCACAATGGAAAACACTGTAGAAGTTCTCCCCCAAATTACAATAGAACTACCATGTGATCAGCCATCCCACAGGTGGGTATATATTTGAAGGAAATGAAATCATGACCCTGAAGAGGTGTCTGCATCCCCATGTTCACTGTAGCATTATTTGCAGTAGCGAAGACATGGAAACCACCTAAATATCCATCAGCAAATGAATGGATAAAAAAATGTATACTATATACGCACTCGTGGCACACACTCTCGCACACACTTTGAACTATTACTCGGTCATAAGGAAGAAGGAAATCCTGCCATTTACAACAACATAGATGAACCTTGAGGGAATTATGCTAAGTGAAATAAGTCAGACAGAAAGATGAATATTGTGTGATCTCACATAAATAAGGAATCTAAGTCATTAAAACTCAGAAACTAATCCATAGAAACAGAGTAGAAATTCATAGAAACAGAGTACTATTGGTGGTTGCCAGGGCAGGGGAGAAGGAAGGAAAAATGGGCGAAGGTGGTCAAAATGAATGTTTTAAGATGAGTAAGTTCTGGAGATCTAATGTGTAACTGAATTGATGGATGTGTTAACTAACATTGCAATAATCATTTTGTAATATATGCTTATATCAAATTATTGTGGTGTACATCCTAAACTTACACAATGTTATATGTCAATTATATCAGTAAAGCTGAGGGGAAAAAACACGAGATGATCACTCAAGATGAGGGCTGAGAACAGACTATTTGCCTCAGCAAAATGGAAGTCATTGGTGACTTTGACAAGGCTAATGTTGATGGAGTGATGCAGGGGAAAGCCTGATTAAGGTGGGTTTAAGAAATAATGAGAGAGAAATTGAAGATAGCTGTAGATTTTTTTTTTAATTTATTTGTGGCAAAATACACCAGTGGTCACAGTGCTGTGCAACTATCACCACTATCTACTTCCAGAATATTTTTATCACCCAAGAAGGAAACCTTGTACCCTTTAAGCAGTCAATCCCCATTCTCTTCCCATCTGTCAATTCTTGTAACCATTAAATTACTTTCTGTCTCTATGGATTTGCCTATTTGGGGTACTTCATATAATTGAAATCATATAAAATTTGGCTTTTTATGTCTGACCTCTTTCATGTAAGATAATATTTTCAAAGTTCATCTATGTTGTAGCAAGTATCAGTACTTCATTAAAAAAAAAATTATTTGACAGAGATCACAAGTAGGCAGAGAGGTAGGCGGGGGCGGGGGGAAGCGGCTCCCCCTGAGCAGAAAGCCGATGTGGGGCTTGATCCCATGATCCTGAGATCATGACCTGAGCCAAAGGCAGAGGCTTAACCCGCTGAGCCACCCAGGCGCCCCAATGCTTCATTTTTATGCCTGAAAAATATTGCATTGTATGGCTATACATTTTCTTCATCCATGCATCATTTGATGGACATTTGGGTTTCTACCTTTTGGTTATTGTGAATAGTGCCAGTATGAACATCCCTGCATAAGTTTTTGTTTGAGTATTTGTTTTTGGTACCTCTTTTTTGTTTTTAATTTAAAGATTTTATTTATTTATTTGACAGAGCACAAGCAGGCAGAGCAGCAGGCAGAGGGAGAGAGAGAAGCAGGCTCTCTGCTAAGCAAGGAGGCCGAAGTGGGGCTAGATCCCAGGATCCTGGGATCATGACCTGAGCCAAAGACAGACACCCAACTGGCTGAGCCACCCAGGCACCCCTGTTTTCAGTACTCCTGAGTCTATATCCAGGAGTGGGATTAGAAACAGAGTACTATTGGAGGGTGCTCAATAGTAATTCTGTATTGAACTGATTGAGGAACCATCAAACTTTTCCACAGCAGTTATACCATTTTGCATTCCCACCAGTAATGTAATATATGTTTCCAGTTTTTCTGCATCCTTGCTAGCATTTGTTATTTTCCTTCCCCCTACCCCCGCCCCATTCTATGGGGTATTTCATTGTGGTTCTGATTTGCAGTTCCCTAATAATGTTGAGCATTTTTTGAGGTTTAAAAACTGTCAAGTTTTTAATTTTGATGAAGTTCAATTTATCTATTATTTCTTTTTGTTGCTTGGGCTTTTGATGTCCTGTCCAACAAACCATTGCCAAATCCCAGGTAATAAAGACTTACTCTTGTGTTATTTCTAAGAAGTTTATGGATTTAGCTCTTATATTTAAGTCTTTGATTCCTTTTGAGTTAATTTTTATATATGATGTGAGACAGGTAAACAGTTCTTTAGGTAAGTTTTGCTGAGAAGGGGAGCAAAAAGCAATAATTGGTAGAGAAATTAGAGTCAAGTGGGGCTTGTTACTTAAGGTGTTAGGAGAAATGATGGTGTGGGAATGGTCTGTAGAGAGGGAACACTGATGATATAGGAGGGAGTTAAGGGTTGCTGAAGCGATACCCCTTGGAAAGGGAGATGGGATCTGACCCAGAGCATAAATGGAAGGACTGGCTTTGGACAGATGCAGGCATAGTTCATTTAATAAAAAGAGGCAACAGAGTATATTGGTACTAATGCTGAGAAGAGATGTGATGTGATGGTGGGATCTGTAAAAGTTCTTTTATTTCAATTTTCTTAATGAAGTGGAAGGCAAGGTATTTAGGCAAGAGCAGGTTGGAGCTGTTGGGATTATGAGATTATGGGAAGGTGGGGATTATTTTTCTTAAGAGACACATGTGAACAGACTAGAGAAATATATAGTAGCTGTTAGACACTTGAATATCATGATCTCGTGTCTAAAGTGAAAACGGATACCTAGATGGCTCAGTCGGTTAAGCATCTGACTCTGTTTTGGCTCAGGTCTTGATCTCAGGGTTGTGAAATGAGCCTTGTCTCGGGCTCCTCCGCATTGAGCAGGGAATCTGCTTGAGATTTTCTCTCTCTGCCTGTCCTCTCTGCTCTGTCTCTCAAAATAAATAATTCTTTAAAGTGAAACAGTTCGTGTAGGCAAATGTTTTCCTCAAGAGCAGTTGCTCAGTATTTTTGGAATAAGTACAGGAGGAGAGTTAGGTCTTTCCAGGTTTGTGGTTTTGTCTAGTGAGGATAATAAAGATGAGATCACTTGAAGAGAGGAGTTCCAGCAAATGAGATGTCAGGGTATTGGAAAATCATCTATGTAAAAATTGCCAGGAATGAGGATAAATAGGTTTGTAGAGAGTAAGGAGTTGAAATGACCGAGTAATGAGGGAAGTGACTCTTGTGGTTGGTTGATGACAAAGTTGAGGACTAATAGGGATAAAGCCTGAGGACATGGAGATTCTTAGAGTGCAGAGGGGGAGAACTGATGTGGAAGAAGTGATAGAGACCAAAAACGTTATCTCGCTCTGGGTCAAGTTGTTGGAAGGCTTTGGAAACTACAACAAAACAGGTGAGGTTGAGAGGGCTGAGAGGCAGCGTTTTCCTCAGGCGAAGGGAGCAAGGGTTTGTTTTCAACAACGTGGTGAAGGAAAAGATTCAGAGGTTAGGATGCAGGGGATTTTGCTGCTTAAATATAAATACTAAGTACCTTGAGGTCAAGGGCTGAGTTATATTCCTCTTTTTATTCCTTTCAGAGCAGTTGTACATAAGTTTTCAATAAATACTTGTATCTGATAAATGAGTGTTGAATGGGGGCACCTGGATGGCTCAGTTGGTGGGGTGACTGCCTTCAGCTCAGGATGTGTTCCGGCTCAGGTCGTGATTCTGGAGTCCCGGGATTGAGTCCCGAATCAGGCTCCTGGCTCTGTGGGGAGTCTGCTTCTCCTTCTGACCTTCTCCCATCTCATGTTTTCTCAGACACACTCTCTCTCTCAAATAAATAAATAAAATCTTTTAAAAAAATGAATACTGAATGAATAAATGGGAAAGAGTTAAGACCCAGAAAGAGAAAATATTTATTGAGCAGCTACTATGTGCATGTTTTAAACGAATACACTCTTATTGAAAAGGCATCAAGTAATGAAATTGAAAGTCCTCTAGTATTTTCTTTTAGTGTGGTAGTTTTCAATCAGTTTGTAATCTCAGGACTTACATTTCATATGCTGGTTGATATGGGGAGAAGTCATCCTTCTAAGAAAGGATGAGAATGCTCAAACCTTTTAAAATAAGGAGACCGAAGGGGTACTTGGCTGGTTCAGTCATCATGCATCTGCCTTCGGCGTGGGTCGTGAATCCAGGGTCCTGGGATCGAGCCCTGCATCAGTCTCCCTGCTTGGCAGGAGACCTGCTTCTCCCTCTCCCATTCCCCCTGCTTGTGTTCATTCTCTTACTGTGTCTCTGTCAGATAAATAAATACATCTTTAAAAAGTAAAATAAGGAGACCCAAAATAAAAATGATAACAACAATAGCAACAAGTATTCAACAACTGCCATCATTAGTAAAAAGTTATTTTATTAAAAAGTTAGATAATACTTGTAAAAGGGTTCTTTCAATTATGTAACAATATAAGGTATTACTCCTATTTCCATTTACACCAAAGAAAGATGGTTAAATTAATCATTTGTTCAAGGTCATCCAGTAAGTGGCAGAAATGGGATTAGGACTCAGGTCCCCTTCTTCTTGAGCATTGCCACAGTAGAATCCAGAAGGTAATGAGACAGTGGTGCACGTAAGGTCACAGAATTGGGACCTATGACCCTAAGCTCTGTCATAAATCCTGTAGTTCCATTCATTGGTATTATGCCTCTTCTTCCTATATTACTGCTCTTTTCGTTTGACTGCTTCCTACTTGTTTTTTCCTCTTATCTTCTACCATAATCAACTTGTTTCCTCTTAAAATTCTTCTTTCTCCATTGTTCTCACTTCTATGGCAGAGGATCTAACTTAGATTAGTAATATGTAACATGGAGGGTCATAAACAAAGAACTTTGAAACCACTGTACTGGGAATTAATTTATTTCTCAAGTAGGACGCAACATGAAAGAGCTCTCTTTCTCTGAATGTTCGAGTTTGTTTATCTGATCCTTTCTATAAGCTGCTGTTTGTATGACAAGGAAAAAAAAGTTCCATTAATGGAATATTGGAATAAGCAGTTTTTCAGTTATTGGGAGGAGTTGATACCTTGTTTGTGTTTAGACTCACTGAGTTTGGACTGATACCAAAAAAATGAACCAGTGATCTATATGGAGACCTTACTGGCTGTTTTTTATTTGTTTGTTTAGCTACCCCAAAGATCAGATAGATATAATGTGTTTATATTTTTCACAAGAATTGAAATTCTGTTTCCTAAGATTAAAATATTTTTTCTTTATCATTTTAGACCTGTCTGCTTAGTTTTAAGTGAAATTCCTTTTATGTCTACTTGGTTTTTACTTGTGTCAACATTTAGGTGAGTCAAACCCATATTTATATATTTTCAGTATAGTTATCATAAACTATTTAAAAATTTTTTACAAAGTGATTATGTTTTGAATTAGCAATTCTCTTTTGATATTTTTTTCTGTTATCCCTTACAGTATGCTACCTCTTCTGTTGAAGGATGAACTCCTAATCCCCTCAGTTGTGACAACGATGGCATTTTTTATAGCTTGTGCAACTTCTTTTTCAATATTTGAAAAGACTTCTGAAGAAGAACTGCAATTGAAATCCTTTTCCATTTCTGTTAGGAAATACCTTCCATGTTTTACATTTCTTCCCAGAATTATACAATATTTGGTAAGTTGTTCAGTTTCTTTTTTGTTTGTTTAGAGAGAGTGCTGTGGGCAGAGGGAGAGAGAGAATCTTAGGCAGGCGTCATGCCCAGTGAGGAGTCCAACATGGGGCTCAGTCTCACAACCTTGAGATCATGACCTGAGCTGAAATCAATAGCTGGCCATGAGTTGTTTAGTTTTTAAGGAATGGCACTTAGCATGCCACTATTTAAAAAAAAAAAAAAAAAAGTAATATCTTTCTCTTATAGCTTTTTTGAGATCTAATACACATAAATTCAGCCATAAAATCCACCCATTTAAAGTGTGCAATTTGGTGATTTTAAGTATGTACATAGAGTTGTACAACCATGATCACAATCTAATTTTAGATTATTTCCATCACCCCAAAAAGGAACCCTCTTTCCATTAGCACCCATTTCCCATTCTACCCTAAACTCTAGCATTGGACAGCCAGTAATATACTTTCTATACCTATGTATTTACCAATCTGGACATTTCATATAAATGTTATGTATTAGTTTGCTTTGCCATAGCAAAATACCACAGACTGGGGGGCTTAATAACAGAAATGTATTTTCATATAGTTCTGGAGGCTAGAAATCCAAAAGCAAGGTGCCTTATCACAGTTTCTGGTTGAGGCCTCTAATTCTGGGTTATAGGCAACTTTGCCTCATATGGCCTCTTCTTTGTGTGGGCGTGTAGAGCATTCTGTGGTGCCTCTAATCCTTATAAGAACACTAGTCCTATCAAATTAGGACTCCACCCTTACAACCTCAATTTAATATTAATTTAACCTTCCTAAAGTTTCTGTCTCCAAATGCATTCACATTGGGGGGTAGGGCTATAACATGAATTTTGTGGGGACATAATTCAGACTGTAACATGGAATCATAGAAAATGTAGTCGGGACACCTGGGTGGCTCTGTAGAGCGTCAGAGGGAGAAGCAGGATCCCTGCTGAGCAGGGAGTCTGATATGGGACTCCGTCCCAAAACTCTGGGATCATGACCTGAGTTGCTAAGCCAACTGAGCCACCCAGGCACCCTGAAGGGGTGACTAGAAAAGCAATTTTGCTTGAAAAGGAATTCTTATCTTTTTCTTTCAGCAATTTGAATGTCATCCATCCCACTGCCTTGTGGCCTCAGTGTTTTCTAAGAGGTCAGCTGTTAATCTTATTAAGGGTAGCTTGCACTTGTAGTTTTAGGTGCTTATTACATATCCATTTGAGTCTGGAGTTTAGGGGAGAGAGGTCCAGGCTGGAGACAGTAAGTTGAGTCTTTGGCATTGAGATAATAATTAGTCATGTCACAGATGAGCTCACCAAAGGTGTGAATATATTAGACGACTAAGTACTGAGCCTTGGGATATTACAGTGCTCAGAGGTAGGGGACATGAGAAGTAACCAGCAAAGTTGTCTGAGAAGGATTAACTGTTGAGATGGGAAGAACCCAGAAGAGTCTGGTGTTATGGAATTCAAGTGAAGGAAGTGTTTCAAGGAGATTAGAGGCATATGCACCTTCAGAAGCTGTTGAGAAATCAAATAAGGCAATAAGAAATAACCACTGGATTTAGTACAGTGGAGATCATTATGGATCTTTGGCCAGGGCAGTTTGATTGGAGCAGCTGAGGTAAAAATCTTAATTCATGTGGATTCAGTAAAGAATGGGAAGGGAATTGGATACAGTAAGTTAAATAAACTCCTCTGGGAAACTTTGCTGTAAACAGAAGTAGACAAATGGGGTAATAGCTGGAGTTTGTTTAAAGCAGGAGGAACTTTACGGTGCCTGGGTCCCTCAGTTGGTTAAGTGTCTGCCTTCGGCTCAGGTTATGATCCTGGGGTCAAGCCCCACATTGGGCTCCCTGATAAACAGGGAGTCTGCTTCTCTTTCTGCCCCTCACCCTGCTCGTGCTCTCCCTCTCTCAAATGAATAAATAAAATATTTAAAATAAAATAAAAAGTAATAAAGCAGGAGGAATTTCAACATGCCCCTCAATGCTGATTCAGGATCATGGTGTCATGACATTTCAACCAGTCCCATATTTCTTGTTTGAAACTTTTTTTTTTAAAGATTTTCTTTAAGGTGGAGAGGGGGAGGAGCAGGGCGGGGGGGGGGGAGAATGAGGGGTAAAGAATCTCAAGCAAACTGAGCTGAGTGGAAAGCCTGATGCGAGACTCTATCTCACAACCCTGAGATCATGACCTAAGCCAAAACCAAGAGTTGGATGCTTAATTGACTGAGCCATGAAAATGTCCCTTGAGTTTGAAACTTTAAATTTGATGGTTTCACTTCAGAAGTTTTCACTTTTCACTAAGGTTGACAGGGATTTTCCCTTTGGAGGATATTTATACCGTTTATACCTATTTGTGAGCCTTTTTGGTTATTATCCTTCCCAGGCTTCTATCTGGAATAAGTACTACATTACTCTATTCGGATCTTTAAATCCTGTTATAATATAGACATTAAAACAGTTTTTAGGGTTCCATTTATGTCCCGCCTCCTTCTTGAAAGTCACTATGATTCCTGACTGTTTGCTTTCTCCACTTACTTAAGCAGCTTCTGTGTACTTATGTGCTATGCCAAGATAAAATGAATAAGATCTGTCTGGTCCTTGTCTTAAAGGAGCTCACAGTCTAGAGCTAAACGGTCCAATATGGTAGGAGTGCCTGGGTGCCTCTGTTGATTAGGTATGATTCTTGATTTCGGCTCAGGTAATGATCTCAGGGTCCTGGGATCGAGCCCTGCTTGGGGCTCTGTGCTCAGCAGGGAGTCTGCTTGTGGTTCTTTCCTCTTTTCCTCTCCCCTTCTCCCTTCTTTGTATGTACACTCTCTCGCTCAGATAATAAATAATCTTTAAAAAAAAAAACCTGTCCAATACAGTAGCCACTAGACACATTAAAAATTTAGACTTAGTAAAATTAAATAAAATAAAAAATTCAGCTCAGCCACAATAAGCATATTTTGCCTGCTCAGTGACCACCATGTGTGGTTAGCAGTTATTCTCTTGATGTACACAGGCATAGAACTTTCCCATCATTGTAGAAAGTTCTGTTGTACAGTGCACTAGTCTAAAGAAAACTGACTGCTACACAATTACAATCAATGAAGTATCTTTACTACTCATTTTGTCATTTAATAAAATATCACCTTGTGATTTTATTTAATTAGTTCCTCCATTCCCCTAATTAAACTGAAAACTCTTTGAGGCAAGATTACATTTTCTTTCATATGCTCCACCCTGACTTACTGCAGCATTAGACCATCGAAAGTGTTCCATGAATATGAAATATAACTTTCTATTTGCCATGGACAGCTTTTTTATAGACAGGTTCTTAGATTAGCTTAGAACTTTATATCCTTATAGGGACTCAAGGTCCTGGAGCATACCCTGAATTTAACCCTGACTAGCAATATTGTCTATTCCAGGTAACTTTCATTAGTATGTGGGTGGTATTAAGTATGAAAGGTATCCTGAGGCTTTGGCTATACATGGGAATCACTTGGTAAGCTTTTAAATCCTAAGACCTACGCCAGAAACTCTGATTTAATTGTTCTGAAGTGTGGTCTGGCATTGAGGTTTTTATACCTACCCCCCAAATGGTTCTAACATGTGGCCTAGGTTGAGATCCACCAGTAGAAGAGATTGGACCCCCCACCCCTCACCTTCAGTTCTGCTCACTTACAGCTATAAGTAAATGTTACCAGTGCATTTAAATTCTTTTATATTACTCAATAATGTTTTTTTCCCTCCTTACAGTTTCTTACCTCAGTCTTCACTATGGTACTTCTGACACTGATAACTGTCACACTGGAACCTCCTCAGAAATTACCGGACTTATTTTCTGTATTGGTTTGTTTTTTATCCTGCTTGAACTTCCTGTTCTTCTTGGTATATTTTAACATCATAATCATGTGGGATTCCAAAAATGGAAGAAATCCGAAGAAAACCAACTAGCTTTATTTCCACAAATAAACATGAAAATATTAACAGTGCTGAAAGTTTTTTTTGAACTTTTTTGCTACATATAAATGAAATTATCATTTTGAGAATCACAAAAGTTATAGGGAAAAAATGGCGACAAGTCATTGTTGTCTATATACAAAGTAAATGTATATGGGGACCCAAGCCCAGTGGAGACTTTTATTTTCTAACTGTGGAGTGGTCAAGACATATTGTAGTTTTATTAATGTTTAGTTATCCAAGTGGGAAAAGGCCCTTAATCCCAGTGTTTACTCAGGGAATGTACCACTACAGTTTGTTGTCTTAAAAAGAGATCTGCAAATCCAGTGAGCTTACTGGAAGAATCCAGCCCTTCTTTTTAAAGGAAATCACTACTTTTGGTATATAAATTTAGTTTTCCTTACATTTTAGAATGCAAGTAATGTGTATTTCATTCTTTACAAATTATATCTCAGGGATTAAATTTGTGGTGATCTTTTTAATTACTGTGAGAAGGCAATTTATAGGCTTAATGTTTGAACATGCCTTATTACATGTGTAAATTTGATTTCTTTATAACAAGGCAGAGAAATTAGACCATATTCTTATTTCAAAAATGCTGATCTACTTGAATGTAATTAATCGGTGAATTTTACTGAATTTAAGTGGTTTGAGTGATTTTTTTTTTTAAATTACTCATGATCACTAGTTCTAAACTTCCAGGATCATTCTGTTCAAGTTAAATAGTTTTATACAGGATTTCATCCTTTTGATCTTTTTTGAGTGGTTTAAGATTACCACTTCCATAAGCATTGATTCATATCATGTTTCATGTTAACTTGGCTCTGTTAATAACATATCATTCTATATTAGGAGAAGCTCATCTCTGC
Organism: Mustela putorius furo; assembly: GCF_011764305.1. Taxonomy (NCBI): domain Eukaryota; kingdom Metazoa; phylum Chordata; class Mammalia; order Carnivora; family Mustelidae; genus Mustela; species Mustela putorius. The sequence continues at coordinate 51,494,492 of NW_025422005.1, forward strand.
TATCATATTCAATTGGTAAAAATAATATATCCTATCTATGTTATAGTTTTTTATGTAAAGATTATTCTTTTGGGAGGGCAGGGGAAAAAAGATGTGTTTTCTTCAGTTTCTGTGGTAAGAATAAAACAATTATTTTCACATCAACCTATGTTTTTAATGAATATATTTCTTTCGTAAGCCATTCATTAAAGTATCTTGACTAAGTGGTGATGTATTTTAAAACACTGAACACATAGACACAAAGAAAATCTGGTTCTAGACACGGACAGGCTGAAAGAAGGTATATGCTTCTATGTCTGATAAAGGAAGTAGGTTTAGACAAAGCAAAAATCAGGAAGTATTTCTTTCTCAAAGCAAATGTGCATAAGGACTCAAAGGGCAGGTCAGCACAGAAAAGCAGCCTTGAATCACTGCCGAATCAGCAGGAACATCGCTGTCCATGGTCACCATCTATAATCACTGTGCCCAAATGTCAGCATCTTGGCTGGCTGGTGTACTCCTATTTTTTTAGTTTTTATTTTTGTAATAGCATACATGGGTTTAACAAAAGATGTTGATTTAAATCAGTGATGAGAAAGTTCTAACTTCTAAATAACTGGAGCAGAGAAACATTATTTGAAAATAAAAGTATATTGTATAAGTATTAATAAAATAGAATATACCCATATTCAAGGTATCTTATAGGTAAATCCTCTAAATACACATTTTAGATAATTTAGATAATAGTTTACATAATTTAATCATATCAAGTAACTTTGTAGCTTTTATGGAGATGTGCAGCAATTATAAGTCAAGTATCTCTTATATCCATTAGAAACCAATTTAAGAAGAGTCCACTTTGAACTTCGAAGGATTAGGTTCCAGAATACCAAAAATGTCCATTGATGAATTATGATCACAGAAATAGGCAATTCCAAAGTACTTTTCTCAGCTCTACTCAGGGTTATTGGGATGTTTTGATATATTTAAGTAATGCGAACATGCTGAAGATTTTTCAGTTACTTCACCAATATACCTGTTAGGAAATGAACCCTTCTAAGTTATGTTCAAGTTTATTTTAAAGGGAAGGACTGTGTCTGAAAAATAGTATTCTCTGTTACCAATAAACTTAGGCTTGCTTCTTAAAATGAAGAGAACAGGGTGTATGTTCATGTATCAAATATGAAGCATACAGAAGCCATTTTCCCTTGAGGCGTTAAGGAGGGGAGAAAAATCCTAGATGTAGCATTCTGTCCAAATGATAAACCACAACTAAGTGAATGAAACATTTACAAAAGTCAAGGCAGCCAAAGGAGCCTCTCTGTTCAACAGAAGGAGTAAAAGATGGATAGGATGTAACTAAATAATGGTTGGAGTAACACAGAGGTTTCAAGTCTCAATTGGTCTCTCTTCTGTTATGTTCATTGGAAGATCAGGGCCAAGTGTATCCCCCGCCTTCCTCCATGACACACCCTCCTCCCCCCCATATAAACATTAGTTTTGTCTGTGGATCTTTCTGCTTTGTCCTTCATGTGGCCTCCAAGGGTGATAAAGCGAGAGTCATCTGATCTACAATGAAGAGAACTGGGAAATGATTCTTAGCAGACCCAGCTGTTCTGAAAGGCAAAAGCTTAGTGTATCGAGGTCAAACATACAGTAACTGACTTAATAGCATTAAGCACATACCTACATAACTTGGATTACATATGCAACCAATCTACTTCTTAACCCTTTATTTCCTGACTAATATAAGTTTCTTTATATGCTTTGGCTTATATCCTAAGGTTAGTTTGCAATGCTAGAACACAAAGGAATTATCCTTTTTGGTATACTTAGGTAATAGGTGGTCCTGTTAGGACTGTTTCACAAAGTGCTCTTAATATTTAGCAGACTGATTATCTTTAAAATCTTATTTAAATAGTACCAATAAAATCATTACTGAAGGGAATTAGGTTTAGTAGTTACTTGGGTTACTATTTACTATCCATGTCATTTAATAGTTTTTAAAAACTCATTTTAAGAGGTAAGAGGTAAACCTGAAATTTCTCTAAATGGAAAATCAGTTATTTTCAAACTTAAATTTTGTTTCAGATCTTCATATAGTATTTTTATTTACATGATACAATAATGTACAAATTTTGTCAAGACTTATGGCAAGTACCAAGGGAGTAGCATTTTTTTTCCCTGTAGAAATGGTCAAAAAAAAATACAGAGGTCTTAAAAAAAAGTTATCAATTTGTAACACACCCTGTGATTCCTACTTCCCCTTTATTTTGTGATAGTACGAGGATGATACAAAATAACACCACAGAAAAACAGAAATTGAAATTAATGCTTCAAAATAATTTGGAGGTGATTACATCCCCCATAAAAAGATCTCTTCTTTAAATTCAGTAGAGTCTGCAGTTCAGTTTAAGAACAACTTGTACTGAAAAATACATTCCACAATTTTATAAAAGGAGGTGTGAAAGTTTTAAAACTTGGAAAACAGTTCTTTGGTATAAGCGTAGAAATAACTTAGAGGATAAAAACTCACCCCTGAGATAGTGGCTATGCAATAAACTTCTAGAAAAAATTTAAAAGTTTAAAAAGAATCTAATAGGCATTTGGGGCTTGGAAAATCATTGGAAAAATGATACCTAATTCCACTTGCCATTAAATTTAATCTGAGTTTTAAAACACAGTTTTATTAAAGTGCTATTTTCATAAATGCTTTAAAAATCTATCCACGATCAACTACAAACAAACAAAACAAAACAAAAACCCAAAACCCCTATCCACAAATGCTAAAAGTCTACAGAAGGGTATGTGATAGAGAATAGAAGTTAATATCCTCGTCTACATGTTGGCTTACATTAAAGGGTCAAGAAGAAATGTATTATTTACATTGAGATTATCTACTGGTGTGTGTAGAAAGTTTAAATTAGCTGCAAGAAATTTTATCTAGACCCGCACCTGCCTAGTGCTATGATCTGGTATTTACTGGGCAGATTAATTACAAACATTTCTTCTGTTCCTTTAAATATGATCAGGCAGATGCAGAAGTTGGTGTTCATAGTAAGTGCATTTCTTTTAAATGCCTGTAGGATATAAAAGATGATTATTAAATCAAGAATTAGATTCCACATTAACATGCATCTCATAAACTACTTAAATGATTTAAACACCCATTTACCAGGTAATCTGTACCTCGTTTAGATACTGGTAATCTCTCATTTGCTTATTTTGGGGTCTTCTAACAAGATTCACCTTCACAAATAATTGTCAATAGGGCTTACTCAGACACCACACTCTTTATGTGAAGATGGATCGTGAGGTACTTCTCAGATATTTCTAAAACTCCTACATGATCTACTTGCTGAAAACACCAAAATCTACATGCCTTTTGTCTGTAAGCCTTCAGGGCCTTTCAGCAGGTGTTTCCTCCAACAGCTGCCCCCCAAAAAAAGAGACCGTATTTACTGGCATTCCTATTCAGAGTATGTCCCTCTGGGGCCTCCTAGTGGTGGCAGAAGTTCTTGCCGTTTGGATTAGGACCTCTGTGAGAGGAAGTCTTCAGCCATTGGCAAATGATGGCATATTTCCCATAGGGTACATGGACCTTTCACTCCTGAAATACCCCTTCCATGCTTACATTGGCAGCTATTAAGTAATGCATGGTAGGCTCCTATATTTCCCTATTCATGAGAGTCCACCCTAGAAGAAGGCAGGTTGCCAACTTGACAACCACCAATGCTTGCCAATTTGAGTTTGCTCTGAATTCCTGTAGAAGATTTTAAGCACTCTAGTGTTCACTTAATATCCCTATGGGTTACTGATACACAGTTATCAGACCTAATGACAATATTATACAGGAGAGTAAGACTAGTTACTATGGGAGAGGTGCTAGTTAAGTTCATTTTGTACAATCCCACAAGGTAAATATCAGTCTCATTTTATAATTAAGGTTTCGGGGAACCGAGTGCCTTGTTAAGGCCACAGTGCTAAGTAGATAACAGAGCTGGTGCTGGATATGTAATCCAAATCCTCTCCTCTGTTATAATTCCAGAGCATTGCAAAAGAGTTTCATCAATTGATCAGGGCTGCTAGAAGTGTGTTGAGAAAGATTCTAACGCCAAATTCAGGATCCACCAAAAACAAATACTATGATCAATGTCATGTGGACAAGGAGTTTATTTGAAAGATCCAGCTTTCTTTCTTTCTTTTTTTTTTTTTTTTTGAAGATTTTATTTATTTATTTGACAGAGATCACAAGTAGACAGAGAGGCAGGTAGAGAGAGAGGGAGGAGGAAGCAGGCTCCCCGCTGAGCAGAGCCCGATGCGGGGCTTGATCCCAGGACCCTGAGATCATGACCCGAGCTGAAGGCAGAGGCCTTAACCCACTGAGCCACCCAGGTGCCCCCAAAGATCCAGCTCTCTCCTTGGGTTCAAGATTGAGATTCACAGGGTTCAAGATTTAGACTTAGTGTGGGAGAGAGAAGGCTTCACTTCTGCCTGAGGCCCACTCCATATTAGTTACCCTAAGCTTCTGTCGGAGGGCCTCCCATGTTGGAAGTTAATTTCTCCACTAATTAAGTTGACACTTTGATTCTAAATGGATTCATCCTTTTTTGTGCTTGCTATTGCCCAGAATCCTAGAAAGAAGAGGGGTCTGAACCTGTATTGCTTACCATAGCTTGCCTTATTATCATTTCATGTATAGAATATAAATCTTGGATCTTCAGCTTGATCACTAGGTTTAAAAGGTTGGCATAATGCAAGTGCTACCTTTATACTAAGGCTCACACTTTTGTTAACCAAGTTATTTATCCAGTTGTTTCTAGATATATTACTCCAGTATCTCCTGCAGTATCCCCTGTTAATATTAGCCTACCATGTGCCCTCCAGTCCTTTGCTGGTCTTTGTCCTGTCTGTGGCCTACAGGTTGCCGCCTCTCTTACTCACACTCTCTCTTATTCTAACATTATTTTATAATAGTTTGCTTGTTAAAGGCTCTGGGAATGAATCTGGGGTATTTCTCCCCCCTGAACAATAAAGGTCAGGAGGAATAATCACTTAAGTGTGAGAGAGGACAGGAACTGACGTAGATGGGGAAGTTGGGCACAATGGTATTAGGAGTACTGTGCTTGTCAAAGGTTTTTTGAGCACAGGACAAAATCAGTTAGACAGCTATGACAAATGCACAAAAAAGGAACAATGAGAGAACATGGAACAGATGGATCTGAAGAAGTCTAATGCAAGGTGAGTCATAAGCAGATTCTGAAAGATGGGTAAATTTTTTACAGTGACGGGGGAAAACATGTTAAGCAGAGGAAACACAAGAACAAAGATAAGGGAATGAGAAAGTTTCTCTCTGAGGAGTGTGTCTGGAGAATGGTACATAATCTGGAGAGATTAAGGACCAAGGACAAGGTAAGCTGTGGTCACATTAGGAAGAGTTCTGAATGTTAGTATAAATTTGGATTTTACTGTGAATATGATAGAGTGATATCTTCTTAAGCATAATTTTTTCAGTAGCAGGCCAGGCTGTAGGGATAAGGGACCGAGGGGCAGAGAGGCAGAGAGGCAGGTTACAATGGGGAGGATAAATATAAATTTGGATTTTACTGTGAATATGGTAGAGTGATATCTTCTTAAGCATAATTTGTTCAATAGCAGGACAAGCTGTAGGGAAAAGAGACCAATAAGCAGAGGCAGGTTACAGTGGGGAGGATAATCTGGATGAGAGGCCAGTATAGTACAAGGGGCATGTACAGGGGGCATGGAAGGGAGAGGTAAACATTTTTAGAAGGGAGCTGACCTGGCAGCAGTTGCACATGGGGGCACAAAAAAGAGAGAGAATTTTGAGGTTGTAAGCCTTATCACTGGATGAATGTAATCCCTACAAAAGTAGAATGAGTTAGAATTTGGGGAGGAAATGATGAAATCAATTTTCTTAGGGGACAATATATGGCAGCTGAGATTGTGGGTTTATAGCTCAGGAAGGTCAAAGTCGATTTGGAAACTATCAATTCCACTAAGGTAAGAACTAAAGTCAAGGAATGGGTACGATCATGAAGAAAGTGCCCAAAATAAGAAAACACAGTCAAATGAGCCCAGAGAAATGCCTCAAAGGTTTAGTCCAATTTCATTTCATTGTTATTTCTCTACTGCTTTCCACAAAAAGGGAAGCTGAGAGGTGGGTCAACCTTCATTCCTGCAAGTTTTTTGTAAATACTACTCATATTAAAGACTCAGAATAACACCCCTAACATTCTAATTTTTATTAGACTCCAGGAACACAAAGCTATTCTCAGTACTCTAAGTTCTCCAAAGTTCACAAATGAGACCATAATATACTAAATGTGTATGTTATTAGCCAGATGAATAACAGTCACTATGTATTTATGATAGCCATCTAATAGTTGTCTGTGGACTGCCATGGACCAGAAATTTTCCACAAAATGTTTAACCCTATGACGAGTACATGTGTTTATGTATATATATTAGATCCTTACTATTTCATAGGAACTAAAACCTTTGACTGGCAGTGAAGCCTGACAATCATAGTTTACTATTGTGAGTGGGCAAAGCAAAGGCTCTGATACCAGCCTACTCAGGTTAGCCTCCTGGCTCTGTTTCTGAGGTAATTCTAGGACAAGGTTATTAACCTCTTTGTGCCTCAGTTTCCTAACTATAAAATAAAGACAATAACTGTATATCACACACATTGTTGAAAAGGTTGAGTGTAGCCTGTAGTAGTACCTGGCACGCTGGCAGTGCTTAGTAAGTATCAGTTATTATTATAAACTATTATTTGTTGTGTACAACAGAATAAACATTATAATGAATGAAAAGTGACACAATTTTGTACATAAGATGCTTTGCAAATATTTTGAAAACTGTTAGTTAGGAAGCTAATACTAATCATTTGAAATACCATTTCCAAAGAAATGTATTTTCAGTATAGAATTTATTTTGCTTTAATTTGTTTCTAAGAGATAGCAGGCAACATGGGGTTAGCGTCTAAGAATCTTAATTGGAATATCACTGCCACTAAGTCTGGGATAGTCTAGTTCTTAATGCAAACCTTCAGTTACAGGCACATTAGACACTAATATCACATTATGACTCATACTGCTTCTAGCTAATGCTATAAATGTATTATTTTTACTTATATTGCTGAATCTACAGGGAACTGTTTTGAAGGAAAGATACAACTAATTAATATATAATTATTTACTTAATTCAGCAAATTTCCAAATTCATAGACTTGTATCTCATTCAGTTACATGTGTCCTACAGAAACTATAACCCACCTGTCAGTACCTAATTAGTTATTTATACTAAAGGTGCTAAATTAAGAGCTCTCTATACAACTCACCTAAATATATGTGCTTTTTCACTTTTAAAGCTAGGCTGATGAGCTCTACAGTTCTTTTTAACCAGCCTCTCATTCACATATCTTGTCAGATTATCCTATTATTTATAAAAATAGATTAAATGTAATTTCAAAAACACCCCCAAAGCTCATGTCCTTATTTTCTTCATAGACAGTATCAAATTTGATAATATAAATAAAATGTTTCCATCTGAACAAAACAGTGAAATTTAACAAGGCTAACCTTTATTAGAATGGTGAAAGCCTACCTTAGTTTAAAATGCCCTTAAGGAATTCATAGCTGTCAAGATGATACAATCCTATAAGAAAAAAATATTTTTTTCAGAAAACAGTTCAAAGTAAGTTGTCACAGTATATGATGTAGAATAAATGCTGAATCAAATGAAATTAAAGAACCTAAAGCTTTATTTTACCTTACAAATAGCTTTGGAGTTATAAATTCTCATTTCAACATCTTACCAATTTGCCCAATTCTCTTTCAGAATGTACATTTAAGAATTTAGGATAAAAAGTGCCAAAAAGACTTTATTATTATTATGTATGCTTATGCTTTGTTAAAATTATTTCTCTTTGGTGACTGATTCTACAATACCGAGGGCAGGACTATCTATGTTTGCCTTGTTCATTACTGTATCCCCAGTGCTAGAAAAGGGCCTGGCTCATCATAGGCATTCAGTAAATATTAAATGGATGAGGCACGGAAGGGGATCATAATTTTTTTCCTAAATTTTATTTATTTATTTGACAAAGAAAGAGAGATCACAAGTAGGCAGAGAGGCAGACAGGGCGAGGTGGGGGAGCAGGGTCCAGGCCGAGCAGAGAGCCCAATGCGGGGCTCGATCCCAGAACCCTGAGATCATGACCCGAGCTGAAGGCAGTGGCCTAAATCACTGAGCCACCCAGGTGCCTCAAAGGAGATCATGATTTATAAGGATTTGAAAATATTTAAATTCCTTTAAAAAATTCTTAGAGTGGCATTTATTTTTACTCATTCATTGAACATGCATTGTGGGCCTTCTATCAGGTTATATACTAGGCTCTGGGGCTATAATACAGAGATATGAGCTTTGTTTGTTTGCCAAGGAGGAGCCCAGGAGCCCTGTAACTGGACAATTACAATACACTACAATACTACAGCATAATACATTTATAAACATTTAGACAAGTGTTGTAGAAGGCCAGAAGAAGCAATTTAGTTTTACCTAGGCAAGCTGGGTAAAGTTACACAGAGGATGTGACATCTGAGGCTGACCTTAAAGAATGAGCAGGAATTTACTAGACAGAGATGGAAGAAAGAGCAATCAAGGTGGAGAGAGAAGCAGTAGAGAGGTCTGGAGTCCACAAAGAGAGAGATTCCAGAGGGCTGAAGTCACATGGTGGGAACATATGCATTCAAATGTCTTTCCTCCTGCATGAGGTCTGAGCTGGAGGAAAAATCACCTAATACTTTTTACAGAAGTCCTGCTTTTAACTATATAATTAGCTATATGACACCATAAATACCTGCTATATTATTTTATATATGTGTTTAATACATAAACCACTTAGAAAATTTATCTAACTCCTTTCTGAGGCGCATTTCTGACTACTCTAAGAGTTAAAATGGGGGAAAAAAATGTTCACCTGTCAGGTGACATAAAACCAATTTCTACTAAATGTGCCAGAATAATTTTTCTCCACCTCAAGAATGGTTAGTCTTCAGTCTGTTCATTACTGTCTTTTTATAGTATTTTTATTTAATAAAACCTATTAAGACTACCATACAAATCTCTTTACTTATGCTTTTATCTTTTAACTGATCAATTTTTATATTGCTGACATCCCTTCTTCACCATTTGCTCATTTAAAAATTCATAGTATGTGAGATATGTCTCTGGAGAAAATGTCTATAAAATTTGTTACAGCTGGCAAATGTGTATGAGTCAGTGATAGCACATGACTAAATGCTTCACAGAAAATAAAATTTGTTTCTGTAGTAAGCAGAACTGTTTAAATGTTATTTATTTTTATGTTTCAAAGAAAATATATTGTGAAGTGCTGCATTGATTTAATACGCAACAATGTCTGTGTACATGCTGTAGAAGGAAAATTTATGAAACCTTTGCACAACTCCTTTAATTGAATTTTCCAAATCTCTCACCACACACAAATAATCAATATCTTCTGCAGAGAAAACCAGTCAGAATTATTACAGTCTTTCGTTTCAATTTTGTTGTCATCAGCACATACAGAGCACCTGGATATTCGTAATGTCTGATAGCAAGTTATTTACACCTCTTAAACACATAATTGCTATTAAGTTAGTTCAAATCTATGGTTTAATTTTTTTAACTGATTATTTAAAAGATTAAAATGATCATACTTCTAAAGAGGTATACAAAAATTCAAATTGCAGAAGAAATTATTTAAAAGGCTTTGAAAAGTAATAGATCAGTTTGTTTTTTCTTAAATTCTAGACAAATCTCAAGTAAGCAGTCAAAATATATCCCCCAAACAGTGATGAATAGTGTAAGACAGGGGCATTAACATTATTAATAGGAAAGGTATGAACCACATACAACATACATGGTAGGTGAATTCTGAGAAAGAGCTAAGGACTATAGTTGTAGATTAATGTAGATCTAGGTCACCAAAACTAGTATCTCCATTTTTTTTTTATCTCCAGATAAACCAAGAACATTAAGGCACAGGAAGGAATTTTTGTTGTTTCTTCTAAAACTCATCATGTCTCGACTTCAAACTTAGTACTTTTAAAACTGAAGTATTTAAAAAATGTTAATGTTTAATGTTAAGATATAAAAAACAAAAAGGGTAGTAGTTTTCTAGGGAGTAAAATTATTTGGCCAATATGATAAATACTTTTTCAAGATTGAGTGGGGGAAAGAACAACGTATTTTTAAGTTAAAAAATACTTCCGTGGGTGGTTAGAATGAAAAGGCCATATCAAACTATTTTATAGTCTTAGAACAAAAAGAGTTTAAAATTTGTCCTGTAGTCCAAGAATTTGAAAACTTAAAATCCTATGACCCAGATGTATTTTACAATGTAAGACAGTAAGGTAGCTAAAGAAAACAGAAATGTTATAGTTTGTGCTTTTCTTTTGAAGGCCACAGCTAGAAATTCTGAAATATTTTGTATTACAAATAGCTGAGACAATCAACTTTTTTGAACAATGTAAAGTTCAGATGGTTACATTTCATTTCAAATATGCATACTGCAACCTACACAATTATTCTCAAAACAGATAAAATATGTTTTGGACTAAAGCTAAGTGTCTAGATTGCATATCTTGGCAACTGTTCTACAATTTGCTTACATTCTTTTCAAAAACATTTTGTTTACTGGAAGTACTGGTCATAGGCAAACAATGATGGTATTTTTTAATATTTCCAGAAAAAAATGAAAATACTAAGTACTATATAATACCATCTATTGACTTAGGAATATTTGTATCAAGTTGTTTTAAGTAGAGGTTGATTATGTAAAGTAAATAAATTTCATGCCTTACCATGTGATGATAATGTGACATTCCATCTGTATCAACCCATTGAATGGCCATGTTTTATATCTTCAGCATAACAAATTAAGAATAATTATGAAAATTCACATCTAAATCTAACAGAAAAAGGACCTTTCATCTCATTATTTTTCTAAGAGTCATAAAGCCAATATTATTAAGGAAAGTGAAGTCAGGCTTACTTCCTAAGTAACTGAAAAAAGAGAGAAAGCTTTCCTTTGTTTAAGAAATTTGTATTTAGCAGGGGAGAGCCTCTTTTATTCATATACTCTATCAAAGCATTCCCTGATTTGCAATGTCCAGTTCTTTTTAAAACTATGTAAATCTCAGTGTACCTTTTCATGTTATTGTATACATTTTAATTTCCCCTGAATGTTACATAAAAGCTTAAGAATGTGTGTCAGATGTCTATTTATTTAAAACACTAGCATGTTATTTTCACAGTTATACTGCTCGGCCGGTAATATAGACTGCAACTGATGCTAAAACAAGTTAGCAGTGACATGCAAAAACAAATAGAACTACAGGACCAACATGAAGAGTCCCAACAGCATAAATGTTGGAATTTTCCTGATACCGTCTACTTTAACTATTCTAGGAAAATTTTATGAGAATCTGAAGGACATTGTTTTGATCATGAAACAAGTAATTTGTTATTTTCATTAAGTACCTAATAAAACAAATCTCATACATATTATGGGAGTTATTTTTATATTATATAATTTCTAATATTAAAAAGATTCCCCAAACATTTTAAATTTTAAACAATTCTGGATAACAGCACAGTAAAAGAAAGAAGTAAAGGAGAAATTTCTATAAAAAGTTGAAGGTTGGATCCCCAAATAAGGAACATCTAAAGCAAATTAGTTTGAGATGTCAAAAATACTAGCAAAGTCCTTGTCAAATGAAGGTATAAATAAAAAAGGTTGGAAGTTATGAACTCAGCAAAAAAAAATTGTATGTGTATAAATGTGTTGATGTACATCATCTTTAATCAAAAACAAAACAAAACCACCAAAATAAAAAAATACATATATTATGAACCAAAGAGAGAAGAAGGGAAAACACTCAGTAAAAACACTCAAACTCAAATTATAAAGGAAGTAAGCTTCAAAAGATTTTTCAGGCAACAGCACTTAAAAAAAATTAGTTGAAAAGGGGTGCTTGGGTAGCTCAGTGGGTTAAAGCCTCTGCCTTCAGCTCAGGTCATGATCCCAGGGTCCCGGGATCAAGCCATGCATTGGGCTCTCTGCTTAGTAGGGACCCTGCTTCTCCCTCTCTCTCTGCCTGCCTCTCTGCCTACTTGTGATCTCTCTCTCTCTGTCAAATAAACAAATAAAATCTTAAAAAAAAAAATTAGTTGAAAAACGAATGAAGATCTGAATACCTTGGGAAATATAAAAGCTAATGCAGCTCTTGCCAAGATACAGAAATGGAAGATGACATATATTCTAGTATATATTTTTATAGCTATTATACATTTTATTTATCTAAATTCAGTTTTCATTAAAATTTTTTTTTCAAAGATTTTATTTATTTGTTTGGCAGAGAGATAGCACAAGTAAGCAAAGCGGCAGTCAGAGGGAGAGAGAGAAGCAGGCTCTCCTGAGCAGGGAGCAGGATCTGGGGCTTGATCCCAAGACTCTGGAACCATGACCTGAGCCAAAGGCAGCCACCAACAAACTGAGCCACCCAGGTGCCCCTCAGTTTTCATTTAAACCACAACAAATAATCAGTGCTAATTAGACATTTTAAAACATGATTTAGTCATAAGAATCTCCTTTATGCATGAGCAAACAGTCCTTAGGGAAAACTTGGTAATGGGCAAGTCAGTTCCAATGCCTAAAATACTAGAAAATAGTTTTGAGGCTGGTCATGCATAAACACACAAAGGATTGGTATATACTAGGTAACTGAAAGGAGATAATTTTTAACACATGGAATATAACTTCAAAATCTTAATAAATATTTAGGGAAGGCAACAATACTTTTGGAAAACTTTTTCTCATTATTAAAGTGACAATTCACTTATTTATTCTACAATTTTCCCTTCCTCATTTCTCAAAATTTAGTGAAAGTCAACTCTGTAAAGCCTAATTCTAGTCAATTCTAGAAAATTACAGACTGAAAAAAATTCACACCACCAGCACATAATATATAGAAGAAAGATTTCCTCTGCTTTGGAAATAGTAAACATTTTAATTTACCCTTATGATCCTCTAAAACTTGTCAAGTTAAAAGAGACTGAAACCCAGCTACACATTATAAGCCAGTTTCACAGTATAGAAGAGATTTCCTAAATATATAGAATATATATAGAAATATAGAAATATAGAAGCCTTTCCTAAAAGCTAACTTCATAGTCTTAAAATTCTTGGGATCATAGTGAAAGTTAGCTGCTCTACTGAATGGCTCAGGAAACCTGCTCAGCTCTCTTCCCACATGAGCCCTGGAGGAATCCTGCCAGGGCTAGTGCCCTGCATTACCCAGGTGGCCTTCAGAAGGAACAGGGAATCCCAGCACTTTCCAGTGCAAACTCATCACTGGCTTGTAAAAGATCCTAAATGCAGTCTAATATACTACACTGGCTGAAGTGGTTTCAGTTATGCCTCATATGTTTGAATCTAAACACTGGGATGACTAGACGACTGCATTTGTTGTAGGAAGAGGGAACATGGAACAATGAGAAAAACCATACTACTTGAGGTTAGACTAGTCTTTAATTGCAATCTCTACTCTGACACTTAAGTAGTAGTGTCTTTGGGCAAGTAACTTAACATTTTTTGTCTTTGTTCCTTATCTATAATGACAATGATAATATCTTGCAAAGTTGCTACAAAGATCTGCTCGCTGATCCTAGTACATAGTAATTACTGGTCCATTACTATAAATGGTAGTCATTGGTAACTCAAAAATGGTAGACTAAAACATGGCTACCCGTTTAAAGGCCAATCTCCACTTGCAGAGATTGCAAAATGGCATTCATGTCAGTAATACTAAAATGATCTCTCTTAAGTTGGTCTAAAGGTTTTAATAGTTTATAGTCCATGATCATTTTGCTTACTGAGGTATGGATGTGCATGTGTTATGCGAAAACCTGCTAATTTAGTTTCCCATACTGTGAAACGCTCAGAGGCATATGAGTTCACAGTAGATCAAACATCATTAATGATCTGAAAGTTTTCAGAACACTGGTTACAAAGTAACTTTTTATGCTCTGTGTAATCCTAATTCACCATTAAAAGTTGCTATATATTAATGCTTTGTTCTCCCTATTTGTCTATATTCTCAAGAACTTTTAATAAAAAGACAAAATTTAAATCTTACACTGAACATTGTATTTCAAAAAGTTATTTTAAAAGTTTAATCATCAGGGAAGTTATCTTATCAGACATGGTCTGTCAAATTCAGTATAAGGTTTGCAAATGAGATTTATGATCTTTTAAAAAGATCACACTAAGAAAAGGACTCATGATGACTGGTTTTTGATAATGAAATGAGATGAAAGGATTTTTTTATATAAATGAAAACACAATTCTTTACCTTTGTTGGGAAGTCCTGAACTCTTCTTTTCAAGCAGTTTTTGTTCTGTTACTTTTATCACTAAAAAACAAAAACCCCAAAACCAAAAAACAAAACAAAACAAACAAACAAACAAAAACAAAAACCCAACAAAAAAAAAAACTCACATTAAGAATTAGCATGGCATATGAATAATTTCTCATCCTGGGATAACTTCATGAGAAAAAAATAATTTGAAGTAATATACACAGGTATCAAGTACAAAATGCAATACCTTATTATATCCTATATTTAAAGAATAAGCATCAGATTTTTAAAAAGTCTGGTTATCAGTTTGCAAGGCATATTCTTTTCCTTCATATTCAACAAGAATCCCTAAAGTAACATATCCTGGCAAAAGATATATATATATATATGGCTTCTTATTCTCTAAATAATATGTCCATTACATGTTGAGTAATGCCATATATAAAAAATTCTATCAGATTTAAATTTGGGAAAATTAGGTTTATCTCTAAAACTGAACACATTAGCATCTATATTTACATTTACAAATAAGGAATGGAGAGATACCATTGAAAACTCATGAATTTTTCTTACTTAGTTCTTTCATTTTCTGCATTTCTCTTTGTAAGAAACATGATGCATGTGAGACACCAAGGAGATTTTCAAGCTCTCTACTGCCCTCCAAAGCCTAAAAAAAAAGACATCTTAAATAAGTTAAGTTCTCTACAAATATAATATTACTGACAAGTCTAGTGAAAATATAGTTTATGGTTTCTTTCATCTGAAAAGCTTAAAATCTGTGGTGGGAAATTTAATTTTTTTTGGCAGGTCAAGTACTGCAAGCTTTAAAATGTGAAAAAGTCACATATTACTAAAATATTATAGTTAATTCATGTTCCTATAAGAAAAATTCCCATGAAAAGGAAATTAGACATATTCCCTGCGAATTCATTTCTGGATTGAATTCTCCAAGCTGGGGCTTCTTTCCTATTTTCCTTTTTCTTTTTTTAAGATTTTATTTATTTATTTGACAGAGAGAGAGAGATCACAAATAGGCAGAGAGACGGACAGAGAGAGAGATGAGGAGAAGCAGGCTCCCTGCTGAGCAGAGAGCCCCATGCGGGACTCGATCCCAGGCCCCTGGGATCATGACCTGAGCCAAAGGTAGAGGCTTAACCCACTGAGCCACCTAGGCGCCCCCCTATTTTCCTTTTTCAATTGAGGTAACAGACATATGAAAAATTACATGCCCCAAAGGGGGGGGGGGAAGCTAACCTGTAGACTGCTTAAATTTTGCATTATTTCCATGATTTCTTCTGATGATTTCTCAACTTTAACTAGCAACACCATGAATCTATGAATGAAAAAAAAATTACCAAGATCAAGCATTTAAACATAGTAAGTCATTTTCACACCTTTAATTCTTTTTAAAAGATCTTAAATTCAGTTTTCTAATCCTTTTCTTTACAAGGTGGTAAAAGATGTAAATGTTCCTCCTTCATTCTTTCATCTCTTTATAAACACAACATATATTCTCAGTCATCCTGCTGTAGGCGTTTTTGCTTTCTTTCATTCCCACTGAACAGGGGGAGAGGATGTGAAATGGAGTTAATTGGCTTGCTCTTTTCTCCACAGTACCACTCTGAGAACCCTAATTTTTTTTTTTCTTAAAGATTTTATCTATTTATTTGACAGACAGAGATCACAAGTAGGCAGAGAGGCAGGCAGAGAGAGAGAGAGGAGGAAGCAGGCTCTCCGCGGAGCAGACAGCCCGATGCGGGGCTTGATCCCAGGACTCTGGGATCATGACCCGAGCCAAAGGCAGAGGCTTTAACCCACTGAGCCACCCAGGGGCCCCTGAGAACCCTAATTTTACCACTCTCCTTATTTATCTTGATCTAAGTCTATGAGTCAGTGTTACCCAGTGATTTTTTTTTTTTTAATAAAAAATAAGATATGGAGCGCCTGGGTGGCTCAGTGGGTTAAAGCCCATGACCGCGGGGTCCTGGGATCGAGCCCTGCATCGGGCTCTCTGCTCCGTGGGGAGCCTGCTTCCTCCTCTCTCTCTGCCTGCCTCTCTGCCTACTTGTGATTTCTGTCTGTCAAATAAATAAATAAAATCTTAAAAATAAAAAAAAAGATTTATGGCTTAATAAATTTCAGTGTGGGGGTGCCTAGGTGGCTCAGTGGGTTAAGCCTCTGACTTTGGCTCAGGTCATGATCTCGGGGTCCTGGGACTGAGCCCCACATGAGGCTCTCTGTTCAGTGGGGAGCCTGGTTCCCCCTATCTCTCTGACTGCCTCTTTGCCTACTTGTGATCTCTCTGTGTCAAATAAATAAATAAATAAAATCTTTAAAAAAATAAACAAATAAATAAATTTCAGTGTGATAAAGATTATAAAGGTATTCTTTTAAATTTCAAAACAAAGAAAACTTCATTTGTAATCTTACCTCCTGAACATATCGCTAGTTAGCATATTAGCGTATAGGAAAAATTTTTAGGTTCTTTTTTTGAAACAATTTATATGACTTTATATCATACTTTCCTAAATATAATATTACATATATATTTTTTGGCCACATCACCCATAGATTTGTAATTTTCAAGGCTGTGTAATACTGTACCTAGTAAACATACCAAAGATGATTTAATCGTTCCCTTATTGTTCTAGTTTTAGTGTCTGTTCCAATTTTATAATCTATATCAGTGCAGTCTGATATAAAATGTAAGCCACATATGTAATTTAAAATTTTCCAGTAGCCATACTAAAAGAAGTAAAAAGAAACAAGTGAAATTTATTTTAATAATATATTTTAATTAATATATCCAAAGTATTATCATTTCAAGTATCATCAATAAAAATTATTCATGAGCTATTTTATGCTTTTTTTCAAAATCCAGTGTGTACTTTATACTTACAGCACATCTCATTTCGGACTAGTCACATTTCAGAGGCTCATGTGTGACTGGCTAGTGACTAATGTTTCAGAGATCACAGATCTGTACTGTTGATTTTATGAAAAGAAGCCAGAAATTATATTTAAATGCTTTCAAAACCATATCAGTGTTATCCATTAACATTTCTGTACTATTAAAAATAAGACTAACATGATATGTTAAGTTTTCATACACAATGAATATGTACAGTATGTTTCATCCAAGTAAAATATATGAGGTATGTAAGCAAGGAATGGAGAAACAGCATTTAGGCAAAACCTAAAACTTAGGTGAGGAAAATGGAATTGCAGGTGATCTTTTTTCTTTAAACGTTTTCCCTTATTATCATGTATTTCTATGAAGAATCACCTGTCAGAGGTCTTACTTGCTTAGTACCTGAACCTCAGTTTAAAAGATAGTGTCATAAAGGAATTCCAGGTACTTCCATTGAGCTCCAAAAGTCTCAAGGAGCAAGTGGGTTTAAATGATTCCCACCCAGGGCTGGGAACCTCTAGCTTCCCCTAATGTTTTATCAACGTTATTCACTGCCTCACAGGGGCAATGCTGGGGCAAATGAGCTATTTCACCATGAGAAGCAATGCTAAGGGCTCTTCACCTTGCACTCTTTTCCTGGGAGGACTGAAGTGATAGTCTCTCTACACCATCTTACCCACCACACTTTGAAGAACAGATGATATACCTTGTTGACCCTTATGGAATTATGTGGGAAGAGTGGGTCCTACAGGGCTGCCACTTGAATGACTCCAAGGAGCCTGTTAAGATAGATTAAGATGGGAATGGTGCTCCCAGGAGTTGTGCATGTAGCATCTCCAAAGGACCTGTTAATAATTCTGTTTCTCAAGTTAAAATAGTTATTGAGGGCCTCAGCTAGGCAAACTGTTTTTGACAATGTTGGAGAGCCGTATGGCCTGAGTATCAAATAACTCGGGAAACTGTTTTCAGAATATCCTTCACATGCTTGAGCTGCTTTCTCAGGGAAACTTGTCTTCCAGTAGTCTAGTAGATAATCCATCATCCTTTTCATTTTTATTTCATTTTTTTAAATTTTTATTTTAATTTTTAAGTAAACTCTATGCCTAACATGGGCCTCAAACTCAGGATCCTGAGATCAAGAGTCAAATGCTCCACTGACTGAGCCAGCCAGCCCATTTTTATTTTAATCTCCTTTCCTCTCCTTTTACTTCTTTCTGAAGGAAATCAACTCCTCCCATCTTGATAGCAACAAGTTTCATGGAATGGGTACATACACACGCACATATTTCAAATCATCACATTATACACTTTAAATATATACAAATTTATTTGTCAATTACGTTTTTAAAAAGTTGGGGATAGTTACAAAAAGAACAAAAGCCCCTTAACCTTCTGCCACACACATGTCCTTCTAATCTGTAATCCTGGATTTCCTACCTATTTGGATTCTTCACTCTCTGGCCTAAACTGTGAGTGCTACAGAAATCTAACAGCAGTATTGATGGTCAATATTACAAGTATATGATTTGCTGGGCCCTTGATACTGCTTAATGCTTTTACTTAATTTAATGAACATTCTTTTATTCCCCACAAACCACTTCTCAAAATAATGGTCTAAACACAAACTCTGTTCCTCCACACTGAAATTAAACCTTTATATTCAGATTTTTGCCTTACTACTCTGTTGGTACCATATTCTCTCAAAGGCTACAATAAACTCTTAGTTAATTCCATTTCTAATAATTTACATCAAAGTCACTACCTATAAGAGATGTATTTGTATATAATCTCAAGAAACCTGAAAGTTATATGTACATTACAAGGACAGAATCCTCAGGGTTTTCTTTGTCCTCTTAATAATATGTCTTATAGAGAAAAAGGTAAATTGGTCACAGAACCTCTACTTATCTGATTATTTTGAATGATGATAGCTGGACTGTAATGATGAAATACATTGCTAAGTTTTTTTTTTTTAACTCTTTCTGAAGTCAAAGCATGGTACTTGCTACTTTTTACAAGCTCTATCTTAATCTTTAAAATCACACTCTGTGATAAACATTATCTATACGATTTTACAGATATGGAAACTGAAACAAATTAATTATTCAGAGTTACATAATAAGGAACACAGTCATTGTGCATTCTTTGGAATTTTCTATATAGCACCATGTTGTCTGCAAACAGAGACAGTTTTATCTTTTGTTTTCTTTCTTCTTCCCTTCCCTCCGTCCTTCTAATTACTCTGATTAGAATTTCCTGTAAACTGTTGAGTACTAGTGGTGAAAATGGGCATGCCCATCTTGTTATCGATCTTTGGGGGAAGGTTTTCATTCTTCCATGTCAAAAATTTTGAACAGTTGAAAGGTAAGTCTCTTGTCAATATTGGTTTCTCTTTTAGTCTTTATGTACCTACAGAATACAGGCATGACTTTATTTTCATTTTAAGTTTTTGATAACCATGTTCAACTAACTCACCCTTAGAGACTGGGTGATTTAAGAAGATTTAAGAAGAAAATGATCCATAAATCCGATTCTTGTTGCATTACTGAATGCTTAAAATATAATAAACACTAACTCAGACTTAGAATTCTTTTTTTCCCCCAGACTTAGAATTCTGGACAGCGGCTACCTGTCACAATTAACTGCATTCATAACAAACAAATAAAAAGCCCAGTTCTAGCATAATTCTTTATTTTATTTTTAAAAGATTTTGGAGCGCCTGGGTGACTCAGTGGGTTAGGGCTCCTGCCTTCGGCTCAGGTCATGATCCCAGGGTCCTGGTATTGAGCCCCGCATTGGGCTCTCTGCTTGGCAGGGAGACTGCTTCCTCCTTTCTGCCTGACTCTCTGCCTGCTTGTGATCTCTATCTGTCAAATAAATAAGTAATAAAAAAAATAATAATAAAATAAAATAAAAGATTTTATTTATTTATTGACAGAGAGAGAGAGATAGGCAGAGAGGAAGGTGGAGGGGGGGGGGGAATGCAGGCTCCCTGCTGAGCAGAGAGCCCGGTATGGGGCTTGATCCCAGGACCCCAAGATCACAACATGAGGCAAAGCAGAGGCTTGACCCACTGAGCCACCCAGGCACCTCTCTAGCATAATTCTTTACAATTAGAAAGATTTTATTTGGATTAGTGTAGAAATTTTTTAAAAATCTAAAATAAATTACTTTTTATCTACAAGAGAATAAGCCAATGGCTAAAAATAACCTTTATACAACAGGAGAAACTTTTGTGGTGATGGGAATGTCCTGTATCTTGGTGGTGGTGAATCTACACATGTGATAAAGTTACACAGAACTAAGAACACACACACACAACACCAAGTGCATGTAAAACTTCAGAAATCTGAATAAAAACCAGTGGACTGTGGCAATGTCAATTTTCTGGTTGTGATACTGTCCCACAGTTTTGCAAGATGTTATCATGTCAGTAAAGTGGGAAATGGTTACACATGATCTATTTTACTTCTCACAATGGCATGTGAATCTACAATCTGAAAATTAAAAGTTTAATGGAAGTAAACCCTGCAGAAGGATAGTCACCATTACTGCATTTTCATAGCAGTGACAGTAGCCAGCAGCAAACTGCCAAGAGGAAGAAAAGCTAATGGCAGTGAATTATATAATATATTTTCCTTTCAGAATATAAAGGATATGGAACTTCACATAAAATATTAATGTGTAGGTGTTTGTTTATAAATGAGTTTTATTGACATGTCACTAACTGCTTGTTTTCTGGGTAAAAAATTTTAAGCCTAGAATAAGGAACTATATTTTCCTGTTGGAAGAATTCTTATATTTAAAACTTGCCAAACTGATTAACAGGGTGTCATTTTAGGACTATGAATACATAATTGAAAAACAAAAAGTATAAAAGAGTATATATTATACACCATCTTCATATAAAAAGGGAAATCAGAAAAAATAAATGAAACAACCTAATTTTATAAAAATAAACACAAGAAAGGTAAACCAGAAATTAACGAATTTGGTTACCTACAGGGAGTAGATAGAAAGAATGGGGCAGCGAGTGACACGTCTCTGAATATACTTTTTTGTAAAGTTTTGGCTTTTGGAACCATGTTAATGTTTTACATCGTTAAAAAAATTAAATCAGAAGCTCCTGGATGGCTCAGTCGTTAAGTGTCTGCCTTCAGCTCAGGTCATGTTCGCAGGGTCCTGGGATTGAGCCCTGCATCAGGCTCCCTGCTCAGCAGGAAGCCTGCTTCTCCCTCTCCTACTTTCCCTGCTCATATTCCCTCTCTCGCTGTGTCTCTCTCTGTCAAATAAATAAAATCTTTTAAAAAAATTAAAAAGGATGAGAGAAAAAAGATTAAAATTGAATACAAATAGAAACAAGAGAACCTAACTACTTCAGGTGAATAACTAATTCTTCAAAGAACTAACCCAAGTGATGTGGAGAAAATGGAACCATTTTTCCCATGTTTGATGGGAATACAAACTGGGGCAGCCACTGTAGAAAACGGCATGGAGGTCCCTCAGAAAGTTAAAAGTAGAACTACCCTACTATCCAGTAGTCACACCACTGGGTATTTACCCCCCAAATACAAAAACACTAATTCAAAGGGATACATGCACCTCTATGATTACTGCAGCACTATTTACAATAGCCAAATTATGGAAGCAGCCCAAGTGTCCATCAATTGATGAACTGGGTAAAGAAGATGTGATACATACACATACACATACACAAACACACTGGAATATTATTCAGCCATAAAAAAGAATGAAATCTTGCCATTTGCAACAATGTGAATGGACTTAGGTAGGTACTGTATTTCACTCGTACCTGGAATTTAAGAAATAAATGAGCAAAGAAGACAAACCAATAAGCAGATTCTTTTTTTAAAATGTTTTAAAGATTTTTAAAAATTTTGTTTGTAAAAAAAAAAAAAGTAAATAAAATTTTGTTTGTTAGAGAGAGCACTAGGGAGCACAAGCTGGGGGAGTGGCACACAGGGGAGAAGCAGGTTCCCCACTGAGCAAGGAGCCTGAGTTGGAACTTGATCCCAAGACCCTGGGATCATGACCTGAGCCAAAGGCAGACTGCTTAACTGACTGAGCCACCCAAGCATTCCCCAAGAAACAGGGGATTTTTTTTTTTAACGATTTTATTTATTTATTTGACAGAGAGAGATCACAAGTAGGCAGAGAGGCAGGCAGTGAGAGAGAGAGAGAGAGGAGGAAGCAGGCTCCCTGCTGAGCAGAGAGCTCGATGTAGGACTCGATCCCAGGACCCTGAGATCGTGACCTGAGCTGAAGTCAGCGGCTTACCACTGAGCCACCCATGCATCCTAAGAAACAGATTCTTAATGACAGAGAACAAACTGATGGTTACCAGAGGGGAGCTGTGTGTGTTTGTGTGGGGGGGAATGGGTGAAATGGGTGATGAGGATTAATGTGTACAATTATCATGCTGAATACTGAGTAATGTTTCGAATTGCTGAATCACTGTATTTTACACCTGAAACTAATATAGCGCTGTTAACTACACTGGAATTAAAATAGAAAACAATATTAAAAGAGAACTAATCCACATAGTTCTGAACATAGTAATTTGTCTATATACTATCAAATTAAAGACAAAAAAGACTGCAAACAAATCTTGAATGCTTTGCAAGCTGGTTTTTAATAGCACTATGAGTGTAGGAATTCCAAAACTATTTTGTGTAAGATTAAGCAAATATGAAAATATATTGCTGCTATTAGGAGCCAAAGATCTACTGTCTCTGAGAAAGGCTGCAAACGTGGAAAGGGGAAAGCTAGGAAAAACCCTTTATCACTATAAACCCATGAATTTTAAAAAGGCTGACTAATAGAAGGAACGATGGAGTTCAAAAATCACCACTGTATAACCACTTCAGTACTATTTGACTTTGTAAGGTTCCCGTAGTAGGTGCGCACCATTTAATTCTTTGAAGAGCTCAATAGAACAAAAAGTGGAGGAAGGGAGGATTGGTTCCCAGCCTGTTTATTTTTTTTAATTGTTTTATTTTTTAAATTTCTTTTATTTTTTAGAGAGAGAACAAGAGAGCAAGCATGGAGGGGAGGGGTAGGGGGAGAGGGAAAGAGTGAATCTCAAGCAGGCTCCATGGCCAGCATGAGGCTCTATCTCATGACCCTGAGAACATGACCTGAAGTGAAATGAAGAGTTGGACCCTAAAGGCATTGAGCTACCCAGGCAACTCCCCCTACTTGCTTGTTTGAATTGGGACATTGCTCTTCTGCTCTCTTTTTTTTTTTTTTTAATTTTATTTATTTATTTGACAGAGAGAGATCACAAGTAGACAGAGAGGCAGGCAGAGAGAGAGAGAGAGAGAGAGAGGAGGAAGCAGGCTCCCTGCTGAGCAGAGAGCCCCATGCGGGACTCGATCCCAGGACCCCGAGATCATGACCTGAGCCGAAGGCAGCGGCTTAACCCACTGAGCCACCCAGGCGCCCCGCTCTTCTGCTCTTAAACTAGGATTTACACCATCAGTTTCCCTGGTTGTCAGGCCTCTGGACTTGAACTTGAATTACACCACTGGCTTTCTTAGGTCTCAAGCTTGCAGATGGTAGATGGTAGGACTTAGCCTCTCTAATTGCATGAGTCAATTCTTCACAATCAATCTATCTCTATATATGCAAATATATATATATATATACACACACACATATATATATAAACTCATCATCAGTATTTTTAAATCATTTTTTTAAAGATTACTTATTTTAGAGAGAGAACATGTGTGCGCGTGCAAGTGGGGGGAAGGGTAAAGGTAGAGGGAGAGAGAATCTCCAGCAGACTCCCTGCTGAGCACAGAGCCCAATGGGCTTAATCCCACAACTGTGAGATTATAATCTGGGCTGAAATCAAGAGTTGGATGCTTAACCAACTGAGCCACCAAAGCATCCCAATACATTTTAATTATTAATAACAATTACATCAATGCCATTTTATTATCAACTGTTATATTTTATTAATACTATATTATTATTATATTATTACATGTATATGTCTCTGCACTTGGTTCTGTTTCTCTGGACAACCCTAACTTACACAATTTCCAAAACAAAATATAAAATGCTATATTGGGGTGCCTGGGTGGGTCAGTTCTTAGGTGTCTGCCTTTGGCTCAGGTCATGTTCCCAGAGTCCTGGGATCAAGCCCCATATTGGGCTCCCTGCTTGGCAGGAAACCTGCTTCTCCCTCTCCAGCTCCCCTGTGCTTGTGTTCCCTCTCTCACTCTATCATAAATAAATAAAATCTAAAAATAAATTAAAAAATAAAATGTTATATCATTTAAAACTGATGTATACATGTGAAGTGTTCAATTTAATTTCAGGTTTTCAAAAATCAAGGCTTTAGAATGGGTTTACAAGATAATAGAAGAAATCCAAACAAATGGAACAAATGAAGAACCCATTATTAAAGCTAGTAAAATGGCTTTATTGACTGGGATTGACTCATTATATAATGAGTGCAAAAAAAAAAATCAGCAAGCCTATTTTTATCTTTTGTAAAATATCCTGGGCTTGTCCTTAAGTTCACTAATTCTAATATCAAGTAATGGAATGATACACATAAGTAACAGGGATCTTTAGAACTAAATATTAAGAGAAATTAAATAAATACAGGCAAATCCCTAAATGATTCATAACAAGGGTTCTTGTTCCCTTGCTACTTGAAAGCTCACTGCTACAAGAGCTATTGTTAAAAATCTGGCACTGTAAGCAAATCGATGGGTTCAGAAGAATTAAGGAAGGGATAAAAGTATAAAAAGTCAGAATAGCGTAAGGGGGGCTGATTGGGCAGAAAGCAAGGTTAAGTTTTGCTTTTTTATGTGGTATTCTGTTGTCCAAAAAATTTTCCTCCTTCACTGCCTACTTTTATTCCTAAGTTTGTTATACTTCCTATAATTATATCAGAAGTTCATTTGGTTTAGCAGGTATCTGCTTTAATTTATTTAATTTTTAAAACTTAAATTCAATTAATTAACATATAGTATATTATTAGTTTCAGAGACAGAGTTCAATGATTCATCAGTTTACACAACACCCATGTATCTGCTTTCAAATATAAAATCATACGTTTCAAAATGTGTTACTTGCCACTTGCTCTCACTGTATATCCTTTTGTAAAATTTCTTTTTCTGTGTGTATACATTGCCAATTAAAAAATACACGAAATAAGTTAAACAAAAAGAGAATTCTTTCCCTTTTTGGGGAAAGATTTTTAATTTTTTTTTTTTTTTTTAGGGAGAGCATCAGTGGGAGGAGAAGCAAATCTGAAGGAGCCTCCATGCTGAAGGGAGCTCAATGCAGGGTTTCATGACCCTGAGATCATGACCTAAGCTGAAACCAGGAGTTGGATGTTTAACCAACTGAGCCACCTGGGAACCCAAAGAACGCTTTCCTCTTAATATCTGGTTGCAATGGGTTTCACTGAGGAAATGGGAACTTTGCTAGGGGAAGGAAGGAGTAGTAATTTACAACAAAAATACTTGTGGGACAGGGAAAATGAAAATATTTGGAGCTGGGGGAGCGTGGCTAGGAAAAGCATCTAGTAAAAGCAAATAAAGGAGATATGATGGTAGATGTAGGAGATGCCAAACAAAGAAATTTCTTTGTGAAACATTTCTCTTTGTCCTTGTCATACTCTAAATGGCATTCAATTTTTGCATACTTTACTCTAGACTAGTACCGATTAATACTATAGTTCAGCTACATTATGAAAAAAGAAACAGACTTCTGGGGTCATAACCACTAGTTACAACACTATTTATATGGAAAATGCATTCTGAATTCCACTTAAATGAGTAAAAAATTTTTGAAACATAACTTATAACTTATTTCTAAGTTTGGCAAAGTATATTAACTTACAACATAAAGCCATAAGCTCCCAATTTCATTTTTACCCACCCATCATATTGCATAGCACAAACACAACATAGCTGAAAGGGTCAATGAGCTGAACATAAGAACTACTTTGAAAATTTAACCCTCTCTTCTGGTTAATTCAATTTTCCAGCCTCGGTGGATAGATATAACTATTCTTCCTAGAATATACAGAAGTAGGTTTTTGTAAATACTATCTTCATTCAAGGCAGCATTGGCTGGCCAGTATGAAAATAGTTGGGTGCTGGGATATAAGCATGCTGGGTTCCTCTGGATCACTTACTCTGCTGGCTTCATTCACTGTGTTCCTAGCTCTTGAACCAGCTCTTTGTTAGGCACTATGTTCCCAGACGAGGGATTACTTTTCCATCCATATAAAATCTGAAAAGGTTGTTTTTCCCCAGATTTATCTTAAGTGGGTCTCTTATTCATGGACTGGGAAGCTGTGCTCAATGAATATTAAAATTAAGATCTCACAGGGGCACCTGAGTGGCTCAGTCAGTTGAGTGTTCAACTCTTGGTTTTCTCTTAGGTCATGATTTCACGGTCCTGAAATTGAGCCCTGCATGGGCTCTGCACTTAGTGGGGAGTTTGCTTGAGATTTTTCTCTTTCCCTCTCCCACTCCTCAGCCGACTTGCACTCTCTCTTTCTCTCAAATGAAGAAATATTTTTAAAAAGTTAAGATATCACATATCATGATCACATGAACCCTTCAAAATGCATCACAAAATATTTTACTTCTTTAAAAAAGAATATATCGACTCAGGTATAAACTATTTTTTAATTTTTGCAAATAAGTTATTTCTCTTACATTATTACTTTAAGAAATATGACTCTTTTCTTTCAAGACATGTATTTATTATTTCAAAAATAATAAACTTACTCATCATTGTCCTTTGTTGTAGATTTCTTCCTTTTGGTTAAACTGAGGTGACTCAATTTTTTCCTCTTTCCTATATACATAGAGTAAAAAGAAGAACTTAAAGTTAAGGGGGAAATTGTCAAATTTTAAATAGAATTTAGATCACGAAACTTTAGATAGAGAATAAAAAGGTAGACTAATGAAAGAGAAGTAAAGAAAAAGTATCCTAAAAGTGGCTATAGAAAAGAAAAATCACTATTATGAATAATTTTTCAATAGCTATTTTTTAAAATTTCCCAATATCCCAATACTTTATTCATAATGACTTTATGTAGAAAAAAACGAAACTTTAGAGATAAAGGATACTTTCATCAGATATTTCAATAAACAATATCATCTTAAAGTTTCCAGTTTGTATTATTTCACTCCTATTTTTTGCCTCAAAGTTAACAATGGGTTGGTGATTTTTGTTTTTTAAAGATTTTATTTGTTTATTTGACAGAGAGAGAGATTACAAGTAGGCAGAGAGGCAGGCAGAGAGAGAGGGAGAAGCAGAGAGCTCAATGCACGGCTTGATCCCAGGACCCTGGGATCATGACCTGAGTCAAAGGCAGAGGCTTAACCCACTGAGCCACCCTGGTGCCCCGGTTGGTGATATTTATATCTACAAAACAGTAAGTTTCTAGTGATGTCACAGTAAAATAAATTTGATAAATGTGCCTGACTTTAAAAGCATATTGAAAAAATGCATAATGATTTACTAAATTCTTGGAAAGATCCTGTGTGTGGGGTTGAAAGGTAAATTTGATTTTACAGCCTAGTAGAATATGATGTTTGTACTTATTAGTGGTCAAGTAGATAATTGTTTAATGAGTTCTCCATTTAGTTGTTGGTTCTACTGTACTTCATGGTACAGTATAACATACACTTCAAACATATTTGATGTATAACAAGTATTTGAGGACATATTAGCAAAAAAACAATCTTTTTTTTTTTAAGGATTTTATTTATTTATTTGACAGACAGAGAACATAAGTAGACAGAGGCAGGCAGATAGAGAGGAAGGGAAGCAGGCCCCCTGCTGAGCAGAGAGCCCGATATGGGACTCGATCCCAGGACCCTGAGATCATGACCCGAGCAGAAGGCAGCGGCCCAACCCACTGAGCCACCCAGGCGCCCAGCAAAAAAATTCTTAATATCTTACATACACTGCCTTTAATAAATGTTTATTGAGTGAATAAGCAAGCAAATAAATGAATAATTGAAACTTTTTACTACTAATGAAGTCCAAAGAAATCATTTTTTAAATGTATAGTTGGTGACAACCTCCTTACACTATGTATTATTATGTTGTTCCATTTGTTTAACAACTGGCACAGGAACTATTACTTAACTCAATGTCCTTATTCTTCACAAAGGAAAAACAGATGAAATAAATTTTATTATTTCATGTAACCCAATATACTCAAAATACTACAATTTTGACACATAATAATATAAAATTATTAGTGAGATCATTCATATTCTCTTTCTCACACTGTCTTTGATACATGGTGCATATTTTATGCTTATAGCACATCTCAGTGCAGATAAGCCACACTCCAAATGCTCTGTGTCTACATGAATTGGAAAGTATAGCTCCATGTACTACTGCAGGAGGATCCGATACTTCTAGATGAAATAACAGGAAGGCAATTTCTTTAAATTTTCAAACATAATTCATTAACATATTAATGTACTGTCTGGAACAGACTTCCCAATGCTGGTTGACACTTTTCCTTCATTTAATTTTTTTTTTAACAGAAGCTGTTTTGTTGTTTGCTTCCTTTTTAAAAAGAATTTTTTATTTTATTTATTCTTTATTATATTATAATCTTTTATTAATATATTTATATTATAATATTAATTAATTAATTAATTAATTAATTTGACAGAGAGAGAGAAATCATAAGTAGGCAGAAAGGCAGACAGAGAGAGACTGGGAAGCCGGCTCCCTGCTGAGCAGAAAGCCTGGTGCAGGCCTCAACCCCAGGACCCTGAGACCATGACCTGAGCTGACGGCAGAGGCTTAACCCACTGAGCCACCCAGGCACCCTTTTCCTTCACTTAATTTTTATTCCATTATTCTTACTTGCTCTTATTACTAGGGGAAAAGCTTACTTAATGTATATTTTCTATTCTCTGATATTTAAAATTTCACTGAGTAAGTTGGTTCAGAAACTGATGAACAATAACTTCCCTCATTGTTACTTTAGATCTTATAGATTCTCTCAAAAAAAACCCCAAAAAACAAACAAACAAAAAAACCAAAAACCAAAAAAAACCCTAAAACTGTATCATAACTAAATTAACTCAAAATAGTCTTTAATTCTAAAAAGAGAAAAAGTTATGATTTAGAGATCTTCCTAAAGTACTGGTTATCTCTCTCATTTTAACTTTTCATTATTTGACTTGTCTCTACCCTTAAATTCCAAATAGTAAGAGTTTATTTAACAAAGCATTAAAGGGAAAAACAGTAACAATATTTTATTTATGACTTTAGAGAACTCTTGAGGAAAAAAAAATTTGTTAAAATCCATCTTTCTTAAAGAAAAAAATCAAGCTGGGTATGAAATCCCCTGATACACATTAAACCTTATTTTCAGAAAATCTTTGCCTAAAGGTTAATACTAATTTCCTGAATTTTGTGCTATGCTGTCTGCATTCAATAAAGGTCCACAATTAAATGTTAAAATTCCTTTGTTCCTTTAACTTGTAATTAATTTTCACATTTTAGTACCATCAGTCAATAAAGTTAGGTGAGAAATAGTAAAAGAATGCTTTATTTGAATTTTCACCAGGTGTTCAATGCCTGCTGAAACATTTTTATTATGGTAAGGGGATTAGATATCTTATTCTATAAAATATAATCAATAGCATTAATCTCAATCTTCTTATAGAAGGACTTACATTTCTAATATACTTTTCCAATTGCTAAATAGGAGGAGTTTTATATCTCTAAGAATAACACTTGGATCAGTCAGCAGAGACTATTGGGACTCCAATATATTATTAAGAGTATTCCAGTTACTGGGGTTCCTTGGTGGTCCAGTCGGTTATAGCATCTGACTCTTGATTTTGGTTCAGGTCATGAATTCAGGGTTGTGAGATCCAGCCCTGCATTTGGCTCTGTGACTTGGGATTCTCTCACTCCCTCTCCCTCTGCCCCTCTACCCCCCTAAAAAAAGAAGAAAAAAGAAAGAGTATTCCAGTTACTAATAACTGCTTTCTTTATTTCATTTCATTCTATTAGCAATTAACATACAGTAAACAGCTGTAGATTCTATACAGACTTTTTCTTGCTAGGTTATATATAACAAATACTTGTGAATGTGATTTCCTTTAAAGACAGTTTCATAAAACACTGGTGAAATATGTACCATCGCTGAATCTGGGCTACATTCAAAATTGTATTCGGGGGCACCTGGGTGGCTCAGTAAGCCTCTGCCTTTGGCGCAGGTCATGGTCTCAAGGTCCCTGCATGGAGTCCTGCATCAGGCTCTCTGCTTAGTAGGGAGCCTGCTTCCTGCCCCCCCCCACCCCTGCTCTGCCTACCTGTCTACCTACTTGTGATCTCTGTCTGTCAAATAAATAAAATCTTAAAAAAAAAAAGAAAACTACCCTTTAACAAACAAACCAACCAAAATTGTATTTGGACTTTCTGGTAAGGCTCAGGGAGCCCCTTCTCTAACTAATGAAGATAATTTTCAACAGATCATGATGTTTAGAAATATAATCAATGATGTTAATGGTAACAGCTAACACTTAAATAGTATTTTTAGGACCAGGCACTGTTTTAAATGTTACATATATATTGAGGCACCTGGGTGGCTCAGTGGGTTAAAGCCTCTGCCTTTGGCTCGGGTCATGATCCCGGGGTCCGGGGATCGAGCCCCACGTCCGGCTCTCTGCTCAGCAGGGAGCCTGCTTCCTTTCCTCTCTCTCTGCCTCTCTGCCTCCCTGTGATTTCTGTCTGTCAAAATAAATAAAATCTTAAATGTTACATATATAAACTAATCTGCAAAACTCTGCATTGGTCACTCTTATTCCCATTTTACAGGTGAGGAAACAGAGGCACAGAATAGCCACATATCTTATCCAAGGCTCTAAACTAGTAAGTGGCAGAGTTAGGATCCGAGTCCAACATCCAACCCACTGAGCCACTCAGATACCCCGAAATCATGTTATTCTTTTAATTAACCAAATTATTACTATTAAACAAGAGTGGAGAGCAAAGAAATGCTTTAGAGGATCAATTTATGAAAAATAACAATGTTAATGGTTCTTTTTTTAAAATTCAAAATACCTTTATTGAGTCCCATGGAAGAAATGTAATATTCTTAAAATATTACCTATATTATTGAACAGAAAGGTATCAATGAGAAAATTAGAATTGCTTTTTAGCTACTAAAACATTAATATTTGAGAAGTAGAATGGTAAGTTTTAAAATCTTTCATCCGAATTAGATTGTAGACCACATTAAGAAGCATTTGGCCCATATATCTCAAACTGCTCATCATATATTTAAGCTGATAGTAATTTATCAGCTCCTTTGAAATACATATTGTTCCTTTTCCCACTTAAAAAGAAATCAGTCTTGCCAGAGGTCTACCATTTGATTAGTCTTTTCAAAGAAACTGCTTTTGATTTTGTTGCTTTTCTTTATCACTGCCTTGTTTTCTATTTAACACTTTATTTGTATTTAATATCTTTTATCTTTTACTATTTCCTTTCTTGTATTTCTTGGGATTCATTCTATTCTTTTTCCATCCTTCTGAGTTAAATGCTTGGCTTATTAGTTTTCAATCATTCTTCCTTCCTAAATATATGCATTTATAAGTATAAAATTTCCACTAAGGACTGTTTTAGTATAATTCAGTATTTAAAGTTTTCCTCTAAGTTTTTATTGTCATCATCATTCAATTCTAAATATTTTATATATTCCATTATGATTTTTCTGAACAATGAATTATTTAGAAGGTTCTAGGTTTCCAAACACATGGGCTAAAATTTTTAGAGGGCTGCCTTTTTATTATTGATTCCTAACTACACAAAATTTTGGTCAGAGAATGTGACAGCAATTTTAGTATTTTGAGACTCCAGACTGGTTATATTTTTGTAAAAGTTTTTGTAAAACACATGCTTTATCATGTGTTGGGTATTACACTTGTTTGACCACAGCTCATTAGATCACACTTGCTGGCTATGTTCAAATTGTTTATACCCTTCCTAAGTTTTATTAATTTCATCAGTTTCTGAAGGAGGTACTTTAAAATTTACTATAATTAGGGATTTGTGAGTCTCTTCTTGTACTCCTGTCCTATTTCATTATGTTTTGTTTTTGTTTTAGATGCACATAGTTTCAGGAAACTTTTTCTAGTAGTGACTCTTCCTTTCTCTCACTATGAATAGATTCATGTATTTTCAATAGAGCTTTTTTTTGTCTTCACTTCTATTTTTGTCTACATTAATATTCTTACAACAGCTATTAATTTTTTAAAGTCAATATTTGCTTTGTTTTTTTTCTATCCCTTTACATTTAATCATCCTATGTCTTTAAGCCTAAACAATAACGATATTAATAAAAACAGTATGTATTGAAAACTTACTACATGCCAGGCCATGTTCTGAGTGCTTTTTGTATATTACATTATCTAATTCTCACAACAATTCTGAGGTAGAAACTATCATTTTCCCCATTTTTACAGGCAAGTAAATAAAACACACACACACACACACACACACACACGCGCACGCACAATTATAAAGTCAGTTAACAGATATTCTTCTGCTCTCTAAAAATTATAAGAATCTTAAAACACTTTAGCTTCTTTTGCTTCCTCATCAGTATTCCATGCTATTATAGTCTATTATTTGTTTTTAACCCCATCTTAAATTGTTTGTCTTTTTTTCTATAGTCAGCAAAATTTGTAGTCACATTTTTTGTATTTGGATTTATAATTAAATTTGCCAACATGTTTGCTAATTTATTTTCTTACCATTGCTCTCTGCATTCCATTCCTTTACCTGAGGCTCAGTTTACTTCTACAAGTACATTTTTTAGTAGTCCCTTCAGGGAGTCTCTCTGAATGATAAATTCTCTCAGACTTTGTCTGAAAAAAAAAATCTTTATTTCATCTTCATTCCTAAATAAAAATATTCATCTTTGATTTTTAGTTGGTATTATTCCACTTCCTGCTGAAGTCTGTTGATATAAATGAAAAGTCTACAATCGGTCTGTCATTTCCTTGGGGGTTATATGTCTTTCCTCTGGTGGCCTTTAAAATTTTCTCTTTGTCTTTGACAATTTGCAATTTTACCATATGACTATGTGTGGATTTGTTTTTATTCATCCTGCTCATACTAAGTATGCTATTCCAATCTGGAAATTCTCATCTTTCCTTAAACTGTGAAATTGAAATTATGAAAAACTGATAGTCCTTTTATCTTAGAATACTGCTTCAGCCCATTTTCTTTATTTCCTCCTTGTGCAACTCCTATCTGACATGTATTGGAGCTTCTTAGTCTATTCAACATTTCTCTTTACCATTATATCATGGTCTCCATTTCTCTATCTCTGTGTTATCACATTGCTACAGTCTGGCTGATTTCTACAGATCTATTATCTAATTCACAAATATTCTCTTTGACTATGCAAATTTGTTGTTTATCCTTCTACTCTAATTATTAAATAATAAGTTTGATGCATCCTTCGTCTTTATTGAAAAGCATAATAGTTTGGAGAAATTTGCTTAAGGGGCAGAGGAGGGCCGCAATATAATGATAACACACACATACAAACATATATAACAAGGAAAAATATATATGATGGTAAGTAAATAAATATATTTCTCTCAAAAGTATAAACTCACTTTTTTTTTTTTAAAGATTTTTTTAATTTATTTGACAGAGAGATCACAAGCAGGCAGAGAGGCAGAGAGAAGCAGGCTCCCCGCTGAGCAGAGAGCTGGACGTGGGGCTCGATCCCAGGACCCTGAGATCATGACCTGAGCCGAAGGCAGTGGCTTAACCCACTGAGCCACCCAGGCACCCCATAAACTCACTTTTTTTTTTTATAAACTCACTTTTTAAATTAAATACATATCTCTCAAAAGTATAAACTCACTCACCCTGTTTTTGGCCCACATGGGGCCAAAAGAAGTCTAAGTAGAGAGAAGAATTAGGAACAGAGTTTTCTTTTTTTAATACGTATAAATGTATTTAAATGTAATAATAAATCTTCTATTCACATAGTACATAGTTCAAATGTACATAGAAAATACATATAAATACCTAGAGGAAGAGTATTCCAGAAGGAATACAGGCTGAGACCTGTAAATGCAATGACCTTGTGGCAGGAAGGGGTTTAACATGATTGATGAATAGCAAGAAAGTAAGAGTGGTTAAAGTAGTGTAAACATGGGAAGGGTAACAGAAAAGGAGATAGACGAGGTGGTCAGAAATTTGATGATGTATGGCCTTAGAAGTTATGATTAGGTTTTGAATTATATCCCAAGTGTGATGGGAAGTGGATTGCACTTAAAATGCCCTTGAAAATGCTATTTAAATAAAAGTACTTATTTAAGTGGCATCTTATGTTTTGTACAATATTTAAAAACTGAGAATTGTTAATAGAAATTATGAGATCATAACTTAAATTATGATCTCATGGAACTTACATGGAACTTTTACTTTATGACTCAGGATTTCTTATTTCTAAAACATGTATAACATATTAGGACAAGCAATGTAATGATTACAAATGACATAATGTGATATAAGATCCTAGAGAAGTCTATGTTGAGACTTTTTATATATATATATATATATATATATCAAAGAGTATATGAAACATATATATGTGTACAGTTTAATGAATCAGTGTAACCACTATTTAAGTTAAAAAATAGAATATTACCAGTACCTCAGGAACACTTGCTATATGACTTTTTAAAAAAGAGCTTACTTAGTACTATAATCTGTGATAATTATCCACTTAAATGTCAACCAGGATCATGTGACCAATCTTTTTATGGGCAAAAGGAATGTTCCCTTAAGTCCATATTTAATTTCAATATGGAAATTGAGTATGTACACTTAAAATCTATTCATATTTCAGTATAGAGATGTGCCATCTCTAAGGCACTAATTTTTAATTTTAAACAAAAGATAAATTAAGTGTATTAAAAACAGATAGAGCTTGAAGAAAATGTATACATCTTCATACATTTTTGTGAAAGCAAACCTAATAGTAATAGCTTTAAGATAAAAAGCACTAGGTTTAAGTAAAATAAAAGTCAATCAAAAGTTTAAGATCTCATTATAGGTTTCATTACAACAAATTAGGTAAAATGAGACTTCTTTGTTTCTGTGTAGCTTCTAGTATATTCTTAGCACTCAATA
This sequence comes from Mustela putorius furo, assembly GCF_011764305.1. Lineage (NCBI taxonomy): Eukaryota > Metazoa > Chordata > Mammalia > Carnivora > Mustelidae > Mustela > Mustela putorius. The sequence continues at coordinate 51,530,036 of NW_025422005.1, forward strand.
AATGTTAAACAATAAAATATGAATTAGGCTAATCACAGCACATCTAAAATATATTTTATTAAATTTGAGCCTACTTAGAATTTTATATTATAGAAACCTGACATGTTGCTGATTCATGACCTTTTATAATATTAAAAATTAAGTCTATGAAATCTACAATCATATATCTTTTAAATAAATATTTTAGCAATAAACTATGAGAGAACAGAAATATGCATGGTCAAAATTAAACTAAATATTTTAAAATAAACAATTTCATAATAAAATTAGGTTATTCTCTAGTGGAAAACCCTACAAATTTTTTTGCAAATGCATTTAAGATAGTAAAGGAAAAGAAGGGAATGAAATATAATAAATAAAAGCAAGCTATATAAAGATAAACGAAATGTGGATAAAACTAAATGGACAACATGAATAAAAATAACATTTATAAGTATCTCTCTTAAACTGTAGTGCAGCAGTACCTGAATTATATGCCCTTTAATTTATGCACATGATGGATAGCTTGTTAAGGGGTATATCTGTAACCACTATAATTGATAGTAGCTGAAGGCAGTCAGACCATAATTTCTATTTAATGGATGGGATAGTAATGGAACAAAGTCTGCAGTAGCATTTTAAAATAAATGCCTAGAAAGTTTACATTTATGTCCAAAATCATACCTATATATTCTAGACTTCTTTATGTTGAATTCCTTAAGAAAAAAACAGTTGCAGCAAGACCCATATATTATTAAATAAAAATTCTGATTTAACCAGTAACTAGAAAAATATGACAATAAATGGAAAAGAATGTTCAACTAACCATTTGATGGTTCATTTTTGTGCTCTTGTTCTATAGAGCTTGCAGGAGAAGCAAATGGGCTCATTTGACAAGTTCCAGTTGTTGGAGAGTAAGTTATAATACTTTTCTTCCTTGTGATTTTTGAAGAATCGAATGACTGAAAATAAATATTAATTTGAGACAAAAATACTTATGTTTAGTTCTTTGAGAATGCCTTTTAAAACTTGTAAAATTCAAACCAGCATTATTATCCTTGCTCTTTCTTTTCAGAATTTAAATACACTCAATTATCATTTCCAAAATGAACACTATTCTTAAAGTTCTGTAGATATTTCAGGTCTCCATACTGACTAGAGCATCTCAATTAGGTTATTTGTGAAAATTTAATATTAAAGGTTTACTACCTTCTGAGATGGTATTTCCAAACAGTTTAGAGATGACTGACTCTTCCAGTTACATCCTGAGTTGAGCTGTCTGCTGAACCTGAGGTATAATTATGGGCTGGGCCAGGGAAACTCTCAGAAGTACTGGTAGTAAAACCCACCACAAGGAAATCCTAGGAGGGGTAAGTGCTTTCTTAAACCTTCACAAAGTTGCTCTGACATGGTGACTTGTCTTAAGAATAAGCAAAATAATGTTGGGGCACCTGGGTGGCTCAGTGGGTTAAGCCTCTGCCTTAAACTCAGGTCATGATCTCAGGGTCCTGGGATCGAGCCCTGCACTGGGCTCTCTGCTCAGCAGGGAGTCTGCTTCCCCACCCCTCTCTGCCTGCCTCTCTGCCTACTTGTGATCTCTCTCTCTCTGTCATATAAATAAATAAAATCTTTACAAAAAATAATCAAAATAATGTTCAAACAATTGAGTATTAACATTTAAGGCCCTTGGGACGCCTGGGTGGCTCAGTTGGTTGGGCAGCTGCCTTCGGCTCAGGTCATGATCCCAGCGTCTTGGGATCGAGTCCCACATCGGGCTCCTTGCTCCACGGGGAGCCTGCTTCTCCCTCTGACTCTGCCTGCCTCTCTGCCTGTCCTCACTCTTGCTCTCTCTCTCTCTCTGACAAATAAATAAATAAAATCTTTAAAAAAAAAAAAAAACAAAAAAACCATTTAAGGCCCTTGAGAATTCGGCCTATCCTATAGGATATCCTTCTATCCTCTCCTCTGTTCCTTACACACCTTGTGCATACCTCTCATTGGAGACTATCGACTCCATAAGATTACAAATTATTTTAATAATCTTTTACATTTCTGTCTGCCCCATTAAAATCTGAATTCCTAAAAATAAATATTTCTTCATCTTTGTGGTCTAGAACTCAAAAATCTGTAATGAATGAATGATGTAAAAGGAATAGTCCAATAACTTTGGCCAAGCCACTCTGAATTCATTCATTTGTTCATTAGTTCATTCTTCCAATATGAAATGACACCCATATCCCAGCCACTTAGATTAAACACATTCGGGCCACAGCTCATTCTGTGATCCTAGGCTGGAATGTCCTTTCTTATCTTCCCCAGGATGAAATTGTTCTTCAGTTTAGGTCCCCATTTATGATCCACTTCCTCCAAACATCCATTATCACACTATTAATTTCTTGTTCTTCTAAATTCCTTTTAAACTCTTTTCTGTAATGCTTACTAATCACCCAGAGCTTGCTAACTAATGTGTACAAAGAAAGAGAAAAAATTATTCTGGCCTCATGAACAGCAGAGAAGTGTCCAAACAGTAGTAGAGGTCTTAACTACCTAACAGTAGTATAGGTGCTACAAGAATTGAGAGGAAAGGAAAATCAAAGTGGGCTGCAGTAATTTTACAGAAGGATTTTTTTTAAAGATTTTATTTATTTATTTGATAGAGAGACAGTGAGAGAGAGCGTGAACAAGGAGAAGGTCAGAGGGAGAAGCAGACTCCCCATGGAGCTGGGAGCCCAATGCAGGACTCGATCCCGGGGCTCCAGGATCATGACCTGAGCTGAAGGCAGTCGTCCAGCCAACTGAGCCACCCAGGCACCCTTACAGAAGGATTCTTGTGAGGAGGAAAGATGAGGCTTAGATAAGCAAAAATGAAAGGTATGAAAAACCTGAAATCTAGAAGTGCTACAGATGGCATAGACTGGATTTAGGGGATTAAAAAAGGTCTGAAGGTTATGATGTTACTAACATTGTAGAATTAAACTTATTTTGGTAGCTGACTTGAAATAGTTATATAATTCTCCATTGTCAATGATTCTTGATATCTAAGACATCTTGGCAAAAATAGTGGCTGTGTCACCTTTTTCAATAATCTTGGTATTATTTCCAGTATCTATAGCATCAATTTTTTTTTTTACAGTTAAGGTTTTAAATGATAAATACTTTTCCATATTGGGGAACCAGAAGGCTTTCCATTCTTTATTTTATGTATCCACGGTAGCCACAAATGTAACCAATATCTTTTTTAAAAATCAAACTATAATATCAAGTTATAACTCTAAAGCAATCTTTATTGTAGGGTGAAAAGATTTTTAAGTCTCTTTATCAGATGTTTATTATTACCTCTCCATCTTGAGTTTTCACCTGTTTGTATGTATTTAGTCATAAACTATGACATTTATCCAATCCTACCCTACCTTTCCAAGAATTTATTGCCCAGAACTATTTCACTGTATATGTACAAGAAATGGAAGTCACTACACTAATGTACATTTATGTCAATCTGTTTTCCTATTTTATCAAAAAATTTTTTCCAATTGCCAAATATCTAAACATTACCTATAGATCATACATTTCTCCTTGAAAACCATTTTCTAGCTTTCATAAAATAAGTCTGTGTGTGTTTGTGTGTGTGTGTGTGGTATTTTTTCCCCCATATCTTAAAATACTTAAACTTTTTGGGTCGGGGAGTGGGGGGAGAGGAGGGGAAAAATCCCAAGACTTCTCTGCTGCTTTCTTTTTTAGGCCATTTGTGTTAGTTAAGAGGAAAAATGTCTGTCTACAATTATTATACAAAGAGGGAAAAATGAAATTCTACCTTCCCTTACTATCCCACTAAATGTTCTTCAGTAATTAACACATTCTTATATACCTGACTGCTGATATATGCAAAGGCATAATCTTACTTCTCTAAGATTTTTTTTCCCCCTCAAAAGTTTTGTCCAGGTCCTCTAACTTTAAAACCCAGAAGATGCTTAAAAGTGATCCCAGAACCCATCTAACCTATACCAGGAACAGTCAAGATTGGGATTTCAGAGAAGACAGCTACAAATTGAGAAGTCTAGCATTCTTTCCACTCTGCAATGAAGAGTGCTAGCTATCAGATCCTTTAAAAAACAGTGGAAGAGAAAGTGAGCAGACTAGATTTGGCTAGAGAAGGAAAGGAATTAAGGATGTGAATAAAATATTAGGAAAAGAAATCAGTAAGTCATAATTCTATAATAATAATTTATAACTGCTTATAATATTCAGTGACTCCTTAGAGATAGTTAATGTGACTATTAAAAAAGATGCTATGATCAGCCCAAATACCACCATACTTTTTGTAAAGTGGTCAAATTTTGTATATTAGCAAAACTAAAATTTGGGCATTGATTTTTCTGTCTAAAAAAAAAGAAATGAATGTTCGCTTCATAATTTCAACTATAGATGACATTCTCCTTCAATATCTTTCACAAATTGTAGCTTGCTTTGTCACTTTGTCTAAAGCATATTCTACCAAAAAGATGCCTCTATTGCGTTGATTTTTACCTATTATAAAGTTTAGAAAGTACCAATTAAGGGTTCTTTTGGGATGAAATATGATGGAAAGGTTGTGCTATTATTATTATGAAGTACTACCCTATGCTATCAGTGAAATATTTAAAACACAGGTACTATAGATATTTGGGTAACCAGAAACAAAAGAAAAATTAGGGCATTAAAGGGAGATAATTTTTCATAACCTTACACTGGTTAATTAGGTCATTGGAATGTCTTACCTAAGACATTATTATAAATTATTAATACTATTATAGAGTTTATATTTAAATATTCTAAATATTAGCTGTCTTGGGTTCCTTTCACAGTTTGGGCCTAGGGTTCTCAGAACAGTCCTAGGGACCAACTAACTTCTTATCAGCTACCATGATTATCATTCTTTTTTTTTTTTTTTTTAAGATTTTACTTATTTATTAGACAGGTAGAGATCACAAGTAGGCAGAGAGGCAGGCAGAGAGGAGGAAGCAGGTTCCCTGCTGAGCAGAGAGCCCGATATGGGGCTCGATCCCAGGACCCTGGGATCATGACCTGAGCCGAAGGCAGCGGCTTTAACCCACTGAGCCACCCAGGCGCCCCATGATTATCATTCTTAATGGTTCTAATAATGTGGGGTTTCATTGTTATTTGTTATAATAGCTATGGGCGCAAAAGCATTGTGCACTAATCTCAGTGATCTACAGAGATGGCAGAGAAAGAATATAACCAACATATTAGATCTATGGTGATAGAAATGTTTTATTTATTTTTTTTAAAGATTTAATTTATTTATTTGACAGAGATCACAAGTAGGCAGAGATGCAGGCAGAGAGGAGGATGCAGGCTCCCTGCCTAGCAGAGAGCCCAACGCGGGGCTTGATCCCAGGACCCTGAGATCACGACCTGAGCCGAAAGCAGAGGCTTTCACCCACTGAGCCACCCAGGCGCCCCGAAACATTCTATTTCTTGATTGGGTGTTTGATACACAGAGGTATACACTTGTTAAAACTCATTGGATTGTACACTCAAGATCTGTGGATTTTATAATATATAAATTTTACTTTGATAAAAAAATTTTAATAGAAAAATAAAAGAAACATTGGCTTACAAAGTTGATACATTGATAGTTTCTATTTATATTCATTATTGTTCCACAATTTAAAAATATTAAAATATTTTTTAAAAGATGTATTGGGGCACCTGGGTGGCTTGGTGGGTTAGGCCTCTGCCTTTGGCTCAGGTCATGGTCTTGTGGTCCTGGGATCAAGCCCCACGTTGGGCACCTCTGCTCAGCAGGGAGCCTACTTCCCCCTCTCCCTCTGCCTGCCTCTCTGCCTACTTGTGATCTCTCTCTCTCTCTCTCTCTGTCAAATAAATAAATAAAATCTTTAAAAATAAAAAGATTTATTTATTTATTTTTTGGCAGGGGGAGGAAAGGCAGAGAGAGAGAGAGAGAATTTTTAACTAGATGCCATACTGAGTGCAGAGCCCAATGCAAACCTCAATCCCACAACCCTGAGATTATGATCTGAGCTGAAACTAAGAGTTGGACACTTAACTGACTGTGCCATACAGGTGCACCTAAAATATGAATATTAAAGTTAACATTATTCTGCAACTATCCTGTATGTAACTCCTGAGATTTTAATGAAATATATTCATGGATGTTTCCCACCATTCCTTCATATATCCTCATGTTTCTCAGAATATAAAGTAAGTTCCAGCTCAAATATATTTTTGTCTGTTTATTTTTTAATTTTTTAAAAAAGATTTTATTTATTTGACAAACAGAGATCACAAGTAGGCAGAGAGGCAGGCAGAGAGAGAGAAAGGGGCTCGATCCCAGGACCTGGAGATCATGACCTGAGCCAAAGGCAGAGGCTTAACCCACTGAGCCACCCAGGCGCCCCTTGTCTGTTTATTAAAGTATAATTTACATACATTAAAATGGTCAGCTTGAGGAGATCTGACAACTGTATACTCTGATGCAACTACCACACAAGATATAGAACATTTCAACCATTTCAGGTTTTCTTGTACACCCTTCTACTCAATTTCCATTTTCTAGTTCATAGGCAACTGCTTCCTAATTCCTATAATCATTGATACCTCTACCTATTCTTGGACTTCATATAAATTAAGAATGTAACTTTTGGTTTGGTTTGTTTTTAAGATCATCTACATTATTGCATGTGGTAGTAGTGTGTTCCTTTTTATTGCTGAATAGTGCTCCTTTGTATAAATATACCAGAATTTATTTTTCCACTTTCTGATTAGGAGACATTTGGATTACTTCCAGTTTGGGCTATTATGAATTAAGTTGCTAAAAACATTCTTGTATATGTTGGGGCCCCTGGGTGGCTCAGTCAGTTAAGCCTGGTAATTTCAGCTCAGGTCATGATCTCATGACTCATGAGATCCAGCCCAGGTAGGGCTCCATGCACTCAAATGGAAGTCAGCTTGAGATTCTCTCCCTCCCCTTTCCCCCCACTCACATGCATGCTTTCTCTCTCTAGGATAAATATATCTTTAAGAAAAAAAGAAAATCTTGGGCGCCAGGGTGGCTCAGTGGGTTAAAACCTCTGCCTTCAGCTCAGGTCATGATCCTGGGGTCCTGGGATCAAGTCCCACATCGGGTTCTCTGCTCCACAGGGAGCCTGCTTCCTCCTCTCTCTCTGCCTGCCTCTCTGCCTACTTGTGATCTCTGTCAAATAAATAAATAAAGTATTTTTAAAAATTAAAAAAAAAAAAAACAACTAAATAAAAGCTGGAATTCTCCAAAGCATGTGTCATTTTATTTATTTATTTATTTTCAAAGATTCCATCCATTTATTTGACAGAGAGAAGCCACAAGTAGATGGAGAGGCATGCAGAGAGAGAGAGAGAGGGAAGCAGGCTCCCCGCTGAGCAGAGAGCCCGATGTGGGGCTCGATCCCAGGGTCCTGGGACCATGACCTGAGCCGAAGGCAGAGGCCTAACCCACTGAGCCACCCAGGCGCCCCGCATGTGTCATTTTAAATTCCCATCAGTAAAAGAGAGTTCCAGCTGCTCGACATCCTTATCAGTCTTTAGCACTGTTTTAGTTATTCTCATGTTTGTTTGCTTTTTTAAAAGATTTTTATTTATTTATTTATTTATTTGAGAGGAAGAACATGAGTTGGTGGGAGGGGCAGGGAGAGAAAGAAAAGCAGCACACTCGCCACTGAATGGGGAGCCCGAAGTGGGGCTTAACCCCAAACCATGACCTGAGTCTAAGGCAAATGCTTAACCAAATGAGCCACCCAGATGCTCCCCCCCCCTTTTTTTTAAGCGATCTCTACTCCCAACATAGGCCTCAATCTCAGGACCTTGAGATCAAGAGTTGCAAGTTCTACAACTCGAAGCAGTCAGGTTCCTCTAGTGTTGTTTTTTAAAAGCCATTCTGTTTTGTTATTTAGCTCTTCTAGTGGGCGGGAGTGGTAACCATTTGTGGGTTTCATTTGTATTTCCAATGATAAATGATGTTGAACACTTTTTCATATGCTTTTTCATATTCATAACACTTTTTCATATTCATTTAAATTTTTTTTGTGACATGTTGGTTCAAGTTTTTGTACATTTTATTGTACTTTTTATTGTTAATTTATATATTATAGATACAAGTCTTTTGCCAGATAGATGTATGACAAATATTTTCTTCTTAATCCCTGGTTTGCCTATTCATTTTCTTTTTCTTTCTTTTTTTTTTTTAAATTTTATTTATTTATTTGACAGAGAGAGACACAGCAAGAGAGGGAACACAAGCAGGGGGAGGGAAGAGGGAGAAGCAGGCTTCCCGCTGAGCAGGGAGGCTGATGCAGGGCTCAATCCCAGGATCCTGGGATCATGACTTGAGCTGAAGGCAGACACTTAACAACTGAGCCACCCAGGCACTCCGGCTACTCATTTTCCTAATGGTGGCTTTTGAAGAGCAAAAATTTTTAGTTTTGATAAAGTCTACCTTATTAACTTTATCTTCTGTAGTTAGTACTTTTTCTGTTGTATGAAATTTTGTCAAATTTAGGTCTCAAAGATAACTTCTTGTATTTCCTTCTAGAAGCCTGATGCTTTTAACTTTTACTTTATGCTTATGATTTTGTGTATCAAGTGAGATAAAGATGAAGATTATTTTTTTCCATAGGGATATTTAAAAAACTTTGTTCTTACTGAATCAACCCAATATTTCAAAACATTTCAGGGGCACCTGAATGGCTCAGTTGGTTAGGTGTCTAACTCTTGATTTCAGCTCAGGTTATAATCCCAGAGTCATGGGATCAAGACCCACGCTGGGCTCCTTGCTCAGTGGAGAGTCTTCCTGGGATTCTCTCTCCCTCTCCATTTGTCCCCACCAAGTAAATAAATAAATCTTTTTAATAAATAAATCTTTTAAAAAAATTTAATAAATTTAGTCAACTGTAAAGATAATATGAACCAAAAAGTTTTAGAAACTAGATTTTGCCAAATAGAATGAAGATTCATAAAGGACTAAAGGATAAACACTTTAGGTACGCTAAAGGAAAAGCAGCTATGTTAATGGAAGGCAGCCTGGGCTCATATAATAGTTTAGCTGTGTCTTAGCTGTGCTATTGTGGATATACCACTTACTCTGAATTTTAGTTTCCTCACTCAATCTAGCATATCCCTGGAATATTAATGCCTATGTGACATGGAGGGTTTCCAGAGCTTGAAGGAAGGAGGGCAAGGCAGTGGAGTTCACCTTTAAGATGTCTTCCAAGGGCCTAGAATCTCTCTGTGTCCCCAGACTTGGTGAGGTATTCAGTATTGGGAAGTGAGAGGTGGCCGAAAGAGAACATGCAGAAGCAAAGATGCAAATGAGACTGGTGCTACAACTGGATGTCTAGACCATCTAGCTAAGGGATGCATACTGCTCCAGTCCAAGAAGTGCCACTTCTATCAGAGCATCGGCCAGATGATGGCCTCATATCCAATGAAAGCCCAGCAGGCCCCAACTTCACAGAGAAAGCCAGCTTACTTTCAGGAGAAGGATGAGATTCATCTACTTGCCCTCCTCCCAGAGGCACAGAATGTAGCCATGGTGGGTAAGTGATTTGCAATCAGAAAAGTTCAAGGAACACGAAGAAAATAGTAGAAAAAGCAGGATAGATAGGGTCAGTATAGGCAGCTAGTACTGCCAATTTCTTGGGCCAGGATCCACAGCATCACCTCCTTTTCCCTCTTGGTGAGGGGAAGGAGTGAGGCAAAGGAACTCACAACACTGTTATTCAAACAATGGCTTTCATGGAAAATCTCCCTAGAACTTGAACACTTTATCTGCAACTCTACTTCCACAATCTAAAGCTTTTGAAAGTGGCATGGATAGGGATGCTGTTTTGAGAGAATACATGTGAAAAGTATATGTTCTGCTGTTGTTGGGTGAATTATTAATGTTAAGATGGCAAATTCTCAAAGTTGATCTGTAATCCCTGTCAAAATTCCAAATGGGTGTTTTTCAGAAATGGACAAGATGATCTTAAAATTCCTATGAAATTGCAACAGATGTAAAATAGCAGAAGCAATTTTGAAAAGGAACAACAAAAAGAGGGTTCACGTTTTCTGATTTCAAATTTACAGTAATTATAACTTTATTTTGAAAACTTAATTAAGACAGTGTGGTAGTGGGGCACCTGGGTGGCTCAGTGGGTTAAAGCCTCTGCCTTTAGCTCAGGTCATGATCTCAGGGTCCTGGGATTGAGCCCCGCATCGGGCTCTCTGCTCAGCAGGGAGCCTGCTTCCTCCTCTCTCTCTCCCTGCCTCTCTGACGACTTGTGATCTCTCTGACTCTGTCAAATAAATAAATAAAATCTTTAAAAAAAAAAAGTGTGGTAGTGACATAAAGACAGTCAGGGATGAATGGAGTAACTTGAGAGTGCAGAAATAAATCCTTACATTTATAGCTCATTGATTTTCGACAAAGGTATCAACACCATTCAATGGCGGAAAGAAGATCTTTTCAACAAATACTGCTAGGACAACTGAATATACATGCCCCTACTCTCATATCATGTGCAAAATTAACTCGATTAGGTAATAGTTTCTTAGATGTGACACCAGAAGTACATGCAACCAAAGAAGAAGTAAATTGAACTTCACCAAAATTTAAAACTTCTGTGCATTGAAGGAATGCTACCAAGAAAGTAAAAAGACAACCCAGAGAACCCGTGATTAGGTGACAGTATTCAGAATACACAAAAGTAAAAGCACAAAATCCTATTTTAAAAAGGGTATCTAATTTGAGTAGATATTTCTCCAGAGAAAATATATAGATGGCCAATAAGCATGTAAAAAAATGCTCAATATCATTAAAAAATGCTTAAAACCACAATGAGATACTGCTCCATACTTATCAGGATGGCTAGAATCAAAGAGTCAGATAATAGCAAAGAGGATCTGGAGAAACTGGAACCCTCCTCATTCACTGGTAGTGGGAATGTAAAATGGTGCACCTGTAGAAAAGAGTTTGACAGTTTTTCAAGAAGGATGGAATTCTCATGTAAGTCAGCAATTCCACCCCTAAATATCTAAAGAAAACTGAAATACGATTCATCTATAAAAAGGAGTGAAGTACTGTTACAAACAACAAGATGATGAAACGTGAAAATGTTATGAAAGCAGTCAGTCACAGAAGGCCACAATATTGTAGGACTCCATTTACGTGAAATGTCCAGGATGAGCAAATCCATAGAGACAGCAAGTAAATTAGTTGCCAGGGGATGAGAAGAGGAGGAAGTTAGCACCACTTAACTGCTAAGAGAGGGGTGCCTGGGTAGTTCAGTCATTCTGCCCTTGGTTCCAGTTGTGAACCCAGGTCCCTGGGATTGAGCCCCACATCAGGCTTCCTGCTCAGTGGGAAGCCTGCTTCTCCCTCTCCTACTCCCACTCCCCCTGTTCATGTTCCCTTTCTCGCCCTGTCTCTCTCTGTCAAATAAATAAATAAAGTCTTAAAAAAAAAAAACCAACATAAAACGCTAAGAGATACAGGATTTTTGGCAGGAGGGGGTGATAAAAATGTTCTGGAATCAGATAGTGGTGAAGGTTGTTCAACATAGTGAGTATACTATAAACTACTGGTGTATACTTCAAAATGATGAATGTTATATGAATTATATATCAATAAAAATTCCTGAAATAAAAAAAAGAGAACTATTAGAAAGTATATGAGATAATTAGAAGATATAAACAAAGACTGTCCATTTGATGGTGAAGGAATTATCAATTCTGAGAAATACGATAATACTATTATAGTTTTTTAAAAAGTCTTTCTCTTTGGGGCGCCTGGGTGGCTCAGTCATTAAGTGTCTGCCTTCAGCTCAGAGCATGATCCTAGGGTCCTGGGATCGAGCCCCGCATTGGGATCCTTGCTCTGAGGGAAGCCTGCTTCTCCCTCTCTCATTCATCCTGCTTGTGTTTCCTCTCTTGCTGTGTCTCTGTCAAATAAATAAATAAAATCTTAAAAAATAAAGTTTTCTCTTTTAAAAATAATCATTGAAGTATTTATGGATGATATGGATGATATTTCAGATTTGTTTCAAAATAATCTAGTATGGGGTACTAAAGTATATAAGGGAGTATAAGTGAAATAAGTAGGCTTGTGTTAAGAATTATCAAAGCTTGCTTATTAACAGGTAGTACATTACCTTTGTCTCTGTTTGAAATTCTTAATAATAAAAAGTTTTAAAAAACACTATTTTGTAACTATAGTGAAATAAAGGATCTAGGAAATAATCATCAATGAAAAAAAAAACCACTCAAGAAAGATTAATGGGAATTTTATTATGGGTTAATCAAGGTGATTAATACCCGAACCAAAAATCAGATCATTTTGTGCTCTTGAGGGGATGTGATAGGAACTATACACACTATCTATGAGGTATGTTTATCAAAAAGTTGAATGAGAATCTAATCAAGCCTCTAACTTTATCAGTTTCATAGCAAATCTGAAGAACAGAGAAATCATTTGAAGGACACCACAAGAACTAATCAATGAACTCCTGAATATGAAATACGCTTACAAAACAAATACCTGTTTTCTCAAAAAATAAATTATAAAAAAAGGGTAAAACTTAACTAGATTTAAAAAGACTTAGGATATATATAAATAAGTATTATAATGTATAAGCCTGTTTTAATCCTGATTTTAATAAGCCAACTATAAAAGGATATTTTGAAACAACCATAGAAATGTGAATATGGACTGTGTAGAAGATATTATTATGGAATTAGTATTAATTTTATAAGGATGATAATGGCACTGTGGTTATGAAAAAAGTCATTATCTGTTAGAAATACATACTGAAGAATTTTCTGATGAAATGACATGTCTGGGTCCTGTAAAACATGCCAGGAAAAAAAATACACAGATACACACACATATGTACATATACATATATGCATACGAAACAAAATTAACAAAATGTTAATAATCGTTGAACACAGAAGTTCATTGTATTATTCTATTTTATGTTTGAAAATTTCTGTAATAAAAGGGGAAGGAAGGGAAGGAGAGGGAGGGAAGGAGAGAGGAAAGTAGATTTGAACCAAATCAGTAAGTAGGACTGCAGAATGAGAGCTATAAAATTTTCCAATGTCCTGAAATTCAAAGTTCTTTCTAATTTCAGGAGGTGGCAGAAGTCTTGTCCCAGAGAGATAAGACAAGTTTAGGCCCTAGGAATAGTCAGAAGTGTCCTACCAATAGTAAGGGAGTAATCTAGCCTGGGCATCCATGCCTAAATTAGCAACCTCCCCAACCTTCCCCAATTTGCACTGCTATTCCTTCTAGCAGCAAGCCTACTGAATTGGCCTTGGTAGGAAGAATGGTCCTTCCCTTCCTACCTGTAGCATCTGCTTCTTCCATTTCTTCTCTGAGGTGGCCTGAACAAAATTATGTACATGATTAGGTAGCTAGCTATCCCTATAAATTCATCTGAGTTGCCACTGGCAGCAGTTTGTAATAAATAATTCAGCTTCATTTCTAAAAATTCTTCTAGAAACAGTATTTGGATGACAATGACTTGAGCAGCTAAAATATTGTAGGTGATGAAAAACTAGAACATTCTTTTAACTCCTCACCACCCCCCAACAATGTGGGAGGTTCAGCAAATGATGGTACTTGTAGTATATATTCCAGATATTAAAGGAAGGTCACAATATCATAGCTGTTTTCTCCATTAGGAGACTCCTAAAGAAAATGATTTTTGCAGACTTTCCCTAACATCATGCAACATTTATCTCTATGAAGGTCTGTAGATGCTTTGGGAACACTGGTATTTGGGAGCTTAGAACGTCTCTGAGAGGAAAGAGCAGCAGATGAGAATGAATAGGTTCCACTTTAACCAACTGGAATATAAGGGCCATCTCCTTTCTGTGGATATCGGTCTTCTTCCTTCAGTATCATACTGGTAAGGCAAAATGACCTTAGAGTTACTACTAGTTCCTCTGCAGTTTTACAGCAATTAGGTACTCTTAGAATTATAGGTATATCTTGAATGTCTGATTTTTCTTTGCATGGGCTAAGTTGTTACTTGAGTAGATGGAAGCATAAATGTAGTGAAGGAGAGAATCCTAGACTAAACACCAGAACAAAAGCTGCCAGCTCTAAGATATGAATATAGAGCTGCCAACAAACGATGAGGCAAGAATACAAAGGCAGAAATTACCAGAAATAGGGCACCTGGGTGGCTCAGTCGTTAAGCATCTGCCTTCAGCTCAGGTCATGATCCCAGGGTCCTGGGATCGAGCCCATCAGGCTCTCTGCTCAGCAGGGAGCCTGCTTCCCCCTTCTCTCTCTGCCTACTTGTGATCTCTCTCTCTGTCAAATAAATAAATAAAATCTTAAAAAAAAAAAAAAAGAAATTACCAGAAATAGGTCAGAATATAGAAGAGAAATGTTGAAGAAAGACCCAGGCTAGATGCTAGGAACCTGCAATTAGCAGGGAATGGCCATGTGATACCAAGCTAAGTCAAGCTAAGTCTCCTTGATTTAAAGGTACAGAATTGGGCCAAACATAACAATGTATTTTTCTATTACAGAATATTAGCTGTGGCACTGGCAACCTTGACATATCCTAATCTGAAGTAAAAATGTATTGAAAGCTTGCCATGATGACAATTGTACTTCAAGAAGAGGATGAATTCCTAAATGGCCAGTCTCTGCTATTCAAATAATGTTACCATCTCCCAAAGAACAGTTTGAGGGCAGGAAAGAACAATATTTCATTTTAAGCTGGGCTACTCATCTACCAAAATACCATTCTGACCAAAGAAACAGATGTAGAATTACAGTCACAGCTGCATTCTGTGTAGAACAAGTTGGATAATGGTACTCTAAATTGCTAATTACACTGCTAATGATTTTTTTAGTGGCATTGCATTATTTTCCCACTTTTGTTTAAATTTTTTTAAAAAAGCATCTTGGAAGTTTTAAAAATGGTAAATTGTTAAATATCAGTGAGTCGTCCAAAGTGAAATTCCATATAACATCCATTTCTTGAAATGGCATTCTCATATGGGATTTTGTAAGAGTGCCATTTATTGACTAGCTATTTGTTTTAATTTACTTTCTCATCAATTTACTTGCATTTAAGATTAAGTAGCTCAATATTAGTATTTGTATCTAGCTCCACAATTGGTATGAAAAGATAATAAACCAACATATGTCATGATATGTTGGCACTGGGAATGTACTATGACTAGATTTACAAAAAGTAATAGCAACAGTACATTTTTATTTTTATTGTGACAACCATGGTGAAATTTATTACACTGTTAATATTTTATTGTTTAATTATGCCAGAATAGCTTAGGGAGGTAATTACATTTTTGATATAAAAGTGCTGTTAATGTTGTTATTTCAATTTAGCAGATTATAGAATACAGATTAAAGCACTGCCATTGTTCCATATTGTTTCTTGTGCATTTAAGTGGCAGAATAATTTTTCCATAAATAGTAAATTCATTTCTACTGAATTATTTTATTAAGGTTTCTAAATAATTTGCCTCTTAAGTGAAAACCTTAATCTGGCCAGGAATTTCCATATATTCGATTTATAAATAATATTTTATATAGAAAATGGTGTACCAATCACAATAATGTCACAGTGTTTTTTGAAAATTTTTCTATTTCTTAAGGTAAATTTCCTGTAAATTAAATTTCCCATAAATTAAAAATACATTCTTCTTATGCAATTACAAATTCACAAGTAAATACTTACATTTGCTTCTAACAGATGATCCAATTTCAGCGATCTCTTAACACTGCCAACAAAATATTTAAAGAAATCTTAGGTTTATATGCTTTAAGTAGCCAAATATTTGAGAGTAATAAATATAAACAAAGATTCTGAGTTGCTTTTGCCAATGAAAGCAGAATACCATATGAAGAGAGCAATTTTCATGACGATGAAACTGGATTTTTTAATAGCATATTTCAATATGGAATAATTAAATATTCAAGTGGATTTTTATATACGGTTTCATATACATTCACTATTGTATAATTCAAGCATTAAAGTCATATTATGAAATAATCTTAGTAAAAATGAATATATTTGTGTTTTAAAATAACACTATTGAAAAATTAAGCATAAAGACCAAACAATTTATACAACTTAATGGAAATGTTGAAAGTATATTATTTGTAGAAATAATGTACTAGGTATTAAAATAAAGGTATGAACAAGGTGAAACGTTTTGCACGTTATTCTAGCTTTAAGCATGATTCAGTGCTACCAGACTGACTTAACTGAGGAACAGATGCTCTATGTCTTTATAAGTCCCCAATCCATAAGAAACTATTTTTTGTTTCCCTCACTAAACTGATTCAGGAACATGCCAGGCTCTCTCTGTGCAAAATCTGTTCTGCTAAACTGGATGCCCAGCTGTTGGTGACAATGCTTAGAAAGGAAAGCTGAATATTTATAATACTTTATTTCGTACAGCTGTCTTCTAAAGAGCAGTCATCAACATTTTATTGAATGCAGGCTAAATGCTCAAAGGAGAAAAAGGTCAATATAAATTAAAACTAGTTTTCCCAGTAATAAATGCAGCATCAAAAGTACTTTCTTGATCCCTGAGAAAAAGAAATTACATTATTTAAAATACTAGAGAATTTGAGCATAAAGCAAAAAAAAAAAAAAGAGAGAGAGAGAAAAGAAAAGAAAAAAGAAAAAAAAGAGGATTGTATTGTAAAGTTTATATTATAGAAAATTAGAAAAATTTTATACATATTAGAAAATGACTGTTCATAAATAACTATTTACTTTTCTTCCTGAATACTGACTTTCAAACAAGTGACAAGAACAAGAAAAAAATAGAAGAGATGGACAATTTACAAATATTACGGAGTAGTAAATATTAAATACGTAAATTTAATCTATCAAAAAAGGGCTCACTTGGGCGCCTGGTGGCTCAGTGGGTTAAAGTCTCTGCCTTCAGCTCAAGTCATGGGATCCTGCCCTACATCAGGCTCTCTGCTCAGCAGGGAGCCTGCTTCCTACTCTCTCTCTGCCTGCCTCTCTGCCTGCTTGTAATTTCTGTCAAATAAACAAATAAAATCTTTAAAAAAAATTTTTTTAAAAAGGGCTCACTTAATTTTGCTATTATATCTACATTAGCTTATCCCATAACATTATTTCTTGAGATTAAATCAATTTGAAAAATAACTTGTATCTTTTAAAAGTCAACTTGAAATAAATTTAATGTGAATTCTCAATGAAGCAAGAAGAGAATAGAGGTATGAACAAATAAAAATGGCACATGATCCAAAAAAAAGTGTATATATTTAGTTTTGGAATACATAGTACTCTATTCAGGTATATGAGAGATTTTGGTATTTTACAAAATTTCGAAAGTAGAAATCAAAAACTAAAAGTACACAGCACAGAGTTTTTTAATTCTATTTTTAAATGCTAAGATGTAATACTACCTATTATAAGGAAATAAACCCCACCCTGACTTTAATTGTTCAAAATATTACTTATTGGGGCGCCTGGGTGGCTCAGTGGGTTAAGCTGCTGCCTTCAGCTTGGGTCATGATCTCAGGGTCCTGGGATCGAGTCCCGCATCGGGCTCTCTGCTCAGCGGGGAGCCTGCTTCCTCCTCTCTCTCTCTCTCTCTCTCTGTCTGCCTCTCTGCCTGCTTGTGATCTCTGTCAAATAAATAATAAAATCTTTAAAATATATATATATTACTTATTGACGACTAATTCTTTTTTTTTTTTAAGATTTTATTTATTTATTTGACAGAGAGAGATCACAAGTAGGCAGAGAGGCAGACAGAGAGAGCAGAAGGGAAGCTCTTTTTTTTTTAATCTACTCTTTTATCCATAAACAACTATAAGCATGAAATTATGTTACATGGAAGGGGATGATGTTAATAAAGAACAGAGAGGAAGAGATGTTGAAACATACACTATAAAGAACAAACAGACAAAACTTGATTAAATATATGGGGTAAATATTTTTCTAAAGTATTTACTCACTTGTTACCAGTGCCAGTTGGCAATTAAAAGTGGTGTATCTCTGGTCGTTCTGTAAAGTTATAAGAAGTTTTAGGGGTTACTACTTTGATTTAAAAAAATGGAATAGGCCCAAAAGGACTCAAATAGACATTTCTCCAAAGAAGATATACTGGTGGCCAATAAAATATAAAAAAATGTCAACATCCTTAATATTAGGAAAAGGCACATCTGAACCACAAAGAGAGACCATTTCACAGCCATTAGGATGTCTAATATAAAAACAAAAACAAAACCAGAAAATGTTGGCTAGGATATGGAGAACTGGAATGTTCACAAACTGCTGGTGGGACTGTAAAATGGTACAGCTTCTATGAAAAACAGTTTGGCAGTTCCTCAAAAAATTAGGTGTAGAACTGCCATATAATTCAGTAATTCCACTTCTGGGTATATATCCAAAAGAACTGAAAGCAGACCCAAACAGGTAGTTGTACACCCATGTTCATAGCAATGTTATTTCCAGTAGCCAAAATGTGAAAACAATGCAAGTGCCCATTGACAGCTAAATGAGTAAACAAAATGTAGTATAGATATACAATGGTATATTATTCAGCCTTAAAGCAAAAACATTCTGATAGATGCTACAACACAGATGAACCTTGAAGATAACATGCTAAGTGAAATAAGCCAATATCAAAGGGGCAAATACTGTATGATCCACTCAAATGAGCTACTTAAAGTAGTCAAATTCATAAACACAGAAAATAGTTGTTGCCAAGGGCTGAGAGGAAGGGTGAATAGGGGGTTAGTGTTTGATGGGTATAAGATTCCAGTTTTGCAAGATGAAAAAAGTTTTGGAGATAGATGATGGTGATAGTTGTACAGGGTGAATATACTTAATGTCATAGAACTGTACACTTAATGATTAAACTATAAACTTTGGGGGTGCCTGAGAGGCTCAGTTGGTTAAGCCTCTGCCTTTGGCTCAGGTCATGATCCCAGGGTTCTGGGATCAAGTCCTTTGTCGGGCTCCCTGCTTCTGCTTCTGTCCCTGCCCCCACTCATTCTCTCAATCTCTTGTTCTCTCTAATAATAAAATCTTTAAAAGAAAATAATTTTTTAAATGGGCACTTATGTACTATATTCTAATTTCCTCCCTCCTATTAGTAATCTTATTACCTCTGCAGATTACTTCCCACTTCCACCTTCACCCAAATTTACTCTTCTGTCCATAATTTAACTACCGTGCTTCATTTTTAGTTGTACTAAGTTTAGATTCATTGGGATGAAAATTCTGGTTCCTACCAACATTTTGCTCTTGAGAATTTAGGAAAGATAAATATATTTGACATACAATTTTATATCAAGAGGAATAGAAAGTAACTATGTTTGTAGGATTAGTTATATTAGTAAGACTATCCTCCCCTATTTTATTTAAATTATCATGTGGTAGCATCCTGAATAGGATTCTCTGATTCAACAAGAACAGAACAAGTACATGAGTTTTATTATACAAATTCATAAACACAGAAAATACTAACACTGGTGACAATATAAAAGAAACTACTCCAGAAAAAACAATTTTCATTTGATTTCTAATTAAGAATGAAGAATGATACCTCAAAAAACACAAAATGAATGCTTTGAGCTTCAAAGTGCAAGTGGGCAGAGAGGGAAGAGAATCTCAAGTCATCTCCATGCTCAAGGCAGAGCCCAAAGTGGGGCTTGATCTCACGACCCCAACATCATGACCTGAGCAGAAATCAAGAGTTGGACACCCAACTGACTGAGCCATCCAAATGTCCCTTTGAGCTTTTCTTTAAAAACACTGGATCAGGGGTGGCTGGGTGGCTCAGTCAGTTAAGGGTCTGCTTTTGGCTCAGGTCATGATTCCAGTGCCCTGGGGTTGAGCCCTGCATCAGGATCCCTGCTCACCAGGGAGCCTGCTTCTCCCTCTCCCACTCCCTCTGCTTGGGTTCCCTCTCTCACTATATCTATCTCAGTCAAATAAATAAACAAAATCTATAAATAAATAAATAAGCAAAAACACTGGATTAAATATAATTTTGAATAGCAGAGCTGAGGGTAAGTGTGTGTGTGTGTGTGTGTGTGTGTGTGTGTGTGTGTGTGTGTGTGTGAGGAGACAGATAAACTTGGTAAAGCAGGTAAGAGTCAAAGGGCCTTGATACTAAGCCGAATTCCTCCCCTAAGCTTTGGCAAATTACATAATTTCACTAAGCTTCATAAAGTTGATAATACTGGCCTATAAACTAGTAGGTAATTTCTGAATGGAAGATAAAAATATCACTTACAATGTCAGTGCTTCCATTTACTTCTCACTATAATAGTGATGACAATATTTCAAGAGAATTTAAAGGAATGAGTATACTTGTGAGATGCTTAGAAATCCTTTGATGAAAATCAATGACCAAATTCACATCCCATGTGACTCCTTTGGTGTAATCTGAGATATCTGAAATGATTTATTTTCCATTCTATGCATGAGAATGAGAAGAGAAGGGAGAAGAATCTTCTATATCCCCTTTATATTCTTCCTTTCATTCAAGCCTTTTGTGTACTCTCAAGTGCTCTTTTGTGTTCAACATTCAAGCAGTCATATAATTTACTATCACATATGGGTGAGTAGAGAGAAATATTGTTACATGTAGAAATATGGTCATCATGTGAAAGCACCTAAATAAATAATGCATCCTGTTATTCTTCATGATAAAACTGGCCAAAACCTTAAGCAGTTATTGGATAACAGATGTTTTTTGTGTCAAAAGCTTCCTTATTAAAAGGTTAACAGAGAATTAGCTAAACAATTCTTACAGAAGTAAAGGGATATTCGGGAACACTGACTCCATAAGATAAATAAATACAGAAGACATTGTCACTGGGCAAAATAAAATGAGAAATGTCATAAGATAATTTCATTCTTAAGTGAGTATTCTCAAAAATGAACATTAATATTCATTATTTCCTCCTGTGAGAAACTTACATATACATATATGTGTGTATCATCTCACATACATATATATAAAGGACATAAGTTAAATCCTTTTAAAATTTATCAAAAGGGGCCAAATAGTTTTATCAGAATTAAATATGGGAAATGGGTGATATTTTACACATTTTTGGTATTATATTTATAGCATAAAAATTAATAACAAATTTACACTGATGTCTACCCTCCCCTTGAGAATCTAGCACAATCTCTAAGTTTTCTCTGACACAGTCCACATTGCATTAAGGATCTTTCTACTCTGTAGCACTATAGCACTGTGTATGCCCCTCTCACAAAACTTACCACATTGAAATAGTATGTTTATATGTTTGTCTTTCCTCCCTGGACTAAGATATTTATATCATTACCACCTCCTCTGTTAAGTGATGTGGTTAAATATCCTTGTTAAACTATCTTTCCCACAAAAATTAAGACTCCCAGCAAATACAGTATCTGCTTATATTTGAATGCCCAAAGCCTGACACAGTGATGGGAAGAAAAGTGTTATATAAATTAACGATTTATTCAATTAATTGTATTTATTTTTAACTTAAAACTTCAGTCTCAAATTGAGACTTTAATTCTTTTAACTTTTTATGTCCTCCAATTTTGTTTAAGGTAGTTTCAATGTAGGTACCCAAAAGATGTCATATTAACGGTCTTATCTCTAACATAGTCTCATATAGATTTCTGTCTTAATAGTTCTGGAAAAATCTAAACCATATTCGAAGATTGACTTTCCTTCCTTTTTTCCCTTTCTAGACTTCATCTAGTAGTAATTTTAGACTTTCTAGTTACATTTTCTATATCTCTAAACTCTTATTTCTTAGCATTTTTTTTTGTCTCTGTACTGTGTATGGGCAATTCCTTCAGATCTATCTTCCAATTGTCTAATTCTTTCTTCAATTATATCTAATTTACTGTTTAATCCACCCATTGGCGTTGTTGTTGTTGTTGTTTTAAACAATTTGATGAGTTTTGGAGGTAACTTAATTTTTACTTAATTTCAAACTTAAAAAAAAAATTTTTAGGAGTAAGAGTGCTTATCTTTTACCTAGACTTATCACTTGTTTACATTTTGTCCTATTTATCATACTCTTTTTCTCTCTTGCTCTAGTTCTTTCTGACTTACTGTGGGTTATGCCCTGATAAACCCAACTAAGTTGAAAATATCTCAAGTTGAAAATATCTCAAGTTGAAAATGCAATTAATACACCAAACCTACAACATTTCATAGCCTAGACTAGCCTATCTCACAACATGCTCACAACACACATATTAGCCTATAGTTGGGCACAATCATCTAACACAAAGCCTATTTTATAATAAAGTACTGAACATCTCATGTAATTTACTGAATTCTATACCAAAAGTAAAAAACAGAATGGTTATATGGATATAGAATGGCTTTAAGTTTATCAGTTTTTCACCCTAGAAACTGGGTGGAGCTGATTGAGAGCTGTGGCTCCGTGTCACTGCCTAGCACCACAAAAGACTATTGTATTACGTATCAGTAGCCAGGAAAAAAAAATCACAGATTTTTTTTTTTTTTTAAAGATTTGATTTATCTGACAGAGATCACAAGTAGGCAGAGAGGCAGGTAGAGAGAGAGGAGGAAGCAGGTCAGAGCAGAGAGCCCGATGCGGGGCTTGATCCCAGTACCCTGGGATCATGACCCGAGCTGAAGGCAGAGGCTTTAACCCACTGAGCCACCCGGGCGCCCCAAAAAATCACAGATTTTTTAAGTGTACATATAAAGATACACAGAGCTAGAACAGAAAATACACATCTATTTCTCTGTATATAGGCATATTTAAAAAAATCTGTGATTTCATATTGATACTTTCAGTGCCACGCCAACATATTTTAAAATTCCTGATCCAACAATGAAAACCTAGCTCCTATTACATGCAAAACACTAATCATTTGCTCAAGCCTAGAATACACAGAAACCAGTTTCAGAAGTGCTAATCCAGACCCCTGTCCAAAGCAAATCTATTTACTAAGATTCAGTATTTGCATAATATTGTTAACTATAAAATGTAATTAAAGTCATTCTATCAAATGTTAAGCAGTATTTCAATATAGATTTAATCTGTATTTCCCTGATGACTAACAAAATGCTTCCTTGCCATTTATATAACTTTTTTTTTATTAAGTATTGGTTCAAATTTTTGAACTATTATTTCAATGAGTTTAACTGTTTACTTAGTTTTACTGTTGAGTTATAAGAATTCTTTATATTTATTTTAAATGTTAATTGTTTAAAATATATCTTATATTTTCTCCTACTCAGTGGCTTGACAACTGATTAAAAAAAAATTTTTTTTAAGTAATCTCTATATCCAATGTGGGGCTCAAAGTCAAAACCCAGAGATCAAGAGAGGTGCATGCTCTACAGACAGAGCCAGCCAGGTACCCTAACAAATCATTTTTTAAAAGTTTTATTTTTACTTTAATTCCAGTAACCATATAGTGTTATGTTAGTTTCAGGTGTACAATATAGTGATTCAACAATTCTAGACATTATTCAGGGCTCTTGAAGATAAGCGTACTTTTATTTTTATTTATTTATTTTTTAAAAGATTTTATTTATTTGACACAGAGAGAGAGAGATCACAAATAGGCAGAGAAGGAGACCGAGAGAGAGGGGAAAGCCAGCTCCCTACTGAGCAGAGAGCCTGATGCCGGGCTTAATCCCAGGACTCTGAGAATCAGGACGTGTGCTGAAGGCAGAGGCTTAACCCACTGAGCCACTGAGGTGCCACAGATGAGCATACTTCTAATCCCTTTCACCTATTTCCACCCATCTCCCCTCTGGTAACCATCTTTTTGGTCTCTACATTAAGAGTCTGGTTTTTGGTTTGGCTCTCACCCTTTTTAACCCTTTGTTTCTTAATTCCACATATGAGTGAAATCATATGGTATTTGTCTTTCTCTGACTGACTTATTTCTCTTAGCATTATTCTCTCTGGCTCCAACCACGTTGTTGCAAATGGCAAGATTTCATTCTTTTTCTGGCTGACTAATATTCCATATAGATACACACACACACACACATATACATACATACACATACATATATGTGTGTGTGTGTGTGTATATATATATATATATATATATATATATGGTTATTTGGCTATTGTAAATAATGCTGTAATAAACAAACACAGGGGAGCATATATCCTTTTGAATTAGTGCTTTTGTATTCTTTGGGTAAATGCCTAGTATTGTGTTAACTATGATCACAGGGTATTCTATTTTTAATTTTTTGAGGAACCTACATATGGTTTTCCAGAGTGGTTGCACCAGTTTGCATTCCCACCAACAATGCACAAGGGTTCCTTTTTCTCCCCATCCTTGTCAACACTTGTTTGCGTTTTTTAATTTTAGCCATACTGATATTTATTTTAGCCATACTGAGATGGTATCTCACCATAGTTTTTATTTCATTTCCTTGATAATGAGTGATACTGAGCACCTTGCCATGTGTCTGTTGGTCATCTGCATGTTTTCTTTGAAAAAATGTCTGTTAATGTCTTCTGCCCATTTTTTAATTGGATTATTTGGGGGGTTTTGGTGTTGCATTGTATAAATTTTTATGTGTCGGATATGTCATTTGCAAATATCCTCTCCCATTCATTAGGGTGTCTTTTAGTTTTGTTGACTGTTTGTTGTGCAGAAGCTTTTAATTTTGATGTAGTCCCAATAGTTTATTTTTGCTTTTGTTTCCCTTGTCGTAGGAGATAGGTCTTAAAAAAATGTTGCTACAGCCAGTTGCAAAGAAATTACTGTCCTGTGCTCTCTTCTAGGATTTTTATTGTTTCAGGTTTATTTTCATATATGGTGTAAGTGGTCTAGTTTCATTCTTTTGCATGTAGCTGTCCAGCTTTCTCAACACCATTTGTTGAAGAGACTATTTGCTATTGCATATTCTTGTGTCCTTTGTTGAAGATTTACTGACCATATAATCATGGGTTTGTTTCTGGGCTTTCCGTTCCATTGATCTATGTCTCTTTTTGTGTCAGTACCATATTGTTTTGATTATGACAACCTTGTAGTATAACTTGAAATCTGAAATTGTAATACCTCCAGCTTTTGACAATTCATTTTCTTAATTATGTCCTTTGATGACCGTAAGTTCAAAATTTAGATGAAGTCTTAATCTATCATTTTTTCTCTTAGGTTACTGATTTTGTATCTTGCCTGAAATTTTACCTACCCCATGCTGTAACAAGAGTCTCATAAGCTTCCTTCAGAAACTTTACCTTTACATATAGGAGTATGCTATATTTCAAATCAGTTTTTGTATATGGCATAAGATAGAAGTTGAGGGTAATTCATTAATATTCCTGTATGGTGTCCCAGAACCATCTGGACATTTTTTTCCCCCACTGAATTGCTTTGGCACCTCCGTGGGTCTATTTCTGCACTTCGGATTCTCTTCCATTTTATCTATTTGTCCTTATGCCCAAACCACATTGAATTCAGAACCACTATGGTAAATCTAGTTAGCATATGTACTCCAAGTTCATTCTTTTCAAGATTATTTACTCATAAGTCCTTTGCCTTTTCATAAAAAATTTTGAAATCAGTTTTTCTATTTCTATAAAATGTTTGCTGGGACTGACAGGAAATGCATTGAATCTAAAGATCATGTCCTTTGATGACTGGGGAGAACTAGTAATTTAACATTATCGAAACTTAGAGTCCATAAACATGCCCCTATTTAGATTTTTTTCTCTGAGCAACATGTTCTAATCTTCAATATAGAAATCTTAAGTGTCTTCTAGTTAAACTTCTTTAAAGTAGTTTTAAAATGTGATTGTATATGGAAACATTTAAGCTTCATTTCCAGGTATTTCTTGCTAAAATATAGAAATAGAATTGATTTTTGTATATTGACTATATGACGTGTATCTTTGTTAAATAGCTCTAATAACTATTTTACAAATTCCTTAGTATTTTCCATGTTCATGACAGTATCACCACAATTCATCAGTTTTACTTTTTCCTTTCCAACATTTACACACTTCCTTTCTTTTTAGTGCTTTGTTACATAGAAGTGGTGGGAGGGCACATCTTGCCTTATTCTTAATCTTAGAGTAAGTGTTTAATGCTGGGTATGATATGTGTACACTTTTCACAGGAATTTTCTACTTCTTAGTGTTTTTAGAATTAGAATTTTCTACTTCAAGTGTGTTGAGTTTTTATTTTAGCATGAATGAGTGTGCTCTTTGTACAACTATTAATACGATCTCCTTTATTCTCTTTTTGAAAATGTTAATTGATTTTAAAATAACAGAACAATTTGCATTCTTGGGATAAGTCCCAATTGGACATAATACATTGTCCCCTTTATATGTTGAATTAGATTTACTAATTTTTTTTTTTTAAGATTTTTATTTATTTGCGCCTGGGTGTCTGAGTGGGTTAAGCCTCTGCCTTTGGTTCAGGTCATGATCCCAGGGTCCTGGGATTGAGGCCCACATCGGGCTCTCTGCTCAACAGGGAGTCTGCTTCCCCTTTTCTCTCTCTGCCTGCCACTCTGCCTACTTGTGAGCTCTCTCTCTCTCTCTGTCAAATAAATAAAAAATCTCAAAATATTTTTTTTATTTATTTGAGAGGGAAAGAAAGAGCACATACATGAGGATGAAAGAGCGGTAGAGGGAGAAGCAGAATCCAGGCTCAGCAGGGAGCCCGACAAGGGGCTCAATCCCAGGATGCTGGGATCATCTGAGCAGAAGGCAGATGCCTAACTGAGCTACCCAGGCGCCCCTAGATTTGCTAATCTTTTGCTAAGGATTTCTGGTTCCATGTTCATGAAATATATTGGTCAGTAATATTTTATTAATTCTTTTACCATATTTTGGTATCAGGTTAGGTAATATCAGTGTTATGAGGATTAAATGAGTTGGAATATATATATGTTAAATATACATATATTACATATATGTTGTATATAAATTATACAATTATACATAAACATATAACTTAAAATGTATATGTATGTAAAATCTATGTATAGATTTTAAATCTAGTCTGATATTCTCTACTTCTTCATTGGAGTCTTTACTTCACTTAAAGTTACTATTTTGGAACCAGGCTGCTCCTGCTGAAACTGTGCTGTCTAGGAATTTTTCTTTTTTGCTCTAAAAAGAAAATCTTTTAAGAAATGGAATCCCTGGGCGCCTGGGTGGCTCAGTGGGTTAAGCCGCTGCCTTCGGCTCAGGTCATGATCTCAGGGTCCTGGGATCGAGTCCCACATCGGGCTCTCTGCTCAGCAGGGAGCCTGCTTCCTCCTCTCTCTCTCTCTCTCTCTCTCTCTGCCTGCCTCTCTGCCTACTTGTGATCTCTCTCTATCAAATAAATAAAAATAAAAAAAAAAAAAAAAAAAAAAAAAAAAAAAAGAAATGGAATCCCTGTCATCAAAGTGATTTAAGGGTACCCCACCTCTTCCCACCCCCTCTCTGACCCCAGCTGGTTTTAGGTTTAAAAACTGTGGTCCTTCCTTAAATGAAATGACTTACCAAAAGTAATTTAGAACTTCAATGGCCATTATGGGAAACTTTCTCTCTCTCCAAACTTAACTTTTCTCAAAACTGAATTGGATAGCTACAGCTCTAAAACTGTCAAAACTGAATTGGATGCCTATTTTGATTAGTATTTTGAAGCTTTCAAAAGTTACTGGGAAACTAAAGTTGCCTCTGTGCAAACTAGTTTCTAGACTAACTGAAGTAAAGAAAGAAAGAAAGACAGGCGGGCTTCTGAAGCCTCTTTTCGGCCTTCCCCATCTTCTTTGTCTCAGGACATGTGGCAGATGTTCTGTGCTCAGGCTCTATCTCTGGTGCCATTTTTCTCCGCACCATCACCACCTCCCCTATTGTCCCTCATGCTAATCCTTTCACCAAACTTCCCTTTTCCTTCAAATCTTTCCCCCACTCCCTACTTTCCTGAACCTCTTAAATCTACCCCTTTAAATAAAGTTAAGTCTTCTGAGGATCCTAATAAACCTCACATTTCTTATACTCTCTGAACTAAGGCCAAATTACAAGCCATAAAGTTTCCTAAAGTGACTGAGGACATCAGTGGGTTTGCTGAAAAATTCAACATCTAGAAGACCAGAATTTTTGTAGAAGACAGTTTGGTGTTGAATGTAATAGTTACGTACGTGTTTGTCAGGCATTTGTGTGCAAGCCTGAATTTTGTTCCAATTAGCAAGCTTAGGAAAAGCTACTATAATTGCTTGGTGGAGATTTCCAGCGATTGTTCTAGCATCTTGCCAAAGATTGCTGTCTGTTTCTCCAGATCCCTTCTAGGACGTCCCCACTGTGCTAGTTTCATCCAGTGTTTGGCCTGGTCGCCACAAAAGTATGAAGACTAACTAACAGAAATCTGAGAAACTAGGTTGATAAGTTTAAATAACTTGGTCACCCTTTAGATGTTGAATCCACCCGGGTAGCATTTAACTCTATGTTTATTAATGGACTAAACTAGAATCTCTCTCTTTTAAAGGGATGAAGATAGAATGGGAAATCATGTCCCCTCCATATTGAGTTAACCTGACAAACCAGCTCACCCACATGCTAGATGAGTACTTTAAAACGAAGACATCTAAAATTTTCAATTTTCAACTCTAGTAAATGAAAGCCCTTAAATAAAATAACCTTCCTCTCCACTAGTTTCTACTATTATTGCAAAGGGCCAGGACACTGGAAAAAAGATTGTTAACAAACTTAAGTGTTGAACGTGCCTTCAGCTCTTTAAGCCAGACTTTCCCATGTTGTTCTAATTCCCAATGGGGCTCCAAGGAACTAATAGGGGCTCTTCCCAATCCTCTCTTAATCAGCTTGGAGAAACCACTCTCCAGATTGGGAATGAATCTCTCCATCCTTATTGACACTGGAGCTACACTCTCAATGCTTAATCCCATTGCTATAAAGCAGCCCCTGCCTCAAAATACTAAAGCAGTTCAAAGGGGAGGGGTGCTGAATAAACCTTAACGAGTTCTTGCCTCTTAACCTATTCCCTTCTGTTTAGGTGATTTAGAGCTACAGACCCTTTCTCCTTAGTTCCTCTGCCCCTATTCATTTATTGGGCTGAGACTTTTTAGAAAAATATTATGATGAAATTTCTTTCTTCTAAAGGGGAATTTAAGTCTAAAATTTGATAGTAGTAACCAAAATAGCCAACCAAGCAAATTAAATGACCCTTGACATCTTTTATTTGATCCCTCTGATGGCACTATAGCTTGTCTGGGGACAATGATCAGTTGTCCCTCTTGGACCAGCTACCATCCTTTTTATGGACAAAGTCTTCAACTGGTGTTGGTAGAATCTACAGTGCACCTCCCATCAAGATTCAAACAGATCTCAAAACCTCTCCCCAGAACTAATCAATATCTTATAAAGAGTTTTTCAAGGCATCAAGTCCATAATATAAGATTACAAGACTCAGTGCCTTATTATCCCTTGCACTGGTCCCTGCAATTCCCCTATTTTCCTGTGAGAAAACCCAATGTCCAAGGATAGAGGTCTAAGACCTCTGCGTAATAAGTGTAACACTGTTATCCCTCGGCACCCTATATTCCTAACCCCCACATACTACTGATATCTATTCCCACTAAAAGAAAACTTTTTACTATAATTCATCTTCGTGGTGCATTTTTAGTATTCTAGTTGATAAAGATACTTTTGCTTTCACTTGGAAAGAATAATACACCTGGATAGTAATGTTCCATGGTTACACAGAGTCCTTACTTTTCACAAACCTTAAAACTGGATGACATAAAGTATTCTGTAGGTTCTGCTTTGTTACAATACACAGATGATTGCTTCTCTGCTGCCCTTCTCAAACCTCCTCACAGGATGACAGCATCTACCTGTTAAAACTTTTGGTCTTAAAAGGACATGAATTCTCCAAAGAAAAACTACAGTTTGGTCAAATCCCGGTTTGATACTTAATGACATGTGACCTTGAAATAAGGACTACATTTAGATCCAGGATTTATGGCATCCTGAACTTCCCCAAAACCAAAACTAAAGCACTAATTACAATATTTTCTTGGACCAGTTGGCTGCCATTGAAATTGATTTCAAACTTCTATTATGAATCATACTCTATATTCTTTACCAAAAAATAACGAACTTGACCCTATTATTTGGAAAGATAGGAAAGACAAGTTTTGCGGACTTTAAAGACAGGGAAGATAAGCTTTTTAAAGAAAAGCCTTAAATAAAGCCCCCTGCCTTCAGATGTCCTAATTATCAACTTCCCTTTTTTTCCTCTTTGCATATGAGAGGGAAGGAAATACCCTTAGAGTACTGACCCCAAAACGGGGAGACCTTCATTAACTCATAGGTATTATAGATAACAACTAGACCCTGTAGCACAAGGATATCCACATTGCCTCTGCCTTTTTGGATAAAGCCATTGAAGAAATAGTCAGGGAATCCCATCTTTGTGTACCATGCACAAGAAGCCCTTCTTGATTCTCATTACACTAATACTTTTTAGTCAATTTTTTTTAAGATTTTATTTATTGATTTGACAGAGAGAGAGAGCGAGAGAGGGATCACAAGCAGAGAAAGTGGGAGAGGGAGAAGCAGGCTTCCTGCTGAGCAGGGCTCAATCCCAGGACCCTGGGATCATGACTTGAGCTGAAGGCAAATACTTAACTGAGCCACCTATGTCCCCCCTTTTTAGTCATTTCATCTGTGAAATCCTGTAACTGCTCCTCGTATAATTCTTTCTCACGGTAGTGACTTTAATCTGGCTATTCTCCTCTCCTACACTGACAAGACCCCTCATGACTGCTAAATGCTGACAGATTATCTTCTTTTTTTTTTTTTATTTTTATTTTTTTAAAGATTTTATTTATTTATTTGACAGAGAGAAATCACAAGTAGACGGAGAGGCAGGCAGAGAGAGAGAAGGAAGCAGGCTCCCTGCTGAGCAGAGAGCCCAATGCGGGACTCGATCCCAGGACCCTGAGATCATGACCTGAGCCGAAGGCAGAGGCTTAACCCACTGAGCCACCCAGGCGCCCCGACAGATTATCTTCTGACTCCCTGTAACAATTTACAGAAAACTCCTCTAATCAATACAGATTTTTACATGGTTTGCTGATGGTTCTCATTTAAAGGATGAAAATGGTAAATATTGTGCCAGCTATGTTACTGCAACTCCTTTGAAGTCATTGAGGTAGCACCTTTACCTCTGGCTACTTCGGCCCAACAGTCTGAGTTATACACCCTAACTCAAGCTTGTACCTTAGCCAAGAGTAGAACCACAAACATTTATACCAATAGCCAGTATGCCTTTAGGGTAGTTCAAGACTTTGATATGTTATGGAAACACTGAGGTTTCCTTACCTCCAATAGGGATAAAATTAAAAATGGTTCCTATGTCTACAATTTATTAGATGCCATACTTTTGCTGCTTGCTCTGGTTGTTAAGGTCCTGAGCATTCTAAACGACTCCTAAACGACTCCCTGGATGCCAAAGGAAAACCATCTTGCTGATACTTCTGCCAAAAATGCTACTGTCAAGGAAACCAATGGCCAAACCTCTGTCATGTTCCAAAGGGATAGTCCCCCAAATGATAATTTTGAAAAACTGACCAGAGACATCCAACAATTGGCCCCAGAACAGGAAAAAATACTACAAATCTAATAACTATTCATTTGATTAAAAAGAAAAAACTGACTTGAACCAATTAACAATCTGGCCCTACCAGAAATCCTAAAATTCCCACTATTTACCCCTGTACATGCATTAAACCATTGGTCTACTAAAAAAAATGATAGTGTTCATGAACCAATATTGGTGAGTAAGTATTAATGAGGTCACAAAAAGTGCCCACCTCACTTGTCCCACCTGCCCAAAACACAATGCAGGGAACCTGCCTGCACAGCTCTCCAACACTTTAAATTACCTCAAAGACCATTCAGTTTTCACAATGGATTTCATAAAGCTTTCCCATCTAATGGATTAAATATGCTTTGGTTATGGTTTGTATGTTTCCTCACTGGACTAAAGTTTTCCTTTGTAGACTGGCCATTGCCTCTTCTGTGGCCAAAATTCTATTAGAAAAAAAATTATCCCCACGTGGGGAACTTCTCTTGAACTTCAGTGATTAGGGAACCCATTTCATCGGTTAGGTGCTTTAACAAGTTTGTGCTCTTTGGATAGTTTTACAACACTTTCATTGTGCATACCATCATCAATCCTCAGGGTTAGTTGAACACACTAATGGCACTATTAAGACTCAACGCCACAAATATCTTGGCCTAAAGCATTGCCTTTGTTCTTTCTAAGTATCAGACCCACTCCCTTGGGAACTCATAGACTTTGAGACAGTCACAGGACATGCAATGCACTTGGCTCCTGATTCCTTTGACCCACAGTTGATAAAAGGAGATTATATTTCAATATTACAAAGGCCTAATTGCTTCTATCAAAACTAATTATGCCTTGTTAGAGCAATCTTTCCCAGTGTACTCTCAGGAGACAAAAACTTTAAGCACCTCCTCTTGCAACTTGGGAGATTTCAACTACTAAAAAAAAAAAAAAAAAAAAAAAAAAAAAAAAAAACCCAAAACCAAAACAAACAAACAAACAAATGCCTCCAGAAAGACTCTCTTCAACCTAGTTGGAAAGGCCCCTATCAGGGACTGTCACCCAACCCTTTTGTGCCAAACCTTAAGGAATGGACTCTTGGATTCATGTGACACATTCAAAGAAAGCATCAAATCCTGACTGGATCTGCACACCATCTGATCACAAAGATTTCCTGGAATTGAGGCCAACAATACCTGATAACACAGATTTCCCAAGATGTCTGGACCAGGTCTATTAGAAGGTTCAGGATTCACAGAAGTCTCTCTTTTTCATCTGGAATATTAGCTAACTCGGGATTCTTATCCAAAAGTCATGGTTTCCGAATTTTCAACTTTACTGTATTATTAACAACACATTTGGTTCCAACAGTTCTTTTGAGATAACAATACTTTTTAAAAAGGTCTTTGAAGTTTTACTGTTTTTCAAAAAGTTCACCAGCTATTGCTTCATGTTTATGTAAGGACCTACTTAGCCAGAGGGAGCCATTTTGTGTTTAGGCAGGGAACTTAGATTGATTCTGCCCCTCCCAGAGGAACTTACTTGCAAAGCCCAGATACAAGGGCAGGTCAGGCCAGGTGGAGACATCCAGTCAGCGGGGTGCGCATATATCTACTAGGGTAAATTGAAATTCAATTGGCCACCTGTGTGTGACCTGGCATGACTGTGCAGTTCTGTGTTGCTGACCCAGCATGACTGTGCAGTTTTCTCTGTGTATTGCAATCTCATTGGCCACCTGTGTATAGCCAGGCTCAACCACTTCTATAAAAGTTAGTCTGTGAGGGTGGGAGGGGTCACCTCTTTGTAAGAGATGGCCCTGACTGGTCATTTTGATTCGCAATGCTTGGTGTGGAAATAAAGCTTTGCTTGACCTTCACTTTGTATCAGTCTTGTTCCTTTGATTAAGGACCCAACAGTTTATACCTACACTGTATCTTCTCCAATGCACAAGATAATTCTTTCAGTGTGCTCTTGCAGTAATCATCATTCTGCTTTCATGACCGCTTAAAGTAGGGACTTCAAGGAGGCATGCATACACGACATGGGTTTGCTTCAGCAGGGGTTAATTTTCTTCCCCAAGTTGGAATAAGTGCCAATATTTTAAGTTGGCTACTTTCAGATCTAGGATCCTGATTTAGAACCATCACACAATTTGTAATTGGGATGTTACTTTCCATTGTGTTACTTGCTGCCTGTCAAATCTTTGTAAAAACGATATATTCAGTAAGACAATTTCCAAAGCTTACAGTCTTGATAATATGGACCATAGAGGGGAAAATGCCTTAAGAGTTCTCCCTGCTACCCCTGGTTACTCAAATTTGACCTTAATAGGTTTCCAATTTGTACAATTTCCCTCCAAAGTGGGACATAACATCCAGGAGAGATCCTTCCTGGCACTAAAAGACAAGAGGTCACTGAATTAAGAAGAACCTGACCCTTAATCAGCAATGCTTTCGGAGAAAGATCTTGACGAAAGGGAGGAAATGTGAAAAATAATAAAGGGGAAGCCTCGTTAAAGTAGAGTAGGGAGGGGGCGCCTGGGTGGCTCAGTGGGTTAAGCCTCTGCCTTTGGCTCAGGTCATGATCTCAGGGTCCTGGGATCGAGCCCCACATTGGGCTCTCTGCTCAGCAGGGAGCCTGCTTCCTCCTCTCTCTCTCTCTCTCTCTCTCTCTCTGCCTGCCTCTCTGCCTACTTGTGATCTCTGTCTGTCAAATAAATAAATAATCTTTAAAAAAAAGAAAATGTGGGGTAGGGAGGATAGAAGGGGAGGCTAAAAAGGGATCTCATACCACTGAACGTCAATTATAGCAAGAACTGTCAATGACACACCCCAACAGAAGAGTTTCCACAGGGAAGAACCCTTAACTACAAGTTGCAATACGGAAAGACGTACACTGCACCTCCTACAAAATACAGAGCACTCCTGCAACTCGGGCAAGGAGAAACCTTCAACTTGAACCTGAATTGACTGCCCTCCCACATACTTTGGGTCAAAATGACCCCTCCCAACTTCTTCCTTCTTCTCCGTAAAATAACTCCTCGCCTTTGTTGGACTTTACCTACCATTTCAATTCTTTGTTATTCCCTAGTAAACCCATTTTGCTAGTAAAAGAACAGGCTTTTTATTTTTAAGGACAACATAGTATCTACTCTACTTGTTCACAAAGGGACCCAACAAACAGCAATGAGGTGGGGGAGGGCGGATACCTACGGCATTTCGACACTCAGGAAAGCACCACCGCGAGTTTAAAGGAACCGAGCCCCCTTCTTCCTAAAGCAGAAACCCTTCGTAGGGAAACGCCGGAGTCAGAAAAGCGCGGGCCTGCGGCCGCCAGACGCGGTGTCACACGCAAGGTGGCCCGCTGGAAACACGCTCCCCCCTCCAAGAGATCCGAGTGTATGGGGGAAAGGGGAGGAGAGTCTAATTAAGGACCTAGGACTTCATTTTCCCTTGACAGTGCACCCCAGGACCCTCTCTCCGCTCTGGTCATTCCAGACCCCGACAGACGAGCGGCACAGCCGACTCTGTCCTCTCCTGATTCACCTTCCTAGATTTCTACCCGGACTGTTTGGGGAGGTGCTCTGAATCTTATTTCCGGTGGGGGGGGGAGGCGCAGTTGCCATGGTAATTAAAGGAAAGACCGAGGTCGGTGGGGCTGCGGTGAGAGGATCAGAAATCCGCGGAGAATTGGCGGCCCCTCCTCGCGTGCGAGCTGCAGTTAGGTAGCAAACAGCTCGCTGTCTCTGTCTCTGCGCCGCGCCCTGCCTCGCTCGCTGTCCGGCTTCCTTTTCTCTCACCAGCTTCTTTTACTTCTCTGTCACACCAGCGCTGGGTCCGTGTGCACCTCAAGTGTATATCAAACGGCAGCCGTGTCCTAGAGAAACCCCAGGACAGAGAGAGCTTGCCCGAGGTCGTCTGAGAACGGATTCCACCGCGCGGGGCCGGGGACTGGGCGGCTCTGTTTTCACTCGGCCCTTCAGAGCGGCCTGAGGCGCTTGTTAAAAACAAGTTTATTTTTCTTGCTGTCGTGTGGCGGGTTATTTACGGAGCCGTTTGCTGCGCTGGGCTGTCTAGGCCCCCGTCTTGGTCTCGGGCTGGAGTTTTCCGTGAAGGCGGTTTCCAAGCCGGAGGGGTGCGGTGATCGATTTGTTGAAGCTTCCGTTTAGTCTCTCGTCACAACAAGGGAAAAGAATAGAATTGTCGAACATTTCTGCTGTGGGATTTCCACGTGAGGGAGTCACCTTATTTGGAAAGCGTATTCGAGGACGACCCCCCCCCCGCAAAAAAAAAAAATTAAAAAAAAAAAACCCAAAACCTTAAATTTAAAAATGGCTTGCTGCGAAATGAACGTTCATTCTTCTTTCCTTATCAGAACCGTTTCCGCACGCCCCTCCCCCAGATTCGTGAGGAGATGCGTGCACGCATATGTGTTTAAAACTGATGCCTAATTATAGTGGTATCAATTTGAGGTAACGAGACTGTGACACCGCATCCCTATGGGGTCCTTCTAAATCTGGTGTAATATGGAAGTGTCAGGCAGGCAGTCTGTGTATTATAAATAGGGTACTTCATCCATGATAAGCGATTATTATCTTTCTTTCCCAAGTGTAAAAGACCTATATAATTCAAGAAGGTGCAAGTGATTTAGGCCTCCTGAGTAAGAATCCAATGAGTCCTGAAGGGGACCCTACCTGTGTCGTCTTATTGTTGAACTTGAAATATTCAATTTATTAGGTTGGAATGTATTTTTAGAAGTCAAAGCTGGGTAAAATGATGTCGGAATCGGTTAGACCACCAGCACAATTTAGTGCCTCAGAGTAACTGTGGTACAAGAAGCCTTCATTCCCATTAATAAAGAAGAAACTGTTATCAAAATGTACTGCCTCTTGTTGCTGCTAGCTGGGTGACATCTCTGTCCCTCAATTTCCTTATCTGTAAAAGGGTCTAAAAGTACCTAACCGCTGTAATAAGGATAAATTAAGATGTATGGTAATTCTTTAAGGCTTATGAGCCGAGGTGCTATATAACCCCACAACATTATTAGTAAGGAATGCAGTAAAATCTCACAATAATGCTGTAAATGGGCTAAAAAAAAATTCATTCAAAAGGTTGTCCTGCATTACTGAGTTGTTGGTGAAGTGACCTTTTGCTCTTGCTGAGGGGATGGATGCCAACTGCTGATCACATTACATCCAAAGTCTCATTATTGTGGAGTTTCACTCTTTCAGAGTTTATTTAGCATTTATTATGTGCAAGGCACTGTTCTGTATTCTTCACATGTATTACCATATTTAATCCTCTTGACAACCTTATGAAAACTTAACTTCCTGTCCTTTTTTAAAAGATTTTATTTATTTGAGAGAGAGAGAGTATGAGAGATAGAGTGAGCACAAGTGGGGGGAAGCCGACTCCCCCACTGAGCAGGGAGGCTGATGTGGGACTCTATCCCAGGGCTCTGGGATCAAGACCTGAGCAGCAGGAGACCACTAACCAACTGAGCCACCCTGGTGCCCCAATATACTGTCCTCTAAGAGTATTGTTGTGTGCTTTTCCTTTGCTCTATGATACTTATTTTGTTTTTGGTGGTTTTTTTTTTTGAGATTTTATTTATTTGACAATACTTATTTTGTTTTTATATTACAGCTTTGCTTTGGCTTTATCCTTTTGGCTTCTCATATATATATATATATACACACACACATATGTATATGTTGCATCTCATATATAGTTTATTTCTAAATGTACATGTATATTTATATATATGTATGTACTGCCAAAAGCTTATTCTAATTTAGCATATAATAATACAACCAGAGGGGCGCCTGGGTGGCTCAGTGGTTAAGCCGCTGCCTTCGGCTCAGGTCATGATCTCAGGGTCCTGGGATCGAGTCCCGCATCGGGCTCTCTGCTCAGCAGGGAGCCTGCTTCCTCCTCTCTCTCTCTCTGCCTGCCTCTCTGCCTACTTGTGATTTCTCTCTGTCAAATAAATAAATAAAATCTTTAAAAAAAAAAAAAAAA
Source organism: Mustela putorius furo (assembly GCF_011764305.1). Lineage (NCBI taxonomy): Eukaryota > Metazoa > Chordata > Mammalia > Carnivora > Mustelidae > Mustela > Mustela putorius. Next base: position 51,567,660 of record NW_025422005.1, read on the forward strand.
ATAATACAACCAGATACATATTATAGTTGTCTTTTTCCCCCCACATACAAAAACTTTAATGCATTGATTCCTCTTCCCCCCATTTGAAAGGCAAGGTGACATTTGCATTTTAGGGGATTAACATTGACTAAAATATAAAATTATTTTCTAATAGAATGGCCATCAGTCCAGGAAGAGATGCAGCTTTCTCCAGTCAGAAGTCAGCGCTTTCAGAGAGTCCTCGAACAAAGAAATTTCCACTAACCGAAGAAGAGCTATTTTATATGAATTGTAGAGCTGCCTACTTAACTGTTTTTAAAAGCAGCTTAGAAAACATTATTTCGAAAGAACAACTTTACTTGGGTAAATTTTTCTTTAAAATTTACATATTTTTTCTTATTTGTTGAAAGTTAATAGATCAGAAAGACAGGAGTAAGAATTACTTTGTTGGATCATCCCAGTTTCTTAGGGAAGCTTGAGGAATGGAACTATATTATGCTATTATACCATTTTATATATTTATATATTCTAGTAGCTTCAAAATAAAACATTCAATGTTTATATAAACTAGATTAGTATTTTTAAAGCATCCATCAATTACTTGCTTAAAATATATTTTTTAAAATTCTTATTTGGTACCTTAAGATTTATATAAGATTCTATATATATAAGATTTTTAAGAGTCTATAATCATAGAATTTAAAGCATGTGGCATCTGAATCACTAGCCTGAATTTGAGCTACACTGGGAAAATGTCAAGAATATATAAAAACAGGTTGAATGATTATAAGTGATTATATATTCACATATATTCACATATATGTAGATATCAATCTATATATATGTGAATACCCATGTCAGTTTCATCACAGCTAATAACTTCATGAATACAGAAACTGAGTTATTTTGCCAACTTTAGAAGTTGGGGTTTCCTTAAAGATAAATACTGACATATTTTTACAATAATGTCTTAGGTTTGTACGCAGTAAGATCTCTATTTGAGGAAATTTGTATTTGAAATATGAAAATTGAAAAGATTAAATTTACATTTTTTATTATAAACTACAATTTTAGTTTTTTTCTTTATTCTTATGAAAGTAGTGTGAGGTCGTGAATCTCCTATTTAAAAGTTTAACCTGTCTTTCATTATTATGACGTTTAGTTTGTGAATCTATATATACTATGTGAGTAATATAGAATATATATTACTAGGTGAGTATATGAGTATTACTAAGGTGCTATCAGTTTTAGAGAATTATCGGGATAATTCAGTGTTTTTTCAGTTTATATACACTTTCGGTTTTATGGTGAAATTCTCTTTGTAACATAATAATGATTGAGTTCAGATAATCTAGATTTTTAAAAAGTAGGGTAAATCAGTGATATCTTTCTTACTACTCTATCTTTCATCTATATCTTTCTGCCATTTATGCCTATAACATGTGCTTTGACATTCCATTTCAAGGTTGGACAGGACAGTACCATTTTCAAAGTTTTAGATTTCCTTTTTTTTCCCAACTTATAAATAATAACAGGTATTATGGATTCATGTTAAAGCTTAAAGTAAACCCTGGCAAAAGATCAGTATTTTCATGTAAACCTTTAAACATTTACAGTTACATGTTTTTACTGTTATTAGACATAATAACGGACTCCAACTAATTCCAAAATTAGAAATTTAGTTACATTAGTAATTACTAAGTTATACCTATTTCTTAGATATGGGAATGACTGCTTACTGAGTACATGTTTAGGCATAATTAATTTTATTCTGAGAAAGTTTTGTAATTAGTAGTACATTAAAAACCCGTTTTTGTTTTGTTTTTTTTACAGAGGGGGAGGGACAGAGGGAGAGAGAATCTTAAACAGGCTCCATGCCTACTGCAGAACCCACTGTGGGGCTTGATCTCACAACCCTGAGATCGTGACCTGAGCCAAAATCAAGACTTGGAGCTTAACTGACTGAGTCATCCAGGTGCCCCCAAAAGCCATTTTGTTATTAAAGACAGCATCAAGTGTATGCTGACCTGCTACTTGTAGGAAAGTTACATACCCATTGTCTCAAAGCTGTATAAAAAATAGCATTTTCTTTTTTTTTTCTTTTTCTTTCTTTTTTTTTTTTTTAAGATTATTTATTTTAAGGGACGCCTGGGTGGCTCAGTTGGTTAAGCGGCTGCCTTCGGCTCAGGTCATGATCCCAGCGTCCTGGGATCGAGTCCCATATCGGACTCCTTGCTTGGCGGGGAGCCTGCTTCTCCCTCTGTCTCTGCCTGCCACTCTGTCTGCCTGTGCTTGCTCTTGCTTCTCTCTCTATGACAAATAAATAAATAAAATCTTTAAAAAAAAAAAAAGATTATTTATTTTAAAAAGAGAGAGAGAGAGACAGAGCACGGGGGCGGGGGCGCAGAAGGACAGAATCTTTGAGCCTACTCCCCACTGAGTGCAGAGCCGACAAGGGGCTCCATTCCACAGCCCATGACATCATGACCTGAGCTGATCAGACACTTAACTGACTGAACCACCCAGGCACCCCTCTTTCTTTTTCCTTTCCCCTCCCTTCCTTCCTTCCTTCCTCCTTCCTTCCTTTCTTCCTCTCTCTCCTTCTTTCTTCTTTCCTTCCTCTCTCTCCTTTCTTTCTTTCTCTCCACCCCTCATTTGGGGCTTGAACTCATGACCCCAGATCAAGAGTTGTATGCTCCACTCACCAAGCTGGCCAGACACATGGACTTTTCACCTCAAATCACAACTTCATTTAGGTCCTACTTGTATTCTTACCTTTTAAAGGGTGGAGGTTGGCTGGGGATGGAATCCTAAAACACATGTACCTTTTCCCTGATTATCTTAATAAATGAATTATGGAATTGTTCATTTTTATGCTAGGCAAATACTTATCTTTTTTTCATTCCTAGGGCAGCATGTAATCAGGGCCTTTGTCTACATCCAAAATAAGCCTTTGGAAGTTAAAAAAAATTACATTTTCTCCACTGCTACAAATTTTCACAAAGCCTTCCTAGGTGCAAATTCTGTTGCCTTTAGGTGATTGTGATGTTTCCTTTTCTCTACCAAAGTTTTAATTATCTAGGTATGCTGCATTGTCATAAGCTGGAGGATGGGAACGTTTCTCTTAGTCTGTGGACTTCTAATATGTTACTAACCTTAAATCATGACCACAGGTAGCAATTATACACTTCAGGTGTGGACTTCCTATTTAGATTAGAAACTTGAGCAACCAAAAAGTTTGAATCTCTTAAAAATAAAAAAAACAACCCACCCTGTATTATGCTTCTACACAGTGAATGTTCAATATAATGGACTCACAAATATCCGTATTTATCACTCTGCTCTAATTTCTATTTCCTTGAGGGTATTTTTTTTTCCTTGGGGGTATTTTTAAAAATTATTTTATATATATTAGTCCTTATTCATCATATTGTGGGCTATCCGTATGATCATTTTTTAGTGCTGATTGACAGTGCCCAGATCTTGTGAAATCTCACCTAAGATAGTTAGAAATCCCCAATATAAGGCTTTCTAGTATTTGTTGGTAACAAAATTCAGGACTGTTTTACCTTTAATTTTATTAATTCCATCTATAGTGCTTAGGAATCTTATCACTGGTTCATTTTAGATAGTATTAAGTCTTAAGATGTAGAGATTTGTTTATGTACAAATTGCCAGTTTACTTCTTTTAAACTGTACAAAATATAATTGTTTAGAACCATTATATTTCAGTGTGTAGGATATACACAAATACAAAGCCTTTCTCACATTGTGATTTATTACCTCACATTGATATAAGGGCATGCCTTTTAAAACAATAACATCTCATGAATAACTGGTTATAGGAGTATTTTTAAAGATTCTTCTTAAGAAAAGAGTAATTCAATCACTGCATCTCCGTAATAGACTTCTCTCAAAGTATGTTGAGATTCTTGAGTTTTAGCAAGGCTATAACTGCAAATAGCTAAATTTTGTGCATGTATTTGACATCTGTGATATGATTAATATTCTTGAAACCCTAGTATCTAGCAATGATGAACATTTTAGATATCATGCCTTATTGACAATAATTTCCTCAAATTAATGATTTCCTTATTTCACTAAAGTATTTGTTGGGCCAGAAAAGTAATAATTAATGCTTTTTGTGGTTATTCTTAGATCCTCAAAACAATTAAATGGATGATTATTTTTAATCTTTTTTTTCCAGGCACTTTTACAAAGTAAATCATGTTATCAGTTAAACCATATAGGTTGAGAATCAACTGTCAGAACAGAAAAATATTTAATTCTGGTATTAATAGATCAAGAATCTGTAGCTGGTAACATATATATTTTTTCATTTTTGAAAGTCAGGCATACATTGATAATCACTAGATTATGAACCCCAAAGGTATGTATGTACTTTTGTATAATATTATAATATAAAATAATGATGGAAAGAAAAAATAATTCAGAATACAATCCCAAATGTTACTATAACAAATAATACTTGCTTTTTTGGACAGCTCTACAGCATGCAGGAAGAAATCCATCCCAAAAAACCATTAATAAGTATTGGACTCCTCAAACTGCCAAACTGAATTTTGATGATTTTTGCATAATTTTAAGGAAGGAGAAACCTACTTCAAAATCAGAACTACTAAAATCATTTAAGCAATTAGATGTAAATGACGATGGCTCGATTTTACACACTGACCTTTATAAACTTCTAACAAAGGTAAGATTTGTGAAATAGTTTTGTAATATGCATTGCTGGCAAAACTATTTGGAATGTAGTTTTGGCTACCAAGGCCACATTAAAAATAATTATTTCATTAGCAGGTGAAATGAATCACATATATGTTGTTTATAAAGTACTTAAGGATCCTTCTGGATGAAAGGTGCTCTGTAAATAAAACATAAAGTATAAAATAGAACCCATGTTGCAATCCCTTATGTTCCCTTACAATTATTTGCTGCCCAGAATGTTTTGTAATTTGGGAATAGATTCATATGTGATAAATAAAAAAGAAGCAAAATATAAATGGGATTGGGAATCCATTCTGATTCTTGGTATACCGTGAGAAATCATCATTACTCTAAATTCAGTGATAATATTATTACTGGTTTGATGATATATATTGTTGAAATTTAGCAAACTGAAGTTCATACTTCTACAGAATTCAGTAAAATTGTGAAATTTTATTTTATTGTTTCATTCTTGCTCAATATAATACTCATTCTGAGATTTATAATGAAACCATATAGTGAAGCTGACTTCTAGAAAAAATTAAAATGAATTTCCACTCTGCCCTTTCCCCCTCATAATAAAGTGATTGTCATGTTTCTTTAAAATAAATCTTGTTTTGGGAGAAGGGGGGTGGGGTTATGGACATTGGGGAGGCTTTGTGCTTTGGTGAGTGCTGTGAAGTGTGTAAACCTGGCGATTCACAGACCTGTACCCCTGGGGATAAAAATATATGTTTATAAAAAAATAAAAAATTTAAAAAAAAATAAATCTTTTTTTTTCAGAGAGGTGAGAAGATGTCTCGTGAAGAAGTAAATGCCATAATAAGTTTGGCAGATGTAAATGCTGATGGCAAATTCGATTATATCAAGGTACATAAGATCATGTTAATGTAAATTTGTATACTGTATAGGAGAAGAATTTTTAAAGGAGAATATCTTTTTAATATTGGCAATGACATTTTAATATGTTGTGTACAAGTTACACTTGAAATTTAATCTGAAGAGTATTGTAATCTGATGACTATATTAGAAACAATCAAGGTAAAATACTTGCATGTACTCATAAAACATAGAGACTATCCTCAGGAATATACCTTTTTTGGGGTGGAAGAATCATAACAATTATTTAGAACAAACTCAAGTCTATACATGTCTTATAAAAAAATAATAAATCACCTCTCTTTGTGTAACATTTTATTTTCACTCAGAGTATGACCTTCTCATTGAATCATGGCTGCATTTCACTAGGTCACTTGGGGGTGGTCAATCTGATTTCAGGAAAATAAAATGACTAACCTAGTTCAATAGGAAATATATACCATCTATCAGTCTATCTCTTGCCTACTAATGTGCATTTGCCTCCTCCCAAATGTATGATTGAATGTCTCACCCACTGGACTACTTTTTTATTTCCTATAGTTTTGTAAATTATACATGACAACCATTGAGCAATGTCTCAAAACTACTGTAGAAAAACTGGAGGTTGACAGTCAACTGAAGCGTCAGCAGTTTGGAAGCCACACTGAAGGATCCCCTGAAAGGGACCCATCACCAGTACCAAAACCATCACCCAGAATCATAAGAAAAACTGATCAGGAAACATTCTCAAATAAAGGTATTTACTTTTGACACTAAGGATTTCTTGGTCAAGAATGAAGAGTCATATTCAGATAAATTTTTCTTCTAAGCTTATCAGTGATAAAACAAATGACAAGCCAGCTTTTGTTAGGTACTGTTTCTAGACTCTCAGCTGTAAAAATCTATTGAAGTAAAAATTTTATTGTAGAACTTAGCTTGGCTATGCTTATTATATTTTGTTAAAACTAAAATTTCAGGGTAAAGAGTGACATACTGAAATATAGAATCTTATTAGTAGCCCATATATTAGGGACCATTAAAGACAGATAAATATGAAATGTCTGACTTTATTTCAATAGGAAGAGCGAAGAGAAAGAAATTAATAGACATGTCTTTTATACTACACTGTATTTAGAAATAGACTTAGTATTGATAACTTTTCATGATGTGAGACTATTACTTGTTACAGGTGATACCAGGAGTTCTTTAATGGCAACAACTAGAAAGTTCAAAACATCTGTTTCCTTCACAATTATCATGGGTGCTAATAGTAACCGAAATTCAAAGTTAACTGAGCCAAACTCAATAAAGGTATTATATTTTATATTATTTATTTACATTTTAAGATTTTATTTATTTATTTGAGAGAGAGCATGAGTGGTGGAGAGAGGCAGAGGGACAACAGACTGCCTGCTGAGCAGGGAACTCTATGACATGGGGTTGGATCCCAGGAGCCTGAGCTTATGACCTGAGCCGAAGTCACCCAGCCAACTAAGCCACCCAGGTGCCCCAAAGGTATAGTATCTTAATAAATTAATAGGTAAGAATTTTTCTGAAAAAAATATTGACAATAAGTGTATATATAATTATTCGATGTCTACAGAGAACCAGTGAAGTTTGTGAAGTAATTTTCTGAGATTTTTCTGTGGATTACAGCATTTCTACCTATAGGCCAGTTTTAGTAATTTTAAAGTAAAAATGATGAATAAGAATATTATTAAAAGGTCGGGCGCCTGGGTGGCTCAGTGGGTTAAGCCGCTGCCTTCGGCTCAGGTCATGATCTCAGGGTCCTGGGATCGAGTCCCGCATCGGGCTCTCTGCTCAGCAGAGAGCCTGCTTCCTCCTCTCTCTCTCTCTGCCTACTTGTGATTTCTCTCTGTCAAATAAATAAATAAAATCTTTAAAAAAAAAAAAAAGAATATTATTAAAAGGTATTTAGTTTGAAAGAGGTGACTTTTCGAGTTTTTGAAGAATTGATTTTATATATATATATATATACTTTGCCAAGCAAAGTATATTAAGCTATATATATAACTTATATATATAGCTATATATATATATATTTATAAAACTATATATATCTACTTTGCCAAGCAATTTTTAAATTTTGCTTAACAAATATTTTCCATAGGTATTTCTTATAAATAAATCATTCATTCAATATCAATTCCTGTGAGAGAAAGACAACAAAGTCACTTTGCTAAGTCAATATTTGTCGAGTGTTAATATTGATCTTCTTTCTTTGTTTTCCCTTTTTAGACTCAACCTTTACTAGTTTTCTTTCAACAGAAAATAATAGCAACAGAAATATAAAACATTACCTGGAAACTGCTAGGATACATTAAAAATGTGTACCTAGAGACCTCTGTAAAAGGGGGAAAAATGGTTATGACCACATACTATAACTGCTGTTAGAAAACTGAACTGATTGTTCTCAAGGGCTACATTTTTGTTTCAAATAACAACTCTGTATTTGTTATTGAACTCTGAAGTCCCTTATATCTTTAAATTGCTAGAGAGTGACATTTGTTCTATATTAAAATTTTAAAACATTATCTCCAAGGAATTTTGTCCAGACTGTTTAGGAATCTCTACACCCTAAGCAATTTGGTGTGCATGTCCAACATGTTCACACACAATATTTAGTGCTCCAGCAATATTATATTCTACCAATGGAAGCTTCCTGTATTTTTAACTAAATTAAATGCTCATAAAATTAACTTAGTTAAGTGATTGTGGTTTACCTAATTCAAAACTATAAATAATTTTAACCAATATAGAGAAATATTAATATGGATTATATTAAAACCATAATAAGACTTTTTCTCAGTGTCATGCTCCTGTTAATGGGGCTCTTACCAATATAATTTCTTTTTGTTTTAACTAATACAATTTCTTAATGTAGCCCAACTCAAATATTCATTAAGAAGGAAATATATGCCAGCTATTTTGCTTAGTGTAAAAAATGGGTATTATATTAAAAAATGAAAAATTTACTTGTCTATTAATATTATACCAAGGTAGTACAGCATAGTATTTCATTTATTCACTCATTTATTTAACAAATATTTATTGAGTGTTAACACTGTGACATGCTCTGGTTTAGATACTGATTAAGGGCTTTGAATAGAGACAGGCCTATGCTTGAATTTTAGCTTTGTTACTTGTTAAGTTAGTCAGCAGCTCTTCTGAGTCTCAGTTTCCTTATCTATAAATTGAGAATAATTATATTTAGTGTATTTTTGAAAGATTTAAATAATCTCACATGTATTAAGCATTTAGCATGGTGCCAGGAACATAGTAATCACTTAGATAATACTGTTACTAATATTATAGAACTAAGATATGACTGTAGGTATTTATATAGGAATGACATGATAAAAGTATAGTTTAAGAACTCAAGCTGCTGGAGCACCTGGGTGGCTCAGTAGGTTAACCATCTGCCTTTGACTCAGGTCATGATCCTGGGATCCTGGGATCAAGCCCAAGGTCAGGGTCTCTGCTTAGCAGGAGAGTCTGCTTCTCCTTTTCCCTCTGTCCCTGCTCATGTGCACTCTTTCCCCCTTACTCTCTCTCTCAAATAAGTAAATTAAATCTTTAAAAAAAAGAAAGAAAGAAAGAGAACTTATGTTACTGTTGTAGGTTATGTATGGAAACCTCAATTTAGGGAGACTATCTGAAAGGCTGATAGAGACAGGTAGGCTTAGGTTAGTACCTGAAAAAAATAAGGAAGGAACAAATCTAACAGATAACGCCATAGTTAGTCTATAGGCCATAGTGATTGTGTAACAAAAGGCAACTTATATTTTGCATCTAAGACATCAAGAGAAGGGAGTGATGCTGATGACAAGGAGAAATTAAGTAAAAGATACTGGAAAAATTAATGATTAAAAGCAGATGGCAGGGGCACCTAGGTGTCTCAGTCGGTTAAGCGTCTGTCTTCAGCTCAAGTCATGATCTCAGGGTGCTGGGATCACACTCTGAGTCAGGCTCCCTGCTCATTGGGGATTCTGCTTCTCCCTCTCCCTCTGTCTCTGGCCCTGATTTGTGCTCTCTTAAATAAATAAATAAAATCTTAAAAAAAAAAAAAAAGAAGAAGAAAATGGCATACTGTCAACTTTTAAATTTTGTGGCTTTCATTTAAGATTTAATGTGTTTTGGAAATATTTCATAGTCTTCATATTATTTACCCAGCTTTTAATTTTTTTTTTTTAAGATTTTATGTGTTTATTTGACAGAGAGAGAGCACAGGCAGGGGTAATGGGAGAGGGAAAGCAGGCTCCCCACTAAGCAGGGAACCTAATGTGGGGCTGAATCCCAGGATCCTGGGATCACTCCCTGAGCCCGAAGCAGACGCTTAACCGACTGAGCTACACACATGCCCCTTACCTGACTTTTTATATCCTATTTCTGTTGTTAATACTTCCCACTATTGTTTACTATCTGATATTTCTTAGATGAGCTGAAATGACTTTCTTTTAATCTGTGAATTTTAAAGATTCTTCTATTTAGCAGGATTCAGTTGTTTGCATTTTACTTTGAAATTTTAAAGTAAATTTCATGAATTTTATAAGTATTTTCTGAGAAGTACTCATTATAAATATAGTTACTGTGTGATTTATTTTTTCAGTTAAAATTTTTAAAATTTATTTTTTAATTTAAATTCAGCTAACATATAGTGTATTATTAGCTTCCGAGGTAGAGTTCATTGATTCATCAGTCTTACATAACACCTAGTTATTATATCCCATGCCCTCCTTTAATGTCTGTCACCCTCTTACCCATCCCCCTAACCCTACCCCTGCCCCAACAATCCTCAGTTTGCTTCCTATGATTAAGAGTCTGTTAAGCTTTGTCTCCCTCTCTGATTTCATCTTGTTTTATTTTTCCCTTCCTTCCCCTATGCTTCTCTGTTTCTTAAATTCAACACGAGTGAAATCCTATAATTGTCTTTCTCTGATTGACTTATTTTGCTTAGCATAAGTGTGATTTGTTTTAACTAAGATCGATAGATTAAGTTATTAGAAAAACCGTTAAATTAATTTTCTCTTCAAATACTTAAAATCTATTTAAACAAGTTTGGGTACCTTAATTTCTTTCTTTTTAAAAAAGATTTTATTTATTTATTTGACAGAGAGAGACACATTGAGAGAGGGAACATAAGCAGGAGGAGTGGGAGAGGGAGAAGCAGGCTTCCCATGGAGCAGGGAGCCCGATGCAGGGCTCAATCCCAAGACCCTGGGATCATGACCCCAGGCAAAGGCAGACACAATGAGACACCCCGGTGCACTGGGTGCCTCAGTTTCATGTGTAGTGGAGGAATATGGAATTGGGACAGAGGAAGGTCTTTTCAGAAGTTAGAAAATTGTTGAAATGGGGTATCCATGAATCATACGTTAAACTACAAATTCATAAAATTGGTAAAGGACATGAATTACAGGAGCAAAATAAGACCCTTTCGATAGATCATGTGTAGGTACTTTATCACTATTTTGTATTTAATCCTGAATCCTGCTCATTTAGGTTTTGTAATATGCAAGGAATGTTAGGAATTTTTCTTTGAGAGAGGAATAGCTTTGATTGCCAGACTTGACTAGAATTAGAGAAAGCCTAAACCATGAGTTGTAAACTCTAGAGATGCAATACTTCCTACATCCAGACTCATAGCATGTTTTTTTTTTTTAAAGATTTTTATTTATTTATTTGCCAGACAGAGATCACAAGTAGGCAGAGAGGCAGGCAGAGAGAGAGAGAGGAGGAAGCAGGCTCCCTGCCGAGCAGAGAGCCCGACGCGGGGCTCGATCCCAGGACCCTGGGATCATGACCTGAGCCGAAGGCAGAGGCTTTAACCCACTGAGCCCCCCAGGCGCCCCTAGAATGTGTTTTAAATATGTGTATTATATAAAACACATATGTTATATAACATATGCATATATTGGGTATGATATGTTATATAACATTTGTTTTATATATGTCTATATAACAATTCAAATACAAACATTCTAAAGTAGAAGTGGTTGTCTAAATTTTTTTGAAGACTCCAAATAATTAAATTCCTCATATTTTCAAAATGATGATCGATTCAGCTTGTCAGTTAGATAGCAATCTAAGTCTATGCTAGATCTACTGCTTAGTAATTCTACCTCACCTAAAACTTTAATAATAATATAGAATTGTATGTCAAAACAAATTGTATTCTCTATAGTGTTCCAAGAAATATCACTTTACTGATACATTTAAGTCTTTTGATAAGTAGAATTTTCAAGTTAACCATTTTTAATTTGTGCTTCTTTTCAGCATTTCCTTATACATTGTGAATGAAAATAAGTAAAATTTGTATATGACAAATAAATTCAGTTCTTTTTCCTTTTACTTGAATTTACCTGAATTGGTAGAATATAGCACCACCTTATGCCCTGTGTAAGAATTACAAGCTACTATTTTATTTCTGCTTTGTATTGTTAAAAACTGTATCACCAGAATTTCTTACACTGTTATTCTAAAACTTTTTCTAAAAACTCAACTCCTTCCATTTTTCTTATAATCCTCAAACTGTCAACTTAATCTATAATCCTCTCAAATTGATTTATTTGAATGAGCCGGCCACTTTATCCATACTTTTTTTTTTTTTAAGATTTTATTTATTTATTTGACAGAGATCACAAGTAGGCAGAGAGAGAAAGAGAGAGAGAGAGGAAGGGAAGCAGGCTCCCTGCTGAGCAGAGAGCCTGATGCGGGGCTTGATCCCAGGACCCTGAGACCATGACCTGAGCCGAAGGCAGAGGCTTAACCCACTGAGCCACCCAGGCGCCCCATACTTTTTTCTTTTAATTCATAGCATTTTCATCTAGGTTCTAGAGGAAAAGCTTTGTGTGATTGGAAGTCTATTTGTTTTTTTGTTTGTTTGTTTATTTTTTAAGATTTTATTTATTTGTTTGACAGGCAGAGATCACAAGTAGACAGAGAGGCAGGCAGAGAGAGAGGGGAGGAAGCAAGCTCCTTGCCCAGCAGAGAGTCCGATTCAGGGCTTGATCCCACCCTGAGATTATGACCTGAGCCGCAGGCAGAGGCTTAACCCACTGAGCCACTCAGGTGCCCCTGGAAGTCTATTTGCTTTAAAAGAAATTTAGATTAAATAAGCTCTTTTTTAAAAATAACTCTGGCAGATCTTAAGAATTTGAATTTGAATGCTTCCTTTTAACAGGAGAGCTACAAATTCTCCTTACTAATGTCATTATTTAGTATTAAAAATAATCTGATTATTACATTGAAGTTTGTTTGATATAAATAATGTGGCATTTGTCTCTCTGTTTATAATAGCTATTGTTCCATCATTTTCCAGCCTTATTAACCATGTATTGTAAAATCTAGGTTGGCTGTTTTTCCAAGGAAACTTATAAATTCCCTTCCTATACTTTTTCTAAAATTGGAATTTAGGAAAGACCTCCAATGATAATGTTTAACTCACTCCCCACCTAAAGGCATCTCTTATCAGCCCATGGCACTGCCCCCTGAAAGTACAATAAGCACATGGAAAAATTCTTCCATCTTTGAGTTTCCCAAATGTCACATCCTATGGTCACTACCAGCTTACCAGGCAAAGTGCAATATGGGCTTACCTCGTTTTATTTTGATTCATTTTATTGTGCCTCACAGATAGTGCATTCTTTTTAAGTTTTTATTCATTCATTTAAGTAATCTTTATATCGAACATGAGACTCAAATTCACAACCCGAAGATTTAGAGTTACACACTCCTCTGAGCCAGTCAGGCTACCTCTGCATTTTTTTGTTTTTTAAAGATTTTATTTATTTATTTGACAGAGCGATCACAAGTAGACAGACAGGCAGGCAGAGAGAGAGTAGGAAGCAGCCTCCCTGCTGAGCAGGGAGTGCAATGTGGGCTCCATCCCAGGAACCTGGGCACCCAGGTGCCCCTAATTTTATCTTAACACTGACTATGACCCAAGCCAAAGGCAGAGGCCTTAACCCACTGAGCCACCCAGGCGCCCCACCCCTGCATTTTTTTTTTTTAACTGAAGTTTTGTGGCATTCCTATATCAAGCAAGTCTATTGATGCCATTTTTTCAACAGCATTTGCTCACTATGTCTCTATGTCACATTTTCGTAATTCTCAGTATTTTAAACTTTTCATTATTATTATATTTGTTATAATTATCTGTGATCAGTGATTATGACTTGCTGAAAGTTTAAATGATGGTTAGTATTTTTAGCAATAAATTATCTTATAATTAAGGTGTGTACATTGTTTTTTAGACATAATGCTAATTATGTCTAAAATTGCACACTTAATAAACAATAGTATAGTGTAAACATAACTAACTTTTCTATGCACTGGGAAACCAAAAAATTTGTTTGACTTGCTTTATTATGATACTCATTTTATTGTGGTGGCCTGGAACCAAACCAGCAATATCTCCGAGGTACACCTCTATTTTTAGTTTGTTTAAACACTTTATGAACTATGGAGGAGGAGGCTGCAACACCCATAATTAAATACAAATTTTCCAGCCACTAAAATCTGCATTTCTTTTTAAGATTTTATTGATTTATTTGAGAGAGAGAGAGAGATTACAAGCAAGGGGTAGGGTAGAGGGAGAAGCAGGCTCCCCACTGAGCAGGGAGCCTGACGGGACTCCATCCCAGAACCCTGGGATCATGACCTGAGTCAAAAGCAGATGCTTAACGACTGAGCCACCCAGGTGCCCCAAATCTGCATTTTTCAATAAGGAACCCAAATAATTGTTTATCCTTTTTTAAAAAGTATTTTATTTATTTATTTATTTGAGGGAGAGAGCGAGAGAGGGAGAGAGAGATAAAGAGGGAGAGCATGAGCAGGGGGAGAGGGAGGAGTAAAGGGAAAAGCAGACTCTCTGATGATTAGGGAGCCCCATGCAGGGCTTGATGCCAGGACCTGGGGATCATGACCTGAGCCAAAGGCAGATGCTTAACCAACTGAGCCACCCAGGTGCCCCTAATTTTATCTTAACACTGTAATATATGGGTAATTCCAAGTAATAATGCTTTCTCATACTTTATTAGTAATTTCGTAACAAGAGATTTTTCTTTCAACATGAGCTTTCTTTAAATACCAGATTTTGAAAAAATCATGCCAGATATTTAAGTGAGGAAAAAGAACAGAATTTTGAATATAGTTGGTAGTTTGGAGAGAGAGCAAGGAGACCTACCTAGGTCCGTCTCTGGTTCTGCGATCAAGGAGAATTGTGACAAATACATTTCTTTATTTTTCAGACTTTCCTCAATGAAAGAGAAGTCTGGACTGGATTGATTTTTATACTTCTACCTTAAATATTTTATAATTCTAAACTAGTATCCCTTACCATTCTATATGGGTGACTATAAACATATTCACAAAATATTTTAGATCTAATTCCATTTGATAATGCTATAGTCAAAATTGATTTGAAAGGAAATCATGTTATCTATTTGATGTCAGAATCTTAATTCAAACTCTCAAATGGTAACTTGTCTAAATACTGTGTGAGTATATCTTTCCTTTCTTCTGTGTAACAATTGTCATCTTCCAGGGTCATGTTAATTATACCTCGCCCAATTGGCTTTGAAGAATGTCAGCATCTGTTATTAGTCCTTGATATATTCCCATACAAGGGATTTACAGGGGGGCTAAATGAAAATCTGTATATACTCTTACTCACCATTAATAGTGGAACTTGAACTTTTGGCTCAAGCCCCTGTTTGAGCCTCATTGATTTATAAAAAATTTTGAATTTAGTACCCAGAGTATATTTTGTTTTGGAAATATGATCTAATGGTAGAAGCATTGATCCAAAATTCTTAGGCTGTAGACCTAATATTTCTACAAACTCCTTGTAAAATTCAGATTCTATATAACCTCTGGGTACCTTAATTTCTCTGTTTATTAAAATGACTAATTTATATCTACCCCTTACTGCTTCATAGGGATGTTGTTGAAACATCATATATAATGACTCGTTTCTGTCACGGGCAATATACTTACAAAGATGAATTCTAATAATATAAGGTCACATTTTAATTTTTCAGAATTAAAAATACACATATCTTTTATACCCCAAAGGTGTAGCGGTGCTTGTGATTAATGACTGATTGGAAGCTTGAGTAACAGCTCAGCAGTAATGGTAATTTCTTAAAATTCAGTTTAAGAAGAAATCTCCAAAGAAAAGATGAGTATAAAAATGGAAAACTTACATAAGTTGAAAAGTAACGAAAACTAAAATAAAATGAAACAGAGAAAATACATACATCAAAGCTTACAAAGGGCAGTCAATATCTAAACAGTCAAAATAATTTATTAAAATATGTAACAAAAATACCAAGTCTGTAATAGACCTATGAAAATAGAGGTGAATAGGCAGTTGACACAGAAGGAGACAAAGATAATAAGCATATCAGGAAAAGTCCAATCTTGCTAGTAATCAGAGAACTTCAAATTAATGCAAAAGTTGGCACAATACCACTTTATTATATCATTTTATTGCATAAATATAAATTGACACAGAATTGATATAATACCGTATACAAAAATATGTGGAATACTATAATGAATATTTTATGGACCCACACCTTGCTTAAGAAATCATTCCCCACCATCACCCAGTTGTTGGGTTTTTTTAAAAAGATTATTTATTTATTTATTTATTATTTTGAGATACAGCATGACCTGAGAGAGGTATAGAAGGAGACGGAGAGAGAATCTCCTGCAGACTCCCCACTGAGCATGAAGCCCGATGCCATGCTCCATCCCAGGACCCCTGAGATCATGACCTAAGCCCAAAACAGGAGTCAAATGCTTAACTGACTGAGACACCCAGTTGCCCCCCACCATCCAGTTTTTTTTAAAATGATAACACTACTGACCAAGTTATGGTAGTGGCAGAATTATTACACTATACATTGTTGGTGGTATTGTAAAATTGGATCACTGTTTTACAAAGCAATATAGTAACACATGTCATTAGCCTTAAAAGTGTGTATACTTAAATAAATAAAAATAAAATCTTTAAAAAAAATGTGCATACTTTTGGCCTAGGAGTTCTTTTGAAGGCTATTATTCATGAAAGGAAAAGCATTTAGACATATAGCCTTCATTTTATTATTATTTATACTGATAAGAAATTAGAAATGACCTCGATATCCAACATTTTAGAAATAAGTAATGATATTCCAATTCAATGGATTAATTATAGAACTAGTCAAATTAAAAAAAAACTATTACTTAGCAAAATGTTTTTTCTCATTATGGCAAAATATACATAACATAAAATTTACCATTTTAACCATTTTTAAGTGTATGATTCTGTGCAGTAAGTACATTCACATTGTTATGCAACCATCACTACAATTATATCTAGAACTTTTTCATCATCCCCAGCTGAATCTCTTTACCTATAAAACAATAACTCCCCATTTCTTCCTCTTTCCACTCTTGGCAAATACTGTTCTACTTTCTGTCTCTGAATTTGACTAATCTGGATACCTCATATAATTAGAATCATACAATATTTGTCCCTTTGTGTCTGGCTTACTTCACATAGCATAATGTCTTCATGGTTTATCCATGTGTAGCATATGTTAGAATTTTATTCCCTTTTAAGGCTGAAGAATACTCCATTGTATGTGCATTCCACATTTTGTTTATCCATTCATTCATCAGTAGACATTTGGATTCTTTTCACCATTCAGCTCTTGAGAATAATGCTGCTATGAAGACGGTTGTACAAATATCTGTTTCTGATACACATCCACAAATGGAATTGCTGGGTCATGCAGTAATTTCATGTTTAATTTTTGGGGGAACTGACAATCTTTTCCACAATGGCTTCATATTTTACATTCCTACCAGCAACGAACAAGATTTCCATTTCTCTACATCTTTATCTGCACTTATTATTTTCTGGTTTGGGTTTCTTTTTTTATTTTTTTCTTTTTTTTTTTTTAATAGCTATCCTATTTGGTATGAAGTGGTAGCTCATTGTGGTCTGATTTGCATTTCCCTAATGATATGTTGAGCATCTTTTCATGTACTTATTAGCCATCTGTTATCTTCTTCAGAGAAATGTGTATTCAAGTCTTGTGACCATATTTTTAATTGAGTTTTTGGGGTTTTGTTGTGTTATAAGAGTTTTTAATATATTCTGGGTATTAATCCATTTTCAGGTGTATGATTGCAGATATTTTCTCTCATTCTGTGGGCTGCTTTTTCACTGTGTTGATACATTTTCTTCAAGCTCTGTTTTTAATACACATATCTTTTGTTTAAAAATAAAAATTAGTGCCTTAGAGATGGCACATATCTATACTGAAATATGAATAGATTTTAAGTGTAGGTACTCAATTTTCATATTGAAATTAAATATGGACTTAAGGGAATCAATGTAACCACTATGTAAGTTAAAAAAGAGAATATTATCAGCACCCCAGGAACCCTTGCTCTACCCAATTTTGTCCTGGTTCCTCCCTGTCTTCATCTCCTACTTCATTTCCTTTATTATCCTAGCTCATTCTAGCCATTCTAGTCACATTGCTGTTCTTCTAACACCAGGCACACTTTTACCTCAGAGCTTCTGATAGAGTATTCCCTCTATGTGGAATGCTTTGCTACCCACCATTCCTTTAGCTCATAAAAAGATTGGTCACATGATCCTGGTTGACATAAGTGGATAATTATCACAGATTATAGTACTAAGTAAGCTCTTGGAACACTGAAAAAATAAAATTTTAAAAAATCCCATATGATTCAAATTGAAAAAAAAAAATCCATTAAAAAAAAAAGTAATATAGCACTCTTCACCCATCCCTTCCACCAACCCTACATCCACAAAGCTTACTCCCTTGCCTTCTGTGCAGCAAAAATGGCTGCCCTTTCTATAGTCATAGCACATTGTTTTGGTGTCATATCCAAGAGTTGCCAAATCCAATGCCATGAAGCTTTTCTACTATGTTTTCTTCTTAGAATTTTATAGCTTTAGTACTTACATTTAGGTCTTTGATCCATTTTGTGTTAATTTTTGTTAATGGTGTAAGGAATTCAAATTAACTATTTTGCATTTGGATATCCAGGTTTCCCGGCTTCATTTGTTGGCCAGATTATCCTTTCTCCCATTGAATGGTCTGAACATCTTTTTTTTTTTTTTTTTCTTAAGATTTTATTTATTTGGGACGCCTGGTTAAGCCACTGCCTTCGGCTCAGGCCATGATCCCAGAGTCCTGGGATCAAGTCCCATGTTGGGCTTCTTGCTCAGCGGGGAGCTTGCTTCTTTCTCTACCTCTGCCTGCCACTCTGTCTGCTTTGTGCTCCTCTCTCTCTTTCTGACAAATAAATAAACAAAATCTTAAAAAAAAAAAAAAAGATTTTATTTTTGAGACAGAGCATGCGGGCAAGTGAGGGGGAGGTAAAGGGGAAGGGAGTGGGACAAGCAGACTCTGAGCAAAGCATGGAGCCTGACACCAGGCTAGATCTCAGGATCCCAAGACCATGACCTGAGCCAAAACCAAGAGTCGGGGGCTTACCCAACTGAGCTACTCAGGTGCCTCTGGTCTTAGAATCTTTGTTGAAAACTACTGATCATGCATGTAAGAGTTTATTTCTGGGCTATCTATATATTCCATTGGTCTATATATTTGTCTTTATGCCACTATCACACTGTTGATTATGTAGCTTTGAAGTGAATTTTTAAATTGGGACATGTAAGTTCTCTAACTTTGTTCTTATTTTTCAGTAGCAAATATTTTAGATTAACATTAAATAATAATAACAATAAAATAATGTTAATTAGAATATAAAAAGTAAGTTTTTATGTAAGACCCATCTTAGGAAGGATTACATAGAATCCAACTAGGATGATAGAATTATGCAGATTTTTCCCCTATTTCTAAACTTCCAATTTTATATGTATTTTGATGCTATGAATATACATATTAATAACATAAAATATGAAAATATAAATTATGGAAATAATTATCATTTATATAATAGGAAAATGATATATAAATACATGTTAGGGTTATTTAGCCTTTAAAAAAGTGGGTGTGGGCTCCAAAACTGTTAGAACTTGTACAGGAATTCAGTAAAGTGTCAGGATATAAAATCAATGCACAGAAATCAGTTGCATTTCTATACAGCAACAGCAAGACAGAAGAAAGAGAAATTAAGGAGTCAATCCCATTTACAGTTGCACCCAAAGCCATAAGATACCTAGGAATAAACCTAACCAAAGAGGCAAAGAATCTATACTCAGAAAACTAAAGTACTCATGAAAGAAATTGAGGAAGACACAAAGAAATGGAAAAATGTTCCATGCTCATGGATTGGAAAAACAAATATTGAGAAAATATCTATACTACCTAAACCAATCTACACATTTAATGCAATCCTTATCAAAATCCCTTCCACTTTTTTCAAAGAAATGGAACAAATAGTCCTAAAATTTATGTAGAACCAGAAAAGACCTCGAATAGCCAAAGGAATATTGAACAAGAAAGCCAAAGTTGGTGGTATCACAATTCCAGACTTCAATCTCTATTACAAAGCTGTCATCATCAAAACAGTATGGTACTGGCACAAAAAAAGACACATGGATCAATGGAACAGAATAGAGAGCCCAGAAATAGACCCTCAACTCTATGGTCAACTAATCTTCTACAAAGCAGGAAGGAATGTCCAATGGAAAAAAGACAGTCTCTTCAACAAATGTTGTTGGGAAAATTGGACAGCCACATGCAGAAAAATGTAACTGGGCCATTTCCTTACCCCACACACAAAAATAGCCTCAAAATGGATGAAAGACCTCAGTGTGATACAGGAATCCATCAAAATTTTGAGAAAAACACAGGCAGCAACCTCTTTGACCTCAGCCACAGCAACTTCTTCCTAGAAACGTTGCCAAAAGCAAGGGAAGCAAGGGCAAAAATGAACTATTTGGAATTCATCAAGATCAAAAGCTTTTGCACAAGAAAGAATACAGTCAATGAAACCGAAAGACAACTGAGAGAATGGGAGAAGATACTCACAAATGACATATCAGATAAAGGGCTAGTATCCAAAAATCTATAAAGAACTTATCCAACTCAACACCCAAAGAACAAATAATCCCATCAAGAAATGGGCAGAAGACATAAACAGACATTTCTGCAAAGAAGACATCCAGATGGCCAACAGACACATGAAAAAGTGCTCCATGTCACTCGGCATCAGGGAGATACAAATCAAAACCACAATGAGATATCACCTCACACCAATCAGAATGGCTCAGATTAACAAGTCAGGAAATGATAGATGTTGGCGAGGATGCGGAGAAAGGGGAACCCTCCTACACTCTTGGTGGGAATGCAAGTTGGTGCAACCACTCTGGAAAACAGCATGGAGATTCCTCAAAAAGCTGAAAATAGAGCTACCCTATGACCCAGCAGTTGCACTACTGGTTATTTACCCTAAAGATACAAACGTAATGATCTGAAGGGACACGTGCTTCCGAATGTTTATAGCAGCAATGTCCATAATAGCCAAACTATGGAAAGAACCTCGATATCCATCAACAGATGAATGGATGAAGAAGATGTGGTATCAATGGAATACTATGCAGCCATCAAAAGAAATGAAATCTTGCCATTTGCGACGATGTGGATGGAACTACAAGGTATTGCAAAATACGTCAATCAGAGAAAGACAACTATCATGTGATCGCTCTGATAGGAGGAAGCGGAGATGCAATGTGGGGGGTTTGGGGGGTAAGAAAAGAATAAATGAAACAAGATGGGATCTGGAGGGAGACAAACCATAAGAGACTCTTAACCTCACAAAACAAACAGGTTTGCTGGGGGGAGGGTGATCGGGAGAGGGTGGTGTGGTTATGGACATTGGGGAGGGTATATGCTATGGTAAGTGCTGTGAAATGTGTAAACCTGGAGATTCACAGACCCGTACCCCTGGGGATAAAAATATATGTTTATTAAAAAATTTAAAAATTAATTAAAAAAAAAAGTGGGTGTGGGGCGCTTGGGTGGCTCAGTCTTTAAGCGTCTGCCTTCAGCTCAGGTCATGATCCCAGGATTGTGGGATCAAGCCCTGCACTCGGCTCCCTCCTGGGTGAGGAGCCTGCTTCTTCTCCCACTTCCCCACTTGTGTTCTTTCTCTTGCTGTGTCTGTCAAATGAATAAATAAAATCTTTTAAAAAAATAATAAATTAACAAAGTGGGTGAGAAGTCATTCTCTGTAAATTATCTTTGTTCTCCCCTTTTTAGTGCCATAGTAAGTAATTCTATAATCAATTCCTAGTGTTTTTTATATATTGTATATAGCTAATGCGTATGGTTTCAGTAGCTTTCTTAATATGATTAAAGTCTTGGGCTTATTATTTAAATATCCTCCCAGATAATTTTTCAAACTCCTTTTTTATAAAGTCATTTCAAAACCTTGTAAATATGTTTGGAATTCATTAGGAATAGAACAGAAATGTTTTATATTATAGGTAGACAAGCCTATAATGATAAATTGAAGGATATTTTTGTACACATTTATGGCAATGACACAATTTCTCATATCTTCAATGGAGAATTTTTTACTTTTTGCATATGGCATCATCTTCCAGTTTTATTTAATTCTAGTTGAGAGCTCCTGGAGCTTTCGGTTTCAACCAGAAGGGATTTGGGTAACCAGAAATAGCAGAAATGATCACATAGAACGTTTTCTCAAAATTGATGTTTTTGAGCATTTTTTTATATCTGTAAAACTTAATCAGTATTGTTTGGGTTACCTGGGCTTGTAAAGATAATTTTGGTTGTCATATACTTTAACTTTTAAATACAAAGTCATCACTTTTCCTTTTAACATCAGTTTTAGTGGTCCTTAATCATTTTTACCATGTTCCAAGCACTAATCCTGCCCTAATTATCATGGCAGCATTTTTTAAAAAGATTTATTTATTTATTTGAGAGAGAGAGAGCGAGTGAGAGAGCACATGAGTGGTGGGAGGGGCAGAGGGAAAGAATCCTCAAGCAGATACCCTGCTGAGCGCAGAGCCTGACTCATTATGGAAAGTGGGGAGGGTCCTTGATCTCATGACCCATGAGATCATGACCTGAGCCAAAACTGAGACCTGGAGGGACACTCAACCAGCTGAGCCACCTAGGTGCCCCTCTAGCACCATTTTAATTTATTACACAGTTTCCATACTTCCCTCACTCTCATGAACTTTGTCTTTCTTCTTTTTTCCATGATTTCTTTTCCTAGCTTTTCATAAACTCTGCTAATCCTTCAAGATATGGTTCATAGATTGCCCTCTCCATTTACATCGATGCCCAAGCACCACCCCCCATCAGTCAGGCACTATTGAATACCTACAGTGTGCCAGGCATTATTTTAGGAACTAGAGTTATTATTTTGCACGTGATTATTTTCTTGTTCTAACCGTGTACTACTGTCAATTATAATTGGATTATGTTAGGTTGGTTTTCTGTTTGTTTTACCTCTTAAGGATATCGCAGATTCCTGGAGATCAGTGCTATATTTGACATTTCTTTTATATCCTCCTCAGTTTTTCTTTATTGTTCTGCATGCTAGAAACATTTACTAAGTATTTGAAAAAAAAATTTTTTTCCTTCATTTCAGGAGTGGCAATGTGTACAGTCAAAAGGTTGCTTTTTCTTAGAAGAAGATGGTGAAATCATTAGTCATCAATATAGGATGCAAATAGCTCAGAGATCCATGGTTTATCTAACAATTAAACCATTAAACCTGAGTCAAGTTGAAGGCAAGTTTTAAGTTTTTCATGTATTTTTAAAATCTCAATTTATGCCCTCTTTGAAAATATTTATGTAGATATTTGGAAGCCTTAGTAAAGAAAATAATCTACCTAAGAAACATAGTTACATATACTTCAAGAAAGAATTCGTTTATATTTGGACTATGTTATCATATTTTGCAAAGTATTTAAGTTGTTTTTTGTTATGTTTAAAGCATGTTATATTTTAATTCATTTAAAAGCAGAACAAAGTGTACACTGGTTTCCTCATGACATAGAATAAGCTTTATTTACTAATTTTTAGCTTTTCCATTTGTGAATTTTTAAAATTCATATGTTTAAGAGAAGTTTTATAGGAACATAATTTGTGCCAATATGAGCTGCAAACAACCTTTATTAATCTTTGCATTCATGGTAATATTGTTTTTTTGTATTTAAATGTTAGGTACAAATTAATCTCCTAGTGTCTGAAATGGTTATTGTATTTTTAATTAGTGAAAATGTCTATAAGGGTACTTTCCCTAGATATCCTTTTAATGTTGATTATTCTAAATATCAATTTTTATTTTTATTTTATTATGTTTACATAATAAGAAAATACTTACTTTATAACTAGATGAATCTTCCCCATTCTGTTCTTTTTTCTTCCTAAGGTAGAGATTATAAAAGTTTTTACTGTGTATCTTATGAGATACTTAAAACATTTGGTGGTTGATGCTTTTAAGTGACAATTACAATTATCACTTTTTTAGATAAAAGTATCAAGATAGGCCTGCATATTCAATGCAGATGTTAATTCTCCATATTCTTATGAAGGAGATCCTTTATTCAATAATTTATCAGTTACCAATTGAGGGCTTTATATATCAAATATCATTTTAGGTGTTTAGGATACATAAGAGTACATGTACAACAACAACAGAGTACAAAAAAGACAAAACTTCTTGCCCTTATGAACTTACATTCTAGTGGGGGAAACTAATAATAAATAATAAACATAATAAATAGTAAATGGTAGGGCATATTAGAAAGTGACAAGTCCTATGGGAAAATAGAGAGGGATAAGGCATTGTGAAACCTGAGGGAATATGAGTTGCCATTGAAATGGAGTGGTTAGTGTATACTTCATTAAGAAGCTGACCTTTGAGCAAAGACTTTGAAAGAGGTGTAACAATTATCAACTGCTATATAACAAATTACCCCAAAACTCAGTGGCTTAAAACAATTAAATAGTTATTCACTAGTAAGCAGGTTTGCTAAATAGTTATTTTGTTTTGAGCTGTGCTTTGTTTTTTTCTGTAGGACTCACTCATGCATCTGTGATCAGCTGCAGGTTAGGTCATTGCTGGCTTTACTGGTCTTGGCTAGTCTCTGTGAGGTCTCAGCTGGGACAACTGGACTCTGCCCCATTTAATCTCTTACCTTCTAGTGAGTTAGCCTGGACTTGTTCTCTTCATGTAACAGGGATCTCAAAGAAAAAGCAGAAGCACTTAGGGCTTCCTGAGGCTTCTGCTACATTCTGTTGTTCACAGCAGGTTATAAGCAAGTCCAGATTTATAACATAGAGAACTAGACTTTTCTCTTGTTGGAGGAGCTGCAAAGTTGCATTGTAATGTGCTGTGAATATAGAGAGGGCAGCCATTTCTGCTGTCTTCCACAGAAGGCAAGGGAGTAAGTTTTCTGGATATAGGGCTGGTGGAAAGGATGGGTGAAGAGTGGTAGGTGGCCAAGCGTTCCACATAGAGGGGATACTCTAATCAGATGCTCTGAGGTGAGAGTGTGACTGGTGTTAGAAGAATAGCAAGGTCACTAGAATGGCTAGAATGAGCTAGGAGAATGAAGGAATAAAGCAGGAGATGAAGACAGGGAGGAACCAGGACAAAATGGGGTAGAAATGATTTTGTTTGTTGGTTTGTTTTTGCCATAATAAAGACTCGGGCTTCTGAGAGAAATGAGGAATGTTAGGAGGATTTTTCCCGTGGCTGCCCTCATGATTTTTTCTTTATCTTTAATTTACAACTGTTTGAATATATGTCTAGGTACTTTTGTTTTTCTCATTGATGCTGTTATTGTGGAGTGTGTTTATATTTATTCTGCTTGGATTTTTGACTTACTGTCTTTCATTATTTTTAGAAAAATTTTCCACTTTTATTTCTTCAAATATTTCTTCTGCTCTTTCTTTTCTTTTTCCATTTATATGGTGCCTGACATCTAGTCTGCCATGCTGCACTACAGATAGGCCAGTGCTTGTATCTCCTCTCTTCCTGGAAGGGTGTGCCTTTTCTTGGATTTCATACTACTTGGTTACCCTGGGACCTCAGCTCTGATGAGTTAAAGGAATAAGAAATTATGATTTATGTACTGTTTCTTATTGTTAGGGTAGGAGCAACATTAATCCAACTCTCAACTCCATGAGAGGATTTTGAGTAGAGATCATACATAACCTGACATATTTTAACAAAAGCAGTCAGGTTGCTATATTGGAAATAGATTGAAGGGTACCCAAGTGCATGTAAGGGGTCCAGCTATGATGCTATTATAGACTTATAGGAAGGTACTGCTGATGCTTTGAATCAGAAATGTAGAAGTGATAAGAAGTGGGTATCCTGGATATATTTTGAAGGCTAAACCACAGGATTTCCTGAAGACTGGCTATCATATGCAGGAGAAGAAAAAAGTTAAAGATGATTTCAAGATTTTTGGCTTGATTGGAAGTAGAGCAACTGGAGGATGAATTACTATTTACTGAGACTGAGAAAGAATATAGATGGACAGTTGCTTTTTTTTTAAGGGGTTGGAGAAGGTCAGTTTTAGACATAGAAGTTCAAGTGGAAATGTCAAATAGGCAGTTGATTATATGGGTCTAAAGTTCAAAGAAAAGGTTCCAGTTGAAGATGTAAATTATGGAGTTGCCAGCACATAGGTGGGGTCTAACATCTTTTCCCCCAGTGCCTTTCCATAGGTAAGCTAGTGCTTGAATCTCATCTCTTGGAAAGGGTTTGTTTTTCCTTGGATTTCAGGCCTTGCAACCTCAGCTTTCTGATAAATTTAAGAAAAGTTCTGATTTTTAGAAAGTAAGTATAGACAATATTTCTAGCAAGGTCCCTGTATATAGTTATAGATGCTGTGATGTTTCTATATAAAAAAGGGTTATGTATTTCTATATAAAAACAGGTTATGTATTTCTTTTTTTTAAATTTTTTTTTATTTTTTTTTTTTTAAAGATTTTATTTATTTATTTGAGATTAGGCAGAGAGGCAGGCAGAGAGAGAGAGAGAGGAGGAAGCAGGCTCCTGCTGAGCAGAGAGCCTGATGCGGGACTCTATCCCAGGACCCCGAGATCATGACCTGAGCTGAAGGCAGCGGCTTAACCCACTGAGCCACCCAGGCGCCCAGGTTATGTATTTCTTTAAAAAAAATATCCAGGGCGCCTGGGTGGCTCAGTGGGTTAAGCCGCTGCCTTCGGCTCAGGTCATGATCTCAGGGTCCTGGGATCGAGTCCCGCATCGGGCTCTCTGCTCAGCAGGGAGCCTGCTTCCCAATCTCTCTCTCTGCCTGCCTCTCCGTCTACTTGTGATTTCTCTCTGTCAAATAAATAAATAGAATCTTTTAAAAAAAAAAAAAAAATAAAAATAAAAATAAAAATAAAAAAATAAAAAAAATATCCAAAGGGGAAAGAAACCACCAGCTTCTATTTACAGAGGAAAGAGTAAGTAGTAATTGCTTATTTTAAGATGTTTGGGTTTTTTGTTTCTAGGAAAACCATCCCCTTGGATATCAGTTGATACTGCCTTATATATTCTTAAGGAAAATGAGAGTCAAGCAAATCTACAACTCATGTGTTTTACTGAACTACGAAATAGAGAAGTATACATATTTATTTCCTAATGTTTAATTTGAAAATAAAATATGATCTCAAGTTTGGGGAAAATAGTAGTTTTTCTATATTTGTTTTTAATTTTTGTATCTTCCCCTCCAGTTAGGGTATATACAGTACTTAAGCACTATGCATATTATAGATCTCATTAATTGTGTTGGATGTTTTCTTGTTTGCTGAGATTAAGAGCTAAGGATTGATTAGTAGTCTTGGCTTCATAACTTATAAGTTGTATGACATTTTACTTCACTTTCTTCTTCTCTAAATGCCCAGATGACTCACATGTGAACATTTTTTTTTTATATGCAATGAAAATTATTGATGCCAGTGGATTTTTTCCCTAAATACAAGCAATTCAAGACTTTGGAAAAGTTGCTTTAGATGTTTGTCTTTCTTATAATCCTACTGCAAAAAAGAAAAACTTCAAGATTACTATCCTCAGGCTTGACTCATGGGTTCAAAAATAGATTGATCTGAAGGAATGCTTTTAAATGATTTTATATGTTGCCTGTGGGGTTGTTCTGATCTTTCCTAATTATATATTTACTCAGAGGCCAAATATGTGAGGCAGATACATAAATGTGGCTATTTATTTTATGAGGACTACAAAATACATCTGCTACACAACAACAGGAATAATACTATTCAAGGGCTTACTGCAGTATCATATTTAATCTTTATATAGGTCCAGCGGCAGACAAACATTTCCCTGATGGAATGTTGTATAAAAGTCTTTATTGTAGGCTTCCTAACAGGCAAGAATAGTTATAGGCAAGAAACAAATAAAATGATAGAAGCTAATGTTTTGATGAAACTCTTCTTCAGAACTGACTACAAAGTTAAGTTCAAGATAAAGCATTGTCTAAAACAATAGCTTTTCCCATTTTGTTTTGGATAAAATTGCTTTCTTATGATATTGCATGTATAAAAATGTTAGTACATAGCAAGCCTGTAATAAACTTTGAATGAGTTTCTATTTACCTTTTTACTATATCGGCTTCTGTTTCTCTGTAATGTGTCATATTTACAAAAGATTTTTAGCTTTAGTTTTAGTTTCACAATTTTCTTTAAGCAAAGTTTTGTGCCCATGAAAGACTTTCCATTTGCCATCCACCGTGGCAGCTCAAGGTTATATGTGGAGATAGGGAAATTCTCAGGATAACATGTATTAGGAAACAGCAGGAACTGCTTCTCACTCCTAGATATCAGCCTAAATCTGACCAGTTTATAAGATTATGGTTTCCCAAGGAGGGATTTGGTCAATCTTTAGGCTTCAAAATGACCTGACCCTAGTTTTACTGGATTACTTTTGTATCGAGATAGAATGTTGTTACTTTAGAATGATTATGGTTCTGCTGACTTGTGAGAGCAGAAATAGGGCTGATCCCAGAATTCATATAAGCAACTTTATTTTGTGTATGAGTCCCCAGGATGATCTAAAATACATCTGCATTTTGGAAGTTTTTGGATACAATCCTGGGTAGAATTCCCTAAGGCGATTCTGTGCTGAAGGGCAAATAGCTGTTTGCTTGCTATTATACACCATGAGAAATGCTTAATGTATTTGACAGAGATAACCCCTAGGTTTTAAAAGTAGCCGTTTGGTTCCAGAACACACCTAGAAGTTCCATAGAGAGATGTCATTATACTTTCTTTTATGAAACAGAAGAATAAAATGTTTCCCATACAAATGTCCTGGCACTCATAAATATACTGTGATGGAAAAGAATTTTGTGTAAGGTAGGTTTATCTGGGATTCTACCATCTTGTTTTATAGTCCATATTATATAAATGATAGTAGAATTCCAGTGCTTCTGTCTACATAATTACACTCTTACAAATGTGGCTAGTTCATATAAATAGTGAACTCTTGAAATATTTTTAATTTCGGTAATTGAAATCTAATTTACAAATCACATATTTTTGTTTCGAATATTTTATTTTGAATCAAACTAGGGAATTGTGACTGAAAAATTATTCTAAGATCTCTGCTTTCTGTTGAAGATATTTGCATCACAAACATTTTTTAAGATTAGTGAGGAAGATTGAGAAATTATGTAACTTCTTACTACTATACTGTTAGGCATTTGTTTTTAAAATATATTATGAACTACATCTAATGGTCTTGTGCCAGGGCTACCATTAACAAAAAGGTTTTTTTAATATTTTATTTATTTATTTGACAGAGAAAGACACAGTGAGAGAGGGAACAGAAGCAGAGGGAGTGGGAGAGGGAGAAGCAGGCTTCCTGCCCAGCAGGGACCCTGATGTGGGGCTCAATCATAACCTGAGCTGGAGGCAGGCATTTAACAACTAAGCCACCCAGGCTCCCCCATAAAAAGATTTTGAAGCCTGTAAAAGATTAACAGAAGCATAATAGAGTTGGTGAATATTGATAAATTAACTTTTAACACTTCTCTTTCAGAAGAAAGATCAAAAGTTAGTAAGATTCATGGTGGTTGTTGTTTTCTAATTCTTTTGAGAAAAGGTGTTTGGGTGGACTGGAGAACTAGGACCTGGAATTTATTGGTTAATTCCTTCCACAACTGGCTGTAGGCTGAAGAAAGAAATAAAACCAATAACTGAAGAGGCCCAACTTGTGTATAGAGATGAAACAGGGGAATTATCTCTTACAAAAGAATTTAGGTAAGTTTTGTTTATTAAGGCTAGAACTATAACATCTAAACAGGTTATAGATCAATAGCCTGTCTTCCATCCTTTCCTTTGGCCAGCCAACACCCCTAGATTCGAATTCAGTAACTCAACTCACTCACTGGGCATTTGAAAATGATTTTCCATTCACAGATCTGGGATTGCCTTTCATTTCTGGGTTGCATTTAGCAAGTCAACTTTAGTTGCCTTTCATTTCTGGGTTGCATTTAGCAAGTCAACTTTAGTTGCCTTTCATTTCTGGGTTGCATTTAGCAAGTCAACTTTAGTCACACATCTACAGATTTCTACCTGACTAGGTAGGCACTGCCTTGGAAATAGATCCTGCTAGTTGCTCTGTTAATTTAGATAACTATCAAATATGAAATCCAAATATTTAGGTGGCTCTCTCATCCCCTAGATAGATATAATAACATTAGGTAGAAGAAGAAGAGAGTAGATTGGAGAAAGGGGAAGAAAAGGAGGGTATTACTATTCATTAAGGTCCTACTATGTGTTGAGATACTATGGTTGTTTCAGAAGCTTGTTTATCTCAAGTAGACTTCGTAAGAAATATATCTGGGTACATTTAGTTTTAAAAAATTGTTTAATGCCTTGATATTACTTCATTTTAGTCTAGTTGTCTTGAAGACAAATAATTTCTTATTTTTGTAATTTTAGGTCAACTTTATTAGATATATTTGAAGTAATTGATTTAGATGGAAATGGTCTTCTAAGCCTTGAAGAATATAATTTTTTTGAATTGAGAACAAGTGGTGAGAAATGTGATGAAGATGCTTGGGCTGTCTGCCGTGGTAAGCACTTGTCTTTTTCCTTTTTTTTTTTTTTTTAAGATTTTATTTATTTATGTGAGAGAGAGAGAGTACACAAGTAAGAGGAGGGAGAGGGACAAGCAGACTTTGTTCTGAACACCAAACCTAATGTGGAGCTTGATCCTGTGACCCTGAGATCATGACATGAGCCGAAATTAAGTCAGCCACTTAACTGACTGAGCCACCCTGGTACCCTGCACTTTCCTTTTTCTTAGTGGATACATAAAAATATGTAGTGTCTTTTCATTCTTAAGAAGTAAAATGTTAAACTTCTCCATAGAATATTATTAGGGCAATTAGGACAGTTAAAAAGTAATAGCTTTGAGGGGTGCCTGGGTGGCTTAGTCAGTTAAGCTTCTACTTTTGGCTCAGGTCATGATCCCAGGGTCCTGGGATAGAGCCCCACATTGGCCTCCCTGCTCAGAGGAGATCCTGGTTCTTCCTCTCCCTCTGCCTGCCCTTACTCCCCATACTCATGCTCATGCTCTCCCTCTCTCTCTAATAAGTAAAATCTCTTTTTTTTTTTAAAGTAGTAACATTGTTTGTAGACCATAAAAACATAAACATTTATTTTCCTTAGGTTGATAGTTGGTATAGTATTTAAGTTAAAATATCAATTACTTAAATATAATTTCATTTTTAGCCTATGCTCTTTGGAGCTTAGAATGGAAAAAAATTTTGTCCCAGCTCTTGATAATAATGGGACTGAAGTGGTTGAGAGCCCTGAATTGTGCCCAGGACAGGGCATCAAAGAACTAACAGGCTAGAGTTTTACTAAAAATTAAGCAGTTTCCAGAAAGTTCTTTTTTTTTTTTTTTTAAGATTTTATTTATTTATTTGAGAGAGAGAGAGACAAGATAGCAAGAGAGAGAAGATGAGCAAAGAGGAGAGGGAGAAGCAGTCTCCCCATTGAACAGGGGGGAGAAAGTACATCCTTGGAGGTATGGACACCAAAAATACCAAGGTAGGCAAAGAAAAATACTGAGGATGAGACAAATTCTGTTATCTCTTAGGAGAAGTCTGGGAAGAGAGGAGGACTTACATATTTAAGCCAAGGACTGAAAGATCAAAGGGGAAAACCAAAAAGCCATAGCCAGCTATAGATCACTGAATAAGAAAACCAGAATGCATTCAGAAGACAGATTAACTCACATATTGGTGTCACTGGGGTAGTAATGTGTCCTACTCCTTTGGTTCTTAAGATGGTTCTTAAGGTTGGCAAAGTCAGTGAGCCAGGTGGGATTCTTATAAATCTGTCTATCTAAACAGCAAATAAAGTAGAAATATTATTAATAGAAAGATTTTCAAAAAAAATATTTATTTTTTTTTCTGTGAAGACTTTATTTGACAGAGAGATAGAGTCAGAGAGCACAAGCAGAGGGAATGGCAGAGGAAGAGGAAGAATCAGGCTCCCCACTGAGCAGGGAGCCCCAACTGCAGGGCTTGATCCCAAGATGCTGAGTTCAGGACCTGATCTAAAGGCAGATGCTCAGCCATCTGAGCCACTCAGGCGTCCCACATAAATATATCTTTTTAACTGGAAGTTTATGTAATATAATCAGGAACAAGAAATACATGTTGGTTTATACTATTAAACTTTGAATAACAAGATTGATAATACACAGAATAGTTTTAGGAAGATATAATCATCTTGCAACTTTAATGATACAATCTTTTGATTATTGTTGGCACTAGAGCACATTCAATAAGAGTGAATCATAATTAGAATTTTCTTAGGGTAAAGTTTTTGATGAATAAAATTTTAGTTTCATAATTGGGGGAGCCTAGCTGGCTAAGTCAGTTAAACATCTGACTCTTGATCTCAGTTCAGGTCTTTGTCTTAGGGTCACGAGCTCAGGCCCTGCTTGAAGCCTCCTTAAAAAATAATAATAATAGGGGTGCCTGGGTGGCTCAGTGGGTTAAGCCTCTGCCTTCGGCTTAGGTTATGATCCCAGGGTCCTGGGATGAGCCCCACCTTAGGCTCTCTGCTCAGCAGGGATCCTGCTTCCTCCTCCCTCTCTGCCTGCCTCTCTGCCTACTTGTAATCTTTGTCTGTCAAATAAATAAATAAAATCTTTTAAAAAATAATAATAATTTAATTGGTAGAATGATAGTTAACATTTTTTTTTTTAAAGATTTTTTTTATTTATTTATTTGTCAGAGAGAGAGCGAGCGAGAGCGAGCACAGGCAGACAGAGTGGAAGGCAGAGTCAGAGGGAGAAGCAGGCTCCCCGCGGAGCAAGGAGCCCGATGTGGGACTCGATCCCAGGACACTGGGATCATGACCTGAGCCGAAGGCAGCTGCTTAACCAACTGAGCCACCCAGGCGTCCCATAGTTAACATTTTTTTGAAAATTTACCATATACCAGTTGGAAGTACTTCTTTTTTTTTTTTTTTAAGAGAAGTGGGGGGTGGGGCAGAGGGAGGAGGAGAGATAATCTTAAGCAGGCTCCACACCCAGCACAGAACCCATTGCAGGGCTCAACCTAACAACCGATGATATCATGATCTGAGGTGAGATCATGACCTGAGCCAAAATCAAGAGTCAGATGCTTTACCAACTGAGCCACCCAGGTGCCCCCAGTTGGAAATACTTCTATACATCAACTCTCTGAGGTATATCCTATTATTTCTTATTTTATAAATAAGGAAAACAGAATCAAAGACAGTAAGTCATCTGATCAAACAGCAAGAAAATTTCACAGCTGAGTTTCTCATCCAGGCAATTAAATACCACAACCTTAAATCCCCTGCTATAAAAAAAGTCCCCAAGTCTGGTTGACTTAAAAAATGATTTAGAGGGGATTCTCCTTCACCAGTGTTAATAATACTGAAAAGAATTAGGCTTTTTAAGTTCTAAAAATTTTTGTTTTTCTAATCATACATAATATTAATTTTATCTATCCTCCTTGATAATATGAATCTGTGTTATTTATCTGTAAGATAATAAACTTTTTAAACTTAAAAGTACCTTTATTTTTATTATTTTTTAATAGACTTTATTTTTAGAGTAGTTTTAGGTTTATAGTAAGGATTCACTAGATCTCTCATATATTCTTTTTCCACCCTCTATGAATTTCTTCTACTTTTAACATCTTGCATTACTTTGATACAATTGTTAGAATTGATGAACCAATACTAATGCATTTTTACTAACTAAAATCCATAGCTTATATTAGGGTTATATTGTACTGTACAGTTCTCTGGATTTTAGCAAATATATAATGTCATGTACCTGCCATTTATAGTATCATACAGAGTAATTTCATTGCCTTAAAAATCCCTTGTGTTCTAGCTACTCATGTATCTATTCATCCCTTCAAACCCCTGGCAAAACCACTGATCTTTTTACTGTCTCTACAGTTTTGCCTCTTCCAGAGTGCCTTGTTGGAGTATCATATAGTATGTAGCCTTTACAGACTGGCTTCTTTCACTTAGCAGATGTATTTAGATTTCTTTTTTTGACTTGACAGCTCAGCGCTTAGCGCTAAGTAATAATTCTATTGTATGAAGGTACTATAGTTTGTTTATTCATTCACCTATTAAAAGACACGTTGGTTATTTTGAATTTTTGGTAATTGTGAATGTAGCTGCTATTAATATTCATGGGCAGGGGTGCCTGGGTGGCTCAGTCAGCTGGTTAAGCATCTGCCTTCTGCTCAGGTCATGATCCCAGGGTCCTAGGACTGAGCCCTTCATTGGACTCCCAGCTCAGCAGGGAGCCTGCTTCTCCCTCTGCTGCTCCCCCTGCTTATGTTCTCTGTCTGTCAAATAAATAAGTGAAATCTTTAATAACAAAAATACTTATGTGCATATTTTTGTGCATGTATAGTTTTCAACTTGTTTCAATTCATTTCAATTCATTGATTGCTGGTACAATAAAACTATGTTTAATTTTGAAAGAACTGCCAAATTGTCTTCCAAACTGGCTGTCCCATTTTGTATTTCCACCAGGAATGAATGAGCATCTGCATTTGGTGGTGTTAGTTTTTTGGATTTTAGCCTAGAATATAGGTGTGTATCTTGTTGCTTTAATTTGCAATTCCTTAATGACACATGATCTTCTCATATGCTTATTTACCATCTATCTCTTGTTTGGTGAGATGTCTATCAGATCTTTTGCCCATTTTTTGATTGAGGTGTTTTTTCTTTTCATATGTTATGCTTTTGGATTGTGTGCTTTTGGTGTTGTATCTAAAAACACATAGCCAAACACAAGTCACCCAAATTTTCTCCTGTTATCTTCCAGAAGTTTTATAGATTTGTGTTTTGGGTCTGTGACCCATTTTAGTTGATTTTTGCGACATATGTAAGGTCTTTGTCTATATTTATTTTTTTACTTGTGGATATCCAGTTGTTTTAGCACCATTTATTGATAAAACTATCCTTTTTCCAAATAAAAAAAATAAAATAAACAAAAACAAAAACTATCCTTTTTCCCTTTAAATTGACTTTGCTCCTTTGTCAAATATCAGTTCACTATATTTGTGTGGGTCTTTTTCTGGTTTCTCTGTTTTGTTCCACTGATCTATGTGCCTAATTTTTTGCCATTGTCACACTGTCTTGAATACTATATAGCTTTAAAGAAAATCTTATTGTTGGGTATTAATGAATTTATAAAAAAGTAATGGAGGATTGAGAATTTTAAGTTTTAAAAGTAGATTACTTATTGATAGTCTCTATAGTATAGTATCTATATATATTTTTCTTGGAAGTAATAATTTTGTTGTATTGATATCAATTATTTTTTTCATCTTACTTTATTACATTATAGCTCCAGCCCCCAGTTTGATGGCTACCATTTTTTTAAAAGATTTTATTTATTTATTTGACAGACAGAGATCACAAGTAGGCAGAGAGGCGGACAGAGAGAGAGGAGGAAGCAGGCTCCGTGCTGAGCAGAGAGCCTGATTCCGGGCTCAATCCCAGGACTGCCTGAGGATCAGGACTACCTGAGGTGAAGGCAGAGGCTTTAACCCACTGAGCCACCCAGGTGCCCTGATCATTACCATTTCTATGACCTAACTTAATCTACATTTACTTTTTTTCTTGTAGAAGTTCTTTGCACTTTCCAAATTCTATAAATTATTAATATATTAATACCATTAATCAATTATACTACTATTAAACTACTAATCAGTTTTAAATTGTTATGTTTCTGCTGCTTTTTTCACAATAATGCATCCAAAAGAGATATCTTACGTAAGGAATACCTATTTTCCTTGGGTATATTACAGTTGGAAGCTGGAAAATAAAATCTTTCTTATTGTAGGGCAGTTAACAGAATATAAGCCAAGGTGAGTAGTTGTTTGTTATCCATATAATAGACAAATTCAGGAATGATACATGTGTAGATATTTCTAGGTGAATTTAGTTTTACTTACAAATAATGTTAAAATGGATATACGTAGATTTATTTGTCTGGGACATTCATAGAACCGAAAGTGTTTCCCATTATCTGACAGTTTTTTAAGGACCAAAGGGCAATTTGGTTAAAATTAGAGTAGTTAGGCATATAGCAGTCTCCTTAAACCTGGCACCATCCACATCTCCCTTTTTGACACACCAGTAGTTTAGGAGGTATTACATCATATTCATCCAGGTTCTCCTGTGTTTAGGTGGCAAACATATATGAAGCATTTTAATTTTTAAAAATATGTATCAGTATATACTCTAGATAAGCAAGCAGGTTGGGACTTACCCAGAAAAATGACAATTTCCTCATGATTCAA
This sequence comes from Mustela putorius furo, assembly GCF_011764305.1. Classification (NCBI taxonomy): domain Eukaryota; kingdom Metazoa; phylum Chordata; class Mammalia; order Carnivora; family Mustelidae; genus Mustela; species Mustela putorius. The sequence goes on from NW_025422005.1 coordinate 51,604,096, forward strand.
ATCATGAACTATGATGGTGCTTTGTGCTGAGTTGTGGGAAACTGAAATGATAATTCACTAGCATTTTTTTTTTAATTTCTTTTTGGTGTAACAGTATTCATTCTTTTTGCACCACACCCCGTGCTCCATGCAATACATGCCCTCTCCAATATCCACCACCTGGATCCCCTAACCTCCCGCCCCCCCCTTCAAAACCCTCAGATTGTTTTTCAAGAGTCCATAGTCTCTCATGGTTCACCTCCCCTTCCAATTTCCCTCAACTCCCTTCTCCTGTCCATCTCCTCTTGTCCTCCATGCTATTTGTTATGCTCCACAAATAAGTGAAACCATATGATAATTTACTTTCTCTGGTTCACTTATTTCACTCAGCTTAATCTCTTCCAGTCCTGTCCACATTGCTACAAAAGTTGGGTATTCATCCTTTCTGATGGAGGCATAATACTCCGTAGTGTATATGGACCATATATCTTCCTTATCCATTCGTCCATTGAAGGGCATCTTGGTTCTTTCCACAGTTTGGCGACCATGGCCATTGCTGCTATAAACATTGGGGTACAGATGGCCCTTCTTTTCACTATATCTGTATCTTTGGGGTAAATACCCAGTAGTGCAATTGCAGGGTCATAGGGAAGCTCTATTTTTAATTTCTTGAGGAATCTCCACACTGTTCTCCAAAGTGGCTGCACCAACTTGCATTTCTACCAACAGTGTAAGAGGGTTCCCCTTTCTCCACATCCTCTCCAACACACGTTGTTTCCTGTTTTACTAATTTTGGCCACTCTAACTGGTATAAGGTGGTATCTCAATGTGGTTTTAATTTGAATCTCCCTGATGGCTAGTGATGATGAACATTTTTTCATGTGTCTGATAGCCATTTGTATGTCTTCATTGGAGAAGTGTCTGTTCATATCTTCTGCCCATTTTTTGATATGATTATCTGTTTTGTGTGTGTTGAGTTTGAAAAGTTCTTTATAGATCCTGGATATCAACCTTTTGTCTGTACTGTCATTTGCAAATATCTTCTCTGATTCTTTGGGTTGCCTCTTTGTTTTGTGACTATTTCCTTTGCTGTGCAGAAGCTTTTGATCTTGATGAAGTCCCAAAAGTTCATTTTTGCTTTTGTTTCCTTTGCCTTTGGAGACATATCTTGAAAGAGGTTGCTGTGGCTGATATCAAAGAGGTTATTGCCTAAGTTCTCCTCTAGGATTCTGATGGATTCCTGTCTCACATTGAGGTCTTTTATCCATTTCAAGTTTATCTTTGTGTACGGTGTAAGAGAATGGTCGAGTTTCATTCTTCTACATATAGCTGTCCAATTTTTCCAGCACCATTTATTGAGACTGTCTTTTTTCCACTGTATATGTTTTCCTGCTTTGTCGAAGATTATTTGACCATAGAGTTGAGGGTCCATATCTGGGCTCTCTGCTCTGTTCTTCTGGTCTATGTGTCTGTTTTTATGCCAGTACCATGCTGTCTTAGTGATCACAGCTTTGTAGTAAAGCTTGAAATCAGGTAACGTGATGCCCCCAGTTTTATTTTTGCTTTTCAACCTTTCCTTAGCGATTTGGGGTCTCTTCTGATTCCATACAAATTTTTGGATTATTTGCTCCAGTTCTTTGAAAAATACCGGTGGAATTTTGATCGGAATGGCATTAAAAGTATAGATTACCCTAGGCAGTAGAGACATTTTAATAATGTTTATTCTTCCGATCCAAGAGCATGGAATGGTCTTCCATCTTTTTGTGTCTTCTTCAATTTCTTTCATGAGTCTTCTGTAGTTCTTTGAGTACAGATCCTTTACCTCTTTGGTTAGGTTTATTCCCAGGTATCTTATGGTTCTTGGTGCTATAGTAAATGGAATCGATTCTCTAATTTCCCTTTCTGTATTTTTATTGTTAGTGTATAAGAAAGCCACTGATTTCTGTACATTGACTTTGTATCCTGCCACATTACTGAATTGCTGTATGAGTTCTAGTAGTTTGGGGGTGGAGTCTTTTAGGTTTTCCATATAAAGAATCATGTCATCTGTGAAGAGAGAGGGTTTGACTTCTTCATTGTCAATTTGGATACCTTTTATTTCTCTTTGTTGTCTGATTGCTGTTGCTAGGACTTCTAATACTATGTTGAACAAGAGTGGTGAGAGTGGGCATTCTTGTCGTGTTCCTGATCTCAACGGGAAGGCTGCGAGCTTTTTCCAATTGAGGATGATATTTGCTGTGGGTCTTTCATGGATAGATTTTATGAAGTTCAGGAATGTTCCCTCTATCCCTAAACTTTGAAGTGTTTTAATCAGGAACGGATGCTGAATTTTGTCAGATGCTTTTTCTGCATCAATTGAGAGGACCATGTGAATCGTCTCTCTTCTTTTATTGATTTGTTCTATCACATTGATTGATTTGCGAATGTTGAACCATCCTTGTAACCCAGGGATGAATCCCATCTGGTCATGGTGGATAATCTTTTTTTTTTTTTTTTTTTTTTAATTTTTTATTTTTTATAAACATATATTTTTATCTTTTTAATGTGCTGTTGGATCCTGTTTGCTATCCCTAGTATGTTTTGAGCCATTTTCATTCCTTTTTTTTTTTTTAACTTTTTGAAAATTTTTTATAATCATATAATGTATTATTAGCCCCAGGGGTACAGGTCTGTGAATCGCCAGGTTTACACACTTCACAGCACTCATCATAGTACATACCCTCCCCAATGTCCATAACCTCACCACCCTCTCCCTTCCCCCTTCCCCCTGGCCCCCCCTCAGTTTGTTTTGTGACATTAAGAGTCTCTTACGGTTTGTCTCCCTCCTGATCCCATCTTGTTTCATTTATTCTTTTCCTACCCTTCAAGCCCCCCACGTTGCATCTCTATTTCCTCATATCAGGGAGATCATATGATAGTTGTCTTTCTCCAATTGACTTATTTTCATTCCATTTTTATATTGTTCATGGAATCATAGGAAGGCCTACTTTAAAATAAATAATTATGAGTAATAATACACATAGGCCTTTTATTAGCTGTATGACTTTTAAAATTATGTAAGAAGGGCACTTGGGTGGCTCAGTCAGTTGAGCATCCGAATCTGGATTTTGGCTCAGGGCATGATCTCAGGGTTGTGGGCTAGAGCCCTCACTGGAGTCTGTGCTTCTCAGGGTGTCTGCTTCTCTCTCTTGCTCTTCCTTTGTCCCTTCCCCAGCTCACTTGCTCTTTCTCTGAAATAACTAAATCAATCTTTAAAAAATTATGTAACAGAGAAACTTTTCATTGTTTTTACAGACAATTTTGATACAAAGAAGAATGAACTAACAAGACAGGGCTTTATGGATCTGAATCTAATGGAAGCCAATGATCGAGAAGGAGATCCTCGTGACCTTTGGGTAACTCTGCATTCAATGGGCTACAATAAAGCCCTGGAATTGACAGAGGTAAAGCAGTCTGAAAGTTTTGCAATGGGTTTAAGGTCCATAATATTTTACACCATGAACATTTTCCTGACACATGACTTTTGAATTGGGCACTCATATCCTTGAATTTCAATATATGAATGAATTGTGAGTATAGCAGTGTGTTCCTGCTAGTTTATCAAAGTTCCTATTCTTACATGAAATTTAGTTTTTCCAGCATTGAAATAATTCAGGAACAAAAGAGTTTGAGCTATGATATGCAGAAAAAAAAATTGGTAATTAAAAAACCATATTTCTTAATTGACAATGGCTGTTTTAGTTGCTGAAGTCTCATGTCTATAGGGAATTCTTTGTCCTAACAGAATAAAGCCTGCAAATAAGGAGAATGTGTCTATGTGAGAATTGGAATTCTGATTCTTGGGTTAATATGTGTAAAACACTTGGGATGGTACTTGGCTTATATATAGCATTGTGTATGTATTTGCTATCATTATTAAGATTTGCAGTAAACCAGAGAAATAATAAAAATGAGTATTTCTTAACTTCTATATTTTTGAGTCAGGTGTAAAATAAAGAAATTATGAGTTTCGGGCCATGCATCAAATAACAGTACATTTGTCATTCATATTCTTAAAAATAGTATCTGTCCTTTCTCTAAATAAATCAGCTCAGGAGGGTAACACTAACATCAACAAGCTTTAAATTTTGTGTGTGTGGAGACTTTGGTTTAAGTCCTAGCCTTGACATCATTCAAAATCCCTCATAAACCTCTTTACTGAAAAGTTCTCTATAACTTTTTTGCCATTTTTAAAAATAAGAGGTGAGTAGTTATAATAACTTTTTATATCCTACTTACCTAATGTTCAGTGAATCCCACATTCTGCCTGTGGTGCAAAATCAGTATCTAATCTATGAATAATATTGTATCTACTACACATGTCTTCAGTTAATAAGAGAAATTAGTGAAAAGCAATATAAGATACTCTATAGCATTTACTGATGTCATTAACCTTTGAAGCCATAGGCAAGAAGGATTTCTGAGATTAAAAGAAGTCTTTTTAAGATTTATTTATTTATTTGAGAGAGGAAGAGAAAACGTGCACAGAAAGGAGCAGGAGAGGGAGAGAGATCTTCAGCACACTCCTTGATGAGCCCAGGGATCCATCTCACACCCATGAGATCACCACCTGAGCTGAAACCAAGAATTGGACTTAACTGACTTAACCGACTGGCTTAACTGACTGAGCCAACCAGGCACCCCTGTTTTGTTTTTTAAAGGTTTTATTTTGGGGGCAGCTAGGTGGCTCAGTCGGTTAAGCATCTGACTTCAGCTCAGGTCATGATGTTAGGGTGCTGGGATCAAGTCCCGCATCCAGCTCCCTGCTTAGTGGAGAGTCTGTTTCTTCCTCTCCCTCTGCCTGTTGCCCCACTTGTGCAGCGCTCTCTCTCTCAAATAAATAAATAAAATCTTTAAAAAAAACTTTTAAATTAAAATAAGTGAAGTTTTAGGGGCGCCTGGGTGGCTCAGTGGTTTGGGCTGCTGCCTTCGGCTCGGGTCATGATCTCAGGGTTCTGGGATTGAGCCCCGCATCGGGCTCTCTGCTCCGCAGGAAGCCTGCTTCCCTCTCTCTCTCTCTCTCTCTCTGCCTGCCTCTCTGCCTACTTGTGATCTCTGTCTGTCAAATAAATAAATAAAATCTTTAAAAAAAAATAAAATAAAATAAGTGAAGTTTTTAAAAAATGTTTTATGTATTTATTTGAGAGAGAGAAGAGCAGGGGTAGGGGCTAAGGGAGAGGGAGAGCAGAAAGCCCAATGTGGGACTTCATCTCAGGATCCCAGGATCATGACCTGAGCTGAAGGCAGCCGCTTAATGGACTGAGCCACCCAGGCATCCCAATAAAGGTTTTAAGTAATCTCTACACCCAACATGCTGCTCAAACATAACCCCAAGATCAAGAGTTCTACCAAACCAGCCAGGTGCCCTGGTTGTAGCTTTTCAACAGTGAAATATTTTGACCTATCCTGAAAATAACTGTATTGTTATTAATAGTACATATTCATAAATCATAGAAAAAGATTCAACTGTATAAAATCAATTTGGAAATGCTTAGAGAGTCTTCTGGAGCCTAGTCTTAGTTCATATACCACAGTTTTTCCAGGTCAATTTACCTACAGATAAAGCATGGACTAACCACATCCTTCATTATCTTAGGAAAGTTTTTCCCCAATGATTAATATTATAGCCAGTTTATCCCTATTGGAATGAGTTGTTTCATGGAGGATTTTATCTAGTATCTAGGTGGACATTCTGGTTTTGCCAGATCTTACCCTCATTTTTTTTTAGAACACAATCATTACACAGTGCTTCAGAATTTAGCAGTCCAGGTTTTGCCTATCTGTGATGGAATCCTTAAACTTCTCCATGGATTTGTTCTATTTTGTTATTGTTTTATGTACAGACTTTAATATTTCTAAAGTGTTTCTATAGTACTTTTAAACTACTTGTATCTATAATATACTATATTAGCTTTTATGGAATTTCTTTTACTTTGAGTCTCTTCCTTTATGGTCATTATTTTAGATATCATATAATGTATTTGTTGTTCTTTTTTTTTTTTTTTTTTTTAAAGTAAGCTCTATACCCAGTGTGGGACTTGAACTCATGACCCTGAGATCAAGAGTTGCATGCTCTACTGACTGGGCCAGACAGGCACCCCTTGTTCAATTTTATTTTATTTTTGTTTTTTTCTTCCCCCTTCTTAATTTTTTAAAAAAATTTTTTAAATATTTTATTTGTTTATTTGACAGAGAGAGACATAGTAAGACAAGTGGGAGAGGGAGAAGCAGAGCTGGAAACCCGATGCAGGGCTTGATCCCAGGACCCTGGGATCATGATCTGATCCGAAGGCAGACCCTTAACCTTCTGAACCACCCAGGCACTCCCTCCTCCTTCATTTTTAAGGGGTACTTGATCAGAGGGGGGAAATCCTCCTTTTTTCTACAGCATTTTTTAAAAGTTAGTTATTCTAAAAGCGTACTAGCTATTAGTTTATATATTTTACTGTCTTATGTCTGAGAAAAAGCTACAGTTTAGTCATTTGAATATATTTCATGGTAAGGAAACAGATTTTATGAGAGACTACTGTATGTGAAGTCTGGTATTGTTTTTTGTTTCTTTCTTTAATATAAGACTCATCCACAAACAAGTCAGGATTTGGTACGGGGGCATCCAAGAAAATCTGTTCTTGGCATGGATACTTTTGATTAACAGAATAACAGTGAAAACATTGTCGTCATTCAATAAGGCTTATAGAGTTGTTGGACTGAGAATTGTTTACAATTCAATTAGAGTTGTTTATACCAGCAAATAGTAATATAAGAAGGAGAAAATAACAACTCATAATCAACAAATTGGTATAAATATGTTGGATAGTTTCTGTTAGTGATAGGGTTGTATATATGTGGTAACATTTGATTTAAAGGATTGATGTAGGGGTAGGTAGGTGGGAGGGATGTGTGAAAATAGGTAATGAGGATTAAGGAGGGCACTTGAGATGAGCGCTGGGTAAAGTGTGGAATTGTTGAATCACGGTATTGTATACCGGAAACATAACACTTTATTTTAACTATACTGGAATTAAAATAAAATAAAATAAATATAAATAAAAAGGATTTATATATTTATATATTCTTTTAACTATCACAAATCTTTTCTTTTTTTAGAATTCTACATTGTAAGATATTTTCACACATATTGCCTATTAGATATTTCCAACAACCCTTGGCAGAATATATATTAATTATTCCCACTTTTCCTTTAAAGAAACTAAACTTCATAAAAGTTAAGTGACTACATAGCTAGCAAATGGCAAAATCCAATTACAAACCTAGATCTTCTGTTTTCTAGTCCAGTGATGTTTCACTCTACTGTCTCTCTTATAAAAATAACTTTATTACTGCCGAAGGTTAGAATCATTAAAAACTTATTTAAAAATAAAAATTTCTGATCATGTTTTACTAATTTCAGGTTTTTATATTTTGTCCTCCAAATAAAAAGGTGACCATCAATATGTATAAATTCACTATTTATTCAACAAATATTTATTGGATGCCTACCATGTGGTGAGTCTGTAACAAAGAGGCACTGAGGATAAATGGTGAATAGAATAGTCAGAATTCCTGCCTTTATGGAATTTACGTTCCACAATGGAGAATGATTAATTAATTGGAAAATAAATAAAATTATTTAAAAAACACTTTGAAAGAAACAAGCCATAGACCAAACTAGAGAAGAATAGTATAGGCAGGAAGGAGACTGGGAGATCCAAGCAACTCTCTCTGTAGACGTGACCCTTAAGCCTTAATCTGAAGGAGGAGAATGCGGTACCTATGTAAAAAGATGTGAAAGAACCTTCCAAGCAGATAGAATACTATACACAAAGTCTCTACACGGGAAAGAGCTTTATTTGTTCTAGGATCTGGATGATCAGAGTAGCAAGAATATAGCAAGGCAGGAAGACTTGGTTGGATAGAGAGACAAAGGCTCCTGTGTGCATCATCATGTTGGCTCTGGTAAAGACTAAAAGATAGACATTAGAAAGATCCATTTCCAAATACAGAATGTCATTTAGATCTCAGATTTTAAATGTGCTTTTACACTAACTTTGAACTGTGAATTTGTTTTCTACATTCCTTTTGGTGCTCTATATCCATGATTTAAGTTTCAATTTTAAATAGATTAATTTTTTTTACAGTCCTTTGAGGATTTCTTTCTGTAGTCTTAAAGTTAGAATAGGAAATTAAATAACTAATATGCTATATATTTAATTTTTAAACCAAATGGAGGGATGGTGCTGTGGCTGATAGGAAGATTACTGATTTGCTTGAGATTATAGTTTTTCTTTCCTTTTTTGTGAACATTGTCAGTTTATATGCTAACAAAAAATAATTTATGCTTTTTTATTATTAAATTCATACTGCTAAAATCTTTTAAGTATATGAGAAGGACAAGCTGGAAGGTACAGTATATCTTCTTAAACCACGTCATAAACATATTAATAACAGATTATTTTTAATTTTATCAGAAAGCTAAAACAAGTTTCACTTTTTCTTTCCTATCAGGCATGCCCATTTATCATCGATATCTATGCAGACAAATGCAAGCCAAGAATTAAAGCTGTCCATATGGAGGCATGCAGTGGGCAACTTGAGAAGGCCATTTGTAAATCTGTCCTTAATAAAGGCGAAGCCAGGGTAATGGATGGCTATGAAAATATAATTGTACATACTTATAAGCGTGACACCTGGATAACATCAGTTATTGAAAACAAGGTATTATTTATGAGGTGTTCTCCTCGTAACTGCATTGTTTACTAATATGTTCCATCTTCTTTCTTACTCTATTCTTGCACAGTAATTAATATCACATTATATTAATAATATTTATAATGGGTAATTCTTCTTTTCAGGCTTCTAATTCAAACTGAGCATGATAATTTTTACACATTTTTTAAAGTTTGAGATAATTGTATTATGAAAATTAAATATCTGGAGATCTCTAAAGATAGAGCATAATATGGGTACAAAGTATTTTATTTAGTTTGTTATTACAAATCTTCACACATACATAACTATTTCAAATAACAGACATTGGGTTTTAAAGAAATAAGACAAAGTAAAGAAAAAATTTAGACCTACTTCTTCCACACTTTGAAATATTAGAAATTCTGTAGACTGTCATCATTTTATCTAATATATTCCACTGCCCAGGACCTATTTTTATCAAGCCAATTATTGCTAACTCTGGCTACCATCCTGCTACTACCGATATTGCAGGCCAAGAGAATATAAATGCTTAGAGATACTCAGCTTTCTGGAAACATAAATTTTCATAAAATCTTACTCAAGATGGCTGGATTTTTAGGACTATTGGCTATTTCTTTTAGTTCCTGGTGATACTTAACATTATTTTTATGCTTACCATGAATTTCTTAAAGTGCTTAAAGTTTGGCTGAGTATTGAGTCAATGTGAATATATACTATGTAACTAACTCTTCTAGTCACAAAAGAGACCACTATCAGTTGTAATACGATCTCTGCTTTTAAGGAGCTTTGGCCTAGTTGGAGAGACAGAATTAATACTCTCAAAATAGATCAGAGAATAATTAAATGTTAAATTATCTGGTACTGCTTACTTGTGCAGTAGTTTTACTATATTTGCATCTCTTGTGCTTGATGTTAATTTGGACTATAGAAGATAAGGAAAGACTTGTGATGAGGGGAAGGGGACAGTGGTATGGGATTGGAGACAAATTAAGATTAGATATGCAGAGGGGCGCCTGGGTGGCTCAGCGGGTTAAGCCACTGCCTTCGGCTCAGGTCATGATCTCAGGGTCCTGGCATCGAGCCCCACATCAGGCTCTCTGCTCAGCAGGGAACCTGTTTCCCTATATCTCTCTGCCTGCCTCTCCGTCTTCTTGTGATCTCTCTCTGTCAAATAAATAAATAAAATCTTAAAAAAAAAAGATTAGATATGCAGAGACAGCCATTAGAAGCACAGAAACAGTGTACGGAGTAATATGTAAGAGGGTTAATGTGGAGAGTAGAGGAAATAGTGGGAATATCTTCTGTGTAGAAACAGAGAACTTTATTTGGAGGAGTAGTACAAAGATAAATAACATAGGTGGTATGGGTACAGATTATATATAGTATCTTGAAAATGAGGTGGAGGACTTGGACTTCATAAAAACAGTTAGGGTCCTCAGCTAGGAGATTCCAGTCTTCAAGTGGATCATAAAGCTTTGGAGGGTGATTCCTAAGATCCAGCATGCCTTCCCTTCCGTTCTATGTTTTATTAAAACTAAAAGCGTGGATGGGAGTCACTATCTTAATCACAGTTTCTCTGTTCTGTAGTTAGCTATCATTTCTCAACCCTCCATCTCCTTCCTTTCCCTCAAGGAAGACTAAACTTCCCTGCATCAAAATGATATAATAATAATAATATTTTAGAGTTTCTCATTTGTCAGGTACTTTACATTTATTAACACATTTACTTCTCACAACAACCCAATGAGGTAAGTACTAATCACATTTTACACACAAAGAAATTGAAGCATGGGGACGTTAAATAACTTGCAGAATGTCACATGCTGAGTAGTAGAGCTGAGAAATGAATCTAGGTAGTATAATGTTATACTGTCCCCTTGTAGTCACTCGGGAGTGCTTGTAGCTTTCTTAGCAGGGGAATACTTTGGTGCCTATGTATCTTTCATTCACCAGCTTCAGAGGCTATCTAATATCTATCATCTGTTATCTCAAGTATTGCTTCTTCCTTAAGGTCTTCCTTGCTAACCCAGTCTAAGCTAATGTTTCTGTGTTTCTATGGTATTTTCTATATTTCTGTAGACCTTGTGAATACCTCTATCACAAGACTTACAAAATGTTTATAATAATCATTTTATTTGTTTGTATTTATTAAAGAAAGGACTGGCAACTTATGAAATTTTTTTTATAGTCAGATAATAAAGTGATTATTCACATCAACAATGAGCTAAGTAAAAACTGCGTAAATAACAGAGGACTCAACATATTTGCAGTAGAAGTGGCATCAAAATCTACAATGGTAATGTATTGTTTTCTAATTTAAGCTTTTTGTTTTATTGTTTGAAAAAACATTTTTACTAATAATACTATGAATAAGTAGAAGTATGAAATAAAGTAGAAAATTATTCTAAATATGATATTCATATTATTATCATCCTATATTAGGAGATTTTTGTTCTAGTTCAGTTCTCACTATTTGGTCCAGTGATTATGAGAGATTCACTTACCCACTCTGTTCCTGTCTCTTTAAATGTAAAATTAATGTAATATTACTAGTGTTAGGTAGTTCACAAGATTAATGTAAAGATAAAAATAAAATGGTGTAAGTGAAAACACTTTCCAACATCATATAGAAAGACAAAGTAATGTTTATAATAAATGGGAATTTTGCTAATCCAAAATATTTTTATCTACACTATTAAGATTTTCCAAAGTAACCTGAGAGAGAAAAGGCCTCTTAAGTTTTAGACAACTTAAGTTATCTAAGTCAAGAGCCAGGAACAGCTGTAGTTTCTAGTGTTAGCAGAGCTGTGGGTTTCTAATTTAGCTAGGGGTTCAAAGGCAGGGACTCTGAAACTGCTCTAGTGAAGGGAAGAAAGAAAAAGCCTTCTGTTCTTACTTACCCTTTTTTCATTCTGTCCATGAAATCCTAAAACATTCTAAAACCGAATAAAAAGGAGTCTACAGAATCCCAAAGAGAATTTTAAGAAAATGCTCTAGGTTTAGTGAAAAAATGATACTTCTCTTTCCACTACTCCCTTTTCTACTACTCCTACCTCACATTTATATACACCAAATATCAACTACTATATTTGAGTAGAATTTATGCTGTATTATTCTGTTAGACATCAGATCATAGATTGTAGGTATACACTTAAGGACAAATGGTATAGAATTTTATCCGCACAGGGATATTTTTGCATAGGACCTAGAAATGTTACCCTGTTTAAAAAGTAGCCCAAAATAACAATATGTAAAGGGAAAGTAAAAGTTTTCTATTTTTATATGCAGGTTTGTCAACATGTAATGCCTCTGAATGAACGACAAGAATGGATATATCATTGTGTGTATTCCCTTGTATCTTAAATATTGTTTTCTACTTGAGGCTGTCAAGCTAAGAATTCTTCGAGGTTTAGTCTGTTATTTTTGTTAAACTAAATGCTAATCAATTTAACTGATGTACATAAACAATCTATTTAATTTGTATGTGTTTATATTTTATACCCATGTTATATACTTTATGATTAAAGTATAAATATAAAATAGAAATAATAATGTTTTTAATGTGTGACTTTCTTATTAATTTAATGAGAAATCTGGGCCTATTTCATCTACCAAGAGTAAATCAAAATAAAATTATCAGTTGGGGCACCCAGGTGGCTCAGTGGGTTGAGCCTCTGCCTTCAGCTCAGGTCATGATCCTGGGGTCCTCGAATCGAGCGAGCCCTGCATCAGGCTTGGTGGGAAGCCTGCTTCCCCCTTCTCTCTGCCTGCCTTTCTGCCTATTTGTGATTTCTCTGTCAAGTAAATAAAATCTTTAAAAATAAATAAAATTACAGATAAGCTTTTAAAAAGTAGTATTTGATGAATTCTACAAAATCCTGTATACTTTTGGTTTAGTCTTACTGACCAAAAATAAACTCAAAGAAAATGAAAATAGGCCAACTGCAGCTAGTGCTTTGGGCTCTCACCCTGTCTTCTCACTCTTCTGTCCCAGGAGCCCAAAAGGTCACAGACTCCCATCCATGCCACTGTGGTCACAAGCATGTGGCTGGGGAAGACCAGGGAGCCTCCTGGGCCCCTTCTCTTTGCTGCTGCTAATGTATAGCCCCTTCAAAACCTGCCTTTCCACCAGCAGCCTTTACTCCTGATGCACCTTTTCAGCTTTGAACTGATGCTTCTTCCTCCAGTCCCTTCTGGCCCTGTAGGTATTCAAGCCCTGGAAGCTATTCCACCATCGTCCATACTGGCAGCCATTTGGCAGGCGGTATGATTGGAGCAACAGGTCTGGATGGGGTGTTGAATTTACTTCTGAGGGGATTCTTGTCTTAGTGTACCATAGCACAGTAGACATGACAACTTGATGGTAGTGATTGGTGAGTGATTTGACATTTGAACAAATGAGAAAAAAACTGCAGCAAATCACAAATTCAGGGATGTTTTCCCTGATGAGAAGATCTTTAACCTGAACCATAATCTTATAACTCTCTTAGATGTCAGAGGCCATGCAAATATAATGCTGGTGCTCTAAAGAAAGTGTATATGCAGTTTCTTCAACTATACAGTCTGCTCTGGTATCATCTGTCCTTTCTTACCAAAAATGATCTATAAGATGAGACAGATCAGAATGTAATGTAATAGCATTAACTCACAGAACCTGGGGCCTTAGCCATCCAGGAGATGGGAAAGCACACTATGAAACATGTGTTAAAGTTCATTCTTGCGGCAATAGACATTTTACTGGATTAGAGCATGCATAGTATCTTGTGGTACCTGTATGGAATTTCAGCTTTCCTCATGCAAAATGATATTGTATCCCTGAACTACTCAAAGAAATGGTTAGCTAAAAGCATTCAAGTTATTGCTGGGGAAAATTTTTCCCTTTCTTTTGTTACTGAACTCAAGCTTGTCCGAGCACCTGATACACAGTATGTTTGAGAGCCCGGTTTTTTGTGTTTTTTTTTGTTTTTTAAAGATTTATATATTTGACAGACAGAGATCACAAATAGGCAGAGAGGCAGGCTGAGAGAGAGAGGGGGGAAGCAGGCTCCCTGCTGAGCAGGGAGCCGGATGCGGGGCTTGATCCCATGACTCTGAGATCATGATCTGAGCCAAAGGCAGAGGCTTAACCCACTGAGCCACCCAGGCGCCCCGAGAGCCCGGTTTTTAAGCAAAGGGAGCTTTATTATCAGAAGAGCAGCCCAAGAAGAAGTCAGGAGATCATTCCCAAAGCTGCCTTGCCCTTTTGAGCCTAAGGACAGTTCGTATATGTTTGGGAAAGGAGGTGAATACATGAGAGGAGGGTGAAGAGTTTCTTGAACCAGGAAGAGAGAGGCCTTGAAAAAAGCTGGAGGTATGCATTCTTCCAGACAATGAGGGGCCGTTTGGGACCTGGTATGATCTAGTACATCAGATAATTTCAAGACAAATGTTACCCATTAGGTTTCTACAGTCAGTGGGTAAATAGGGAGTAGTAGTGATTGATCATGTATGAAGTTAAGAGATGCATAAAACATAAGTAGGGAACAAAATAGAATGTGGAGCTAAATTAATGCAACTAATACAACTATAGTTCTGCCTCTGCTTTCAAAACAGGTCTAGGAACCAAGTATCTAGCCTCGCTTTCTAGAGTCATTGGCTGGTCTAAGAGTCAAATAGACATAAGACATTAACAGGAGAAAAAGAAATTTCATTATGTACATATGGGAGCCCAAGAAAGACATGAGACTCGCAGGCAGTCAGCCAATTGAGGCTTATATATCATCCTGAGCAGAGGAGAGAGGATAGGAGTCTGGGGTTTCAAAGTGGAAGAAGACAATTCACAGGAAGATGAGAAGAGTGAATGTTAGCTAAACAGATGTTTGCCATGCTATGGAGATAAGTCTTTCTGATATTAAAAAAACTATAGTAATAGCTGTCTGGTACAGGCCATCTATCTAAATTCTTTTAGGCAGTTAAGTGAGAGGTAATAAGATTTTCCCAAGTCGGTAGGTCTTAATTGCCTTCAGCTGAAAACAATCCACATGTTAAAGGAGCACGTTTTGAGGTGGCAGATTCTGCTACCTCTCAATACCTTTGATAAAATGTGGCTATGGGTCCCATCCTGGTTCCATCTGTGTCACTGACAGCAGCCTGAGATCATGCCCTGTCCCGAAATCAAGAGTCAGATGCTTAACCTACTGAGGAACCCAGACACCCTATAGTGTATATTTTAAAGTCTTCTCTCTAATATTCTTCAGATTCTCTTCTCACCTCTGACATTTCTTTTCACCCACACTTCTATAGCTTCTTCCAGTTTCTACATTGTCTCTCACTCTCAGGCCATTTGGATGCAATGTTTCTTTCTGCCTATAGAGTAGTAATTATCTGAGTGCCTGGGTAGCTCAGTTGGTTGAGCAGCTGCCTTCGGCTCAGGTCATGATTCCAGGGCCCTGGGATCAAGCCCTGCATCAGGCTCCCTGCTCAGCAGAGAGCCTGCTTCTCTCCCTCTGCCTGCTACTCTGCTTACTTGTGCTTTCTATCTCTTTGTCAAATAAATAAACAAAATCCTTAAAAAAAAAAAAAGAATAGTAACTATCTCTCTATTCCCTCTTCCTCCTTCAGGTCTCAGTGAATATGTCATTTTTTCTAAGGATCCTTCCCTGATCAAGACCCTACAACAACTACTTTGGTGGCCCCAAAAGTTCATGTTTATTCTTTGTTGTAGCACTCGTCATACTGTATGGGAATAACTGATTAGTTTTGCCTGTAAAGGTAAAAGGCTGAAAGCAAGGACAGTTATAATTCTAGTATATAGCATAGAATCACAATAGATATGCAGTAAATATTTCCTGGACAGTAGAATAAAGTGGGTGGAAAATTAAACTAAACTTACCTGCAGTATGAACTTTTCCTAATTATTAGGACATATTAAAAATAGACACATAAGTGGCACCTGGGTGGCTCAGTGGGTTGGGCCTCTGCCTTCAGCTCAGGTCATGATCTCGGGGTCCTGGGATCAGGCCCCGCATTGGGTTCTCTGCTCAGCAGGGAGCCTGCTTCCCCCTCTCTCTCTCTGTCTGCCTCTCTACCTACTTGTAATCTCTCTCTCTGTATCAAATAAATAAATCTTTAAAAAAAATAGACATGTAAGACAAAATGGCTCATTACTATTAAATTCTATTTACCCAGATTTTGTTTTTATGTCATTAACTAACAGATTAAGACAACTACATTTAATAGTTTTGTTGATTTTTCATTAGATATTCTAGTAGATCTGTTGCTTTTTTTTTTTTTTTAAGCCAGAAGCCTTCTTTTAGATCTATTTTTGGTGTAGGTTGAATATGATACAGAAATTTAATACACCACACTAATCATATTTTGGGTATAATCCAGGAAAATGAAAATATATTTCTGATTTTGGCCACCAGAGGGTGAGCATATTACTTATTATTCATAATATTCATTAGAGGGAGAGAGAGAAAAATGAAAGAGAGAGACCGATTGATAATATTTCTCAGCATTGGGTTAAGTCCTTTATGACTTCTAAGACTGCTTTGGTGAAATATATTGTATATTAAGGATCTATCTATAAGAGACATATGCACCCACCCTATTAGAGAATATATAAAAATTATTTCTAACTTGTGAGGTAGATACTAAGTCTTCTGCTCTTAAAAAGATACTGACTCGCTTCTTTGTGAAGTTACAAGTAAAAGGACATATTAAGATGGCCCTGCTAGCTTTACTTAGAAGTGTAAAGCCTATGTTTGCTACTCAGCTTAGCTTGAGTAAAACAAAAACAAAAACAACCCAAAAAACCATAATGATTCAAGGAGAAAGATTGCAAATCGTGGAAATAAATTAGGGAAAGCAGATGAAATTAATGTGAGAGACAGTTTGAGGGGCAGGACTGGGATGGTTGCTTAAAGTCGAAGAGGTAAAGGATTTTGGCTGCTTAAAAGTATCTGTACTTGTTAACTATGGCTAGTTTTGTTTAAGGAAGATGAAGAATAGGATTCTCAGTTCTTATGCCACTTATTCACAGTGGCTTATATTTGTGATATTTGACCAAAGTTAATTTGTACTTTAAAGATGGATTCTTGGGGCACCTGGCTGGCTCAGTCCTTAGAGCATGTGACTCTTGACTTCAGAGTAGTGAGTTGAAGCCCCACCTTGGGCATGGAGACTACTTTAAAAAAAAAAAAAACACACATATATATATATCTATATAGATATATATATATAGATATAGATATATTTATATATATATATCTGTACTTGTTTTATATAACATGAATAATAAGAAATAAGTTCTCTTATTTTTAAAAAAATATTAACAGTTCTAAAGTTATATATTAAGGGGCACCTGGGCGGCTCAGCCAGTTAGGCATCTGACTCTTGATTTTTGGCTCAGGTCATGAACTTGGGTGGTAAGATCAAGCCCTGCATGGGGCTCTGCGCCTTGTGGAACATCTACTTAAGATCCTCTCTTTTCTCTCTCCCTTTGCCCCTTCTCACCCCCAACCCTGCGTTCGTGTGTACTCTCCCTCTAAAAATAAATAAGTCAAAAGAAAAAAAAAGAGATATATTAATATTAAAAAAGAAGACCTGCATATTATAAAGGGGTTAGAGGTATGGTTCCATTCTCCGAAAATTAAAAAATATATATTTTTCAATTTCTTTTAGACACAATTTTTTTAAAAGATTTTATTCATTTATTTGACAGAGATCACAAGTAGGCAAAGAGGCAGGCAGAGAGAGAGAGGAGAAAACAGGCTCCCCACCAAGCAGAGAGCCTGATTGCAGGGCTTGATCCCAGAACCCTGGAGTTATGACCTGAGCTGAAGGCAGAGGCTTTAACCCACTGAGCCACCCAGGTGCCCCTGTTTTAGACACAATTGATAAATATCCAACATTTTATACATATTCTTAATTTTATTCTTTCCTTTACAATTTAATACAAGATCAACCAACTTAAATTTATTGCCAGCTTAAATTCAGTCATGAATGAGGCTAAGGTAAATACAGTACTGCTGGTTATAGAATTCCAGTGCTGTAAGCTTTCTAAGAATTTCAGATATGAATATGCAGCATTGCTAAAAAGTATATTTCTCTGTGCTTTTTTCTAAATATCTGTTGCCAAAAATTGGATTTATCTTTTGAATTGTTTTCTTACAAGGGAATAAAAATTTACATGACTGGGCTGGTAAATGGTATGCAGGGATATCCAATTAGCAAGTTTCTATTACATATTGCATTAGTTATAACAGAGAAGTTGTAGACATGATCTCTGACCTCAGAAAAGGAAAAGCTGAGAAAATGTGTTACATATTAGCCTATTAAGGAATAATATTAAGTCTTAAATTAATAACCAGTGATCATTAAGCATATAATACAGGTGAAGTCATGGGAACAAAAAAGGAGGGGAAGGCTTGTGCAATTTTTTTTATGGGAATAAGACTCCCAGAAGATTGAAGGAATGAAAGAAGGGTAGTTTGAAGCTAAATAGTGCTTTGTTTTTAGTCATACAGTACAATGTATTTTAAAATTTAAATAATATAAAGCACATTTTAATAACTTAAAGGAAATGAAGCATGAGTTTTAAAATCTAGAGAAGTACTACACTAAGGCATTAGACTAAGTTTGATAGAACAAGTTTAGGGAAGTTGGAAAAACTAGTGTGGGCTGGAAGAATAGGAATGAGCTAGAACTTTAAATGAATTTGAAGGGATAAGTGGGATTTCGAAAAGGATAGAAAGAAGTATCAGGCATTTTCTCATGTCTTTCACTTTTCCTAGAATTTCCTGTATTGTGTCTCTGACTATTAATATCATACACAATAGGTCAATCACATATTTGTTGAGTGCCAAAAATGTATAGAGCCCTGCTTTGTCAGAGAAGATAGATTGTGACAAATACTAACACTTTGTACGTTTAACATATATTTTTAAATGCCTCATCCTTCATGAGCCTTTAATCCTTTCTCCAATCCAGAAGAAATTATTCTACTTCTTGAGCTTCTATTTTAAATCTAATACTTTTTTCCCTGTGAGCCCTTTTTTTTTTTTTGTCTTTATTCAAGTAAAAATGGTATAAATGATAAGGTCGTTCATTCAAATTTCAATTCAAAATAAAGACCTGAAACAGCTGGTGTTTCAAGGGGAAGCCCTTGAAACTACCAGCTGTAGTTAGGAATGTGTAGAAGTGCTTTGTATGTTCTTTCTCTTCATCACACAGCATATTAATGTAATATGTTGCCAATATATAATATAATATGTGGCCAAGGGTTGAGAATTAAAGTGAAACCGGCATTTGTTTTTAAGTTAAGTAGTGTGTGCCAATGAAGAATACAATCTTTACAATGCAGTATGTTGCCTCTATCTTGATTCAGGCTAAGGTGACTTACCCACCATTGCTTTTGCACTATCAGTAAAAAGGAAAAAAAAAAATCTTGCATTAAAAAAAATAGTTTGCTGGGGCATCTGGGTGGCTCAGTCAGTTAAGCATCTGCCTTCAGTTCAGGTCATGATCCCAGAGTCCTGGGATCGAGCTCCACTTTGGGCTCCCTGCTCAGTGGGTAGTCTGCTTCTTCTTCAACCTTCTGTCTATACCCTCCCGCGGGCCCCCTCCCCACCCGTGCTTGTGCGTTCTCCTTCAAAAAATAAATTTTTTAAAAAGATTTATTTATTTCACACACACACACACACACACACACACACACACACGGAACACCACCAGGGGGAGTGGGAGAGGGAGAAGAAGGCTTTCCAATAAATTTTTTAAAAAGATTTATTTATTTATTTCACACACACACACACACACACACACACGGAACACCACCAGGGGGAGTGGGAGAGGGAGAAGAAGGCTTTACACACACACACACCCACCACCACCACCACCAGGGGGAGTGGGAGAGGGAGAGGGAGAAGAAGGCTTTCCACACACACACACACACACACACACATACACACACCACCACCACCACCACCACCACCAGGGGGAGTGGGAGAGGGAGAAGAAGGCTTTCCACCCAGCAGGGAGCCCAACGTGGGCCTCAGTCCCAGGATTCTGGGATCATGACCTGTGCCAAAGGCAGACACTTAACGACTGAGCCATCCAGGTGTCCTAAATAAATAAATTCTTAAAAAAATAATTTTGCCAGGGCGCTTGGGTGGCTCAGTGGGTTAAGCCGCTGCCTTCGGCTCAGGTCATGATCTCAGGGTCCTGGGATCGAGTCCCCCGTCGGGGGCTCTCTACTCAGCAGGGAGCCTGCTTCCCTATCTCTCTCTCTCTGCCTGCCTCTCCATCTACTTGTAATTTCTCTCTGTCAAATTAATAAATAAAATCTTTAAAAAAAAGTAAAAAAAATAATTTTGCCTTTTTGGAACTCCTAAACAGGTTTAGGCTATGGGGTTCCAGGAACCACACTTTGAGAACCACTGAAGTAGAGCCTCACTTTCTTTATAGCTCTCCTTATAAAAGCTAAGGCCTGGACATTTATTACAGATGAGGTTCTCTGAGTCTTTGGCTGAATTGCCTCCACAAGCATCATTCTGTCAATAAGAAAAATAAAGTCAAATTAAGGAATCTAAGAAACTTAAATATCTACTTCTTCCTAATATGGGCACAGCCTAGTTAAGACAGATTATAAGACTTGTAAGAGAAAGAACTGGTCAAGATACCATGATTAAGAAAATGTGTTACATATTAGCCTATTAAGGAATAATATTAAGTCTTAAATTAATTAGCAGCAATCATTAAGCATAAAATACAGGTGAAGTCATGGGAACAAAAAAGGAGGGGAAGGCTTGTGCAATTTTTTTGATGGGAATAAGACTCCCAGAAGATTGAAGGAATGAAGGAAGGGTAGTTTGAAGCTACTTAACCAACTGAGCCACCAGGTGCCCTATTTTACCCATTGAAATTGAGTTGTTTTCTTACTTTTGAGATTTGAAACTTTTTTTTTTAAGATTTTATTTATTTGAGGGAGAATGAGTGAGAGAGAGCATGAGAAAGGAGAAGGTCAGAGGGAGAAGCAGACTCCCAAAGGAGCTGGGAGCCCGATGTGGGACTCGATCCTGGAAGTCTAGGATCATGACCTGAGTCGAAGGCAGTTGCTCAACCAACTGAGCCACCCAGGCGCCCTGAAACTTTTTTTTTTAATAAATTCTGGATATGCCTTTTGTTGGAGATGTGAATTGTAAATATTTTCTCTGAGTCTGTTGCTTATCTTTTCATTGTCTTAACTATCATATGGAGAGCAAAGTTTTTAATTTTGATGAAGTCTGATTTATCAATTTTTTCTTTATTGGGTCATGTGTTTGGTGTTAAGTCTAAGAAATTGTTACATAATTCCATGTCACCCAAAAATTTCTATTTTCTTTTATAAGTTTTACAATTTCACTTCCTACAGTCATATCTGTGATTTATTCTGAGTTAATCTTTGTATGAGTTTTGAGGTTTGGGGTGAGGTTAATTTTTTTTTCATATGGATGTCAGTGGTCCCAGCACTAGTTCCTGAAAAGATTATTCTTTCTCCTTTAAATTGATCTTGTGTATTTGCTGTAAATCAACTGATTGTATAGACTTGTATATATTTGTGTGGCTATATTCTGGACTCTATTTTATCTTATTCATCTATGTGTCTTTCTCTTCACCAATACTATGCTGTCTTCATTGTATAGTTTGTATAAAATAAATCTGTAATCAGGTAATGTTGATTCCTTCAATTTTATTGTTCTTTTTCAAAATTATCTTAGCTGTTCTAGTTTCTTTCCCTTTCCAAATGAATTTTAGAACTAGTTGTCTATAAAAATCTCTTGCTGGGATTTGGTTGCTATTGTGTTAAATGTACTGATCATTTTGGGGAATTGACATGTTTCTTGTGTTGCTCCCAATCCATGAACATGGTATATTTCTCCACTTATTTAGGTTTTCCTTTATTTCTTTAAAAATCATCTTACAGTTTTCAGCTTGCAAATCTTGTACATCCTTTATAAGATTTGTATCTAAATATTTTATTTTTATGAGCTATTTCAAATGGGATTATTTTTTAAATTTCAATTTCCAGTTATAAATTGCTACTATACAAAAAACATAATCGATTTTTGCATGTTACACTTGTATCCTGAGACTTGCTAAACTCATTTATTAGTGCTAGGAGTTTTTTCTTTGTAGATCCTTTGGGATTTTGTACATAGAAAAACATGTCATCTGTAAATAGTGACAGTTTCATTTCTTTCTTTCCAATGTGTATATCTTTTCTTTTTTCTTGCCTTATTGTACTGGCTAAGACTTCTGTAATGATGTGGAGTCAGAATGATGAAGGTGGATCTCCCTACCTCGCTCCCAATCTTAGGAAGGAAAGCATTCAGTACTTCACCATTAATATGAAGTTCGTTGAAGATGTTTTTGTAGATGCCCTTTAGGGCCCCTGGGTGGCTCAGTGGGTTAAGGCTCTGCCTTTGGCTAAGGTCATGATCTCAGGGTCCTGGGATCGAGCTATGCATTGGGCTTTCTGTTCAGCAGGGAGACCCTCTCTGCCTGCCTCTCTGTCTATTTGTGATCTCTGTCTGCCCCACCCCCACCCCCAAATGCCCTTTATTAAGTAGGGAAAGTTGCCTTCTTTTCCTGAATTACTGAAATATTTTCAGTATGCAGAAATGTTGAATATTTTTTGTCATTATATTATTTTTCTTCTTTAGACTATTAATATGATGGATTGCACTGTTGTGTAATCCACATAATTTGAAAATTGATTTTCAAATATTGAACCAGCCTTTAATTCCCAGGATAAAGCCCTCTTGGTTGTGATATGCTATTTTTACAGTATATTGTGAATTCAACTGGCTAGCACATTGTTGGGCATTTTTGTGATTATGTATATGAGGAATATTGGTCTCCAGTTTTTTTTCCTGAAGGGGTTAGAAAGAGCGCATGTGAGAGTGGGGAGAAGGACAGAGGGAGAGAAAGAAAATACTTAAGCAGACTCCCTACTGAGCAAGGGGCTCAATCCCAGGACCCTGAGATCACGACCTGAGCCAAAACCAAGAGCCAGCTGCTTAACTGAGTGAACCACCCAGGCACCCCTCTCTAGTTTTTTCTTTTTCTTCTTCTTTTTTTTTTTTTCTTTTTTCTTTTTTAAAAGATTTTATTTATTTGAGAAAGAGACAGTGAGAGAGAGCATGAGTGAGGAGAAGGTCAGAGAGCGAAGCAGACTCCCCATGGAGCTGGGAGCCTGATGCAGGACTCAATTGCGGGACTCCGGGATCATGACCTGAGCCGAAGGCTGTCGTCCAACCAACTGAGCCACCCAGACGTCCCTCTTTTTCTTCTTCTTCGTCTTCTTTTTTTTCCCTCTCTAGTTTTCTTGATTTATAATGTCTTTGTCTGGTTTGGGTATCAGGGCAATACTGACGTCATAAATGAGTCAAGAATGTTTCTTCCTTTTATTTTCTAAAGAGACTGAGTGGAATTGGGTGTTATTTCTTCTTTAAATGTTTAAATATACATCTGGGTGTGGAGAATTTGGGGGGTTTTGAAGTATTAATTCAATTTCTTTAACAGTTATGGGGCCATTCAGTTTATCTATTTCATCTGGTGGAGGAGGGTTTGATAGTGTGTGGGTTTTGAGGAATTGGTCCATTTAATCCAAGTTGTCAAATTTATGTGTAGAGAGTTTTATTGTTTATGGGGTCTGTAGTGATATTTCTTCTGTCATTCCTGATAGTAATAAGATGTATCTTTTGTTCTTTGTCAGTCTTGCTAGAAGTTTATCAATTTTATCGATCTTTTCCAAGAACCAACTTCTAGTTTCATTGATTTTTCTTTATTTTTGTTTTCAATTTTATTTGTTTCTGCTCTTTATTATTTTATTATTTTTATTTGCCTTGGGCTTATTTGTTCTTTTCCTAGTTTGTTAAGGTAGAAGTTTTGATTATTGATTAGATTTTTTTTAAAGATTTTATGTATTTATTTGACAGAGAGAAATCACAAGTAGATGGAGAGGCAGGCAGAGAGAGAGAGAGAGAGGGAAGCAGGCTCCCTGCTGAGCAGAGAGCCCGATGCGGGACTCGATCCCAGGACCCTGAGATCATGACCTGAGCCAAAGGCTGTGGCTTAACCCACTGAGCCACCCAGGCACCCCAGATTTTTTAATTCTAATACTAGCTTTAAAAATCAATACTTTTTTGTGTCTCATACTTTGTTTCTTATATGTGTCTGCACTATTCTATTTTTTTTTTTAAGATTTTATTTATTTGACAGACAGAGATCACAAGTAGGCAGAGAGGCAGGCAGAGAGAGAGCGGGAAGCAGGCTCCCCTCTGAGCAGAGAGCCTGACTCGGGTCTTGATTCCAGGACCCTGAGATCCTACGGTGAGCTGAAGGCAGAGGCTTAAGCCACTGAGCCACCCAGGTGCCCCTGCACTATTCTATTTCTAACTCCTTCATTACAGGATCTTACCTGAGATGACTAATCTGAACCCTAAGTACTTTGCACTATGTGTTTAGTATTTTATAGATTATTTGAATGGAGGGATAGATGGACAAAAGGAGAGTGAGGGCAATGAATATAAATTATTTCAAAGATATCTTCAGAATTAAGAAAAATATATAATAGGAGCTACAAGAGTCAGTAATGTCAAAGGAAAGAAAAATTCACTCATTATGAAAAATTGCTAACACGCGTTAAAGCTAGTTTTGATAGGGAGTATTCAAAACCTCAAGGTGGTATACAGAACACTCCCAGTCTGTTGCATCCAATTCTACATGGTGAATGAAACTTTCCTAGCCAATTCAAGAAAAAAAGAAAAAAAACATTTTAACTTATTCATATAATTTGAGCAAAATAATTTGGAAATAACTCCATGATTTCTTGATTCCCTGTTTTACTTATGTTGTATCTGATATACTTTCCTCTATTTTTTATTCACCGGTAGACACTTAGAATATAGTCTTCTTTTTCTTATTCTCCACTGAGTCACCCAGGCACCCCTTCTTTTTCTTATTCTCTTACTGACTTTCTGATGTCACACTTTAGGGAATCAGGAGATGAGTTTGAGCTTCCTGACTCATACTCCTCCATAAAATTAAAGCATTTGTATTAGTTTCCTGTGGCTTAATTTACCATGGTAAAATTTACCATGTTTAAAACAACATAATTTTTCTACAGTTCTGATAAGTCCAAAATCAGTATCACTGAGTTAACACTGGTTAACAAGGTGTCATGAGGGCTGTGCTCTCTTTAGAGGTTCTGGACGAGAGTATATTTCCTGCTTCTTCCTTTTTTTTTTTTTTTTTTTAAGATTTTATTTATTCTTCAGAGAGAGAGGGAGAGAGAGCGAGCACAGGCAGACAGAATGGCAGGCAGAGGCTGAGGGAGAAGCAGGCTCCCTGCCGAGCAAGGAGCCCGATGCGGGACTCGATCCCAGGATGCTGGGATCATGACCTGAGCCGAAGGCAGCTGCTTAACCAACTGAGCCAACCAGGCGTCCCCTGCTTCTTCCTTTTGATGGCTGCTGGCATTTCATAGTTTGTGGCTGCATCACCTCAGTCGCTACTTCATTGGTCATACTGTCTTCTCTTCTGTAATAAAATCTCCCTTGGCTTCCCTCTTAGAAGAACACTTATGTTCTTTTGCACTTTTGCATTTAGAACTCATCTGAATAATCTGGGATATCTCCCCATCTCAAGATCCTTAATTTTATATGCAAAGTCCTTTTCCTGCCATATGATTCATAGGTTGCAGGGGTTAGGATGTGGATTGCTCTTAGGCAGCCATTTTTGAACCTCCCACACCATCTTGATTCCTTAGTCAAGAACACTGGTGAAAAGGGGTAACAGAAGACATTCATTATCTCTTAAAAAATGTCCTTCATAATCTGTATTTTTAAAAATCTTATCTTTTTGCCATTTGAAATATTAATATTTGCATATAAAATATTAATATAAATTAATTCAGACTGATATCCTTTATAGTAGATTCCAAAAATGAATTCTAAGGGAAAAACCCAATTTATTATATATCAATCTTTTTCACATATAGCTTCATTAATAACCATTTGACACTGAAACATGAGTTCAGAAACTATTATTATTTTGGCACAGGAACAAACTTAATTCAGAATCAGAGACTCCAGATATCCATGAACTTTTATTCAAATAAAAGTTTTAAGCACCGAATGACTTATGGATACAAATAGAAGACATTAAATGGTTTCATATTGTTTTCATTTCAGCAAGTTACAAATAAATCAAAATTTAACATAATGAAAAAATCTGCAGCCAGGAAGAATCTGTGATTTGGGTTTAACAAATGAACTAACATAACATTTGCAGTGTTGCTCAGCATTAATTTGTATGGATTCATATGGAATCATCAATTAATTATTTGCCAGCTACAAATAATTGAAAATTCTTATAAGAGATTATCTAAAATTTACCTATTCTGTCAGAGCTCTTTTAATTGAGAGACCACCTTTCAGGCCTAGTAGAACTCTTGGGTAGAAGAGAGATTTGGGGGATGCCTGGGTGGCTCAAAGCATCTGGCTTCAGCTCAGGTCATGAACCTGGGTTCCTGGGATCAAGTCCCACATTAGGCTCCTTGCTCAGCAAGGAGCCTGCTTCTTCCTTTGCCTGATAACCTCCCGTGTGTGCTCTCTTTCTCTCTCTCTGACAAATAAATAAAATCCTAAAATTAAAGAAAAAAAAAAGGGAGAGAGATTTGGGCCACGATTCTTGGCCTAAACTGGAGACTATCCCAATATAGATTCCTCAGTGCTGGGGCACCTGGGTGGCTCAGTGGGTTAAAGCCTCTGCTCAGGTCTTGATCCTCCAGGTCATGATCTCAAGGTCCTGAGATCGAGCCCCACATTGGGCGCTCTGCTTGGTGGGGAGCCTATTCCCCCCACCTTTGCCTGCCTCTCTGCCTACTTGTGATCTCTGTGTGTCCCCCCAAAAAATAAAAAAAATAAAGATTCCTCAGTACAGATTCTTCAACCATCACTTGACACCACCAGACAGGAAGTTGAGTGTACACAAATACAGCATTGTGTTTTGTTTTGTTTTTGACAATGTAGGTGCTTTCTAAAGCATTTGTCTACATATTAATGAATTACTTTTCAGCATACTTTTTTTAATTTTTAAATTTTTCTTTAAAGATTTTATTTGAGAGAGAGAGCACAAGCAGGGGGAGCAGCAGGCAGAGCAGAGGGAGAAGCAGTCTCCTGTGGAGCAGGGAACATGAAGGAGGGCTCGATCCCAGGACCTTGGGATCGTCATGACCTGAGCCCAAGGCAGATGCTTAACTGACTGAGCCACCCAGGTGCCCCACTTTTCAATGTATTTTAATTATCAATTTCTTATGAGTCATGTAACTAATAACTGCTAATGCCTAATGGCACTAGATCACCATGTCACCATCCAATGTTTCCATTTTAAATTCCATGTCTTTTCTCATTATAAACTGCATATGCAAGCCATTTGTTATTTGTTGCATTTATCAGAGATTGATATCCTATGATAAACACATTTCTTTAAATCATTGTTGTTGGAATACAAATGATTTATAAATGGTGAAGATAAAGCTGTCTTCAATGAAAACTGTAAAATTTGGAAATGGGATTGACCAAGCATTGTATATTTATCTAGCCAGGACTTAACCTACCTCTCCTTTATACGTATTCGTATATATAAATCATTATATGAGAAATCATTAAATCTTTTCACAGAATTGCCAACTGCTATTTTCCCCCCTTAATCTTGGTGAAACCTGACAAAATTCTGGACTTGTAGGAAGACTCCCAAATGGCATATTAATAACTTACTGAAGAAGTAGATCTTCCTAGCCTTTGAATGTAACCTAGGTGATTTGAGCTCAGGTTTATGGAAAACTGGATGGCTTATAGAAGAATCTAAATCTTCCTGCTGGATTGATGTTCCTAAAGAAATTCTCTTTCAGAGGTAGAAAAGCCTAACTTTTGCACATGGCAGTTACTGGCCTTTAAATGTTGGAGTTTCTCAGACCTCAGTGACAGACTTCTTTCATTTCTTTCTTTTTTTTTTTCTTTTGTACTCTGTATTCTCTCCCTAGTGATCTCATTCATTCTCAAGTTTTCAAATGCTATCTATGTGCTAATGGTTTATAAATTCATATCACTCTGCCACATATCTTTTCTAAACTCTAGAACTCTGTATCTAACACTTACTTCTGTCCCTCCTTTTGGATGCATGGCAGAAACCTCCAACTTTATGCGTACCAAACATACTGTACCACCCTCCATCTCCACATTTCTTATAACAGACCCAGACTCAAACTGCCAGGAGACACTGCTCCTTTTCACTCACGCTATACATATAATCTATTAGCAAGTACTGTTGACTCCATTTTCTGAAAATAACTTGAGTCTATTCACTTCTGTCCATCTCCATTGACTTTGACCTAGTACAGTCTACCATCTCCCCCCATCCGGTTTCACTTCATTTTTTCCTTTCATTCATTCATAAAAGGAAGCCAGAATGATTGCTTAAAAATGTTATGACTGCAATATTCCTCTGTTTAAAACCCTTTTGAAATGCTACAACAGAGATGAACCTTAAAGACACTATGCTAAGTGAAATAAGCCAGACCAAAAGGACAAATATTATATGATTCCACTTATATGGGAATAGAATAGTCAAACTCACAGAGACAGAAAGTAGAATAGTGGTTTCCAAGAGCAAGGTGAAAGAGAAATGGGTGTTATTGTTTTACGGGTATAGAGTTTTAATTTGGATGATGAATAAAGTTCCAGAGATAGATTGTGGTTATAGTTGCACAACAATGTATATGTACTTAGTGCAACTGAACTTATACTTAGAAATGGTTATAGTGGTAATTTTTATGTTGTATATATTCTACCACAATTAAAACAAAAAAACCCCTTTGGTTGCTCATTGGAGTCATGCTAAAGACTGCAATGCTTGACACCATCTAGAAGCCTGATACGATTAAGCCTTCCACTCTACTCCGTTTCTATGCTCTTGTTATACTCGCTGCCTTTTAAACCTTCAATGATGATACATTCTTACTTTAAAATCTTCTCCCTTAATGTTCTTTCCCCTGGAATGAAGTGGTTTTTTCTCCCTCTCACCTGGCCAACTACTACTTAACCCTTACAGTCAGTTTATACATCACTCTCTCGGACATCTTCCCTGTCTCCCTCCAATGCTAGTTCCTCCTGTCCACATTCCGACAGCACCTTTACTTTTTTGTAGGACTTCTCACAATCATGATTGGCATTCAATATCTGTCTCCTCCAACATATTGCAAGTTCTATGAGACCAAGGACCATCCTGACTTGTTCACCTAACACCTTTCAAAGAGCTGGTGCTTAGAAGAAGTATAATACATATTTGTGAATTGAATGAGTTAGTGAATGAATGAATGCATGCATCTATCTAAATGATAAAGGATAACTTATCAGTAAAAAAACACGAGAATTACCACTTAAAGGTGGTACTAAAAAGAAAACAAATAGTGGAATCTTTTTCCCCACATAGTGTAGTTTCCTCTCCCGTCCCAAGTTTTCATTTAGATTCCAGCTAGCTAACACAGCGCAATATTAATTTAGTTATAGAAATTATTTATAGAAATAATACAGATTCTCCATAGAAAACATGAAAAATCTATAAATAAAGAATAAAGGGGATCATAAAAATACTGTGTCTCATAATCCAGAGGTAATCGCTGTTATATACCTTGATTTCCTTCTACTTCTTTGCATGAGTGTTTCTTCTTTTTTCTTCAAAGGTTTTATTTTTAAGTAATCTCTCTTTTGTGGGGCTTGAACATATAACCCTGAGATCAAGAGTTCCATGCTCTACTGACTGAGCTAGCGAGGCAACCCTGAGTAGTAGTCTTTTTATATGGATGTACCACAATTTGTTTATTGATTCATTTGCTAGGCCATTTCCAGCTTTTGGCAATATTAATTGAGCTGCTATAAACATTCATGCACAGATTACAAATTCTTTTGTGTGAACATAGGTTTTCATTTTTCTAGGATAGATAGGCAGAGATGAGATTGCTGGGTCATACGTAAGTGTATGTTTGCCTTTTTAAGAAACTACCAAAGTGCCAAAGTGTTCCCCAGAGTGGCTGTACCATTTTGCATTTCCATCAGCAAGGTATGAGAGTTTCGGTTTCTCTGCATCCTCCTTAACACTTCATAGTGTCAGTAATTTTTATTTTAGCCAAATTTGAACCCACCACTTTATAAAACTGAATTATCAGTGAGTACTTATTAGTACTATGCTAGGAATTCTATATTCAGTATCTAAATGAATCCATACAACTGCAAAGTAGGATTTCTGACTCTGTGATTCTACCCTCCGTTTTCATTTTGTAGAGTTAGGTAACTTTGATAACATTCATCATTCTACCCTCAGTTCTCTAGTTTATAAAATGGGATTGATTACAGTACTTAATTCACAAGATGATCCTACTCTGTGAAGCTTTGTGCACTTCTGTGTAAATATTAGAAATCATTAACAGCAGTCCAGCATTCAGTTTTCATATGTTATTTGCCCCTGAAACTGACAACTGGGTGCCTGGCTGGCTCTCAGTTGGCAGAGCATGTGACTCTTGATCTTGAGTTCACGAGTTCAAGCCCCACATTGGGTGTGTAGCCTACTTCAAAAAACAAAACAAAACTCATACCTGTATCTACATAACACCTATATCAACATTTTGAAGTCTGAGAATCAATAGCTATATGCATCTGTCAGCTTCTCTGCTTGATTAAGATAATCAATTAACCACTGAAGGGGCATGAACAGAATATAAATTCACAGGCTAATGGTAAGTCATAGTTTTGGAATTAGGGAAGGGGAGCTGATTTTTTTTTTTGAGGGCCGTTATGTTTCAGGCACCATGCTAGGTGATTTACTTACATCAGCTGATTACGATTTAATCTGTTTGGACTGGAGCCTGGGTAGTTTCAAAAGTGTCTCAGGTGATTCTACTGTGTAGAATCTACTGTGATTGAGAAACAGACATACAAATCCCCATTAATTCTTGGCAGAAACTCTTTAAAGTAGGTTTTATGCACATTGTATAGTAAAGAGATGGATGCCCATAGTTGCTTTCTCCAGGTCACATATCTCATAAGCAGGGAGAAAAAAGCTGTGGCTTTTCTACAAATGACACATTCCCTGAGCATAGCAATCACTCTCACCAAATCCAGGGGGATGCCAAACCAAAAGGAAAGAATCAATATTCCTACTCAATAATCAAGACTCTTTTGTTGACTCTCTATCCTCTATGAACTTTCAGTCCTTCATCTCTTCACCAAATTTCTATTACGTGAACAACTAACTGGCTTATTTTGATGATGAATTCTATTACACTCAGCCTTACCTTATATTTGTGCATATATTTATCAAGGCCTCCCTGTACATTTATTTCCTAGTTATCAAACCTGGTGACACAGGCAGGCAAATCAGGGTGAGAGCCCTGGTTTTGGAGCCACACCCACCTGAGTTGGCCTCCAGTGTATACTTATCTCTCTGGCCCTGATAAGCCATTTAATTTTTTGAATCTCAGTTTTGTATCTCAGTTTCCCTGGAATAGGGAAAAATAAATCTTGTACTTTAGCAAGGATTAGAAACATAAACCCTAGTTATCAGTATACCCACCCTAAGTGTGCAAGAAAAGGGTTTAGTCCATAAGTAATCACACGGAAGGTAGCAGGTTGAATTAGACCTTTGGAGTTGACTCCTTTTTCTGATACAAATACTCCAATATTTGGAGGATATAAAGAATAGTCATGAATCTACCTAAGGCTGGCACTTCTATCCCTCAGAACAGGTTTCCAGAAGGTTATTTACACATGATACTCTAGCCAAACCACAGGAAATCATTATACTCCCCAATTTTCCCACTCCTCCAATTCTTGCCCTAGGACAGAGCCCCTACCCCAGGTTCTGCCCTTCCAGTTAGGGGAGGAGCGGCGGATTTCGTTTTATAGTGGATTGGCTTACGGCGGTGGGGTGGGATGGGGAAATGAGAGAGGCTCCACCCACTGCACTAGAGGCCTGGAGGTGGGCGCTCCCTCCCCTCTCGGGACCTGAAAAGTGGGGCCAGCGGCGGAGGGAGGGCCCTGTCCCCTGTCCCTTTAAGGAGGAGGGCCGAGCGCAGGCGAGAGAGCTGGCTTGGCCCGTACCCCGTCCGAACCCTCACCCCAGAGCAGCAGCAGCCACAGCTCCGGCCGCCCCACGGTTAGCAGAGTCAGCTCCGGCCCCAGGAAGCGAGTCGCCACCATGGTGAAGATTGTGACGGTTAAGACCCAGGCGTACCCGGACCAGAAGCCGGGCACGAGCGGGCTGCGGAAGCGGGTGAAGGTGTTTCAGAGCAGCACCAACTACGCGGAGAATTTCATCCAGAGTATCATCTCCACCGTGGAGCCGGCGCAGCGGCAGGAGGCCACCCTGGTGGTGGGCGGGGACGGCAGGTTCTACATGAAGGAGGCCATCCAGCTCATCGTCCGCATCGCCGCCGCCAACGGGGTAAGGGACGCGCCGACGGCTCCGCGGCGTGCACCCGGCGCGGGGCCGTGCGCGACGTGCGGCCCGGGTCGCCC
The DNA here is from genome assembly GCF_011764305.1 of Mustela putorius furo. Classification (NCBI taxonomy): domain Eukaryota; kingdom Metazoa; phylum Chordata; class Mammalia; order Carnivora; family Mustelidae; genus Mustela; species Mustela putorius. The sequence goes on from NW_025422005.1 coordinate 51,636,423, forward strand.
GACCGCCCCCTGCCGCGCTCGGCCCGGCCACTTCCGCGCGCGGCCGCCCCAGTCTCCACCCCCTGCCCCTCTGCGCTCGCGCTTCCCGACCGGCAGGCCCCGCGGAGGTCGCGGTGAGCTGGAAGGCGGCCACCGGGCTCCGCCGAGCTGCTCGGTCGACTCCCCGGGGGACGGGCGGGTGGAACTTGACCTTGGGAGGACCGACCCTCCGCCACCTGCCCCGCCCGTCTTTCTCCTCCTCCCTCCTTTCCTCCCCTCCCCTTCCCTCCCCTCCGCCTGCCGAGGCCTCTGACATTTACATTAACCTTTCCGAGGACTGAAGATTTGGTTTCAGCTCGCGGTGCAGTCACCCTAACCGGGAAGGTTAGAGGGCCTCTGCCCTGCTCAGAACCCCTCGCATCCCGCTCGTTTGCCTATTTGCCTGCTATTCTCGTCTGGGACTGGCGCTTCCCACTGGCAGGGAACCCGACGCCTTGGGGCCGGGGTGGCGGGAGCTCCCGCCCAGTTGGTGCGTGAGGCCCTCGGGGCTAAGGAGGTTGCAGTCTCGCTCCCCACACCCTAGTTTGCTTCGGGACAGCTCCTGCCCTTGCACGGCCTGGTTGCTGGGGAAAAAGCTTTCGAAACGGCTAGTATTTGCACCGGTGGTGCTTCTAGATCTGTTGCATGGAGGAGCTGGAGCCGAATTTTCAACAGAACAGAAACTGCATACCCAAGGGTACTCTTATGCAAGCCCTAGAGGCTGGCCAGGAAATTAATGCAACACCGTGGCTGTCCCCTCCCCACTTTCCCCACCAGCTAAGGACTGTTAACTGACTTTATGGGCAGGTCCACTCTGATAGGTGAAACTCTGAAATAAAATCAGTAAATCAGGAAACCTGACCAGTAAACTGAAATAAAATCAGTAAATCAGTAAACCTGATCAACGAAAAGGTAAATTTATAAAATAAGTTAAGTTGGGGCTGATCATTCATTCACTTTTTAAGAAATGTTTTCTAACGAGTTTTTCTCTCTGTATTTAAAATAAGTTTTGGGGTGCCTGGGTGGCTTAGTTGTTGGGCGTCTGCCTTGGGCTAGGGTCATGGTCCCAGTGTCCTGGGATAGAGCCCTGCATGGAGCTCCCAGCTCAGCAGGAAGCCTGCTTCTCCCTCTCCCACTCCTCCTGCTTGTGTTCCCTCTCTAGCTGGGTCTCTCTCTAATAAATAAATAAAATCTTAAAAAAAAAATAAAATAAGCTTTGACTTCTACCCAATGCTTCTGGAACTCATTCCCTTTAGTAATATTTTTATTCATTTTAGTAGTACTTTATCTTTAACATAAAAGCATCATTCTGCCAAGCACTATGAAAAGCTCCAAACATGCAGTGTCTGATTTATGCTTGGGCCTGAAGAGGTCGATGCTATTATGGGCATCTTCAAGTTGCCAGTGAGAAAACTGAAGCCAGGCAGCTTAAAGAGGAACTGCCATGGCAGTACCCTGAATCTAACATTGACCTGCCAGTTCCAGCTTCTGGGAATAAAAGGATGCTTGAATCTTTATAGATCTATTTTTCTGGTCATCTGTAAATTCTATTCTGGGCCCGATCTACGTCTGCCTCCCTGGGTCAGAAATTTAAAAGCATCAAGGAGACAAGACCCTCTGGATAGAAGGTGCTCTTGAGTTTTCAGACAACCACAAATTCCCTTGAAAGAAAGTGAACTGTATTCCAGTAGAGCCCTTCAATTCCTTATCACCCGTGTGGAATATATATATTTCATTCATTCATTCCACAGAGATTGAACTTATACCATGTGCAGGGACCTGTGTGGAATAAAGAGATGCTTCAGACACAAGAATCGTCCTTAAGGAGCTTGCTGACAGCACAGTGGGGATTTTAGAGGTCTAAATGGAAAGTTGTCCATTTGGGAGGAATGTGGGGTGGAAAGGAAAAAATTAGGCTAGGACTAAAAAAAATATATGTTCTTAAAACCCCATCTCCCTTCAGCTACTGCCCTATTGCTTTTCCCCTTCTTGGCCAGTGGCCACACTGAGTTTTTACTCATTCACTTACCACTTTACTGCAGTCTGGCTTCTGCTTCCTCCACCACTCCATTAAAATTGCTCTTGCTGAGGTTACCAAGGACTTTCTGGTTGTTAAATCCATTGAATACTCTTTTAGGCTTCATTTGGCCTTTTGTTGCCTTTGGCACTACTGGTTTTGTAGTTTTAAAGTCCTCCTTCCCTTGTCTTGATCACTCTCCTGATTCTACTCAACACTTTTCGAGAGTTCCTTCATGGACTGCTTGCCCTGCGTATACCCTAGCTGTTCCCTAGGTTTCTGTCCTCAGCTTTCTGCTCGCTGATTTTGTTCCCTGTCTCTATATCTCTCTCTCCATACCAGGGATTTAAGTATGCTACTCCTCTATTCTTTTCTTTCTTCTTTCTTTCTTTCTTTCTTTCTTTCTTTCTTTCTTTCTTTCTTTTTCTTTAAAAGATTTTATTTATTTGACAGAGATCTCAAGTAGGCAGAGAGGCAGGCAGAGAGAGAGAGAGAGAGGAGGAAGCAGGCTCCCCGCTGAGCAGGGAGCCCAACTCGAGGGCTCAATTCCAGGACCCTAGGATCACGACCCGAGCTGAAGGCAGAGGCTTAACCCACTGAGCCACCCAGGCACCCCCTACTCCTCTCTTCTGGTGTGAATCAATTCACATAGCATCTTCTGAAAATTTCCCCCAAAACTTTTCTCTGCCATTTTCATTCCCCTATGAATTCTTCCTTTCTCATAGATACCTCTAGAATAGTTGATCAAATCCCAGTGAAACTATATTTACATATGACACTACCCCCTAGAAAGTAAACTTCTTTAAGACAGGGTCTGGTGTTATCTGTATTTATAGTACCTAGGATAGTGTAGCTTTCGGTGAGTCCTTGTTTAATTGCCCTGAATTGTGAAGGATGAGGAATACACTTTAAGTTAAGCAGATTCCAGGACACCTGGGTGGCTCAGTCAGTTAACATCTGCCTTTGCTGCTTGGGTCATGATCCCAGGGTCCTGGGATTGAGTCTAGAATCAGGCTCCCTGCTCGGTGGGGGAACCTGCTTCTCCCTCAGCCACCGCTCCCCCTGCTTGTGCTCTCTCTGACAAATAAATAAACAAAATCTTAAAAAATGAAATAAGCAGGGGCGCCTGGGTGGCTCAGTGGTTTAAGCCGCTGCCTTCGGCTCAGGTCATGATCTCAGGGTCCTGGGATCGAGTCCCGCATCGGGCTCTCTGCTCAGCAGGGAGCCTGCTTCCCTATCTCTCTCTCTCTGGCTGCCTCTCCGACTACTTGTGATTTCTCTCTGTCAAATTAATAAATAAAAGCTTTAAAAAAAAATGAAATAAGCAAATTCCAGCCCTCAAAGCCAATGTATAGTTGGTGACCAATGCTTGTATTCTCTTCAAACATTTACTATGTTGTCCTGAGTACTTAGGATACAAAATATTCCTGACCTCAGCAAAAACATTGTAGAGGGAAGTAGACGAGAATAAACAGAGAAGCACAGTGCATTAGGTGTTACTGTTGGAGGTATGTGCCAGGTACTGAAAGGGGGAAGAGCATGGAGGGCTATAGAGGTATCCCCTGCTTTCTGGAAGTTTGTCTTATGCCACTTGACTTTTATGAATGACCTACGTTAAATGCCTGTTTTTGCAAATGGCAAACCAAAAGAAATCTGAAAAGGACTTTTGGTCTTATGAAAAAAAGGTGAAAGTGAAAGCAGAGGTCAGACTTCAGTGTGCAGGGAGCCATTGGAGAGGCCTCAAGGACCCACCCCCAGCAGCAAGAGTGGCCCCACCAAGCTCCTTCCCAGAGCTGTACTCAGCATCTCAGCATGAAGCCACCGAGCTTTGAACGGTGCCTGTGAGCTTCTGTGCTGTGTCTTGACTTGTGTCCATTAGCAAGAGGTTTCCTAAGGTATCAGAAAACCTTAAAAGGTTTATTTTTGGGGGCACCTGGGTGGCTCAGTGGGTTAAGCCGCTGCCTTTGGCTCGGGTCATGATCCCAGGGTCCTGGGATCGAGCCCCACCTCGGGCTCTCTGCTCAGCAGGGAGCCTGCTTCCTCCTCTCTCTCTCTGTCTGTCTGCCTCTCTGCCTACTTGTGATCTCTCTCTGCCAAATAAATAAATAAAATCTTTTTTAAAAAAAAAAGAGGTTTATTTTTGGGGTCTGAGAACATTGAAAGTGGTAGCTGAACTGAGGCTCAAAGGGCTAGTTGGAATTGCAGGTGGACTTGTCAAGGGGAAGAATTCTATACACAAAAGAATAAAAATAGAGGAGTTGGAGACTGGGGGGCAAGTTAGTTGATTTCTGATCCTTCCCCTGCCCACCTCCCCCTTCCCGGTCTGTAAAGGTTGGAAATGATGAGACACCCGGAGAGGTTCTTGTGAGGATTAAATGAAACAACATGTTTAAAAGTACCTGCAGTCTCGACTTACCTGGAAACTGACTGAATGACCCTTGTGGGGGAACCTCATGATGGACCTGGGGCAGAACTTTTTTGTTATTAGTGTTCTGCTGCTAGGGGGACACCAAGTTCGTCAGGCCCAACCTGATGCAGTTATTAACACAGCATCGTAGGTATCGGCTCTGTCCCCACCTTCCTCTATCCCCAGTGGTCCCAGCCAATATAGAGGGATTCCATGTTACTCAGAAGCCAATTGGGTTCAAGGCCAAAAACCTAGCTCAGATTAGCACAGTGAGAAAGGAATTTATGGGCCTCGGTTACTGAGAAGTCTAACAGATACCAGTGCAGGCAACTTAGTTCAAACAATTCCTGATCTCTAAAAATTGCTCTTGGGCCCAGTGATCTACACATGACCAGTCTTAGGAATTGGGAAGTTTGAACTCACAAGTAAATGAATGTCTGGATATTTTGAAGGATGGTTCATCAATATCTTCGGCAAAATAAATGCTTTCATGAGAACTTGTGAGTAGACAGGTTTTCTTTCATCAATTCACAGAGGTTCTTGTGCCCTGGATTCCTTTGATTAATCTATGGACCCCATCTCAGAATAATTTTATTTTAAAATAAATAAAATACAAAGGATTACAGAGGAAATAAAAGTTGTTAGAAATAAAATTATCAAAATGTTAACCAAGTTTGTGATATAGCAAGATATATGCTTCTTTACTCACACATTAACAAAATTTAGTAGAAGTTCTAATACCATCTTACTTTAGAATAGAGGTAAGTATAAATGATCTTTTGATATATCTGCAATCTTAATATTTGAGATAACTGTAATATGCTATGAAAATACCTGTGATTTTTTGAAAATTAGAGAGAGAGAGCAGGGGTGTAGGGGCAGAGGGAGAAGGAGAGAGAATCTCAAGCAGACCCCCTGCTGAGTCTGGTATGAGGGTGGATTCCAGGACCCTGAGATCATGACCTGAGCTGAAATCAAGAGTCGGATGCTTAATGGAGTGAGCCACCCAAGGTACCTCTGAAAAATATCTGTGATTTCTATTGATGATAAAGGCCCAGGTGGTATTAGTAATGATAATAATAATAATTCTGTGGTTTATTGCCTAAGTTCAAAATTCAAGGGAATGTTAAATTTCATTTAGAGATTAGTTAAATAAAGATTTTGTTTGCTTTGTCATTCAAACTCGCAGACCCCATTCAGTTCTACCCAGGGTCCTCTTGCTAGTAGGATCTAAGGATCCTGGGTTAAGAACCCCTACATTAAGCAGACTATCCCCTTTTAGTGTCAGATACTGCCTGCACTGAAATGGGCATCAAATACATGACACAGGGATTAATGGTCTCAGGTTCTCACTAAACCAGTGGGGCTTGGAGAACTTAGTCTTATTTACTATCTCCTGTTTGGGATGGATCACTCTTTCCTGAACTTTCATGAGGCCAGCTGCAAACACAGGTGAAGGGACATATTTCTAGCTAAGAGTTCTGAGAAGGGAATGAAAGAATATTGAGTAGGACGGAGAATGTTTTGGGGACTCTGAGGTCACTGGTGTTAGGTAGAGGCTCCTTGCTACCCTTACTTGAAACCTGATATCCTTGGGGCAAGCATGACTTGCCACAGGATCATCTTTGGGTCACTTTTTAATATGGTAAAACTCCTATTTTAAAAAAAAAAAAAAAGTCCTTTAGTTATGGTGGGTTTATGAATGATTGTTCTCCCCCCCCCCCCCCCCCGTTTACACTTTCTGAGTGGGAGTTGGTATTAAATACCAAGGTAAGGGGCGCGGCGCCTGAGTTGCTCAGTGGGTTAAAGCTTCTGCTTTCAGCTCGGGTCATGATCCCAGGGTGCTGGGATTGAGCCCTGCATGGGGCTCTCTGCTTGGTGGGGAGCCTGCTTCCCTTCCTCTCTCTCTGCCTGCCTCTGCCTGCTTGTGATCTCTGTCAAATAAATAAAATCTTAAAAAAAAAATGCCAGGGTAAATAATTTACTGTCCTTTTCCATCCTGAAGTGTGCAATCTTTGGGGGAGATAAGACACAAGCGGTACATACACGTGCAAAGAACAGAATTAGAAAAAGTGCTGAGTGCAGATAAGGGAGACAACATTCTGTTGGGGAAAGAAGCGACGGAACTTGAATTGTGTCTTGAAGCGTGGAGAGCGTGTGAACAGAAAAGAGGCCCCTTTACTGGAGTGGGTACATAGCAGAAAGAGGTTAGTTGAAGGAATGGGACAGGACTGTTCTTTAGAGCTGAGCACTTAGCCACTAAATGGCCTTTGTTATGTAAAATATTTTAACAGAATTGTAGGGGGAAGAGTATCTCTCTCTTTCTCTCAGCTTCACTGATCTAAATCTGACTCTTTTCCCCTCTCACTCCGCACAGCACTGCACATACCAGAAGGAGAGCAATTATAATTCAGCCAGTGTACTATGCAGCACTGGGCCCTGTGGCTTTCTCCTCGGCTCATATCTGAAATCTCTGTTAGAGCTCCCTGGCAAGGCCCGGTGTCCCACCGTAGCTCAGATTTGGAGGCTCTAGAAGATGACATTTTAAACTACCTCCCAAAGTGAATTTGATGTACACCATGTAGCCTGTATTTTAAGTCAAAAGATTGTACAATTACGTAAGTTCAAGATGTTGTCACTCAAAACAGCAGTGGATTAAACAAAATAGAAATTTTTCTCTGTCTCATGCCATCGTCTAGGTGTCGCAGGCCAGGACTAGTGCAATAGGTCCTTAGGACCTCCCTCTCCTTCAGGTCTGTGGCTCTGCTGTCTTAAAGGTGTTGCCTTTGCCCATCTGGATGCAGTGGGGCGGGGTGGGGGGCGGCCATAACCTCAACCTCATTGCTGCCAGTGGGCACAGGAAAAAGATAGAGCAGAGCTTCCCCCCGCCCCCCCGCCCTTAAACAGTCTGGAAATTGCACGCCTCACTCCTCCTCACAACCCACTGATTAGATTTTCCATACTTACCTGCAAGAAGGGCCCAAAAATGTAGACTTCATATTGGGAGGCACGTGGCCGGCTAAAAATGGGTGGTTCTGTTACCTTAAGAAAAGGAGTTGCAAGTAGAAAAATCTCTGCTACGGGCATCTTTTTGGGTGTTTAGGTAACTGTGTCCACTCTTCTTCTCACCCATGAAATACATCACTCTGCCCCCTAGGGCAGCAGCTTAGGTTCCTTCCAATAAATATATATACTTCCATAGTTACAGAAATAGAGCAGTCAGCAGCCATAGTGTTCACACTGTGCTGCTGGTAGGGAGTGAAGACTCTTTGCCCTGATCATGGAGTAGGTCCACAGGGAGCCCTGCCCTCAGGGAGGGACTCTCTTACTCTCTGTCCTTGGTGCTCACTTAGTCCTGGGCACTGCAGAGTAGATTCTGAGAATTTTGAAGATCTGCACAGCTTTTTGTATCCTGCTTTCTGCTCTTGAAAGTTGGTGGATGTATGAAGGCAGGGGTTGCTTTTGCAGACCCAGTTTTTGGTTTGTTTCACTGTGTAATTACTTAGGAAGTTTATTAGGCTTCTTCCGGCCTATTCTGATCATTTCCACATACGGATAATCCAGGGAAAATTCTCACATAGATAGGGTTTTAAGCCTGAAAACTTTATTTTTAAAAAATATTTTATTTATTTATTTATTTTGAGATAGAGCAAGCAAGAGAGAGAGTGAGAGAGTCAGGGGAGGGGTAGAGGCTGAGAGAGAGGAAGAGTCCCAAGCAGACTCAATGCTGGGTGCAGAGCCCAACAAGGGGCTTGATCTCATGACCCTGAGATCATGACCTGTGCCGAAATCAAGAGTCAGATGCTTAACCAACTGGGCCACCCAGGCGCGCCAAGCCTGAAAACTTTTAGCTCTGGCCTCTGTGCTCTGTCCCTCCTCGGACATCTCCATCACTGATGCCTGCCTTGAGATAGGAAAAGCTAGGCTGAGTAAGAAAGCAGTATCCTTAATCAGATCTTTGCTGATGAGTCAGTTTTCATTGTCTAGGAAAGAATCCTGGGAAGGAGTTGAGGCCACGGCCCATTCTTCTACACCTGCTGCTTCATGGAGAGCTGCCTTAGCTTGGGGACATATAGTAGTCATCTCGACTCTACAAGGCCACAAATTACTGAACTCGGGCAACACAGTTTGCAGGCCACAGTCAAAGATATTTCCCTTAGTGGAACTTTACCTTCATTTTTGCCTGTGGATTGGCAAGTCCTTGCCTGAGCTCCTCTCTATTGTGGCAAGAAGCAGCCAACAACTGCTCCTGTTTTGAATTTCTCCCATTTGTCAGGTTTGGTTGACCAGTGGTCTGCCTTCCAGGGTAGCAGTGGTGACAGTTTTTCCATGGCATAAAAGGTATGCTGATGATGCTTATTTTAGGTTCTGTTCTGGTGCAGAAGATCAGATTGTATCATTAGTTAACATACACCTTTGGCTGTGAAAAAAAGTCTCAAAATAAGTTAAACAAAATATAAGTTCATAGTAATAGAACTCTTTCTGTAATAGACTGGGTGTGGGCAGTCCTGGGCTGGTGTGGTGGGTCTGTTGTAGAAAGGGTTCTGTATTTTTTTTCTTTTTTGCTTGGCCTTCCGTGATGAGTTGCCTGTATCTGCATGAGCTAAGATGGCTGCCTACCGCATAGGTCAGGTAACAGGAAAGAAGTGTAATGAAGGCACACCTTTCTCAGAAACTGTATGTCATTTATTTTACTCACATCTTCTGTGCCAAAACATAGTCTAAGGCCTCCTCTCGCAGCAAGGGAGGCTAGGTTATATCCATGTTTTTCTGGGAGCTGTGTATCAGGCTAAACATTGGGGGTGTCAATTGAAAGGAATGGGATAACTGGTGTTGAGGGACACTCAGCAGTCCTCACCATCCAAACATGCTTTCCAAATCTGCTGAAAACCCCGAGGTCATTTTCAAGTGATAGAGTTAGAGAAGAAGACAGAAACAATTTTATATAGGGAACTAGATTTTTGGAAGAGAACCTGACTATCATTTATTCCAACTGCCATCTTAGAAAGGAACCAAGGCACAAACATTTCTATTGTGGAGGGCTTTTTAAATAAACTACTTTATTGAGATATGATTCACATATCACACAATTCACCCATTCAAAGTGGACAATTTCGTATCTTTTAATGTGTTCACAGACTTGTGCAACTATCACCACAATCTAATTTTAGAATATTTCTATGACCCGAAGGGAAGCCCGTGTATTAGCAGTCAATCCCTCTTATTTCCTTATGCTTTTGGCCCTAAGCAACCACTCGTATATCTTAGGTCTCTGTAAATTTGTGTGGGTGGGTTTTACATGTCCCAGTTTTGGTTGCTAGGCAGAAGTTACATTTAGCAAGGGAAGTCCCAAGAGGACGAGAAGCAGAGTCAAAGCGTTTGTGTCCAGAACAGTGGAATTAGTGTCCCATGTGTGTGTGCTGTGCTGAGCACTGGAGACACAGAGATGAAGATGACCCCTTTCTCAAGGAGCCTTTGGTTGGTTGGAGGAGGACTGACACAAAAAATGAAAATCACCACTAGGTTTTTCTCAGCAGATTCCCTTGTCCAAAGCAGACCAGGCTGTCAAAAAAAAAAAAAAAAAAAAAGAGGAGAAATTTCTCCAGGAAAATAGCTTCTTCATTTTCATGAGTGTAAGCAATCAGATTTCTTTTTTTTACAAACATATTTGAACTTATATATCCAAATTAGTTTTGTACCCTGCCAAATCACCACTCTGGGAACCGTACACTTATTCCAGTGATGCGTCTAGTGCTCAAAGCATTTTGAAACTCCTCTATGGGAATTATTTTTCAGCCAGTCGGTTTATGGGTCACCTAGGAAAACCAGTCACATTATTTTATAGTCATGCCTCATTTTTCACCTAAAACGATGTAACAAGATTTGATCACCCACTTTATTCATTAGACATGGCTCCAACCAATTTTTGTCTCTTTCCAAAGTTCAAATCTATTCTCAGAGGATGAAATTTGTTATGACTGAAGACTTTCAAAGGAAGTGCCACAGACTGTTAAGACAGTTGCTGAGAAAGAGTTCCAGAAATGTTAGTACAGTGTGAGCGCTGTTTGAATAAATATGTTGCTTCCCAAGATGATTGTTTTGAAGGAGATAGCATTAATTTAAATGAAAATACTCCAGCATAACTGTTTAAAATGAGTTGCCATATTTCGTGCTGCCCTGCCGAGAAAATGTCATGGGGGCACCTGGGTGGCTCAGTGGGTTAAGCCTCTGCCTTCGGCTCAGGTCATGGGCTCAGGGTCCTGGGATCGAGCCCCCTCCCCCTCTGCCTGCCTCTCTGCCTACTTGTGATGTCTCTCTCTCTCTGTTAAATAAATAATTAAAAAAAAAAAAAGGCGGTTCATGCTGAGGGAAGTTCTGGCATTCTGCTTTCCTTGTGTAGATGCCCATGTTGGCCTGGGGATATGGTACTCTTCCACTCTGGTAGACATCTAAACATGCTTTGGTTAGGCATTTAGAAATCATGCACCATGAGAAGGTTTGTTAAAACACAAGACAAAATGGCTCCAACCTGGGATGAGAGTCTTGTCAGTGCCAAGCCACAGAAACCAGAAACCTAGATGTTAAACTTGCACCCACCTGACTCCAAGGGCTTGTTCAGGGTTGCACAGAGGCTAGAAGATGGAGCTGGGATGGCATACCTGGGTGGGGCTGGGGAAGGATCTTTTGCTTTAGTCGTAAAGCTATTGTGTTACACTGCCTCATGGGGACTGTGAGCAATGCGTTCTGTGGAGCAGAATGAAATGAAGTATGTTTAAAAATGAAGCAAAAGGGAAATAAATGTGGGAAACTCAACTGGAATTGGGAGTAAGGTTGGCACCTGCTCCAAAAGCCAGACTGCCTATCTGAGCTGGGCCACGAGTTGGCACCAAACCCTGTGTAGTCAAATCCACGAGACAAACATGATCACACAGTTCCCCATATAGCCAGCTCCCCCATGTGTAGATTTGGTATAAAAAAAGTAATAATGGGGGCGCCTGGGTGGCTCAGTGGATTAAGCCGCTGCCTTTGGCTCAGGTCATGATCTCAGTGTCCTGGGATCGAGCCCCGCATCGGGCTCTCTGCTCAGCAGGGAGCCTGCTTCCCTCTCTGTCTCTGCCTGCCTCTCTGCCTACTTGGGATCTCTCTCTCTGTCAAATAAAATAAATAAAATCTTAAAAAAAAAAAAAGTAATAATAATACCTGCCTTGAAATGTCCATGTTCATGAAGTGCTTACATTGTTTTTAGTAAATGGAAGATTTGGGTAGTTCTAATCATTATGGTTCTTCCAAATGCCAAGGAGGGTGGAGGGCGGGTCTTCTGTGTGTTGCCACCATACCTTCCACACAGAAGTCTTACTCTATCTCTAGCCATATATTATCCCTTGAATTCGATCTGCGAGGCAGAGTTGCTGTGACTGTCCCTCACAGGCTCATTGAGTTGAGACCTTGACCTTGTTGGAGTTATGAGGCAGTCCTTCCTTCCTCTTTCAGAGTTTGGTGGCTCCATGTGTCCTACGTGTGTATGGCTGCATCACCCCAGTCTCGGCCCCTGCCTTCACATGTGTCTGTCTTCTCTTCCGTCTATTTTAGGGATACTTGTTACTGGATTTAGGGCCCACCCAGATAATTCATGATGGTTTCAGCTCGAGATCCTTCATTAATCTCCAAGGTCACATTCACAGGTTCCAGGTGGACATATCTTTGCGAGGAAAGGGTGGCAATGGCTACCATTCAGTCCACTTTCAGCTGTCTGAAGAGAAGTTCGGGGAATCGTTAAACACACAGATGAGCAACCAGCTCCATCTTGAGCAGGGAGGGGAGAACAAGGATGCCTTCTCCCATGAGGGAGACCTCAGCTGAGAGTGAAGTAAGGAGGAAGTCAGGGAGCAGTCTCTGGTTTAATGCATATGGCTAATACCTTCATTGTTTGATTTAAAAGTCTGCTGCTGGAAATAATTGCTGAGAAGATTCCAGAACCCCATAATCCAAAGTGCTTCTGTAGACTTCTGACCTAATGTCAGATGGAAGACAGGTCACATGGTGGCTCCCTGAATCTTTTTTTTTTTTTTTTAAGATTTTATTTATTTATTTGACGAACAGAGATCACAAGTAGGCAGAGAGGCAGGCAGAGAAAAAGGAAGGGAAGCAGGCTCCCCGCCGAGCAGAGAGCCCGACCTGGGGCCCGATCCCAGAACCCTGGGATCATGACCTGAGCTGAAGGCAGAGGCTTAACCCACTGAGCCACCCAGGTGCCCCATTGTGGCTCCCTGAATCTTACCAAATGACTTCAGTGCCCAGTGATGGGTTGGAATAGAAGATTTCAGTGCAAATGTCAGTTGTACAACTAACTTACAATACAGTATCATGGAACCCTGCTTAACCGATGCAAAGCTCAATTTTCTCATTTGTAAAATGGGATTAATTCTAATATCTGTCCCATCAGTGAGTTTTGTGAGGATTAAATAATGAGCACACAAAGGTTTTCGGAACTCTCAGAGGCAACGTAGACGTGCATTATGATGGTTGTTTGGAAATTCCACTCTTGCTTCAGGAAAGTCACCCCACTGGTCTGATGTATGCCTCCTGCCAAAACAAATCTCCACATGCAATTTTATCCAGCATCTCTCAAAGTCCAAACCCAGATGTGCTAACCAATAACTAGAAAGTACAGCTATTAGTCCACTTTAAGGATCTTAGTGGTTATCAGAATGACCTCTTTTGCATTTAAATTTGGTGGCAGCATAGCTTTTGATATCAGACAGACTTGAATTTGATTCTTGGATATGCTGGTTATTAGCAGTTTAATCTGGGGCAAAACTGAACTCTTTTTAAAAACTCATTTATAAAATTAATACAATATATCATAGAGGTAGGTTTAGGAAATAATAAGGTACGTGTTGGAAGTCACCTGGTGGAATGCTTCCTCACACTAGCTTGTTGCTAGTGGGGATTTTGATGGGAAATACAGACACCTTAAACTTCTCTTTGCTAAGGGTCCCCCAGCTGGCTCCCACCTTCTCAGTTTTACTTCTCAGCTTTGTCAATGTCCTATCAAGATGCTTCACACCCGTTGGTCTATAAATTTCAGAACAGAAACGTCTTTCTTACAGAGAGTAAGTGTTTCCTGCGCAGGACCTGAGGGGTGGAGGGGCTGGGGGACCAGTTCTACAGAACTTGAGGCTTTCAGGAATATATTATCAGTCTGCTACTTACTTATCTCATCTCAAAAGAACACGGCCACCAGCCCAAGTAACCCAAAGAACCCAGAATAGCCTAAATAACCCCAGATAAGCAAAGCTGTCCCCAAGTAGCTCAAGTGCCCATCACAGCGTTGGGTGTCTGCACACCACGTCTCGCTCTCAGGGATTGATTCCGCGTAGCCGTACTAGTGAACGGTTGGATCTACTGGCTCTGGCAGCTTCTCCCGAATAGTACTTGAGGGGCTGCTTCCATCCCCGAGACATTTGCTGAGTTTCCCATCGTTGCTCAGTATTGTGCTGTGCATGAGGTGTCCACGAGAGCATCGGGACAGTCTCAGCACCCCATGGAGCTCACTGTCCAGTGGGCCTTACAACAGGTGACAGGCGCCTCCTTTAGGGTGCCATTGGGAGCCCTAGGGAAGGAGGCTTGGAGAAGCAGTCGGGGGAAGCTTCCAGGGGAGATGCGTTCGAGTCAGGTCTTGAAAGATGAAGAAAAGGAAGCCAGGAAACGGCGGGGATGTTCCACGTAATGGCGTATGGGGAAAACAAGGAGGCCATTGTGGAAAGCCCACAGGCTTAGACATTAACACAGAAGTCTGCCTAACTCCTGTTGTGCAGGAAGGGAGGAGGCGGCCAGGTAGCCAGTGGTGAGTTACCACCACTCAGGTCGCTAACGCTCTATGTTTGCTTTTACACACAGGCCAGCCTAAGACGCCGCCTAAGAATTGTCTTGTGACTCTGGTAGGAAGGGAGAATCATGGATGGAGACTTAGGTTAGCAAAGCTAAAAAGCTATTTATAAGGAGGACTGGGCCACAGGATTTGTCCAGTAATGCATCAAAGCTCTGTTTACTGACTTGTCTTTAACCAGAGTATATGGCCTACAACGGTCCATATGTGACCAGCTGTTTTCATCACGGCAGGTCTTTTCCCTTGGCTTGGTTGATCTATATCCATATTGTAGAATGTGTGGTGCACAGTCCACTCAGTTAAAGCACCAAAATTTATTTAAAAAAAAATTAGACATGCAATGGAGCTGTGCTTCTTCCTACAGATACTAGTAGAAGGAGTATTCGTGGAAGGACCATTAGTGGAAGGGCTGAGATGCTGGGTGGGCCTCTTTTTCTCTTGTTAGCTTTAGTCTCTCTGTCTCCCTGTCTCTCACCTTTTTTTCCCCCACACTGAAGTTGGCTTCTGGGTACAAGCTCTTCTCTGTGTCTCTCTGCCTGCAGTGATCCGGGGCTCCTCTTGGAAGCAGCCCAAGTGTTGGGCCTCAACCTCACAGACTAACCAGCTCTGCTCCTTTCACTACTGCAATTTCTAGCTCTGTTCCCGATTGCTTTTGCATGAGTCTGTGTGCTATAGAAATTACCTAAAGTGCCAGTATTCAGCGGAGTGTGCTCTAGTGTGGATGCCTTATGGTTTGGGAAGTCGTCTGATGCTGGGAGTAATTTTATAGTTGAGGTCAGTCTCAGGACAGGAGATCAACTGGGCAACTGCCTGGAAAAGCTCACCTTTGTGATCAGAAACCCTAGCCGCAGAGGTCATAGACCGCTCTTACTTCAACAGTGCAACCTTAAAATATTTAGCGAGTGTCCCCCTTCATTCCAGGTACCAAGGTTACAAAATGTGCTTTCCCCTCTTCGCCGAGCGAGGGCAGAGGCTTGTTTGTATATACCAAGCCATGGTGCGTCCTGTGTTATTTAGTGGTAAGAACCAAGCACCCTGAGGCAAAGAATAGGGGTACCTGTGGGGAGAGGTCTAGCCAAGGACCTCTGGCTCAGACCAGCCACCCTGCTGCGGGGGGATCTGCTGTCCCTGGAGCTGGGCTTGCCTTTAAAAAAAAATTATATTTATTTATATTAAAAATTTTCTAATATTAGTTTCACAGAGCTGCTACAACCAAATACAACAAACGGTGTGGCTTAAAATGACAGAAATTTATTTTCTCACAGTCCTAGAGGCTTACAGAGGGGCCATGTTCCCTCTGAAGGTTCCAAGGAATCCTCCCCTGCCTCTTCCAGCTGTGGGGGTGGCCATAGTCACCCGTGAGCAGGGCTCCCGTCTCTGCTTCTGACCTCACTTGCTTTTCTTCCCCCTGTGCCTCTGTCCCTGGATCTCTACACCCTGAAGACACCAGTCATTGGATTTAGGACCTACTCTAATCTAGTATAACCTCCTCTTAATTTGATCACATCTGCAGAGACTCTTTTTTTCAAATAAGTTCAACATAACTTTTTGGGGGGAGGGGAGGCATTTTCAACCCACAACCTGTGCTCTGTTCGCCAAGTGCAGGGGGTTGTGCAGACCACCAAAGCTCTTTTACTTTGCACGTGGGCCGTATCCCTTTGACAGGCACCTGGTACCCATTTCCTCTTCATTTTCTTTAAATTCAAATATGCTTGGTCACCCAAAGGAGCCAGACAGCTTAAGTGGAGCTTTGGCATTAAAACTGGTGTTGAAACCTGCCTTTCCAATTGATTAGTTGCAAGTCGTGGAGCAAGTCATTTACTTCTCTCAGCCTCAGTGTCCTCTTCTGTAAAATGGGAACGGTGAGATTACCTGCCTCTCTAGGCTGTTTTTAAGCCTGCATGAGGGGCGCCTGGGTGGCTCAGTCAGTTAAGCATCTGCCTTCAGCTCAGGTCATGATCCCAGGGTCCTAGGACTGAGACCCGCATGGGGCTCCCTGTGCAGCACGGCAGCCTGCCTTGCCCTCTCCCACTCCCCCTCACTCACTCTCTTCTCTCTCTTCTCTCTGTCAAGTAAATAATAAAATCTTTAAAAAAAAAAAAAACCTGCATGAGAACCTGTGTGTACTGCTCTGCACTGGGCTGTATGCTCTTTATACCATCTCATTTCATCTTTTCGACAACTCTGAAAACACTGGTATTTAGACTCCTGTTTCACAGTTGCGGAAAAAGAAGGTAAGTGATTTGCCCAAGATCCCTAAGATATTAAAAATTATCCAAAGTTGGGATCAAACCCAGATTTCCACTGTGCTTTATTCCTAGAGGTAGGCTTGAGGGAGAAAGAGAGCATGCACAAGTGGGGAGAGGTAGAGGGAGTGGGGGAGAGAGAATTTCAAGGAGACTCCCCAGTGATCCCATGACCCTGAGATCGTGACCTGAGCTGAAATCAAGAGTTGGGTACCTAACTGATTGAGCCACCCAGGTGCCCCAGGCTAGACAATTTTTTTTTTTTTTTTTTAGATTTTATTTATTTATTTGAGATAGAGAGCGAGAGAATATAACCAGGGGTGGGGGGAGAGGGAAAGGGAGAAGCAGGCTCTCCACTGATCAGGGAGCCAGCCGGATGTGGGGCTTGATCCCAGGAGTCTGGATCATGACCCAAAGTGAAGGCAGATGCTTAACCAGCTGAGCCACCCAGACGCCCCATAGATTGCTGTTTTTAAAAAAGCTATTGTTGATTATTTGCCATTTACATGGCTACATACTATGGTAAGAAGCAGCACAGCACGATGGCTGAGTGTGGGCTCTGGAACCAGATTGCCTGTGTTCAAACCCAGCTCCACAGTTTCCCAGCTAATTGGCCTTGGGCAGATGATAAATCAGTATATCAGTATCCCTAGGTGTCCTTGTCCTTAAGATGGTGCTGAGAATGATAGCATTGATTTTACAGTGCTGTTGTAGAGATCTAACGGGTTGATGCTTATAAAGCCCTTGGAACATTGCCCAACATACAGACCTACTGTGGTTATTTTCCACATGCAACAACCTTTAAAGCAGGTGTCATTGCCTCTATTTTACAAATAAGAAAACTGAGGCCAGGAAGGCCATACACAGCCAGAGGTGGCAAAGGCAGGATTCAGACCCAGGCCTATCTGACTCCAAAGCCCTCTGGTTAGAACAGGGGCCGCAGTTTCCTTTCCCCCACCTTTTCCCTGCCTGTTGTACATTCCATGACCCAGTCCTACCTAGGTAGCATTGGTTGTTTCCTGCCTGGTCTAACCTGCTCTAGAGATCAGAGGCTGGGTTAGAAGGATGTGATCAGTCCTTATCCACATGTCTTTCTGATTTTGGCAGTTTGGATAACATTTATTGACTGCCACTCTCTGGTTAGGCATTCTGATAAGCACTTTACATGCCTTTTCTCATATACTGTCAGAATTTTTATAGGAAGCTTTACTACCCTTATTTCGCAGAACTTAGGCTTACAAAGATTCCACAGAAAAAGACATCCACTGTTTGTGGCCACCTTCATTCACTTCCTTTATACCTGGACATCCTAGTTTGGTCAGGCCTTGCAGTTGAAAAAATCCTTAATAATGAGACAGAGAACGACCTCACCATATAAAAACCCAGAAATCGCTTTGTATTTTGATTATGTGATAGAGGGCCAACCACTGTCTGCAACAAAACTCTAGGGGGCATGATTCCCATTGTATTTGGGGTGAGTGGGGCCCCCTGGTCCCTGGGTTGTGTGATGCCGCTAGCACGCCCCCTTGTGAAGTCATGAGAATCTTGACTGTTTTTCCATTTCCTACCACAAGAGGGAAACATACAACCACAAGTGATTTGAACATCAAATTTTTAGATCCACTTTTTAGATTATTTAATTAATTCTCCCCCCCCCTTTTTTTTAACCCAAGGGGTTTTCATACATATTTCTGGTGATAGCCAGAATGTGGGCAAATATTCTGTTAGCACCGAATGAATATTCTTAAGGGAGTTAAATGAAAATTTTCTTGAAGATATTCCAAAAAGGAAACGGAAGATACCTATAAAAATTCTTTGTGAACCATGTAAGTTTCTGTTTTTATAGGTCAAAATGATCGAATATTGGTAATTCCTGATAAAACAGGAGCCCTTCTCACAAGTGCGGTATGTAGGAAAAAGCCTCCTAAGCCCCTTGCATCTTCAAAGATCTGGTTTTGGTTTTAGCCACATGAATTAAGAATGAATTTCTGGAGGTGAGGAATGCCTTCCTTACCTTCTCTCTCACCTCTAGGAGCTCATCTCTCTCTCTTGAGTTCCCAGATTAGCACTTCTTACTCCACTTTTTCTCTTTTAAATATGTTGACTTACCTCTCTCTCTCTTTAGACCAAAAGCTCCATGACAACTTGAGTCTGTCCTCTTCCCATGGTCCATAGCATTTGGTGAAATGAATGCAGCAAGTCAGTCTTTGTAGTAACTGCTGGCTGCATGGGTGGATAAACAGATGGACAGCAGACGGGACAGATGCTGAAGGACGTGCACGCTCTGATGCAACTATTTTATTTTTAATTTCAAAATATGCTCCAGGAGTCTTTTTGAGCCTGAGACTCTGCACAGCTCTAAGCCTTCCAGCCCTTGGAATTCTTCAGACCTTGTACCTTCTTTATAGTTTAATGCAATTTCTCTTTTTCTTTAAGGGACATTTCCTAACTCTGTTAAAACACATATACCCGTAGATAGGTATGAAACACAGCTGCATAGTTTCAGATTGATTCAGGGTAGTAATAAAAGCTAAGGCTTATGTAGGGCTCACAAGGCAACAGAACCTGCAATGCTGAGTTCTTTAAATTTATTAACTCATTGTGTCTTTATAAGATAAACCATGCTGTATGTACTATTTTCTTTCTTTAACTCTCCTTAAAGGATGCATTGTTTAAATTGACGTATAATTGACATGTAACATATTACTCTCAGGTGAACAGCATAATGATATGATATTTGTGTTATATATTTGTGCAAAATGATCACCATAAATCTCAATAGGTATTATTTTCAGTCTCCATTTTAAAGATGAGAGAGTGAGGGCCCCAAGAAGTTGGGTATTTTGCCCCGGGTCACCCAACTAGTAAGTGGTATTTACTTGTATACTAAGTGGCATTCTGTACCAGCTCTGGTTTTAGAACTTTTGTGTATCACCTCATTCAAACAGTGAGTGAGCTATAGGGGGTCTGTAATTCTCTCTGTTTTTACAGATGAGGCCATGGACGCACAAAGAGTTTGAATGACTTTTCTGAGGTCATACAGCTAGTGGCCGGCAGAGCTGGGTTACCAGCCTGTCAGTAGGGCCTCACAGCCCATTCCCTGAAACATTACAGCAAATTGTCTGCATCTGATTATTTCAACTTCAAACTGTAAATATGGTACAAAGTTTCCTTGAATGTTCCATTGTTTTCTTACCTCAGACTTAAAAGCATAAGTCCAAATAGGTTGCTCAACTATACATTAGAAATTGGAAATATAAGATTAATCTGTTAGATAAACTAATATCCCAGATTCTCCTAACATACTTAAAATATCAAATATGCTTAGATTTTCTCCCAAACTTACTGCAAAAATATTAATGCTACAACTCTGATTTATTTTGTTATCTGTACACTATATGAATATGATTTACTTCATATCCATACTTAATTCTAAATCTTCCTATGTTTAAAAATGCCCTCTTCAAGGGGCACCTGGGTAGTGTATTGTGTTGAGCTTCCAAATCTTGGTTTCAACTCAGGTCATGATCTCATGATTGTGAGATCGAGCCCTGTGTCGGGCTCCACGCTCCACTTGGAGTCTGCTTAAGACTCTGCCTCTCTCCTGCCCCTCCGCCCCCACTACCCCCACCCATGCATGTGTATGCTTTCTTTCTCACTTGCGTGCTTTCTCAAATAAATAAATAAATCCTTTAAAAAAAAAATGCTCTCTTCAAAAACGAGTCTCTCACCCCAACAGTGATCTTTCCCATTGAATTGGGGTGACAGTGTTGGCTAGCCGAAGTGCATGTTGACCAGAGATCTGAACAGGAAACCACCCAGTCCAGAACACAAGGTCAATAGGGCATCTCATGCAGCGTGCGTTCACAGACCACATTCCCTAATTCTCATGTCTGCTGAGTCTGCAGTCCCCGCCCTCTTGAGAAGATTCATGTAACCTATTTCATGCTTGATTCCATTCTGAACTGTTTTCCAGTTCTTTCCCTACACTGGGCCTGCAAACCTTAGATGTCTAAATGAGCCACAGGGGTCTCCTGAGTAGCATTCAGGTGTTCTCACATATTGTGTGGGTGTTGGTCACCATTTATGGATATTCTTGTGACACGACTGTCCCTGCCCCACAGCTCCTGAATTTACCGATCTTCCCAGTTCAGAGACTAAATCGAATCTATACTTTTTTGAGTCCTAATTCTAGATTCCTGGGAGGGAAAATATGAGTGATCTAGCTTGGGACAGACATCCACCTCTGGCAATCCTGGCTTGGCACCAAGGCCCTGTAGTAGAACATGGTTCTAGGAGTCTACTCTTATGGGGTGGCTAGAGCAAAGTTCTCTGAGAAGAGAGGGGATGGGTGGAAGGCACTGTGTGGAGAAGGGGTCTGAGGAAAGAGGGTGGTGTCTTCGTGTTGGAGGAAAAAAATCCCAGCAGGGCTCAAAGTAGCCCCAGGACTTAAAGTAGACGTCTTGTGCAGGAGGCCGGCAGACGAGCAGCTTTGGTCAAGACCCCACTGACAGGATCCTCAGAGCCACTGCAGCCGAGGAAGGAATCCTTTTTTGAAGCCCTGTTCATCTTTTTTCAGTCTCTCCTTCTCAAAGGTTTTTGATGCATCACTGGCATCCAGTTAACTTTGCAAAAACCTATCAGTTTAGATTCCTTTTGCTTAAAAGCTTCTTTAGCTTCCGGTGCCTACGAAATTAACTGTCGTGTGTTTTAGGAGACAGTAGTTTTGCCCCAGCTTTTTCTCTGGTCTCACCCCATTCCTGTAATGTCTCAGGAGTTGTAGGTCTGTGCATGCACCTCTGGGATGGGGTTGAGGCCACCACATGGTGGTGGCTCCTTCGACGTGAATTTCTTCTTCTTTTTTTTTTTTTTTTAATTTATGTATTTATTTGATAGAGAGAGACACAGCGAGAAAGGGAACAGAAGCAGGGGGAGTGGGAGAGGGAGAAGCAGGCTTCCTGCAGAACAGCGAGCCCAATGCCGGCTGGATCCCAGGACCCTGAGATCATGACCTGAGCCAAAGGCAGATGCTTAACGCCTGAGCCACCCAGGCATCCCTGACGTGAACTTCTTAAGAACAAAGGTCCATGTACCTTTTTCTCTCCTCTTCCATCTCCTGAAAATGAAAAAAGAAGTTCACATCTTTAAATTTTTTTCTAGTTCACAAAGCCTTTCAGAGATACTTGGCGAGGTCGTCCTCATAGAAACCTTGTGAGGCAGGTATGATCCCATTGTAGACATGAGGAGACTGAGGATTGCAGGAGGGGGCTACCATTTACTGATCTTCTGCTAGATGCCAGACACAGCACTACATGTTTTCCACACAGGTTACCTGATTCAATTCCCAGGACAACCTTGAGAGCTTTCCCCATTTTATAGACTCGGTGTAATTAAGGAACTTGCTCAAGATGAAATTTCTCATGCAGTTCAAAGTCAAAGCTTTGAGCTCTGGTTGTGTCTGGTTCCTAAACATATGGTCTTTCCATTATCCTGTGATGCCTAGCCTGGGGCTGACATTCATGACATCGTTACCTACTGTTGGTGGGAGAAATGAATAAGTGTCTTCCGGTCACTTGGGTCACACACCCCAACCACTCAGGCAGGCACCCTCAGCTGTCACAAGTGCTGGGTGTCAGACTGGGGGTCTGATAATCCCCATTGCTTTTAGCCCAATTACTAGCTTTCTTCCTAGTGCTTCCATCTGGAGACAGGGTTAGCCATCCCACCCCCATGTCCACTACCATGGCATTAGCTAAAGAACATGGTTGTCAGCCGTCCAGTATTTACCGATGGAAAGAAAGATAAATGATTAAAGAGTGGGCAAGTCTACAGTTTCTGTTGTGTTCTATTTACTGGGAAGGTATCCGCAGATCAGAACGGGAGCTGGAGTCTTTGTGAGGCCGGGAATGAAGGGGTTCATAACTCTGCCATCATGAAATTGATTGGACCCAAGACCAGTATGAAAGTTCCTTGTCTGAAGGGAGTAATCCTTAAATCCCCCATATGGTTTAAATGTAATTTGTGTCATTGTGAAGGAGTACTGGCAACGCAGGCGAATTCATTAGGCCAAATTGGGTTCGCTATGCTCGACAGTAACGTTTCCGAAGATGAAGTTCAACCTTTGCTGGAGAGCTGAAACAAATGAGTTTCTTAATAGCTGTCCCACTTAGTCTACACATCGTAGGAAGCTTCATGTTCTTAATGCCCCTTCTTTTTTAACCACACTTCACAGTTCATCTAATATTGCTGCTTCTGGTAATATTTTTATATGGGGTTGAGTTCTACGGTGTCCATAAAATTATGACCCGGGCCAGTTTTTAGAATAGAAGCTTTTCTAGGGCAAGGGTTATATCTTTTTGCTTTAGATTTGCATCCTGACCAACACCATCCCAGACATGCGTAGTTGCTGACAATGTTACTGTCCATCCTGGGGTGTAGAACTCCTTCCTCTGGAGGTTTAGATTCAGCATGCACTTAAATTGCTGGGTATTCGTTGACATGTGTGAGAGCCATGAGAGGGAATTTTCCCCAGTCCATGCCTCGCTGGAGGGCTGGCTCACACACATGGAGGAAAAGAGGCCCTGTGTCCACCTAGATATTTCCATGCAAGAGGGACGCACACTGGGTTCACTTAGTGACCTGATTCCACAGGTTAGACATGTCTGATCTCTTAGTGCTCAGTCACGGCCCAGTCACCCAGAAGTTTCCTTTTGCATTAAATAATTTTTAAAATATAAAGATGATCTACAGGGAAGGTATATATAAAAAAAGTCTTGAAATTAAGAGGCAAATAATAATCAACCCCTAGTGGCATATCAGGTTATTGGAAGAGTACCAACATTACCAAGTTTGCAATATTTCTTTCTAAGCTTTGGAAAGCTATTATTTTTTTTTAAATAGGATAATCTTTTTTTTTAAAGGTTGTTTATTTATTTAAGAGAGAGGGAGAGCATGAGCACAAGCCGGTGGAGGGGCAGGGAGGGAAGGAGAAACAGACTCACTGTTGAGCAGCAAGCCCCATGCAGAATGCGATCTCTGCACTTTAGGATCATGACCTAAGCTGAAGGCAGATGCTTAACGGACTGAACCACCCAGGGGCCCAGAAAGTTTTTTTTTCAACTTTTAAGAATCAGAATAGTTATATTTGGAATACTTCCTGTATCAGTTAGTTTTCAGATAGTTAGAAACTGGTGCTGTGTCCCAGAGAAGATTTAATTCAGGAGAAGTGCTTCTTTTACAACACTTATGGTGTAAAAAATTTTTTTAAGAAACAAGTTATGGTTCCTATGAAAACACACTGGTAAGCTGAGGTGTTCTAGTGTGTGATGTGGCCACAGTCTTCAAGGGAAAAAAAGTATTTCCTGTCCTTTGAAGCAAGAACCGTTGGATCTCATGCTGTGAACAAAACCACTCTTATGATTGTATTTTTTGTATTGAACATCTACTTTGAATTTGCATAATTATGCCTTGATTCTTTGTGACTTCTCATTTTATGAAATTGATTTGCATTAATCAAACTGTAAATAAAATTAGTGCATGGGGGAAAAAAAATCAACAACATGTTAACTCTCTTGGTTCCAGCTTCAGGAACTGAGCTTCAGCAAGAGATGGCAGACCATCAGCAGAGAACATGCTGGACCGTGTGGGCAAAGACATTCCAGCTGGGGATGTTGGAGTACCCTTTTGACCAAGTGCCCTTAGGTCTAGCCTAGGATTTCAAGAACTTGGTTTTTTGTTTTGTTTTGTTTCAAGAACTTGTTAAAACCACCGAATATGTGGCCGGTTGCTCTGTTATTCCCAATGAAAAGATTATTGGGTTGATATTTCATAAATCTTGATTTTTTTTAAAAGATTTTATTTATTGGGGCGCCTGGGTGGCTCAGTGGTTTGGGCTGCTGCCTTCGGCTCGGGTCATGATCTCAGGGTCCTGGGATCGAGCCCCGCATCGGGCTCTCTGCTACGCAGGAAGCCTGCATCTCTCTCTCTCTGCCTGCCTCTCTGCCTACTTGTGATCTCTGTCTGTCAAATAAATAAATAAAATCTTTTAAAAAAAAAGATTTTATTTATTTATTTGACAGAGAGAGATCACAAGTAGGCAGAGAGGCAGGCAGAGAGAGAGAGAGAGAGAGGGAAGCAGGCTCCCTGCTGAACAGAGAGCCCGATGTGGGACTCGATCCCAGGACCCTGAGATCATGACCTGAGCCGAAGGCAGTGGCTTAACCCACTGAGCCACCCAGGCGCCCCAAATCTTGATCTATTATTAAATATGTCAAGACACATATGCTTGGCCTAATTTGCAAACTTATCTAGAACCAGAGAAAGCTTGGCACCAGACTTAAAAAAAAACGCCTTTATTGTCATTGCCAGCAGTAGGCATGTAAACTATGGTTAGCATAGCAAGCTGACTTCATAAATTAATTTCTAAAGAATTTTATCTTTAAGAAGTAAATAAAAGCCCCAAGTAAACTATAAAACCTGTCCTTTGGCCAGCTGCTTTTCGACTTAGTAGACGTGGTCTTGCGAATTGTTTTAATGTTATGTCTCAAGGTCTTCCCTGCACTTGGACCAGCACCGTTTGTCATTTGAAGGAGACCAGGCTTCTCTGCCAGCAGCTGCTTTCAGCTCTGGGGCCCGTCCCCTCAGCTGGTCCTGTAGAGAGGGCAGTCTGCTGCTCCCAGTCCTGTTTGCTTTCTGACCTTGCTTGACAAGTTAGTAGAAAAATACTCAGATTTTGTTTATCAAGTGATTATTCATGTTTCGCTTGAAAACCTGGACTCCAGTGCATGTTGGACTCTCCAAACAAGTGGGGTAACTAGCCCTGGTTTACCTTTTAAGCATCCTTGACAAGTTCACCAAAACCTTGACAATGGAGTTTCTTAGTTGTCAACTTCTGCTGAACTAGATAAGGAAACATGCATTTATATGGATCATTAATAAGGTCTTAGGGACCAAATGGGGGTTGGATATTAAATTTATTCAGATAGAATGTTTTAAAACATCTTAGGTTCTTCAAATGCAAAGGACTTAACCTGCTTCACTAAAAATGTTTTCTTAAAAGCCAAGTCTATGTAAAACTGAGAAAATGAAAGACACTTGGTTGGCTCAGTCAGTTAAGCATCTGATTTGGCTCAGGTCATAATCTCAGGGTGCTGAGATCAAGCCCAGTGTCGGGCTTCCTGCTCAGCGGGGAGTCTGCTTTTTCCTCTCCCTCTGCCTGCCGCTCCCCCTGCTTGTGCCCTCTATTTCTGTCAAATAAATAAATAAAATATTTTTTAAAAACCCGAGAAAATGAAAACAAAAAAACACAAAGTTTAATCTTATGTTCATATTATTTGTCCAGATAATAACTTGATCAAACCTCATGCACTTAGAAAAACATACTTTTTTCCCCCTCCCTGTTTCTCTTGCATTTTCAAGGATTTGGTGCATCTCCATTCCCACATTTCCCTAAGTTCAAGGGAATGATCAAGGTATTGATCATTCAGGGCATATTTGTAGGTATCTGCTCTTCTGGAGCTGAATACTGTCTTGTTAAATCCTTGGTGAGCAATGAATAAATTTGTTCTGTTCGGTGACTTTCTTCCTTCTAACTGGAATTGCATGTGGGAAGTAAAAAATTACTCAGGTATCAAAATGATGGTGATGTAAGGAAACCAGAGGTAACTGAGATCCCTCACTTCCATTTTAAGATTGACCTTTAACTTGCTAGGATGGCATGGGACAACTGTAGCAGCAGATGGCCTTCTCAGTGACGAGTGCCCAGAGAGGCTCTGCGTTAAGAGGTGTCAGGAGCAGCGGGAGCCACACCAGGGTGTCCTGTTCAAAAGTCCCTGCTTTTTGGGACTGCGTTTGCACCATCGTTGCCTGGGCTCTGCGAGTAGAGGCTGGCAGCCGTCCTCCGGTGTTTGTGACGGGAGGCTGCTACAGGCAGTATCCTTGGATTATCCAATGGGGGAGATGCGGCAAAAATAATTGAAGGGTATTTGGCATCGTTATGTGGGCAGAAATATCCTCACCAAAACAACTTGGAAAATGTGTTTTTTGTGTGGGTGTGGATGGGTGTGTGGCCCTTAACTTTTCACCATGGGTGACGACAGCAAGGACTTAACAGAGCTTCCTGATTGAGAGAGATCAACCTCTCCTTTAGTTACTCAGATGACACTGTTGCAGCTTCGGGTCGGACAGACTATTTTGAGGACCCTTGCCTGCTCCCTGAACACCCTCACTGAGCCAAGTGGTGAAAATGAAAGATGAGTAATTTTGGTGAATGGATTTCCGGGAAATACAGGACAATGGAAGAAGGTCCTCTCCCTCTGTTGACCTTTGCTACCGCACCCTACCATGATCAAAAACCAGGAACTAGTGGATTACGGAAGAAAACCTATTGTTTTGAGGAGAAGCCATGTTATCTGGAGAATTTCATCCAGAGTCTGTTCTTTTCCATAGACCTCAAAGATCGCCAGGGATCCTCACTGGTGATTGGTGGAGATGGGCGGTATTTTAATAAGTCGGCGATAGAAACAATAGTGCAGATGGCGGCCGCCAATGGGGTTGGTATACGGTAATTATTATTATGTTTCTGGCTCTCCACATATGCTTCTTTCTTCGTTTTGCAGAAATATACAAGAGTACAAGGATTTGTATGTTGTATACACTTGAGTTCTACTAGTATCCCTATAGCATTTCATTGTGACTGCAGAAAATGTGTATTGTGATATTACTCCTGAAATTACAGTAGTCATGTTGGGATCTAGGAATGTAAGTTCGGCTCCTTTTGTGTTGTACTCCATGCCTTTTGCTTGAAAAAGTACCTGCTGCTTTTTAAACATTAAAGCACACCCCCCAGCCTTAAGCTGTCTTATCTACATTCTAACCTAGTTCCAAGGGGTACCCTTGCCTATGTAAGACAGCTCTAATGAGTAGAGGAGAGAGGAGGATTTTGTTTTCTTTCAATGGCTTCCTTGTTGAAGTTCAGTCACTTGTCAAACAGGAAAACAAAAGCCAGGGCGTGCTGTTGTTTGTGGATCCTGGTAGTCATGCAGAAATGCCAGGAGGGGATTGGAAAATGTTAGGTATAAGCCTACCAAGAGGACCTGTTACAGGGGAGCCTGCTTATAATGACCTTGGACACAAAGAAGCCCTGTGTGCGGTGAATTTGTGCAACAGGGTAGAGTTCATAACTCCTGTAAGACTATAATATAAGGAGGCTCGGCTGAGAGCTCGGCATTGTGAAAAACTGCACTGGCCAAATTAACCAAATCAGAAGGAATCTTGGCGCCAGAAGGCATTGATCTTGATAATCTAACAATTCGCACAGTCCCAATGATTTGCAGGAAGGTAGGCAGCAGGACATTGCTATTTTTGCTCTGCAGATTCCTCTGTGGGACCAAAAATATATTTTCAGTGTTTTAGATTATGCTTAGCAATAATTTGGAGCACACGGTCACTCAGAACTCACAATTTTAAAAAATCTGTTGTATTTCCTTTCTGAGAGTGATTCTGGTCCTGAGAACATAAAAATTTAGCATGGCAACCAAATGTGTTGGGCTTTCACCGTCGGTCTCTTTTAAATAATATGCCAAGCAGGTGTGATTGCAAAACCCAAAATAAAAGCAAAAATAAAAACACACCACCAGATTACATTTAAAAATGTTTGTAGATCCTATTGTTTTTAATGCGAAGCTTCCTTCCTACCCAGTTTCAGAATCTGAATGCCTCTCATGTAAAAATTGCTGATAAAGCACTCAAATATGAAATTATTATGAAGCATACAGATTTTTAAGATAAAATGTGACATGTTGTAAATTTCACCTTTGAGGAGAGCTGCAAAGGGAAAGGTATTAAGATGCTTTTAATCTTTAGAGAAAGAACGAAAGGAACATTATTTCTCCGCATATATCTAGATCATTGAGTGGATGTGGTACACTGTCCCCTTTGCTGTGATATATTTGGCTTCATTTCATTTTTGTGTGGAGCTGAAGGATGTTGGAAGAGGTGGTAAGAATGTGTAATTCAGGCAGACCCTATAGACTTGCTCAGATTTACGATCTGAAGGTTTGCTAAATAATACATTTAAGTGATAATAATTGACTAAATATGGTAAGTGCCTATTTGTTAGAGCTGTGGCAGTCCAAGCAGTATTTTCAAATCTTCTCAAGGGCATTCTTGATTTAAAGTAGTGTTGCATTCAAAGCAGTCATGCAACCAAACTGAATTACGTAAAACATTTAGTGGACCTGTAAAGCACTTTAATCTGATAAAACCTATCACCTCCTAGATGATTTGATTCCTTCCTTTTCTAACATATCCTCAGTTCTGACTCCTATAACATCCCTTTGACTGTGGACAGAGCTCTAGGGAGGAAATGTAAAGGAAAGATGATTTATTGCCACAGGTTTGTTCCCTCCCCACCTCTATCAATACCCATTCCACCCTTAAGCCGATTCTTGGAAGCCTCTTCAGCCTACTGAACTAAATGAAGATCATTTCATTTTTTTCCCTCTTTATTACACTTTTATCTGGTGCATTTGTGGACTGTAGAATATAATTTGCCTTTGTTAGGAGTTTCCCTTTGTTTTTATTTGCATAGAGCTATCTGCATTTACAAGAAGTTTTTTTTACATGATGCTTCTGTGAGCTAAGAAGTACAGGAAATTTTAATGTACAAAATAAGACATTAGTGGGCCCCTGTTTATAATACTGATATCTCATTTGGTCTCCAGAGCTTTGAATGTAGAGATATATTTAGAAATAAGAATATGTGTGTATGACTAGCAGGACAAAGAGCATGGAACTTGTTTCGTTGTGAAACACAAGAAAACATGAGGCCCTGTCTTTTTGTTTTTAATTTTTTTATTAGCATATAATGAGTGTATTATTTGCCCCAGGGGTATAGGTCTGTGAATCACCAGGTTTACATACTTCACAGCACTCACCATAGCTCGTACCTTCCCAGTGCCCATAACCCAGCCACCCTATCCCTATCCCTCACCCCCCAGCAACCCTCAGTTTGTTTCCTGAGATTAAGAGTCTCTTATGGTTTGTCTCCCTACTGATCCTATCTTGTTTCATTTTTTTTCCTTCCTTATCCCTCACAGCTCCCCCCGCCTCTCAAATTCCTCATAATCAGAGAGATCATATGATAATTGTCTTTGATTGGCTTATTTCGTTCAGCATAATATCCTCTAGCTCTATCCACGTTGTTGCAAATGCCAAGATTTTGGTTTTTTTGATGGCTAGATAGTATTCCATTTGTGTATGTGTGTACACACACACACACACACACACACACCACATCTTCTTTACCCATTCATCTGTTGATGGACATCTAGGTTCTTTTCATAGTTTGAGGCCCTGTTTTTTAAAAGGAAAACTAAGTTTGCTCCCTGTCATGTTGGATGATAAAATGGCACGTAAACCGTGAGGTATCCTTCCTGGCAGTGTGTCATGTGGGAAGGAGTAGCGGGAGGGAGAAGGAAGGACAGGAAAGGCTGTTTGATGGGGAACTTTCAGTACCAGGTAGAGGGAATTATCTGAAAGTTGGTAGACACTGGGGGGCCAGGGAAGGATTTTTCTTTTTTAAAAATGCATTTTTTTGGTAGTAAAGTATATGTAACATAAAACTTAGTGTGTCAGCCATTTTTAAGTGCACACTTCAGTGTTATTATACTCACAATATTCTGCAACCATCACCATTATCCGTTTCCAGAACTTTTTTCTCATTCCATCTGAAACTCTCGACCCACTAAACGATAAGTTCCCATTGCTCCTCCCTTACCCCCCAGCAATCTCTGTTCTACTTTCTGCCTATGAATTTGCCTTCTTCTGTGTATGTCATTTAAATGGAATCATGCAATACTTGTCCTTATGTGTCTGGCTTATTTTACCTAGTGCAGTGTTTTCAAGGTTCATCCACATTGTAGCATGTATCAGAATTTCATTCCCTTTTATGGCTAAATAACATTCCACGGTGTGTATATGCCATATTTTGTTTATGCATTCATAAATGCATGGACCTCTGGCTATTGTGAATAATTCTGTTATGAACATGGGTGTACAAGTGATCTGTTTCAGTCCCTGCTTTCTTTTGTGTCTACAGCTCGAATTAGAATTTCTGGATCGTATAGTACAGGGAAGGTTTGCATAGAGGAGAGGCACAGAACTATGATTTAAAAAGATGAACTAGGTGGTCCTGAGTTGGAAGGATGAATCAGCCAGGGTAGAATAAAGGTGGTGCAGGTGGGAGAGAGAAAAGGGAGATTGAGTCAGGAACCGTTGTAGTTCTCCAGATGTTGTCAAGGGAAGGAGGGTAATAGAGTAATATCTCCTCAATATCAGGTTGAGGATTAATATTCCCGGGGGTGATTCATAGGATAGAGTCCTCTGGAAGGAGGGACTTTGATCCACTGTTATGTCTTATTGGGCTGAAGAGGAAGAAGGAACCATGGACTTTCCTTGCTTCTGTCTCTTGACTTTCTTATTCTTACCCTCAATGTAATCCCCTCACTCTTGGACCATTGCTGACTGGTTGACCATTGCAGATTTCACCCTAAAGAATGGCAGAATAAGGGATGACTTGGGTGGTGCAGCTTAATATTCATTCACCAGTCTCCCTCTCCAGACCAAATACATATAAGATCTGAGTGTAGGTCAGTATAACTGATGTGCAAGTATGTGCAAGTATAATTTCCAGATAGCTCCATCACTACTCTGGCTGGTTCAATTGCCATCTCTAATTAAGCCACTCCTATTGAAATTATGGAACTGCTCAACCATAGACTTTCACTCTTACAAGAACCCAGAAACTGCTAGAAGGGTGAGATGTTACTGTTTGCACTGTATTGAGTTAGCTATTAGTGGCCAGCTATGGTTACTAATTTGCCACGTAACCTTGCCCTGCCATCTATCCCAGTGCCTCCTATACCATCCTTGCATAAACACTTGATTATTGCTTTTGGATGAATGCAAGAACGGATGAATGGGCAGCATCATAACTTTGAACCTCAGCTTCTTCGTCTATACAGCAGTCCTAGGGAGCAGTTATGAGAATGAATCGAACATGTGATGGGTTTTAAAAAGCACTCTATGGCTCGGTGATAATCATTAATGTTGATTTCGCACCGCCTTCTGGTCCCTCTAGTTTACAGAGGAGCCTCGTTATACCGCCTACCCTGGTCATCACCACTTCCTGAGGGAGGCAAGGCAGAGCAAATGTATCGGTCTAACGAACATTGTTCTGAGATGGACAAGTGAGAGCCAAGAGGTGACTGAGATGAACCAGCTGCTTCCTGGGAGATGGTTGGCAGCCGAGGGGTTGATGACGAGGCAGGCAAGCTTTCGGTGACTTGCAGGGGGCAGAGGTAACAGTCCCAGAAAAGCTTGCCCAGAGAATCCAGGTATCATCAGACACGTCTTCTACCACAAGTCATTTCTTCAAGCATGTTTATCTTGGGTGGGGCAGAAAGAAATAACAAATGGACATGTTTAAAACATCCCTGTCCCTTTCTTCTCTCAGAAGGGAGAATGGAATGAGGGCACAAACTCCTCATTTTATAAAACTTTTGATGCAGTCATCAGGTCTTCTCCAAGTATGTTCAAGGAACTGGTGGGACTTCTTCCTTCTTTTCTAACTTGGGTCACAGTGAAACAAACATAAATTACGTTTTAGTGAAGGAAGATTTAGGAGCTGTGCTAATAGCATCTATGAGAGTTACTGGAAGGTAAGTTGAGAACACAGCAAAATACCACCTGGAGTCTTTTCCTGTCGGTGGTTCTGATTGGATTAACCAGTAATAAGCCCCAGCATCTTTTGCCTTAGGCCCAGCAGGTAACCCAGGTACATCCCGACATGGGTAGGTCTGTCCTGCTCGGAGGGGATCACCCGATCAGAATCCAGGCTTGACTGGAAAGATAAGTTTATGAGTCGCAGATTCTAAACTCTTCGTATAAAGTTTGCCCTTTTCACTTTAAAAATTTTTTTAATTTGCAAAAAGCCTTCTCTCTGGGTAGAATTCCTCTAATTAGCTAAACTTCCATCTTCTCCCATCAGTGTGGTTTGAAAGTATGATTGAACTGGATAAAAATGTGGGTTTTCTAACAACTTTTCAGTGGAAAATTATGAACCTGGTCTGGAAAGATTGTGTTTCAAATACTCTTGTGTTTTCTTGCCAGAGCCTGAGCGCTTCCCCAGGCCACACACTATTTTAAAACTACAAAGTCCCAAAAAACTATCTGAAGGGATGGCTTTGTGAAGGAATAGCTTTGTTCTGCCATGCAGATTCTACTTCAGTAATATTATTCAACATTCTACTTCATAATAAAATAATAATAACCCAAGCCGTAGGTATTGATTAAAGAACACCTTTTCTGCTTCAGCACTATTTCTTTGTCCATCTGCCTATAGCTTTGATATTTCTGGGCAGTAGCTCTGGATTTATCGATATTAAGATGCACGTTGTGGATTTCTTCTCTTAGATTGGTCGCTTGGTTATCGGGCAGAATGGAATCCTTTCCACCCCTGCCGTATCCTGCATCATTCGAAAGATCAAAGCCATTGGTGGGATCATTTTGACAGCCAGCCACAACCCAGGAGGGCCCAATGGAGATTTTGGAATCAAATTTAATATTTCCAATGGAGGTGAGTGTGCTGTCATTTTGAGGGTAGTCAGTTTCTGTTCATTAGCGTAAACTAATAACCGAGGCCTTGGAAGGCCAGGGTTCTGGTTCTGGAAGGCCAGGGTTCTGGTTCTGATCCTTCGCAAGGGAAGTCTTTGTTATCCTTTTGGTGACAGTGGAATGATTCTCATCCTGCTGTACCTGAATATGAGAGGATAGGCATGAATGACCATTAACATGATATTTTCTTTTAGGAAATTTTGGCACTTTGCTGCCTAAATGATGGAAGGTCACATGTGCTCATGAAGGGGAATGGATGAACTCTGTGTTCTTTGTATTTTCATGTCAGTCCCACGAAATGACCCACAGTTCGCTGTCTGATTTCCAGGTCCTGCTCCAGAAGCAATAACGGATAAAATCTTTCAAATCAGCAAGACAATTGAAGAATATGCAATTTGCCCTGACCTGAAAGTAGACCTTGGAGTTCTGGGAAAGCAGCAGTTTGACCTGGAAAACAAGTTCAAACCATTCACAGGCATGTTGACTCTCCTCCTCTCCTGCCCTCTTCAGTTCCAGCTTGAACAGTTTGCCTTTCAAGGTTTTAAGACAATGAGTCTTCAGTTTTGGAAAGATCGTGGTCACTAACCTTTGCATGCCTTAATTAGCAGGTCTGGAGTTGGGTCTGGGAATCCAGAGACCTGGACTCTCAGGGCCCTGCCAGAAATCAGCCCTGTGACTTTGGATAAATCATTTTCAATTTTCTAGGCCTTGGCTTCCATGCCTATAAAATGAATAGCCTTGACTAGAAGACCTGTAGGATTACATTCAAAGCTAACTTTTATTGAGCGTTCATTATATGCCAAGCTCATAACATACATTATCCCACTTTATTCTGACAGAGCCCTGTTAGGGCGGCACTATCTGTATTCAGTTTTTCCAGATGAGGAAACAAAGGTTGAGAGAGCTTACACGACAAGCCCAAGATCCCACAGTCAGTGAGTGGTGAACCAGCTGTGAATGATCCCAAAGTCTGGGTTTAGATTCTTTATTTTTCCTGCCCTGATATTTAGTAAAATCCAAGTCAGCCATTTTGGTGGCTAAATGAAACTCTCCACACAGGCAGCTGTGGTAGATTTTGTGGTTGAATGCCAAGGTATTAGTAGTAATTGATGGAGTCAGGGTTTATAACATTGTTCATATTAGCACAAAAAGAATGAGGTAGTTAGTAAGGCGACTTGGATTTTGGCTGTACTAATGTGCACACTTTCCTCTGGATTGCAATTTGATGGAATGCATTTTTATTGGAACCTACCCATCGAGAGGTCGTGGTTTCATCCTAACAAAGATAACCTGGCACCTTGGCACATCTTGAAGACATGCTTAGGGTTTAGAAAACAGTAGAGAATTTCTTAAACTCTTAGAGTTTCAAAAATGTTCAGAACCCCGCACATCCAACAAGAACAATACTAAGTTCTTATATTTGTTTTATTTCTTTAGTGGTACACGTGGGAAGTGGTTTACTAAAAATTTTTTTCCCTGCTTTTTACCATTAAATTCCATGGTAGTGGGCCTAGAAAAAGGAAAGGAAAGTGGGCATTGCATTTCCTGTTACTTATATCATCAAAATATGCTTCTTATGGTGATAGGCAAGGAGTGAGTGTGGCCACGTAGCCAAATTTACAGTCAGGCAAACCTGTGTCAAAAATCCCATGTGTGGGGCACCTGGGTGGCTCAGTGGGTTAAAGCCTCTGCCTTCTGCTCAGGTCATGATCCCGGGGTCCTGGGATCGAGCCGTGCATCGGGCTCTCTGCTCAGCAGGGAGCCTGCTTCCCTTCCTCTCTCTCTGCCTGCCTCTCTGCCTACTTGTGATCTCTGTCAAATAAATAAATAAAAATCTTGGGAAAAAAAAAAAATCCCACGTGTGCCCCATCCCAGCTATGTGGGCAAGTTACTTACCCTTTCAGGCTTGAAGCTTTCTTGTCTGCAGAATAGGACTAAGAACATTTCCTGTCAGGAATATTGTTAGTATTGAGTAAGAGATTGTGTAACAGCCTGGGCATACTGAAGGGGCTTGATAATTATCCTTTTAAAGTAGCTATTGTGGGTTTACAGCAATGTAATCATTTCAGAAGATAATATTTCTTTAAAAAAATTTTTTTTAAGGAGGTGGGAGGGGGAGAAAGAGAGAGAGAATCCTAAGCAGGCTCCATGCTCAGCTCAGCACAGAGCCTGACACGCGGCTCAATCTCACAACCCTAGAGATCATGACCTGAGCTGAAATCAGGAGTCAGATGCTTAAACTGACTGAGCCACCCAGGCGGCCTGAGGGTAATATTTCTTAATGTGTTTAGTTCCCCCATATTTTAACTTTGCTTGTTCTCACAGTGGAAATTGTGGATTCCGTGGAAGCTTATGCTACCATGCTGAGGAACATCTTTGATTTCAATGCACTGAAAGAACTGCTTTCTGGTCCAAACCGACTGAAGATCCGTATTGATGCCATGCATGGAGGTATGGAGCCATGTCTCTTCCCTTGCCTCCTCTCAGAGACAACAAGCTGCTCTCTATTTTGGGTACCATGATGCTTTAACAAGCCTTTTCTTGAGACTCTCTGCTTCACGGTTTTTATTTTTTTTTTTTTTTTTTTTTTTTTTTTTTTTTTAAAGATTTTATTTATTTATTTGACAGAGAGAAATCACAAGTAGACAGAGAGACAGGCAGAGAGAGAGAGAGAGGGAAGCAGGCTCCCTGCTGAGAGCCTGATGCGGGACTCGATCCCAGGACTCTGAGATCATGACCTGAGCCGAAAGCAGCGGCTTAACCCACTGAGCCACCCAGGCGCCCTGCTTCACGGTTTTTAAATAGTGAGTTTGCAACCGTATCAGAGTGTCATTCACATAGATAAAGATCTAATTGTATACAGCCAAAAAACAGTAGAGACATTCCTTGTGGCAAGGTAGTGCAAAGGTCAGAGTTTCCACATTAAGCAACTTTTTGTGGGTGCTTCCTCCCCCTCAGAAGATACCTCACATTTTTCCCAAACGCCCCCATCTATTCCAAGTCGGGGGGGGGCAGTCATTTGCTAGAAGAGGTGAACATGTTCTGAGTCCCATACCTCACTCAGCTGCCCCCACATGTGCCTTTTCTTAGAAGAGCAGAGCTTACAAGAGCAAGCTGAGGATTAAATTCAGGAACAACAGTTGGGTGTCTCTCCCTCTTCTTCCTCTGTGGGTGTGTGGCCTGGTCAGCAGAGACAGCAGCCATCATTGTAGACTAGAACCCGTGAGGCTTTGTCACATGGAGAAATGCGGGAATTCCTGAGCACAGAGGTTATTTATTTGTTTTGTAATAAATTTAGAATTTTTGAATCTTTGAGCAGGAAAGAGTCTCCCTGGTTTTAGAGTCTAGCTGTGTGCCTTGTTGGGAAGACTTTCTGTCTGGGATTGAACCTTTTTGATGTGCCATTAGGGCCTCCTGTTACACTGTGAAACCACAGTTAGAAAACCTTCTGGTGGGCTGATATCTTCCATCCCTGAACCTCACCTTTGAGTCCTAAGTTGCCTCTGGAGTCCCACAGAATGTGTCCACTTCCTTACTAAGATAATAGCCATTCTGTCATTTCAAACCATTCACCTGGTATGTATTGAGTACCTACTACATGTGTGATTGGGGGTAGGCAGGGACTTGGGGAGATGGGATGGGTCAAAAACTGCTAACCAAATGAGGGGTAGATAGAATTTCTAGTATTCTGTTTGGGGTATGGAAGAAGGCATAGCTTGACTAGTAGTATCAAGAGAGGTTTCCTGGAAGAAGTTGGCAACCCACTTAGTTTTTATGAAAGAAGGATCTAGGGTGGTCATTTCCAGCTGATGCAATGGCTGGAGCAAAGCCACAAAGGCTTAAGAGATGTTATGTTAGGGAAGTGAGGAGAATGGCTTAAGAATGGGCTTTATATGTTAATTAACGAGATTTTAAATAAAAACTAGAAATAAAAAAATAAAAAGAATGGGTTTGTGTTGGGGTGTGGGGTAGAGGAAGCTGGTCTTGAAGTACACTTTGTTCTCCAGGTCTTTCAGAGGTTCCTCTAATGCCTCAGTTTCTATATCCTTCACAGCCCTGGCTGCCTTGACCTTATTGTGTGGTGTGTCCACAGCCTCCTTAATGTGACCCTTAACTGAAGAAACATCTTCTGCCCTCTTCCAACCTCTGTGGCCTACATTGGTGTCTGTACCTTCCTTGATGAAAACACATTCTCAGCATTTTAGAGATGAATGTTCTTGGTAGTTGTACAAAATGTCACCATAAAAGTATGTGACTGGTTTTTCCTCTTGCTGGTAGTTCTTACTTTTTATTTGTTTCTATTTTTAACCAGTTTGTCTGATAACCGGATATAGTAGGAGGATTAGGGCTCTGAAGCCCAGCTCCCTCTCCCACTAGATACGTAAATTCGGGCAAATGGCTTCATCTCAGACCAGTTTTCTGATCTATAAAGTAGAGGTGATAATCATAATGCAAATATTTATAACATATGTGCCGGGTGCTGTCCTCAGGGCTTCCTATCTATTAACTCATTGAATCCTCACACCAGCCCTATTAGGTAGCCACCGTTATTCTCCTCATTTTGCAGATAGGGTAGCTAGAGGCTCGGAGAAGTGAAATAACTTTCAACTTTCCCACAGTTGTACAGCCCATGGTTAACCGAGCTGGGATTTGAACCCAGACACTGATTCCAGAGTCCAAGCTCTTAAGCACTAAGCTCTCCTATGTTGTGAGCTCTTTTTTGGGGGGGGGGGGAGGAGTGAGAAAATGGTTGTGAAGCCCCTGGCAAGGTGTTTAGTAGGTCCTTCATAGACACTAACTCCCCTGCCTTCCCCTGTTTTCCTTCATCAACTAGCCCCACCTTTTCTAGTCGAACCCCTCATTATTCCTTTTGGCACAACCTTCCATCCCAGTCAGACTTACCTCTCCGCTGGCCCCTGAACGTAGGCTTTATGTTCTCATTGCCCTTCCCGCCGTTCTCCTTAGAATGCCTCCACCCCCTCCCCTGATCCTGACATGCTTTAACAAATCATAGTTTCTGATTCTTCATTTCACATTTTACGTAGTTGTGGGACCATACGTGAAGAAGATCCTCTGCGAAGAACTGGGTGCCCCTGCCAACTCAGCGGTTAACTGTGTCCCTCTGGAGGACTTCGGAGGTCACCACCCTGACCCCAACCTCACCTACGCCGCTGACCTGGTGGAGACCATGAAAACAGGAGAGCACGACTTCGGGGCTGCCTTTGATGGAGATGGGGTGGGTACAAGGGCGTTTCCATGAACTCTGACACGGGCCAGGCCTGGTCCTACAAAGCGGGGAGAAGCCGGCTGATTCCATCAGGCCCTGTGGGCTTTGTGAGTGAGTGACTGTTGAGGAGTCCTCACTGCACATGGGGTCAGGGCTAAGTTATTAGAAGACCCTCATGTACAGGAATAAATCCTTGAAATGGGACCCACGTGTTTGGTTTTAGGTATTCCTGTTTCCTAAGAGTGGCAGGGTGATCAGAGCTCAGTTACGGTATAACGGCTGGTGCTTCATGAGCTGGTCAGGTTCTAGAAATCCATCCTAGGTTTATTTAATCCTTTAAAAGAATTTGGCCTTATACCCATTTGTCATTTGCATTAGCTGAATAATAAAACTATAATGAGAGAATTAACCTTTTATTCCTTCTCTACACTTAGTATCTTTAATAAACAGGCTGTTTTATTTACATTGGTGACTATATAACAGACAGGGAAGAAATGTATTTTCATTGGTACTACACGTTTTACTTAGACGAAAATATATTTTTATTGCTCTTCTTAAATTCAGCCAGAATCCATTATTTCCAAAAAAACATAAAATTTCCCATATCAAAATTTTGGACAATTAAAAGGTCCTCCAAGACATTATTTTGCAGTGCCCCTTTCTGAAGCAGAGCATGATGGGATTTTTTTTTCCTCCATACACTGTGTTACTCGAGTACTCCTTACACCAGGCACCGAGAAAGCAGTGAAGGTGGCAGTGTGTTTTGCTAGGCCCTGCATCAGATGGAGGGGCCGCGATTTAGGAGCCCTTTCTTGAAGAAATCTGCTTTATTCCTCGAAAGATGCCTGGTAGACCCACCAAACTATGTGAACAGTCATTGTTTCCTCTTCTTATGTCGATCTCTTCTCTCCTTTGGGAGAGAGGTGATTGATTCCAGAGTTTGGAAAAGGTCTGGGAAGTTCAAGTCAGCTGGCCTCTGGAGGAAGAGCAGAGATTCTGGTTCAGAAGGAGTTTGTGCTTGCACTTTAATTGAAAACAGTTTTTGTTTTTTTGGCATGGGGGTGCCTTTGGTGTAGCGGTATACTATGCAGAGCCATTAGAAACAAAGTCCAGTGCTTAGAACCCAGTATGAATAAAGATACCAGTTTTAAATTTGAGAATTTAAAATTCTGATACCTCCCCATGTAAGATAGTTTTTTGTTGGTGGTGGTGTTTGTTTTTTTTTTTTTTTTTTTTTTTTAACAGTTTGATTAAAAGCTCTTCCTTTGAATCCCCCTTCTCCCAAAGGATCGAAACATGATTCTGGGCAAGCATGGGTTCTTTGTGAACCCTTCGGACTCCGTGGCTGTCATTGCTGCCAACATCTTCAGCATTCCGTATTTCCAGCAAACCGGGGTCCGAGGCTTTGCCCGCAGCATGCCCACCAGTGGGGCCCTGGACCGGTAGGTCTTCATTCCCGTGGCCCTCACGGGGCTCTTCTCTGTGTCCAGAACACTCTTGCTCCCCCTGCAGCTTGGGCATCTGAGGCATAATGTGTGCTGTTTATTTAGTCAAACATTGTTTATTGAAGTAGAATTAATATATAGTGTTTTATTAGTGTCAGGCCTACACCATATTGATTTGGCAATTCTGTGTATTAGTGCTCACCGCAGTAAGCGGGGTCCCCACCGGTCCCCATACGATGTAATTGCAGTATTACTGACTGTGGTCCCTATGCTGTGCTCTGCATTTCTGGGACTTGTATCTCTTAATCCCCATCACCTGTTTCAACATTCCCCCACCCACCTCCCCTCTGGCAACCGCCAGTTTGTTCTATGTAAGAATCTGTTTGTTTGTTTGTTTTGTTTTTTCTATTCCACATATAAGTGTTTATGAGGGAAGGGGTGGGTTTTTTTCTGGATTAGCTGTCCCCTCTCTGTGTTTCCTCACGACCCTGTGCTTCCTCCATTCCAGCACTTACCACACTGTTTCCGTAGCTTGTTTGCTTACCTATCTGCCCTGCTACACTGTAAACTTCTACAGAGAAAAGACTGTCTTATTCACTAAAGTGTATGCCATGGTGTGCGTGGCACACAGTAGGACACACACACACACACACACACACACACACACACACACTTTTTTTAAAAAGAACAGTTGAATGTTACTGAAGAAATGAGTGGATGACAGCCCCACTGTACTGAAGCCATCACTCCGGAGAACCACCACCCCCCCTTTAGCAGGTGTGCACAGAGTTTGAATGAAAGAGCAGTTCAAAGGAGGGTCAGTATGTCAGAGAATTTCTGAAGAAGCATTCCACGTCCATCCCTCACTGGGTGCCCGTCTATACACAAATACAGTAAATGTTCATTTCTCCAAAATCCAAATAAACAAAAAGCTCAAATAGTTAAGGAAAATTATATTCAGTTTTTATGAGAAAGGACGTGGTATAATAAACATTTAGTATCTCAAATTTGCTTATTTATTTATTTGTTATATAACCCCTCATTTACAAAGGCTTTAAGGTGATTTGTGAGAACACATCTAAAACAATTAGAAAAGTACAAGTAATACATAGTAAATGAGGACCAAGGAGAATGCTAATTAGAACATGTTAGGTGCCCAGTAAATGTTTGGTGAATGAATGAATAAGGAATGAGTGAATGAATAAAAGGTCAAGGTCAGAGAAGAAAGCAGAATGGATATATCAAGGTTCTTCTAGGAATAACTGATATTTATTGAGCATGGCCTTGTGTTTTAAGTCATTTAATTCTCAAACCAACCTTAGGAGGTCAATGGTATCTATAACCTCACTTTAGAGGTGGGAAAACAAAAGGCCAAAGAAGTTAAGTAACTTGCCCAAGGTCACCCAGCTAGTAAATGGCTGAGTCAGAATTTGAACCCAGAACCTTTACTCCTCATTGGCCCAAGTGGGCCATGTAGTAGTTTCCTACTGTGGGGGAGAGGAGGGATATGTGTTAACACAACCAGTGCTAACTTCTCTTCTGCTAAGAAGAAATTGATAATATTCATAGAGTGGTTTATAGTCTTAATTGATCGGCACAGCAATCCTCATCCTAAAGAAGAGGACTCCGAATGTCAGAGAGGCTAGTCATCTTATTGAAGACCCCACAGCTAAGTCAAAGTGAGAATTAGAACCCTGTGCTTCTGGGTCCACACCCTGCAGCTGAAGTTGTGAGCTGGTTTTGGCCGAGCTGTTGTAATTAGACCTAGCAGGCCTGGAAATAACTTCCATGTCATCCAAGAGATGGTTTTTGGAAAAATTGGTAATGCACATATAGAATCACAATGGAAATAACTCATTACCCAGGTAAAAGTTTATTGTATTTTCAGCTTTCAAGCTTATAGATTTAATTTTCTTCAGATGTTAGAGTCTAAACGTGACATTGCTCTGCTAGCAATAAGGTCAGCTTTCTGGAAGGCAGAACTTTAAAAACAGCGAATTAAATATGGATTTGTCTTCCTTTTAAGAGGGAAAGAGATCTTAAAAAAAAAAAAAAGAAAGAAACAAAAAAAGGCCTCTAAGATTCTAAATAGTCTACAGATATATA
Organism: Mustela putorius furo; assembly: GCF_011764305.1. Classification (NCBI taxonomy): domain Eukaryota; kingdom Metazoa; phylum Chordata; class Mammalia; order Carnivora; family Mustelidae; genus Mustela; species Mustela putorius. The sequence continues at coordinate 51,678,452 of NW_025422005.1, forward strand.
GGAAGGAGTAGAAGATGTGTTGGAGAGGATAGGGGACCAAAGAGTAGCGTGGGGGAGTTGGTACAAATGGGAGACCCACAAGACACTGTCCTTTCTGGGCCTTCTGGTGAAATGAAAAGAGCATTGACCGGGCGGCTAGACAGCAGGCTGTTGCTCATCCTGGCTCTCTGGACCTTAGGCTGGTCACCTACCATCCTAGACCCCGTTTCCTCTTCTGTAAAATGGTGCCCTCCTAAGCCCAATACTCCATGCGTCTGTGACGTGAAGTGCATCAAAACATCCTTCCTTTGTTCTTTATGGAATGCTGATAGCTGTAGTCCGTGTCCAGAACACGTTGGGTGGAAGGAGCCTCAAAAACAGCCTTGCACATTTTGCTACTGTCGCTCCTTCTAAGATATTAACCTCGGTGACCTGAATTAATTCTTCCTTCTTCCTCTTTTACCCCCTCCTCCGACTCCACATATAGTAGCCCATTGTGCACAAGTTTTCTCCTACGATTTTCCGTCCATCTTAGAATTATGTGTACCTCCAAGCCGTGCTAAATGGGACCCTTGATTACAATAACGGTTGCCAGTGCCCCCCCTCACGTGGCTAAGCTAACAGTCCTGCTGTGATGTAACTTTGATTTCATGCCTTTGAAGGGTGGCTAATGCTACAAAGATCGCTTTGTATGAGACCCCAACGGGCTGGAAGTTTTTCGGGAATTTGATGGATGCGAGCAAACTGTCCCTCTGTGGGGAGGAGAGCTTCGGGACTGGTGAGTGCATGGCCCTGTGCTACCGTGCCCTTTCCTGTAAACACGACTTGAGGGGACGCTCTGACTGCTAAGGCGGGACCGAAATAGCACCGGTGGCTGATGTGTCCTAAATCAAAATGCAGTCTATTTATAACAACCCTGGCGAAATGTACACATTTGAAAAGCCGTGAGCCTGCTTAGCCGAGGAGGGCTAATTTTACTTCCAGAGGATCAGATCCACCGAGACAGGAAGTTTGGGGGGCATCGTCCCTGAGCCCGTAGAGATTAAACAGAGTGATAAACATGTGTTTCTTCCCTCCGTGGCCAAGGAAACCTTTATAAATGTTTTCCTTTCTGGGGAAGAAATACGGTGGAACGAGTCAGTTTTTCGTTTTTATTTAAGAGGAAGTTGCCGCACAGCATTAAATCTTTCTCTTGAACCGGCCCAAGTTTACTGTAGCAACAAGTTATGATTCATTAAGGTTAAATGGAAGGAGGCCCTTAGGGTAGAAGGAAGTTGCTAGGTGATCAAGAGATGAGAACCATGTCCTTGTCTGTGAGGAGGTCTGCAAAAATGGTTAGCGTGATGAGGGGAGGGGACGTGGTAGGCTGGGGGACCTTTTAGGACCCTTAGACCCTACCTTCTCTGCTCTCCCTCCTCTCTGCCTGTCCAAATGCTGACCGGAAGTCCTACTTTCATGACCTTCCCTACTGCCTCATCCTACCCATGTCAGTTTCTCACCTTTCTAACCCTCCGTTCAGGCTTGTGGCCCTTATCCATGTGTTGGTCTCCAGCCAGGTTACAAGGTACATCAACTGGCCGTATTTCTTCTCCTCTTAGTATTTTTACCCAATATTTTGAAATAAAAGGACTGATCTTGGTCCTTTAGTACCAAAGCAAAGCAAAGATTGAAATCTAACCTTCTGTAATTGCAACTGAGTTGCAATTCATACCAGGTTAAATACGGATTTGAATACTGTTTTGAATAGCTGTTTGAATACTGCTTTTATTTCATTTCCTGCAAGTCCTGGGGTAGGGTGGGTAGAATGAGCTGGTAAATTTAATACACCTATATACAAAGCTCTAAGAAATGGAATGTCCTAGAGGGAGTGGCAATGCTCCTTGGTAATGAATTGACTTGATAGAATTGAAGGATGTAAGAAAGATGGATGAGTCTTGGGACTGAACAGTGTCCACAAAGAAGACTCAGTGGTTTCCCAGCATTCTGTGTCTTCAGTCAGAGAATACAAGGCCACTGCTTAGCCTTGTCCTACTTCATAAAATATGGATGATGCCGTCTTACTCAGTGGGATACCAGATGAATGTACATGAACCTGTGAGGTGGTCGTATTCTATGAAATACCACCCCCCTCAATGTTATTAAGTGCAGGCTTGCTTTCAAGCATTCTTTTTTATGGACGAAGCTGTCTTTGAAGGCAGGGACCATGTCTTAATCTTTGGTTTGCTAATCCCCTGTATCTGTATCAGTGCTGAACAGAGTGAAAGGGAGAAAAGTTTAGAACAAGGTTTCCCAGGGTGTTTGGGTGTCTGGAAAGATACTAATTCCAGGAAAGGGTTCTGAATTCAACAGATATTGGGAAACTTGGAACACAGCTCTCTGTCTTGGATATTCATAATGATATTAGCATTCAAAGATTCCGAAACATTCTACTGTAAGGGATCCTGTTTGTACAGTTTTACCTAAACAGTTAGCTGCATCTCTCTCTGTCTTTGTGTGTGTGTGTGTGTGTGTGTGTGTCATATCTAGTGACATCTTGCCCCGTAGATCCATGTGGGAAGCACTGGGCAAGGTGGATGCCAAGCCTGGAGCCATTAGGAGTCCCTGAGTGGACAGGCTGGGAACACACCTGGAGAGCATACCACAAGGGGCTCCTCTCACATGACAGGGCTTGACCTACTGCAAAGCAGCTTGCAGGTCCTCTCCTGTCCAGGCTACCCATCCTTAGTCCTCCCGCTCATTTCTCATTGTTTGTATGCCCAGCACCAGCTTCTCGGTGCTTCCAAGTTCACCAGTGCCTCTCCTAGATCAGGTCCAGAACTGAGCCCAAATCCGTGTGTGATCTAAAAAGTAAAGACTGGAGTGGGATGATTATTTCTAGAGAACCGGGCCCTCTGCTTTTTTGGAAATAACTTTCACTTATTTTAGCTTTCAGGGCATTTCGTAATACTGCTTAGCTCATATAATGTGGCTAATGAAGCCCCTTTAAGTTTTTACTCAGGAGAATTTGCCAAGAAAATTTGTCACTCATGTTACATTTGAGGGATTGATTTCTTTGAACCCAGACATTAGACTTTAAATTATTTCTTGTTAAAGTTTGTTCCTCTTTATTTATTCAGTTTATTCAAATACTAAGGGCCAACCGTGATTTATCTCCCCTTTGATATCTCCTTTATGCAAAGAGAGAATGCATCATGAGAATAATCCGTAAACTCTCTTTCTCTTTGAAAAAAAGAAAATTGTTCTGTAATGTTTCTGCCACATATGGTTCAAAAACCAAGCTGCATAGCTATGGGCCTCTACTGCTGTGAATGAGTAGCAGCTGAAGACATTTAAGTGAACTTCTAATCTCCTTGTTTATAGAGGAGTTAATTTCCACCTTCTAGTCCCTTGCTGGTGAGTGCTTCCCGCAGTTTCTTTACAGAGTTTCTCAGGGTGGACACTAGTGACTAAACAAGCTCTGTGGTTTTTCAATTCCGTAGTTTCGTTGAGTCCAGTGTCCTTTATTTCTGTATTTTTCCAGATGAGAGCAGGAGCAGTTTCTCGGGAAAGCCTCCCTAATCTTCCACTGTGGGTCCACTCCCCTTCCTATTGGTTCTCATGGCACACACACTTCTCCTTTTTTGCATATATTACAGCTGTCATTTTAAAATTACTTATGATTGCTTGATTAACATCTAGTTAATCTAGCCAGTGCTCCACTAGACTGTGTTATGTGAAAACAAGAATTACAGCTGTCTTACTCTCCATCATATCCCCAGATCCGCCTATAAAGGCCAGCGTGGAGTAGGAGCTCAGCAAACACTTGTTGAATAAATGAGTGAGTGACCACAGTATTCACCTGACACCCTCCAGTTAGACAAACAGAATCCTGGTGTTGGAAATGAAAAGACTTTCAAAGTCACTCGGTGTGATTTCCTGTGTGGTGTTGGAATCGTAGTTGGCAGGCAGTGCTGTTGGACTTAAACATACACCTCAGTGGAGAATCCTTACCTTACCCCTGTGGGGACTCAACACCATTCCCACTCTATAGTCCAGAGTCGGGTACCTAAGGTGTTTGTGAGAACGGATGAGCTTTTACAAAGGAAGAGAAGTTGACTTGCAAAGAGGTGCAAAGGAGTCAGACTTCAGAAGAACCAGCTCAGCAAACAAACCACTAGCATTTCAGAGCACAAGCCATAATATTACTCATGTTCCCAAGCATACATTAGTCTGTCCATGATGCAGAGACAGCCACGGCCTCTCAGGATCATCACAGCCACAAAGGCTGGGACTCTTCCTCACACATCAGCATTACAAATGTCGGGGTAAAGGGACTCAGAAATGGGCACCAGAACGAGACAGGCCGAACCTGTTATTTTTGGCTGATCTCACGGTTATTGGTATTGTTCCCCCCTGACTGTGGATGATGATATCCATGTTTACACACAATGGCAGAGGGTGGAAGTGGTGTTCTGTCCCATCTTGAATTTGTTGGGAAATTGGGAAGGAAATAGAACGTGAAGTCGCAGATAGAATAGAATGTCACTGCTTTTGAAACTTCCTCAGGAAAATGGGGGGCTTGGGAAAGGGATAGAAGACCTTTGAAGATGAACCTGGTATGTAGAAATATGCCAGTAAATTATGATCTGGCCAGGTCTGGAGGTTAGTGAAAGTTTTTCCTGCTGCATCTTTAAAAGGCTTTAGCGATGATGTGTGCTGTAGGAGTGATGACTTAAAGAAGTTCAGCATTGATGCTTTGCAAATTTCTCTTAATTGTAATTTCTTAGGAAAAGGTTTTCATGTTTGTACGTCTTTGCATTGACTCGTTCCTCCAATGTTTATTGAACTTTAACCATATCCCAGATACTGAGCGAGGCTCTGGGGGTACGATGGGTATGGTCTCATGCAGGGCCCTGTAGAATCCACATTTGGGGCAAGAAGTCATCAGACCCTGGCCAGGTAATTACAAGTATACAGAGTGATTGATGGTGACATACAGGGGGCCCTGGGAGCTTTACCGGCAGGGCATCTAACCTGGTTCTGTCATGTCGGGAATCCGATTTTCTGTCTGGTTCTCTGCACATTCTGATTTGCGCAGCTTTTGAGTGTATTTTCCTGTAGGTGAGGTGGCTGTGGGAAAATTAGAACAGCCCGTCTCTGGAGAGTTCCCAGACAGAATACCACACTAAAACTAGGCTGAGAACCTAATTATAACTAACTCAGTTAAACTATTACCTGCATGTCTGTCTCCCTCCCCTGTATGTCTGTGCTCATCTGTGAGGGCAAGTAACATGTCTTACACATCTTGGTATTTTCTCATGTACTTGGAACATGGTGGACACTGATTCATAGTTGTTGAGCACATGATGGAGTTTGGGTTACGACACGGCTCCTGCCCGTCAGGCTCCAAGGACCCAGTTCCAGGGGAGTCACAAGGCAATACAGGGTTCATTGCTAAAGGGAAAGTCTGGTGGTGGCTGGGGGAGAGGCCCTGAAGGTTGGAGTGATCTGGAACAGGCTTCCGGAGGAGCTTACCTCTCCTTTCAGAGTAAATTCATTTGTGCCATAAAAGCCAAAGAGGACAAGACTGCAGACAGAGCAGGTCTGCTGGACCTCCAACCCAGTCAGCTAGGGTCTGACCACTCCTGGGGCAAACCCTTATTGATGTTTGATATGCAGGCATCAGCCCAGGATACACCTCAGAGTTGAGGTGGAGTAAGAACAGACAGGTAGGATGGAGTAGGGGTGAGCATGGAGGGCAACAAGAAAGCCATCCTGGTTTGGGGTGAAGTGGAAAGTAATTGCAGGAGATGTTAGCCAGGCTAATAGGTGATATATGGAGTGGAAATTTTCAGGCAGAGAGAATATCGTGTTTAGAAGACCAAAAGGGAGGGGTGCCTGCGTGGTGCAGTTGGTTTGAGCATTTGACTCTTGCTTTTGGCGCAGGTCTGATCTCGGGGTCATGGGATCGAGCCCTGGGTTGGGCTCCATGCTCAGCACAGAGTCTGCTTGTGTTTCTCTCTCTTCCTCACCCTCTGCCTCTCCCCTTACCCTCTCTCTCTTAAATGGGTAAAATAAATCTTTAAAAAAAAAAAAAAAGAAAAAGAAGAAGAAGACCAAAAGGGAGCTAAAAATGGGGAGAGAGAGAAAGATAGAAAGACATGACAGCCAGATGCAAGTGTATTCAGACAACTCCGTGTAGCTCTTCTTCAGTTGCCACTGCCCCATCCTCAGACCTGTCACCTGGCAGAGGCAGGCGCCCGGGCACTCCCAAGATGCCTAGACTGGTAAATGGAAACTAATCCCCAAACTGTTAGCTTTTGGCTCCCTCAGCAAGCGTTGACATTTTTCTTGGCCGAGGCCTGGAATATGCCCTGACCGAGCGGAGGGTATACTTACCACAAGGTGCTGATTAGGCCGAAGTCAAGTGACAGGTGTTTGAAGACGCTGAAGGGGCAGAATTCCCAGGCATTCAGTTAGTCCCTGAGCTGGACCGAGTATGAAGAGACCGAGTGCAAAGCCCACCACTGCCTTTGTGTTAGCTAGGGCTAGGGGTGACTGCTGGCGGTGTTTCTCTTTCCTCACAATTATGGGAGCCTGGCTTCTTTTCCCTTTTTTAAATTAAAAGAAATGATAGCAGTAATTCACATTCATAATGGGAAAATTAGATGAGGAAGAAGAGGAAAACACTGTAATGCCACTGCCCGGAGAAAAGAATGTATTGGGTTATATTCCATTTTTATCACCAATGTGTACATTTAAGAGCCATTATTTTTGAAAGCTTAATAAAGTAGTGGAAAGCCCTCATTTCCCCCCCAAAATTTCTTATTTTTCCCTTATCCATAATGATAATTTGCATTTGTATAGTACTTAGCAGTTAATAAATATTTCTACCCTCTATCACGGTAAAGTCTTACACAGTTGTGTGAGAAGGGTAACATTATTCCCATTTTGCAGTCAAGGAAACTGAGGCTTGGAAAAGTTAAGCTAAATAACAGAGTTTTAGATTCTGGTTTCATGACTTTTTTTTTTTTTTAAAGATTTTATTTATTTATTTGACAGAGCGAGTGAGCGAGCAAGAGAGCACAAGCGGGGGGTGGGGGGGGAGCAGCAGAGAGAGAAGAAGAAGCAGGCTCCCTGCCAAGCAGAGAGCCTGATGCAGGACTCCATCCCAGGACCTCCGCGATCATGACCTGAGCTAAAAGCAGACGCTTAACTGACTGAGCCACCTAGGCACCCTGAGGTTTCATGACTTAAATACAAGCAACTTCCAATGAAACACAATTGCCATGACTACAATAGCAACATCTTTAGAAACATACACACATCTGCCGTTGCCTTTTTTTTTTTTTTTTTTTTTTAACTTGTAACTTGTCCTCATTCATCAGAATCCTAAAGAAAATGAAATGTACCTGGACTTTGGGGGCACCTGGGTGGCTCGGTCGGTTGAGCATGACTCGTGATTTCAGCTCAGGTCATGATCTCAGGGTCCTGGGATTGAGCCCCATGTTGGGCTCCACACTCAGCGGGAAGTCTGTTTGAAATTCCCTCTGCTCCCCAACTTGTTCTAGCTGTTACTCTCTCTCTAAAATAAAAGAAGTAAATCCTAAAAAAAAAGAAAAAAGAAAAAAGAAAAGAAGTGTACCCAGACTTTCTGAGTAGTAGAGTTACCTAGAGTTTTGATTACATGAAGGTGGTTGGTAAGAGTAGTAAGAAGTTCCAGAGACTAGGGATCTTGCAGATGGAATAGAATATTTGTGCATGTTATCCAAGACAGATATTTGGTTGATGGTATTAGATGTGTGATTCAGTTATCTCTGAGTAACTCCGTCAGAATTGGTTAAGATCTTTAGATTTTATTTTCTTTTCTGTATAAAAGAAAAAGCAGAATTCTTTACTTAGAACAGGAAAAACACAAAGGACACTGGCCCTTATGCTTTCAATCTAGCCTAAATAAATAAATAAATACAAAATAAGAAAAAGAGAAGAAAAAGGAAGGAAGGAAGAAAAATACCCATGGGAGCATAGACAAATAATTCCAAGCTGTGTACTTCTGTCATGAATTCTCAGTATTTCAGGGAAGCTGCCAGAATCTTGCTGCTCAGGGTGAACTATCGCCAAAACATCATTTGCAAATGCTGTAAGGGCCAGAGAGCTCATTGCTGTTCCTTGAGATAGCAATACAGGCAAATAAAAGTCCATAGATCATGAAATTCGATAAACCAAGAATTTGTTACATAAAGTGCTACGTAAAAGTATTGCCCAACATCTCCAGGTCTGTCAGCTTCCAGGTTCTGAGAACTGTGGTTTCTGAAAGTGGTATCTTATTGAAGAGAAGGTCTTTTGAAGGAAAAAAAATGTATGATTTTTGAGCCAAAAAGAGAAAGAAAAAATGTAGTAGATTAATTAACCGATAAACTCATTCATTGCACTCCTTAGTTGTTAAAGTACTCAGTGTGCTATTCTAGTCACCAGACTTCATTATAAGGATAAGTAAAAGATGTCTCTTAAGAAATAGGTGAGAGGGGCGCCTGGGTGGCTCAGCGGGTTAAAGCCTTTGCCTTCAGCTCAAGTCAGGATCCCAGGGTCATGGGATTGAGCCCCCTGCATTGGGCTCTCTGCTCGGCGGGGAGCCTGCTTCCCCCTTCCCCACCCCCAACCTGCCTCTCTGCCTACTTGTGATCTCTCTCTGTCAAATAAATAAATAAAAATCTTAAAAAAAAAAAAAAAGAAATAGGAAAGGAACGGGGTGAAAGGCTCATAAATCGGTAGAGGGTTTGAGCGGGTCCCTATGAGGGAAGGAAGAGAATGTAGCTCGTAACTGCCTAGGGGAGCTGGGTACTAGTCCTAGACTGGAGAGGACATTTGAATTGGGTTTAGAAGGATGAAAAGAGGAAGAAAACAAACTTCACTCATGCGTACTACGTAGCCAGCATTGTGAGACACTGATGTTCTAAGAAGAATAAGACCCAGTGGGAAGTCAAGAAGGGTGCACAGGCACTTGAAGAGTTAAGGCATGATGATGTGCAAAGCCTTGTGGGAGAGGGTTTGTACTGAGTCCTATTCAGGAGTCAGAAAGTAGCGCTCATTATGGTCCATGTGTGGAGATTTTGTTCCGTTTTGTTTGGCTTTTAGAACAAGGAAATTAAGGACTGAGGAGAGTTGTGTCCTGTATCAGGTTCTTGGAAGAGTATCTCCATGCACATAAGCACATCCGGATGAGCCAGTGTGTTAGCTCTGGTAAAGATTTTAGCAGGTACCTTGGAGGGGGCAGATGTGCCATAGTTGACTTAACCAAACCCCTCTTGGTTAAAGAAAGATGCTCTGGATTGGAGTTGCTGGATCCACAAGTAGGTCCGTTTTTTAAGGCTTTGATACTTTTTGTCAAATTGGTCTCTGGAAGGTTGTACCTCTCCCTGCAGTGGCATACTGGAACCCCATTTCCCTTCTACCTCTCCTGATCCTAGATGTTCTCATTTTAAAATCTGTGGCCATTTGTCAAACAAGTAGCAGTTTCTTATTGGGCTTTTAACTTCAATTTGTTTCTTAAAAAATAATGCTACCTTCCTACGTAATTGGGTACCTATATGTATTCTTCAGTGATTGTTTATATCCTTGGGCTATTTTTCTATTGAAGTTTTGCTTCTTCCTTATTAACATGTAAATTTTTTCTGTATTGAGGTACATTAAACATCTACTTTACGTTGCAAATTGGTTTTTTTTTTAAGGTTTGCCAATGGCCTTTACTTTTACCTATAGTTATTTTGCAGATCGAAATGATAATTTTTTTAAAAGATTTTATTTATTTATTTGACAGACAGAGATCACAATTAGGCAGAGTGGTGGCAGAGAGAGAGGAAGGGAAGCAGGCTTCTTGCTGAGCAGAGAGCCCAAAGCAGGGCTCGATCCCAGGACCCTAGGGTCATGACCTGAGCCGAAGGCAGAGGCTTTAACCCACTGAGCCACCCAGGCGCCCCAATAATTTTTTTTAGTAGGCAAATACATAGATTCTTTTTTCTCTTATGAATTCTGAATTTACCTGTATTTGCCATTCCCAAGACTTAGACAATATATTTATATATATTTTCTATTTTATTTATATTGTATATATTATATTTATATATATATATATCTTTTATTTTTATATATCGTCAAGGACTTAAAGCTTTTCAAATTTTATATTTGAATGTGTAATTTACGTGGAAATCTTTTTGGTGTGGTGTTTTATAGGGGAAAAAACTGAATTTTTTTCCAACTGTCTAGCTAGATAGCTAAATACTACTTAAAAAGAAATTCCTCTTTTCCTACAGTCTTGAAGTAACACCCTTATCATATATCCAAGTCATATGCATGTTTAGGTCTCTTTCTAGCTGCCGTTTTTTGTACCATTTAGGCTGTCAGGCTTTTAATTATTGAGTATTTATAATGGTCATGTTCTTCTGTTGTTTGTATTTTTTCTGCTCACATTTATACTTTGTAATTGATATATCCAGTTCCACCAGATTATCCCTCTGACATTTTTATTGACATTTGCTGTAAATATCTAGATCACTTTGGGAAGTATCAACTTCTTTCCCATATTATGTTGCTTTGTTCCCTATGTGGTTCCTTCCATGTATTCAAGTTCCTCAGTCAAGTTTTATGACTTTTTTGATTGGGTCTCCATGTTTACTGTTGAGTTTATTCCCAAATGTTTTGGAGAAATCGTGTTTCTCAAAGCTGCTTGCTGCCCCCTGGCCAGGTTCTGATCATATCCGTGAGAAAGATGGACTCTGGGCGGTCCTCGCTTGGCTCTCCATTCTAGCCACCCGCAAACAGAGCGTGGAGGACATTCTCAAAGATCACTGGCAGAAGTACGGCCGGAATTTCTTCACTAGGTAAGTCCCAGCTCGGCTGGGGTACAGAGGTAGGGTGGGGAAGTGCGCTGAGAGAGTACTCATGTGTATAGATTTTTTTCCTCTTTCTCAAGTGATAATAAAACCCTAGTTCATCTAGCCTCTACAGATTGAGGGATTTTAAAATAATTCAATAAGGGTTGCCTTTTATGTTCGCCATAAAGAACAAGGCTTAAAAATTTTAGTTAATGTATTCAAAAGAAGAAATGTTTTGTAAGCCTTTTAAATGTACGGAGGTGGACATGATGATTGTGCTGGATTTGGACTCAGAAGAATGGAGTAGAATTTTATTTCTGCCCCTTAGTGAGTTGAGAAGGCATTGAACCTCTCTCTCTACCAGAAAACTGTCCTCATTTTCCTCATGTGTAGAAATGGTAATAACAGTCTGCCATCGAGTGAATTAAATGAAATATGAGTCTGAAAGTGTTTTATAAACTCTGGGACACTCAAAGTATGGAAACTTTTTTTTCCCCTGAAATTATGGAAACAATTATGCTTAGTCTAAATCAACTTTTCTGACTCATTAAAATAGGTCCCCAAAGGCTGCATACTTGTCAATACTTCATTCATTGATTCAATAAATATTGACTGTGTGCCTACTTTCTGCCAGGCACTGGGGATTGGGCAGTGAACAAAATACTTAGAGTACATAGTAATTCTTCTTTGGCATGCATACTTCTGTTTTTAAAAGGCACTAATATTTTTTTTTTTTCAAGAAGTGCTTTTCACTAATTCCAACTTGCCTTTCCCCCAGTAAGTGTAAAAATCTAACAGAATTTTTCCCAGACCTCACTATTCTAATTATTGAAAGGAACTATGAGTAAAAGGGAGTAGATGAATTGCTGATTGGTAAAAAATGCATAGATATAATTTCTTTGGGCCTCAGTTGCCTTTTCTATAAAATAGGTGAGTTAAATTAGAGAATTTAAAAACTATGTCACAGATTGAATAGTCAGTCCACGGTCTCTGGATAGTCCCGTAAGAATTAAACCTTAAGCAACTCAGCCTCCTTTCTCAGAATACTTTTATCAACTTGAGTGAAGGCTGTTGCTGTCTTCCTCCCTCAAGTCATTCTTCTGAGGGCGGTCTAAGTAATAAGGTTCACGTGGTATCGCAGCAGTAGCCCTAGGAGCCACAGTAAGAATCTCTACTTTCCAAGAACCAGGAAAACCTGGTAATTCAGAACAGCAGTCATGGGCTCACTAGATTCTAGAGTGTCATGAAGGCAGGACCATGTCGGGTTCTGTGCTTCTGCTATCACTGAACACCTCACTCCTAATGACACCGTAAATATGCTTTGGATGAATAAATGAACGAGTTAACAAGTGAATAGTAACTAGAATGGAATAGGGTTAGAAGGTTTGTTCAGAGAAGAGGTCACTCTTGAATCAGTTAAAACTCCATTTAAAAACCATTTTAGGGGCGTCTGGGTGGCTCAGTGGGTTAAAGCCTCTGCCTTCGGCTCAGGTCATGGTCCCAGGGTCCTGGGATCGAGCCCCGCATCGGGCTCTCTGCTCATTGGGGAGCTTGCTTCCTCCTCTCTCTCTGCCTGCCCCTCTGCCTGCTTGTGATCTCTGTCAGATAAATAAATAAAATCTTAAAAATAAATAAATAAAAAATAAAAACGATTTTAACGTATTTGTATTAATTTCAGATAACTGCTAACTATTGCAAATCAAGTCCCTAGAACCTGCATTTCTAGTTCGTTAAGACACCATCATACCCTTCATCTACTTAACAGGAGTGCTAGGGATTGTTTTATGTCAGCCTCAAAACAGTTAGTGTTGAGGCAGCTGAGATTCTGTGAGATGAAGCAACTTGCTCCTAGTTGCCCAGTTAGTAAGCGGTAGAGGCTAGATTCATAGGTTGTTCCGATGCCAAAGTCCAGATTCTTTCCATCACACCCCTCTGTGCCTAGGATTTGTAGAACACTTCCCCCAAACACCCAAAGGTCACAGGCGGAAAGCACAGACACCTGGTTGTGATTTCTTGCTATTTATCACGTTAACTAGGGGAAAGAGCTGACTTCAAGATTAAGAGGACTGCTGTCCTTGATCCGTAGAATCCTGGAGCCTGAACAGGTTGGCCTTAACTCCCCAGTATTTCTCATGTCTCAGAGGGTGTCATCTTGCACATATCATGTTTGTTTCGCTATCGCAAATAAATACAGACTCTGCTTGAGCCTCTAAAAAATAACTCTCAAGAGGGTGTGTGCCACAAGGTCAAGAAAAGCCACCTGTCAGAGTCTTTAACCTCGTAAGAAAGAAGTCAGGAACAATTCTGGGAGTAATAATAATAATAGTCATAGAATTTCTTTTGTGATGATTTTTATTTATTTATTTTTCTGCTTTGATCCTTCTGTATCTACATCAGGCCTCCTCCGTCAGGGTGAACACAAAGCACTTTGGACCAGAATCCACCCTCACTGAAAGGACAGAGCTGTTTTCAGATGTACAGAGTTAGGCTTTGGCCCCTTCTCTCTGGTCAGTGAAAACTTGGCCTCACTTTAGGAAGCTCCCGTGGAGACCGGAACGCTCTTGTGCCAAAAATCTCAGCAGCCGCAGGCAGGTCGCAGACTGGGAACTCTCCCAGCATTTATCCCAAAGAAGCTCCAGGAGTTTGAAAGAGAAGTGCTTGACTCATGTTCTTGATGCAGAGTCCTTGGGAGATAACCTTGCATTTAATTCTACCTCCTCAGGATGCGGTGATTAGATGTTAGAATCTTTCACAAGCCTTCTAGAACTTATTCTGTAGAAAAGCCAAGACGGGAGTTTTCTGCTTACTCAGAAGTTCCTGACCCTTCCCTGAAACCCCGCAAAGCCTTCCTCCCATCCCTGACCTGCTCCCTCCCCAGAGACGGACAGGCACAGCCTTTTGCCAGTTGCTTCTGCAGCTAGGGGGTTTGGGGCGGTGGGGGCAGGGGGAGGTCCAAACAGAGGGTGAAGGAAGTGGTGATCTATCTCGGGGATGATCCAAAGGGAGTGTGTGGGCCCACCTCTGTGACTTCTTGCAGGTACGATTATGAGGAGGTGGAGGCTGAGGGCGCCAACAAAATGATGAAGGACTTGGAGGCCCTGATATCTGACCGCTCCTTCGTGGGGAAGCAGTTCTCAGTGGGTGACAAAGTTTACACTGTGGAGAAAATTGATAACTTTGAATACAGTGATCCAGTGGATGGAAGCGTTTCAAGGAATCAGGTAGGAACAGATTTATGTGTATGGGAGAGAGGCCTCAGAGCTTCATCTCTGAAATCTCAAGGGAAAAAAGAAGAAGGCTGCTTGAGACTTTTTCTTCCCCTATTTTCTATTTCTATTCACCACCCTCCCTTCTTTTCCCCACAGTTGCCAGCTTTCTGCCGGGTCACACATGACTTGTAAATATACTCATAGGGGAAATGGGTTTTGCCCTGGTTCTGTGTACTCCCCGGTGCCCTCATTCTGGAATTCTTAGCCCCTGCTCCAGAGGGATTTTTTACATCCTCCAGAATTCCATGCAAGACGTTGTGTTGAATGCGTGTGCAGAAAAGAGCCCTAGAATCTGAAGCTGAAAAGGTGAACTACTGCCTTGATATCAGTCCCCTCTTTTTCTCTCAGAAGATGATAGCAGAATGCCGGCGGTGAGAGTGGCATTATCATAGACCTTTCTCTGGTGTGTTGTGATTTCTAAAAAAAAAAAAGAAAAAAAATTGTTGAGGCATTCCGGACTTAGAAATGTTAGCTGTTACCGTCTGCAGCATGTGACGCGCAGCCAGTCCAGCTTGGTGGTGCGTGCATAGCAAGACATCACAGTTGAGAACCTGCATCATGTCTGCATGGAGACAGCTGTTAGGGTTTCCCTCGCCGGGTGCCAGGGAGCCAAGGCTGCAGGCTGGGTCGGCCCTCAGCCAAGCTTCTCACAGACACCCAGGGCCCAGGGTCTTCTCTCCTCTGGTTCGCTGTTGTCACAGGATGAACTCGCCACTAATAATTTAGAAGCAGAGATAATAAAGAAGCAGATGAAAATTAATTTACAGGTTTCCAGTTTTCTTTTTCCTGATGGACCCAGATTTTTGGCCCGGTCCTTCTCAAGGTAGCTGACAGCTTTGAAGGAGGGAGACCGCAGGATTGATAAGAGTGTCTGTCTGGAGAGCGGGCAGTGGATGGATGGTTGGAGCATGGCCACAGCGACCCTGAGCACCAGGAGTCTCCATCCTCAAAATGCTGGCCCAGTGGGCTCTCTTCTCTATGCCTGTTCACCCCCCGTGAGAACTCTGGGTCTGGTACAGATGGTTGTAAGTGACGTCTGAGATAAAGAGAGGCTGCGGATAAAGTAGGAGGTGGGTAGGGAAGAGGGCAGGGTGGGGTCCACAGGATGGCAGGGCAGAAGTGTTTGTAGAGAAGCCTTCGGAGAGAAAATGGGCAATTAGGGAAAGTAACCCCCAATTCTGCGCTACACCTAGCATCTGTGAGGAGGGAGGGGGAGCTGAGGCGTGTGTGGGAAGGGTGTTGGTATGAGCACGGGTGCTGTTTGTTGCACTCTGTGAGGAAGAACCCAACAGCTTCACGTTCTATAATCAGGAAGTCTGAACATTTGGATGGAAGGGCGGGGAGGAGGAAGAATCCTCTGAGGTAGACCTAGCCTCTGCCATCAAGTAGAAAGACTTGAGAAGCTTCAAGTTGAAGCTGTGGGAGAGGCAGACCAACCTGGTATGTTTCTAGAAGCAAGAAATGGTAAATGGGAGTTAATGGTATCCTCCCCATGATGATGGAGTCAGGAAGGGACTGTGTGCCTTTCGTCTGCTGTCTTCACTGCCAAATGGCACGATTAGACACGGCATGGGATTTGGTGACAAACAGCAGGGGAGGAGCAGTGTCTCTCCTTCTGGTTGGTGTCCAGCTTTGAAGTTCTTTGTATAGAAGAATGACAGGCTCACGAGGACTAGGTCTCAGACCGCTGTCGTGCTGACTCTTCCTACCTCAGGTGACAGAATATGTACCTAAGAATCTTTAGCCTCAGTTCTCCTGAAGCAAGAACGTTATTGAGGATGAGAGATGCTGCCAGGGAGGAAAGAAGAAGGCGGCAGGCGGTTGGGGGCACGGGTTGGCATGGCACCCACATGGACCCCGCTTTGAGTCCGCAGGCGTCGAGGGGAGAGTGATCACTGGCTCCTGCTTGCTGGGATGGCAGTAGCTGGCTTCACCTGCCGCGTGGGGCCTACTGTTCGCCGTTTGAGCCTCTCTGTTGGTATTGTGAGAGTTCTTCCTCTTCTGTGTCCGGAATCTCTTCTGCTCTGGTTTCAGCCCATTCTGTCCATGTTTTCCTCCTGATCTGGGGATCAAATTTCTGTATCTAGCGACTTGTTTGTTTACTTATTTATTAGGCTTCAAACTGGAATGGTTAGGCTACAGGGGAGTGGAAAGAGGAGGGGAGGGCCGGCCTGGGTCATCCAGGACCCCTGAGCCCCGGATCAGATCCCCCACCTGACGCTGGGCACGCTTCTCCCCCTGTAAGCTCAGCCCCCTTGGGCGGGACGCAGTGACGGGCTGACCACAGCCGACTCCACGGGCTTAACTGCTGCCCTTGATCAAGGACCTGATCTTCCAGTGGATCACGTGCAGAGGAAGTTCCATCTGCAGACGAACCCCTTGTATTTGCCAGCCTTCAGTCTCCCTTCCAGCAGGTGGGGGACACATCTCTGCTTCCCTTCTCCAGGGCCTGCGGCTCATTTTTGCTGACGGTTCCCGCATCATCTTTCGGCTGAGTGGCACGGGGAGTGCAGGGGCCACGATTCGGCTGTACATCGACAGCTACGAGAAGGACATCGCCAAGATCTACCAGGACCCTCAGGTAATGCCCAGGCCCTGTGTCCTGACGAGTTAGTGCTTCCCATTAGAGGGAACAGTAGTGGTTTCCCCGAGTCTGTGTTACCACAGCCCGTTTCTCTGGTGGTCAAACACGTGTGTTCAGTTTTCTCTATATGTTTCCTTCAGTACGTCGTAACAACAGTGACAGCTAACCATTAGCTCAGCATGTTCTCTGTTCTAAACCCATTACCCAAGCGGATATACTCACTGAAGTCTCAGATGAGGTAGCTCCCATTCTTGTCCCTACCACAGATGAAGAAACAGGCAGAGAAAGGTTAAGTGGCAGCTCATAGGATCACGTGCCTGGTGAGCAACAGAGTCAGGAAAACTAATTTTAAATAAGCCCCTCTTCTGGCGTTCTGGTCTGTCACTGGTCATTTGCTATTCTGCTTGGTCTGATCGCCTGTTCTGGAAGAGCACACGCTGGTTCCAGATTTGGTGGCGGAGCAGAGTCTCATGACCCAGCAACAAAGGTCAATATGGAAGAGTCTGCAGACTGGCAGCCTGGTGTTTTGGGCTCCCAGACCTACCCAGGGGATCTCCAGTAGTACGTCAGAGTGAGGAGGGACCCTGGAGGCAGGAGTAGGGTGGAGAACTTAGAGGACAGCCACCCCAGGGGAGGAGCCGAGGGGAGACAGTGACACACAGGGGAATTTCACCTTGTTTGTTCCTCACACAATGGTCTTGACAGATGTTCCTCCACCAGAGTTGCATGGCCAAAAAAGTGTAGGAGCTGTTGTGGCCCATTAACCCCTTCTTCAGGATTCATAACACACATGGCACCTTACGGGCTCTGAGAAAACTCACGGCGAAGACGCCTGTTTGAGTGGCATTTCACCATGCTTATTCTACTAAGCCTTTTTCCTTTTAACACCTAATTAAAATCTGAGGAAACTCATTTGGAAAGCCTTGGCATAGCGGTTTTGAGAATAAAGTTTAGATGTAGAAAGGTCTTGCTTTCAGTCCAGTTTCTGCCACCTGAGTAGTAGCCGTGTGTCTGCGGGCAAGTGGTTTCCGTGCTCTGAGCCGTGGTTTCCTGGTAGAGTAGTTCCTACTGCTCCGAGGTATTATAGGGATTTAAGGAGACAAGGGATGCGAAATTCGAAATGCTGCGCCTGGCACATAGGATTAGCTTTTGAGAACGTGTGGCTCTTAGAGTCAAGAGGAGGCTTCACTTTTACATACATATATATATTTTTTTATCATGTCCAGACTCCAGGTTCAATTATTGCAAGATCTCTGTCGTGCTGTAGGTGTCCCTAAAACTTAAACCAAAGGCAATGGTGTCTGCGTTGTAGACCCACAGAATAATAGAGCAGGAGAAAAAGAAGGGAATTGTGTTTTTTTGCCCCAATACCAGGCATGTTGTAGACATTTATGAATGAGTGAAAGATAAGTTTCTTTGAACCATAGTTGTCAGGAGGTGGGGGGGGGGTGAGGAGGGCAGTGGGAGGGGCCTGAAGGGTGTGAGGTGCCCACAGTGCCTAGATGTATCACCATTCCAGCCACGAGAAGCCTTCCCTTACTCTGGAGCTGCTGGACCTTTGCCTCAGCACTTTCGGGACTGTTGGCACCCCTAGGGGAATGGCAAGTGCTGTGCTCAGTGCGTGGAGTTGCTTCTCCCGCTTTCAGCGAGGAATCATGAGTTGGTGGAGATTAAGATGAGGGAAAGCAACAGTGGGCAGTAGGAAATGAACTGCTCTTGGCTCTGCCCTTGGGTCATTTGGTTAAATCACTTCATCTTTTTGGATCTCAGTTTTCTCATCTGTAGCGTGGGCAGTTTAGCTAGATAAGTAAGTGGTTTTTAAAAATGTTTTCATTAAAAAAAATTAAAAATTATTTATTTTTATAAATATATCCTGCAACAGCAGAATTCTTTTCTTTTTCCCCCTGAGTGAGAAGTAGTTGGAAGGTAGTGTTGTTGCATTTTGCAAAGATCTCTTTGGGGACAATGTGGGCGGCAAATTAGAGGATGAGGAAGTAGAAGGACCATTGTTCCAGGTGAGAAAGAGAAAGTTGATTTAGCGAGATCGATGGCCCAGGTTGGAGAGAAATGGTGCCCGTTGAGAGATGTATAGAAGGTAAAAACTACTTACGTTTGCTAATAGATTAGACAAGGGCAATGTGGGAGGAGAAGGCGTCAAGAGTAACTCGTCATTGTTCATTAAGTTTAGATGTTAGGCTGTGTTGTTGAGTCACCAAGATGGGGAATGCTGGAAGCCGATTTTAGGGAAGGAACACTTCTCTGTGCTTAGACTTGCAGAGTTTGAGGAGCCTTTGGGATGTGGGAAGAGGCAGTCAGACATGTGGGTCTTGGAGGCCATCTGAGGGCTGGAGCTCCAGATCTGTGTCTAGAGAAAGTAATGGAAAAGGTTCTCTTTTTGTCTCCCTCAGGTCATGTTGGCCCCCCTTATTTCCATCGCTCTGAAGGTGTCCCAACTCCAGGAGAGGACGGGACGCACTGCACCCACCGTTATCACCTAAGAAGATAGGCCAGTTGCGGTACGTCCCTCTGCCTCAGGACCTCCAAGTCATCTGATTGAAGAGCATGGACAAACAAAATGTATCCACCCAGGCTTCTTAAGATTTGGTTTTTCCACTAACCAGCTGTTGATGACTGGCCCATTAGTGTGACAGGGCCAGCTGAGATGCCATGTGGGCAAGAGGACCTAGGGGCTTTTACTAACGTCACTCCGTGTTGTGCCCTTAAGCTCTGCTGCTGTGCAGGTGTTTGTCTCCCAAGCACCTGCTCCTGTTCACTACAATGTGGGATGGAGGCTGAGTAGGAGCCAGTGAGGCCATTTCTCATGCTTAGGTTGTCCCAGTGAAATGACAGTGCAAGCTCATTTTTCTTTGGTGAATTCCTCCCCCGTTCACTGTTTACATGTGTTCCAGCAAAATCCAATTTCTGGTGCCTTCTCTCCAATCAGTTCTTTCCTCAGAGTGAGACGTACTTGTCTACAGATGTCTGCCTTGTTTTTGCGACATAGTCCCACACAAATATTGTGGGATATTAAAGCAAAATAAGCCACTATTTCTTGATGTCTTTTTTTTTTTTTCTTAACTGCAAAATGCTCTTCACTATAAGAAAGAAAATACTTTTTTTTTATTTTTAAGAAGATACTGTATTCTGTTTGGATGTCCTAACTAGAAGACAAAATGTTCTCTGCGCTAGGTTTAAAATCCTTGTACTCAAGAACTGTGATTTCAGATCTTAGCAGAGTCAACTGAGCCCTGGATTCATCCGAAGTAGCTTGCTTTATATAAGCTCATCTTGGTTAATTTGGAATGAGGGAAAGCTAGAGATTTTCCCCCCCAGGAAATATTAAATAGCAAAGTGCGGCCATGTGCCTTGTGGTGTTGAGATACCGTAATGCATATTGAGGGAACAGGGAGGGGCAGCACTCTCAGAAGCTGAAAGTAAGATGACCAGCATTTGGCTGGATATCTTGAGTGCATTGACATCTTACTCGTCTTAGAACAATTTCATTTTATTTTAAAGATTTTTGGTTTTTTGAGAGAGAGAGAGCATGAGCACGGGCAGAGGGAGAAGCAGACTGCCCTGCTGAGCAGGGAGCCCGATGTGGGCTCGATCCCAGGACCCTGGGATCCAGACCTGAGCCAAAGGCAGACACTTAACCAACTGAGCCATCAGGGTTCCCCAACTTAGAACATTTATATTCAATCCATGAGTGTAATGTAGTAGTTAAACACATAGGTTTGGAAGCCAATAAACATGAGTTTGAATCCAGCTTGGGCCTTTGAGTCACTTTTGAATACATTCTCAGTATCTTGAAAATCAGGATGAAGGGGTGCCTGACTGGCTCAGTCGCTGGAGTTGTGACTCTTGATCTCAGGGTCGAGTTCAAGCCCCTCATTGGACGTGGAGCCTACTAAAAAAAAAAAAATGTAAAAAAATAAAATCAGGATGAAAATAGTTCCTACTTTATGGGGTCATCAAGAACATTCAGTGAGTGGACCTGTGCACAGCAGTGGGCACTTATCTAGCTCATGGTAGATTGTCAAGTGAGCAGGAACTAGGATTATGTTTATCATACTGTTTCTAGATTTTAAAGTATTAGGAAGACAAAACTGTAACACTAATATTTGTAATGCATTTAATGCTTTGCAGGGCATTTCCACAAAGTCCCCTTGCTGTATTCCAGAGAGGCAGCTCAGGTCTGTACCCCTCCTCCACCCAGGTGGACAGGGTCTCTGGGGTAAGATTTCCAATGTTGCCGGTTGACAAGGGGGGTCTAGGCCAGCAAACAGAACTGAGCTCTCACAAAGATGAGAGGAAGATGAGTATTTATTGAACATTAGATGCCAAACATTGTTGAGTGCTTTCCATACACTCTTTACATGCTCCCAGTCACTCTAGATACTCCCAGTATTCCCATTTTACAGATGAGGTCTGGTTACTTGCCCAGTGTTGGCATCACTGGGTAGTGGTGACATATCCCCAGGCAATGAAGCTCAGCCCTGCCTGGTTTGCCAGTACTTTGCCTGGCCCCTGCTATTGACTGGCTGCTTCTAACAAGTGAAAGAAAGGTTTTTGCATTTGTACAAATGCCTCTATATTTTATTTCTTAAAGGGTCATACTTTGTGCCTTGGGTGCTAGAGAGTGTTAATTTTGGCATTGTTGTTCTCAATTCCCTCTGGCCCTGGGATCTTTTTTTTTAAAAAATATATAATGTATTATTTGCTTCAGGGGTACACGTCTGTGATCATCAGTCTTACACAGTTCACAGCACTCACCATAGCACATACCCTCCTCAGTGTCCATCCACCAGCCACCCCTTTTCTCCCCTCCCAACCACCCAGCACCCCTTAGTTTGTTTTCTTAAGAGACCTTAAGAGTCTCTTATGGTTTATCTCCCTCCCCTTATAGTCCCATCTTGTTTCATTTTTTTCCCCTCCCTACCTCCCACAACCCCCCGCCCTGCCTCTCAAATTCCTCCTATCAGAAAGATCATATGATAATATCTTTCTCTGATTAACTTATTTTGCTCAGCATAGTACGCTTAGGTTCCATCCACATCATTGCAAATGGCAGGATTTGTTTTTTGATGGCTGCATAGTATTCCTGTGTGTGTGTGTGTGTGTGTGTGTGTGTGTGTGTGTGTATCACATCTCCTTTATCCATTCATCTGTTGTTGGGCATCTAGACTCTTTCCATAGTTTGGCTATTGTGGACATTGCTGCAATAAACATTCGGGTACACGCATCCCTTCAGATTGCTACATCTCTATCTTTAGGGTAAATACCCAGTAGTGCAATTGCTGGGTCGTAGCTGGCCCTGGGATCTTGATACTTGGGTGTATCAGTCAGTCAGGAAATGTGTATTGACCCACATTAAGTGTGAAATGCCCTGGGAAGGGAAGAACGTGTAACACAATTATGCCCTCCAGCTGTCCATAAGACTAGTGAAGGAAGTGAAGTCAGCACAGGGAGTAGACTGTACAGAATACCTGCCTTCCGAATTGTGTAGGTAGCCCCTGTTGCTACAATTCAGATTTTCTTCTTTTTTTTTTTTTAAGATTTTATTTATTTTTTTGACAGACAGAGATCTCAAATAGGCATAGAGGCAGGCAGAGAGAGAGAGGAGGAAGCAGGCTTCCTGCTGAGCAGAGAGCCCGATATGGGGCTCGATTCCAAGACCCCGGGACCCCGGGACCATGACCTGAGTCGAAGGCAGAGGCTTTGACCCACTGAGCCACCCAGGTGCCTCTAGAATCCAAATTTTCTTATTCCCTATTCTGTTTCAAATGTTGGGCTACAAGCTTCCGAGTAACCCTCCAAGCAAGACATTACTATTCCCATTCTAGAGCTGAGATGACTGAGGCAAAAGAGAAGCCTGAGTAATTTGCCCCAGGTGCCCAGCTACCATGCGGTGGAAGTGGAATTTTGAGTGGGGATCTCACCGACTTTCCATGACTCTTTTCCTGCCTCTCCATCCGTTGAATCAGACGCAGACAGGGCTGTGGCCCCTGGAGTGGCTTTAGAAATTTCCTCCTCATCCCTGATCACAATTCAGCTGCTTCCCCGACCCCACATGGCTACAGGTTTGGATTTGAAAAGCTCAGGGGAGGAAGATGGCTGGGGCCCCGGATCCGTGGGGGTGAGTGTGGGTGAGGGCCACCTTTCCTCTGTCTGTGGCTTCCAGAGAGACACCCCGACACATGTGCCCGCCAGGAATGCTGGGGGAATGGGGCCCTGAGAGGCTGGCCAGCGGCCTGCAGCCAAGCTTCCCCACCCGCCGGGATTGATGTGGTCTGTGAGTCAGGCCTGTTTTCGTTGGGGTGTGGCGGGGATTACAGTGAGAAAATTGGGTTGGAACTGTTGGGGCTAAACTCTGAAATTTCACATTTCCCCTCCCTCTTGACATTCAGCTTTCATTTTGGAAAAGCAGATTCCAGTTCAGGGAAGCTCCCTAGGTCCAGAAAGGGGCCAGGCTTACAAGGGAGGGGCCCTGCCTCAGAGAAGGAAAACAAAGGCCAAGCTCGCTGCATTTCAGGGGAGGCCGAGCTTTGGGGTCTTGGTCCCTCTGCTTCCTCTGCTTCCGAGTTCATGCTGAATTCAGCTGCCTTTCTGATTCACCCCCTAGACAGAAGGTGGCCTTCCTGTGTAAGACTCCTCTAGAAAACATAGTGCAACATGTGGGAGACACATCCTTCATGCTTTCACACTCTGAACGCCCAGCAAGGGGGCTGTGATAGGAGTGATCACAGCTACTGTGAGCAGAATCACCGCACCTCGCCAGCATTACTGCAGAGATCCCCTCATGGCCTCCGGCCTCCATGCCCGCTCGCCCCCTCTGATCTGTTCTCTATCGCATCAGCGAGGTGCTCTTGCCAGTGCTAACGTCCAGGCGCCCGTGAGGCCATGTGTGCTGCCTGCCTCCAACCCGCCAAGTCCTCATCCTCTGCTCTCTGCCTTACCGTTCAGACATAGGGAACCACCTGGACACCCTGTGCTCTGTCGTCTCCGTGTCTTTGTCCCTGCTCTTCTGTCTGTCTGCATCACTTTCCCCTTCCACCCCGTCCTCCACCACACCCCCCAACTCCTGCCTGTTCCTTAAACACTGTTTTCTCCAAGGAGCTGTTGCTGACCCTCCAGGGTCTGGTTTGGGAATCTGGGTATTCCTATAGAACCCTCCTTATGCCTCTTAGCATGCTGTAGTTCATAGCCTGCTTATTTCCCATTTCTCCCACTGCCCTGTGGGCTCCTAGAAGGCAGGGACTGATTTTTCAGTTCGAAAGACAATTTTTAGAAAGAGTGGAGGAAAGCCAGTTGCGTGGCAGAACACTCTGACACTATGGCTCGCTGCCCCCAGCCAGCCTCTGTGGCACGAGTATCTTCATTTTGGCGATGACAAGTGAGTTGACCAACTTTCACAGCTCGTGAACCCTTTAACCAAGAACTCTTTGATACAGCTTTAGAGGTTGAAAGTGAGAAAGCACCCAGGACAAAGGATCAGGGTAGAATCTGGCAGCAGATGGGAGACATATGTGTTATGGTCACTTTGAAGAAAACTTGATTTAAATGTTAAGAAGTATTTTATCTCTGATTGCTACAAAAGTGAATTGGGGGTATAGTTGGGGAAGGGTTATATCAAATTAGCCTGAATATAGAAAGAAGTTATTTTTGTTCAAGGAGTAGACTCAAGAAAGCCGGTTCTAAATCCTGAAGACCGCCTCTGAGCAGATTCATGGGAGGGAAGCCGTGACGGGGCAAGGCAGGTCCACCAGCCCTGGGCCTCACACTGCTGGGGAGCACAGCATGTACTTCCAGAAGAGGGAGAGGCTCTTCTTGGTTCCTCTCATGAGAGCAAGAGGCATTCTTACCATGTGGCTTGTCATTACACAAAAGAAGTGAGGTTACCGCCAGCAAGAGTTATGTCTCATGTCTGTCTGCTTGTCGTGTGGGAACTTTTGAGGGCTTTGGTTTGGTTTTTCACCTAATGTGAAGACTCTACCTAGATGTATTACATTGGATTTGTGGGTGTGGGCTAATAACTATTTTCCGAAAAGCATGTCTTCTGTGATTCAGAGTGCTGCTCTCCAGCTGACAGGAAAGCCAGTAAAGAGTAGCAATCTGTGTGCTTTTAACGACAGTGTTATTTTGTAAAATTTCTGTCTCCATTGCTTTCTGACTTCATTTTTGTACTGTGTTTAGGAGGGCTGTTATTATCCTAGATAAAGAAATAGAAACTTCGAGAGCTTACGTGGCCTGCGCAGAGTCTCACAATCATGATGGAGAAAGCAGACCCACCACGCCCATCCCTCAGTGCTTGGGATTCTTTCTCCGGTTTATTGTTACTATCTGACAAAGCACCCCCAAATCAATCTAATGGTGGTAAACTTTTGCACAATCTCATTATGCTCATGGGTTCTGTGGGTCAGGGCATCAGGCACAGTGGAAAAAGCTTGTCTGCCCTGCAGGGTCAGGGCCCTTAGGTGAGAAGAATGGAACAGGTGAGGAAGGACTCAAATGCCCAGGGGCTGGCACCACCTGGAGGCCTCCAGCCCCCAGGGCTGAGGGTTCGGTGGGGGGGGGGGGGGGGGGGGGACTGCCGACTGCTGCTTCTGTTCATGAGCTTTTTAGCATCGAGTTCCTCACAGCATGGTGTTAGCTTCTAGGACGGAGCTTCCCAAGAGCAAGGGTACTGAGAAAGCCAGACAGAAGCTGTATTTTCCTTTTTTACCTACCTCTGTCCAACTGGTTGTGCCCAACTCACTCAGGCCAGCCCAGATTCAAGGGCAGGGGAATTGCATTCTACCTAATCTAGGGGGAGTGGCAGGGTCCCATTGCGGGAGCTCTTCTCTTTGGAAAGTACATTCTGTCACAATTTTCAAATTTTCTCCCAGTAACAATACCATTCTGAGTCATGTGAGTATGAAAAGGAATTTAGTTTAGAAATTATTTTCACCAGGAGCACCCGTCTGTCGCTTATCTGAATATAGATGCGTCCTGTCATCTCACATTCCCATACCCATGACAGACATAACCGATCAATCGTAGCGCTCTTCTACTAAGCTCAGATAGGGCTCCAGAAACCTCAGTAGGATATACCAGACAAGAAATACTCAGCAATGGCAGAAGGGGTATGAATGATAACTTATTTGCTACTTGGGAATATTCTTACTTTCTTACTTTTACGATGTCTAACTAATACCTCAAATAGGCTGTGAAAGCCTATTTAAAAATAGATCAGGGGCACCTGGGTAGCTCAGGAGGTTAAAGCCTCTGCCTTCAGCTCAGGTCATCATCCTAGGGTTCTGAGATCAAGCCCCACATCGGGCTCTCTGCTCTAGGGAGCCTGCTTCCTTTTCTTTCTCTCTCTCTCTGCCTGCCACTCTGCCTACTTGTGATCTCTGACAAATAAATAAATAAAATCTTAAAGAAAAAAAAAAAGAAAATAGACCATTCAGTCTATAAACTGATGAAAAATATGTGCACAGTATGGAGAAAATCAGTGATAACTCGTAAATAAATCACCATTGATTTCAGAAACAGCATGAAACATTAATAAAATGATTTTACTGGTATTTTTAAACTCAGAAGTGAACTGGAGATTGGTTTCACTATCTGAAGGTCACCGTCCCAGCTTTCTACACTGGTTCTTTCCACCTGCCACTTTGCTTCTTTGGCTGTAACGGTCACTTATATCTCACTTCATGACTCCTAAAGCTTGTATAGCACTTTTCAGAGCCCTTTCACTCACTGTCTCATTTAATCTTCACAACTGTCCTGTGCAATAGATTTGCAGTAAACATGACATTTAGTGATCAGATTCTCTGCCCCAAATCATACAAATTCCTACTACTGGGGCTCCTGGGTGGCTTAATCAGTTAAACATCTGCCTTTGACTCAGGTAGTGATCCTGGGGTCCTGGGATGGAGCCCCTTATCTGGCTCCCTGCTCAGTAGAAAGCTTGCCTCTCCCTCTCCCTTTGCCCTCCCCCCACTCATGCTTGCTATCTCTCACTCTTGCTTTCTATCTCAAATAAATAAATAAAATCTTTTAAAAATTACTATTACTACTAACATATATTGATCGCCTTATTAAATGACAGGTTGTAGATAAATTGACTAATGGTAGGTGCCAGATAGCTTTAATCACTTGATATACACCTGGTCATTTAATCCATATCACAACCCTAAGAATGGGAATTATTCACCCCATCTTACAGATGAGGAAATGGAGGCTGTTCAAGAGTCAGTAATTTGCCTAAGGTTGAAATTACCAAGTGGTGGAACTGAGATTGAACCTGAGTTGATCAGACTATAAAGTCCAAGTAAAATGCTAGAAGCAAGGCCTCTCTTACTTCCATTGGGAAATAATTTTGTTTTTCAAATCTAATTTTTTTAAACATTTTATTTATTTATTTGACAGAGAGAGATCACAAGTAGGCAGAGAGGCAGGCAGAGAGAGAGGAGGAAGCAGGCTCCCTGCTGAGCAGAGAGCCCGATGCGGGACTCGATTCCAGGACCCTGAGATCACGACCTGAGCCGAAGGCAGTGGCTTAACCCACTGAGCCACCCAGGTGCCCTCAGATCTAATTTTTTTTGAATGATTTTGGCAAGAAATTTGATAATAAAATTTGATGTGTACTTTTTAAAAAGATTTATTTATTTGACAGAGAGTGTGGGGGAAGGGGCAGAGGGAGAGAGGGAGAAAATCACGAGTAGACTCCCCTCTGAGCACAGAGCTGGTCATGGAACTCAATCTGACAACCCTGAGACCATGACCTGAGCCAAAACCAAGAGTTAGACACTCAGCTGAGCTACCCAGGTTCCCCGATGTGTAATTTGATAGTATAATGTTTCCTACCAATAGATGGTGGTGGTAGAGAGACATATTTACACAACTGATAGTTGGGAAGAGATCAAAGCTAGTTTAAAATGGAAGCCCAGGTTCAGTAGTCCCAAGTGTCCTCAGTAGATCAATCCTTGTGATGTAGTTGATTTATGGAAGAAAGACTTGAGGGTCTGCCCCATCTTCCCAGTCTCCCTGAACCAGTCTGGTACTGGTTATTCTGTGGGGAAAGTGGTTGGCATCACATGAACAGCTCCTCTCAGAACCCCTGAATTCATGTTAATACTCCTGTCTATGCTCAAGGCAGATTTTATTTTCTGTCATCTAGCAGTTTGCAGAGAATGAAGGATTATCTTCAAAATGTCGTCTTCTTCCTCTTCTTTTTTTTTTCTTTATTTCTTTTTTCTTTTTTTTTTGGTGGGATGGGTGGGAAGAAGACCTCTGACAACAGTGACCAGGGATTCCCACTCCACTGCCTAGTATGACTCTGACCTAGAGTGGTCCCCAGTGAGCATTTGGGGGTTAGTGGCTCTGTGGGATAATGACCACCATTACTCCTGCCCTGTAGTCAAAAACTGTCCTGACTTCCAGAGCAAGGGGACAATGTTCAGCCCAGCTGGCCCCTCTCTAGCCTCCCTTTCCAGCTTTATCTCCAATCACAATCCACTTCTTCACCCTCCCATCTTCATAGTTCCCCCAAATACCTCATACTTTTCCACTTTGGGCTGACCTTGCACATGCTGCAACATCTGTTGGAAAATGTTTCCTTGTATTAGTGTGTTATCTGCGGTGCCCTATTCCTCTTCTAAGAAAAACTAGCTTCTGCTAGGAGGGAAGATATGACCATGCTTTGTACTGTGAGCCACCATTACATTTTTTTGGCTACAGCTGATTAGACCAGGCTGAACACCTGACTCAATGGCAGCCAACCCACTAGTTACAACCTATCACCTATGACCTATGGCTTGGTCCAAAAGGATGAGCTGGAATAATCAGGCTTTCTGTTGGAAATGTGAGGTAAGACAGGAATAAATTTGTTGGATTTGCCTTGTCAGGAGTAAGACTTTCTCCTCTGGATACCTCCTTACAGTAGTGTTGAGGAGAAAAATTATGTCTTGTATTATATTCCCAGCGACTGGTTTAATGCCTGGTGTGTAGTAGGGAATCCGTAAATGTATAGTGAATCCTTAAACTCAGGCAAGAAAAAATCACAGATTTTTTATCATTTCAATGCAATTTAAATCTGGCTCTGACCCTTATTCCAGTAGGTTGCCAGGATTTTTTTTTTTTTTTATAATTGGACACTTTCTGTGTGATTTTTATTCCCATTTTCTACATGAAAAAGCAGAGGTGCAGAGAATTTAGGTAACTTGCTCAAGGTCACAGTTATAATAAGTGACAGATCTCAGATGAAAGGCAGCAAGTCAAATCCCTGCTCTTAATCACTACCTCTCAGATTTCATCTCCATTGAGATGTACCAATGAATGAATAAAACAGTCTTCTGACCTACTACTACTCCTTTCCTCCATCACTTGGTTCCTCTCTTTCTCATGTTTCTTCAGCACTTAATTCATTCATATTTAATCTGTCCACACCTTTTGCAGAGAACTTCCTGTAGTGTAATAATTAGAGCTAATGATGGGTACTTGCCTTATGCCAAGTACTATTCAGGGAATGCAGAGAAAAATGGACTAAATGTGGCTGAAATTTATATACTTTGAAACACTAGTTCAGGGTGCTGTTGGTTTGAGAAGGGATTCTTTCTTTAAAGCCCAGATGCTTTCCTCTTTTTGAAAAATTTAACTTCAGACTACAATTTTCCAGATCATCAAGTCAAGCCTTTGCGTGCTTTCCTTTGAAAGTTGGAGCTTAAGTTACAGAGTAGTCTAGGTTCCAAATACTCCTGGATATTTTCTGTAAATCACGTGAAGTGTGATGTTACATACCTAAGCAGTATGTTTATGAAAGTCTTTTTTTTTTTTTTTTTTAAATGGATCTTTCTCTTGTCATTCTCTGCTTGGCGATTTGGAATTATTTTGCAATACAGCACATTAATATCACACTAGTAAAGAGGCTTCTGGTCCAAATGGTGATGTAGGAAGACCGTGAATTCACATTCTCCGCAGACACACCAAATCTATGGTACTGAACTAGCAGTGCCTTCTGAACCAAGGGTTGACTGAGCAGCTTTTGCACAACAAAAGATAGACCACACAGGAAACAGCAAGAGGGATAGAAGGAGGCATGGTAATGAAGGGCACTCCTACATCCCCACTATACCTCCCCCCCACACACACCCCCAACGCCATGAACTGCTGTGGGGAGGGATAATACTGAGCAATTGTGAGCAGATTTGTCTGCCCTGGAGAACAGGAAGAAAGCCATGGTTTAAAAGGGCAACTAGAGTAGAGGGGTGCTTGGGTGGCTCAGTAGGTTAAGGCCTATGATCTCAGGGTCTTGGGATTGAGCCCCGTATGGGCTTCCCTTCTCAGTGGGGAGCCTGCTTCTCCCTCACCCTCTGCCCCTACCTCCCACCTCATGTTCTCTCTCTCTCAAATAAATAAATGAAGTCTTTCAGAGGGCAGCTAGAATATCAAGGTACCATCTCTAGAATCTGCCAAAAGCCAAAGGAGCTGCTAGAATTCTCTCTGGGTCAGAGGGGCTGTTAAGTGCCATGGTTTACATTCCCCCCTTACCTTGATAGATGGGAGTAGGGACTGGGTACTGTAGCCAGATGATCTCCTCAGGACACCCCTTTGGTGCTCGCTGTAGCTCTAACCGTCTTGCCAAATGACACAGGTACAAAGAACACTGAACACTCCAGACCAACACCATTTCAGTTCCAGACAGCTTTCTAGGGCCTTCTTGGAGCAGAGTGCTGTGGGACCTCCTGGCTCATGCCTGTTCCAACTGCCCTTCTAAGTTTCCCCCTGTGTAGAGCACCCTGGGAATGCCCAGTCCATACCCGTCTTGGTTCCAGCCATCCTGTTGGTGTGTCCCCTGCTTGGATCCCCTGGGGTACCTCGCTTGCACCCATTTTGGCTTCAGCTCTCTTGCCAAGATACTCTTTCCACTGAGAGCCCCGAGACCATTCAGGCTTACCCCACTAAAGCCCCAGCTACTTCACCTGGGCAGTCCCAACATGGAGTCCCCAAGACTCCCAGCCCACTCCAGCCACAGTGTCAGCCACCAGGCATGCAGTCTACACTGGGGACCATGCACAAGACCATTCCTTCAAGTTTATGAGAAGGAGCTGTTCTGCCTAACTCATAGAAACAAACACAGAAAGTTAAGCAAAATGAGAAAGAATATACTCCAAATAAAGTACAAGACAAAATCTAGATGAACCTGAGATAAGCAGTATTCCTGACAAAGACTTTTAAAGCAATGATCATAAAGATGCTTACTGGATGGGAGAGAGAAATGGAAAAACTCAAGAGTTTCAACAAAGAGAAAACATGAGAAAGCATCCATCAGAGTTGAAGAATACACTAACTGAAATGAGAAGTCCACTAGAGGAACTCAACCATAGATTAGTGGTTGCAGAAGCACAGATCAGTGATCTGGCAGACAGGGTGATGGAAAGCACACAAGCTGAACAGCAAAAAGAGAAAAATATTTTTAAAAAATGAGGATAGGTTGGGGATCTATCAAGTAAACATCTATTGATAGCATTGAGTAAACAAACATTCACGTTATAGGGATCCCAGAAGGAAAAGGGAAAGAGAAAGGGGCAGAAAATTAAAAGAAATAATAGCTGAAAACTTCCCTGAGATGGAACCAGATGAACCCAAGGAGGTCCCTACCATGTCCCCCAATAATTAAAACATCAAAATTTAAAGAATTTTAAAACCAGCGAGAGGGAAGTAGACAGTTACGTACAAGGGAATCCCCCATAAGACTATTAGCTGATGGGGTGCCTGGGTGGCTCAGTGGGTTAAAGTCTCTGCCTTCGGCTCAGGTCATGATCTCAGGGTCCTGTGATCGAGCCCCGCATCAGGCTCTCTGCTCAGTGGGGGGCCTGTTTCCTCCTCTCTCTCTGCCTGCTTCTCTGCCTACTTGTGATCTCTCTCTGTCAAATAAATAAATAAAATCTTTTTAAAAAAATGACTATCAGCTGATGTTTCTGCAGGAACTTTGCAGGCCAAATCGGACTGGTGTGATGGAGAGTTGAAAGAATACTCCACCTGGCAATGCTGTCGTTCTGAGCTGAAGGAGGGAGAAAGAGCCTCCCAGACACCCAAAAGTTAAAGGAGTTCATCACCACTAAACTGGCCTTAGGAGAAATGTTAAAGGGACTTCTTTAAATTGGAAATAAATTAGAAGTGAGAAAATTATGAATTAAAAGAATTAAAATCTGTCAGTATAAACATGAAATGTGGAGGAGGGGAGTAAAGTTCTTTCAGAATGTGTTCAAACTTAAGTGACCATCGACTTACTATAGACTGCTGTATGCTTCGGATGTTACATTAAACCTCATTATATCCACGGACCCCAAACTTACAACAGAGACACAGAAAATAAAGAGAACGAAAGCCAGGCGTAACACTACAGAAAGTCATCAATCATGAGGAAAGAGAACAAGGGAAGAAGAAAGGAACACAGAAGAATTACAAAAGTAACTAGCAAACAGTGAACAAAATGGCAATAAGTACATAGCTGTCAATAGTTGCTTCAAATCTAAATGGTCTAAATGCTCCTTAGAGACATAGAGTGGCAGAATGGGTTAAAAAAACCAACACCCATCTACATGCCATCTACAGGAGACTTGTTTCACATGTAAAGATACATACAGACTGGAAGGGAAAGGTTGGAGAACCTTATCATTCTGGCAGAACGATAAAATTGCACTGATACCAAGGCAGTGTGGTGAGTGAGCTCTTCTCCTCCGTGCTCCATTAGAGGATTCTTACTAATCCCTTTGCACTGATGAGGAAACTGAGGCCCAGAGAGGTTGTAAAACTTATCCAAGTTCCAGTAGCTGAAAGGGGCAGTCAGACTCCAGAGTGCTATTGTAAAAAATTGAGTGATAACTCATATCCCATGACATTTACCCTTGTAGAGTGTATAACTCATCGGTTTCTAGTGTATTCACCAGGTTGTGCAGAGTGCGCAACCATTAACACTGTCCAATTCCAGAACACCTTCTTTACCTCCAGAAAAAACCTGGTACCTCTCAGCAGTCTCTCCCCATTCCCCATTCCCTCCAGCTCCTTGCAACCACAAATCTCTTTCCTGTTTCTGTGGATTTTTCTGATCTGAGAATTTCATATAAATAGAATTGTATGATATGGAGCCTTTTGTGTCCTTGGAGCTCTTAACACAAGCAAATACCCCTAGACCGGGAGCTCCTCTAGTGTGAAGGCTGTTTTGTTTGTGTTTGTCCTCACAGTGCTCTGAATCCACTGTGCTTTTGAATGAATGATTGAATGCACAAATGAATTATGAAGCAAATATATGTAGACACTAAATAAACACAGAGTCTGAATTCTGCCAAGTGTCCACTATAGGCGTGGCACGAGGCTAAGTACTTTGCAAAGGTGACCTCACCCATATAACACCCTCGTGAGATGAGTACTGTAATATGCCCATTTTACAGATGGAAAACATAAAGAGGTTAAATAAATAGATAAATAAAAAGTAACTTGCCCCAAGTCCTAGATGCTAGATGGTAGAGCCAGACTTTGAACTCCTATTCCTGGTATTTGAGTCTGTATTTCTAAATTGTAAGGAAAGTCCTTTAGAAATAGTCTAACCTCCTCTGTCTGTGCAAGAAAATGGAGGTCTAGGATACATTTGCATTTACCTAGGGAGCCTGTACCATGTGCCAGCCACTTCACTACTCAGGAACAAAGGTAAACTCAACAATGGCAATGCCCTGCAGCAGGCACTGGGTCAGGGGTTCGTGTGCAGTAAGGGCTGCAGGAATGGCGGGCTCAAGGCACCTAGGCAGGGACCACAGTCCAGGGCCTGAGCCAACCTTCCTGTCTTCTGCTGTCAGCAAAGCACATCTCCAAGTGTGAGCTCACGCAGCTTATTATCACCACCCTCGACACCCTCCTGTACACCCTCAACATGCCTAGGGAGGGTGGCTCCGCTTGGTTCTTTTCCTGGCCTGTGAGGGCCCAGGTAGAGAATCCTGCCCTGGCAACACCTGTGAAGGCCCTGCCTCTCAGGGAAACGGGCAGGCGGCCCTTTGCTCCCCACTGCAGGGCAGGGTGGAGCTGCCAAGCAGCTACCTTCGTGTTTCTGGCCTGCTCCATGGCTCTTCTCTCACAAAGACAGCTGTGTTGGATCTGTTTTCTAAGTCAGATAGTTATTTGATTTCCACCTCAGAACTCAGTGCCAGCATTCCACGTAGCCAGCCTCACTGCCACAGGCTGTGGTGTAAGAAGGAATTTGGGTTCCCAGAGCACGGTCGGAGATTACACTCCTCAATTCAGGTGGGTGGGGTCAGGAGAGGCTTCCCACACCCACTGTCTAACGTGTGCTAGGCTTGGGCTTGGCCAGGGACGGGGCTCTGGTGTCAGGAGAAGCCCAGGCTCCACCGGGCCATGTCACCTCCACGAGATGCCGCAGGCCAGGATGAAGACCAACCCAGAGCTTGCCCCGGTCCTCTTCTTTTTTTCCCCTGTTCTCTCTGCGGAGGGGCAGGGAAAATGACCCTCCATGCATGTGGGGTCCCGCCAAGATGTATCATCCCAACACTAGGCTGGGTCTAAGAGCTAGAGACAAATTGGTCCCTGGGGTCAACCAGGGGCCTTGTAACTAATGGAACCACATTCCCTCGCTATGTCGAGAGAGAGGTAGAAGTTCCCAGCCAGAGAAGTGATGTAAATATCAGGGCTATAGCCGGCACAGTTCAGGACACAGGTAGAAAGAGGAATCTTGAGGACAGAGACTAGGAAGGTCAGAAGCAGTTTGGGAAGGGTTCAGGAATGTCCTTGTGGCCAGTAGTCAGTTGAAGGTCTGTGTGGGCATCATGGGGGAAAAGAGATGGCTGAAAACCTTAATATGAGAGTATGAGCATATGCTCTGTGAGACTTTCCTCTGGATGCATCCTGGACTGAGGGTCTCGAGTGAACTTCTGTGCTCTCCCAGGTACCCCCAAGGGTGTGACTAATCTGGAACCCTTTTTAAAGTTGTTGACTCTGGGCGCCTGGGTGGCTCAGTGGGTTAAGCCGCTGCCTTCGGCTCAGGTCATGATCTCAGGGTCCTGGGATCGAGTCCCGCGTCGGGCTCTCTGCTCAGCAGGGAGCCTGCTTCCCTCTCTCTCTCTGCCTGCCTCTCCATCTACTTGTGTGATTTCTCTCTGTCGAATAAATGAATAAAATCTTTAAAAAAAAAAAATAAAATAAAAAAAAAAAATAAAGTTGTTGACTCTAGGACCATGTAAGTGGAATGAATTTCAACCCCAAGCCCATGAGAAAACTCACGTTTATAAAGTCTCAAAGGGGATGGCTTTTTTTTTTTTTTAATATTGTATTTATTTATTTATTTGACACAGAGAGAGAGCACAAGCAGGGGGAGTGGCATCCAGAGTGAGAAGGAGAAGCAGACTCCCTGCTGAGCAGGGAGGCAGACAAGGGACTCGATTCCAGATCCCAAGATCATGACCTGAACTGAAGTCAGATGCTTCACCAACTGAGCCATCCAGGTGCCCCTCAAAGGGGATGGCTTTTTTCATTCACAGACTAGGCCAAGACACAAATGCTTTCTTGTTATCTCTCTGTGGCAATGGGTGCATTTTTGTCCTGGTCCATTATGTCACCATTCACTGAAGTGCCCAGCTTTATGTGTGGTGTGGGTATGGGGGAAGAAGGTTCTCAGATCTAATAGCTATCCATGTAAGCCCAAGGCCGCCTTTCCTTTCCTCACATGGCTGTTAAAATGTAGGTCTCTTGATTACCTGAGATCAGAAGAACTTTCCTAGGGTGCTGGAGCTTCAACTACTCACCTAACCCTGTTTTCCAGTTCTTTCTTTGTTTTTACCCCATGAGGATTTCTCATACTTTCCTGCAAGTTCTGTTATGCATTTAAAAGGATCTTTGCTATTTTGGGGGGGCATTTCTAGATAACTTCAAGGCAGTTGGGAAGTGTTTCAGTTTGCTTAGAATCTAAAGTCCTTTCTGCTTCTGCCCTTGTCCCTTCCATTTCAATCTAGCCAGTGTGGTCATTAAAAAATAAATAAATAACCATTATCTTGTTTTTCATTTGCATACAACTCTGCAATAGTTTCTCACAGCTTTCTGCAAATTATGATGCTGTTTTGTCAATATTTTTGTATATCCCACAGTCTTCCCCATTTCTCTTCTATAATCAAGAACCACTTTTCCATAGGGGAACTTCTTCCATATTCATTATGGCCCTGGGGCTGTCAGGCATGGTGCCTCCCCTTCTTTCTTTACCCTCTACCTCTGTTCTAGCTACAGTTTTAGGAACACAGCCCAGGTTTGGCCAATCATTGTAAGGCATCCCTGTGGACATAGTGACTGGCCTAAAGGGTAGGCATGTGACCCAAGCTGGGCCAATCAGAGTCTTGTCCTGATTTTATTTTCTATATGGAGATAGAGAAGTAACCTTCTCTTTCTTTTTGTACCATAGGGTTGCGAAGAGGTAGTCCTGATAAATATCAGTTATTATTTTCCTACCAGATTTGACAGAATGTGTCAGTGCTGGGGAAAATTAGACCTATTTAATGAGAAATGCAGAAACAAACAGAGATAATTAATTAGTTGAAAAGGAAGTCTTAATGATAATATTTGAGCTCCTGGATCCAGCCCTACCTGAAGCTTTAACTCCAGACTTCCCAATTTGATGAACCCATAAATTGACTTTTCACTTAAATTAGTTTGTGTTAGGTCTTTGTCACACATAACAAAGAGACTTGACCAATATGAGGCCAAATCCTTTACAAGGAACTCTAGGATCCTGTGTGATCCGGTCGCTGCCTATTTCTCCTCACATACTCTTTTTCTCTCTCTTAATGGCCCATCAATACAGAACTCTCAGTTTTTCAAATGTTCCAGTCTCCTTCCTGTCTCAGGGCCTTCACACATGTTGTTCTCCGAGGTCACTTTTCTTGACACATTCTCACACATCCTACAGATGTCTGCATATAGATCATGTCCTGAGGGAAGGCTTTCCTGACTGACTGACTGACTGACTAGGCCAGAGTCCTCATCTCCTCTTCAGCATGAAATACTCCTACATCACCCTGTGCTTTCTCTTCTAGACACTCATCACAGTAATAATGAACACATTCCCTGCTTACAAGGAGACAGTTCCTTGTTTACAGTCCATCTTCTTTGCTGGAATGAAAGCTTCATGAAGTTACAGACCATTTGTCTCCATCACCATTGTGTATTTAGTGCCTAGTACAGTGTTTGGCACAAAAATGGCTCAGTAAATATTTGCCAAGTGAAGAAAATGAACAGTTCAGTGTTTGACTCGAAAGCCCATGCTTTCAGTCTCTGTGGGCTTTGGTAACTAGTGAAGGAACACTGGTGGTCCTGATTCGGAAAGTGACTATAGAAGGCTCCTTGAGGGAAGGATAATTTAGTCAGATTTTTAAAAAAGATTTATTTATTTATTATTAGAGGCACAGAGAGAGAGAGAGAGAGAAAGTGTGGGGGGAGGGGCAGAGGGAGAGAATCCC
Organism: Mustela putorius furo; assembly: GCF_011764305.1. Taxonomy (NCBI): domain Eukaryota; kingdom Metazoa; phylum Chordata; class Mammalia; order Carnivora; family Mustelidae; genus Mustela; species Mustela putorius. The sequence continues at coordinate 51,715,629 of NW_025422005.1, forward strand.
CAGCACACTTCCTGCTGAGCATGGAGCTCGATCTCATGACCCCAAGAGCATGACCCTGAGATAATGACCTGAGCAGAAATCAAGAGTCAGATGCTTGACTGACTGAGCCACCTAGCGACCCCTTAGTCAGGTATTTTGAGCTGGATTTCTACCTGGCCAAGCCAGCATGGGCCCTGCTCCCAGAAGATGGCAGTGTTGCACAATTTCACTCATCCAGCCTCCCAGACTGGCTTTTCTGAGGCCTGGGAGCTACCTTGCTGGACTTTGACCCCTCATGTCCTGGAAGCCCAAGTCTATGGTCCTTTGAAATAGCTGTTTGTTCAAAGCAGCTCTGAAGCCAGCTTTGTTTCAGAGACTGGCTGTTCCCCAATCCAAGATAAACAAGCTCCTAATGGATCGATGGAGGGATCTGGGTGGGAGTACTTTGTTCCAGAACTCCACCTTCCTCAGGATATCAACCTTTGTGCTCTGCGACCTTCTGGAGAGAAGGCTAAGGACACAGAGTCAGTGCGCCTGATCCCTTCTCACAATTTATCTCAAATCCAGAGGCTGCTCCTGAGGGTACAAAAGAGCCCAATGACCAGCGTGGACCCACCAGTGGACAGTCCTCCATTTCAATTCTGGCCAGATCCCTTACTGGGTAGCCCAGAATAAACACCTTACCTTCTCTCAGTAGAGAATAGTCATGTCTACTTCTCAGGCTTGTGCTGAAAGAGAGAGCCAGCCATATGCAGACCTCCTGGAGCCCTGCCTTGGCGTATAGTAGGTGCTTAGGAAACTACAGTTTGCTTCCGTCTCTGTTCCCCCCTCCCACTGCCATCACCGAGGGGCCACATGCATTGGGTGGGAGAGTGAGCCTTCTCAGCAAGTTTTTCCTGGCAGATGTCTAAAAACAACAACCTTCTTCACTTCCCCCAGGCACTTTCTTCTGACCGGTGTGCCGGGGGTAAAGCCAGGTTGAAAAGTGCCCACAGTCACCGGAACACACGCTAGTCAGATCATCCACATCTCTAGTCCGATCCATGGGGGCCCTGCCGCTGCTGCTTCTCCCACGGTGGGGAACCAGGTCTCCTGTGAGTCCCGAGATCTGCCCTGGCCAAGAGGCCTTGGCTCCCTTTCAGTTCAGTTCTTTCTTTTGTGGTGGAGCATCTGGGCTGGAGCGCTGGAAGTGTTTTGGCCCTGGTGCTGGGGCCCTTATCTCTGTGCTGCGTGAGCCCCATTCCTGCCGTGTCAGAGCCCATTAGAGGCCACTCTGCTGAGGCTTTTGAAGGAGTAATCGGTTTGTAGAGGGAAGGGGCTGTGCCAAGCCAGGCCAGATGGAGTAAGTAATGAAGGCCCCAGATTAATCAAACTTGTCTCTTTTTTCCAATATGAAGGCTCAACCCAAGAGCTTGGCAGTCTCAAGACAAATTATACTTGTCAGCTTCAAAGCACAAGTTCCCTTCCAAGTCAGAATGTTTGTGCTTTCTCTTTCTCGCCGTCTCCTTCCCCTTCTCTCTTAAAAAAAAAAAAAAAAAAAAAAAACTGGAGTAAAAAATGGGGTGCACATGAAATGTGGTGACATTTTTGCATCGTTATAGTAATAAGAGCTTCCACTGGGCATCTACTATGTACCAGGCAACTGAGGCCTCAACACGCATTCAACTCGTGTCTCATCATAACCTCATAAAACAGGAATAGACCAGAAACCCCTTTTTACAGATCAGGAAACCAAGTTTTGGCGAGGATGACTGGCTCAAGGTCATATGGTTAGTCAGTGCAGAGCAAGGATGGAAACCCAGGTTTGTGTTCCTCCAGCCACCGCACTTGACGCATTCTCCAGGGTTCGGAGGCATTCATCTGGCTGACTTGTCTTCACCTGAAGGAAGAGTCTGGCTCTGAAGCCAAGAACACAGTTTCTCGCCCCTTCTTGTTGTTCAAGATTCCCCCTGAAGCCTTGGGCCAAAGGCAAGAGGAAAGGAATGTGTTCCCAGAGAAGCATTTCCAGAGGTATAACTTTATAACATCCTGGTCCCTAAGATATATGGGGACAAAAGTCCTGTGGTTCGATAGATTAGGGAACCACTATGTATACTTGATCCCTCCTAGCAGTACAAGTCATGGGGGCTGGGCAGACATCCTGAAAGTAGGAAACCTGATGAGCTTCGCTTTACCCACTGGCTCCCTGAACTATTTGATCTAGTTCTGTGTTTCAGGGCACTCCAGAGGCATCCCTGGGACCGAGTCCTAAGAAACCCATCTTCCCCAGAGCCTTGCTACCTACAGCAGCAGCCACTGGGAGCTCATGGGAAATGTAGATTCTTGGGCCCGATGCCAAATCCACTGGAGCCCTGGGTAACCTGAAGGGACTAGCATCGGGAAATCCCGATCCATGTTAAAGGAAAGTTAAGCAAAGGTCAGTGGACCCGGAAGCCCCCTAAGTTAATTCCTTCAGCCACCCAGTTTTATTTAATGATGTCCACACAAGTGTTGTTCATTTGGAAAACTAACTTGAAGAGAAAGATCAGTTTCTTCCTTATCCAAAGAGCTCCCTTATCCCTATGTCCAGTGAACATAAACATGACAAGAAGGAAGAATGCTTTATTTAACTAGGGCCTTGGCCCACCTCTAAGTTTTGGTAATTCCTTGTTAAGAAGAGTTAGTTTTTTGAGCAGTCATTTTCTCCTTTGTTACACATGCTCTGCCTCAGAACTGAGTTCCTATCATTTTGGTTAAAAATTTCCAGACGTTTGAGCCGAGCCAGATCTGGCAACCCTGCCATCTGCCACACTCACAGTCCATAGTCCCCGATGGGGAGACAGTCCCACGTGCTTGCATGACCTGCTGTCCGCTCCTCCTCCATCTCTTCCGAGCCAGGGCACTTGACTGAAGGGCAGCCAACCTAATCCATGTCTGGCAAAATGATGTGCACTGGGGCAAAATGGGAACCATAAGAAGCAGTGAAAAAAGGAATAGCTGCCTAAGCCAGAAAGTTCTACCACAGACAGGAGCGGGAGAGGACATGGGTGGGCTAAGTGGAAGCCAGTGTCATGAGGGAGCAGGAACTGTGAGCAGGCAGGGGCTAGGCAGTGGAGACGAGACACAGCAGAAGACGAGAACAACAGTGAGCCACCAGAGCAGATGTGGGCAGAGTCACCACATGTTATTGGCCCAGCGCTGGGCGATGAGTCATGCCCTGTATTATTTCCTGGGGCTGCTGTAACAAATGGCCACAAGCCTGTGGTGAGTTTTTTTTGTTTTTTTTTTTTTAAAGATTTTATTCATTCGACAGAGAGAGGGAGAGAGAAAACAAGCAGGGGGAGCAGTAGGCAAAGGGACAGAGAGAAGGAGGCTCCCTGCTGAGCAGAGGACCACTGCCCCCTTCATTGTGGGACTCCACCCCAGGACCCTGGGATCATGACCTGAGCTGAAGGCAGACGCTTAACCTACTGAGCCACCCAGGTGCCCAAGCCTGTGCTTTAAAACAACAGAAATGTATTCTCTCACAGTCTGGTAGGGCAAAAATCTGAAATCAAGGTGTCAGCGGGGCTGCACTCCCTCTAGAGACTCTAGGGAGGAAAGTTTCCTTGCCTCTCCTGTCTTCTGGAAGCTGTCAGCTTTCCATGGCTTGTGGCCACATCACTCCAATCTCTGTCTCTGTGGTCACACTGCCTGTCCTCCCTCTTGCAAAATATTCTTTTTCTCTGTCTTATCAAGACACATGGAATTGCACTTAGGGCTTTCTTGTATAATCCAGAAAAATCTCTCCACCCCAGATCTTTGAGTTTTCTTTGCACAGTAGAGACAGCCAAAGCTATGCCCTGCTTTGTGACAGCAGCCCCAGGGGACTAACGGACATGGAGCGTGTGGGAGGGCCCAGCACTCTGCCGTAGACCCTTGCTCCTCTCTAACGAGGTGGCACCCTCTGGTTCCTTGGCTTCAAACTGTCCATAAACCAATAAATTCCAAATTTATATCATCTGCCCAAGCCTCTTCCTGGAACTCCAAGCTCCTATATCCCACTGTCCATTTGTCATTTACTTGAGTGTTTTTTAGACATTTCAGATTAGTGTGTTTCAAGCCGAAATCTTGATTCTCTTGTACTACTATAACAGTATTATTTCTTTCCTGGGATGATGCTTAATTTTATGTGTCAAATAGGCCACCAGGTACCCAGATATTTATCAGACAGTATATAAAAATTTTATTATTTATTAGAGAGAGAGAGTGTGAGAGAGAGCATAGAGGGGAGAAGGTCAGAGGGAGAAGCAGACTCCCCATGGAGCTGGGGGCCTAGTGCAGGACCCGATCCTAGGACTCTGGGATCATGACCTGAGCCAAAGGCAGTCACTTAACCAACTGAGCCACCCAGGCCCCTGAAACAAACATTTTAATCAGTGGAATGAATAAAGCAGATGGCCCTGTCCAATGTGGGTGGCCCTCATCCTGTCTGCTGAAGGTCTGAGTAGAATAAAAGTCTGGGTAGAAAAGAATTCTTTTTCTTTGGACTTGTCACACCCCTGAAAGCAAGAGGCTGTCACTTGTAGGTGTACTGGACTCATCTATGAGAATGTAGTGGGAGCCCTTATTGCTCATGGTCGGATGCAGAAACATGGCCTCAGTGTGTCCCGCCAGTGTTTCTGTCAGGATGAGAATGATAATCAGCTTTACCAGGTTGGACTAAGTGATCTTCCTTGAACAGATCATCTTAGACATTGACCTGATGCAAGAAACAATGCTAGCTCTCCTACATTAAGCAACACCAACCACATCTAAGATTTGAAATAGTTCGTTGGTTATAGAAATCATGTATGTATGTATGTATGTATGTATTTATTTATTTAAGAAATCCCCTTTTTAAAGTTTAGTGTTGTTTTCTCTGTTGATTAATCTTCAAAATATATGGCTTATTTTCCCTCAGTATATAAAAGTATTTATCCTGGAAAAAAATAAGAGAGAGAGAATTCTTTCTTTCTGCTTGACTTGTCTTCCAACAGGGACTCAGTATTTTTTTGCCTTTGGACTTGGACTCAGACTAGGACTCCACCAAGCATTCCTGGGTCCCCAGCTAGATAACAGCAGACATTGGACCTCTCAGCCTCCATAATCATGTGAATCCTTCCTTATAGTAAATTGCTTTATCTGTCTCTCTCTCTCTCTCTATTTTTATATATCTGTATCTATATCTATTTATCTAACTATCTACCTGTCATTTATTGTCCTCTCTCTCTCTCTCTCTCTCTCTCTCTCTCTGCATGTATCTCCTATTGGTTTTCTTTCTCTGGAGAACCCAAACTGGTACACTTCGTTTTCCCCATCTCAATAAATAATTTCTGGGCATTCATATGCCCAAGCCAAAAAATCATTATCCTTCACTTCTTTCTTTCTTTCTTTCTTTCTTTGAAAAAGATTTTATTTATTTATTTGACAGAGAGAGGTCACAAGTAGGCAGAGAGGCAGGCAGAGAGAGAGAGGAGGAAGCAGGCTCCCCGCTGAGCAGAGAACCTGTTGCGGGACTTGATCCCAGAACCCTGAGATCATGACCTGAGCAGAAGGCAGAAGCTTAACCTCCTGAGCCACCCAGGCACCCCCTTCACTTCTTTATATCTAATGCATCTAAGAGTACTATCAACTTGGTCTCAGAAACACTTCCTGAATGCTCCATTTTTCTCTTCTCCACAAGTTCCAGCACAACCTGAGTCCTCTCCCCTCCCCCTCAGATTACAGCAACAGCTTCCATTTAGTGATGCTGCTGATGCCTCAGCCTGTTTCCTCTTTCCAGAATTCCCTCCATCCCCAACACCACCCTCCCACCAATATTCTCTTGAGGCAAATGCTGTGCCACCTCAGAGAAGATTTCTGTGGCCTGTTGTTCTGAAGTAGCCAGTCACTATCCCATTAGCATATTGTAATTGTCAGCATGGATAGCATTTGTTACTTGCAAAGAATTCTATTGTCTTTTTGTTTATTCATTTATTTCTTTATTGCCTTCCCCTCATCAGGGAATAAACTTCATGAGAAAGAGATAAGATCTGTCTTGGTCACTACTCTCTATCCAGTTCCCAAAACAATCCCGGGGCCATGGTGGCATGGGACAAACATTTATTAAGTGACTGACTCGTGGTTTTGAGAGGCATGGTATGTTCATGCCTCTTTAGAGCATGTGGGTAGATCAGCTTGGTTAAAAACAAATACTGGTTTAGACAGACATGGGCTCCTGGGTCATAGTTGATATGCGAAGAAACGCTTCTAGTGTCCCATGTCCCATCTCCTTAGCTTGTTTCTGATTTCAGCTGTAGCTATGGGGGGCAGTTCTGTAGTCGGCAAAGCTGAATACTGAGCTTTTCTTAGCCCTTTTGCAAAGGACAGAAATGAGAAGGGAAGGGAAAGAAAAGGAAGGGAAGGGAAAAGAAAGGGGAAGAGAGGAGAGGAAAAAGAAAAAAGCATAGGCAGAGCCCAGAAGAGCTAAGAAGGTTATGCTTCTGGGGAAAACTTCAACACAGGGAGTGGAAATCAAGGGATAAAAGGGCTTTGATCTTCTGGGGCGCCTGACTGACTCAGTCTGTAGAGTATGCAACTCTTAATCTCGGGGTTATAAATTCAAGCTCCATGTAGAGGCTTAAGAGATAACTTACAAAAAATAGAATAAAAGAAAAAAAAAAAGGCCTTGCATCCTCCAGTGGGACTATCCTGAGGTGTGTTCTTCATAGTTCCTCAGGCAGATCCCAGCAGAACTGAGCCACCGCTGCCCACAGCAGAGACTAGCTCACACCCTCTCTTAGTGTTTCCTTCTTCTCCGTCTTCCTCCCCACTTCCCCCCACAGCCTCCTGCTCTCTTTCTTACCTCCCAAATACACTTCCTGCATCAAAATCCTTGTCCTGGACTCTCTTTCAGGGGCTCCCAAACTAAGGTAGTGCCTCGTAGTTCTTGAGCACATGAATGGTTCAATCGTGGTAGACAATTTCAAAGCAACTTAAGAACCATTCCCTGCCACAGTCTTGAAAAATATTGTTGGAAGCTATTCTCAACTGCCCAGTTACCCTGTAGATTATATATTTTTATGTCTCTCCCTTTTGTGGGGAAAAAAATAAAAGTACTCATCTATGTGGAAAATATCCATTTATAAAAGGATAACAGATCAGCATTCTTAATTTTCCAAGGTATGGTCTCTCTCATGGAACTCATTTAGCTGTTAGATTCTAATTATTCTAGTCCAAAACACTACTGTATGTACTGTATGTAAAATGAATGAGCTAGATACAGGTGTATTGCAGTTCTGAGGTTCTGGACGTCTATATGCAAACTAGGTAATATTTGCTGAGGGCAGGCATGGTCCCTCTTAGAGGCAGGTACACCTCCTACTGCCAGAGGCAGAGGCCCCACAAGGCTAACAGAGCTTAAGCTTCAGATCCCCTCCCTTGCACGCTCCCCACAAGGCCCTGAGAAGGACCCTTGCCATGTGCTCACAGGGTCATGTGCTTTTGTAAAAGGTGCAGTAGTAATAGAGTTTCTTCTTCTTTTTCTTGAAGAAGTCCCCCCTGTGCCCCCTTCCCCAGGTTTTACAAGCTTCAAGCTGTACAAGCCTCTATCTGTCCATGGCCACATCCTGTGCTTTGGGTAATTCTGTTGTGGCTCCACACTGTGACCTCCCTCTAGCTGCCACTGCCGCTGGGCTATATGGGGAGATGTGATTCTTTCCCACTTGTAAGCCACATATTTACCATGAAATTTAACAATGGACGCCTTCAGGTTTCAAAATGGCTGTACCTTTAAAGTCTCTGAGTGTGAAGTTCCCTGCACTGCTGAGAGCTGTGTTTTGGATTTCGGGAGCTAGGTGGTTTGAAATTTTGTTTTCTGGCCCGTCATGTATTTGTTTAGAAGCCTTAATGAGCATACTTAAATCTAGACTACTTCTGTCTCCCTGAAAATGGTTTTAACGAATGATGGGTTTTGCTTATTAGGTAGGCTCCTGGCCACAAGGAGTTCTTGTATGAATGAGCCTTACAGTATTTATTTATTTATTTATTTATTTATTTATTTATCCATTTATTTATTTGTTTGTTTTTAAGGATTTTTATTTATTTATTTGAGAGAGAGACAGTGAGAGAGAACATGAGCGAGGAGAAGGTCAGAGGGAGAAGCAGACTCCCCAAAGAGCTGGGAGCCCGATGCAGGACTCGATCCAGGGACTCCAGGATCATGACCTGAGCCGAAGGCAGTCGTCCAACCAACTGAGCCACCCAGGCGCCCCAGTATTTATTTATTTTTAAAGTTTACTTCTCATTTATTAAATTCCAGGCACTGTTTAAGAGCTATATTGCACTTATTCCTCTGGAAAATGCTATAGGTATTATCCTCCTTATACAGTTGAAGAAACCAAGGCCCAGAGAGGTTAAGAAAATTGCCCCAAGTCACACAGCTAGGAATTGGTGAAATGCAAATTCAAACCAAAGTCTTTAATCTTAACTACTGCACCATCTTAACTCTAAAGGCAGGTGAAACCCTCCAGGAAATATGTTCACAGACTCTTTGAGGTGATACACTTTAGGGACATTGGTTTTCGAGTTGAGATATATTGATATGCTTGTTAACAATCACTCCCATTTTTGTATTCATGGTTTATAGTGGCTATCATGCCATATACGCAGTGGCATCTGTCCATCTGTTCCTTCACTTACCTGTCTGCCCATCCTCCCACTGTCCTTTCTTTTATCCATCCACCTGCCCACCTGTTCATCCCTTCATCCATCTACCTACCTACCTAACCACTCACACATCCATCCATCCATCCATCCATCCATCCACGCACTCACTCATCTGTCCATCCAGCCATCCTTCAGTCCTCCATGTACCAGGACCTCTTCCAGGTGCTGGCTTCCCATGACACATTACCTTTCACATTGTTTCCCACATTCAGAAGGACTTCACTCTTCCTCTCTGCCCATCCAAATTCTCCTCAGCTCTCACATCCAGGTCAAGTCCCTCATCCTCGTTGAAATTTTCTCTCACTACATTAATCCAAACGAGCTCAGAGTAGCTCTGGATTGGATGTAATATTAGACAGAAGACTCAGAATCGGACAAACATGGGCACCAATCCCAGCTCTGCAACAAAGTGAGCAAAGGGCTTCTTCTGAGTCTCTGTCTTCCTCATTTGTAAATCGGAAATAATAATATTGAGAAGAGTAGTAATGATAATACCTACCTCCTAAGGTAGTTGGGAGATTAAATGAGGACCCGAATGTAAGTTATATGGCAGGCAGTAGATGCTTAATACCAATTATTTCCTCTCGCCTCCCCACTGCCCTTTCCTCTCTAAAAGATTGGATGCCAAGTCTGTACTATGCCTGACTCAGATTCAGGCTGTTACTCGTTTAATGTGTATAAATCATTTCTCTGGTAAGAAGCCTATTCATTCCTCAAAAGCATAGGACACATGTCATGCATCTTTGACATCATCCCCCCTGCACAGGGTTTCAATATGGTGCTAAGGGCATAGTGAACATGCTGTAGTTGTCGGGTCAAATTCAAGTCAGTGTTTGGCCCAGTTCTCTCAGTTGTCAAGAAAGAAAAGTGAGAAAGCTGCCCAGAAGTTTCTAGAGACCCCACCTCTGACCAGAGTTCCCATGTGCATGCTTACTCTGAATCCCCATGTTCATGTCCTGGGGTTCTCGCCATCATTGTGGCTCTTGCCAGATTGTTCTGACAGCGGTATAGCTTCCACCCAGGGTCTGGAGAAGGGGTAGGGTTGGGGTGGAGAGAAGGGCAGATGCTGAAGCCATGTCCTATGTCTCCCTGATGTGCAAGACTCACCTTGGCATCTGGCCCTGGAGCCCCAAACTCCTGCCAACCAGGGTCCATTCATGCCAGAACTAAGGACCCTAAGGGGAAGGCAGAACTCTATACAAACAAATGGAGCTGATTCAAAGAACAGGCCAGGCAATGGCCAGCCAGGACGCTGATCTACACGTGGGACTGAATTAGCAAAATAGAAGTTGCATCTGCTTCTACTAAGGGAGATGGCATCTATCACTGGGAATGAAAAATACTCCTTGCTATCCCCGGCCAATCACTATGGAGTTTTTGTGAAACTCACCATTAGTCATAATCTGATGAGGTTCTGAAAACCTTTGAATGCATAGTGCTATTGACTGGAACTTATGACTTATTTTATCATCTAAATTTAAAAATCCTTTAAAGTGCCTCCTTAAGAAGTTGACTTCAGGAAGTCAGCAAAGAAAACCGAAGAGAGAATCAGAAGTTCTGAAAGGGGGAAACTTATGACAAATCTTCCTGAATATTGATTCTGCTTCAGACGTAGTCATTAAGTTGTTTCTGTAAATATTATTTATTCATAGGAAATCCGTATGTGTTCATAATATTTATCCATAGGAACTTGTAAACCCTTCTTAACGACTGTTAATCAGAGAAAGAAGATTGGAAAGCACTAGTGAGTGCTGCCTGAGTGTGCCCCTGAGGGCAAGGACGAGAGCTGCTTGCAATTTGTCTTGACTGGTGTTTTCCCAAAGGCCAACTCCAACACCCGGAAAATGTAGACAGGAATCATTTAGGAGGTGATCCCAGCACCAGGAGATGAGTGGGAAGACCGGACAGGAAACGGAAGGCAGTTTTATCATCTACTAGCTGTTGGCCTTGGACACTTGTCAAACTCTCAAATGTAGTTCTCATTCATACCTGCAGCTAATTCCCAACCCGTGGTTACGTGAGAATGAAATGAGAGGATGTATATAAGTGACTTTCCACTGTTACCTTTCCCAGGACCTTGGCTGGTGGGCTCTTCTCAGTGTGCCAAGCTGCTGGTGGAGTGGCTGGTACTGAGCAGGTGCACAAGAAAGTATGTTGAATTAACAAAATCGTTTGCTTTCTCCATATGTCAATTAACTCCTCACCTTATCTCCTTTTTCTTATATTTTTAAAATTATTTTTATTAAAATATAATATATAATTTGCCTCAGGGGTATAAGTCTGTGAATTATCAGGCTTACACATTTCACAGCACTCACCATAGCACATACCCTCCCCAATGTCCATAACCCAGCCACCCTATCCCTACCTTCCCACCCTCAGAAGCCTTCAGTTTGTTTTGTGAGATTAAGAGTTTTTTATGGTTTGCCTCCCTCCCAATCCCATCTTGTTTTTTTTCCTTCCCTACCCCCCCAACCTCCCACCCTGCCTCTCAAATTCCTCATATCTGAGAGATCATATGATAATTGTCTTTCTCTGAGACTTTATTCAATCAGCATAATACCCTCTAGTTCCATCCATGTTGTTGCAAAGGGCAAGATTTTGTTTCTTTTGATGGCTGCATAGTATTCCATTGTGTTTATATACCACTTCTTCTTTGTCCATTCATCTATTGATGAACATCTAGGTTCTTTCCATAGTTTGCCTATTGTGGACATTGCTGCAATAAACATCTGGGTGCACATGCCCCTTCAGATCACTACATTTGTATCTTTAGGGTAAAGATTGAAAAAATTGCACTACCCAGTAGTGCAATTGCTGGGTTGTAGGGCAGCTTTATTTTCAACATTTTGAGGAACCTCCATACTGTTTTTCCAGAGTGGCTGCACCAGCTTGCATTCCCACCAACAGTATAGGAGGGTTCCCCTTTCTCTACATCCTTGCCAATGTCTATCATTTCCTGACTTATTAATATGAGCCATTCTGACTGGTGTGAGGTGGTATCTCATGGTGGGTTGTTTTTCTTTTAAAGATTTTATTTATTTATTTGACAGACAGAGATCACATGTAGGCAGAGAGGCAGGCAGAGAGAGGGGGGGAAGCAGGCTCCCTGCTGAGCAGAGAGCCCAATGCGGGCCTTGATCCCAGGACCCTAGGATCATGACCTGAGCCTAAAGCAGAGGCTTTAACCCACTGAGCCACCCAGGTGCCCTCATGGTGGTTTTGATTTGTATTTCCCTGATGCTGAGTGACGTGGAACACTTTTTCATGTGTCTGTTGGCCATCTGGATGTCTTCTTTGCAGAAATGTCTGTTCATGTCTTCTGCCCATTTCTTGATTGGATTATTTGTTCTTTGGGTGTTGAGTTGGATAAGTTCTTTATAGATTTTGGATACTAGCCCTTTATCTGGTATGTCATTTGTGAATATCTTCTCCCATTCTCTCAGTTGTCTTTTTTGGTTTCGTTGACTGTATTCTTTTTTGTGCAAAAGCTTTTGATCTTGATGAAGTCCCAATAGTTCATTTTTGCCCTTACTTCCCTTGCCTTTGGCAATGTTTCTAGGAAGAAGTTGCTGTGGCTGAAGTCAAAGAGGTTGCTGCCTGTGTTTTTCTCCAGAATTTTGATGGATTCCTGTATCACACTGAGGTCTTCCATCCGTTTTGAATCTATTTTTGTGGGTGGTGTAAGGAAATGGTCCCGTTTCATTTTTCTGCATATGGCTGTCCAATTTTCCCAACAACATTTGTTGAAGAGACTGTCTTTTTTCCACTGGGCATTCTTTCCTGCTTTGGCAAAGATTAGTTGACCATAGGGTTGAGGGTCTATTTCTGGGGTCTCTATTCTGTTCCATTGATCTATGTGTTTGTTTTTGTGCCAGTACCATACTGTCTAGATGATGACAGCTTTGTAACAGAGCTTGAAGTCTGGAATTGTGATGCCACCAACTTTGGCTTTCATTTCCAACATTCCTCGGCTATTTGAGGTCTTTTCTGGTTCCATATACATTTTAGGATTATTTGTTCCATTTCCTTGAAAAAAATGTATGGTATTTTGATAGGAGTTGTATTAAGCCTGTAGATTGCTTTAGGTAGCATAGACATTTTCACAATATTTGTTTTTCCAATCCATGAGCATGGAACATTTTCCCATTTCTTTGTGTCTTCCTCAATTTCTTTCATGAATACTTTATAGTTTTCTGAGTATAGATTCTTTGCCTCTTTGGTTAGGTTTATTCCTAGGTATCTTATGGTTTTGGGTGCAATTGTAATTGGGATTGACTCCTTAATTTCTCTTTCTTCTGTCTTGCTGCTGGTGTATAGAAATGCCACTGATTTCTGTGCATTGATTTTATATCCTGACACTTTACTGAATTCCTTTACAGGTTCTAGCTGTTTTCAAGTGGTCTCTTTTGGGTCATCTGCAAAGAGTGATAGTTTGACTTCTTCTTTGCTAGTTTGGATGCCTTTAATTTTTTTTGTTGTTGTCTGATTGCTGCAGGTAGGATTTCTAGTACTATGTTGAAGAGCAGTAGTGATAATGGACATCCCTGCCGTGTTCCTGACCTTAGGGCAAAAGTTCTCAGTTTTTCCCCATTAAGAATGGTATTTGCTGTGGGTTTTTCATAGATGGCTTTGATGATGTTGAGGTCTGTACCCTCTATGCGTACACTTTGAAGAATTTTGACCAAGAAAGGATGCTGTATGTTGTCAAATGCTTTATCAACATCTATTGAGAATATCACATGGTTCTTGTTCTTTCTTTTATTAATGTATCATATCACATTGATTGATTTGCGGATGTTGAACGAAACTTGCAGCCCTGGAATAAATCCCACTTGGTTGTGGTGAATAATCCTCTTAATGTACTCTTGGATCCTATTGCCTAGTATTTTGCTGAGAATTTTCACATCTGTGTTCATCAAGGATATTGGTCTGTAATTCTCTTTTTTGATGGGGTCTTTGTCTGATTTTGGGATCAAGGTAATTCTGGCCTCATAAAATGAGTTTGGAAGTTTCCCTTCCATTTCTATTTTTTGTAACAGTTTCAGAATAGATAGTAATTCTTTTTTAAATGTTTGGTAGAATTCCCCTGGGAAGCTCTCTGGCCCTGGGCTCTTGTTTGTTGGGAGATTTTTGGTGACTGCTTCCATCTCCCTACTGGTTATGGGTCTGTTCAGGTTTTCTGTTTCTTCCTGGCTTATATGTCTCTAGGAACACATCCATTTCTCCCAGATTGTCCAATTTGCTGGCGTTTATTTACTCATAATATGTTCTTTTTTTTAAAGATTTTATTTATTTATTTGACAGAGAGAGATCACAAGTAGACAAAGAGGCAGGCAGAGAGAAAGAGAGAGGAAAGCAGGCACCCTGCTGAGAAGAAAGCCCAATGTGGGACTCGATCCTAGGACCCTGGAATCATGACCTGAGCCAAAGGCAGCGGCTTAACCCACTGAGCCACCCGGTGCCCCATAATATGTCCTTGTAATTATTTGTATTTCTTTGGTGTTGGTTGTGATCTCTCCTCTTTCATTGATGATTTTATTGATTTGGGTCCTTTCTCTTTTCTTTTTGATAAGTCTGGCCTGGGGTTTATCAATCTTGTTAATTCTTTCAAAGAACCAGCTCCTAGTTTCATTGATTTGTTCTTCTGTTTTGTTGTTGTGTTTTTGTTTTTGTTTTTTGTTTTTTTGAGGTTTTTTGGTCTCTATTTCATTGATTTCTGCTCTGCTCTTTATTATTTCTCTTCTCCTGCTCAGTTTAGGCTTTCTTTGCTGTTCTTTTTCCAGCTCCGTTAGGTGTAGGGTTAGATTGTGTACTTGAGACCTTTCTTGTTTCTTGAGAAAGGCTTCTATTGCTATATACTTCCCTCTCAGGACTGCCTTTGCTGTGTCCCACAGATTTTGAACAGTTGTGTTTTCATTTCCATTTGTTTCCATGAATATTTTCAATTCTTCTATTTCCTGGTTGACCCCTTCATTCTTTAGTAGGATGTTCTTGGGCCTCCATGTATTTGAGTTCTTTCCAACTTTCCTCTTGTGATTGAGTTCTAACTTCGGAGCATTGTGGTCTGAAATTATGCAGGGAATGATCCCAATCGTTTGGTACTAGTTGAGACCTGAGTTGTGACCCAGGTTGTGATCTCTTCTGGAGAATGTTCCATGTGCACTAGAGAAGAATGTGTATTCTGTTGCTTTCAGATGGAATGTTCTGAATAAATCTGTGATGTCCATCTGGTCCAGTGTGTCTTTTAAAGCCTTTATTTCCTTGTTGATCTTTTGCATGGATGATCTGTCCATTTCAGTGAGGGGAGTGTTAAAGTCCCCTACTATTATTGTATTATTGTCAATGTGTTTCTTTGATTTTGCTATTAATTGGTTTATATAGTTGGGAGCTCCCATGTTAGGGACATAGATACTTAAAATTGTTAGATTTTGTTGGACAGACCCTTTGAGTATGATATAGTGTCCTTCCTCATCTCTTTTTATAATCCTTGGCTTAAAACCTAATTTATCTGATAGAAGGATTGCCACCCCAACCTTCTTTTGATGTCAAGTAGTATGGTAAATTATTTTCTACCCCCTCACTTTAAATCTGGAGGTGTCTTTGGGTCTAAAATGAGTTTCTTGTAGACATCATGTCAATGGGTCTTGTTTCTTTATCCATTCTGATGCCCTGTGTCTTTTGATTGTGGCATTTAGCCCATTTACATTCAGGGTAACTATTGAAAGATGAATTTAGTGCCATTGTATTGCCTGTAAGGTGATTGTTACTGTATATTGTCTCTTTTCCTTTCCAGTCTGTTAGTTTTAGGCTCTCTCTTTTCCTTGAGGACCCCTCTCAGTATTTTCTGTAGGGCTGGTTTGCTGTTTGTAAATTCTTTTATTTTTTATTTGTCCTGGAAGCTTTTTAATCTCTCCTTCTATTTTCAATGACGTCTAGCTGGATATAGCATTCTTGGCTGCATGTTTTCTTGTTTAGTGCTCTGAATATATTATGCCAGTCCTTTCTGGTGTGCTGGGTCTCTGTGGATAAGTCTGCTCCCCGTCTAATATATTTCTACCATTGTATGTTACAGACTTCTTGTCCTGAGCTGCTTTCAGGATTTTCTCTTTGTCACTAAGACTTTTAAGTTTTACTATTCAATGACAGTGTGTGGACCTCTGTTTACTGATTTTGAAGGGGGTTCTCTGTGCCTCTTGGATTTTTTTAAAGATTTTATTTATTTATTTATTTGACAGAGAGAGGTCACAAGTAGGCAGAGAGGCAGGCAGAGAGAGAAAGAGGGAAGCAGGCTCCCCGCTGAGCAGAGAACCCAAGCAGTACTTTATCCCAGGACCCCGAGATCATGACCTGAGCTGACGGCAGCTACTTAAGCCACTGAGACACCCAGGTGCCTGCCTCCTGGATTTTGATGCTTGTTCCCTTTGCCATATTAGGGAAATTCTCTATTATAATTTGCTCCAATATACCTTTTGCCCATCTCTCTCTTTTTCTTCTGGGACCCCAATTATTCTAATATTGTTTCATCTTATGGTATCACTTATGTCTCGAATTCTCCACTTGTGTTCCAGTAGCTGTTTGTCTCTCTTCTGCCCAGCTTCTTTATTCTGCACCATTTGGTCTTCTATATTAATTCTCTCTTCTGCCTCATTTATCCTAGCAGTAAGAGCCTCCATTTTTTTTATTGTACCTCTCTCATTAATAGTTTATTTTTATTTCAACTTGGTTAGACTTTAGTTCTTTTATTTCTCCAGAAAGGGCTTTTATTTCTCCAGAGAGGGTTTCTCTAATATCTTCCATACCTTTTTTTGAGCCCAGCTAGTACCTTGAGAATCGTCATTCCAAAATCAGAAAAGACTCAAAACCAGGAGGAGAAGAAAGGGGGGGATTAAAAAAAAAAAAAAAAAAAATATATATATATATATATATATATATATATATATTAGATTGGTAAATAGAACAGAGCCAGCCACACACTTGATTTTGGATGTATTCTGGACTCTTAGAAGAAACTACCTCCCGGGCGCCTGGGTGGCTCAGTGGGTTGGGCCGCTGCCTTCGGCTTGGGTCATGATCTCAGGGTTCTGGGATCGAGTCCCGCGTCGGGCTCTCTGCTCGGCGGGGAGCCTGCTTCCTCCTCACTCTCTCTCTGCCTGCCTCTCTGCCTCCTTGTGATCTCTCTCTGTCAAATAAATAAATAAAATCTTAAAAAAAAAAAAAAAGAAACTACCTCCCACATTTTTAATGAAAGAAAACGTACATATATACAAAAATGAGGGTAAACATGATAAAGGGATGGAATATGACTTTAAAGATGAAATTTAAAAATATTCTAAAAAAGGAATTGATAAGATAAGTTGGTTGGAAAAGGAAAAAGAAAAGAGGAGAGAATGTGATTAGGCTGGAGACTACAACAAAGCCATGTGCTAGATTTAGGGTATATTTTGATCTATTAGAAGAAATTGTATCCCAAAATTTCATTTTTTTATCCCAAAATTTTAAAGAAAAAAAACCTATACAAAAAATAAGGTTAATTTATAATACATAGAGTGTATTTATAATTAATAATTGTAATTATAATTATTAATGTAATTAATAATTACAGTTAATTTATAATTAATACAAGGGATAAAATATGACTATAACAATGAAAATTTTAAAAGATTTTTTAAAAAGTATTGATAAGATAAAATGGTTAAAAACCGTTAAAAGAGGAAAGAGGAAAAGTTAAAAAAGAGAGAAAAAGAGTTTAAGAACTTAACTTTGCAAGACTAAAGGATCACGGGGGAAAAGCTATGAATTCTATGTGTTGTTTTCCCATAGTTTTGGAGTTCCGTTGTTCTCATTGATCAGTGAACTTGGTCTTGGCTGGATGTTCTTGCTGATCTTCTGAAGGGCCTGTTGCAGTGATTCTCAAATGTTTTTGCCAGAGGCAGAATTGCACCGCCCTTGCCAGGGGCTGGGCTAAGTAATTAGCCAATATATTCCTAACATCCAGCTACAAGAAAAAGGGAGACAGGAAAAACAAGGATTTCACCCTCATATTAGAATCTGCTGATGAAAATTCTGAAGCGCTTGTTGATGACTAAATGATTCTGCAAACCAAATGTGGCTCTCTGCAACTCACCAGGAGCTGAGAAGCACAGACCCGGAGCTGAGAAGCACAGACCCCTTTCCTCCCTCCTACCCTCCTCCTCCCTCCCTCTCTTCCTTTCGTGGTTTCATTCGCTTATGCACACATGTACGTAAGAAGCTTTTATTGAGAACTTTCTATGTGTCAGGTGCTGTGCTAGGCACCGAGAAAACAAAGATGAACAAAATGGATTCCTTGGAAGGACCTCTGAGCAGTGAGAATTGAGGGTATGATCACGATACACCAAAAGTAGGAGTTATTGTTCAGCTAGTGCTGGAGAACTCTGAGAATAGGGGAAGCTTCTTGTTTAGGTGAGAGAAACTCTTTTGCCTCTGGTAGGCAGATTTGCTATTAAAAGCGAAATATTTTTAGCTGCAAAGTCATCCGGCCATTTTTAAGGCAAGAAGTTCCCAGCTCTAACCTTATAGAGCAAGTCACCCTCCATCTGTCACCAGTAGGGGGCGACAACACGATGGATTAAAGCTGGTCCTGGAGAAAGGACCCTATGAGAAACATCTCATCTCCTCATGTAGGAGCTGGAGATAGAAAGTCTGGCAGTTTTGTATGTATATATATATATATGTATATATATATATATATTTTTCTCTCATAGAGAGCTGATTCAAAACTTTACAGTCTGTTCTCAGGGAGCAGGTCTTTCTGTTAGGGAGGAAATTCACATAAAGACATCAGGTCCCATGTAAAATCAGTGGGATTTAGGCTATAAGAACAAGAGTCCAGGGGACCAAAAACCTAACAAAAATATATTCCTCAGTGTTAAGATATAATCTGCCCTTATGTACCAATTGATCAGCAACATTTAGAGAGCAACTACTTGGTGGTGTTCTAGGGACTGGGGTGGCAGTCAAAGAAGGCCACCCCCCTTCAAAGGAAGATCGATTTTTAAAAATTGAGCACATAACAATAAGCTGAACATTTGTGTTCTGGGATCTCCTTTATAGGGTATGTGAGAAGTAAATGGGACCTGCCACAATTCCTGCTGCAATGTAGCTTTGGGTTGCTGCCTTCCACAAACTTCTCTGTACTAAAGAGGATGCAAGATTGCATTCCATTGCTGAGGGGTCTCATTCACCAACCAATTAGCCAATAGCACATAAACACCCAGGTGTTGGCGGCAGTTTGTTGGGGCCTCGAGATCTCCAAGGCATTTTCTCTATCCAGCTAGAAAGCACTTGCAATCCAGCTAGAGTAAAACGTGGGAGCAGACAGGCCATTTATTAACCATGGAAAGAGCCCAACGAGTGCTTGGGTGGACATTCGGGATGGCAGGAGACCGGTTAGCACAGGGAAGGAAGTGTGAGCGCACTGCCTCTGCTGTCCTGGGGGCTGATCTGACAGGAGTCCTCACTCGCCTCACTGGGAGGCCAGGGGGGCTCCAGAGACAGAATACTGGGTCTGATCCTGGAACCAGCTCCTCATCTCTGTGGGAACTTGGACAAGTTCATCTCTCAGAGCCTCGGTTTTCTTATCAGTTAAGTGAGAGTGATAATAACAGTGCCGACTTTTTGGGGTTGTTGTGTGGATAATTGAGGCAATTCGTGAAAGATGTTTAGTCTGGCTTTTGGTACATGATTAGCTTTTATTATCTTGATAGTGCCTCGGTTTCCTTTTCTGTAAATTGCCGATAACAATGATCCACATTTCATAGGGCCTCTGTAAGGATTAAGTTTAATAAAGGATGTAGATTGCTAAGCCTGCTTCTTGGCACATAGTAAGTATTCAAGAACTACTACTAGTGGGAAAGAAAGGTCACTTTGTGCCAGGAGAGTCAAGGAAGGCTTCCTGGTAGAAAAGAGACTTGAAGGATAGTTTCTGGAAAGACTAGAGGAGGAGGGATTCTAGGAAGGGCACAGACATCTAAGCAAGGCTTGGAAGTGGGAATACATAAGGTGTGCTCATTAGAGGGTAAGATCCCTGAATGGAGCACCAGATCAAATCAGAAACCTAGAAAGACCATTAGACTCAGTGATGGCCACGCCACATTGTGGCAACCCAGATTGCGGCTGACTTACAGACAAGTCATTTTGACAAAGCCACTTCCCTGTCTGGGTCTCAGCTTCTGGGCTGGAAAGATTGGACAGGAACAATTCCTCATCAGGGACTCTTCCAGTGCTAACATTCTCCATCTGAGTCCAAGTTTGTTCTACAGTGGATTAAAATAAATACGTGAGCATGCATGTTTACACAATTGAAATTCACATGGAATGTCTATGCTTGCACCAGGAGGCAAAGTTTCCTCAGAGTCTCTCGTTCATTCTTTCATGCTTCCCTCCATCTAGTCGTCCATCAAATGCTTACTGAGCACCTACTATGTGCAAAACACTGTTCTAGGTGCTAGGATCCAAAACCAGGATCTGACCTTGTCACAGCTCTGCTCAGATACTTTCAATGACTTCCCACTGCCAAGTGGAAATTCCAGGTCACACACACCGGGTACTTTGCCCACCTGCATGCTTTCCTTGAAGCAGTTTCCCCTCTCTGGATTGCTCCACCTCGTGATGCAGATGCTTTTGAGATGTCTGTCATCTCTCCTCTCTGAAGTTGTCAGCAAAGCTGCCTCAGTTCCTATCCCTACCCCAGGCTGGCGTCGTGCCCTCTCCTCTGTGCTCACATGGTACTATCACCTGTTACTGTACTTGTTGCCTTTTGCTTTAATTCATTGTTTGTGTGGCTTTCTTTCCAGAATTTTTAATTCCAGGAGGCAGAAACAATGTTTTGTTCCTTTGTAACCTCAGCTCCTAGCATCCTGCTTGGCACAGGGGACGTCATGAAGTCTTTGAGGAATTTGCTGATTGAGACTTCAGAAGTGGTGGAGAAGGGTGAGAGGAAGAGTACTGACAATAATAGTAATTCTCTTATTTCATGTGTTTCTCACATGCCAGCTCTGAACCAAGAGCTTTAGAGCCATGATCTCTCTAGTTTTGGTCCCCACAATGCCCTGTGAGGTTGGAGGATGAACTGGTGAGGGGTACAGTGTCACTGTCTGAGTTTTTCCTCCATGAGAGCCTGGGACAGCTCTGCACTTTGTGCCAGGCGTGAGGGGGCTTGGCTAGGGAAGCAAGAGGGGCTAAATGCCCTTTCTGTTTGCCGAGCCAAGCTCTCTGGATCAGGGCTACATCTGCCCAGAGGAACGAGGCTCCTTTTCCAAATGTGAAAAAAAAGACAATGGCCTCACTTGCTCCGCCTCCTGCCAGCGGTGGCCTTGTGCACATTCCTTAACCCAGTTTTTGCCTTGATTCTTTACCTGTAGAATGGGCTAATAGCACCCCAGCCTCAGAGGGTCCATGTTAGGGTGAAGCGGGATAATGCATGGGATATGCAGGCACCTGTCTGATGTTTGTATTCGGTAAGTGTTAGTTATTGTTGTTATTATTAGTGGCAATAGCCCTATTTTCTTTTCTTTTTTAAAATTTTATTTATTTATTTATTTATTTATTTATTTTTCATTTATTTGACAGAGAGATCACGAGCAGGCAAAGAGGCAGGCAGAGAGAGGGGGAAGCAGGCTCCTGCTGAGCAGAGAGCCCGATGCAGGGCTCGATCCCAGGACCCTGGGATCATGACCTGAGCCAAAGGCAGAGGCTTAACCCACTGAGCCACCCAGGCACCCCAGCCCTATTTTCCAAACAAGAAAATATCAAGAGAAAAGGCTTGGCAGAGAGAAGAACGTAAGGCATTCCTCCATTTAGGGGCATCAGAGGAGCCAGGAAAGAGAAGGGTTGAAAAAGCATTGAGGAAGAATGAGTTAGAAGAGAGGCTGGTCAGGTGTCAAGTGCTTCTGAGAGATTAAGTGGGAAGAGGCTGAGAAAAATCCCCCGGACTTGACCGTTAGAGGTCATTAGTGACCTTTGTGTGAAAGTATCAGGACAGTGGTGGCAGAGGAAGCCAGATTGCTGTGGGTTAAGAAATCAGTGACTGATAAGGTAGAAATAGTAACTCCGGCCTATTCACCAGAAGTCGGGGCATGAAGGGTCAGATACATAAGTCGGTTGTCTCAGTGAGATACAGGATGGGTAAACAGCCCTCTCTTACATACTTTATTTAGGGAGAGAAGCATTCCCTTCAAAGGGCCAGATCCATGGAGCTCTCAAAGAGCATGGGCCAGCCGCTCCTTCTCCCTGAACCCTAAATCTGTTTGGAGCATCTGGCAATCTGTCCAGACTTCCGGGATGACAAACAGGATGACTGGCCTCAACTACCCAGCTTCGAGATGGAACCCTCTTTTCTTTAAGGAGAGAGGAGAGTTACATGTATATTTGGGGGCAGAAGACAGTCCACAAAATGCAGGTGCAAAACAGAATACAGGATGGGATCGATCCCCCACATCGATGGAACCATCCTCTGGGTGGTGTGCGTGGGGAGAGCAGGGGTGAAGACACATAGACAAGTCAGGGGTGTAGCAGAAGGAAGTTGAAAAACTTCCAGGTTGGCCTGTCTTTCTGGGAACAAAAAGAGGCGAAGTCCCTGAGAAAGTGATGGGTGTAAGGTGAAGAGCTGTACTTGCGTCTGGATAGATTAAGTGCTGTAACCGGCCGTCCCTGAGTTTTGGTGGCTTAGGAGAGACCTTTGTTTTGTGCAGTGATGAGGGACTCGGCCGCCATTTTATGGATTTCCCCATTTTGTGGTTCCTGTAGGATCCCAGAGTCCTGTTCTGGACCTTCTGCATCGCTGGCCAACACAAGAAGAGAGAAAGACCGTGGAGGATTGTGTAGGAAACTTTGTAGGCCACTCTGGGAAGCGTACACACCACTTTGCTCGCCAACAGCTTCCATTAGCCAAACCTCAATCACATGGCCACCCCTAACGGCCACGGAGGCTGGAAAATAGTAAATGGTGTACACGATACGGTCTGTACTTTCATGCCTAGCACATCGCCTAGAATAGAGTGGGTGCTCAGCACCACAAATACACGCCAGAAGAACATGATCTCGTTTGCTCATCATCACTATTTTACTCGTGTCTTGCTTTGGGTTCAGAGACAATATAGACCCACTTTCCTAAATATGAGCTGAAGGTCGGGGTTGTACTTAGAGTTTTTCCTCCTGTGATGCTGATAGACTGCAGGGATCCATTCATAATTAGTACTGGGATGTTTGTACCTGCGTTAGGCCTGAAGTTTGTGGTTAATGAAGCTGGTAGAGGGACGCTGGCTTGTTTTCAGAGAGATACAGATCAGGGTCTTTCTTCCAAAGCCCAGTGTTATAGCAAGTTGAGTTAATCAGCCAGAACAATATATTAACTAACCCCTGAGCTATAATTTCTGACCCAAATATGAGCTAACCTGACCAAGGTTTTGTTAACCAGATTTCTGCTGAGCTATTCGGCGCCTTGCTAAACTAGCCAGTCCCAAGATGAATAGACTGGTCACTGAGATAACCATCCTCCAGTTAAGCTAACTGGTTCTAAATCAGACTATTTGTCCTGAAGTTACCACTGAATCAACTATATCTTACCGAAAACATTTAAAACTCAAGACTGGGATTAATCTTCTCCATGACCTTTATAATGGCCCCTTTTATGGATAACATGAGCTCTAGAAAGGGAAGGAAGGCTGGTGATATGAGTCATAACTTCCCTAAAGAGCAAGTAAAGGGCTCCTTATCAGGCTGGCAAAGCTTGGCTGCGAGGAGAGCATGACGCGGAACCATGTCGGGCAGCAAATGCCAGGGATATTTTTATAAATGACTCCAGAGATATCAACAATGTGGGGCTGGTGCAGAGATTCCCATATTTGCAGATGATATTCCGTTAACAAGGGTGCCCGCAAATGAGAGTGAGTGCCAATGAGCCCAAGAAGGAAGAAGGGAGCGGAGGCAGAGGGTTATAAAACAAGTCAGGGTTTCAGACTTGGGGAGACACAGAAGTGGGGGCCGACATCTCTGAGTCCTGGCTGGGTAGCTGGGTGCTGGGGCCATGTGAATAGGTACCCAGGGCCAGAAGCCCTGCCTGGATTGAAGGGACACCAAGGATGAGGGTTCTGATGGTGAGGAGATGGGCATCCCCTTCAAAGGGCCAGATCAACAGAGCCCTTAGGGAACATAGATCCTTCTCCCCTACCCGAACCCCAGATCTGTCTAGACAATATGGCTGTCTCCAGATCCCTGGGATGGTAAGAAGGGTGATTTGCCTCAGCTACCCACCTCCAGGCAGGACTTCGTTGAACTGCTCATGTTAAAGTAACTCATTTCAAAGCAACAGTTGCAGTGTCCTGCTTGGAAAGAGGCTAAGATTTGGAATCAGTGGGTTCTAATCCCCCCACCCCCAATTACCTCATAATAACTCTGTGGCCTTGGGCAATTCATTCAGAATCTCTGGGTCTCACTTTTCTCTTACCTAAAACAGTAATGCCATCTTAGTTTGCAGTTTAGTGAGCATTTAATGAGATTGTGCATGGGAACAGCCTAACCCACTGCCCAGCAGCAGTAGGTACTTAATATAAATGTTCCTTTCCCTTACCTTCAAGCCCCATTTTTGGTCCTTGGGCTAGGCCCCATCCTTCCCTCATCACAGTGGAGCCCTGGGCTGACCTGTTTCCTGGCTCCTGCAGTGCCCACCCTGACCGGCCTGTCTGGGCCACACGGCCTGCTGATGGCTCCTGTCTGCCTGGCAGGGATTCCAATTGCTCCCTGGTTATGATTAAGACTCAGGCCCAGTCTCCTTCTCTGGCTCTTGGGAAGTACAGGCAGGCAAGATACTGGCAGGCAGGCAATTGAGACTGGGAACCTCGGCCAGATTTCACATAAAGAACCAGAGCCCGTCTTGTGAATAAAGGCAGAAGTGACTCAGTCCCCCATGCCTCTGACGATGGCCAAGTTAATGTCCAGTTCTGCAAATAAACTACAGATTCTAAAACACAGTGCCGTTACCTGAAGATGGGCTAAAATTTAGACTGTGTAATTTCTACGAGCTGAGTTGGCGTGAACGGGAATACATACATAGGTTACTAGGAAGAGTTTTGCATTCTTGAGTTAGGTTGGGGTGGTGCTGATTGTGGTCTAGGGAATCCTTAGCACATGGAAGATTCTGGGCTGCCATTTATTACAAGGTAGGGGGAGTCTCTGGATAACCTTTCCCAGCACCCCCAGGGATGCTTATGTACATTAAATTCTGGAACCCCATCCTTCCTCCTCGACCCCGTCTGCTCTCCCTCTTCACTCTCTCACTCTGCTGTTGCACCTTTGTCTTCCCACTTGAACACTCCAAGCATTGCCACCACAGATTTGTTTCTGCTCTTCCTGCTGTCTGAGATTCTCTTCCCTCACCTCCTTCAGGAATCACCTTCTTGGGGCCTCTTGCTGACCCTTTTATAAAACGTCAGCCCATCCCATCATCCTCTATTTCCTTATCATGATGATTTTCTTCTTGGAGATTAGTGTTAGACCTATCACTTGTTTAGAGGTCTATCATCTGTCATCTGTCTGCCCCACGCCGAGTGCAAGCTCCATGAGAGAGAATTCCATTTTGTTTGCTGCTGTCTTCTCAGTTCCTAGAGCTGCCAAGCCCCTAGTAGGCTGTTGATAAATACTTGGTGGATGGATATTGAATTTCACCTTCAATTTGGCCTCCCCCGCCCAGATTTATTTAGAGAGAGAGTAAGTGGAGAGAGAAGTAGAGGGAGAGAATGTCAAGTAACTCCCTTCAGAGCATAGAGGCTGACATAGGGCTTGATCCACCAACCCTGAAATCATGACCTGAGCCAAAACTGAGAGTTGGGCACTTACCTGATTAAGCCACCCAGGTGCCCCTGGTCTTTTGTCAATATTGTGAATTAGGTAGAACATCATAAGTCACATTATACAGATGAAGAAAGTGAAGTTCAGAGAGGTTAAGTGACTTGCTCTGTGTCACCAACTAGTTAGAGACAGAGTCTTAGAGACAGAGTCAGGACCAGAACCCAGATAACCCAAGTCTCAATCTGACGTGGGTGCCGAAAGCCACTTGTATCTCCTTCATTCCTCAGCATGTTGCATTGCCCTCAAGACCACCCTCAAGGGGAGCACTGACACCATTTAAACTTGATTGGATTTGCTCATGGGCTTGTCAGAAACCGGAATTTAGAGGTAATAGGCAGGGCCTAGGGTTTTTTGGTAAAAACCACTTTTCAGTTCTCCCAGCCTCTACTCTGAACTCTGTTTATTCCAGGTCTAATGCAGAAAATATACACACTAAAAAACAAATTAAAAATAAACGATAAGTGAGTTAGAAATTGCCCAAGGCTGTCAGGAATTTATGCTCCGTGCTATGTGGGTTTTGAGTAAATATTTGCTTTGCAAGTCAAGGAGCAATACATATTTACTGAGGCAGCCTCCGGCTGAAGGGCACATATGCTACTTTTGGGAGTTGGCACAATTTCTCCAGGAAAGTGTGCACACAGGCCTAAGCACCATGGCCTTTTGCAAAGAAGAGGCAACTTGGCATCAGGAGGCCTGGGTTCTCCTTTAAGCTCTGCCCCCTCTCTTGTTTGGTCACGTGGGGCAACTTATTGCCCCCTCTTGAACCTTTTGTTTTTAGTAGCATCTATGACTTCAAGAGAGAATATCAATTTTTTGATCAGTGACTCAGAGGAGAGAGAAAGAGAAAGAACCTCAGCGCCCCCCACCCTTTTTTTGTCTGTTCCACTGAGTCAACTCTTTTCTCTCTTAATGTTGTCCCCAATTCAAGCATCTCTTTTTCGAAGAGCTTGTAACCAATGCCAAAAACCTTCTGTTTTGGCACTGTGCTCAAGACCCTCTGGGCTTGTGGAGTAAGTGGTTGGCTCTGTGGGGTGACATGAGGGGCCTAAGAGAGGAAATACATTTATTCTGCAACTATTTATTGACCTTTTGCCACAGGGAACAGAACTCAGACCTCACCCTTCTGAAGCTTAAGGTCTGGTGGTGGAGAAGAGTTAAGAAATCAGGCACATTTCAGGATCCCATGGCACAACTACATAGGGAGATATATCTATATCTATATCTATATCTATAGGAGGGTTACCTAACTTGGACCTGTTAACTTTAAAAAATAAAATTGCCAGTTATTTATGCACAAAAAAGATTTTACTCCAGAGTAGCAGAGAATTATGTGGGACACTCCAGCTGTGACAAAACCATAGACAAATCTACAAAAGTGAGGATCTACAAAGGCAAGGATCCTTCTTTTATAGAGGAAGGTGGGGGAGGTTACAAAGACTGCTAGAAACAAAAAATCCATTGGGGTAAACTGGGAGTTTGAAGTATAGCGGTTTTTCATTGGCTGAGCAGTGACAGGCTCTCATTGGCTGGTCTGTTGCAGAGGGAGAAGGAAAAACTGTCTTCCTCCTGCTGGGATAGTAAAGTGCTAATTACCTGGCAGGTGGTATCCTCTCTTCCTTTTGGGTCTCCAAATAAGGACGGGTGGTAGGGCGTGAGGGCTCCCCCTGCTGGCCTCCTGAATCCACTCTAAAAGAGTTTCCTTTTGGTAGACCTGTTTTGGGAGGGAAGCTTCTGGCAAACCTTACCGAAGTAGATGACATCTAAACTAGGAGACATTAAGAGAGGAGAAGTTATTCAGACAAAGGTGAGGAGGGGGCAAGGATTCAAGGCTGAAGGTATTTAAGTGTAACTGAAAGAGCCAAGTTCGGGATATGTGTCTAGGGGGGCTGAGTGGCTAAGTAGAGAGTATGCGTCATGGAGGGACAGGCAATGAGGTCTGAGAGCGAGGAAGACACTCTTGCTGCAGGGTGTGGAGCTCCCTCTGCAAAGAGGTTAGGCTGGAGGACCAGCTATGCCTCAGAGGAAGAATAATGCAGAAGAATCTTTTGACTCCAAGAGCAGCTTTGGAATTTCAAGAATAAAGTTTGGCTCCTGTCCTTTCTCAGACCCCCATTGTTCCTTTTTTCCATGGGCCACAGCATTCTCAAATTTGATTTCAGTACATTCTGGAGCTTTTATCACATAAAAGCAATGGGATCCAAACCTTTCGAGGATAACAACCCTTGGTTAATGTAAGACTTCCCCCCCCCAGCCCTTCCCCCCACGTCACAGTCTTGCGGGTTTCCTATCTGTTCATTGAGAAAATACCCAAAGAACAAAGTCCTCGGTAGGTGCATGCACCCTTGAAAATTATGCCTGTGTATAAGTGGGAGCCAGTATTTAGCTAGTCGACTGACATGGCTCTTGCAACATATGGGTCCCCAGAGCTAGCTGAAAGAAGTCTGCATCCCCCTGGGGGACTGGGAGCCACTGCTCTGGAACATGGGCCTTAAGAAGCCACATAGACATCTGTCCCCTGAGTGCCGTGCATGGCTGCCTTCTCTGTAAACCGAGGGGTGCATAAGCTCAGCTGGTTCTAATTGCACGGGGCATGCCATATTGTTGCCCGATGTAATGTCAATTTTTATTTATTTGTGTTTGTGAAAAGCAGGGCTGATTAGACCACTTAAAACTACACAGGCCAGCTAGAGCCAGGCTGGCGTTAGTGATTTCAGCTGCCCTCTCCGAAGTCCTCAGCGCTCACAGCCCTCAGCCTCCCTCTGAGAATGTAAACTTGGGGCCTTGTGCTATCATGATTTCTATTTCATCCTGACTCTTATAAACTACCATATAAAAAGCAGCCGCTGAAGGTTTTGTGTTTTTTTTTTTTTCCAATTTCATTTTGAGGCTTGGAAAATCACAAAATAAAAATAGCCCTGAGAGTGGAAAGTTTGGGGGAGTTTGTTTAGCTTTCTTTGAAATGCACTTTGTGAAGGAATAAGTAAGTCATAAGATCCCTCTTTGTGGAGTCCTTTACAGTTTAAATAATTTTTTCACATCCCCTTCTTCCTGTTTGATTCGCATGGAGACTCTGTGAGGTGTGGATTATTACTATCCTCCATTTTGCAAATGAGAGAGAAACTCCAGGAGATGAAAAATCCAGCCTGGGCTAGGATTATGTGACCGGGTAATGGCAGCATCAGTCCAGGTAGACCCTTACCCGCTGCACTCCTTAGTCTCTCCAGAAGTCCCCTCACCCAGGCCTGGCTTGTGTCTTCCTCCTTCCTCAGAGCCATTCTCATGAAGGATGGTCTGGACAAGCAAGTCTCCGTGCTGGATCTGGGGTTTCTCTTCCCATCAAAGGGCTTACTTCTCAGTATAACATTTACTTAGAGACCATCTGAGTCCCCTCACAGGTGGCCAACTCCTGAACTCAGAGCCTTTTTGCTTTTGTCAATTCTGTGTCCTTTGGGCGCAGAGCAGGGTCGAGATATAGTAGGCACTCTGTAAATGTCTTCCCAGTTGAAACACAGTTGAATAAGAAATCTTTATTTAAATTTTTTAAAAATTTATTTATTTATTTGAGAGAGAGAGAGAGCAATCGAGCAAGGACAGAAGGAAAGGGAGAGAGAGAATCTTAATTAGACTCCGTGCCGAGCACGGAGCCCAACACGGGGCTCGATCCCATGACCCTGAGCTCATGACCTGAGCCAAAATAGAGTCAGATGCTTAACAAACTGAGCCACCCAGGTGCTCTTAAAGTTTGCTTTTTTTTTTTTTTTTAAATCATTCTTCTATTTCATTTGATTTATTTCCTGATTTATGAATTGGCCATTGGAAGACAGTAAAACCTTGAGGTGGTTACTTGGCTCATTATTTTCCAAACTGTATTTTGAGGAATGTTATGAGACACATCAACAGATATATTCCAGAAAAATTAAAAGTTTTGTGGTCAAATAAGTTTGGGAAATAGTGATTCAGTAAGTTCAACAGATTTTTTAAATTGTAAATTTCCTGAAAGCATAGATTCTCTTCTAGGTCTGGCTCCCTTCAAGATCTCCCCATCTGTGTGAGTTTCAGGCATACCTCTCCATTCTCACGATTATTTAATGAGTAACTCTTAAACATGAACATCTGCACTCATACACAGAGCTGTTTTCCCAAATGGACCAGAGTTTTCAAGGCTGCTTCTCTCACAGCACCATAGTTCTCAGCAAAGGGCATCCCACCCACGGCCAGACCATAGCCTTCCTGAGAGCTGGAAAACTCCCTTTCCTCTAGTTCCTTCCCCTTAGCCTAACATCTCTTTCATTTAAAGAAATCTATCCCTGACCATACCACCTCAAGCTGTGGCTCCATTTCTCTGCTTCTCCTTGACTTCAAACCTATGTGAACAGTTGCTCTCATCCAAGGTCGCACCCCCTTCCTGAGGGATCCTGAGTTCCATCTAAGGGGTCTGAAGTTCCATCTAAGCTCCAGAATGCCACCTGGGATTAGCTGAGATCTTTGCTATGAGACCTTTTGTTGTGCTTCAACACCCTAACTTCTTCGTCTGGCTTCAGTTCTGCTTTTTCATGCCCTTCAGTGTGTTTATTCTGAGAGTATTCCCCCAGTAAGTTTATTAGATGCTAATGTCCATCCCAGATTCTGCTTTTCAGGAAATCTGACCTGCAGCAGTCAGTTCCTGGAGTGTCCAAGAAAGCAGATGTTAATATGAAATTTTTGAGCTAACTGCTGGCAGTAAGAATGCCATCACTGGTGGAAGATAAAATACATATGTTCCTGGCATGAGGTAGCAGTGCAGTTGTTAGAATTTTCACCATGGTAAACTGGGAATATATATGAATGTATTTCTACTCAGTGGTGCGTCAAGTATTTGGGTAATAAAGAGGAAACAAGCTATAAAGAAAATGGAACTGAAAGGGTATGATTGGGAGTAGTTGATGTTTTTGAAGAAAGGTGTGGTGAGTCAAGATTTTGGTTGATTTGGAGACAAAACTAAAAAAAACATTTAATTTACAAAATAATGATAACATCTAATGTCTGTTTGGGGCAGAGAGACTAGAATTATAATACGGACAAAAATAGTATGCAGTGGGGTGCCTGGGTGGCTCAGTGGGTTAAAGCCTCTGCCTTCACCTCAGGTAGTCATGATTCCTGGGTCCTGGGATCGAGCCCCACATCAGGCTCTCTGCTCAGCAGGGAGCCTGCTTCCTTCTCCCTCTCTGCCTGCCTCTCTGCCTACTTATGATCTCTGTCTGTCAAATAAATAAATAAATAAATAAATAAAATCTTTTTAAAAATAGTATGCAAGATTGGAGGAGTGGGTGATTAGATTTAAGGTCTGGCCCTGCCAACTTTGAAGCTTATAGTATTTTTTTGAGAAAAAGGCAGTGACACCATTTAGACTTTGTTGAAAAAGATAGAATAGGGCATTTAATGTCCAAACAAGTAGAAAGAGAAGTAGGATGGATGAGAGAAAAAAAATGCAGTCATGTCAAAGAAGGTCAGAAGGGTGGTGTGAGAACATAAAAGTGGTATGAAGAAAAAGACAAATAGAAATGAGAGAGTAGAAATAAAATTCAAATTCATCAGTAATCCAAATAAATGTCAATGGATTAAACTCTACTGTTAAAACCTAAAGACTCTCAGACTATATAAAAACAAGATTTAGCTACATGCTTTCTATAAGAGACTCAATTATAATGTATGAGCACAGAAAACTTTTAAGTAGGAGACCAGAAAAAAATATACCAGGAAAATACTAACCAAAAGAAAGTAGGTTTAGTCAAATCAATGCAAATCAAAATAGACTTTGAGAGAAAAAGTTTTAAGGAAGATAGCATCATGCTATGAGCTTCAATTTATCAGGAAGGTAACAGTTGAAAACATATTCACTGAATAGCATAGCTTCAAAATACATAAACTCTTTGTTAGATCTACAAAGATATTAACAAATCCTTCACTATTTTAATACAGCTTTCTTAGTTATCAATAGGTCAGCAGAAAATAATATTGGCAAAGATATTCAATTTGACTTTTTTTTTTTAAAGAAGATTTTTATATTTATTTGAAAGACAGTGAGAGAGAGAGAGAGAGAGCATGAGCAGGGTGAGGGGCAGAGGGAGAAGCAGACTCCCTTCTGAGCAGAGAGCCCGACGTGGGGCTCAATCCCAAGACTCCAGGATCATGACCTGAGCCAAAGGCAGTTGCTTAACTGACTGAGCCACCCAGGTGCCCCAGGATATTAGATTTGAAAAGCACAATCAACAAAGCTTTGGAAATTGCCTTGGTTTACCATTCTCATAACCCATTCCCCTGCCCCCATCCAGTTTCCTCCTTTACTGCAAGTATGCTCCCATCACTCTTGCTTCTAACACTTCCATTTGCTTGTCCCAGGGAAGCTCTTGCTTGTGTCCCGTGCCTCAGTTTTACTTTTTGTTTCTGATTTGAGGCTCTACTCATGCCCTCAACGTGGCTTCCTCAGCTTCTTAAGCAAGATTTTTCTCTTCCAGTGTCTTAGTAGAGAGAAGCCCCTAGAAGGCAGGGCCAGACTTTAAACCTTCATGGTCCTTGCATTTCCAAGTGAGTGGGAAGACAGTTCCAACACTACGTAAAGGTTAGTGGTGACGCATGTTAGATGAGTGCTCATGAATGTATGTAGATTAAAACAGTAAACATGAACTTATTTGAGGAGTTATCTCCCAGCATCCTTTACTTCCAGACAAAAGTGCTTGGTCATGTCATATTGAAGAGAACCTGATCGACCTTCACACTCCCAGGCCTGCATCCTTACACATTCCGGGTCTGTACTTTCTTCTCTATTTAGTACCCATTTCCTACCACCTAGTGCCCATTGCAAGATTTGAGAGTCTGGGAATGGTTTCTTCAGTAGGTCTTGTGACAGGAACAGCGGTGACAGATGGAAACCATCCATAATATCTACCACATATGCTGGGCTCTCCCAGCTGACAGCCTTCTCAGAAAATGAAAATTCATCTGGCAATAAACAGCAAGGACTACAAAGCTGTTCCTACTCTTCGATCCAGTAATTCTACTTCTGGGAATTCACTCCAAGGAAATGAGGGGGAAAAAAATGTTCATAGCGGTCCAATTCATAAGAAAGGAAAACTGGAAACAATCCAAATTGCCACCACTGGAGAAATGGCAGGGAAAATTATGACATTATCGCAATGGAATACTCTATAGCTATTAAAAATGACAAATATAGACAGCAGGCCAGTTCTTGGAAATGTATTTGTGAGGTAACGTCCAGTGAGGGGCAGCAGACCAGAAAACAGTTACCAAGTGTCTCTTGCATAGAAGACACTTCAAATCCTGAAAGGCGAGGGATGATCTGGGTATAAGGATGAGGGAACTGAGGTGCAAGGGGTCTAGTGGTCTCCTCGAGAGGAACCAGAATTCAAGTCTGTATCTCTCAGATTCCAAAGTCCACATCTTCTTGCAAATGCAGCTCCTGGCTGGTCTGATTTTCCAGCAAAGATCTAAAGAAAACAAAGAGTGAGCCAAAGAAATTCAAGTTTATTTTTAATTATCTTATTAATAAAAGTTTGTTTAAATTTAAGTTAGAAAAAAGAAATAAAATGAGTTCTGCCTGGTCTCCAAAGCTTGGCTAGGCGGTCCCCTATTAGGATCTGTGTCATGCAGAAGACCACACTGTCCTCCATTGTGCATCCAGATCACGTGAGGGGCTTGTTCAGTTCACACATGCGCAGTCTTCACCGCACGTTCTCAGCGGGCAGTAAAGCTCTACGTCTGGGCCGTAGTGAGTTGCTGCTCCTGGTGGAAACATGAATACTTATTTTTTGTTTGGAGCCAAAAGTGAAGACTGAAAATCACTGATTACAGATTTTCCTCAAAAGGTCCCTATGAAATCCCAAGAGCTTGTATTTCAGATGCAGAGAATAAGCATTTCTTACACAAAACATGTCACCTGTGCAGGTGACGTTGGATGATATGCAGGATGCATGGTGTTTGTGTGGATTTTGGAGTAAGGGTTATTTAAGTTGTTTACAGTCTTAGCTCAACTGTAATTTTGGGCAAGAACTATTTTATTTTATTTTATTAAGATTTTTTTTTTAAGATTTTATTTATTTATTTGATAGAGATGACAAGTAGGCAGAGAGGCAGGCAGAGACACAGGAGGAAGCAGGCTCTCCACGGAGCAGAGAGTCCGATGCGGGGCTCCATCCCAGGTCTCTGGGATCATGACCTGAGCTGAAGGCATAGGCTTTAACCCACTGAGCCACCCAGGCGCCCCTTTTTAAGATTTTTTAAATTCACTTGACAGAGATCACAAGTAGGCAGAGAGGCAGGCAGAGAGAGAGAGAGAGAGGAGAAAGCAGACTCCCCGCTGAGCAGAGAGCCCAATGTGGGGCTTGATCCCAGGACTCTGGGATTATGACCTGAGCCAAAGGCAGAGGCTTTAACCGACAGAGCCACCCAGGTGCCCCTATTTTATTTTTTTTTAATTTTTTAAATTTAATTTTATTTTTTCAGTATGGTAAGAACTGTTTTAAATACACACACACACACACAGGGCTTGTCCTTAGAAACTCTAAGAATCTCATGTTTATCTTGAGATAAACGAAGTTCAATTTTATAACCAAGGAAATGTCCTTATTCTTGGGCTAATGGTTTCTCAGCAAAACATAAGGATTAGAAATATTTTGTTCCTAATGATTTTGTGCTCCTGGGCTGCTATAGACTGAATATTTGTGTCCCCTAAAATCACATGTTCAAACCCACTCCAAATGGACCTTTGGGAAATTGGGCTTGTGCGAAAGCCCTCATGAATTGGGGCTAGTATCCTTAAAGGAGAGGTATCAGAGAGGTCTGTCCTCCCCTTTAACCCTTTAACGGGGTCACAGCAAGAAGATAGCCATCTGTGAACCAAGACAGGGGCTCAACAGACAAACAACAAGTCTACCAGCGCCTTGATCTTGAACTTTCTAGTCTCCAGAACTCTGAGAAATACACTTTTGTTGTTCTAAGCCACCTTTGCATTTTCTGTTACAGCAACTCGAACAGATGAAGACATTGGCTTATGCTTGTGTTTTGGCTCCTTGTCCTCTCCCTCGTGCCCCCAGAGGTACAATGGCAGCTGTCCTGCTGACTTTTCCTGAGGCCCCTGCACCTGCCCTCCGGCTGGCAGACTTCCCCACCTCCACCTTAATTGCTTGTGATTGGAGAAGCAATGGGATCACATGCTTGAAGTGACCAGCGAATAAAAGGTAAGGAGACGTTTTGAAGTGGCAGCCTCCTAGTCCCAAAGAATCTGTAAAAGCAACCTAGGCAGGAAAATGGAAGAGGTCTCCAAGCTTGAGAGCAACAGACCCAGAAGGCAGCTTGTCATCAAAGGACCAGCTTCTGAATTGTCTTCCTCGGGTACCCTTCAGAGCCAGAGTTGTTCCCTTAATGACTTTGCGGAAGTACCAAGGTGAAGTTCCTGGGAGAAGTTAGGGAACACAGGTTCCTGAAACTCTTGCCATCAGCCCATCTCCCTGCCCGCCCTGTCTTCCTGCTGCCATGACCATTACTTTAGTTAAAAGTAATACTTTTCTTCTTATTAGGTGGCCGGTAGTTGGGATTTTTTACTTTGTTATTACGAACGCATAGGAGGGAAACTACCCATAGGGATTCAGAGCAGGCAGAATGGATACTAAAGTCAGGATCTTGGCCACAGGGCAGGAATTCAAAGAAGCATGTACTGTACAAGCTAGAAGAGCCACTAGCAGATACAATGACTTATTGGTAGTATGATTTGGGGCTAGTACTTAACATCTCTGACCTTGAGGTTCCTTATCTGGAGAACAGGGCTCATTCTTCCCATGTTGCAGAGTTGTTACGAAGATTAGAGAATATGTGTCTCACCTGCCTGGCTACCAGTAGCCACGAAATGAGTGAGATTTACTTTCATTGCCATTGTGCATTGATTTATTGGATTCTCTTTCTCCCCTTTTTGCTTCCAAAAGCGAACTGGCTGTGAATCAATGGGAAAGCAGGCAGGACAGGTGTCACCAGCTGTGTTGGTTAACTTTATGTGTCAACCTGACTGAGCGTGGGGTGCCCAGGTATCTGGTTAAATAAACATTATTCTGGATTTGTCTGTGACGCTGTTTCTGGGTGAGATTAACATTTTAATCCGTAGACTGAGTAAAGCCGATTGTACTCTCTAATACGGGTGGGCCTTATGCAGTCAGTGAAGGTCTGAACAGAACAAAAAAGGCTGAGTAAGAAGGAACTCCTTCCACTTGACTGCTTTGTAATGGGACATTAGTCTTTTCCTGCCCTTGGACTTGAACTGGAACATCGGCTCTTCTTGGGTCTTGAGCCTGCGGGCTTTTAGACTGGAAGTCACGCTGTTGGCTCTCTTAATTCTCAAGCCTGTGGATTTGGACTAGAACTACAACATTGGCTCTCCTGGGTTTCCAGCTTCTTGATTACAGATCTTGGGACTTGTTGGCCTCACAGGTGCAGGAACCAACAGCAGGTGTGATAGGGAAGGAAGGAAAACTTTGCCCCATTTCCTTGTTTGTCCACTTTAACTGTCACAGATAGTCTGACCTGGTCTGGCTCGTGTGAGTATTCTAGGAATGGTGCTTGTCTGGCTGAGCCCAGAGGGAGCTTAATATGGAACGAGACAGAATGAGTTGTCCTACCTTCCGTGTGCCCTGAGCATTTTGTACATGGTAGAACTATAACCATGCAATATTCTACCATATTTCAGTAACATACCTGTCTTTCTTTCTTTTTTTTTTTTTTTTTAAGATTTTATTTATTTATTTGACAGACAGAGATCACAAGTAGGTAGCGAGGCAGGCACAGAGAGAGGGGGAAACAGGCTCCCTGCTGAGCAGAGGGCCTGATGCGGGGCTCGATCCCAGGACCCTGGGAACATGACCCGAGCTGAAGGCAGAGGCTTTAAACCACTGAGCCACCCAGGCGCCCCCATACCTGTCTTTCTTTTTAAAAAAATATTTTATTTTATTCACTTTAAAGAGAGAGCATGTGCGAATAAAGGGAGGGGTAGAGGGAGAGAATGTTCAGCAGACTCCGTTCTGCCCCCCGTCACAGGGTTTGGTCTCATGACCCTGAGATCACAACATGAGCTGAAATCAAGAGTCAAATGCTTATCCAATTGAGCCACCCAGGTGCCCCAACATGCCTGTCTTTCTTACTGGTCTGTGATCTATGTGAGAAGAGAGATAAAGTCAGATTCATCCCTATTTTCTCAGCACCTCGCTCAGGTCCTGGCACCATGCCTGGCTCAGAGTGGACACTTTTGTACTTGGAAATTGTAGATTAGTATTTGGGTGTTGGAAACACCTCATTCTTTCCCTCTTTCCCACACATGTGCCTCATCTATTTCTCAGATCTAAAGGAATTTGAACCAAATAGACTTTTTTCCTTTTTTTCTTTTTTTAAATCAGGTTGGGCTAGGCTGTTGTATTAACAGCCCACTCTCAAATCTCAGGGACTTCATGCAAGTTTATTTCTGACTCATGAAAAGTCCCCTGTGGTTACGGGCGGCTCTCCAGGGCAGCTGTTCTCCATACAGCATCTCAGCAATCCCACAATCCTTTGATTTGGTGTCCCCATCATCTCAGCATCAAGCGGGCAAGAACTTGCGGAGAAAACACGTCCTCTCAGCTGTGCCTCAGCCCAGGAGTGCTAGCTGTCACTTCCCCTCAGAGCCCATTGGTCAGATCTTCTCACGTGGCCACACCCGGTGGCAAGATTGCTAGTATGACTCGTTTTCTGTATGCCTAGGCAGGCGGAGAGAACTGGATGTTGGTGTGTACTAAACATGCCAACCTCAGGAAGGCTCAAGGTGAAATGTAGGGCAGCCCAAATCAAAAGTGAGAAAACTGCCCAAATTTGTCATTCTTGTTATGATACATATGTTTATTTATTTACCCAACAAATTTTTATCGACCACCTACTAGAGGTCAGGTAATGTTCTTGGTACTAGGGCACAACGGTGAATAAAACAAGTCTCAGACATCATGAGCTTACTTTCTAAAATGGGGAGATAAGCAGTAAGTAGTATACAAACTCTCAGAGGGTTATGTGGGCTATGAAGGAAAATAAAAGTGAGTAAAAGACTACAGAGGGATAGAGGAAGTTGCTCTTTTGGATCTGGTAGTAGAGGGAGTCCTTGGTATTAAGAGATTTGGTGAAGTGAGGGAGACATGCCAATGCATGGAGGGGAGGGGAGACAGTATTGCAGGCAGAGAGGACACAGGGCAGTGGTCAATTTATTAATTTGGTTCATTCGTTTATTAAACATTTACTGAGCTCTTATCACTATGCCCTCTCTTATATAGCTGATGATACAAATATGAATGAAACCCAGACAGTGGCCTCCAGCAGTCCACAATCCAGTAGAGAAGACAGATAAGGAGTCAGAAGAGACACAAAAGAGAGAGTTGTGATTTCCATTTGAGTGGAGAAGAGTCAAGGAAGATGTTATGCAGGAGGTGACGTGATGGTCTAAAGTGGAAATTAGGAAAATCTGCTATTAAAACAATGCATGCGTTGTCTACTGCTGTGTAATAGACCTCCCCCCCAATCTCATGATTCTGTGGATTAGCTGGGTATTGCTAGAAAATTCTTCTGGTGCATGTGGTACTAACCAGGTCACTCATGTGGATGCATTCAGCTAGGAGCCTGGTGTGGGTTGTGTATCCAAGATGCTTCATTCCCGTGCCTGGTGCTGCACTGAGGTGGCTGAAAAAGCTGGGACCAACTGGGCTTCTCTCTCTCTCTCTGTGGGATCTCTCATCTAGTCTAACTTGAATTTCTTTATGTGGCAGCTGGATCCCAAGAGCGTACACAGAGGCTTCAAGACCTCAAAAGGCTAGAAGGCAACAGTGTCATTTTCACTGTATTCTATTGGTCAAAACTGGTTAAAAAGCCAGCCAGGATTCAAGGGGGACATAGACTCAACCTCCACATCCCGAGAGACAGGAGGAATTGGTAGAAGTGATGTCATCAGACAATCTGCAGCAGACATAGACCGTATAGAGAAGCGGATGTGTGTCAGTGACAGCAACTACTAATTGTTGCAGCACGCTTACCTGCCAAGTCGAAGAATTTTTTCAAGTTAGCTCCCCAGGTGGACCGGCCAAATTGAGGGTAAGAGATGAGGCTCATTTGCTCTCACAGCCATGAAGGAATAAGGCAGCTGCCAAAATGGTATCTGCGATCTAATTATGCTAACTCTATAGCTATTGGGTCTGCAAATGAACTAGGAACAGGACAAGTAGCAGGATGTGGGTGATGCTTTTGGGTCCTGTTTTTGTGATAAGTAGGCAGGTTTAAATACCTCAGAGATACAGAGATTTTAAAAATGATGATTCTATGGGACAAGGATAGGGAAAGGAAGAGAAAACTCTATGAGAGGAGATTTGGGTAAAGAGCAAGAATGGCTGGCTAGAGAGACGGGAACTCGAGGGGGCTCAGAAAAGGAGGCAGGTGACCTAGGCGTGTCAAGGGCTTCTGGAAAAAACAATTTTGGCCTAAGCTCTGGAGACTGTACTTGGTTTCCAGCCAAAATGAGCGTGGCACTCCCCAGCATTGGGGTTGGGGAAATCGTCTAGCTGGACTTAGAGATATAACAGGTTGGAATGCAAACGTAGCTTTCTGTGTCTGACTCAGCGAGCTGAATTCTACAGCAGATTCAGTACTTGCGTTTGACCTGCTTCCAAGAGGTTTGAATCCCCAGACGTACCATAATGTGTTAAAGTCAGTTTTGTGCTCTAAACTGCGGAGAGTGTTATATTTCAGGCACCTCATCGTAAAAGAAGGTTACAGAACAACTGTTAATGCTGCACTCATAAGGCAAGAGGCAAGAGAGGAGAAAGGCAGGCTCTTGCCTTTGGTGGTGATGGCAGTTGAATTAACTAGGCACCAAAGTAAGGGTCTAAGAGGTTTCCTGAGAGATCACATATTTATGGTATCTCCTGACCCTTCAAGTTATAGGTATTTTAGCCCTGTCCCTTCAGCAAAGCCAAATCCCGAGGTGGAGCCACTGTGTGTGATTTAAGGAGGAATGTCTTTCCCTTTGCCCCAGGCAGGAGCGATGTGGTGGGAAACCTGTTGCATCCGCAGTCAGGAGGGTACCGCCTAAGGGGCATCTGCCCAGTGGGATTTAGTAGCATCCTCTAGATTTGGACTGAAGCCAGACGCTGCCACTTCCCAGCTGGACGGCTGGCGTGCCTCAGGCAGGTGAGTTTGTAAGGTGGTTCTAGGATACCCACTTTTCAGAGTTATTGTGAAGGTAAATATCTTCAAAGTTCCCATGGTAAAGGAGTGGTATCCGCAGGG
Organism: Mustela putorius furo; assembly: GCF_011764305.1. NCBI lineage: Eukaryota > Metazoa > Chordata > Mammalia > Carnivora > Mustelidae > Mustela > Mustela putorius. Next base: position 51,755,532 of record NW_025422005.1, read on the forward strand.
TACTCACTGTCCAGCACGGGCTTGTCTCAACTCCACCGTGTTTATCAGCCCGCAGGCCTTCCGATGAATGAATCTCTCTCTTAGTCAAATCGGTTGACTTCTGCTGCAGCTTGGTTAGAGGGACCCTAGTCCAGCTGCTGAGTGGTCCCAGATGTAGGGGCCCGGGACCCCCTCCTGAACAAATACAAAGAGATCCTTTTGTGTTGAGGCTTCAGGTTGACTCTCTATGAGGCCAGATCACTGTAGATTCTGGAATTCAGGGGAAATTTTTTCCCCAGATAAAACAGAAAATTGTATTTCCTGACATCTCAACCACCATCTGGGTTTCCTTCCACATTAAGTATCATATTTTGGCTACTGTACCCTGTTAAAACATTTACCATAAGCTTTCCCCCAGGGTATGTCAAGGGCCTCCCCATTCAACTTCCTAAGCAGAAAAATCCTCTGGGGATAAGAGGGCTGGTCATGGATTAGGACAAGGATTGCAGCACTTCCATTCATGCCACAGGAAACCTCCCCTGGTGGGACTGTCACAAGGGTATTTTATTGAGGGATTTCTTCTTTTGTTTTACTCTAAGTGTAATGTCACTTAAGTCCAAAATATTTCCGTATTGCTATCTGTTGTCATGTTCGTCCGGCCTGTCTTGTGGAGAGAGGCTCAAAGCTTAGTTAAAATTCTTTCCTGGATGTTCTAGAAATACTCCCTTTGTTTCTGGTCCCAAGATATTTGGTTTCAGGATATTCTGGTTCAGTCTTGCATCCATTTACTATGTTCTTGTGGTGAGGGGGATCTGGGAAGTTATGTGTTGATTGAGCACATGTTGGATGTGTGCTGGGAAGCAGGCCCTGTGCAAGTCCCGGATGCAGAGAACAGTGAGACAGCTCCTGTCCTTGAGCATCTTCTTGCCTAGTGAAGGTTGTCCTTCTGATCATGGGTCTTTCCTGTCTTCAGAAAGGCCAATTAACCTATATGTACCCGTGATTCAAAACAGGTACATATAGGTTAATTTGTTGACTACCTGTAGGCTAGAATGAATTCTATCCCATTATAACTCAGAGCCTGGCACTTCGGCCTCATCTACCATATTTAGTTAAGGTCATGCCAGAAGCTGTAACAGGTAACACTACCCACCTTCCCCAGCGCGTGCGCACACGCACACACACACACACACACGTATAATGGACCAACAGAATGGAAGCACTTGTTCACATCAAGTCCAAATGTGTGTTTCTGTTTACCAAGCTGCTCTTCTCCCAGCAGGGTTGCAGGAAACCTAGTGTCCACAGGATCACTGCTTTCTGCTAGTTGTAGGTAGAAATGGGAGTAGAGAAGGCATACCCATTTCTTCAACATTCTAACCCAAAAATGATATATATTGCTTCTGTCCACATTCTTTTGGAGAGAGCTAGTCACATGGCGATAGTAAGATGCAGGGGGTAAGGGAGACCCTGGCTTGGCAGTCACTTTCTGCAACATCTCTCTGCTATGGAAAAAGAATATGTCACATTGTTGCGAAATTAACTGTCTTATCACTACTGCTTTTCACTGGTAGGTTAAAAAACAACAAACAAACAAACAAACTTTAGTTTCTCATTGATTTGCCTCTTTCACTCTTTTTTGTGTGTTGGGTTTCTGTTGGATCTCCAGGATTTTAAAATTCCTTTTCTGGTATGATGGGATTAGAAGAACTCTGATGGAGGGCTCCTGGCAGGCTTAGTTGGTAGAGCATTTGACTCTTGATCTCAGGATCATGAGTTCAAGCCCCACATTCAGCATAGAGCTTACTTTAAAAAAATAAATAAAATAAAGAGCTGGAAGTCAGATCTGGGTTCTAGAATTATTAACACTATCTCACAGGATAATCCTGAGGAAGTAATTTTCCCTGCATGTGCCTCAGTTTTCTTATCTGTAAAATAAAGATAATAATACATCCCATACAGGGGTGTTATGAAGATTAAATGTGATTCATATCCAAAGCACCTAGCAAAGTGCCTGACAAATAAGAGAAACTCAATATATATTTACTTACTGTTGATGAAATTTATCACTGATGAATGATGAAAGAAATGTTTATCTGCTATTTTCCTACTAACTTCCCCTGGTTCCTATGATGGTGTTTCTTGACATTAGGTATGTGGTGGGGGTAGGGAGGAGGAGGGAGGACTAGAGTTTTACAGATCTTCAGTAAATTCACTGAAGGCAGGAGCTATGTGTGAGCTCCCTTACAGTTTGTCTGTATTATATGGATGCCTAGTAAGTCCATGCTGGGTGAATGAGTTTTGTTGAACTATGAATAAGTGATTTCACCATTACCTCCAATGGGCCAAACACTGAGGTGACCATGGTGTTGACCATAGACCAGAGCTGGGTTTGTTTAACCTCCAAGAATCAGACTATTTTTGTTCTTCTGGTTCCAGGATGTGAGGTATCATTTCCAAGTTGGGGAAGTTAGTGTTGGTACTTTGCTGACTGAAAGTGTGAGAGGACCCTTCTGCTCACCAGGTAGTTGGCTTTTGGCCTCCAGCTGGACATTGGCTAATGAATTTCCCATGTGGGTATTCAAAGCCATGAGTCTTTCTAGCAAATCATGAGGAACTGTAGTTGGGCTTGAGTTAGACACCAAAAGACTTGGTTTCAAGTCCTGAATGTGCCAGTTAACAGGGCGGAGTGACAGAGTGGAAAGAGCATGGGCTTTGTAGTCCCACAACTCTGGCTTCAAATCTGGGCTTGCCAGGAAGAATTTAGATACTTTAGTCAACCATCGCAAGCCTTGGTTTCCTCATCTGCAAAATGGGAACCATAGTCCCGCCACTTTCTCTTCGTGTCTCCTTCTCTCACAGGGTTTTTGGGGAGTCAGGGTAAAGGTTGGGAGGTTAGACTCTAGAGGCAGACTTTATGGCCTCTTGTGATTGTGGGGTAGTTATTTAAACTTACTGTGCCTCCATTTCCCCATCTGTAAAATGGGGACAATAATATGTCCTACTGTATATGCTTATTGTGAGGAATAACTGGGTTAATTAAAGGGAAATGCTTAGAAGAGTGTCTGGCATAAAATAAGCAATCAACTGCAGCAAGTAAGGATAGCTGTTGTGGTGATGATGATGAAGAAATGAATGTAGAGTTGCTTGCTAACTCCAGAGCTGCAAATCTCAGGTTTCATTACTAAAGCAATAGGCCTTTCCCCATGCCCACCCAGCTCTATTTTCTGACCTCCCTGGAATCGTGGGAAGTTTCTCAGCATGGAGGGAACACTTGCTTGACTTGTAAGCCTGTGTTCTGGTGCTTTTGCCCCATTGTTTTTGGAGTCCATGTTCCCATCTGTGCAAGTCCTCATTGCACTAACCAAAGTTCTGCCAACCATGTGTTTACACTGTCCCTGGGAGTGGGAGGGAGCTGGCCCCAGACCAGCACCACAGGCTACAGAGGAGAAACTGGGGCGCCAGGACCTCTCTTACTGTGAGCCATGTTCTGATACTTTGCCCTGGGAAATGGGGCAGGCACGGAGTTAGTGGCAAGAAAGACCAAACACCCAGAAGCTGAGTGTGGGGCTTGAGGTCTGACCAGCCTGTGTCTAAGTCTCAGCTATCCCTTTCTGCAGCTGTGTTACATTGGTTTGTTGACTTCTGTTTGAGCCTCAGCATGTTCATCTATAAATGGGCATGATAATTCCAATTCCATAGAGTTGTGGTGAGCATTGGATGTGATGGTTCAGAGTCTGCCACACAGCAAGGGTTCAAAAAATATGAACTAAAGCCAGTTGGCATGGGGACAGCTGCTACCATTGTCCTGCAAGGCCATGGGCAATTCCGTTGATTTCTCTGGGTGGTAATTGTCTTCATTTGTCAGGTCGGTGTGGTGGCTTGCTACTGTGTCAACTCAGCTAAGCTGGAATTCTGGTTCTCAGAATTCCCTTCCTGATGGATCTGCCATAGACTTGGCCCCAGGGCACCTGTGTGCCAGCTTTGGAGGCGAGGTGAAAGTGAAGCAGGAACTGTTTTCCAGCTGTGTTTAGGCACTGTGGCGGCACGTGTTGCTGCTGGCCTGCTAGCTCGGCCAGTTGGTGAAGCTGGGCCCACAGTGCCTTCAGCTCCTGCTAGATCCTTCTGTCGCTTTGGCAACTCCTGACCCAAGTGTGTGCAGTTACGTGCAAAGGGCACAGCTTCTCCGGCAGGTCTTCTGTGACACTGAGATTGGAGGTGGTGGAAGACCAATGCGGGTTCCAGTTATCTCCATGGTCTCTAGATCTTCCACGTGGGTTCTAGTTTGTCCTGGCTCATGTTATTTCATGTCCAGCTTTCCTTCCCAACTTCCAGCCCACTGACCTGTATCATCTTGAGGCCCAGCAGCTGATGTCCTCTTCTCTGGCAGTTCACACACTGCAGAAAGGCTTACTTCTACAACAGATGCCTTATTCTTTATCGGCCCAGTGACCACTTCTCTACTCCAATTCTCACCGACCCAATGGACCACAATGGCAGCCCCTTCATGAGGCTGCTTTAAGGATCAAATGAGGACATGGAGGAGAAATTGTTTTGAAAAGTATAATGTGTATTATGCAAATGTGAGCCTTTTCTTTAAAAAATCACACATGGAAAAATTTCTTAGTAAAACTCAAAAGTATAATTCTTTCAAATACTTTTAAAAAGCAGAACTCCTCATCTCCCAGGACTTACAACACTGTCCTCTTTCCAGTTGTTCAGGCCGAAATTGGAGCTCATCCTTGATATAATTCTCTCCTACACATCCTTTCTTCTATTCAGACTCCTGTCACTTCTCACCACCTCCACCACTGACTCCCCACTCCAAGCCACCTGTCTCTTGTAGAGATTATGTTCTCCTCACTGGCCTCCCTGCTTCCACAAGGACAGGTCTAGTCAGAACTTAGCTAGGTCACAAGATGCTCTGCTCACAGCCCTCCAGTGGGTTTCCCCCTCCATGATGCTACAGGCCCTTGTTACTTATGCTTCTCTGAGCTCATTCCCTCTTACCATCTCCCCTGCTTGCTCTGCTCTAGCCATACTGTCTTCTTGACTACTCTTCAAGTGTGTGCCATTAACTTATAACAGGACAACATTTTTCAGAGAGGAGGAATCAGACATTGGAATGATGGCTATCTTATGTTCCTATTGGCTTAGACACATCTGGGGACGTCGCTTGCCATCCATACACAAGTATTTACCAGTAAACTATATGACACAGACCAAAGCTGGATGTCATTCTGAAAAGTGCTTTTTACCAGGAATTCAATGCAACTTGAATTTACTGTTAGTATTACAGTTATCAATGACAATTTAGAATTTAATAATTATAATCCACAATAACATCTCCTGTCTTGTGGCTATCTGGGATTTTCAAAGCACTTTTGTGTCTGTTATCTTACTTAAATTCCACAACCATCTCTAGTGAGGCATTTTTTCCATTTTATAGGTAGGGAAACTGAGGTACTCAGGAATCAGTTGACTTACCTAGAATCAAAGAACTAGTGGTTGAGAAGACTAAATCTAAAAAGTAGGCTTCCTGATGCCACGTTCAGCATTCTTGTAAGGAGCTACTTGTAAGGCCAAACTGAGTTACAAATAGGGTTGGATGGAATGAAAAAATTTTGCTTTTTTCATTGCCACCATCCACAACTGAAAATATTCCTTGGATGCCTGGCTGGCTCAGTCGGCAGTGCTTATGACTCTTGATTTCAGGGATGTGAGTTCAAGCCCCATGTTGGGTGTAGAGATTACTTAAAAATAAAATCCTAAAAAAAAAAAAAAGTTTCCACCATGCCTAAGCCCAAAAGCTTACACTTTTTTAAAAATGCAAATATCCCTAGGATTTGTGCCTGAGCCAGTTAGCTTGCTTTCCTCCTGAGAGTTTCTCCACAGAGAAAATAACCTTTTATTTTGTGGAAATGAGGAAGAGTGAGAATAGAAAAGTGTGTGGGGAAGCCTATGGTTCAGATGAGTTGAGTAAGTACATTATCCTTGTTTTATGAATGGCTAGTATGACTCAACGTGCTCAAACAAGCAAGTTGACAAGGACAAAGCCATCATATCATGTTTCCCATGTAAATGAGGTATGCTTGGGAGTGAGACTGCCTGGGTTCAATCCCCCCTTCTCCACTTACTAGTTGTGTGACCTTGGGCAAGTCACAGAACCTCTCTGAGCTTAAATTTCCTCATGTTTAAAATGGGGATAATAGGGACACCTGGGTGACTCATTTGGTCAAGAGTCTGTCTTTGGCTCAGGTCATGATCCCAGGTTCCTGGGATCGAGTCCTGCATCAGGCTCCCTGCACAGTGGTCAGTCTGCTTCTCCTTCACTCTCTCACTCTCTCAAATAAACAAATAAAATCTTTTAGCAAAAACAAAATGGAGGTGATAACTAATCTTTTCCAAGAATTAAGTGAGGTGATCTACATAATAAAGGACAACATAAAAGACCTGGCTAGTTGTCAGCATCAAGAAATTTTGACTGCTTTTATTATCATATGGATATTTTTTTCTGTCCTCACATGTGTTGCTTTCGTACAAAGACTGTGATGGGAGTTGGGGTGAGTGATCCACGGGGAAGTAGGTGAATGCCCCCGTTTCCTCAGGGCCCCTCACATTGAGTAAGCCCCTCTGCATTAGGAAGAGGCCTCCAAGAAGTCTGCTGGACCCATTATCTCCCTATTTTCTGTCAGTTCCATTTCCCTCCTGTGCTAATGAACACAGGAGGAGAGCAGCTTTGGGTCCTGAAGTGATGGGGGAGAGGGGAGGAGAAGGGTGGAGGAGAGTAATGAGTTCCTGTCAGGTGGGATGGAGACACATGCACTCTGGGCTGGCTGTCGGAACCCAGGAAGATTGGTGGTTTCTGCATTCCCAGTGTGGGTGGGACAGGGGGCCAGGAATTCCAGGCTGACTGTCATGGAGGGCAAGATGGGAAGTGGAGAGGCTGCTCTCTTGTTTGTTCCAAGGGCCTGAGGGGCAGAACAGATTGTCTAGAGGTTTTGTGTTCTTTCCGTGGAACAAAGTATCAAAGACCTCCAGGTTGTCCAAGCTCCAGGTCAGTGGAGATGAGAAGGTGCGGGAGGTATGGAGTAGAAAGGCCTGCTCCTTTCAGGGAGGACTTCTCTCCTCCTGTCAAGGGTGCACATCGCTGGGTCTGAGGGACTTGCCTGGAAACGAGTGACTGGACAAGCTCTCCAACCAGTTGAGGTGACCCCCTCTCCTGGGCACAAATGAATAAGAAACAACCAGACTTGAGGCCCCCAGTCATTTCCCACCCTCAGCATCGCCCAAGGCACTCCCGGGACATCAACTTGGGCTTTGAGGAGAGAGTGTAATTTTGAGGGTTTTTATGTGGTCTTTTTCTTTTGTAATGCTAGAAATATAAGCTGTTTATACTGTTCAGTGAGACTGAGGGGAAAGATTGTGTTTGGCACAATGGGTACAACAATGGAGACCTCAGGATCTGACACGTAGCAGTTGTTCAATAAATATTTGTTGGATGGTTGAGTGAAGTTCATACAGAGGGAAAGACTTGCAGGGGAAAAAAAACACACACAACAAAACCCTAAAATGTTGTTATGGGCTAGTGATAGGATTAGTGGTGATTTTTGTATTTTCCCTATCCTCTAGAGCTTTGTATTGTGGTAATAAGATTATTATAATAACAGGTAATTATGACCAAAAGGAAATTAGAGCCAAAATTAAGGGGGTCATTTTCTTATGAAGCAGAAGCCTGCTTATAGAATCAGCAGCTCAGCTGTGGGAACCAAGGCCTGTGGGGGAGGGTTACATTTTTATACCTCTTTCACCTTTGTTCTTTCTCTTCAAAAAGGCCTAAATCTCTCCCTACCCTGAGTGAGTGCGTGCCAATCCCCTCTGCCCCAAATTAATCAGTGCCCAATCGAATATCCCAACAAGATTCTCAAAAGGGAAGATTTTGTAATAGGTAAGACAGGAGGCTTTAGAATAGACAAATTTGAAGGTCATAAAATATTCTGTTAATTTTGAAGAGATCTCCTCAGGACATGTATTTTTTTTTTCCCCAAAAAAAGCATTTTCTCCTGGGTTTAGAACTTGATAAAGTTTGCACTCAACAGCCCTCTTACCGTCTGCTGGCTTGGTCCTCAAGATTGACTGTTGTCCCGCCAGGGACAGATTAGATTTAGGGAAATCCTCTCCTAGGCCTCCCTGTTCTTTTACGAGGAGTTGGTCCTAAAATATTTGCCCATTATCTTCTAGCCCCATCACCCTCCAGGCTCAAATAAAGCCTGCCAAGGGAGTGGTGGCCACTCGGGGATCAGGGCCGGAAGAGCCTGGCTCCCATGCTATCTGGTGACATGATTCAGACACTAGATGGGATCACCTTCTTTATCTCCTGAGAGCTGCTTGCAGACTCTGTGGAAGTTATGGTTGCTATGGTTACATAGGCACACCAGGAACAAAGGTGTTAATTTTTAAAAAATATTTTATTTATTTATTTGACAGAGAGAGAGAGATCACAAGGAGGCAGAACAGTGGGCAGAGAGAGAGGGGGAAGCAGCCTCCCTGCTGAGCAGAGAGCCTGATGCAGGGCTCTATCCCAGGGCCCTGAGAACATGACCTGAGCCAAAGGCAGAGGCTTAACCCACTGAGCCACCCAGGGCCCACAAAGGTGTTAATTTAAAAAGAAACTCTCCTTTCCTTAAACCACTAAGAAACCCACTTAGAAGCAAGGTCAGGTTGAGGTATTGAATTTTGGGTTTGACAATTCCTAACGTAGGCGATTCTGGGCTGTGTCCTCCATCCCAGGGAGTTCCCAGCCCATCTTTATAAGGGCAACTGCTAGGGGATCTGGGTTTTACTCTAGGATCTGCCAAGAACTTCTTGGGTGACTCTCCTCAAGTTACTTTGTTTCTTTGGTGCCTCAGTTTCATCATTTTGCTCCTGCAAAATGGGAACAATGATCCCCACGTCGTACGGTCATTGTAGAGACGAACAGAATATAAGGTAGGTGAGGGGACCTGATGGGGGTGGGGGGTGCTCGATCACTGATCGTTTGGACCCCTTCCTCCACCACAAAGAAGCAGGACCGTGCCCAGCGCACTCAAGGTTGACAACTGCCGCACCAGCCTATGCTAAAGCCCTCCACACACAGCACCTGAGTCAGGGCTTTTACTGAATGCCAGGTGAACCCCAGCTAGGCTCGAACCGTCCAGGAGCTCTGAGGCACATTTCCTGCAGGGTTTCTCGCAGGAGCATTTTGGGAAGGACTCATGCTGCTGCTCCGGGTGAGTGGGGCCACACCCTGGTGCTTGGGAGTTGGTGGCGGTGGCTGCATTTTGTTGTTGGTTTGTTTGTTTTATAATATCCACATCCTGTCCCACAGCTGGGGCAGAAAATCAAGCTTTAGTTGTGGGATTTTTGTTTACTTTATTCACTGACTGGGTTGGTCAGGAGTTTACCGAAGGTCAATGCCTTTATGTTGCTTGGATTCTGCGAAGAGACTCCAGCAGTTTCTAGCTGCTAAATCTGCTGGTGTGAAAAAAAGGAACTTTAAAAAAAAAAAAAAAAGCTTGACCCATATGGTCTGACTGCTTTTAGGATAAATTCATTTTTGTTTTGCTTAAAAAACAATAACACCCTCGTAAATGCTTATGTGTTTTTGTTTTGCTCTGGCAGCTTTGGCAGTAGGATTTTTTTGGTAGAAAAAAAGTAATTAGAGAAACAAATGTAGCAGCCCTCACAGCTGCAAATTATTGATTCCGCTCCACTTGGGGAGAGAGGGAGAAGAAAAAGAAAGGAGGAAACAAAAAGGAAAAAGAAAGACAAAGAGAAAAAGAGGAAAAGCGATTAGCTTTCTTGCCAGAGGATAACTCTGTCAGTTCCCAAGAAGTCTTCCTCACATCCTTTCTCTCAGGACGCTTCAGAGGTCCTGAGAGTGTTTTATTTGTAAAGGCTGTGAGTAGACAAAAGAGAGCAGCTCAAAAGTCTCTCTCAAAATTTTGTAACTAACATTGTATTCTATCCACGATAAACCCAATATATGTTCATTAAAGAGAAGGGAGAACATATTGAAAAGGAGAAAGGAAAGGGTACCTGGGTGGCTCAGTGGGTTAAGTGTCTGACTTTCGAGTTTCGGCTAAGGTGGGCTGGGGGTTGGGTCTGGAATGGAGCCCTGTATCGGGCTCCCGGCTCAGCTGGGAGTCAGCCTCTCCTTCTTCCATTCATGCTTTCTCTCAAATAAATAAATAAACAAATAATTCTTAAAAAGAAAGAAAGGAAAGGAAAAAATTCCCGGCCATCCAAACACAATTATTGTTGACATTTTCACGTACTATCTAGCAATCTTTTTGCTTTACATATGTTTCTTCATTTATTTCTCATGGATATAAGGTCAGGGTGTGGACGCTTCTGCACTCTGCATCTCTCACATAGCAGATAATAGCATTTATGGAAGCCTCACTACATGCCAGGTAATGTTCACCACTACTCAGTGTCCCTCAACCTGCCTGACCTCCTCACCTGTCCATCATCAGCCCCAGCCACATAAATGTGGTTAAGTTCCCACCTGTTTCTTTGGCATCACCTCGTGTGAAAACAGCTGGATGAAGTTTCACCCAGTTTGAAGGGCATTTGGAGATGATCTTACTTCAAATGAGCTATAGGACATGGAATTTTCATCACGGGAAGCCTCAGGTGTGGGGTTGGGGGCTGGAGGGCGTTGCTCAGATTTTTATGTCTACCCAGAGGGAGTACTGTGACTCTTCTTTCTGAAAATTTTACTAAGTCAAGTTCAGACATTTACGGTTTTAAAAGTTTGCTATAATTTTATGGATGGGTTCAGTATATTTCAAAATAATCATAATTTTCCCCCAGGGGTACATGTAAGAAATTATACCTGGCCTAATGCCCTCTGAAGACATTGATTCAATGTTAGGAAGAATTTTTTAAAAAGAGAACTTTAGAAGAATCTAACATGTCAAAATGGGATCTTTGAAATCCAAAGAGGAGATCTGCAGTAAGACTTTTCATGGCAGTTGGCCAGGAGAGGCACTTTTCTAAGGGAACCCAGGCAGGTGTCCAGCCTAAGAATGTTGAAAACACCCAACGTGAGAGGGTTTCAGCTTTCAGAGCAATGAAACTGAGGTACGAATAGAGGCATCTCTGATGCCAAATGGAAGAGACGGGCATTGGATCAAGGTGCAGTGGACACAGAAGACAGCAGTGATGTCCAACAGGCTTTACCCAAAATTCCTGTGCACAGATGCTCCAAGGTATAATTATGTGAATCTGCTTCTTATATGACAACTATACTTAATAATGATTCAGAATAAGACATGAAGATGTATTCATATATATTCCAACTCATAGGACAACAAATGTGTGTATAAAAACATTGTTTTCCACCAAGTTGAAAATTTTTAGAAGTCTGTTTGAACCATTACAACTCTAAACATTAATTTTCAGATAGCTTCTATTATATTTGATGATTCTCCTGAGCAATTTCATACAAAGCAGTTCGAAATGATAGTAAGGACTGCCCTTAAAACACTTTAATAAAATTTGGTAAGAAATGCTAGTGGCGGGGCGCCTGGGTGGCTCAGAGGTTTAAGCTGCTGCCTTCGGCTCGGGTCATGATCTCAGGGTCCTGGGATCGGGTCCCGCATCGGGCTCTCTGCTCGGCAGAGAGCCTGCTTCCCTCTCTCTCTCTCTGCCTGCCTCTCCATCTACTTGTGATTTCTCTCTGTCAAATAAATAAATAAAATCTTTAAAAAAAAAAAAAAGAAATGCTAGTGGCTTATGACAGGGATACCATTATTACCCCTATTTTATAGAGCTGGCTCAGGACTAGGGTGAGGCAAGTGAGTTTCCCAGAGCACAAAATTTTGTCAAGCCTACAAGTAGGTGCTTCCTTAAATTTTGAGTTCTGAGTGCCTTATTTATCTCATTCTAGTCCTGATGCTTTTATAGATGGAGGAACTGGGGTTCTAAGAGGCTAATTGTCTGAAGTCCTCACCTAATAAGTGGCAAAGTGAAAATTTGAGCCTGGTCTTGGTTAGCCCCAAGTGATTTCAGTTCTTCATTTACCAAATATTGGCTGAAAGTCTAAGATGGGCACCATGGAAACACAGCTTCTACCCTTCAAGAATTAATAAACACGGAGGGAAACACGTATGTGTACTACTATGAACTGTGCATTATCTTAACTGTAGATATCAACTAGCATCTTTAAGGCAATGAGCATTCTTCATTTGCAAAAACATCTTGATAAATTCCTGAGGTAAAGGAGAAAGTCTGAAAAATAACGAACAAAGAGAGTAGTTAATTTGCTCATGGGAAAATGAGAAATTGAAGAAGGAGAAGGAGAGGAAGGAGGGAAGGAGGGAGTGGAGAGGGAGGAGTAGGAAGAGATGGGGGAGGAGGGAAGGGAAAGGAAGGGAAAAGAAGGGGAGTATTGCAGAGATGGGTGGGACGAGAGGATCCAATGAGCTGGTGTGAGGTTGGGGATTATAGGAAGAAATGGCGCTAGAATTTCCCTGGTAAAGAAGAAACTTAAAATAGTATTTTAAGAATAGAAATGCCACTGCCTGCATTTCCCCTTGCCCCTCCCACCCCAGGTGTTCAAGTAGTCTTCTGTGTCACAAATGCTTACTCTAGGGAAGGGTGTGTATTGAAAATTTTGGAAGGGCACGGAACCACTGCCAGCCCATGGTGCACATTTGTGCAAATTGATGAAAGGAGCCCCTTCTGGGTGGGTGCAGAAGGTGAGCAGGGCACAAGTTGGTTTTTCCGACCTCCTTGCCCCCTTAGCTTGGTGGTACCCTTGAGCAGAACACAATCTATATAGGCTTATATAATGGCTCTGGTCATATTGGGGTCAACATTGTGCAGATCAGAGGCGACATGCCTAGATGCAGGAGGTGCAGCTGGGGGCCAAGGAAAATACAGATCCCTGGGAATTCACAGAGGCCACAGGAAAGGCTTCAGACTTCCACAAGGTGCAGAATTAGAATTCAATGAACCTTATCCAGCTCTATGGGACTATGATCTGGATTGCCCTTATAGACACACAAATACACCATAGCATGGTCCTGCTTGGGAGAACTGGGAGGTTTCTTAGTGGAGGTGACATTTAAGATGGTATTCAAAGGCTGAGCTTGCTGAGAAGATGCTGTGTTAGGCTTAGGGAGAAATCCAATTTAGTAGTAGCAAGGCTTGTGCATGGGGAAGTGACATGGCATGGGAATGGAGGAAAGCCACAGCTGAACTATTAAGGATCATAAGTGCAAAGTTTTGCACTTTCCATTCCTACAGGAGCAGAGGAACCACTGGAAAATGGCTAAGTAATTAGCAAGGATTTTTTGGCATGGAGGAAGAGGGTGGAGCAGGCTGGGAATCTTTGCCATATTCCAGGTGGCTCAGGATGAGACCAGAACTAAGGTAATAGCAGTAGGGATGAAGAAAAATGTACTCCTTTAAGCAAAGGGTTGCCAGGACTGAGGAGTCCTATTGGTCATAGCTGAATGGAATTTTCTAGTTTGGACCACTGGGCACATTTTTGTTTTCTAGTCCCCAAACCAAAGTGCTCATTGTTGCATGTTGAGGGTCTCACCTGCCTCCATGCCTTGTGCTACGGACAACAGAGAAGTTGTTTCTATCCTGCACCCAGGGTCAAGGAAAGGGGGACATCCAAGGGCAGGGAAGCTCTGCACAACTTGGCTTTTTCTTACACATTCAGGACAGAGTAGCATCAGGTCAGTCTGGAAAGAGCTTTCCAGATGGTGGCTGATGGAGCAGGGAGTAGGCAGAGAGCGAGAAGGAGGCCTTCTATGTGCCTTCGCCAAATTCCTGAGAGCAGAGCAAGTGAGCTGAGCTAGCACTTGGCATGAACGTGGAAGAATGTCACTAGCACTGAATCAGTTGACAAATGTCCCGATAGTAGAAGAATGACTGAACTCCTCTCCCCCCCTCAAGAACCCTATCTTTGTGGGTCAGCCTGAGTCAAGGCTTTGTTCCAAGGGGCTCTCAGGAGCAGGAGAGGCCATCTGAGCTTTGAAGCTGAAGGATCCTCTAAGGTGAGTGCTGTAGGTTTGACAGGTAATATTTCTCCCATTTTACAGATGATGGTATTCAGGCCCAGGGAGACTAACTAACTTGTTCAAGGTCTTCCAGGCAAAGGCCCAAAGCTAATAATGGCAGGTCCATCTTTGGTAGTGGGTACCCTGGGCAGGTATTTTTCTCAGCATGGTGTTTTTTCTTTCCAGTTTGATTGATATATGATTGGTATATAACATTGTATTAATCTAAGGTATACCAAATAATAATTTGATATCTCTATATATTATGAGATGATTACTATAATAAGTTCAGTTAACATCTGTCACCTCACATAGTTACTATTTCTTTTCCTTTGTGATGAGAACTTTTAAGATATATTCTCTTAGCAACTTTCAAATGTATAATACGGTATTATTAACTATAGTCACCATGCTGTACATTACATCCCCAGGACTTATTTATCTTATAACTGGAAGTGTATACCCTTTTTCTTTTTTTAAAGTGTAACTGGAAGTGCATACCTTTTTTTTTTTTTTTTTTTTTTAAATGTGGGACTCAAACTCACAACCCAGAGACCAAGACCTGAACTGAAATCAAGAATCGGATGCTTAACGACGGAGTCACCCAGGTGCCCCAGAAGTTTATACCTTCTGACCACCTTTACCCATTTCTTCAGTCTCCCACCTCTGTTTCTGGCAACCACTAGTCTGTTCTCCGTACCAATGAGTTTGGCTTCTTAGGGTCCACAGACAAGGGAGATCACACTGTATTTATCTTTCTCTGTCTGATTTATTTCATTTAGCGTAATGCCTTCAGGGTCCACCCATGTTGTCACAAATGACAGGATTTCTTTACTTTTTATGGTTGAATAGTATTCACATTTTCTTCTTCCATTCTTCTGTCAATGGACGCTTAGGTTGTTTCCATGGCTTGGTTCTTGTAAATAATGCAGCCCTGACCATGAGGGTGTAGATATTTTTGAGATGGTGAGTTTGTGGCCTGGTTTTTAGCATCTTCTTTGAATCACATAATCCCTGTGACATTGACACTTTTTAAGCCCCATTTCATAGATAGGGAAACCAGGATACAGAGAGCTTAAGTAACCTGCTCATATGTATGGAGCTGAATTTCAAATCCAGGCAGTCTAACATCAGAGTGGGCCCCATCTTGCTCCTTTGACTTCAGCACCAACAAAGTCTGGTCTTTTCAATACATTAACAATCAGTTCTTGGCATACAGATGCCAAATGTGATGGCAATCATTTCACATATAAGGGATTTTAAAGGCATACCTTTGGGAAGCTCACTTCAGCTGTATTGTAGGAAATTGCTGGAGTTTAGAGTCTTCAGATCACAAGCACAGTATTAGCAGTGGGGTGGAAGTATTAGTAATATTCATCTTATTAAAAGAACTTCTTTTTCCTGGAATTCAATGGCATTCCCATATACATACAGACAGGCTCGGATGCTTCATGGAGAAAGCGTAAGTATATTTCCTAATGCAACTTTCTCACTTATAGAAATTATAGAGATGGAATCAGTGGGTAAGCAATCTGAATTTTAGTACCCCTAAAAACAAGGCATTCTTTTATTTGCCTGACTATAGAGTCATTATAACACTCCCTTCCTGATCTGGTGCCAATAAGACACACAAAGATTGGACAAAGATATGGCATTTAGTGGACAATAGGTTTTTGGCAGGGAAGTGGGTGTGGCCCAGGATATTGGAAAATGACACTGCTTTTCATCTACTTTTGGGATTGAGATTGAATCCTGTGGTCGAATGACTAAAAAGAAAAAAAAAAAAAAGCCTGCCATTCTCCAAGAACTTTGTCATAGGACTTTGTCAGCCATTAAGAGATGGCATCTTTTATCCTACCCGTTGAATCTGGGTTGTCTTCTGAATTGGATTGGCTGGTAGAATGGGGCAGAAGAGATGGATGTCAGTTCCAAACCTAAAGTCCAGCCCACTTCTGCTCCCCTCTTGCTCTTCTGCCTTCAGTATGAGAACAATACTGAGCTCGCCTGCTGGGAGATGGGATACTATGTGGATCAGAGCTGAGGCATCCTCCAAGCTGAGGCTGTCCTAGATCAGCCACTTCCAGCAAAATTTCTAGCTGGTGGCAGACACGGGAGCAAGCCCAGCTGACATCATGTGAGCCCATTTCAGATAAGCATAGATGTTCAGCCAGCCCCTAAAATGCATGAGAAACAGTAAGTGGTTGTGATTTTTAAACCACTCATTGTTGGGGTGGTTTGTTAGGCAGCAGTTATTAATGGCAGTAGATAAATGATAAAAGTACCAAAGGCAAATCTCATCAGTGATACAGCATGTCTGTTCCCCTCCAACATGCCCTCTTTCCTATGTCCCCACTTTCTTCTTTTGCATTTGCTTCCAGTAGTGGCTGCAGCTCCTTCCTCGCCCAGACCCACAGATGTCAGGCCACGAGTTACCTATTTGGAAAAAGTGGCCAAGTCTTATATTACAAATGTACTGAGGAAACCACACTCATGCTCCCCTAGCCCAGAAAAACAAGTCACTGACATGGAAGGAATCCAGACCTTTCTCCCTTATTCCCGCACTTATATTTTAATCCATTTCCGCTCAATTCTCAACCCTGGTTTCACTTCCGGTTTAGAGGGGTTTATGGCAGAGAGTTTCGAATCAGGAAACCTGGAGTTGCCCAGATCTGGATTTAAACTCTGGCTCTGTTGCTTACTAGTTGTGTGTTTCTAGAAATGTCCCTTAAATCCCTGAGCCTCAGTTTCTTTGTACTAAAAATGGGGATGAGACTATCTCTAGGATTATTGTGAGGATTCAGTGAAGTATGTATTTAGGACATATTAAGTGCTCCATAAATAGTAATTTTGACTAACTGGTTGATTACCTAACCCATTCTAACTCTGGGGCTCCCTTTCAGAACTCGATTTGGATTCATACTGCCCACTCTCCCCACACAGTATTCCCAGGGAATCTGGTTCCTTAGGACGTAAGCCCAGTCTCCAGTGCCTGTGAGCCCCGGGCTGACGTATTAGTGGGCCCTGGTACAGATTCACTCTGGAATGGCACAAAATGCAGTCAAGGCCCTTTTGCAAGTGGGTCAGTGGGCAAGCCCACCTCCCCAAACCCCCAAGCTCTGCTGACCGCTTGCTATTATTTTCATATGATGCAATGTTCCCTCTCCCCTTTGGAGCAGTATTAAGTTTCCTTCCATTCCCATACACTTCAGAGACTGCTGCCCCTCTCACATTTCAGACGCTGACCCGCTCCTTTGCACTTTTCCCCTCTGCTTGTCTGGAGACCTGCATAATGAAATTCAGACAGCGGTGACTGCTGGGCTCTGTCTAACTTCCCCTCAGTGTGGGTGACGAGGGCTGGGCTGCCGGGCCTTGCAGGGAGCGGGCTCCTCCGATGGCCTAGATGTAAACCGGGGCCACAGCAAGCCTGGTGACTTCATTTCTTTTTGTCAGATCAGAGCTTCCTCGCTCTGAGGAGAAAGGCAAACACTTTTGATCTGACTGTGGGGGGTGGGGTGGAGGATACATGCGATATATAAAATGAAACAAGCTTTCCAAAAACAACAAGGCTGAATCATAATAACTTACATTTGTGGAGCACTGTAGCTTGGAAAGCGCCTTTCACACGCGGTGTCTCCTTGGATTCTCACAGCAGCCCTGGGAGGCAGGCGGGACAGGGATTAACATCCCTGTTTAACCATGAGGTCACACGGCGAGTTGGGTGACAGAGTCCCAGCCCACACGCACGTCTCTGGACCCCACACCCAGCACTCCATCCTCTGTTGAATGCTGTCTTCTCTCTTGCATTTCACGCCATGACTTGGGCCCAGCATTTGTAAAACTTTCCCATAGAATCATCCCCTTCGCCAGAGGGAATGAACATCCTAGAAATGCAAAATTACTACCAGATTCTGTGTTTTATTTAAAAAGAAAAGTTCACTCAAGCTATGAATTCTAATTCAATAGTTATGTCATATTTATATTAAATATAGCTTTATTGTCTTAATATACAAGTACGGTTTTATGGTAGCTTCTCTCAGATACCATATTCCAGGAACATGGTTTTGCTTAACCCCTGGTAACCCCTGGGGTTTGTGGCCCCAGGTTCTAGATGCTTTCAACCAGTGGGCAAGATGAGTGTGCAACACACACTCCTATAACCACAGCAACCACCTGAAGAAATGCTTTATATTAGCCCTGACCCTGGTGAGGATGTGCTTTTTTAATTGGCATTTTTGGATGGCCTTCCTTTAAACCATCTGCCGCAAGCATTTCATCTTGTGTCGACAATGGAAAGACACATGTTCCTAAGGTATGTTCAGCATCTGAGAGGCTGAAGGAAGGAGCTTTCAGGCATTGCCAGATGCACCAAGTGCCTGGGCAGAGCAGAACACGCACACTCTCGGCAGGAACCAAAACTGGAGAGCAAGCCCAGCTGTGTGGCGTCCCATCCAAGGGGTGGAACATGAGATTTAGGACCTTGGAGTAGTCATAAGCTCTACGTAGTACCTCACATCACCCTTTGAGCAACTTTCTTTAGGCAGAGCCTTGAAGAGGGATCCCACTGTTACCCAGGGATCATTATCCTCTCCACTCCCGACAGGTCTCTAAATCCTCACTTGGACTCCAAAGGGCCCCGCTGGCTCCAGCTAGCCTGCCAACCTTGCTCATGGGCTGTTTGCTTCACAGAGGCCTCCTGGTGCCAGCAATCTATGCAGGTGGTAGGGACAATTGCAGCATGCTCTTCAGAACAGATGAGATGTAGCCCCGAGTCAGACATAGGTAGACTCTCGTGAGAGCTGATTCCTTTGGTGTGGCTTAAGAAAATGGGAATATATTCCAAAGTGCTCTTTGATTAATTGGTTGCAACCATGGACTTGAGATTTGCTGAAGGAAAGAAAGAGGGATGATCTCAATAGCTAGCATGTACACAAGCTTCTTCTGTGCCAAGAGCGCATTTAAGCATCTAAAATGCATTAGCTCATTGTCTTCTCACCATGATCCTACAAGCTAAGTGCTATTGTGATCATCCCCTTTTCACTAGTAAGCACACTATAGCACAGAGAGGGTAAGCAGCGGGTCCAAAGTAAATGGTTAGTATGTATGTAGCAGAGCTGGGATTTCAACCCAGGGACTCCATACTTTTAATCATACCATGCTGCCTCTTATTGCCTGCACAATGCACCCAAGGATAATAGTAACAGAACCTTCTTTAGTCTTATTCATGCGAAGCACTGGGCTCAGTGCTTGACACGCTCTATCTCCCACAATCGCTAAAACAGTCTTGGAGAGAAAGTCGTGTCATTACTTCCATTTTCTAAATGAGGAATCTGAGGCTTGGAGATGTTAACTTGCCAGACGTGACATAGCTAGTAAATGACTCGAAAATCCATGCTGTTAATCATTTTAATTTACTGCCCTTCCATGTAAACTGCTCACTGCAAATAGCACAAAACAAATAAAACAGTTTTGCAAAGAATTTCCTTTGTATTTGGGACGCTGAATAGGTACAAATTCCTTTCCAAGGAAACACTGTGGGATTTGAGATCTGGGAGGAGGCAGTGGGGTGAAAAGCAAAGGACCCCAAACTCCTGGTCAGAAGGTCTAGGTTCACATCCTACCTTTGGTGCTCGCCTTCCAGCCTCAGTTTCCTCATTTGTAAGGTGGTGATGACGGCAAAACCTAGCTGTGGGGATTACATGGTAAGGCATATGTGGTGTTGTTATTATTTAATGTGTAGAAGGTGGGGCTTTTTGATTTTGTTTTTTCATTACAATTCACTCCTGATGGTGTACATTCTAAGGATTCTGGCAAGTATGTAATGACATGTATCTACCATTCTAGTATCATAAGGAAGAATTTTAGTGCTCTAAAATCCTCTGTGCTCCACCTGCTTACCCCTCCCAACCCTCCCAACCCCTAGCAATCACTGATCTTTTTAATGTCTCCGTAGTTTTACCTTCTCCAGAGTGTCGTGTAGTAGGAATCACACAGTACGTAGGAATCATACAGTACATAGCCTTTTCAGCTGCTTTCACTTACAGTATACACTTCAGTTCCTTCTGTCATTTCCCTGCTTGATAGTTGATTTCTTTTCAGTGCTGAATATTGATCCATTATCAGGATAATTATAGTTTATGTATTTATTTTTTTTTGTATTTATTTTTCTTTCCCAAATCAGTGCAGCTTGTGTTCCATTTTTAAAATATCACTGATAAATTTGAGATTTCATCTGTCATCTTGCCATTTCCATAGCTGGACACCTTAGATCTAATTCATCCGTCTGCTGAACCGATCCTTTTTCAGAAACATAGATACCTCATCATCCAGAAGTTTTCTGCTCTCCTTGTTTTCAACTTTTGAGGTATGCTGCATCACAGCAGATGACTTTGATGTGAGTTCAATGTCATTTCCTTCAAGAACTAACTCAGCTTTTTGGGCCTGAGATACTGAACAAACAACACCTGTCCACATCTGAACTCTGTGGATGTAGTTTTTATCCAGGAAATTTTGGATTTCAACAAGAGAGTCCTTCTCCTGAATAACAGCATGGATGGGGAAGTGAGCACATACAGACCTCATCTGGTAACGGGAGCCCAGGGCGACGCCCTTGATCATGTTCTGTATGCAACTACAGATAGGGCGAACAGTAGCCAGTTCTTTCCTAGTTTCCCACCATTTGTCAACCCAGAGTGTCATCTTTTTCTTTCCAAGGAGACTGAACTCTATATTGATGTGATTGAAGTCCCTTTGCAGGGCTCCTCTGGGGCCCTTTGCAATGAGAGTGGGTCCTTTCCTAGTGTTGTCCACAACCATTGGAATGTTGATAGTCTGATTGATGAGAGTGGTCTTCATTCTTGCAGTAGGTGTGGCAAAGAGCAATAATTTATTAAGGTCTATTTTTTTTTAAAGCCCAACTCTTCTTTTTATAGTTGAGAAAACTGAATCCTAAGGAAGTTTGAAAAACTTGCTCAAGTCCCGTAGCTAGTTGGTGACAGTCATGACTTGAAAGTCCAGCACTTTTGGCTCCTTTACTGCGCTAAGATTCTAACATTTTCTGGAGTTTTTGTTTTAGGATCTCCTCTTGTTACTTGCATTCATTTGCTAATTCTCTTGTATTTGTGGAATCAGAGGTCAAAAAGAGTTTGCATAAGGCAAATGCACATTCTCCACAACTGTCTGGTGGTTTAAGGGCTTCTGCTTCCTTCTTCATGTAAAAGGCATAGTAGGGATTCCTGAGGTAGTCTCATGTGTTGTAATGGCAGGGGTGGTGTAGTGAGAAGAGAGAATAACTAAAAAAGAAATCCAATCAGAATCAAAAGAAAGCCCCACACTTCAGTTCAAAAAAGCAATTGCACCAGAGGTAGCGAGTGGTAGAATATTCCACACAAATAAGGCCTTGGGATTTTAATTGTATAAGCTCAGTAGGAAACATTATTGCTACGGGGTTGTCTAGAAAGCTGTCACACTCTTAGAGTGCATTAATAGGGCTACTTACTGATGCTGAGCCTGTCACAAACTGATGGAGAGACTCGAGTTTTTAAAATGTCGATGAGTGAGGAATGTTGTAATCCCTCTGTATTCTGTATTTAAGTACAGATGTACAAGAAGGCCCATTTATGGATGTCATATCCAAACTGTGTACTGGGGCACTGGGGGGCTCAGTCAGTTAAGTGTCTGCCTGGGATGGAGCCCCACATCAGGTTCCCTGCTCAGCAGAGAATCTGCTTCTCCCTCTCCCTCTGACCCTCCTCCCTTCTTGTGCTCGCTCTCTCTGTCTCAAATAAATGGATAAAATCTTAAAAAAGAAAGAAAGAGAGAGAGAGAGAAAGAAACCATCCACCGACAAGCTGGAGTATGACCAGAGGCTGCTGATGGGGCCATGGGCACTGGAAAGGAACCCACTTTGTGGGGGGCTTCTAAGTACTAGGTACTGGGCCAGCGGAGCTTTAGCTACATGGTTTCAGTGCATCTTCACACCAACTCTGAAATAAAGTTCTTATTAATCTCATCTACATATTTTGAGAGGAAGACATTTACCCAAGATCATTCCCCTTGAAAGTGATGGGGCTAGAGCTTAGCACCATGTTCTTCCCACTACCAGGGAAGTGAAAGCTCTTAAAAACCATATCATAAGAGCAGAGAGGAAGAAACCGGGCACACACAGCTATCCAAATATATTTGAAATATTGTCAAGTGAAACCAGAAGCTAGATTTATTCCTCTTTGGTCCCAGAGAAAATTAGAGCCTGAAGATAAGTGTTGCGGGGAAGCACATAAGAAGTTAATGTCAGGAAGAACTTTCTATCAGAGGATGATTCCGTAAATGATCCAGCTGCCTTCATTCATCCCATGTGCCTCCTCACCGGAGGAGCATTCAAGGAGAAGCCAACTGGCCAGTTGTCGGGGTGTTCTTCATTCACTCAACCGGTATTTAATAAGGGTTATCCCTGCTTTAGAACTTGAAGATTCAGCAATGAACAAAACAGGAAAAACAAAACAAAACAAAAACCTATAAATACTTGTATTCTTGCCTTAATAGGGTTTACATAGCAATGGAATATAGTGGTAGAGGTCATTGCAGGATTCTCTGGTCTATTCAACTAGCAGTTTGAGGTGACACTAAGACACCAGTCATACATGGTCATTTGTGCCTGCCAGTGTCCCCTCATCTTTACCACTGCTGGGCATGCTGGCTTAACCTCTAATTCCCAAATCCTGTGAATCTTTGCTGAGGGCACTGTGTAGTCACTGGAGCCCTTTCTAGCACATATGCTAGAAGTGATGAAGAGATTGGCATTCCCCCAGCAGCTGTCACCCAATGACTGATGAGAATAAAACTGTGGTCTCGTCTCTCAGTTGGGATAACACTGAGACAGGGGATCCACGGGGCCTCCCTGATTCCCTCAGCAGGATGGCGCTCCCGTTTCCACAATGGAACCTTGCTTGATCGGTTCTTTCTTGTTCCTATCTGTTTCCCATTGTCTGACTTATGGTCCCTGGAGCTACTTCCCAAATAAACCACGTGCACTTGCATTCTTGCCTCAAAGCCTGCTTCTGGGGGATCTCAAAGTAAGGCAACCCTTGTGATTCTTAAACACTGGCTGAATGTCAAGGGATCTGAGTTTTCATCATGGCCCTTGGCTCTGTGTAAGTCACTAACCCTCCCGCTTCTCATATTATCACTTGTAAAATAAGAGCATCAGACTAGATGAAATATATGTGCATATAATTTGAAATATATGTCTATATTCCTACCCACAAACATGCCTAGTATTTAATTTTGTAGCCTCCTTTACATGGTTTTGACAGAGTCTTCACATTCATGTCCCACTGATCCTCAAAATACCTCTGTGAATTAGACTGAATAGGGACAATTTTGCCTATTTAAGAGGTTAGACAATTGCACCACCATAATAACGGGTTTCCTTTTTCCTCTTCTAAACATTTAACTAATGTCCCAGAGTTTGAGTGATCCCCATCCTGTTTTCCTAATCTCTATCTCCAATCTGATGCAAAGAACAAATTTCCTGTTTCTCGATGATTGGATCAAGAGGTTATGGCCAGCAAATGGCTAGACTCATGGCTAAAATAAGAAGGGATCCAGATTCTTCGGAATAGAAAATTCCATCAGCGACCCATATGGGTTAGGTGCTGTGTGGGACAAGACTGTGGGAGCAGACACAGACCTGGGCTACATGCAAGTAGCTTTGTGAGTCCCACACCCCACACTCTGGTAAGAGGCAGGATGGGATCCATGTTTATATTTTCTATGGTTTATAAAAGCACTTTTTGCACTCACCCCATGAGATACAAGTTTTATTATTCTCATTTTGATGGGAAAACAGACGCTGGGAGAGGTCAAGTAGTTGTAATAAATGTGCATTCTCCCTTGAAATGTTAAGGCAGGTGCTAGTGGAAGTTTATCATGCCCAGGCCTGTCCCCTGGAGAGCTGTGGTTATGAGTTCTCTTGTAGCCATGTAGATTCCAACAGAGGGGGCTTTCCAGAATACACTGGAAGAGCTCAATCATAAGGAGACAAAGAGTAAAGACAGTGACGCTACAGATTCTTTGAGGTTATAAGTAGAGAGATGTTTCCATGTCACCAGGCAGAGAGGGAAATCAGATGGTCACACTCCAGTGAACCTTAGAGATCATCCTGGTCCAAATTCCTCTGTGAGCCAGAGCAGGGAGGTACTTTCTTTAAGGCTACACAACTTGTCAGGTGAGCCATCATCCTGGTTTGCCCTGAAAGTCCTGCCTTCCAAGAAACCGGAGTCTGGAGCCAACTAGGACAGTTGGCTACTCTACGACTGATAAATGTATCTGACATTCCCCAGTCTGTCTGGTTCTAGAAGACCACTTGTTTAACTACACCGACACTGAGTGTGATCATGAGGGAGTCACTTTGCCCCCTCCAATTTCATGTTCTCATCTGTAAAATGGAAACAAAAATACCAAATATAAAGAGTTGTGCAGGGCGCCTGGGTGGATCAGTTGTTAAGTGTCTGCCTTCGGCTCAGGTCATGATCTCAGGGTCCTGGGATCGAGCCCCACATTGGGCTCCCTGCTCGGCAGGGATTCTGCTTCTCCCTCTGCCCCTAACCCCTGTGCCCCCTCATGCACACGTGCTCTCTCTTTCAAATTTAAAAAATAATAATAAAATAAAAAAGGATCGTGTGGATTAAATAAGAAAATGCATGGAAAATGCTCGCTAAATAGTACATACACTACTATTGTCACTACTTACCAACGCTAGAGATAGGTTATCCTGGACTTTGGCCTTCCTCTCTGTTACTGCTCTTTCTTCCAGCAGGATTCCCAAATCACTATCATGGTTTTTTCTGCACTTGAAACAAAGTCTTCATTTTATAACTGGAAATGTTGGTAAACTTGTATGCCTAGGAAGCGTACCTCTTTTTAGTGACCAAAAAGCTTTTGCTTTCCATACTTAAAGTCACATGTTCTGAGAAAGGAGTTTTGCCATATGGTTCCACTATACCCAAATGGTCTTTTTTTTTTGGATTGTGAGAACAGCTACTATCCAATGCACAATGAAATGGAAGGATTTAGATGTATGCGGCACCAAGGGCCTCGCTAATGTCGTGGCAGGGGAGAAAGTATATTTCTTAAATCACACCCAATTTGGTAAAATAAGACTATTTTGGATATAGCTACAATTGCCTCACATTTTTCTGTTGCTCTCCCTCCCCATGCAACCAGGCTACATGACGTTATATATAGAGAGAGTAACAATGTCCAGCATTTCATGCTAGTTGTAGAAGGCTGTCTCCTTCCCCTGTTGACACATTCAGAGTGGGCGTTTGAACTCTGAAACCCTGCAGACTGAGCCCCTGAAACAGGCTCTTTCTGTGTCTCAGTGGGAAACTCTTTGCTTCTCTTCTTCAGTTTCTTCAGCTGTAAAACAGGAATCCAAATAATTCCCTTTAGCTCAGGGATTCTCTGAGCTCGTCTGTAAAATGACACAGAGATGAAAACCCTTTAGTGACAATGCATGCCTAACACTGTTACAAGTCTAGAGCTCAGAGTTCAATGAGATTTTTAAAAAAGGAAGAAAGAAAGAAAAAGAAAAAAAATCCTCCATCCAAGAGGAAAACCCAAAGTACTCTCTGATCAAATTTCGCGGATAACTTTTGGGGATCAATTTCTGTGCAACTTCCTGGGGTGAACTTGCAAATGTTTTTCTACTCACTTCCCTAAAGGAAGCCTCCTCCATTCCAGTTTTATAGGATTCCACCCACTTTTTTTTTTTTTATTTTTTTTTTTATTTTTTAGCTGTAGTAAAGAAAAAAAAATTAAGTACAGCTTCCTTGCAGATTGTGGAGAAGATATCTTGTATCTCATTGGAAGCTTGCTGATCAAAAGATCTGTGTCATCTGTGGGTAGTACATTTCTCTGAGGGGAAAAGAGAGTAATCAAGAATGTTTCTCTTCTGAGAGGAAAACAGATACACTGTGTGTGCATTGGGGCTGTGTTTAAAAAACCAAGTCAAGAGCCTGGGAGAATTATAATGGTGTTCTCCCTGCAAAAATATGTGGGGATAAATGGTGGCTCAAAGAGAGACCTCACATTCCAGAACTTTTGGTGTCAATGGCAAGAAGCAGATAAAATGCGACAATAAAACCTGGCATTTATTAGAGAGATAAAGAAGCCTGGAGTAAATGGTGTACTCTGAATAAGACAGGAAAACAGCATTTCTGTACCTTGTTACCAAATTTTATCTCAGGCCGGGTGGTAACGGGGTTTATTATTTAGAATTTTTAACATATTCCCTTAAAATGATTGTTCCTTTTTGGAGTGCTCTCGCCTCCGCTTGCTAGTGTTTACCAATCACACCAGGCAATAGATTTTAACTCTATTATTACATAATCATAATAGAAAGTGTGTAGTGCATTTTCTCGAGGGAATGAAATCACAAAAATAATTAACCACAAGCATTTCACTATTTGAAAAAGCAAAACAAAACAAACCATAGATGTCCAGAGAGGCAGTTGATTCTCCTCCAGGGGTGGCTCTTGGTCTAAGGCAATTATGTTTGCAGTGACCTCTGTTTCATAGGGGCAAAATCCAGGATAGTCAGCATACTTAAAAGTTGGTTATTCTTGGGGCACCTGGTGGCTCAGTTAAGCATCTGCTTTCGGCTCATGAATTCGGGGTCCTGGGATCAAGCCTCTTGTGGGGCTCCCTACTAAACAGGGAGTCTGCTTCTCCCTCTCCCTCTGCCCCTCCCCCTCTACCACTCATGCTCCCCCCACATCCCGCCCCACCACTGGGCCCCAAACTCCCACGCCCAGCTCATGCTCTCTCTCTCACTCATGCTCTCTCTCTCAAATAAATAAATAAATAAATCCTTTTTAAAAAAAAAAGTTGGATTCTTCTTTGTATTTTGTAGTTATGGTGAGAGACAAATGAGAAGTCCTTTTCTCGGGTTTCAAAAATGTTTTTAGATTGGCTTGTGCTATATAGTTCATTACAGGCTTCCTGATCCACTGTTTAGGATGAAAGAGGAAAAATATTTTGTATTGACAGAAGATCAAGAGCAGATGTACACCAAGGTCTTAGGCATACGTTTTAACTTATTTTTGCGTGCTGTGAGGAACTATTGCAGAGCCAAAAAGTGATTTGTATTCACTAATTGTAGGCAGTTTGGTAGTTTTATATATAAAAAATAACGTTTTAATGTGTTATCTGCTGGTTTTCCTCTCTCTCTCCTCCTGAATATGTTTTGTGTTTTTACTTCCTGTGCTCACTTAAAGTTTAATGTGGAACTGTCTCAGTGTCCTGGGCAGCACTAGTTTTCATAACCTCAGCTTCTTTAGAAAGTTTAATGTGGTTATGAACCACTTAAAATATTGTGGCTCTGGGAGCACAGGTCTATGGAAACAGGGCAGTTGTCTGGTAAATTTGATCAAGGTAAAATATCAAGTTGGATCATTCAAGAGTCAGGACCCCCAAAATATATCCACTTTCATGCCCAAGAAAGTCCAGATTGAATATCTCCATGCCTCAAAGATGCTGGAAGTTTGCCAGATTTCTGCTTCAGTGGATGTGCATGGAAAACTGCTTACACACACAGCCTCGAGGGAGGCCATCCTGTAGAGTGGCTGTCCGAGTGTCATCATAGCTCACTGCCATTTCTAGATGACAAATCATAAACATGGCTGGCCCTCTGGAAACAGTGGTTAACTCTATGAGGCAGAATGGTGGAAAATGTGGGTTGCACATATAAATGTCCACAGGTGCCAGGTCTATATTATGAGGCAGGTCTAGTGTCAGGGGGTGAGGGATAGTAGGGACTGCAAAGACCTGAGGGGACTCACCCATCTAAAGGGGCATCTGCTCCTCACCTCCTGGTCTCCACTGCCCTTCCTTGGTAGATGCTCAGTGTTGTCAAATATGCTCATTTTGGGGGCACCTGGGTGGCTCAGTGGGTTAGTCCTCTGCCTTCGGCTCAGGTCATGATCTCAGGGTCCTGGGATCGAGCCCCATGTGGGGCTCTCTGCTCGGCGGGGGGCCTGCTTCCTACTCTCTGCCTGTATCTCTGGCTGTGTCTCTGCCTACTTGTGATCTCTGTCTGTCAAATAAATAAATAAAATCTTAAAAAAATATATGCTCATTTTTTCCCAAAACAATCAGGAAATTCAGATTTTTATGTGAAATTTCTCAAACTTTAAATCTTTACTTAAATTTCTTAAAACACTTTGCACTCAGAATCTAAATAGTTCAGAAGGCTAAGTATGGCCACCAGGCTGCCATTTTGAGACTTCTGAATTAAATGACTCTCTGAGAAGAGAAGACTTTCCCTACTCTACATTTAGAGATGGTTTTTCCAGTAACCTTGGCTAGTGTCTTTTTTTTTTTTTTAAAGAAAAGAACACTGGACTGGGGTTTAGGAGATTGAGTAAAGCCAACTCTACCTTTCCTGATTGCATGATCAAGGGAAAATGCTTAACTTTCCTTATCCTCAGCTTTATAATATATCAATTAATAATACTTATTCCCCCCATCTATCTCACAAATAAGATTCACTCAATTAATATTTATTACAAATTTACTTGACCAGGGATCCTGGGTGGCTCAGTTGGTTGGGCATCTGCCTTGGGCTCGGGTCATGTTCTCAGCATTCTGAGATCAAGCCTTGCTTGGGGCTCTCTGCCCTATGGGGAATCTGCTCCTCTGTCTCCCTCTGCCCCCCCCCCACCTTGTGCTCGCTATCCCCTCTCTCACTCTCTCCCAAATAAATAAATTTTAAAAAATTTACTTGACCATAACTTATTCTACTTAATTCTTAAGAAGGGCTTATAAGGTAGGTTTTCTTGAGGTGCCTGCGTGGCTCAGTTTGTTAAGCATCTGCATTTTGGGTCACGTCAGGATCTTAGGGGCCTGAGATCAAGTGCCATATCTCGCTTCCTGCTCAGTGGGGTGTCTGCTTTTCCCTCTCCCTCTGCCCCTCCTCCCTTGTGCACATGCTCTCTCTCTCTTTCAAATAAATAAGTAAAAGCTTTTTTAAAAAATAAGGGAGATATTCTTAACATGGATGTACAGATGAAGAAACTGAGATTCTGCAAATTTTAAGGAAATTGCTCAAGCTCATAGAGCTAATTAGTGTTGGAGTAGAGATTCAGACCTAGAGCTTTTGATTTTAAGCTCTGCTTTCCATTGTGAAAGCAATTCTTAAAATTGATAAGGAGCTATAGCTAACTTAAATCATCATCCTCATTAAGAATATCATTTTGGCTTATTCTTGTCTAGACACTAGCTACAGAGTTAACAAGTATAATCTTACCTGGGCAAATCATTGTATCTCTCTAGGTCTCAGTTTTTTTGAACTCTTGAGTGGTCATTGGTATTTCAGCAGCTATGTTTTGCTCAGAGGTATTTTTAGTTGGGCCTAAATAATTTTTTTGTCCTTTTTTAAAAAAACAAGTTATTGTGGGAGTATCGCTGACATAAACTAAAGAGCACATAATATAAGTGTATAATTTGGTTAATTTTGACACATGAACACACCCGTGAAAACCATTACCACAATCAAGATGATGAGCATATCCATCACCCCAAAAGTTTCCTTATGACCCTTTGTAATCCATCCCTGATATTCCACTCTTTGTTCTAGGTAACAACCGATTTTTCTTTTACTATACATTTGTTTGTATTCCTTAGAATTTTATATAAATGGAACCACACAGGTTATACTTTATTTTGACCTAGTTTCTCTCACTCAGCTTAACTATTTTGATATCTATCCATGTTGTAATGTGTATCATTAGTTCATTGTTTATGATAGCTGAGTAGTGTTCCATTATATAAAAGTACAGTAGTTTGTTTATTCACTTAGCTGTTGATGGACATTCTGAGCTGTTCCCTGTTATAAATGTACCTGCTAGATTGTCTAAGCAGAAGATCAACAAGGAAATAAGGGCTTTGAATGACACACTAGACCAGATGGACTTCACAGATATATTCAGAACATTCCTTCTTAAAGCATCAGGTATACATTCTTCTTGAGTGGACATGGAACATGGAACATTCTCCAGAATGGATCACATGCTGGGTCATAAATCAGGATTATTTCCTGCATATTTTCAGACCATAGTGCTTTAAGACCTGAACCCAATCACAAGAGAAAATTTGGAAGGAACACAATACGTAGAGGTTAAAGAGTATCCTACTAAAGAATGAATGGGTCAACTAGGAAATAAAGAAGGATTTTTAAAAAATTTATGGGGATAAATGAAAATGAAAACACAATTGTTCAAAACTTTTGGGAGTAGCAAAGGCAGTCCTAAGGGGGAAGTATATAGCAATACAAGCCTTTCTCAAGAAACAAGGTCTCAAATACACAATTTAACTTTATAGCTAAAGGAGATGGAGAAAGAACAGCAAATAAAGCCTAAATTCTGCAGAAGATAATTAATAAAAATTAGAACAAAATCAATGAACTAGAAACCAAAAGAATAGATCAACAAAACTAGGAGCTAGTTCTTTGAAATAATTAATAAGATCAATAAACTCCTTGCCAGACTTATCAAAAAGAAAAGAAAAAGGACCAAAATAAATAAAATCATGAGTGAAAGAGGAGAGATCACAACAAACACCAAAGAAATACAGCTGTAAGAACATATTAAGAGGGGCACCTGGGTGGCTCAGTGGGTTAAAGCCTCTGCTTTCAGCTCAGATCATGATCCTAGGGTCCTGAGATCGAGCCCCGCATCGGGCTCGCTGCTCAGCAGGGAGCCTGCTTCCTCCTCTCTCTCTCTGCCTGCTTCTCTGCTTACTTCTGATCTGTCAAATAAATAAATAAAATCTTTTAAAAAAAGGAACAACAACTATATGCCAACAAATTAGGCAATCTGGAAGAAATGGATGCATTCCTAGAAACATATAAACTACCAAAACTGAAAAGGAAGAAATTACTATTATTGTATTACTGTC
Organism: Mustela putorius furo; assembly: GCF_011764305.1. NCBI lineage: Eukaryota > Metazoa > Chordata > Mammalia > Carnivora > Mustelidae > Mustela > Mustela putorius. Next base: position 51,786,524 of record NW_025422005.1, read on the forward strand.
GATTACTTCTTCTATGTTTGTTATTAGCTGCTTTACATATTTGGGCGCTTCCATGTTGGATACATAAATATTTATAATTGCTGTGCCCTCTTGGTGGATTTCCACTTTGTGATTATAAGTGTCATTCTTTGCTTTTTGTTACAGTCTTTGTTTTAAATTTCATTTTGTCCAGTATAAATATCGCTACCTCAGTTTTCTTTTCACTTCCATTTGCATGCTAAATGCTTTCCCATCCCTTCTCTTCCAATTTGCTTGTGTCTCTAGGTCTGAAATAAGTCTCTTGTAAGCGGCATACAAATGGGTCTAGCTTTTTTATCCATTCCATCACTCTATGTCTTCTGACTGGGGCATTTACTCCATTTTCATTCAAAGTAATACTGATAGGTATGTACTTATTGCCATTTTGTTACTTGTTTTATGGTGATTTTTGTAGTTCTTTCCTGTTCCTTTCTTCTCTTCCTCTCTTCTTTCATGATTTTATGTCTTTACGATATATTTGGATTCGTTACTCTTTTTTCTTTGCTTACCTATTATTAGTTTTTTGATTTGTAGTCACCATTAGATTTGTATATAACATCTTATGCATATGGCTGTCTATATTAAGTTAATGGTCATTTAAGTTTGAACCCATTCCTTATTCCTTTCTCACCCATGTTTTTGGTATATGATGTCATATTGTACATCCTTTTGTGAATTTCTTGACTGCTTTTTTTTTTTATAGACCTACTTAGTTGTACTGCTTTTGTTTTGTGCCTCTTACTTTTCTTACTCCTGCTTATGTTCTTTCCTTTCCACTCATTGTTGCCTTAACATTACTTGTAGGGCTGCTTTAGTGGTCATGAATTTCTTTAACTTTTATTTGTCTGGGAAACTCTCTCTCCTTCTATTCTGAATGATAGATTGATGGATAGGGTACTCTTAGGTGCAGGTTTTTTTCCTTTCAGCACTTTGAATATCTCATGTCACTCCTTCTGGCCTGTAGTTTCTGCTGAAAAATCAGCTGGTATCCTTATGGGTTTGCTCTCTTGTATATAACTGTTTTCTTTTCTGTTGCTGCTTTTAAAAGTCTCTCTTCATCATTATTTTTTGCCATTTTAATTATGATGTGTCTTGATGTGGCCCTCCTTGGGTTGATTTTGTTGGGATCTCTGTGCCTTCTGGGTCTGGATTTCTGTTTCCTTCCCCAGATGTGGGAATTTTTCATCTATAATTACTTCAGATAAATTTTCTGCCCTCTTCTGTCTCTCTTTCTGGGATCCTTATAATGGGAATGTTATTATGCTTTATAGTGTCACTGAGTTCTCTTAGTCTACTTTCATCTATTATTACTATTTTTTTTCTCTCTTTCCTGTTGAACTTGATTGCTTTCTATTACTCTGTCCCCCAGGTTGTTGATCTGTTCTTCTTACTCTAGTCTACTATTTACTCCATCTAGGGTATTTTTACTTCCAGTTACTGAGTTCTTTATCTCTGATTGATTCTTTTTTATGTTTTCTCTCTCTTTGTTGAGAGTCTCACTGAGGTCCTCTGCTCTTTTCTCAAGTTCAGTGAATGTTTTGATGACCATTACTTTATTTTTTTATTAACATATAATGTATTATTTGCTTCAGGGGTACAGGTCTGTGAATCATCAGTCTTACACAATTCATAGAACTCACCATAGCACATACCCTCCCCAGTGTCCATAACCCAGCCACCCTATCCCTTCCTCCGACCCCCAGCAACCCTCTGTTTGTTTCCTGAGATTAAGAGTCTGTAACAATTTGTCTCCCTCCCCAGTCCCATCTTGTTTCATTTTCTCCCTCCCTACCCCCCCATGACTCCCTGGCCTGCCTCTCAAATTCCTCATATCAAAAAGATCATATGATAATTGTCTTTCTCTGATTGACTTATTTCACATAGGATAATACCCTCTAGTTCCATCCATGTCATTGCAAATGGCAGGATTTCATATATTTTTTTAAATTTTTATTTCTTTATTTGACAGAGATCACAAGTAGGCAGAGAGGTAGGCAGAGAGAAGAGAGAGAGGAAGAAGGCTCCCTGCTGAGCAGAGAGCCTGATGTGAGGCTCCATCGCAGGACCCTGGGATCATGGCCTGAGCCGAAGGCAGAAGCTTTAATCCACTGAGCCACCCAGGTGCCCCAGGATTTCATAGTTTTTTGATGACTGCATAGTATACCATTGTATATATATACCACATCTTCTTTATCCATTCATCTGTTGATGGACATCTAGGTTCTTTCCATAGTTTGGCTATTGCAAACATTGCTGCTATAAACATTCAGGTGCACGTGCCCCTTTGGTTCACTACATTTGTTTCTTTAGGGTAAATACCCAGTAGTGTGATTGCTGGGTTGTAGGGCAGCTCTATTTTCAACTTTTTGAGGAACCTCCATGCTGTTTTCCAGAGTGGCTGCACCAGTTGCATTCCCACCAACAGTGTAGGAGGGTCCCCCTTTCTCTGCATCCTCACCAGCATCATCATTTCCTGATTTGTTAATTTGAGCCATTCTGACTGGTGTGAGGTGGTATCTCATGGTGGTTTTGATTTGTATTTCCCTGATGCCGAGTGATATGGAGCACTTTTTCATGTGTCTGTTGGCCATCTGGATGTCTTCTTTACAGAAATGTCTATTCATGTCTTCTGCCCATTTCTTGATTGGGTTATTTGTTCTCTGGATGTTGAGTTGGATAAGTTCTTTATAGATTTTGGATACTAGCCCTTTATCTGATATGTTGTTTGCAAATATCTTCTCCCACTCTGTCAGTTGTCTTTTGGTTTTCTTGACTATTTCCTTTGATGTTCAAAAGCTTTTGATCTTGATAAAGTTCCAATAGTTCATTTTTGCCCTTGCTTCCCTTGCCTTTGGGAATGTTTCTAGGAAGAAGTTGCTGTGACTGAGGTCGAAGAGGTTGCTGCCTGTGTTCTCCTCAAGGATTTTGATGGATTCCTTTCTCACATTGAGGTCCTTCGTCCATTTTGAGTCTATTTTCACATGTGGTATAAGGAAATGGTCCAGTTTCATTTTTCTGCATGTGGCTGTCCAATTTTCCCAACACCATTTGTTGAAGAGACTGTCTTTTTTCCATGGGGCATTCGTTCCTGCTTTGTCAAAGATTAGTTGACCATAGAGTTGAGGGTCTATTTCTGGGGTCTCTATTCTGTCCCATTGATCTATGTGTCTGTTTTTGTGCCAGTACCATACTGTCTAGATGATGACAGCTTTGTAATAGAGCTTGAAGTCTGGAATTGTGATGCCACCAACTTTGGCTTTCTTTTTCAACATTCCTCTGGCTATTTGAGGTCTTTTCTGCTTCCGTTTAAATTTTAAGATTATTTGTTCCATTTCTTTGAAAAAAGAAAAACAGTGGTATTTTGATAGGGATTGCATTAAACGTGCAAAATTGCTTTGGGTAGCATGACATTTTCACAATATTTGTTCCTCCAATCCATGAACATGGAACATTTTTCCATTTCTTTGTGTCTTTCTCAATTTCTGTCATGAGTACTTTATAGTTTTCTGAGTACAGATTCTTTGCCTCCTTGGTTAGGTTTATTCCTAGGTATCTTATGGTTTTAGGTGTAATTGTAAATGGGATTGAATCCTTAATTTTTTTTCCTTCTGTCTTGTTGTTGGTGTGTAGAAATGCCACTGATTTCTGTGCATTGATTTTATATCCTGACACTTTACTGAACACTTATCCTGACACTAGCAGTTTTCAAGTGGAGTCCTTTGGGTTTTCCACATAAAGTATCATATCATCTGCAAAGAGTGAGAGTTTGACTTCTTCTTTGCCAATTTGGATGCCTTTAATTTCTTTTCGTTGTCTGATGGCTGAGGCTAGGACTTCCAGTACTGTGTTGAATAGCAGTGGTGATAATGAACATCCTTGCTGTGTTCCTGACCTTAGGGCAAAAGTTCTCAGTTTTTCCCCACTGAGAATGATATTTGCTGTGGGTTTTTCATAGATGGCTTTGATGATGTTGAGGTCTGTACCCTCTATGAGTACACTTTGAAGAGTTTTGATCAAGAAAGCATGCTGTACATTGTCAAATGTTTTATCAGCATCTTTTGAGAGTATGACATGGTTCTTGTTCTTTCTTTTATTAATGTATCATATCACATTGATTGATTTGTGGATTTTGAATGAACCTTGCAGCCCTGGAATAAATCCCACTTGGTTGTGGTGAATAATCCTCTTAATGTACTGTTGGATCCGATTGCAGAGTATTTTGGTGAGAATTTTCGCATCTGTATTCATCAAGGATATTGGTCTCTTTTCCAATGGGGTCTCTGTCTGGTTTTGGGATCAAGGTAATGCTGGCCTCATAAAAAGAGTTTGGAAGTTTTCCTTCCATTTCTATTTTTTTGGTAACAGTTTCAGAATAGATAGTAATTCTTCTTTAAATGTTTGGTAGAATTCCCCTGGGAAGCTGTCTGGCCCTGGGCTCTTGTTTGTTGGGAGATTTTTGATGACTGCTTCCATCTTCCTACTGGTTATGGGTCTGTTCAGGTTTTCTGTTTCTTCCTGGTTTATATGTCTCTAGGAATGCATCCATTTCTCCCAGATTGTCCAATTTGCTGGCGTATAGTTGCTCATAATATGTTCTTATAATTGTTTGTATTTCTTTGGTGTTGGTTGTGATCTCTCCTCTTTCATTGATGATTTTATTGATTTGGATCCTTTCTCTTTTCTTTTGATAAGTCTGGCCTGGGGTTTATCAATCTTGTTAATTCTTTCAAAGAACCAGCTCCTAATTTCGTTGATTTGTTCTACTGTTTTTGTTTGTTTGTTTGTTTTTTGGTTTTTTTTTTTTTTTTTGTCTCTATTCCATTGATTTGTGCTCTGCTCTGCTCTTTATTATTTCTCTTCTCCTGCTCGGTTTAGGCTTTCTTTGCTGTTCTTTCTCCAGCTTCTTTAGGTGTAGGGTTAGATTGTGTACTTGAGACCTTTCTTGTTTCTTGAGAAAGGTTTGTATTGCTATATATTTTCCTCTCAGGACCACCTTTGCTGTGTCCCACAGATTTTGAACGGTTGTGTTTTCATTTCCATTTGTTTCCATGAATTTTTTCAATTCTTCTTTCATTTCCTGGTTGACCCATTCATTCTTTAGTAGGATGTTCTTGAGCCTTCATGTATTTGAGTTCTTTCCAACTTTCCTCTTGTGATTGAGTTCTAGCTTCAGAGCATCATGGTCTCAAAAAATGCAGGGAATGATCCCAATCTTTTGGTACCAGTTGAGACCTGATTTGTGATTGGAGAATGTTCCATGTGCACTAGAGAAGAATGTGTATTCTGTTGCTTTCAGATGGAATGTTCTGAATAAATCTGTGATGTCCATCTGGTCCAGTGTGTCTTTTAAAGCCTTTATTTCCTTGTTGATCTTTTGCATGGATGATATGTCCATTTCAGTGAGGGGGGTTGTTAAAGTCCCTTACTATTATTGTATCATTGTCAATGTGTTTCTTTGATTTTGCTATTAATTGGTTTATATAGTTGGGAGCTCCCATGTTATGGACAAGATATTTAAAATTGTTAGATTTTGTTGGACAGACCCTTTGAGTATGATATAGTGTCCTTCCTCATCTCTTTTTATAGTCCTTGGCTTAAAACCTAATTTGTCTGATAGAAGGATTGCCACCCCAACCTTCTTTTGATGTCAAGTAGTATGGTAAATTATTTTCTACCCCCTCACTTTAAATCTGGAGGTGTCTTTGGGTCTAAAATGAGTTTCTTGTAGACATCATGTCAATGGGTCTTGTTTCTTTATCCATTCTGATGCCCTGTGTCTTTTGATTGTGGCATTTAGCCCATTTACATTCAGGGTAACTATTGAAAGATGAATTTAGTGCCATTGTATTGCCTGTAAGGTGATTGTTACTGTATATTGTCTCTCTTCCTTTCCAGTCTGTTAGTTTTAGGCTCTCTCTTTGCCTTGAGGACCCCTCTCAGTATTTTCTGTAGGGCTGGTTTGCTGTTTGGAAATTCTTTTATTTTTTGTTTGTCCTGGAAGCTTTTTATCTCTCATTCTATTTTCAATGACAGCCTACCTGGATATAGTATCCTTGGCTGCATATTTTCTTGTTTAGGGCTCTGACTATATTATGCCAGTCCTTTCTGGTGTGCCTGGTCTCTGTGGATAAGTCTGCTCCCAGTCTAATATTTCTACCATTGTATGTTACAGACTTTTTGTCCTGAGCTGCTTTCAGGATTTTCTCTTTGTTACTGAGACTTTTAAGTTTTACTATTTGATGACAGGGTGTGGACCTCTGTTTATTGATTTTGAAGGGGGTTCTCTGTGCCTCCTGGATTTTGATGCTTTTTTCCTTTGTCATATTAGGGAAATTCTCTACTATAATTTGCTCCAATATACCGTTTGCCCATCTCTCTTTTTTTCTTCTGGGATCCCAATTATTCTAATATTGTTTCATCTTATGATATCATTTATCTCTCGAATTCTCCCCTTGTGGTCCAGTAGTTGTCTCTCTTCTGCCCACCTTCTTTATTCTGCATCATTTGGTCTTCTATATTACTAATTCTCTCTTCTGCCTCATTTATCCTAGCAGTAAGAGCCTCCATTTTTTATTGTACTTCCCTCATTAATAGTTTTTTTTTATTTCACCTTGGTTAGACTTTAGTTCTTTTATTTCTCCAGACAGATTTCTCTAATATCTTCTATGCTTTTTTGGAGCCCAGGTAGCACCTTGAAAACATCATTCTGAACTCTAGTTCTGACATATTACCAATGTCCATATTGATTAGGTCCTTAGCCTTCAGTACTTCCTCTTGTTCTTTTTTTGTGTGGTGTGTTTTTCCACCTTGCCATTTTATCCAGATAAGAATATATGAATGAGAGAATAAAATTCTAAAAGGGTGGCAAATACCCCAGAACAATGTATGCTAATCAAATCAGAAGAGACTCCCTATTGCAGGAAGAAGAAAGGGGGTAAAAAGAAGTATAAAAAATTTAAAATATATATATATGTATGTATTAGACTGATGAATAGAACAGAGCCACCCACTTGATTTTGGGTGTATTTTGGTCTCTTAGAAGAAACTACCTCCCAAAATTTTAAAGAAAGAAAAACTTAAATATATATAAAAGCAAGGGTAAAAATTATAAAGGGATGGAATTTGACTGTAAAGATGTCAATTTAAAAAAATTGAGAAAAAGGAATTGATAAAATAAGTTGGTCGGAAAAAGAAAGTAAAAGAAAGTGGAGAGAATTTGCTCAGGCTGGAGACTAGAACAAAGCCCTGTGCTATATTTAGGGTATATTTTGATCTATTAGAAGAAATTGTATCCCTAAAATTGCTTAGAATAAAAAACCCTATATGTCGGGGCGCCTGGGTGGCTCAGTGGGTTAAGCCGCTGCCTTCGGCTCAGGTCATGATCTCAGGGTCCTGGGATCGAGTCCCGCATCGGGCTCTCTGCTCAGCAGGGAGCCTGCTTCCTCCTCTCTCTCTCTCTCTCTCTCTGCCTACTTGTAATCTCTCTCTGTCAAATAAATAAATAAAATCTTTAAAAAAAAAAAACCCTATATGTGTACAAAAAATAAAGTTAGATACAATGAAGGATAAAATATGACTATAATAATGAAGGTTTAAAAATATTCTTTTTGGAAAGGTATTGTTAAGATAAACTAGTTAAAAAACATTAAAAGAGGAAAGAGAAAAAGTTTTAAAAAATTAGAATATGAAAGAGAAAAAGTAAAAACATTAATTAACTTTACAAGACTGAAGAATCAGTCAGAAAGCCATGAATTCCATGCTTTGCTTTCCCCTCCTCTGGAATTCTGCTCTTTTCCTTGAGCAGTGAGCTTGGTCTTGGCTGGATGTTCTTCCTGATCTTCTGGGGGAGGGGCTGGTTGTAGTGATTCTCAAGTGTCTTTGCCTGAGGTGGAATTGTGCCGCCCTTCCCAGGGGCTGGTCTAAGTAATCTGCTCTGGTTCACTCTCAGGAGATTTTGTTCCCTGAATGCTTTCCATAGAGCTCTGGAGGATGGGAATGAAAATGGTGGCCTCCTAATCATTGGCCCAGAGGAGCCAAGAGCTTGGGGCCCCACTCCTCAGTGCATCCTCAGAGGAAAGTACTCAATCACTCCCATCTCCCTGGTCTCTGGCTGTGCTCCAAGCTCAACAGGCCTGTGACCAGGCGTTTCTGTCTCTGGCACATAGCCCTGTTTGGATTCTCCAAACCCAGCAGATTTCTGCCTCCAGAGAAGGAAGGTGGGTTTCTCCAGATGTGCTGCTTGTGGCACATCTGCTCAAAGAGCAGTGGCCTGACTGTGCTGCGGATCACAGCTTAAGGAAACTCAGAGCTGAGAGCTCACTCCTCAGCTCTGTCTCTGAGGTGGGCTTCCCCACTTTAATATCTGTGAGCTCTGAGACACTCAGACACCCCTAATCCTTCTGTGACCCCGCAGGACCTAAGACCACACTGTCTCCATGAGGGCTCTACCCTTGCTTGGTCTCTAGAATGGTGTCCCTCAGTGGAGCAGACTTTTAGAAGTTTGAATTTTGTGCTTCACTGCTTTACTGCTTGCCAGGAACTGGTCCCTCCCCCCACGGTCTATCTTCCTGTTGCTTCAGATTCACTTCTCCACACATTCTACCTTCAGAAACTGGTCAATTTTCTATTTCTAGTGCTGCTCTTCTTCTCTTCAATCTCCTGTTGGTTTGTAGGTGTTTGGAATGGGTTGATAACTATCTAGCAGAACTCCTGTGACCTGATGTCATCTCATTCTGATACTCCTCCACCATCTTGACTCCCATATTTTTGCCTTTCCTTTTTTTTTTTTTAAAGATTTTATTTATTTATTTGACAGACAGAGATCACAAGTAGGCAGAGAGGCAGGCAGAGAGAGAGAGAGGAGGAAGCAGGCTCTCCGCGGAGCAGACAGCCTGATGCGGGGCTCAATCCCAGGACGCTGGGATCATGACCTGAGCCGAAGGCAAAGGCTTTAACCCACTGAGCCACCCAGGTGCCCCTATGCCTTTTCAATAAAAGAAATTTTTATTTTCTTGCCTCATGACACTGGCAAACACATTAATGTGATATTGAATAGAAAGTTGAGAATGTACATTCTTGCCTTGTCTCCCACAGTAATGGCAACACGTTTAATAATTCATCATTAATCATGATGTTAGCTGTAGGTTTTTCTTAGACACCTCTTATCAGATTGAGGAGCTTCTCTGTTATTTCCCATTTTATAAGGTATTTCTTTTAAAAGCATAAATGTGTTTTGGACTTTTTCAAGTGGTATTTTTCCTTAATTATTGAGCTCATTAAATGATTTTATCATTATATTGTTAATTACATTGATTAGATTTGTGAATTACATAGTTTTAGGATGTCAAAGAAACCTTGCATTAGTGGGATAAACTCAACTTGGTCACAATATATATCCTTTTTAAATTATTGAATTTAATTTGTTAATATTTTGTTAAAGAGCTTTATGTCTATTTCATGAGAAATATTGGTTTGAATATTTCTTTTCTTGACATACCTTTTATCAGGTTTTGTTATTAAGGTCATGGGCTTATAAAATTAATTAGATGGTGGTCTCTGTTCTGTCTTCCTCCATTTTGTAAGAGTTTATGTGGTATTGGTATTATTTCTTCCTTAAATGTTTATTATAATCCACCTATAAAGCTATCTAGGCTAAGGGTATTCTTTGGTGGAAAGGTTTTAATTTAAGAATTTAGTTTTCTGGGGTGCCTGGGTGGCACAGTGGGTTAAAGCCTCTGCCTTCGGCTCGGGTCATGATCCCAGGGTCCTGGGATTGAGCCCCTTATCAAGCTCTCTGCTAGGTGGGGAGCCTTCTTCCTCTTCTCTCTCTGCCTGCCTCTCTGCCTACTTGTGATCTCTATCTGTCAAATAAAGAAATAAAATCTTTAAAAAAATTCAATTTTCTTTCATAGGAACACAGCTACCTAAATCTATCAGTTGTATTAGGTTGTGTTATTCAAAAAATTCATTTATTTCACCAACAGTGTTTAATGTGTTGGCATGAAGTTGCTTATAATACCACTTTATAATAGCCCCATCCTTTAATGTATATAGGATCTGATCTTGATGTTGGTAATTTGTGGAGTGTTTTCTCTTATTTTTTTATTTTTAAAGATTTTTATCTTCAAGCAATCTCTACATCCAACTTGGGGTTCAAACTTACATCACTGAGATTAAGGGTTACATGCTTCATGTACGCAGCCAGGCACCCCATCTTTCATCTTATTTTTATTGGCCAATATCATTAGCAGTTTACCAATTGTACCAATATTTTCAAAGAGCTCACTTTTGACTTTATTGATTTTCTCTATTATTTGTCCTCTATTTCACTGAAAAATCTTTTTACCCTTGCTTTTTTCTTCCGCTTACTCTGGGCTTATTTTGCTCTTTGTTTTCTAGCTTCCACATCTTGTTTTCTTACATAAGTATTTAAAGTTATGAATTTCCCTTTATATATGAATTTCTTCATTTTGATGAATTCCCCAAATTTTAATGTGTTGTGCTTTCCTTTTCATTTAGTTCAACATATTTTCTAATTTTCTTTGTGAATTGTTCTTTGATCCCAAGGTTATTAAAAATGTTAATTCTTAAGTTTCTTTGGATATTCTCCATATAATTTTATATTAATTTCTAACTTAATTGACTTGTAGTCAGAGAATATATGCTATGGTTTCAATATTTTGATTTGTTCAGACTTCTTTTATTTCTCAGCATGTGGTCTTTCTTTATGAATGTTCTGTAAGTGCTTAAAAAGAAAGTGTATTCTTCAGTTGTTGGATAAAGTGTTCCATAAACATCTGCTATATCATGCTGGTTGATATTGTCCAAATTTTTATATTCTTACTAATTATGTATGTTTATGTTAGTTACTAAGAGACAGGAGTTCAAGTCTCCAACTAGGATTGTTCATTTTCTATTCTCCCTCTACTTTTGTTAATTGTTGTTTTCCATATGGTTTTGAACTCTGCCATTAGGGCATACACATTTAGGAACATATACACATAATAACACAAAAATTTGGGATTTTTATGTGTTTTTGATTAATTGGCTCTTTTGTCATTATGAAATACCTCTCTTTAGCGATACTCTTTGTTTTGAAGACTATTTTGTCTGTTAATAGGAAAGTCATATCAGTCTTTTAACGTTACTGCTTATGTGGTGTGTCTTTTTCATATTTTTGCTTTCAGTCTGTGCTTTTGTATTTCACATTTTATATTTCAGTAAATAGGAAATTTGTGGTTACCTTCCTCATAACCCTTGGGTTTTGTCTCCACAGAAAGAACTCTTCCACTATGATCATGATAAAAGTCCTATTATGGGCACCTGGGTGGCCCAGTCAGTTAAGCATCCACCTTCAGCTCAGGTCATGATCTCTGGGTCCTGGTCATAATCTTGGGGTTCTGGGATCAAGCCATGTCAGGATCCCTGCTTACTGGGGAATGGGCTTCTTCCTCTACTTCTGCCCCTCCCACTGCTTGAGCGCTCACTGTCTCTTTCTCAAATATGTAAATAAAAATCTTAAAAAAAAAAAGAGTCCTATTAAAATTTAAGCTGCTGTCTAGTTACTTTGGATTCCTCATGTCAAGAGACCCATAGGAAAGTAAAGACATTATCATCCTGGGAGAAGTACTAGGCTCTGATCATCATGAAGAGGATGCTGTTTTTTGAAAGCATTTGATTTTTTTACTGTACATGGCATGGCTGTGCAGAATCCTAGCGATCTATACTGTGATTCTCCTACTGAAGATTGCCATTAACTCTATAAAACATATTTTCCTGCCATAGACATCCTCCAATAACATATGGTCTACCAGATCATATGGTCCCAAGCAGCAGGGCCAGTTGCACCCCATGTGGTTCTGGAGAGGAGCTCTTTCTTTTATATAATTGCTGCACTGCTGTAGGAACCTTCTTCCCGAGGATCTGGCTTCTCACTTAGTCAATTGAGTTCTGGTCAGAAACTGGTCCTTTCCTAGAACCTGGATAAAGAACCATGAATTTTTACTGGGGGAGCAGCCCTGTGTCTCCTAATGATCTGCCCTTGATTTCTTTTGGCTGGCTGATTTAACAATTCCCTGGGTGGGAGGCCCATGTTTTTTGCTTCTAGAAATGCTGTGTTGTATTAAACATCTCCATCATTCTGTGAGCCAGGCTTCCCCGATTGCCCCTCCAACCACATTGCTGATCACAATAATTGTGTCCATGTTGTGTCTTTAGTTAAGCACTTCCAGGTTCCAGTCTTAAAACAGCATCTCTTGCCCCAGGCTGCAGGGGGGGCGCCATCACAGAGCATCACAGTGAAGCTGGTGTGCTACCATCATCCGTCCCCTTTCCCATGCCTACCCCTTGATTTCAGGTCTTTCTTTCAGCATTTATCTTCATGATCTTAAAGAACAAGCTACAGCTTGATATTTCAGTTTTAGTCATTATCTATTAACTGTCCACTATGAAATATGAGCTCTGTCTCACAATCCCCAACACCAGCACCATTACCATACACTTCTCATCCTCTTACTCTTCCATCATAATTGATTATAATTTTGGCGAGATTCACTATTTGCAATATGATGCCGTTGTTAACTACTGTTAAGCCATGCAGCATACTATGTTTATTTTTCCTTTTTTGGACACATTTTTATATTCAATGGGGTAATAATTGTTTGTAGCTTTGCTTATTTAGTTTTATATATGTCTATCACCAGTTCATCCCAATGTCCTGAAAAGCAAAAGTTTCTCTCAGGCCTACATCCACCTAAGAGTCTATCAGATGGTGCCTTTTCTCTCAGAGTCTTAAGACTTCTTCCAGTCTTGGATATTTTCCTCTAATTATTTGTTCAGTTTTCTTCCTGGAACATGCCTTGTTATCCTGGAAATTCCCCTTTTCTCTCTTTTTCCTAGATCCCATGTGTTCTTTTTTCTATGTTTACTTCCTGAATAACTGGACTATATCTTCTGATGGTGTCCTTAGGGAGGGTGTGTGGCAGGCTGAGCAATGGCTCCCTGAATGTCTTTGTGGCTTAATCCCCAGAACATAGCAAAAGGGACTTTATAAGTGTGAGTAAGTTAAGGATTTTGTGATGAGATTATCCTGGATTGTCCAAACGTGTCCTGTGGAATCCCAAGGGTCCTTATAAGAGAGGAGATGTAAATGTGGAAGCACAGTGAAACTTGAAAAACACTACACTGCTGGTTTTAAAGATGGGGGAGGGGACCATGAATCAGGGAATGCGAAACATGGAGCTCTAGAAGCTGGAAAAAACATTCTGTCCTAGAATCTTCAGAAAGAATCAGCTCTGCTCACACCTTGACTTCTTCCCAGTAAAACTGATTTTGGACTTCTGGCCTTCCAGACTAAAAGAATAAATATGTATTGTTTTAACCTACCAGGTTTGTGGTAATTTGTTACAGAGGCCATAGGAAACTCACATAGAGTATATGGCAGATAATTTTGAGGCTTTGAATGTCCCAGATGTTCTTCTCTCTCTCTAAATGATAGTTTACCTGAGTATAGAATTCTAAGTAGAAAATAATTTTCCTTCACAATTTTTAAAACATTTCTCCAAGGCCACTTTTTAAAATTTCAGCCATAATAATTATTTTTAATTTCCAGAACTGTTGTTGTCCACTGCCTCTTCCTCCCCTTCCCAAATCCCTGATGTTCTTCTTATTTCAAAAAAGTAATATCTTCACTTATCTCTCTGAATGTATGAATGATAGCATGTGTGTAAGTTTTCTTCTACCTAAATAGTCTATTGTTTACAAGCTGTTTTTTTCTTGTTTATTTTTACCTATTTTATGTTTAGAACCTTTCTTCAAATGGTGTTCTTTGACTGTCAGCATGTTGTTTTGAAAGTTTATTGAGGTAGAACTCACATATATTAAACTAACTATATTTAAAGTGTGCAGTTTGGGGTACTTGGGTGGCTCAGTTGGTTAAGCAACTGCCTTTGGCTCAGGTCATGATCCTGGAGTCCCGGGATCAAGTCCCACATCAGGCTCCCTGCTCAGCAGGGAGTCTGCTTCTGCCTCTGACCCTCCACTTCTCAAGCTCGCTTTCTCTCTTCTATTCACTCTCTCAAATAAATAAAATCTTTTATAAAATCTAAAATAAAAAATGAAGTGTGCAATTTGATGAGCAAGTGTTCTGAGTGTGTGAGTTGGGGGAGAGGCAGAGAGGGAGAGAAAGAGACTCTTAAGTAGGCTCCACGTGCAGTGTTAGAGCCCAACACGATTCAATCTCAGGACCCTGAGATCATAATCTGAGAGAAATCAAAAGGTGGATGCTGAACTGACTAAGCCATCCAGGCACCCTTCTACGATGAGTTTTAACATATGTATACACCTAGGAAACCATGACCACATTCAAGATAGTAAATATAATATCACTTCCATGCCATGTCCTTATGCATGCTTATCTTCTGTTTTCATTTCTCTGGTCCCAGATAAACAGTAGTCTGCTTTTTGTCCCTATAGATTAGTTTGCACTTTCTAGAATTTTATATAAATGAAATCGTGTAGTATATATTCTTTACAGAAAATCTACTTTTACCCAGTATAGTTATTTTTATAGTCATCCATGTTATTATATGTATTAATAACATTCATTTTTATTGATGAGTAGTGTTTCATTGTGTGAGCACACTGGAGTTTATCCATGTACCTGTTGGTGGACATTTGGGTTGTTTCCAATTTTTGACCATTACAAATAAAACTGCTTTAAATTTTCTTGAGAAAATTTTTTTGGAGTAGGGAACTATTTGATCCAGTTGCTTTATTTTATAGATGAGAAAATTGAGGTTCAGAGAGGTCAAATGACTTGCTCATTTGGCATATAAAATCCATGACGAAGCTTAGATATCTATGCAATTTTCTCAAACACCAATAAATTGTCTTAACTCACTTGACTGTATTATTCATATTGACATGACTTGAATTAATTAATTCAGGAACTATTTACTTAGCATCTATTTATTAATTTAAACTTCTGGGACACCTGGGTGGCTCAGTTGGTTAAGTTTCTGTGTTTGGCTCAGGTCATGATCTCAGAGTCTTGGGAGCCCTGTGTCACTTTGAGCTAACTGCATGGCAGGGATCCTGCTTCTCCCTTTCTCTCTGCTGCTCCCCTGGTTGGGCTCTCTCACTGACTCTCCTTCTCTCTCTCAAATAAATAAATAAATAAAGCTTTTGTTAGTTACAGAGACTAGGGATAGTTAGGGTGCTTCACTCTTATATTGGTTCAGTTTTACTAATTTTAAAATGCTTTTCTGGGGCCATCTGCCTGGGTCAGTTGGTAGAACATGTGATTCTTGATCTCAGGGTCATGAGCCCAACATTGGGCATGGAGCTTACTTTAAAGAAATGAAATAAATGCTTTTCTCTAGTATTTTCTCAGACCTATGCTATGTGAAAATAAGGCTTTTTTTTTTTTTTTTAAATGAGTCTGACTACGGTGATATTCACAGCAACATTTTAGGAAGGGATTTTATTACCCCTACCTGAGGAGGCTCTGTTAATAGCCTGGAACAAAGACTGTTCTTGATGACCTCTTTCCTTGATTCTTACAATACGTTCCATTCTAAATATTTTGATAAAAAACACATTTTAAGTTTAAAATATGATCATTGTATTAAGAGCACAGGATTGTGTAAGTCCCTAAATTGAGTCAAGTCTGGAAAATATAACCATCATAAATATGTGCTAGTAGAGTACATTAAAGGATAGAAGATCAGTTGTCTGAGTCTGGTTCATGATAGGGCTAAGAACAGACATGTTTGCTGCTGTAGGCTTGAGAGAACTGGAGATGGGGAGACCTAGAATTAAACATTCTCACTGGTTAAGGAGTCAATCCCATTTACAATTTACACCAAAAACCATAAGATACTTAGGAATAAACCTAACCAAAGAGGCAAAGAATCTGTATTCAGAAAACTATAAAGTACTCATGAAAGAAATTGAGGAATATACAAAGAAATGGAAAAATGTTCCATGCTCATGGATTGGAAGAACAAATACTGTCTAAGATACCTAAAGCAATCTACATGTTTAGTGCAATCCCTACCAAAATACCATCCATTTTTTCCCAAAGAAATGGAACAAATAATCCTAAAATTTATATGGAACCAGGAAAGAACTTGAATAGCCAGAGGAATCCTAAAAAAAAAAAAGCCAAAGTTGGTGGCATCGCAATTCCAGACTTCAAGCTCTATTACAAAGCTGTCATCATCACGAAGGTATGGTACTAGCACAAAAACAGACAAATAGATCAATGGGACAGAATAGAGACCCCAGAAATAGACCCTCAACTCTATGGTCAACTAATCTTTGACAAAGCAGGAAAGAATGCCCCATGGAAAAAAGACAGCCTCTTCAACAAATGGTGTTGGGAAAATTGGACAGCCATATGCAGAAAAATGTAACTGGACCATTTCCTTATACCACACATGAAAATAGACTCAAAATGGATGAAGGACCTCAGTGTGAGAAAGGAATCCATTAGAATCCTTGAGGAGAACACAGGCAGCAACTTTTTCGACCTCAGCGGCAGCAACTTCTTCGACCTTAGCCGCAGCAACTTCTTCCTAGAAACATTGCCAAAAGCAAGGGAAGCAAGGGCAAAAATGAACTATTGGGACTTCAACAAGATCAAAAGCTTTTGCACAGCAAAGGAAACAGTCAAGGAAACCAGAAGACAACTGACAGAATGGGAGAAGATATTTGCAAACAACATATCAGATAAAGAGCTAGTATCCAAAATCTATAAAGAACTTATCCAACTCAACATCCAGAGAACAAATAATCCATCAAGAAATGGGCAGAAGACGTGAACGGACATTTCTGCAAAGAAGACATCCAGATGGCCAACAGACACATGAAAAAGTGCTCACCATCACTTGGCATCAAGGAAATACAAATCAAAACCACCATGAGATACCACCTCACACCAGTCAGAATGGTTCAAATTAACAAGTCAAGAAGTGATAGATGCTGGCGAGGATGCAGAGAAAGGGGAACCTTCTTACACTGTTGGTGGGAATGCGACTGGTGCAGTCACTCTGGAAAACAGCAATGGAGGCTCCTCAAAAAGTTGAAAATAGAGCTACCCTATGACCCAGCAATCGCACTACTGGGTATTTACCCTAGATACAAATGTAGTGATCTGAAGGGGCACATGCATATGAATGTTTATAGCAGCAATGTCCACAATAGCCAAACTATGGAAAGAAACTAGATGTCCATCAACAGACGAATGGATAAAAAAGATGTGATACACACACACACACACACACACACACACACACACACACACACACACACACACAGGAATACTATAAAGCCATCAAAAGAAATGAGATCTTGCCATTTGTGACGACATGGATGGAACTAGAGGGTATTATGCTGAGCAAAATAAGTCAATCAGAGAAAGCCAATTATCATATGATCTCCCTGATATAAGCAAGTTAAGAAGCAACGTGGGGGAGTTTGGGGGTAAGAAAGGAATAAATGAAACAAGACGGGATTGGGAGGGAGACAAACTGTAAGAGACGCTTAATCTCACAAAACAAACTGAGGGTGGCCAGGGGGAGGGGGATAGGGAGAGGGTGATTGGGTTATGGACATTGGGGAAGGTATGTGCTATGGTGAGTGCTGTGAAGTGTGTAATCCTGGCGATTCACAGACCTGTACTCTTAGGGCTAATACATTATATGTTAATAAAAAATAAATTATTAAAAAAAATTCTTACTGGGACTGGGTCAAGTATCAGGTAATGGACAGGTGTTCAATCCAACAGACACAGTCCAGAGCCCAGAGGGTTTGGATGACATTTGTGCTATAACTGATGTGTTTACTGAGAGTTCTCTGAATGAGGTCTTCCAAAAAGAGAAGGAAAAAATTTGTCATTGCTCATCTAATCAGATCTGGGAGCCAGAGTGACCTGATTTTGGTGCAATTGTACCTGTTGTCCAGTGGAAATAGGCCCAGAGAAGAAAAATATATCTAATGACTTTAAAAAATAAATCCTCTAAGACTATCCAATGCCCTTTATTCATGTTCTTTGTTCATTACAACTCCTTTTATTTTATTTGCTCCATGTGAAAGTATTTGTATGGACATATGTTTTGATTGGTCTTGGGTAAATACCTCAAAGTGGAATAGCTGGATCATGTGATAGATATAGTTTCGCTTTTAACTATAAAACTGTTTTCCCAGGGCGCCTGGGTGGCTCAGTGGGTTAAGCCTCTGCCTTCGGCTCAGGTCACGATCTCAGGGTCCTGGGATTGAGGCCTGCATCGGGCTCTCTGCTCAGCAGGGAGCCTGCTTCCCTTTCTCTCTATGCCTGCCTCTCTGCCTACTTGTGATCTTCCTCATAAAACAAAACCACCAACTCTTTTCCCAGGTGACCATACTGTTTTTCATTTCCATCTGCAATGTATGAAAGCTCTACTTGTTTCATATCTTTGACAGCACTTGATGTGGTTCATCTTTCGAACTTTAGCTATGCTAATAAGTATGTAGTAATATCTCATTATGGTTTGAGTTACATTTCCTTGATTATTAGTGATGAAAACATTTTAATGTATTTCTTTGCCATCTGTATTTTTACTTCAGTGGTGTTTGTTCAAATATTTTGCTCATTTTTTTTTTAAAGATTTTATTTATTTATTTGACAGAGAGAAATCACAAGCAGATGGAGAGGCAGGCAGAGAGAGAGAGAGAGGGAAGCAGGCTCCCTGCTGAGCAGAGAGCCCGATGTGGGACTCGATCCCAGGACCCTGAGATCATGACCTGAGCCGAAGGCAGCGGCTTAACCCACTGAGCCACCCAGGCGCCCAATATTTTGCTCATTTAAACAGTTAGATTTTTGTCTTATCATTGAGTAGTGAGAGTTCTTTGTATATGCTAGATGCAAGTCTTTAACTGGACATACATATTTTGCAAATATTTTACCTCAATGGCTTACTTTTTATTTTCATAAAAGTTTCTTTTGAAAAGCAAAAGGTTTTAACTTTGAAGAATTCCAACTTATCAATTTTTTCTTTTGTAGTGCGTGGCTTTTGTCTGTTGTTTAAGAAATCTTCGGCAAACCCAAGATCACTAAGATTTTCTCCTATGTTTTCTTTCAGAAGTTTAATAAACTATAGCATCTTGGTATTGGTTTTACTTAAAAAACCCTACTGTTCTTGAATTTCTCGTTTGTGAACTTTGATGATGATACTAGATATAGAAGCTGTTACACACACACACACACACACACACACACACACGGCAGCAGAGAGATACAGCATGGACAAGGAGGGCACATGGACTACAACAGGGAAACCAATTTGTCTTTTGAATCATCTTTTTTGCCTACTATGCAAATGGACCTGTGAAGCTAATGGAACAAAATATATGAAATCAAGACTGTACTAGAAGTCCAGGCTGTATGATCACCCAGTTTATGCCTCTCTTGCACACCATAAGGTTGAGGTTTGAAGAAAAAAAGAATAACAAGTCACAATTTGTTGAATAGGTGCCATGCCAAACACTGTGTTGATAACTTTATTCTAGGTGTAATGTATATTATTTTATACTTAAAATGACTTCATATGTTGGTTCTATTATTATCTCTTTTTTCTTTTTCCATGAGAAGATTATATCATAAAGAAGTAAAATAACTTACTGAAGTCATCTAGTCATGTCTATCTAATGGTAGAGCCCATGTTCTTAATCACCAATAATTATAGCTAATGAATATTGGCTGCTTACTGTGTGATAGACACTGTGCTATACCCTTTACAAGTATTAACTAATTAAAAAAAATTTTTAGAGTATTAAGTAAGTTAATCTTCAGAACAAAACTAGATGGTAGGTAGGACTATAATGCCTTTTTTATAGATGAGGAAACTGACATGCTAGACTCCAGTTCTCACTTCTACTAAGAGGAAAGTCAGGATTTGAATCCCTGTGATCTGGCTCTTGAGTCTTCACTTGTAACCATTATGCTACTCCATTTCTCCAAGAAGAATAATTGATGGCTGAATTTGTTGGGTAAATCAAGCAAATGCCCCAAATGAATCTCCCTCTCCAAAAACTTTTCCAGATGTAAGATGGTTTCTTTTACACCCCTCTTGGCACCAGCTCTCAGTGACTTGTCCTCTCTTGTTCCTTCCTCACCTTCCCACCATGGCTTACCCTGACTATGCCTTCTAAGTGTCTATGGTGATAATAAACAGAGCCATGAGTGTGCTAGTGGGAGAGGCCAGGGGCGATGTCTGTCTCCCTCAGCAGCAAGAGCCTCAGGAAGTACCATAGAGCTTGAGCTAGGACCCTCTAAAGAGATTGACTCCTCTTGTAGTCTTTAATCCATTTGTTTCCACTTCTGGTTTGGTTAAGGGAGAGGAGAGGGCCATTGAAGACCCAGAAGAGGAACCTATGGATTGCCTGCAGTTTTTTGAACATCCCACTACTTGAGTACTATGCAGAGAGAGATGTGACTTAGGCTTGACTCCTACATTTTTGCCTTAATTCTTGTGACGCTGGGCATTTTAAAAAAGATTTTATTTATTTATTTGAGAGAGAGAGAATGAGAGAGAGAGCATGAAAGGGGAGAGATTCAGAGGGAGAAGCAGACTCCCCACTGAGCAGGGACCTTGATCCTGGGACTCTGGGATCATGACGAGCCAAAGGCAGTCATTCAGCCAACTGAGCCACCCAGGCTCCCTTTGGGCAAGTTTCTTAATCTCATTTCACTTTAGTTTCTGTGTTTGTAAAAGATAGAGATAAGACTGGCTTCATAGGAATTTTCATGGTCTAAGTAAACTGTTATATGTAAATAATATAATAATAATATAATAACATCTAACATTAAGTGCCCTGTGTGAGATACTCATAACAGTACTTTTTGTAAGTTAACTCACTTAAAGTTCATGAGAGTATGGAACAGGTAATATTATTATTATCGCTGTTTTACAGATGAAAGACCAAAGCACAGAGGGACTAAGGTATTCGTCCACAGTCACTCAGCAGAGATCAGAAAAACTGCAGCTTGAGCCTCAGAAGCCTGATGCTAAGTACTGGTATTTACTGAACTTGTGTAAGTATTTCCTTTGTCCTTTAAAAAAACCAAACAAAACAAGAAGAACCTTTTCTAACCTGTTCTTTGGGAACTACTGTGTTATAGCCAAACTTCAAACCATCTCAGATGCCAGGGTAAGTGGTTACCCAGGTCTGGACTGGTTGATGTAGGATCCAGACTTGGCTCTGACCAGCTGCGTGACCTTGGGCAAGAAGGTTCCACCTCCCTGAGTGCCGTGTTTCTCTCTTATAAAATGTTGAGGGGGGTATACTAGTTAATTTCCAAGGCCTGTTCTAGCTATCACATTCCTCACGTCTATGATTCTGTGATTAAGTTCCTGGAAGGTTTAAGTACTGATAAAAGTGCCATTAAGTTCTGTATACTCAGCACTGGCAGCAGTCTGTTACCTAAGATACCTGGGACAAGCAGTTTGGGGTGGGGTGGAGGTGGGGGCAGGGTGAGTGGACAGGAAAGGCTCCTTGTCTGGCAACCGTGTGTTGTACTGTAGACCATGGGAGACTGTCCCCAAAGTGCAGTGTCACGGAGTTTCCTCTGATTCCAGACCATAGTATATTGAGACTGACCATCAAAGACAGTTTCCTAACAAGAGAACCTTGTGCAGTAAGTTCCTCAGGCAAGTGACCAGATATTTGAGACAGGATTGAATAGGTCTCCGGCAGAGAAACTTGGAGGACAGACCTATTTGGGTAATGAACTGGTTGACCCAGGGCCTCTCTGTCTATCATTCCTTGACCTCAGGTCAGAGTGATAGGAAAGAGGAAAGCTACCAAGGCAGCTGGGGATTCTCTTGCCCTGAAGTCTTGGAGTTGAATAAGTGACTGTTTGTCCTACATGGGTTAGTCATTCACCTGCCTGAAGGCAGAAGGCTACAAGTCTAGGGTCTATGACCTGCTGGACATATTTTGGCCACGAGGTCCTTGCCTCCATATGGTGACTGCTTATTATAAAATCCTAAACTGGCTTCTTCAACGTGATTGCTGCATCAATGATGACCACCGCCACTGAGCCAGTGCTTGTCCTATGCTAGGTGCTGGCCAAGAACTTTTAGCTCCATCATGATAAAGGCACTGAGTCTTAGCTTGGCCACCCATTGTCTGTTCCACTGCTGGGAAGTCTGGTACTGTCTGCATTTCAGTTTCCAAAACTGTAATCTAGTACAGAGAGGCATCAAAAGTTGTCATGACTTAAAAAAAAAAAAAGTCAGTAGAAGACCTATGAGCACACACACACAAAGCACCAGGCAAACAGGAAGTATTCAATAAGTGAGTATCATAGACTGGGTTTTTGGTATTCCTCTAAGGCAACACGGACCACTGTCCCTGTGACTCTAGCATCCTTAGAGCCCAAAGCAGGGCCTGGAGCACAGCAGGTACTCACTACTTTATATGAGCAAGTGGCCTCCCCACAGGGAAAGTCAAACAGCCATGAGTTTTTTTTATGTCTCCCAAAATTCGTAACACCTAAGCTGGAGACACAGACAAAACATACTGTTAGTAGGAGGCTTGAATGATCCCCTTGGCCCATAGTAGAGCGGCTGGACCAAAAAATAAATAAATAAAACTTAAAAAAAAAAAAATATATATATATATATATATATATATCCCCCCCACACACAAAGGTACAGATGGCCCAAATAACATAGATGTAAAGAAGATCAAATTGAGATAGTCAGCTATCTCCACATTCTGAAGTTAGAAAAACACCTTCTTTAAGAGGTCACGAGACATTGACAAAAACTGACCACAGCGAAATCCTCAACACATCTCCAAAAAGAAGTGGTGCAGATGACATTGATTTCAATACAACGAAAGTAGAAATTAAAGACAGAATGGGGGGGGGGAGACAAAATGGGAAGACATAAATCACTAGGGTTAGGGGGAAATCAAAAGGGAAACTGGTATCATAATCAATGTTCTTCCACCCAGAAGCACACAGCTAGCAGTGGCAGAGCTGAGACCGCTAGAATCTGGCTCTCCTGACAGAGCCATTCAGCCACGGACTGCTTTGCCTCTCAGGACAAGTCTCCCCGAGCCTCGGCTTCCCCATCTGTCAAATGGCCTCTAGGGCCCCAGGTCCGGCTGTGGGTTTGAAGCACGGTGGGGGAAGGGGTGGGTTTGCGAGAGGCGCTGGAGCGACGCGGTTCTGGAAAGTCAGGGAGGGTGCGGGTGTCGAGAGATGGCAGCAGAGGGCGCTGGGTCGCCGGCCTGAGCCCGCGTCTGCCATTGGTCGGGCTCGGGCGCTGGGCTGGAGAGTTGGTGGAAAGTGACAAGTTGAGCGAGGCTGAGAGCCAGAGAGCGAGCGTGCAGAGCGGGAGGAGCTCCCGCAGCCGCCACCGAGAGAGTCCCGGGACAGGAGCCCCCGGGCGTAGGGCGCACTCCTCTCCGAGTCCGGGCGGGAGGGACCGGCCTTCCGCGAGCGCGACCCCGACAGCCCGGGACTGACCGGCCGGCGGAGGCGAGGCTGCAGCTGCAGGGCCAAGGAGGGACCCCCGCGCGTACGGGGTCCAGAGGCGGCCGGGCGGAGAGAGGGAGCAGGTTAGAGGGACAAAGAACTTTGCAGACGCCCCCGGCATCCTGCGGGGAGAGCGGCCGGAACGAGGTGGCCAGGACACCGGGCAGAGCCCGTGGATGTTCTACGCGCGGCCTGGGAGCCGTCGCCGCCGCCGCCGCCGCGAGAGGAGGAATGCACCGACCGCGCCGCCGCGGGGCGCGCCCGCCGCTCCTGGCGCTGCTGGCCGGGCTGCTGCTGGCTGCGCGCGGGGCCGCTGCCCAAGGTAAGAGGCGCATCCGCCGGCTCCGGGGCCCGCGCGGCCCCCGGGGACCCTCCCGTCCGCCGCCCGGCGCTGGGCAGCAGGGCAGCACCGCGCCCGCCGAGGGGGACGGGGCGGCCGGAGACTTCGTCGGGGGTCCTGCAAACGCAACTCTGGGCGCCGGGAAGGCGGGCGAAGATTTGCCCTGGGAGCCCTGCTGCGGTCCGGAGGTACCCCGGGGGCTTCCTCCTGGGCGCCCAGCAGCTGTTGTCAGCGTTGACAGAAAGCGTGGAGGGGTCGGGGGGCGTGGGGTGCTGGGGGCGCCTCCGTGCCGTTGTTCCCCCAGTCCCTCGCTGGACCCCTAAAGCGCCGTAAGCAGTGTTCAGGCAAGTCTACGGAGCCCCAAGGAGCAACCGTCCCGGAAGGCGCGGTCCAGGAGGGAGTTGGTGTTTTCAGTGGTGCCTGCGAGACCCCAGGCTGTCCGCACACCGACCCAAACAAAAGCCCTGGCGTCCCGAGCCTCGGGCGGCCTCACAGATCCGCCGTCCCCGGCGCTCCTGCCCTGGAGGCTCACGATGGAGGCCACAACGTGTGCGCTGCCGCCGTCGCCGCCACTTTGTGCAAAATGTGCTGTCAGAGGCGGCCTGCTGCTCTAGAGTGCTCTGAGCAGTGTGTGTGTGCGTGTGCGTGTGTGTGTGTGTGTGTGTTACACGCAAGGCGGGGGGGAAAGGCCATCTAATGCATACTTGATTTTGGTAATCTCCAAAGACAATTGCAACAGTTAGAGAAAGACTCCGCCGAAAGCCGGAGCGTCTTAGTTCACTGCGGGAAGCTTGGATCCTTGCTGCGTCCGAGCCGGTACACAATGAGAGGGAAGAGCCCGGCTGCGCCTGTGGAGACAACCGATTCATTCTTTGGAGGTTGGAGGGGGAAAGTTGATTAAAGTCTCCGGGGTCTTGGGCCTCACTTTTAACATGCATCTCTTGAGGGGGTGCTGGAGTCCCTGGATTCTGCCTTCCCCCACTCCCTGCCCAAACCGGTGCAGATAAATAGGTTTCTGCTCTTTTATCATGCATCTTTGATTTTTTAAGTTCGCGCTGTGCTTTGGAAAAGAAAAGACTTTGGGTTATTTAGCAGTTGAGGGGCAAAGATCTATTCAGTACTTAGACTATGGCTGTAGAATTAACTTTGACTAAAATCTAGCTCATAGTTTTCGTGGTAGGAACACACTCTGGAAAGGAAGTTAAAGTTGTGTGTGAATTTTGATTTCTTAGAGTTGAGTTTGAGAACCACATTTTCTGAGAAATATTCTGAAATTGATCCCCTAGTGTGGTTGTGGTAATCTAGAGGCCCCTCCGGGTAAATACAGTTCCTAATTGTAATTAAGATGTACATCAGCAGGGAGTGCACCTTCCTGATGAAAAATACTAATGAAATGTAAACAGCTTGGTCTCTTGGATGTTTGGTTCCTTCAGGGACGCCAAACATCTGGCCCCACACCTGGGTCAGAAGTAAAAACTGGGCCATGCTGCCTAACCCGCGGAAACATCCTTCTTATGTCAAGTTGCCCAGCAAATTGAGGTGAAGATAATCAGGGAAGGGCTCTTAGCTTGGGTCCTTGTTTAATTTGGTTATATCCTCTCAACTTCTTTTACTTCTACATAATCTTTCAACAGTGGTTGCTTTTGGATCATGGGGGTAGGAGGGGGTTGGAGCGGACCTTTCTTTGGTCACCTGCCTTTAAGTAAACGTCCATGCAGTGATTTTGCTGCGTGTAAGACAATTTTATTATCAGCCCTCAGCCAAATTTTCTTGTCTAACTGTATACAGGCTTTAAAAATTAAAAGAAAAAAAAAAAGAGTATTGCCTATTCCAAACTCTTCAATAGTGAGCTCAAATCTGTTATTTTTGTCTTATTTGTCATCGTATACATCCCTTTCCATTTTTGTGAATGCTTTTTTTTCTCTGGGGACAAGTCTTCCAGGGGAACTCGGGTTTACTTTCTTGTCTGATTCAGGATTCTTAAGGTAATCCAACCACTGGCTCAAGAAATGAGCTTAAGGGGAGACAGCTTTCAGTTACTTATTAAAAAAAATGCTCAGTATTTCTCCCATTATTTTTTAATTTTGTTAGCCAGGAGGAGCAAACCTTTATATTTACTTTTTCTGGCCTACTCATTGTTGATCTCCTCACCTACCTCCTTCTTACCTAGGACTAAACCTTCCTGGGAAGCTGAAGCCATTAATACTGTGTACTCAGCACTTAGGGCCTTCGGAACCCATTTTGCCTTTCTCAGAATCCTGTAGATTATGTGGTTTGCCTCTTAGAGTCAGAGGGAGGTGGCCAGCTACCGTGTTTGCTCTCATTTCATAAACCTTCCAAACCTTCCAATGCCATTTTAATACCTGTCTGTCCTGTCTACTTTTAGAATAGGAGTCTCTTGAGGGCAGTAAGACTGTCAGCTTTCCTGTGAAAACACTGAAAGCCAAGTCAGCTAGCCCCAACTTTATTGGAGATGCCTGAAAATCCTCCCTGGTGGTGGTGGGGGGCACACAGTGGCCCAGTGGACAAAGGGTGTGGTCAAGCTGTCTGGCTGTGTGTTGGAAATGTTTAATCCTCTATATTGGTTCAGCATACCTGGGAGGCTGTTTTGCTACTCGGATGCTGGTCTTATCTTTCTGATATTTACTTAGGAGTCTTTAAAAACTCAGCTTTGGTCTGTATTTTCCTTTCTCGCTCTCCTGCCTGGTGAGCCCAGCCTTCAAATTAGACTTTAAAGTTTCTAAATGGTGTGTCACTTGCATCCATTAGTATCCATTTTGGCTGTGGTTTGATGGAGACCACATACCCCATTTTGAAAATTTTTGAAAAGTTTGCACAGCATTTATGTAGAATGGAATGCTTTGTAGCCTATGTGTATATTGATGTAAATGTATATCTACATATAAATGACATGCATGTATGCATCTATGTAGTAAGTAGTCCATAGATTTTTATTGAATGGAGAATAACTTTTTTGGTTGCATGTAAAACTGTGGTGTCATATTTGCTCTTCTTAGTAAAAATGTAATATGACATACTTTCAAGGACTTTTTTCTTTTCTTGCCCCATCATTTAGTTTGAATGGAGTATAGTAGAAGTTAACAGTAGAACTTAGTGGTTATGAGCCTAGGCCTTGGAGTTTAAGAGTCATGGGTTTGAATCTTTTCTCTGCTTGTTGACTGGTTTTTCTGAACCAGTAAGTGTTAAGAGATTTAAAATGAAACCCTGTGTGTGAAGTACTAGAGAAGAGCACCCATTTGAGAGGTCTTAAGTTGGGGTACCTGAAACCAAGCATAGGCAACCCCCCAGAAATAATATACAAAAAATAATTGCGTATTTTTGGTTGTATGTTTCTAGCTATAATCTGATATTCTGAGAAAACAGAAATCCCCCAAAGATGGGAACCATTGTTTTGTGGAGTGTTTGATGCCTGGGGTAATAAGTTGCCTTCCTGGGTAGGTTGTGGGGGCTTGAGGGTTGGTGGTGGATCCTGGGCCCGAGACCAGATCTGCAGAGTTCGTGGAGTCTCCTCACTTTTGCGGTTTCCCTTCCACCAGGCCAGGTGTCATTGGGTTTAGGAGAAACTAAAGAATGGTGCCAAGTCCTTTGACCTCAAGTAAGTATGTATTTCCTTGAAAACAAGCATTCTGAAATGCCTCTGTTTATACAATTCATTTAATAAACACTTGGGTAATCCTTATAATGGGCCAGTGACTATTCTGAGCAATTTGCCAATATTAGCTCACTGCCTCCTCACCACAAATCTATGAGGGGACTGGCATAATTAGCTCATTTTAATTTAGACACAGAGAGGTTAAGTGACTTTCTTCAGGTCACATGGCTAGGAAGTGGCTACTGAGCTTCCAAACCAATCCCTGAGTTCTTGCTCTTCTCTGCTGCCCTAGACAATCTGTCCTGGTTGAAGTCTTAGAATTTACACTACGTATGGGCCAAAGGTGCCAATTCCCCATGTTTTCCAAGAGCAATGGGCTGTTTTCTTAGCTCTATCTAGAGGTTACAAGAAATGATTGGAGACAGTCAACTTCAATTTTTCTTTCTGTGCTGGGGTTCCCTGAGCCAGTAGTTCTGCTGCAACTCAGGGATAGACCAGAAGGTTCTTTGGTGGTCTGCACCTCTGATCAGGAGGAATTATGCTGTTGTACTGAACTATAACTTTGATGCGGTTTGAGGAGTGTGTCTGGCAGTTTCTTCCAACCAGCGATGAGATATGTTTTGATGAAGTGCCTTTGTATTTGCATCTTGGTGTACAACTGGGGTTGTAGGCTGAGCAGAATGATTTATTGGAGTTCTCTTTAGTGGAAGAGCTGGCTTGCCAGCTCCAAGGTCCCTATGTAGACCAGACCCTGGCAAATCCAGCCCCAGCTAGGAAAACACTCGAGTCTCTGAGACCTCCTTTTCAAAGAGAAGGGCCTCAAGCTGGCCTTCCTAATTCCCCTGCGGTGTGACAGGAGAAACTGTTGTGTAGACCCATGAAGAGAAAGGAATAGTCTTCTAGGAGTCTGAGAAGGCCCTCTGGAGTTGAGGGGGAGGGGATGGCAGGGGGTGGGGTGGGGAAAACTCTTCGAAATCCTTAACTAAATGCAGCTGCTTGTTACACGGAGCCTGACTTGCATGCCAGGAATATCTAAAAAGCTAACGAATACAAAATAAAAATAAACAGCAGTAAAAAGGCTCTCTCTTTGTTGCAGTAAGCTCGGTTGGGGTTTTCAGTTTGTTTAGGAATGGGATAATTGTGGCATCCACTTTATTTTGGTAAGGCAGTGAAACGTGGATTGATGTTATGTCATTGGGATGCTCCCACCACCTGAACTTCTTCCTTCACACCTCCCCCTCCGAGCGCCCAGGCACGGACGTCCACCGGCCCGCGTCGCAAACTGTTGCCCCTGAGTGAATTACACGGGAAGAGGGCAGATAATTTAATGGGATAATCTTGGCAGGGCCAGCAAATTTCACACCCCATCTCTCACTAATAGAGAGGCAGGAGAAGGCTACAACATCCTCAGATGAAAAGGTTGTATAAAAAGGCTCTGCTTAACAGTAACTGTCTGTCCATAAATAAGGTTCTGTAGAGTTTTGATCCAAAAGCTGTTATTAAATACTGATAAGCCAAGCCTCATAATGTTTGGCCTCTTTACATTTCCTTTTTTCTCCTTCTCTCCATAGAATCATAGATTTTTTTTTTTTAAGAGGGGGAAGGGACCTTAAAAGATCAACCAGTTCAAGCTGTTTATTTTCTATAGTATTGCTATGCAGAAAGGATCTTCGTTTATGGCCATTTAAAGAGGTAATGTGGAATAACAGAAATGGATTGGGATTTAGACCATGACAGACTAGGGTTTGAACGGGGGGGCTTGGCTACTTGCTGGCTATGTGGACTTGGGCAAAGTTCTTTGAACTTCTGAGCCTCAGTTTCCTTCTCTGCAAGATGGGGTAACAGTACTGTCTGACTTACCTTTTTTTTTTTTTTGTGAGAATTAAAGGGGACAATGAACATAGGACACCTAGCGCGGTATCACGGACCTAGTAAACCCACAGTGTGCTCGTTACTGTCAGTGTCGGGAGCTTGCTGGAAAAATCACAAAATTTGCCCTCAAAACAATGATCGTTTTTCTGTAAGGTATGAACCAAGACTCAGAGAGCAGCAGTTCTTACAATATTTTAAGACACGTGAGTATTTTGTTTTAAGGGAGCTTGTAGGCCCTCTAGAACGAAGCAGTACTCAGGCCAGTGCTGGGGACCCGGATGGGAGATTCCACAGGGCCGTTTTGCAAGCCTTAAAACAAAGGCTTTTTTCAGAACAGCAAGCTCTTTGGGGAAGAGCAACCCCTCCCTGGTGCTTGGTGTAATTCCAGAATCCTGCAATGGGGAATGTTACATTTCAGGGACCTCCACTTGTAATCTGACCGTC
This sequence comes from Mustela putorius furo, assembly GCF_011764305.1. Classification (NCBI taxonomy): domain Eukaryota; kingdom Metazoa; phylum Chordata; class Mammalia; order Carnivora; family Mustelidae; genus Mustela; species Mustela putorius. The sequence continues at coordinate 51,816,338 of NW_025422005.1, forward strand.
TGTAGCTCCAATATCCAAATAATCTTGCTGAGCACAACTTAAAAGAGAAGGATAATGGCCGGAGGAAAGAATCCTGAGGTGCTCTGTTAGCCATTTAAAATTTCTGAGTACAAAAAAAAAGTTCACGTTACCCAAAAAGAGAAGAGTAATGAAGTGTGGGAAGCGGGAGGGGAGATAAAAAGAACTTCTAAAGACCAGGGCACAGTTTGTGTTTTCTATTTTTATTTTTATTTTTTAAATTTTTAAAAAAGATTTATTTATTTATTTGAAAGAGAACACACATAGGCAGAGGCAGGCAGAGAGAGAGAGAGAGAGAGAGAGAGAGAGGCTCGATGTGGGGCTCGATCCCAGGACCCTGGGATCACGAGCCGAGCCGAAGGCAGAGGCTTCAACCCACTGAGCCACCCAGGCGCCCCTCTATTTTTATTTTTTAACAGTAAACCTAGTCATTCAATGCATTGCCACTAACATTTATTATATATTTTAGACAAATATGGTGTTGGTGCCCAGGAATATAATATTACCCTCGCCCTCCAGAAGAGATGGAGGAGGGAAATTCTCAGTTTTTGAAGAACCTATTATGTGCCAGGCCTAGTTCTTTACGGATATCAAGTTTCTATGTCCCAGCAGCCCTTTATGCTTGGACCTCTGACCCCATTTTACAGATAAGGAAATTGAGTCTCAGGCCATGTCTTGGTGAACCTCTCACAAACTATTAGTTGGTATGTGTCATTTGAACGTAGATGTTTGGAACAGATTTTTTTGACTCTCAAGTGTATGTTATTTCCACTGTCTTTGGAGTATAATTGGGGAGACTGGATGAACAGACATGTACCTCCCTATGCCAACTACCTCTCCCATGAGTGAATTACAGGAAAGTGCTATGGGAACACAGGGTTAGAAGACATCAGTGCTCACCCAAGGGACTGGAGAGAGAATGTTAGCGTCCTTCACAGGCTTGTTGAGAGGATGCAGTGGGGTGTGATGCGTGGAAAATGCCTAGCCCCTTGCCGCACACATAGTGAGTGCTCAGTGATAGTCCTGCTGTAGTTACATAGCTGGAGAAAGGCCCCGCCATGATTTATCTGCCTCAAAAGCCTGGGCTCTTAATTTTTCCACAGTATTCCTTTTCAGCAGACATGGATTTGGAAGAATAAGTAGCCGTGTAGTCCGTAAATGGAAAAGATGACACTATGGCAGTGTCTCTGGTATTTTTCCCACCTATCCTAATCCAGATTTTTGGACTCAGCTCTGCTTTGTGTGGGGAAGGGGATTTGCACAGGTGTGAATTTGGAGAGAATCACAATGCCTAATCAGGAAGTGTGACATTCCTAGAGCTCTGGCTGGGATCAATCATGTTTTCCACTCATTCACTGAATGTACATCATTTGTTTTTTTAAGATTTTATTTATTTATTTGAGCGAGAAAATGCCAGTGCCAGTGAGAAAGCAGGAGCAGAGGCGGGGTGGGGGTGTAGTGGGCAGAGGGAGAAGGAGAAGCAGACTCCCCACTGAGCAGGGAGCCTGACCACACAGGGTTAGATTCCAGGATCACAGGGTCCTGACCTGAGCCGGAGGCAGATGCTTAAGAGACTGAGCCACCCAGACATCTCTGGTCTTATATTTTCTATGCACTTACGGTGAGCCAAATATTTTGCTAGTCACTAGGACTAAGGGTGAATAAGGCTAGGTCCTTGCCTTGGAGGGTTTTTCAAACGGCAGATCTCCAGTAGAGATTGCTAGCTGATCAGAAAATCTGTTTCCATATCTTCTCAGTAACTTGGTTAAGATTACACTTCCCAGTTCCCTGTAGTTAAGTGAGGCCATGTGACAAAATATTAGCTAATGGAATGAAGCAAAGAGTGTCACTTACAAGGGACACTTAACGGCTTGGTCCTTAAAAAACATCCCAGGCAGGATCGCTATGATTCTGAACATGGTAACCGAGAAGTCATCTGTTGAAGACATCCCAAGTTAGAAACAGCCTGGAACCCTCCCTTCATCATGGCACTGTGGAAGCCACCTGCCTGTCTATACTTGTTCAGGTTTTATGTGAGCAAGAAAAAAACTAATATGGTAGTAAAGGCTGAGATTTCAGAGTTTTATCAATAATAGCTTCTAATGTTACCTTAACTAACATTATAGAACTGAATATATATATACACATATATACATGTATATATGTATACATATGTATATATATACACATACACATGCACATATCCTTATCCATCTATCCATCCCACAGTGTAGCAGTCAGGACCCCCGTTTCTAGACAGAATGTAACAGGAAATTTCAGAGTGCATTACATTAACAAAATGAGTATTGTTTCAGGAAACTTTAGCTTCGGTTGTGCTTCTGCTGATTTGGGTTATTATTTGGTTCACGCTCAAAGCTTGAAAGCCCCTGGTCTGGTAGAGGCAAACCAGGCAACAGCTGTGTACAACGGAGTGCGGTGGTTATGACAATGATGGTTAAGTCCCTGTGCCACAGGGTCTCCATGAAGGAAGTGCCTAGGAAGCAGAGATGGCAAAATGGGTTCATTTTTCCAGCCAGTTGGTATTGGCTGCCTGCAGTGCAGTGTTGAGAAGGATTCTGAGCTTTCTTCCAGGATCTCTGGGAGGGAATGCTCTGACCTGGTAGCAACATTTGCCATGGGTTTGGTGGGGAGGAGGAAAGGCTTAGACCTAGCTGGCATCTGACCAGTTCACATGGATTCTGGGCTCCTTCCAGTGAATTAAACCCCTTCCCAAATTATTTATGGCACATATACGAGGTTTCTAGCACTGGGCTAAGCACTGTGGGGAAGGTAGGAGCACTATGACTAGCCCTTGGGGCGTTCACCTTTTAGGGGCAATAAAATAGGCACTTGTGAAATAATTATACCCCCAGTGAGTACAGAGTTGGCAATTATAGAAGCAGAATGCTGAGGAGCGAGAGGGCTTTTGGGAAGAAGTGGAATGTGATGTGAGCCTTGAAGGATGGGGAGGATTAAGATGGGGACAGGAGAAGAGGAGCTAGACATTCTGTAGCTGCCCTGGTGTCCACGGACCTGCCCGAGCAGGGCAGGTGTCCTGAGTTCCGAGCAGCTGTCCTGGGTTCTTAAACTGGGCTTCACCCTGGCCTGAGGCTAGTGTCCATGGGATGGACGGAGAGTAACAGAGAAAAAGAGGACCCTAAATGGTGCCTGTTATGCTTTTTGCATATGAAGGAGGGTGGGTGGGGGAGCAAGGTTTCACTGGGAGCATGAGGACGTACCTTTCTCTCCAGAAGAGTATCCTGGAGAGTTAAAAATGACGTCCATTTCAGGGCTGCTTGACAAAGGTATAGGATGTCTGCTGTAGCAGTTTCGTTTTATAGTGCGGGCTAGTAAATCCCTGTCCACATTTTGCCTCCTTGATGAGAATCATAATAGTATTCTAATGATTAACACATCCAGCATTCTCTCTGCCAAAGAGCCATTTTAAGTAGTTTAAGTACTTTAACTCCCACAGTCTTCGGGGAACCCTATGAGGGAGGCATGAATTATTATCCCCATTTTCGAGATAAGAAAACCGAGGTCCAGAGAAGGTAAGTAACCTGCTCTAAGTCACACAGCAAGTGAAGTGAGAGAACCAGAATCTGAACCTGGTAATTCTGAGCCCAGGGCTTTGTCCTTCCTTGAGCATTATGCCATACCACATGCAGCTCAGCATTTTTAAAAAATCTGTCTGATGATTCAAATTCCCTGTAAGATCCCAGCCAAATAGTGGAGTCAAAATAATTATAATGAAATCCTCTATTTGTATAGGGTTTTGTAGCTTACAAAATTATTTCATGTATAATGTTGTCATTAATTTTCCAAATAATCCAATAAAATGGGATTTCTTTCTTTCTGTTTCTCTCTTCCTTTCAAAATTAGGCATGTGTGGTTGGTTGGCAGCTCACCTAAGGTCACTGTAGCTGATGGAAGCTGCTGGAAACCCAGCCTCTTTGACTTCAGGCCCATAGTGCTTTCAGTTCTAAAAGACTACTTGTGTTTGGGATTCGTGACTCCAAGAAACTAATCCATGTCTACTTTCACTAGCAGACGAATTTACCTGATTCCCCTTAAATGAGCTATTTTTTTTTTTTTTCCAGAAATGTTTGTGAGGCATTTGTAGATGGCACCTGGAGCTAGGATTCCTGTAACCTAAGGAAAGTCACTTGCAAACAGACTGAGAGAACTTACTTACAGACAAGGAATGAATGTCCTGAGTAGTTGGTGGTTGTGGCAGGGGGAAGAGCCACTGGGGAAAGGGCGTTGGCATCAGGAGGTCTTGGTGTGAAACTAGGTTCACTGCTTCCCTGCCAGCAAATGCCCTGAGCTCTCTGAGACTCACTTTCCTCACCTGTACAATGGGAGGTCCAATGATGCTTATGGTGCTTGACAGGGTGGTGGTGGGGATCGTGGGGAGCTCATGCAGTTCCTGGGACAGGTTCCGTGTGTGCTCACTTATTCCTCTGACATAAATGGAGACCAGCAAGAGGGTACTTCCTCCTTTGAGCTTTTCCCAGGATGTGGTGGGGAAAAATTGCTGAAACTTAGCACCTTCTTGGCCTTTATTTTACAATATAATCAATTTTATAACAAAATCATGCAGACCTTTCTAGCACTTGGAACTTTTAGATTAAATTATATTAATATTTGTCAAGGACATGACTTTCTTATGCTCTGTGATGGTTAAACACCCTAAGGTAAAGTCAGATCCTGTTGCCCGAAATCCTAGATTTCCTTGAAAGACTCCTATCTGTTTTTCGTGGAGAACTGCCCCTATTTCTTGATGGGTTTGAGGGTACATTAAAGCAATTTATTGTACTTTTTCTTCTCCATAAGAGAGATTATGTCCTCACTCTTGGATTTCACTCCAGCTTGGGTACTTAATAGTTTTTACATAATTTTCATACTCCCTGCAGAGTCTTGGTTGTTTTTCTTTTCGCCACCTGAACTTTTGGTGTGATGAAAGCTACGGATTCCTCTGGAAGGCATGCCTTAAGAAAGCAATGCTTAATTTAGTCGTGGCTGTTTACCCCCTCCCTTCAAAGAACTTCCAGTCCCAAATGTTGCCTGTTTGAGAGGAGCTGTGTAGACTGCTGGCAACAAGAAGCAACATTTTTTGATGATGTTCTGAGTGTGCTGGTGAGTTACCCTCTTTCTCTCTGTGCTGCTCTTAGCCCTCTGCCCACTCACATCTGGTGTTCTTAAACTGAAGAATCAAGTGCTTTGCCTGTGGCCAGAGAATCTTCAGAGAGTCTCAATGGGCTGGAGGGGTGGGGAGGAGGATTCTTCCAGCGAACACCTGATAAAGGTGATTTCTCCTCCCTACTGAGCAGGGGAGGAACAGAGCGGAGCATGCCCAGTTTGTTCTACCCAATTTATCAATGAGTCACTGTATTATACTAAGCAAGCTCCTGCAAGCTAGTAAAGGGGCAGAGACAGCCCAGCACTTAGCATGAATTTGTTTCCCTCCCCAACAAGTAGCACTGAGTGTGGGGAGGAAAGCATTCCCCCTTACACTGGTTTACAACTTGATTTTTTTTTTAAGGGGTAATTGCCAGATTTCATGGTTGTGTTGAGGTTAAAACTATATACACAGATGAGATGGTCAAAGTTTTTATAAATAACTCTCCCACATCTTTGCCTCAGGTTTAGAAAGCTTCTCAACCAACCTAGGACGTTGGTGAAAGTGGCTTCTTCCCCCAGACTCATAGAATCAAATCAACACGACAGCTGGTCTCCCTGCTTAGTGTGGGATCAGGGGAGCAAAGGAAAGAAGGGACCCAAGAGGCAAAGCCCCTTCATCTGTCGAGTGATGTGTCCTGTGTAAACTACCAAGAAGTCACTGGCAATTCTATTTGGTTAAATATTTATTTAGCAACTAATGTGGATGCCGAAGAAATAGATGGGCAACATCCCCTTCCGTAGGACATTCGTTGTTTTTGTTAGGGAGGCAAGGTGGAGACCCCCAAATGGTATGAGAATAACACTGAATCAAAGCTCACTGCTCCGACCTTTGCTTAGGGCTCTTCTATCTTGCAGCTTCTAGAAACTGGGTACTCTAGTGCCTGTCCCAGCTCGCTGGCACAGCAGGGTCATGCTGGTTTCTCTCCCCATCTCTCTTTCCTGAAATCTTATTCTTCAACGCCCTGTCTCTCACACTCAAGAATTCACCTTCCGCCCTTCCTTGCCCTCTGTGCCCCCACATGCAGCCAGTATTTCCAGAGAGGCCGCCTAAGCCACACTCACTTATTCTGATTCAGCCTCACACCTAGATTTTAATCTTCATAATCATAGTCACTGTCATTTATTGAGCATCTACAATGACGCCTACATCTGGCAAGACATTTTGTATTTTGTAGCAGAATCCTGTTATTTTGTCTCTCTAGAATTGTTGCCCCCACCCCTCACTGCTTCCTTCTGCTCCTTTATCAGTTGGGAAAAGAAACTGCGCCTGCCTTTCCTCCAGGGTTGTTATGGGGAGAGTGCCAATCGTAACCTCTGACCCCTACCCTCACTGTGCTGGGGTAACCGTAGTCCATTCCTGGGACTTAGGGGTGGTCCTCCTGGGGCAGGGAAGCTGGGAGATGGCCTTGGCCATGTCTCTGCCCTGGAAAGAAGACTGTGTGAGGGAGAGAATGACTTGATATCCTGGGCAGACATTGTTGAAAGGCCCGCCAGTGGCCCAGTGTCATCTCCACACCTCTGAGCTATTCTGTTCAGAGCCCGGAGACTGCTTTGGGTGAAGTGACCGTGCCCCGACCATACACACAATTTACCTCACTAATGATCACAACAAAATGAAATGATGTGATTATGATGTGATGCTGAAGGAAGCATTTTTAGTGCTTTTTCTCATGAGAAAATACACGTTCAATAAAGATAAAATCACAAATGTAGTATGAAAACAAAAATCACTAACAATCCTACTATTCAGAGAGCATCTCTGATCATCTTTCCTATACATGATTCTATTTCTGTTCATAAAATAAGCCACATTTTTATTCCCAAGAGAAAATAGAGGCTCAGAGATTTTAAATAACTTCTCCACTGTCATCTAACCAGCCACTTTCCTTTCCATTCACTTCTTTGTGAGCAGGGACTCAATCTTAGTTAACTGCTGTCTGGTCCAGCACATTCCACTCGGTTCGAAATCACCAAGTATGTGTTGAGCGAATGCTGAATTAGTGTGATTGTGTGTCACAAGGAAGCTGCATACATTGTTGTGTAGATCAAGGAGAGAAGTGTGCATTGTTTAGAATTACCGGGAGGGTCTTCTGAAGGAGGTGGAGATGGCCAAGCCATACTAATTTGTTTCTCTCCAATATGCAGTGTCCGAGTGGTCAAAGCTGGAGAGGAGGGACACCTGAGTGCCTCCTGCTGTCAGAATTGGGCACTGCCCAGGACTTAATGAGTGTGTGGGAGCTTTTCTGAAAATGCAAAAGCCACTAAGTGAAAAGGTGTGGGTGTGGACTTGGCAAAGAGGGCTGGAGGAAGAGATACATAGTATCCAGAAGGAAATGCACAGGGGCAGGGGCAGGGAATCAAGTCCTAAAGGGATCAAGGAGGGGGAGTGAGAGGATGGGTGCATGACCAAAATAGTACCAAGGATACCATGACAGGACTTTCCTGCTTGTCGGTCTGCCTTCCCCCACTCTTTGGTCTCATCTGGCACCTTTGTATGTGGCGGCTTTCCCATGGGCTGTCCCCTGCCACAGAAATGTCCTTTCTCAACCTATCAGCTACTAGTCCTGCTCTGGCTTCATTGTCCTTTCCCTGACTAGCCAGACTCCATTGGGTTCCTACTTCCTCTTCATTGTAGTTTGTAATTAAGTATTTATTTGTGCATCTATGATCTTTTTAAAAAAAATTTTTTTTTAAAGTTTTCCTTTTTTAAGAGAGAAAGAGTGAGAGAGAGCATGAGAGGGGAGAAGGTCAGAGGGAGAAGCAGACTCCCCACAGAGCTGGGGACCCTATGCAAGACTTGATCCTGCTACTCTGGCATCATGACCTGAACTGAAGGCAGTTGCCCAACCAACTGAACCACCCAGGTGCCCCATCTATGATCTTTTCTATCACTGGCATGGATGCTCCTTAGAGTGGGGTCCGAGTCTGGATCACAGCTGATAACGGTTGCCTGGTGGCCCGCTGAATGGACTCTACTTACTTTTCCCGAGTTTTGGTCTTACTTCCTAGAGCCTGGGATACTTCCAGCTTGCTCTGCCATTACTGTCTGGCCGTTTAAAACTGCATCTTTGAACAACTGAAAATCTCAAGGCTATCTCTTCCAAAAGATGAGGAATTCAACCCCGTAAAAAGTCAATCTGGACTCAATTAAACCTGCTGTGGGCTCTGTTTGCAGGGGAGCAGTGGGTAGCTCGAGAACAGGGCTGTTTTCCCAAGATGAAAAATCTGTGATAACTCTTGAGTTCTGCTGCTATAAATTAGGGTCACTCTGCCCTTAATTGGCAACAAATTAAAATTCTCCCTTACAGTCCTCCTCTTTCTCTTCTTTCCTGTACAGTATGTTTGAAAGAAGGTGTGGAAGATCTTGGCCCCTTGCCACAGGGGAGAGGGCACCGTGGCTGAGCCTACAGGCAGGTCTGGGCTGTGAGGGCCACCGAGGAGAGGGGGTGGTGAGTGATTCTTCCCGCCCTGACAACCCTTCTCCTCCCTCCTTTGGTCCTCCTGCTCGTCCCTCCCCTTTCTTTCTTCAGGAATTTTGAAAGGTCTCATTACTAGGGAAATATCCCCTGGGGAACTCTTACTCTCTCTTCTTTCGCTTAATAAGCAGAGGGGAAAAAATTCTCTAAGTTTTGAACTTGCAAGCAATCTGGAGGCAAATATGGCCAGAAAGGCCCGGGAGTCTTTGCATTTCAAATCCCCTGAACCATCAATTTCAGGCTGGGCCACCTTTTCTTCATAAAGGGAAGAGGAAAGGGAGTTTAACAAAGTGGGTTTCTTGGCTGCCAAGGCCGTGGTGGGGGAGAAGAAGGGCTGGGGCTGTGTCAGTTTGTGCCCTCCCAGTGTTACTTGGGAGGGTAGTTGGTCGGTATATGTACTGAGTAAGGCTTCCCAGGGGCTAGGTACTGGGCTGGGGCTACCCGCACTTCTGGTGGGAGCATGAACAGTCAGGATATGGGCAGATTCTGAATGCGTGGCGGGTGGGCAGCTAATCAGGGCTTGCAGTTGACTGACTGAGAGGGAATCAGGAACGGTGTCTTGGGGAGGCTTCCCCGAGAGCAGGAGTCTGGAAGGTCCCCAACCCATAATGCATTTTTTATACAATTGATCCTAACGAATGCGTTGATTTTGACAAATGAGTTAGCAAGAACCTGCTGTCTGTAATGTTTGGTGCTCGACTAAGTGATAAGAAGCATTTCTCAGTCCCCTCTCTGTAAACCAGTCCTTCTCAGGGAACCTCAGCTGCTCTTCCAGGACCAAAACAACTCAGAGGGAGGCCGAGACCCTTCCATCTGAGTGCTGGAGGCTGGGGTCGGGTTCAGAACCCAAGCCAGGCCTCTCCCTTTCCAGGAAGTTGTCCTGCTTTGGGTTATGGTGTCTCATTTCTTCCTCTCTGTGGTGGGGATTATACTCCTTCCCTGAAGATTATGGAAGATTAAAGGAGATGAAGGATGTGAAAACACCTGGTAAACTTTCAGATCTTATCTGAGATCCAAGGGTCAGATAGCAAGCAAGAGTTTGTCTCCATTTCTTGGTGAATGGACCCATGGGGCTTCCTTTATTCACGCCACAAATATTTATGGGCCTGACACTGTTCTAGATGTGGGGGGTGAAGCAGGAAACACAACGAAACCCCTGCTCCTGGAGAAGTCTAAAAATGGAGAAATATATGTTCTATCAGGTCACAGTAAGCGCTGGGGAAATGGAAGCTGGCGGGAGAACTTGTGAGGAGGGGACTGGTCGGGCGGGGCGGATGCCATTTTGTGGAGTGGCAGGGAAGACCCTGGGATAAAGTGACTCTGGAGCCCAGACCTGCGCTAAAAGGCGTGAGCACCGTGGCTGTGGGTGGTGAGGGGAGCCCTCCAGCAAGGTCCACCGAGTACAAAAGCCTGGAAGTGGGAGTGGGTTCTCAGCTAACCGTGCAACAGCAACTGTCTCTTGCCACTAGGAACGTTTGTCCAGTGCTTACCTGTAGGTCAGGTGGTGAGCAAGCCTCCCTTCACAGTCGCATCAGGGAGGCTGGATTATTATTATACCCGTTTCATAGATAATGAGATTCAGATAGCACCAGCAACAAGCTAAGCGTTCAGACTATTGCGGGAGAGGAAGCAGTGTGTGTGGGAGACAGCCCTGCACAAAGGGAAGAATGCAGGGTTTGGAGAGAACAAACTCTGGGTTTGGTTCATTCACCTGCTGTGTAATCTTGGGCAAGGTGCTTAACCTCTCTGGGCCTCGGTTTCCTAGTTTGTAAAATGAGCTAATAAAATCTCAGAGAATTGTTACGGATATTATGGAGTGAGAAATTAGGTCAAAGGATGCTGCAAACCCCGTACACCACAAAAATGTTACTTTACTACTCCTGCTGCTACACCAGCTCTCCTTCGTATCCTTTTGAAAAGACAGTGAATGAGAGAGAAATGGAAGTTTATAACTTATATAATTTCCTTTGTTCTTTCCTGATGTTTTATTTTTAAAGATTTTATTTATTAGAGAGAGAGGGCGAGAGAGAACATGAACAGAGTGGGAGTCAGGGAGAGGGGGAAGGAGGCTCCCTGCTGAGCAGGGAGTCTGACTTGGGACTAGATCCCAGGACCCTGGGATCATGACCTGAGCCGAAGGCAGACACCCATCTGAAGGAGGCACCCACGTGCGGCTCCTGCTGAGGGTGAATGAGCTATAGTATCCAGTTGAGTTAGAAAGTATTTCTCTGCAAGATCAAAGAACTATGAGGTACAGTTGGTGGTGAGGCTTCTCAGGTTTCTGAGGAAATCGCTTGAGGTCCCAGAACCCCTGGTCCCCTCCCTCTCTCCCTGAAGACCTGGCTCCTTGGAATCCCCAAACCTAGAAGTTTATGGTAGCGTAGTCTCTGATTTTGCCTTGTATAGATAGTAGTTGCTCAATAACTTATAAGTAAGTGGCTCTAAATAATTATAGCCTTTCAGATGATTAAATCATTCATTCTCTGCATTTGTCCCAGGGTCCCATGTGATGACTGGCTAAATCTCAGGGATCTGGAGAGATGGGTATTACTACCTGGGACTACAGAATGGGAAAACTGAGGTGATAGGACCTATCTCAAACTGGGGACTTGATGGTGAGCCTTGGTACCCATTTTCATTTGGCTGAGGAATGCTTTGTTTCCACCCCATGATGGGGTGTCCTTAAAGTCATTTGTTCATTAACCAACTGAAGACCTGCTCTGTGTCCGGCTCTGTGCTAAGTGCTGGGAATGCAGTGATGGTTGTTCTGGGAACACCCTTTGGAGATGCTCAGCATGTATTATTTAATTTGAATGCTTGCTGCTGCCCTTCCCGAGACCTCCAAAAATGCAGAGATAGTTGCTTCTTCACCATGTGCTGACCACTGGCAGGCATGTGCCCATCTAGCTGGCCCATCGTCTGGTGCCAGTGACCTGAGTCATGCAGCCGCATTTTGCTTCCCCAGCGCTCCAGTGGCTTTCTGTGATAAGCTCCATCTTGGCTGGGATGCCACCCTCCCCTGGGGTTGGGATAACAGCCTCCTGGGGACCGTGGCTAATCTCAGGAGAAGCAGAGCCCCCAGGGGAAGAATCCTGTCTCTCCTTGTGTGCACCTAGGGTTAGGCCGAGCTGCTGCTAAGGAGAGATGACTGCTGGGAACAGGAAGCAGGGATGACTGCTGGGAATAGGAAGCATGGGGGCGAACCTCCTTTCTGCCCCCAGTGAGGACCTTCTTCACTGTTACCTTTTCTCGCATCTTGAGCCCACTCTCCCCACCCCGCCCGACAAAATGAAATTAGACCAAAATCAAAATACTGGCTCTAGAGCCAGCTAAACCCATTCAATTATCTGAGACCTAAGGCAAACCTCAAAAGCCCAGTTTTCCCATGTATAAAACTTGGGGTGCAAATCATGCCTACCTCATTACCTTTGGGTGAAGATGAACTATGATAATACTCCTGGCCCCTGGGCACACACTGAATGTACACAGTAAGCATCAGTAACTATGAGCTAATAAGATGACCATTTTACAGGTGGGCAGCTTGAGGCCCACATTGGGGTTGATTGGAATTAACTACACAGAGTTTTGGAGGGCTGGAGTCTGGAGTAGAACTCAGCTCTCTTGGACGCCAGCCCTAGGCCACCAATGAGCCAACTTCCTTTTCTCACCGGCGGTGACCCTCTGTGCCCTGCTGCCTGGCCTGGAAACAGAGAAGAGGAGGGACTGGGATAGTTCAGCAGCAGATGTCAGAGGTTAAGCATCTCTTCCAGCTAGGGAGAAAGAGCGAGTGAGAGAGAGAGAGCATGAGCGGGCAGAGGGAGAAGCAGACTCCCTGCTGAGCAGGGAGCCCCATGTGGAGCTCTATCTCGGGACAATGACCTGAGCCCAAGGCAGACCGCCCAACTGACCTGAGCCACCCAGGCTCCTCAAGCCCTACATTTTTTTAAAGACACCTACTGGAGGACGCGGACAGCCAGAAGGGAGAAGTGGAGGGAACACATTCATTCATAGTACATATTAAGAAAAACAGTCCTGAGTATGTACCAGCAGCTCTATTGGGTACCAGGATACCCTGGGACCAGAACATTCTCCCCGTCTTCTAGGGGCTCCTGGACTAGTGGAGCTGGTGGGGCAGTGGGGAGAAGAATGAGGATTTGTTCTGACCTTTGCTGTAAGGGAAATGTGAATGGTGAGCTGTGGCTCTGAGATGTGGCCTTCATGTCGTGGGGCTGCCCTCGTGGGCAGGGCCATCGGCACTCATGGAGCGATGCTCTGAAAGGGGAGCCAGAGCCCTGTGTGCTGGGGAAAAGGAGTCTGGGGGTGGGGGGTTGCTGCCAGGCAGCCAGGCCAGAGCTCCAGGGGGCTGATGGATTACATTCCTCCAGTTAGAAACCATCAGAAGCCCCGCTGAGCAGGACTCTTTGGCTTTGGAACTTTGCTGATGTTTCCTCTGGCCAGGGGAAAAATTAGTTTCTGATTGAAGTGTCACCTTTCTGTCCTCTTGCTTTCCTGAGTGCGGCAAGAACCAAACCCAGATGATTTGCACTAAACTTGTTAATTTTCACGAAGTGGTAGAATAGAGTAAGAATTTGAAACAGCTGAAATACTGCCCATTTTCTTCCCCGGGAGGTTGTGTTTTCTGACCTTCTTAAGAAAGTTCTTTTGAAAACCTGCCTCTAGGTGATAGTGTGGACCTACTACGTACGTGGGTCCTAGCTAAGTAATGTCATGGAACCAGTTTTCTCGAACTCTTAAGATTGTTGAAATACGGTTCAAAAGCCACAAAAGCCTTTGGGAGCGATTTCTGAAAGGTGGGAGGCTGAGGAAGCCTTTGAAGCTGCCCCGAGTGAACACTTAGACTGTTGAGTGCAGCTCTTTAAGCCCTTTACGTGCCCGAAATGGTCTAGTGCAAAGCGTATTTGGGAACATAAAATCTCCTGCTGTTACAGGGATAAAAACCCTTATCTCCTCCCTAAATATTGATTTAGAGTAATAGCTTGTTTTGAACTTTCTCTCAATAAATTGATTTTTAATTTAGAAAAATACCTCTAGGGAACACTTAGTACGGAGTTCACAGAAAGTTTTGGAGACACAGGTAGGTGATTAGAAGGGTGTCTTTAAAGGAATGAAAAAGGGTGGAAAAAAGGTGAAGGGCATTTCTGTAATCAGAAGACTCCTCTTTCCCCCGATCGCATAATCCATCAGCACATATTATTTTCATATTATTTTTGAGTATCTTTTGTTTTCAAGATCCTGGGCTGGACACTGAGGAAATGATTTGGACACTGAGGAAATGATTTAGCCCCTGTCCTCTGGGGGAGATGTATGTGTGTATTTTTATGTGTGTGTGTGTGTGTGTGTGTGTGTGTGTCTTGTCTTTGATGGGAAAGGAAAATACGATTTCTTTTTTCTTTTCAAGAGAAAGGACAGTATCAGGGCATTAGAAGAAAGGGCTCTGGACTAAAAGTCGACCAAACTTGAATTCACCTTCTAGCCCTGCCTCTGACTTGCTGTGTGAGACCAGGCAAGACATTTGCCTTCTCTGATCATCAAGTTTTCTTTTACATACAGCAGTGGGGCTGGATCCCGCTCAGTGGACAAGCAACTTAAGTATCTCTTGAGAGCTTGTGAGAAATGCAGAGTCTAAGGCTCCTCTCCAGAACTACTGGATTAGAATCTGCCTTTTAACAAGATCCTCAGGTGAACTGCATGCAAATTCAAGTTGAATAAGCATTATTTTAAATAACGATTCCTGTTCTAGTACTCTAATGTTCTGTGCTTCTTTCCCCGTATTTTATGATACTCTATGTTTTCCTAGTTGATTGATGTTAAATGTTAAATCTTTTAGATGGGAGGGGGGCCGATAGGTTTTGCAATAAAAGGCTTCTTCTTCCTTGAAACCATTGGGAACCATTGATATAGGGCATATTAATTAATAATGATACTGATGATTATAACTAACACCTATTGAGAACTTTCTAGACACCAGACACTGTGCCTTACAAGGAAGGACTGTACAAGGAAGGACTGCCAGTCGGTTTATAGATATGGAAACTGAGGTTCAGAGCAGGGATGTGACTTGCTCTGATTCACACCTTGAGGGAGTGATTGGGATCGAGGACTGGCACCCAGGTGTCATGACTGTCAGCCAGACGTTGTTGGTTTGTCTGCGCTCCAGGGGGAGCGGAGGTGAGATCACTGAGTGGAGAGGAAGAAGTTTTCTTCTGTTCGTGCCCTGGAGTCCCAGAACCCAGAGCGCTAGGGTTGTGAGGACCTCCTGGGCATCTGGCCGCTGGGATGATCACTGTGTTTACAGGTGAGCCCACCTGGCCCAGCAAGGGAAAGGAACTTGTCGAAGGTCAAACAGTGAGTTGGGTTTGTTTGCTTGTGTTGGTCTTTCTCTGCCTGAAGCTCAGCTCTTTATAGATATTTTTTTCCCAAGGGGAGCATGTGAGTGAAGCAGGCCCTTCTGTGGAAGCAAATGAACATGGTTTCTAATAACCTCAAGATTTGTAAAGATTTCTATATCTTTAAAAAGGACTTAGCAGGGCGTCTGAGTAGCTCAGTCAGTTGGGCATCTGCCTTTGGCTCAGGTCATGAACCCAGGGTTATGGGATTGAGCCCCACATCTAGCTCTCTGCTCAGCAGGAAGCCTGCTTCTCCCTCTCCCACTCCCCTTGCTTGTGTTCCCTTTCTCATTGTGTCTCTCTCTGTCAAATAAATAAATTAAAAAAAAAAAAAAGGACTTAGCATAGTCACTTGTAATTATAAGCACTCAAATTCTTATTATAATTTATTGTTTCTTATTATTGATATAATTTTGTTTTTTACCAAACTTTGCACATTACATTTAGGAACAGTTTTGTGTTTTTGGAAGTTGGAATGGGGGCACCTAGCCAGCACAGTCAGTTAAGCATCTGACTCTTGGTTTTGGCTCAGGTTGTGATCTCAGGGTTATGGGATCGAGCCCCACATCGGGCTCCTGGCTCAGTGGGGAGTCTGCTTGCAATTCTGTCTCTCCTCCTTCTGTCCCTCCCCCTGCAGTCTCTCTCTCTCTCAAATAAAGAAAGAAATCTTAAAAAACAACTTTGGAATGATTGTAGCCTTGACTGCCCCTCCTTCCCCCACTGTGTTCTCTATCTTTGAGATAACTTTTGAGGGGGCAGACTTCTAAATTCCTTGTCAATGAATACAGTATCACATAATCACTGGAAACCATATAATGGAAAGGGAGAGAGTTAGCACTGGCCATTGGGGCAGCTTCATCCTTGTTAAGAGCTCACAACTTACTACTGACTCTCTTCGAACTTAGAAACTGTCTCCTAGGCTATAGATCTCCTGATACTCATGAAATAAGGCTAGAAGAATCATTCTCCAGGAAGCAGTCAGGCACCTTTCTGGGCCAAGTACAATTGTTACCAATCCAGGGAAATAGGACCTGGGTTAAAATGAGGGCCAGTTTCACAGATGTGGGGCCTGTGAGGCTGGACAAGACCCCTGCCTTCAGGCTTAGCCATGGGTGTAATGCTATGCTATTCCTGTCCTGAAATTGTTAATGCAGAACCAGGACCAAGGGCTCCTGAGGAGCAAGTCAGTGGGGATTGCAGCCTTTTGGGGAAGGAGTAGGGGGAGAAGGAAGAGAAGGATAAGAAAGAGGAGGAAGAGGAGAAAGAAGAGGAGGCGGCAGCCACCTCAGGTCTGACCCCTTGTGGTGGTTTCCAGTATTGTGTGTGGACTGAGACCAGCGGCCTGAGGTCAGTTGTCCTAGGAAGGACAGAAGGGAGGATCTCTCATGTTCCTATTTCTTTGCCTTGTGATTATAGACAACTCCCTCTTTGCATCCCAAGATCTACTCACACATAGCACCCAGCACAGAGCAGGTCCTTAACATGGGGTGGCTGTTGACTTTCTTGCTGCCCTGCAGTGCATCATCTCTAGATAGCTTTGAAAAAGTAGATGGACCTTTTTGTGGTGAACTACATTAGGACCTTGTCTGTTTTCAGTGTTTTCACCATACCTCTCACCTGCACTCTACAGGCGCCTTACACTAACTTCCTTACCAGTAATCTCTTCTTCATATTAACCCAACTAGCCAGATTAGCTTTCCCAGGTCCATCATTGACCAGCCATGTGACCTACATACACTTAATGTTTCTGAGTCTCAGTTGCCTCATCTCTAGAAAGGGGATGATCATGTCTATCTTGAAGGGTTGTTAGGAAAATTAGGGATAATATTTGTAAAGCCCTGGAAATGATAGTGACTGGCACATAATAGGTGGTCAATAAAGAATAGATTTTCTTTTTATTAAATTATTTTATATAACATATATCACATATGTGATATATGAATGATATACAAGCAGCTTTCATCATGTCATTTCCCCTCCTCAGAAAAAACTCTTCAATGGCTCCCCATTGCCTATGGCATTGTACGGTCAAGGCTCTCATGTTCTAGCCACAGTCTCCATTGTTTAACTTTTTCCCAATAGTGTTTAAAAAACTTGTAGAATGCCAGTGTGGTTGGGGTTTTTACTCTTTCTGTATCTTGTTTCTCAAGAGCATTGAGAACTCCTTGGCAGTGGAATTCTATGTCACCCCTTGACCGTCCAGGAGTGCGCCTCGCCTACAGTGTATGTTTGTGGTTGTTGATTGCTAACCACAATGTATTTCAGGAATATAGTGCGACTTTACTTGTTTTCCATATCTTTATACTTCTTAGCCCCTTCAGAATGGAAAAGGATTATGATTTTGCATTTGAATCAAGAGGAGGAAAAAAATAGCCATCCTTCTTTTTCTCTGTGTGTGTGTGACTGCGTTTCCTGACTAGCCACTGTCACTCGATTGGGGTTGTTTGCTTACATGTTTGTCTCCCCTCTGGACTGTAAACCCTGGATGGGGAGAGAGGAATGGTATTCAATTCTCCTTCCTAGCTTCAGTGTCCAGCCATTGAACGTGGCACAAATAAGAGGTATTTATTAAATATTTGTCAAATCAGTGAATATTGGAAAACCCAAATTTTTATGGCAGACATGGGAGACAGTGGGAGCTGCCTTTTTACTGGAAAAACATTGTTTATTAGATCTGTATGGATCATTTAGAAAATATGCAGTTGGATATTTTTTATAGTCAAAGAAGAAAATCAGTATAAAATGCTTAATTAAAAGCAGAAGCTAACATTTCCCCTTGTAATGAAGGCAGGATCATGAGTATTTTCTTTTTCTCAGCCCAGGAGATGGGCAGGCAGCCAGACTCAAAGACAGGGGTGCCGTGCAGACAGATAAGAAGGTCTGACATTTGGAGGGATGGGTCTGGGGATTACCGTGGATCCATGTTTGCTTCAGTGTTTCTCCACATGGAGGTTGAAAATGCAGAGTATTATTTATACTCCCTGAAGGTATTCCAAACCATCGTCAACTCCTTTATGATGTTATGCTCTGTTACCTATGAAACTACCATTTGTTTGTGAATTTACTATAATGGCATATTTTCAGGAGTAGGTTCTGGATTTGAGATTAAAAGCCCCAAGAGGGGTGGATCTTTTTCTTGTTCTTCTTGGTGTTCCTGGGCCTGTCCAGCCATGAGCTACTTGGAGCCCTTAACCCACATATACCTGTTCAGGATATAAGAAGTTGGTGAGGACCAGGAGCTGGGGAGGCAGAGAGGGTAATGATGTTCTGAATGGTCTCTGCCCTATGGAGGAAACTGAGAAGGGCAGCGAGTGGATATGGTTTAGGTCAGGACCTTGCTACTCAGACTGTGATCTGATGACTGAACACATCAGCATCCCCTGGGAGCTGCCTCGAGATGCAGGCTCTCAGATGCCTCCCAGACCTATGGAAGCAGACTCTGCATTTTACCAAGATTCCCGGGTGACTCATACACACATAAATGTTTGAGAAGCTCAGCTCTGATGAGAAAGTCTTTGTCATCTTTGAGGCTTGATAGTCTGGATTTTTGTAATTCGAGGACGGAGCATAATCTTTGATTTGAGAACTGCCTTGAATCCCAGAACTGCCACCATGGCATTTCTACTTGGTTCACTTTAGTCTCAGTTTTCCATCTTTGAAATGTATACATTGAGTGTTTTGCTGGTTTTGTGTGTGTGCATTAAATGAAATAATGTAATGCTCTTAGCAGAGAATAGGAACATAATAAATACATTTTACTTGTTGCCGATATTAGTATTAGTTTATTTAAGCCCTAGCACAGACAGTCAACTATTTATTATGATGGGAGAAGTGCTGTGCTATCCTTACTAAGATGTAATATTCATTAACTTTATGTCTTTTGTGTGACTTAATAAGTGGCCTTAAAGAATCACTGGCTCCTGAAGTGTCCCCCTTTTTGTCTGATTCTGTATTTTCAGACCTTAGCATGGACATAGGCATTATGTGCCCCTACTTATGGCCCTCATCTGTTTTTAAAATATGACTGAGGGGCACCTGGGTGACCCAGCTGGTTAAGTGTCTGCCTTTGGCTCAGGTCGTGATCCTGGGGTCCTGGGAACAAGCCCCAAGTTGGCCTTCCCGCTCAGCGGGGAGTCTCTGTCTCTCTTTCCTATCTCTTCCTTGACCACCCCCCCCCAGCATGCCCTCTCTCTCTCTCAAATAAATAAATGAAATCTTTAAAATATGACTGAGTCATTTACATGTTCTTTTTTAAAAGATTTATTTATTTATTTGATAGAGTGTGTACAAGCAGTAGGGGAGGGGCAGAAGGAGAAGGACAAGCAGACTCCCCATGAGCAGGGAGACCAGTGCCATGCAGGACTCGATCCCAGGACCCTGTGATCATGACCTGAGCCGAAGACAGACACCCCGCCAACGGAGCCAGGCTGGTGCCCTACATTTTCTTTTTGAGGTTTTTTCTTCCCCTTTATTCTGATGATAATGATTAAGCAAAAGCTTTTTTATCCAGCACTGGTGAGAGAGTTAATGATAGAGGTCAGTTAAAGCAGGGAGTGAAGAGATAGTGAAGACAGAAAGTCAGACTTGCTTACTTAACTTTAAATGCCTAGATGTCCATTCATTTGATCTTGTGGTTTAGGGCCAAGGCTTTTCCTTTGACCCCGGGTCTGATACTTGCCCTTCCTTATCCTTGGTGTTCACACCTCACTTCTCATACCTCTGTGACATCTCGTTTGGGTTTCTCTAAAGTGGATGGAAATTTAAAGCCAACATGGAAAGAAATCCCAAATGGAGAATTCTTTTAGATATTTATCCCTTCCCCGAGTTTTTAATCCTTATCTCAACAGTTCGTGGCGATTTCAGGGAAGGAGGGTATGGCGGGGGGAGGGGCAGTATTTTATCTCACCTTTCCAAATTTGACTTAGTTTTCGTAACTAAGAAAAAAGAGGTAACAACCCTCTTTTCATACTCGTTTCTTCAATTCATATCTCGTACAGCAGAAGTCATCATTACGGAAAACTGCAAACCAACCCTTGTAATGAATGAGCTTCGGGACCAAACTCTACCTCCCTGTTCTGGTCAGGATGAAACACCAGAGCGGGTGAGGATGAGAAGGGAGCAGAAGGGCAAGGCTTGGGACGCCTGGGTGGCTCAGTTGGTTAAGCAGCTGCCTTCGGCTCAGGTCATGATCCCGGGGTCCTGGGATCGAGTCCCGCATACGGCTCCTTGCTCGGCGGGGAGCCTGCTTCTCCTGCCTCTGCCTGCCTGCCTGTGCTCGCTCGCTCTCTCTCCCTCTCTGTCTGACGAATAAATAAATAAAATCTTTAAAAAAAAAAAAAAAAAGAAGGGCAAGGCTTGTCCCGGGGCACCCACAGGCAGCAGGCAGATGCTTTCCAGAGCGAACCTGGGGCCTGACTAGCCCAGGAAGCCCCCTGTGTGGAGGATGCTTAAAAACTTCTTTCTTTCTCTTTGGGGGCATGCTACTTTACAGTAATTGAGGCACTTCCAAATGGATTATCGTATTTAATTTTTCACCACACTTTTGTGAAATGGGCAAGGCAAGAACTTATAGGTGAGAAAATGGAGGTTCGTAGAAGTTGAAATGTGTGGCCATGAGTAAATAATTTTCCTTGAGGATAAGTTGGGAATAAAATTCTGATTTTTCAGTCAAGCCAGATCTTTATTCACCGGTGTTGCCTTTTTTTGTGCAGTTTTGAAAGCAGAGATGGGACCCTGGCTATAGATAATTACCGTTTTCTCACAGCATTATGCTAATACTATAGAGATTATCAGTAATAGTCACATACCGTGTATCTCAGTGTTAGATAATAATCATCTCTAACAACTTAGATAAAAGCAAATAAATAGACAAACAAAACACTTCTGGACCAGTGTGGCCCAATAAAATTGTAATATGAGCCCTACATATAATTTTAAATTTTCTGGTAGTCCCATTAAAAAAGTAAAAGGGAACAAATGAAATTGTTTTATAGTGTATTTTCTTTAATCCTTTATGTCCAAAATAGCATTTCAACATATAATCAATATAAAAATTATTAATGTGATATTGTGCATCCTTTGTCTTTCAAGATTAAAATTTTTTAAAAATTTATTTGAGAGAAAGAATGAGAAAGAGAAAGAGCCCGACAGGGGGGAGGGTCAGAGGGAGAAGCAGGCTCCCCGCTGAACAGGGAGCCCGATACAGGACTTGATTCCGGGACTCCAGGATTATGACCTGAACCGAAGACAGTCGCTTAACCAACTGAGCCACCAAGGCACCCTTGCATTCTTCTTTTTAAACTAAGTCTTCAAAGTCAGGTGTGTATTTTACATTTATTGTGCAGCTCAGTTCGGACTTGCCACATTTCAGGTGCTCAATAGCCATATATAAGAGCAACATGCCTTGAGACTTTGAGGAAAATAATTGTAGCAAATGCAGGAATGGGAGCACGTGGAGATCAAAACCTCTAATGCGTTGGGGCAATTTAATGTAGAGACAGGTAGTTTTATAGATTTTGGTGACTCATAATAATGGCCCCAAGTAATTAAAAGTGAGATGAAATGATTTACATTGTACTGTAATTAACAGCCCAGAGTTCTGTGTGAAATGTGTATTTTTAGAAAACTCCATCCAATTGTTTTTTGAATAAAAAAGGTTGACCTATGACCCAGCTGTTGTACTCCTGTATATTTGTTGCAGAGATATAAAAACGTATGTCCACACAAAACTGGAAATGATCCAAATGTCCTTTTAGTGGATAGATGGTTCATTGAGCTGCGGTGTGTCCCTACCACGGAATATTGCTCAACAGTAGAAGAAATGAATGATTGCTGTGTGCATCAGCTTGGAAGGATCTCAAGGGAACTGTGGAGAGTGAACAGAAACAAATCTCAAAGAAAAGACTTATATAACATTTTCAAAATAAAATTATAGGGATGGAGAACAGATGGATGGTTACCAGGTGTTAGGGACTGGGTTGGGGGGCCTTGGTGGGGGGATGTCTGGGACTATAAGATGGTAGCCCGAGGGACCCAGTGGTGATGGAACAGTTTTCATCGTGGTGGTGATGCTGGTCACGTGAATCTACATGTGATAAGACTGCACGGACTCTTCATGCACCACCCGAATGAGCGCAGGCAAAACCGATAAAACCTAAGGCCCCTGGAGGTCCCAAAGTCAGTTTCCTGATTTTTCTGTGGTATCACAGAGAGGTAAGAAGTCATCTCTGGGGAAACTGAGGAAAGAGACCTCTCTGTACTATTTTTGCAACTTCCTCTGAATCTGTGATTATTTCACATTTAAAAGATGTTTGGTGTTGGAACAGTTGTTCTGTTATTTGGAAAGCCTCTTGCCCGGAATTCCTTGAAGGCAAGACTTGGGAAGCCTGTTCTCCAGGACCAACTCAAACAGTGTCTAAGTGTGACCTTGAAGCTCAGTTTCCGTGGGATTCTTTCAGTGAAGCTGAAAAAATAAAGATGAAGTACATAGACCCTTGTTCAGGTCTGTCTTTTCGGTGTGCTTGGTGCTGGGCTCATGTCTGTGCAGGGGGGGGATGGCGGTGGCTGGGCTGCCCACTCTCCTCTGCCTTGATCACTCCCCAGGGCACTCTTGTTCTGGTTGCCTGAGGTCCCTGCGTAGAGTGCTCATTCTAAGGCACCCTGCCCAGTCTCTACACCTGAATGTCCCCTGAGGTGCCATTCTGCTGTTGGAGTCCACCTAGCCAATGCTGGAGACACGGCGTTTTGGCAGCCTGAGCTCGCTCTGCACGATTCCATATTCATGTGTCACTGGCTTTCAGCACTTGCCTCTCAGTAATGCGGTTAGTCCCTGGTGAGCATTCCAGAGCCAGATGAACTTTAATCCTTGAATGTTCTGAAAGGGAGGGTTCTTTTTCCTCTTTTGAAGATTCTGCTCCCCTATAAGAAAAGTGCATGATTTAATTAATGGATGAAAGAGAAGGGCCCATACTGAGCCAGAAGGGAGTCTGCGGCATTGCCACCCACCTGCAGACACACAATAAGATAAAAGTAGCATCTGATCTGGGAGGGGAAGGACCCAGGAGGGAGAGGACAGACTTTGCCACCGTTGAAGGCAAGACTTGGGAAGCCTGTTCTCCAGGACCAACTCAAACACTGTCTAAGTGTGACCTTGAAGCTCAGTTTCCGTGGGATTCTTTCTTTTCATCCTTTTAAGATGGAGATGAGAATATAGATTCTTCCCACCTCCTGATACGGGTAGATAACAGAATGAGGAAGGAGGCATGTCCATTGCAAGGGCTAAGACACCATCCAGGGCAGTTTTTGACAGTTGCTAGTACCACATTATCCAGAATGAAACAACCAAGCCAAATGAAGAGAGGAAAGGAGGGAAAATGCAGAACCTTGTTCTTATTCTTTAAAAAAAAGCAAAAACGTGCTCACTTGGTAAGTAGTCTGTCATGTCTTATCATGATAATAAAATTAGGGTAGTGATGTTCTGTTCATCCACAGAAGCATTTCCTAAAGTGTGAGACGCTCCATTAAAACACCTAGTAAGAGGCATTGTTCTGCCCTTTGGAGGTTTAGAATGAATGCACTAATGGTTCTGCCAAGCAAGCCCTGGAACCACGAAAGCTGTTTGACTTTGTTGAGTCCAGTAATTCCTCAGTTTATTCTCCATGGATCTCCCAGCTTCCTGCCATTCCTACCCCAACTTTCTCTTAACTTTTACATACCCAGGTTAAATTTCACAGAACTATTATATGGCTTAGCAAAATTTTGAACTGAGTTCTTGGGGTTTTTATTTTTTTATTAGCTTGTTTGTGTTTTTCAGATGGTATAAATTTTGTAAATAATTTTGTTTTCTCTTTTTTTGCTTTGGTTTCAAGGAGGCTCAGGAGAAATTAATAATTTGGGTTAGCTTCTGTTTTAGGACACTGTGACCTTTCTTATCTCCGAACTATGTTTTTCCCTGTTTTCTTTCCTTGTCTTGTTGGTAGACTCACCGAATCTGACTTAAAAATACCTGTTATTAACATAGATCAATGGAACAGAATAGAGAGCCCAGAAATAGACCCTCAACTCTATGGTCAACTAATCTTCGACAAAGCAGGAAAGAATGTCCAATGGAAAAAAGACAGCCTCTTCAATAAATGGTGTTGGGAAAATTGGACAGCCACATGCAGAAAAATGAAACTGGACCATTTCCTTACACCACACACAAAAATAGACTCAAAATGGATGAAGGACCTCAGTGTGAGAAAGGAATCTATCAAAATCCTTGAGGAGAACACAGGCAGCAACCTCTTCGACCTCAGCCGCAGCAACATCTTCCTAGGAACATCGCCAAAGACAAGGGAAGCAAGGGCAAAAATGAACTATTGGGATTTCATCAAGATCAAAAGCTTTTGCACAGCAAAGGAAACAGTTAACAAAATCAAAAGACAGCTGACAGAATGGGAGAAGATATTTGCAAATGACATATCAGATAAAGGACTAGTGTCCAAAATCTATAAAGAACTTAGCAAACTCAACACCCATAGAACAAATAATACAATCAAGAAATGGGCAGAGGACATGAACAGACATTTCTGCAAAGAAGACATCTAGATGGCCAACAGACACATGAAAAAGTACTCAATATCACTCGGCATCAGGGAAATACAAATCAAAACCACAATGAGATATCACCTCACACCAGTCAGAATGGCTAAAATCAATAAGTCAGGAAATGACAGATGCTGGCGAGGATGCGGAGAAAGGGGAACCCTCCTACACTGTTGGTGGGAATGCAAGCTGGTGCAACCACTCTGGAAAACAGCATGGAGGTTCCTCAAAATGTTGAAAATAGAACTGCCCTATGACCCAGCAATTGCACTACTGGGTATTTACCCTAAAGATACAAACATAGTGATCCGAAGGAGCACGTGCACCCGAATGTTTATAGCAGCAATGTCCACAATAGCAAAACTATGGAAAGAACCTAGATGTCCATCAACAGATGAATGGATAAAGAAGATGTGGTATATATCCACAATGGAATACTATGCAGCCTTCAAAAGAAATGAAATCTTGCCATTTGCGACAACATGGATGGAACTAGAGCGTATCATGCTTAGCGAAATAAGTCAAGCAGAGAAAGACAATTATCATATGATCTCCCTGATATGAGGAAGTGGTGATGCAACATGGGGGCTTAAGTGGGTAGGAGAAGAATAAATGAAACAAGATGGGATTGGGAGGGAGACAAACCATAAGTGACTCTTAATCTCACAAAACAAACTGAGGGTTGCGGGGGGGAGGGGGGTTGGGAGAAGGGGGGTGGGGTTATGGACATTGGGGAGGGTATGCGCTTTGGTGAGTGCTGTGAAGTGTGTAAACCTGGCGATTCACAGACCTGTACCCCTGGGGATAAAAATATATGTTTATAAAAAATAAAAAATTTAAAAAATATACCTGTTATTATGTTGCTCACTCTGTCATAAGCCACCTGGAATTCTCTCTGGGTTGTGGTGGGGTATGAATATAGATAAAGAAACAACAAACTAATAATAAGATAAACATTCTAAATATGATAGCAATGAGTTTTTACTGAGGGACCATTATTTGTCAGGCACTGTATTGGGTCCTTGGCATGAATGATTTTTTCTGCATTTGATCAAGGTCTTATCCTAGGAAGTTTCAGATCTCAGGGTTCCAACTTAGATGCTCAGAATTTTCTAACTGGGAGTGACTTTTTGAGAGTATCTGACCCTAAGAAATAACCTCGAAGGAGGTGAAAGTCTAAACCATCCAGGACAGATGGTCTTCTGAGACTCTCCATGGCAACTGCAGCTAATCTCTCCCCTTCTGCCACTTCTCGGAAAATTGCTTTAGGGAAATGCTATTTTAACTGGGACCATGAAATCATTAACGATGGGCAAGCTGGGGGCTTGGGGGGGGGGGCTTCTGTTTGGAAGATAAGGATTCAATGCCTGTCTCTCTGGGGGGTGGGGGAGGAGCAGCTGTGCACTGGGATTATCAAAGACAATTTCTGCCTGATGAAAGAAAAGGGCGGTATCTTCCTCTGCCCAACTAGGCTTACCTAGCAAGGCTCTCTCACATGCTGAGATAGTGCCTGTGTTGGTCCTCTAGTGACCCTGCCTTTACCTATCCCAACATCTCATCTAAGATCTGATCTGCAGGCATGAGTCAACTGATGTCATTCTTCCCTGTCCGGAGCCATCTGTGGCTGTCCCAGGCTTTGAGAGCTTTCCCTCACTTGGCACTAGGCCTCACAGTTCCTCACTGTGTCATCTTTCCATGCATGAGTCCCCTCTTGTCTCCTTGACTAGACTGGGCATTCCCAAGGGCAGGAATGATGCCGTATCCACAAGTCCCAGTTTAGTATTGGTCCTGGGGGGTAGAGTTACTATTCCTACCAACTGGCATCGACCAATTTGCTCAGCATCAACAGAGTGCAGGGCTCTGACCTGGTCTCTGGTTAGACAAAGGTGCTTGCACACTTTTTAGTTTGTAATAACAACTCTTGAGTTGTTTGAGAGGAAGGACTTGGATTTATTCGTCTCTATTCTTAATACCCAGCATAGTGCCTAGCATCTAGAAGTGTGGCTACTTTTTCTTCCCAGTGTTTGCTGTCCTTCTCCTCTTCCTTCTCTTCCTCCTTCTCCTTCTATAGTAATAGGAGCTTTCACTGGGCACATTTCCCAGCCTTTCTTGCAGATGAATGTGGTCATGTGACAAGGTTCTGGCTAACGGATATGAACAGAGGAAATATATTTAACTTCTGTATTTTGCTCCTAGAAGGAAAGGCCATCTCTTTCTCTTATTTCTCCATCTTGGGCTGGAGTGCCTGTGGGCCAACTTCAAATCTATGAATGAAGGTTAATACGTTCAAAATAGTAGAGCAATGAGATGGAAGGATCCTGGGTCCTCATTATCACTGAGCTATCGTTGTAGCTCTAGACTGAATATCTGTACTTTTTATCTGGAAGAGAATGTATACGTGACAGAGAAATGGGCTTCTGTCTTGTTTTAGCTTATTTTTGTAACTTTCTTGTTACAGTAGCCTGGTTTGTCTTCTGATTAATTCAGTAATTAATAGTTTGTATTTTGATTAATCTAGTAATTCTCTGTTTAGTAAATGTCTTTTGGATGAATTAATGAATATCTGCCATACCTTACTGTCTTACAGTTTTAGCAGCAGACACTGCACACATTTATATTGGGCAAAATAGTCTCTCAAGTGACTTTCTTCTACGTTTCACTGGCCAGGACCATGTCAGTTGTATTTCTCTAGCCACAGATGAGGCTGTGAATTTGAATTTCACTTTCTAGCCTCCATAGTTGAAGAAGGCAGAAAAGGGGGCAGGAAAGGGGAGGAATGAGTGAGCCAATCTATAGTACCTATCAGTTACAAGATTAGCTTTGACTTACATTGTTTAAAATTACAGGGTTTTACCTTTTTTTTTTTTTAAATTAAAAAACAAGACTGTAAGCCACCTAATTTGAGTATTACCAAAAAGAGGTACAGTTCTTATCCCGGCTGAACCAGATTCTGGAAGGATAAGATGTCTTCCAAAGAATATGGATAATTATCAGTAGGGACCCTGGGGCTAGATGTAGTCATCTTGTCATACAACTTGATTCATGGCTACCTGGAACTGACTAAAAAGGATATTGATGCTGAGGCTACCCGCTACATTCAGTGTCTTAAATACTTCTTTGGGGCCATACCCAGTAAGGTGTGGCCATGCCAGAATCTGCAGACAAGCTGGAAAAGATAGTAGTATCAAGGAAAGACAGAAACACTCAGTAGATACTTAATAAGTTCTGCGTACCAGCCAAGCTGGGCTCTGGGAATCCAGAAATAAGCTCTCTTTCTGCCATTAAGAGAGAGATGAAGAGGCAAGCTCCTGAGTATTCTATGTGGATGAAAGTCATATAGAGTGTCTATAAATAAGTATTGGGAATGAAGGAAAAAAGGCAGAAAGTCATCCTAAAAGAACAGCAGGAGGTGTCTAGAGCTGAAATCTCTCTCAACACACTCAAACACCCAGTGTGCTTCTAAAACGAGTTTCAATTAGCATCTTTTGTGCCTGTATGCATTGTGGGAAGGAGAGTTTCAGAGAAGTCTAGATTCAAGGCACCATCCTCCTCTCTGTCTAGAACAGGCACTTCAGAAAACCCAAGTCCCCTTCCAGTATGACCCCCAAATGGGAGCCATGGAAGAACCAAGTTCCATCAAACGAGTTTTTCTCCTTCTGACAAAAGACAGTTGCTTCTGAGTATACTTCACTTTAGGTGGATAGGAAGCCTGAAAATATCTGTGTAAGAAAATCTTGATAAACTAATCATCTGTTATACTTTTCCAAAGCCACGTATAAATTGGACATTTCACTTTATAGATTTTAGGTTTTCTTAAAACAAGAGTATGAGAAGTTCAAAGAAGGTGCTCGGAGATGTTGACAAAGGAGGTACACAGAGCTCAATTCTGGTTCACTCATCTTACCAGGAAAAATTTCATAAAACAAAGAAAACTCATCCGTGGTTTAACTCACCAACCCTTGGATTCCAATGCTGTGAACAGGCTGGAAGCAGGCAGCTTGCCCAGGTTCAGTGGAGTTTAAAGGCCAGGTGTTTGTGTAGGAGAGGGGAGAAGCATATGAAATGTATTCAGGAAAAATGTATTCAATTAAGAAAAGAGAAACCCATTTGGAGAATTTAGCACATGTGTTCATTTTATAGGTATGTTGGGAAATTATCAGCAGGTCACTGGATTTGGTCACAAAGCCTTTTTGGTTGATTTGGGGGGAAGAATGTCGTTTCTTAGGAAAGTGGCCAGAGGAGTCAAGAGATATTTTGGGAACATGCTAAAACATTCTCCTTTCTCCTTTTTGTTGATCTCTTCCCAGTTTTCCGGCTCTGAAACTTTTATATGCATTAGGAAATCACAGAGAAGTAGAAGGCACTCTTTCTTTCTTTACTTAGCCATGTGTTCAGGTCTAGGGTTGAGTTCTGGAGATGAAAAGACACAGTTCCAGCCTTTAAAGACCTCAGAGGTGGGTGGGGACACACATGTATAATCTAAATCATGTAACGTCATGTGATAAGTGGTATAAAGTGTGGCAGTTGTGGAGAAAAAGGATCGATTGATTAATTGTCTGGAGGACATCAGAGGAGGCTTCCCAGGAAAGATGGAGTTTGAGCTGGATGTTGAAGGGTCTTGAAGGTGATTGCCAGGAAAAAGAGGAGAAAAAAGCAGACCAGGTGGAGGGATCTGCATGTGCCAAGGCACGAGGTGTGAAACAGATGTTACTCTTCCAAGCACGGCTGGGAGTTCAGTTAGCTGGAGCAAGGGTTTTGGGAGGCCCATGGAGGGTATTTTGGGAAACAATCCTGGACTACAAATGGCTTGATATTTTAGGCTAGGGAATCTAATTGTCATCTTTTGGGAAGTAAACAGTTTTTCTGTAGACAAGTGACTAAGTGATAGAGAAATATATTATGTCTGTCAAAAAAGCCAGAGCTTCCAAGTATGGACCCCAGGCATTCCCATGTATTATTTGGTCTCCTCTTGGTTCCATTGGGGTGCTAGCAACCTGAATTGTGATTCAAAACTGACCCAAAAGGACACAGGAAGTGCTGAGAGGCTGCAGAACCAACCAACTACACAAAACTGTGGGATCGAAGTTAACGGATAGTTTGCTGTTAACTTGATGAATATAGAGTAGGGAGAATGTCAAGAAGGTAAGTTCGTGGTCATCTGGTAATCGTGTGCTCTGAGCCCCTTTCCTTTTAAAGAGGCCTGGGCATGGAAAGAAATGAGCATCCCTTCATGTAGGCAGTGCCTGGAAAGGTCAGAGTAGGAATGGCCAGGAGCTGAGTTGCTTGTGGCTGGAGAACCCCCAGAATGGATGGATGTGAAGGACCAGAGCTCCTAAAACTGTCAGGCAATTAAGTGTGAGAAACTGGTCCAGGTGTTTAGGTTACTTTTTTTTTTTTTTTAAAGATATTTATTTATTTGAGAGAGGGAGAGAACACAAGCAGCGTGGAGGGTCAGAGGAAGAGGGAGAAGAAGACCGAGCAGGGAGCCTGAAGTGGGACTTGATCCCAGGACTCTGGGATCACAAGCTGAGCTGAAGGCAGACACTTAATCAACCGAGGTTACTTCTTAAATCAAGATGTCCTGTCTCCTCAGAGTCAGTTGTCACAAAATGCTATTTGGTCAAGGGGAGCCTTGTGGCCTTTTTGCCAAAATACTGCAGGCTTCTGTGGGCAAGCTGCTCTTGGTAGACTTTCTAGGGGAACCCCTCCTTCTATCTTTCTTCCTTCTGGAAAGTGAAGTGGAGTACAGCAGAAGGACCCTGGTCTTTGGAGGATTGGTTCTAACTCTCCTTCTGCTCGATACCTGGTGACAAGGGATACAAATAACACTTCTTTTCTCTGGGCTCCAGTTTTTTCATTTGTGAGGTAAAGATATTGATGACTCGAGGGTTTTTTTTTTTTTTTTTTTTTAATGATTTTACAAGGTTCTCCCTGGCTTCATGGTCCATTTCGGCTCTGTACTCATGGAGTGCCATATGGTCTAGAAGGGTCTTAGGTATTTGATGGCTTAGGTATTTGGTACGAGAAGAGCCGTCTTACCCTTGGCTCTGCCTCCTCAGGTTCAGGTTGGAATCATTTCCAATAATAGAGAAGGGTTTTGGGAAATAAAACTATACTCTTAGATTAGGAGCTGGCAAACTAAGGTCTCCAGGCCAAATCTGTTCTGTGGCTTGTTTTTTATAAATGAAGTTTTATTGGAACACACCCACACACATTGATCTGCACGTTGTCTCTGGGGGCTTCTGTGCTACCATGCTAGCTAGATTTGAGTAGTCTACAACCCAGATGAGGGCTTGCAAAAGTTAAAATATTATCTGGCCCTTTATAGATATATTTGCTGGTTTCTATTCTGGATCAGAAGCTCTAAGAGGGCTGGAGACATGGCAAGTGCTCAAAAAACTCTGGTTAAGTGAATGGATGGACAAGAGCCCTGAATTTATTGGATGAGTACATATGTTGATAACCACCTTTTTGTGGTACACTTGAGGTCCCAATTTTCCTTTAAATAAAATAAGAACAGTAGTACTTATGAAATAAGCAGCACTTATGAGGATTAGTTCCCATAATACAACTTCAAGTGTTTAAATGCTATTAAAAATATAACTACCATCTATTAAGCTTTATATGTGTCAAGCACTCTATTAAGGACTTTATTTTTATTACCTCATTTAATCTTCATGACCATGGTGAGAGAGGAATTATTGACCCCAATTTATAAATGAAGGAACAGAGCCCAGAGAGGCTGAGTCACCTGCCAAGGTCACACAGTTGGTAAAGGATTGAGCTGGGAGTCCAAGTCCAGGGTGTCTGGTTCCAGAGACTTTCCGCCATGCCCTGCTGCCTCCACGTGCTCTTAAGTGCTTTCCACCTTCTTTTTAACTAAAAGAAGCAGGTATTTGTCTTCGGGGTCTCAAGATATGGACCAGTAAAACGAAAAAGAAGAAGACTGGCTTTCCGATTTTTTAACCATTTAAATATTTTAAAATGCACACTTCAGACAACTCTCTCTAAAATTCAGCTCAGTTATGTTTTGTGGGAAAAGCTAGATTAGAGACCATATTTTTTCCCTTAGAAAGACAAATCTTGGTAAGTTTCAGGGAGTTGGAAAATTTTCATTTATTTAACAATGTTCGGTATAATGGTAACATGCATTAAATGTTACCTTGTTCCAGAAATCTTCTGCTCCATTTGGAAAGGACCTCACTCAGAGCCGTGTGCCCAGCACATAGCAGACATGAATATATGTTGGTTGAATGATTGAACAGATGATGGATGGATGAATGCCTTCTAATACTTCATAATACTGCTTTCCAGTATACTTGTGTGTGTGTGGGGGGGGGTACTTACCTATTACAGAGGAAATCCCTGTGCCCTTGCCACCTCTTTGTACCCCTTATTAAGTCTGTCTACCATAGTGCTTGGCGCTAAGTAGATGCTCAATAAATGTGTTCGGCATTAAAGTGAAGGGTGGTCTGTGGCCCCCATAGCTTTTGTGCACTGAATGAAAGAAATGTCAGACACTAGTGTGCAGGGGCACCTGGTGGCTCAGTTGGTTAAATGTTCAACTCTTGGTTTCAGCTCAAGTCATGGTCTCAGGATCCTGGGATTGAGCCCTGCCTTAGGTTCTGCACTCAGCATGGAGTCTGCTGGAGATTCCCTTCCTCTTTCCGTCTCCCCCTTCCCTGATTGCACATGCACATGCACACACATGCGTACACACTCTCAAAGTACACACTTAAAAAAAATAGATGTTATTTATTTGACAGGCAGAGATTACAAGTAGGCAGAGAGGCAGGCAGAGAGAGAGAGAGGAGGAAGCAGTTTTCCTGTTGAGCGGAGAGCCTGATGTGGGGCTCGATCCCAGGACCCTGGGCTGAAGGCAGAGGCTTTAACCCACTGAGCCACCCAGGTGCCCCAAGAAATAACATCTAAAAAAAAGGAAAGAAACTAATGTGCAGATCAGATAAATTTCTCTCTGTATCAGGGGAATGATTTAAACACAATTATCAAGGGGGAAAAGTCCAATGAAAGCAAAGAAGAAACAAATTTGTTGCTTTAGATAGGAAAGCATATTTGTTTCTTTTATTCTGGAAAATACATTCACGGAAGGTCATTGAGCTTGCTTTTCTCCCTCTACTAAGTTGTCAGTTTGTGGGCTTGTTTAATGCATATACTTAACTTTTTAAGTGGAACTTTCACAGCATACGTGGCTCCGATTGAGCATTTTTTCCTCATCAGTCTCTTCGGCTGCCAATTACTTGTTTATCTCTCTTGGGCTTTGCATACAAGCTATTTATTTGCATGCCATTTGGTTTGCTCAGTGGTCCTGGGAGCATTGTAGCTTTTGGGAGGTGGGCAGCTGGTGGGGGGCAGGAGGCTTGACTCGGCCCAGGGTCGGAGATGCTCACCTGCTTTGATTCCCATGGAAGAAGTTGGCCCAGAGCTCTGGACAGATACTGGTACCTCCTGAGCCTTTTGGCAAACAGGAACAGCAGGCAAAGTCACACACCAAAATCTCAGCCTGGTCTGATCCCTTACAGACCCATTCCCCAGGATTTTCACCTATTCTTTTTCTTAATTTTTCTTGTAATTGTATATTATTTGGGGTAACTCCTTTAACATGCCAATGCAGCTTTTGAGGCTGCTGAAAGGGTCGGGTTGAGGCTGGAGCATTTTCACGGCCTCTTCATGTTTCTGTATTTCACTGGCATGTCTCTGTTCCGCTCAGCTAGGAGTTTGGATCGGCTCTGCCTGATTCCCCTCTCCACCAGCTTTCTTCTCACTTAATTCGTTTCTGCCCGTGGCTTTGATCTGTTTGGAAAAAAAGCACCCAGGCACTAGAATATTATCACTGGCCTCTGTTAATTTTTGCAAACGCACTATAATTTGTGGTTGGTCTTTTGGCCAGCTTGAGACCACCAGCCGCTCCGCCGCCCCAGTCCCTGTAGTTACTTTCCAGGAGAATACCATCCTTGCCCATTTCTGTCGTTGACACTGTTTCAGAGTCTTCGAGCGATGGGAGCTTGTTGGAAATGAAGAAAAGCAGAGCCAGGGGAATACCAGTAATTACGCTAATCTGAGAGCATTAAATCTTCAAATATTATACATTTTTGGATAAGTCATTCTGCCGTTTTTGAAGTTTGGTTGTCTTTTTTTTTTTCCCCCTTGGGTGGTGGCCTGTAATTTTGTACGAAGGAAAAACGCCTAATCCTCCTATGTTGACTTGCTGTGGAAATAAGGCTGGTTTCTGTTGTTGTTTTCTTGAGTGTTCATGAAAGGAAACCAGGAGAATGTGTCGGTCTAATAATATACTACTTTGTGTATGAAGATGAAACTAATAATAATACCCTGTTCAGTGGTGAAACGCTTTTAACTTTCAAAGCATAGTTCCTTTTATGAATTTATGTTCTCAGCCAGAAAGGTGATTTTAGTTACTTTCCCCTGCAGTGATGGTGGATCTGTGGGAGCTTGTCTCACCGTGCAGGTGAGTTTGAGAGACTCCGTCCCAGTGGGTCTCAGTCAGGGGCAACTGCAGAATCATCTGGGAAGCCTCTGTGAATTACACACACTCGGGTCCTGCTCTGGACTTAGAGACACAGGCAGACTGGAGGGAGGGGGATCGTGTCCATTTGGAAGAAGCTTCCTGTGTGATTCTGTTGTGCCCTTCTGATTAAGAGCCACACCCCTCCGGTGCCCCCCCATCCCCCCCCCCCGCCCGTTCACTCCCTTTACTGGACCCCTCCAGTGGTTGTGGTCATCTAGCTTGGCTGGGATGCCATGTCCTCTGTGACTGGGACCGAAACAGAGTGATTACTGATCTAGGATTGTGTAGAACCCCGAGTGGCACTCACTCTTACCTCTTGGCCACAAGCAGAGCTTTATTAAGTATTTTAACAACTGAACATTTGCATTTGTGCCCAATGACTGTCTCTAGAGGATCCCTACATATTTCATTTCATGTAACCATTTAAACTGGTTCCATCGCCTGAAACATGTGTGACCAACCCCATGAAAGAAAATGAGTCTTGGGGATGCCTTGGTGGCTCAATCGGTTAAACGTTTGCCTTCAGCTCAGGTTCCGATCGCAGGGTCCTGGGTTCGAGTCCCACATCAGGCTTCCTGCTCAGTGGGGAACCTGTTCTTTCTGCTGCCTGCCACTCCCCCTGCTTGTGTTTTCTCTCTCTTGGCAAATGAATAAAATCTTTTTTTTATAAAGATTTTATTTATATATTTTACAGAGAGAGATCACAAGTAGACAGAGAGGCAGGCAGAGAGAGAGAGGGAAGCAGGCTCCCTGCTGAGCAGAGAGCCCGATGCGAGACTCAATCCCAGGACCCTGAGATCATGACCTGAGCAAAAGGCAGTGGCTTAACCCACTGAGCCACCCAGGCACCCCAAATGAATAGAATCTTTAAAAAAAGAAAAGAAAAGAAAATGAGCCTTCAGTTGGACTTAGGCCATTTCATCCAGGGAGAGTGATTCAATGGATTTTCACCAACATGGGTTTCTTTCCCCTCACTGTCTTTGCCTGTGGTGTGGGGCTAATGACACATGCCTCACAGGACTGGGGTGCTGCCTCTGTTCCTCGGATCTGTCAGCCTCCCTGAGGATACATGTCCTCATTTGCAAGATGAGGACACACTTACCTACCTTATGGGTTTGTTGTGAGGATTAGAAAAAGATAGACGTGCTTCGTGACCTCATGGAGCTTAACAATGAGAAAGCCCTAAAGAGAACATTTTCAAAGCATAACCGTTCTGTGTGTGTAAGAGGAAAGCTTTAATGTAATAGGATGGCTTCTAAATGTGTGTTTCATAATGTAGTGGGTAGAGTGTGGAACGTGTCTTCTGGGAGGAAACTGGAGTTTTGCATTTCCTGCCCGCTTGTGCTTTTGAATTTGTGGCTGTAATGCTGCCCTGCCTGAGGTTTCAGCCGTTAATATTTCCCAGGGAAGCATGATGTAAAAGCCCTGTGGTCTGTATACACTAGAATTCTGGGTATGGCCAGGGCAGAAAGGAAAAAGGACCATTTTCAAAGTCTCTCTTGAAGACTTTGTTGAGTTTTAACTTGAATTTCTCCCCATCTTCTTCCTCAAATGTCCTCAGTGCTTGGTACACATAAACCATGCCAATGTTTTGGAAGATTCAGGTTTGACCACCGTAAATTGGTTCATATTTCCAGCAGGGCAGTTATTTAATTTCCTGTTGGAAATCTACAAATGTTGGCACTGTTCGCTCTTTGGCAAACAACCAAAACCCAGTACAGTATCATTAGCAAGCTCTGGTATATAGATTAAAGCATGATTGTCTTACAAAAGAGGCCATCTCTGTTTAGGATGGGGTGTGGGGGGCTGCAAGGGTGTAGGGAAGTACATTCGAGCTTTCTAATCAAAACCAAAGTGTAGTAACAGGGACCCGCTCAACAGAAAGGTTAGAAGGAGGGCAGAATTCTCTTTTCTTGTCTCGATTTCATTTGTTTGGGTTACTTCTCTCTAAACTCTGGGAGAGTTTGGAGGGTGAGTCTTGCTTGGTTTGTGGAATGTCCTCATTGAGATCGTCTGCATCTTCCTGACACCCTCCCTCTGTCGACAATGCTCCTGGGAGCCACCTATCTCCAAGGTCTTGGGAGAAACACAAGAGTGTTCCCAGAGAACCTACCGTAATAACTGAAACGTGATAGAGTGGGCATTTATTGAAGCTGTGGGATGGAGGAGGCACTTTATATATGCTCCTTCTAATCGTTACAATACCCTCGTGAAATGCAAATTATTATTCCCATGTTGAGGATGAGATTACTTACTCTGTATAGAGATTAAATTATCTGTAGCCAGTGAGTGTCTGAGCTGGGTAAGAACACAGTTCTGTCTCTTTGAAAGGTTCTTGCTCTTTCCATATACCATATTTAAACCCTAGTAGGGTCCTAGAGGGAAAAAAAGGGGGTTTGTGTTTTTGGAGGTAAGGTGAGAAATTGGAAAATGAACTTTGGAGGATTCTTTCTAGTTTTTTTTTTTCTTTTATACACTGCATTAACCCGGTCTTTCATTAGCAAGGATCCTTCTGTGTTGGCTCGTTGGTACAATGAACACAGAGATGTATTTTTTCCCTCCACACATTGTATCATGAAAAATGTCAAATATATTAAAAAGTGGATGATTGTGAATATATAAGTTCTAACCAAT
Organism: Mustela putorius furo; assembly: GCF_011764305.1. Classification (NCBI taxonomy): domain Eukaryota; kingdom Metazoa; phylum Chordata; class Mammalia; order Carnivora; family Mustelidae; genus Mustela; species Mustela putorius. The sequence continues at coordinate 51,853,186 of NW_025422005.1, forward strand.
TATTATTCTCTTCTAGGTGCCAGGCACAACGCTAACTGCTTTATAAACCGTGATCTCATTTATCATTCCAATAATGTCAGTGCATAGATGAGCAAACTGAGCTTTAGAGAGGTTTAACTTCCTGAGTTTCTCTAGCTAGTGAGTTGCATTGCTGGGATTTGAAATTGGTGCTTGGAGACTGGGGTGTGATTCCTCTGCATTTCAAATTACTCTTTCTGGTATTTCTGTTCTTCCTCAATGTCAGATTATTTAGAAAATCAAGTTCTAAATGGGAGGTCCTAGAAGGTTACTAATGAGGCAAAATTCCCAAGGTCCCAGAAATTGAAGGCTCTCATAATTTCCAAAGATTCTCTGGGACAAGACCTAGTTCTCCTGAGGATCCTTGTCAGAGTTTCGTCAGGGAAGGGGCAGAAGTTCTGTTCTCTCCAGAGTGTCCCTGAAAGTTTTTGTAGCCTTTGGATTTCTTAGGACTGACTTACATCTTCCTTTCAGACACTTAAAAAAAAAATCCAATCCGTTATCTTTGGGCAAGGTTAATATTGTTATGATGGCCTCATCTATGGCATCTGCAGACCTACATGGCATCTTTCCTTCCTGGGGAAGAGGATAGCATTTGTGGGCACTGGTTCATATGGAAGTAGGCATCCATGTGTATATGCCTTCTGTAAGGGACCATGCTTGAAAGGTAATTGGAGCTTTTTGGCATGTTTATGCTTGAACCTGCTTTGTTGCTGATTGGATGTAACCTTGAGCAAGTCACATAAGTTCCTGAAGCTCTAGGCCTCCCTGCAACAGTAATTACTGTCAGGTGGGTAGAGAAAAGATACAGACATAGTTCCTTCCATCAGAAAATTTAACCTTCTTAAGGAGCCAGGGCATATATCCATGAAGTAGATGCTGCTAAAGACTGAGGATATGGCATAGGGAGGAACTGCTCTAGAAGGCAGCAACCAGAAGACACAGCCATCAGTTGGGATAGTTGAGGCGAGGAGTTGGGGCATAAGGTCAGGTGCAAATCCCAGTGCTGTCACTCCACAGCTGAATAATCTGGACTCTGGTCCTAAGTTTTCATCATAAAACGGGGTTAATAATACCGGCATCACAGGACTCTTGTGAGGATTAAGCTTACATCATGTACGTGAAACATGGCAGTTCATAGGCATTGACAGAGATTTCCATGTACACGGGAAATGGGGAAGCTGAGATAGCTCTTGAACTCTGAGGAGGATTTGGATGTGTGAAATGACTTACTTCTGAAAGGATCTTACCAGTATCACCATGGAATATGATATAGGCATCAAGAAGCCTGGTTGAAACCCCAAAACTCGTCTTGTTCTTAGTAAGGCAAAGGTGGTTTATTGATTAAGCCCGAAATTCCAATTTGTTTGATTAAATGTCACTGGGAAGATGTGAAAATGTCTGGTCTCATTTTGGCTGAAGCCCATGTCAGTGAGGGGCAGTTGGCTAGCTGGCTGACACATTGGATGCTCTTTTAATGTTTTAGTGATCTCTGCAAGGCACCTTCCGAGGGTGTTGGCTCCCCTCTGCCCCTCACAGCCCCTGTAAACTGCTGTATTTTCTACACAGCTGTTTGGTTATTTAATGACACTTACCCCCTTGTACTGCCCCCAGCACAAAGAACCAATGTTCAGTAAGATAGACTTTGGAAATTGCAGTTGTAATGACATTGTTGAAGACTTGTTTTTTTTTTTTTCTTTTGTTTTTGTTTTCTTTTTGCTTGTAGTTTTTAGTTGGGAGGTCAAGGGGAGGAAAATCATCCCCAGAAAAAGTGAAATCCTAGTCTAGCACTCTGAGGGACTGAGTTGTGTCTTCTCTTTATTCTTTCCTACCTTGTAGTCATTTTTGCTGGGTGCAGATTAAGATCTGATGTGAATTTTTGGTTTAGCTGGAATTAGGTCTTTTATGGCTTTGAGGAGTATGGGAGGGGTTGACAGTAAAATCTAAAGGTCAGATGAGGTTCTGAATGTGTCACCTGCTTGGAGAGGTTCTGTAGTGAGACTATTAGGACTTGATAAGAATTTTCTCATATAGTCTTTCTAACAACCCTTTGTTATAAGATAGACCTTTTTTCAATGTATTTTATCTATTTTGATGTATTTATATCTCAATAGGCATTTTTAATAAAGATTTTATTTATTTGAGGGAGAAAGTGGAAGATCACAAGCAGGGGGAGCAGTAGAGGAAGAGGGAGAAGCAGGTTTCCCATGAAGCAGGGAGCCTGACGTAGACCTCAATCCTAGGACCCTGGGATCATGACCTGAGCCAAAGGCAGATGCTTAAGCCTCTGAGCCATCCAGGTGCCCCTTGATAGGCGTTGTTTTTATTGCTGTTGTGCAGATGAGGACACAGAGAGAGGAGATTTAATAACTGCGTGAGGTGATGTAGCTAGGAAGTAGCTGGGACTTGAACTCACATCTGTGACACCAAGCAGTTGCTCTTAATTGCAGTGAAATATACTCTCCCCATTCCAGGCTTCTCTCCTAGAGCAGGCTGGGTTTGCTGGTGCACTGTAAGGAGCCGCCGGTTGCAGACGGAGGGGGAAGAGCACTTCTTTGTGTTCACTTTTCATCCAAATAGGCCTTTTTATGCCCAAGATTATGACAAGGAGAGAAGCACTGGAAATACTGAGTATTAAGGACTCCTTTGTGCCCTGATCAGAGGAAGGTGTGTTGCATAAAGCCCACATTGAACCAGAATGTCATTATCCTTATTGATGAGCTTCCGAAAAGCAAGTACCTTGTGCCCAGGTCCCCCCCAGGGAGAATTGCTGGTGTTAAGCAGGTGTTGAGCACACAGTCTTGCCTATTCAGTTTCTGATGACCTCTGTCTGACAATCATAGGATGTTTGTGGCTTTCCTTTCAAAGACCTTTAAAATTGTTTCATGGTTGATATATTTGGTATCCATTGGAAACTGTCAAAACTTCTCATTGCTACATTTGGAAAAAAAAATAATAACGAGTTGACGTGTTAGTGATTCAGGACTTCTGGGAAACTGAAAGCACCCATGTGTACTTATTTTTGAGTCAAGACGTTCCGAATGAGTCTGGCCCAAAAGGAGAAATATCTGTCTTCCAAAATTGAGTGCAGGTCTCTTAGTGGCTTACCCCAGCAGGGAGCCTGTTATTAAATAAGCTGAATACCAGGACCATGGGTTTCCTTAGCCCAAGAAAGCAGCAGCATCTGCATTTATGAGGAAAACAGAGAGACCCATTTCTCTGTGGAGTGATCCTTAACAGGCAGTTTCAGCAGAGAGGATATTCTGGCCAAAGGAAAACGTAGCTTAAGAAAAGCCCCAGCTGCTTCAAGTAACCTAAGCCTCGCTATTCATGAAATATTATCTGACAGCTCCCCACCTCCCCGCCCCCAGTGGCTGGGGACCGAGTCAGAGCTGCTCCAGGAACCTGTGTTCTCATTCTGACATTCGAGATTTACCCCACTTTGCACACTGGATGGTTTTGTGAAAGGCTGTATTTAGATCACACATTTTTTTGTGTGAATATAAAAGGCATTTAATCAATGTAGTGGAAAGCTTGCTCTGATGACTCCTTCTGGTAAGAAATTAACTGACACTGATTTCTAAATGAGGACTTTCAGGTGCATTCAGCACCGTGCTGGTTGATGGGACAGAGGCAGGGGTCTGAGAAACACTGGAATGGAAGCTCTTTGAGAGCCGGGATTTGTCTGTCTGTTCACTAATACACAGTAGTGTTTGGAACAGTGTCTGGCAGAGTGGATGCTAGATAGACACTTGCTGAATGAGTGAGTATAGGTCTCTGCCTATAAGAGCTTGCAACCTAGTTTGCATTAGAATTGTTAATTACTAGGGCTTACAACCTAGTATGTTTGCATTTGATTAATTAATTAACATTAATTAATGAGTAATTTTATTCCTTTATTCTACTTAGGAGTGTCCTGGAGTCCTTGGTTTTATTAGATCCTTAATCTCTTTTACTATGTTATTTTAATTAAATTTAAAAATAAAATCAGTGATATGTTTGTTTAGAACATGAGAAAACTGTTAAGGAGAAAAATAGTTCAGTAATTATATTCATTTAAGCTTCTATCTTTCAGAACCTTTTTCTATGTAAATAGTAAATATACATTTTTTTTAAAAAGATCTATTTATTTATTTGAGAGAGAGAGATAACGAGAGAGAGCTTGAGCCTGGAGGAGAGAGAGAAGCAATTACCCTCACCCTTGGCTGAGCAGGGAGCCCAACATGGGGCTGGATCCTAGGGATCTTCTGGGATCTTCCTGATCTTCCTGGGATATTCTGGGATCTTCCTGGGATCCTCACCTGAGCTGAAGGTACTCATTTAACCGATTGAGCTACCCAGGTACCCTAGTAAATATACATTTAAAAAAATAGGCTCGTCTTTAGGCAAAGTTGATTTTTTTTTTTTTAAGATTTTATTTATTTATTTGACAACCAGAGGTCCACAAGTAGGCAGACAGGCAGGCAGAGAGGCATGCAGAGAGAGAGGAGGAAGCAGGCTCTCCGCGGAGCAGAGAGTCCGATGCAGGGCTCCATCCCAGGTCCCTGGGGTCATGACCTGAGCCGAAGGCAGAGGCTTTAACCCACTGAGCCACCTAGGCACCTTGGCAGAGTTGATTTTATGATTTTGCTTTTTCCCTCCACTCATCAGTGTTATTGTGCAAAACTTCTCATATCCAAATACGTAACTCAATCATTTTTTAAAACATTGCACAGTTTAGTATTATCTGTGGTTATATTATAATTTAATTCTTTTAAAAAATATTTATTTTTAGAGAGACGGCATGTGCTCGTGGGAGCAGAAGGAGGAGTGGAATGAGAGGGAGAGAGAGAGAGAATCTCAAACAAACTCCCCATTGAGCACGGAGGAGCCCTGCTCAGGGTTCATTCTCATGACCCCGAGATCCTGACCTGAGCTGAAATCAGGAGTCGGACACTTAACCAAGTGAGCCACTTAGGTGCCCCTATATCACAATTTTCTTAATCCCTATTATTGGACATTAGGTTTTTTCCTCCCTCTCTCTCTCTCACCCTCCCTCCCTCTCTCTTTAGAATAGCCAATGCTGTGATTGTCTGTAAACTTTCCCACATATCCATGATTATTTTCTTGGCAATTATGCTTAGAAGTGGAATTGCAGGTTAAATGTCAAAGGCTTTTGATGTATATAATCACATTGCCTACCTTAGAGACTGGGAAAATGCATACCCTTCTCCATAGTCTGTTGATGGAAAGAGGCTTTTTCCTTTGCCTGTAATGACACTATGTATTATCATTTTTTAAATAATTGACTATGTTCCGAGCTAAAAATTGAATATTATGGTTTATATACTTTGGATTTACTAGTGATACTAAATATCATTTCAGATGTTTTTGATCATTTGTATTTCTCCTTTTGCTAGTTCATACCCATTGTCTTACTCAGAGATTCATGAAGACAGATCTTTTCTTGGTCCCTTCCAATCTACAATGGGACTTGCTATGGCACTTACCTCACAGTTAACCCTCAGTAACTGTTGATTCTTTACCATCTGTCCGTCCATCCATCCATCCATCCACCCATCCACCCACCTGTTATCCATTTATCCAACTGTTTATTTGTTGATTTATTTAATAAGTATTGAGGACCCTCTAGATGCCAGGCAGAGAAATACAGGCTTATTTTTACTTATTTATTTATTTATTTATTTATGAAATACAGGCTTATAATCTAAAATACTGCTTTGAAAGTTTTCGATATTGCTGTTATCAGCCACCAATCTTATATTTTTAGAAAAGACATAGTAATTTGATTTAATACAAGGAGTGGCTAATCCAGATGTTTCTTTCCCTAATGAATTTTCTTTAGGATAATAAAGGGCAAAGATGAGCTTATCTTTTCTGAGTACCCTCTAGATGTCAACAAACTTTTTCTGTAAAGGGCCAGCTAGTAAATATTTTAGGTTTTGCAGGCCATGCTGTCTCTGTAGCAACTACTCACTTTGTTGTAATAGTGCAAAAGCCGCCACAGACAAATGAGCCTGGCTATGTTTCAATAAAAGTTTATTTATAGATGTTGAAATTTACATTTCAGATAACTTTCACATGCCAGGAAATAGTATTTTTCTTTTGGTTTTTTTTTTCCATCCTTTAAAAGTGTAAAAACCTCTCTTAGCTTGTAGATTATACAAAAACAGGCAGTGAGCTGGATTTTGGCTTGGGATTTGTAATGTGCCGACCTCTGGAGTTGTCTCAGAAGCATGGTTTAAAGCAGAGAGAAGTGAGCCTGGTTTTGCAAATTTGCTGTAACCAACTTCCAGAGTAGATAATTCATAAAGGGATGATAGATTGGAGTTTAGCAGAGGCTTGGGTATATCCTGTATCCTGACTGTTAATGACTTGCAACACATAGCTAGTGTTTTGCAATATTTTTGATTTCTGAAATGTACTTTATTATATATTGACTCATACAGAAATTTCATAGTTAAGTGTAAGGAAAAACATGCTCTCTTATTCTTTGTCAAGAATAGGAGATGTATTTTGGATGTTTTTCTTTTTTAGTCTTCACATATGTATAGGGTTCACATATGTGGGATATGTGGGAAGTCATTCTATATAAATAACTTGAATCCTGCTTTGCTTCTCTTAACACTATATGGTAATATTTTTCAGTGCTGCTAAATATTCTAATGTAAACTAAAACCACAGTAAGCTACTACTACACACAGAAAGGCTATAATTAAAAAACCCCAAACTTGCTTATCCAAGGGAAATGAAAACATGTGTCTACACAAAGATATGTGTGCAGGTGTTCAAAGCAGCATTATTTGTAATAGCTCAGAAGTTGAAAGCACTCAAATGTTCATCAGGTAATATGTGATAGTCTGGTAAATATGTGAACAGAGTATGGCATATTCATATGATAGAATACCATTCAGCCATGAAAGGAGAAAAATACAAGTTACAACGTGGATAAACCTTCCAACATTATGTTGAATGAAAGAAGCCAGACTCAGAAGAACAGAGTCTGTATGATTATAGTTATATGACATTTCTAGGAAAGGCAAAAAATGAGACAGAAAGCAAGTTAGTGTTTGTCTAGGGCTGGGGTTGGAGTGGGACCTAGCTACGAACAGGAGCAACAGGACATTTTGGGGGCAATGGAAATGCTCTGAAACTGGAATATGGTGATGAGTGTATAATGAGACACATTAACTTTGGACTGTACTCTTACAATGAGTAAATTTTATGGTCTGTACATTATTCCTCAATAAAATTTTTAAAAATATTCATTGAACACTGAATTTTTAATAGTACCATACTTCATCGTTTGAATATTTCATTTCTTTATTGTGTGTGACTTGGGAGAAATATCTAGTATATATTCCCTTTTTAGCCAACATCTGTATTCTGTAGGTTACACTTGAGCCATTGGTCTTGAACAAGAATGATTTAGTGGAATGAATCCTAATCCAGTGGGCAAGGAACCTCGAGTGGCCTCAGCTCTGCCTCTAGCTGGGTGGACCTCAGTTTCTTCATTTGTAAAATCTAGAAAAGAAGCGGATACAAGGAGATACTGGATCCTAGAGGTTAGATGATTGGAAGAGAAAACATGGTGGTAGCAGGAGTCAAAAGACTGATTTCCCCAGAATTATAAGTGTAGTGACTCATTATTTACCCCACATGTCCCTGGAGTGCCCTCCTGCTCTCCTGTGTGGTAGGAAGTCATTAGGAATTGTATTCAGTGTTCCCAGGTGATTGTTGGGAAGGAGATGATCAGACGTTGGAGACTGAGGAGAGTCTGCAATGATGAAATGATGATCAGAAGCGGTGGGGGGGGATCTGCTTTGTAAACTGGAAGTTCTTGGCTTTGGCCCTGGCCATGGGAGGAGCCCCACTGGATGATTTAATCACTGGGAGGCTATCTAGGTTTTGTGCTCCGGAGTAAGAACGTAGAGCTTGTTATAGGAATATTGAGGTTGGAAATACTTTTAGAGTCAAGAGTTTAGAAATGTTGCCATGAAAATAATAGGTCATCATGTTTGCTTTCCAAGGGAGGGTTTAAACTGAGGGAGATAGAATTGGTCTCCGATTCCTTGTGTTCTCTGTTTCTAGCCGAGTTCCAGGTTTTCCTAGAGTACAGCCAGCAGCATCTATACCCAGAAAACACAAAAGAAAAGCTATGGAAACGTAACTTGTAAATGTTTTTTTCATTAGCTCCAGGCTCCCAGCCACCAATAAACTGTATGCTTTTAAAAATCCTTTATTATTTTGTGAGCTTAAAAAAAGTGCTTTTTACCCTTATTCATATGCTTTCATATGCTTGGCATTTTCTTAAAATGTTACTTATCAAACATTTATCTGTTTAGTCCCTCCAAAAGGTAACTGCATTCTAAGTTTTTGCTTAAAAGAGAAAAAAAAACCCATTTAATAAACTCGCTGTAACTTGAGCCTGTTGGTGGTCTTGGAAGAAACCCAAATGCAGGTTTGGTTGATACTGTGTAATGAGAATGCAATTAGTAGTGGTTTTTCCAAAGCAGAAAGAGATGTAGAAAAATAATGCACAGCAAATTTAGGTCAGAGCTGGGAAGCTTATAAATCCTTATTTTTGTTTTCATTACCTTAAGTAATAGGGAAGCTTTTGTCTCTATTACGTAATTTCCCTTGCAATAATACGTTTTAAAACATTTCTGTGTTAATTTCGTATGTTTGATCAGAAGGCCAGAGTTCACAAACCCCGTAATGTGGCTGCTGGCACGGTTTACATACAGAAGATTTCTTGTTCATCTCTAGGAAGCCAACACTAAAATTACTGATGGGGGCAACTTTTACCAGCTGTTTCTCCATCCAGTATGAGGTCTGACGAAGCAGTTTTCTAGGGATTGACATCCTCTGGCTTGGTTGAGGAATGAAGTGACTTGTATATTGATGATGTTGTATTTCAGAGCATGGGATTCAGTTCTGGAGTATTTAAACCCGTGTGACCAGATGTAAAGTGTGTGAGCACAGGGGATATATCTTTCTGGTGCATTGTAGATACTCAGGAACTAATAGCTATGGGTATCCTCACCCTCCAATAGTCTCACCTTCTAATGTTGAGAGGCAATGACGCCTCCCAGCTTCACCATCCTCTGCTTCTCCTTAAGTTTGTCAGGCCTGCTCCCACTTCTGTACCTTGGCATTTTTTTATTCTCTCTTCTTGGAGACCTGATACCAGCCTGGACCTCTTCCTTACCTCTTCTAGGTCTTTGTTCAAAGATACCATCTTAGTGAGGCCCTATCTATAACCTTTCCTTGCTTTGTTTTTTCATTGTCTCATTACCACTGGATAAATGGATAGGCGGATACGCTGTGTATCCTATTTGTTTATTTGGTTTATCGTTTGTTCTGCCACCGGAATCTGAGCTCCATGAGGGCGGGGTTTCTATCTGATTTGGTCATTGCTGTGCACCTACTGCCTAAAGGTCGTCATTGCTACAACTTGGTTTACTGGATGAATGTATGAGTGAATATTCCACCATTTACTAGTTCTGTGGCAGTGACGAGTGTGTTCGCTCTGTTGGCTCTTTTGCTTGATTTCCCATTTGTTTCAGGAAGTGCCATGCGTGGGTCACGTGACGTGTTGCTCTGTGCGTAGCTCTTTCATGCCATGTTCTGCAAATGCCTTCATTCATGTTTTCATTTAAGAAAGCAGACATCGTTCCCACCTTCAGAGAGCATAATCTTGGGTGGGAGGCAGGAAGTGGACAAACATACGAGTAGTTCTAGTGACGTGGGCTGGGAACAGTGATAGGAAAGGTACAAGGAGTTATGGGAGCACCCATGAAAGACTCCTAATCCAGATGTGGAGAAAGGGCCATCGAAGGCTTCCAGGAGGGAGGGGCATCCTAGCCGACATCTGGAGGTAGAGTGGGCATGGGGCAGGTGGAGTCAGGTGATGTGATGGGTGATGAGAAGAGGATTCCAAGGAGGGAAGAATAATGTTCCACGGAGGGAAGAATAAGTGAGTTAACTGTGGAATATGGGGGAGCTGAAAGGAGAGCCAGCAGGCCCCGGTGGGGAACTTGGATTTGAGGCTAATGGCAGTGTGGAGCAATGGAAGGATTTGACAGACAGGAGTGACCTGGTCATTTTCATTTTCAACAGTCTTTTAGTGATAAGACAGTTATCTCCCAAGATAAGGAACTCCAACAGAAGCTCCTAGAAGGGATATTTTGAAAACAGTTAAAGGGGCTTCCAGAAAGTGAATCTTTAGGCTCTATAAAGCCTGCAGAAATAATATTGAATCTGACCAGTGAGTGTCACAGCAGTAAGTTTAGGGTCCGTTCCTACCCCCAAATGCTTAAGAAGCTTCATTATCTTTGGGTGTACAGTCCCTAGCTTGAGTTTAGGGACACAGTATTACTAAGGACATAGATATTTCCACCGAACTCAAGATGACTGTGGGGCAGACAAATACAGCAGGAGTGGAGGAGGCAGAGAAAGTTCTAGTCTGCTTTTAGACCCAGAAGGAGTGATAGCACCTCCTCCCCAGTGCTTGTTACTAAATGGAAATAAAGTGGCAACCATGGGGTGTCAGGCAGTGGCCTTCCAGATCTCACCCAGCAGACCCTGGTCCTGTCCTTGCTCTGCAACTTACGATGAGTGTTGTGATGTTGGGACCTACTTAACCTCTACGGTCCTCAGTTTGCTTTCCTGCAAAAGGGGGTAAGGCTACCTATCTTTCAGGGCTTTGAGGATTCAGGGAGACAAATTATAGTTGGTTCTGCTATATAGTACTTGTTTGAGAATATGAATTTGTTCCAACCTGGTTGATGTGTTAGGGAACAATTGGAAGATAACACAGAGGTGATCAATGTTATCCCTAAGAAGAGTTTGGTGTACTCAGAAAGCTGCCCCAAGCGGCAGGGCGCTGTGTAGGAGTGTGCGGAACACACATTTCGAACATCTAGCTGCTACCGTGCGTTGTGAGCGACGCCCAGCCACGACTGGTGTTACCATTTTCAGTCTCATTTCTGATCACCCTCCTTCTATAACCCATGAGCCACACGCAACCCTTCCAACACCCACTTCTACACTCAGATTTAGGTCTTTTTCAGGGTAAAGAGCCACGTTCATTACTTATATAGGTCGTCGTCATTCAGCCTATGTAAACAAACAAACCCGGGCTACCATTTTTATTAGCTTCTTATCTTTTATTTTGCATCACTAATGAAGTTTTTGAGTGGCATGCCTCATTCCCATTTTCCCATTAGTCTTGTCACTTTTATTGCGTGATCTTGCATAGCAGGGTGATATTTTGGAACTTGCCTCCCCTGTGACAGCAAAGCTGACTATATTTAAAGAACCCAGCACAGTTCCTGGCACACAGGTGGCCCTTAGGAAAAGGTAGCTGCTTTCTTATTAATCCATTTGAGTGGGATGCTGGATTGCAGCAGGAATGGCTAGCATCTAATTATTTGATTGTGAATGTAAGTGAAATGGAGCAGCTGAGTGGGAGGGTTTTCGCTGCTTATCTTTTCTGAGTGTATGCTAGTCGGACCACTGTTGGGGTGTTGTTTGTGACAAACCAGATGTGTCTAGAAGAGAGCAATACAGGAAGAGAGAAGCCATAAGTGATCTTTAAGCAATTGCGAGGGCTGCCTTGGGGAAGAAGGATTGCTTTGCTTTGTGGGGTTTCACACAAAGCAGAAGCTTTCAGGGTCTCGGAGGCTGCTTGGCATAGGAATGGTGTGACCACTCTGGGATGGGCAAGGACAGGGAAGTGTCAGGCTTGGGCTTGGAGGTTCTACCTTTAAAGTTCCTTTTTAAAAAAAGATAATGTGCAAAGACAGATAACTGCAAGTTTCCCAGAAGAATTTTTACACACAGAAGAAAACCCCGTGAAGTTTTCCTATAATACTTGGGTTCTTGTTTCCTCTTTTTGATGGTCTAAAAGAATAGCTCCCATGTGGACATATTTACATACTGACTTTTCTTTAGTTATGCCCTTGAACACTGGAAATCTAAAGACCGTGCTTTACAAATATTTATGGCTTGGGGCATGCTTAGGAATAGTGAAATCACATCACTGTTTTCCATCCAGATTTCTTCCCCTTCCCCTGCCTTTTTTTTTTTTTTTCCCCAACTCAGGGAGAAAGCTCAACTAGTTGCTGATCTGGCTTTAATTTCTCTTTAACATCCTGTATGGGTTTTGTCCTCTCTGCTTGGGCCAGGCTGTTAGGCTCTTGTAATAGGATGATATGACCCTAGTCTTGAACTCTCCCAGTTGAGCTAAGATGGAGAGAAGCACTAGAATGCATGGGGAGTTTGAGTTGAGTGTTCACAGTCTGCTTCAGGTATTTGCAGTGGGAAACTGAGCCGGCACACTAGAGGGCTAGGTGCAGGATCTCTAGAAGAATTGTTTTTTAGAATTATAATTTTAGAATAAAAATTAATTATTCTGGGCAGCCTGTTTATATACTAATGTAGAAGATTCTAGACTTCTATCTGATCTTGCTATTAAGAACAGATGTTTCAAACATATTTGATTTTTTTCAAAGAGTTTTTTCTCTAATCATGGATTGGGAAACACTGTTCCCATGCTAAATCTTTCTTTACTTTTTTTTTGGAAGGTTTTATTTATTTATTTTGAAAGAGCGGGAGCGTGTGAGAGCACACGTGGGGGGAGGGGCAGAGGGATAGGGAGAAGCAGGCTCCCTGCTAGCTTGATCCTGGCACCCTAGAATTATGATCTGAGCCACAGGCAGACGCTTAACCAACTGAGCCACCTAGGTGCCCTCCCATGCTAATCTTAACAAAACCATTAAACCTAAAATGGCATATTTTAATGATAACCATGTTGCCCTGAGGATTTAAACATGCATGTTACCCTTTTGTTTGTTTGTTTCTATGAAGAGCACAGGCAGTTAGACTTGGTCTTAAACTGATTTTTCCAAAGCCAATAAATCTCTTCCTTTGGGATCTGTTCTCCCTTTCGAGGTCAGTGGAGTATGTGGATGGCCTTTCCACATGGGAGTTCTTGAGCTAGGTGCATTGGCAGGACGGACATGGGGGAAAGCAACTGCTGGCTCTGAGATCGGAGTCTGAGGCATTCTGATTGGCTGGCCTGGACTCCTAGATAATGACCAGAAGGAATGGGGCTGGCAGGGCCATTTTCCGCAGCCACTAGCCTGGATGGACAATTCTGCTTGGCAAATGACCCTAGCCAACATGTCCAGCCCAGCTGGGCATGGTTGCATGGCACATGGTTCAGTCATCAGCAGGGGCAACTGGCCCCAACTGGTCAGCCTCTCTCCTTAAGCCCGATCGACCATTTCCCACCTTCTTTCTCCCCTAAAGCCATGTAACTTCAAATAAATAAGGTTGTCCTATCTCTTTTGGTGCTTTCCTCTCTCCCTTAGCCTTGCATAATGGAAAGAACGTGAGTTCCAGAAGCTTGGGTTTAATCCCAGCTCTGTTATATTTTGGCTTTGTAATTCTGGGCACGTGACTTAATCACTCCGAGCCTTTGCTTACTCATTTAAAAAATGATGTCATTCATCTCTCACTACCAGGGCTGTTGAGAAAATATCATGTACGGTGTCTGCTACAGCGTCAGGCACCCAGAAGGCCTTCCAGAACTGGAATCCTCACAAACTTTTACCAATTCCTTTTTTGTTCTGATTAAGCCAGTTGTTTCAATCCCAGTTGACATGTCTCCAGAACAAAAAGATTAGTGGATCCTGCTTTCTTCTTTGGGCCAGGCCCTGTCCTAGGCCCAGAGGCTTTAGAGATGAGTAAGTAAGAAGAAGACACGGCCTATGAAGGCATTCCCAGTTTTGCTCAAATCCATTCACTCAACAAACATATTTTGATACCTACTGTGTGCAAAAGCCCTGTGCCCCGGGGAGGGTACTAAGATGGTTCAGTCACTAATTCATTCCACACTTATTGGTCATCTGTTGTGTGCCAGATATTTTTATAAGTCCTAGGGATAGAAAAAAGCACATAAGGCAGCTTTTCCCTTTGAGAAGCTCACAGTGTAATAAAATAAACCTAAGGGTCGGGAAAGCAGATGGAAAGACAATATGTTCTGGTTGTTAAAAGGCACTTACTTTGCTGAGTAACATAGGCTCCATAGAGCAGTGTAGGTTGCATTTTTCCAAATATGCAGATGTTGAAACTTGGCGTTTCATAGAGGCAGCACTCTTATTTTACAGCTGAGGAAACAGAGCCCAGGAATTGTGAACACATCACACATTTTAGGGACAAGTAATGCGGAGACTGGACCTGCAGCAACTTTGACCTGTATGGTGATTACATTTGAAAATGCCTTCTCTCCTTTCTCAATCCTGCTGTCATCAGATCTGCTCCTTGCTTTCTGTAAACTGTCCCATTCCATCCCTCCAATAGCTCTCTTGGACCATTATGGTTTTAAGGAACTTGCTCAAGGTCACACAACATAACATACAAAGTCAGGGTTTGTATTCAGGTCTGTCTGGTTCCAGAGGCCAAAGTCCTCAGCCTCTGAATCACAGCCCATCCATGATTCATGCTCATTGGAGTGTCTAAAGCTGATTGTAAGCTTTTGAGACAATTCGCTGAAAAGACACATGTCACAAATTGTTTTTAGGACCTGCTTATCGGAACCAGTGGGAAAGCTAAGTTTATGAACAATAAATAGAGTCTATAGATGTTGGAATGCTAAGCGAGTCAAGATATAAGTAGGAAAAAAAGTTATGATCAAAATGGTTCTCTCCATACAGTTTCTTTAGATTTTATAATCAGAGCGGTAATTTTGAGCAAGCGATATAAAAAGGCCTCTGCAGATAATGCAAGAGATGATCCTTAAGTCCAGAGGTCATAAAAAGAAAAAGGAGCAGGAACTGTAGATTTTCCTGGGCTCTGTGATGCCTTATGGCAGAATTTCTACCCTTGGCGTAGATCAAGCCTAAAAATAATTCCTTAAAAATCACTGATACCTTGATTAAAGAGCTCACAGTTTTGAAGGTGGCTGCTTCACCACCAAACCCAAACACCCTCTGGTTCCTTGTGACCACTAACGCAGTTGACTTTTCCTCTTTTAAGACGGCTGCCCTCCTTCTCCTCCACCTTGTCTCCCAATTAATCCATGTTTATTTTATAAAAAACATGTGGGTCTGGTGAGCTGATAATGCTAAACGCTGACAGCCATATGGAAGGTAACCTGTCCTAGCGATGAAGTGTGGGAACATGTTTGCATTTTCTGCCCACTGGCGTCAAGGTGCTGGCTCTCTGTCCTGGGTGAATGGTGGGGAGACTAGACTTCACTCGGTCAGAGCAGCAGGCAACTAATAGAATGTTTCTGCTCCCCTTAAAGGTAGTCAAGCGTCTGTGCTTCCAACTGAACTCCAGTCTCCATTCTGCCTTGAAACCCTGCTTGCCCTGTCAGGGAGAGCCAGATGACGAATGTTGAGTATGTCAGATTTGTTTTCCTTTAGAACTACATATGAATTTGACCTCCACAGTAGAGCTGCATGAGTTTCCCAAAGCTCTTCCAATAATTGTATTCTTCTTTTTCTTTTTTTTTTTAATGTGCATACTATTATTCTTTTTTGAGTTGTGTTATGACTGGTGTTTTGAAGCTGGTTGGGGGATTACTGGTTGCATATGGGGTGATGTGTACATGATGTATGTACGTTCCCAGATGTAAACAACCACTGAAGTTCATTGTATGGTTTGTACAGCTATCCTGCTCCTTTTACCAGACTCGACTCAGTCATTCCCGGCCAGCACAGTATGTTTTTTTCTTCAACTAAGTTAAGTTTGGGCAACCTTTTCTGAAAAGCAGTGTCAGTTTTGTCACATTGATATTTGTATTTGATAATTCCTTGTTTGTGACTGCCAGAGAACACGTGTATCTGATTGTGTGTGTGCTGTTACACTTCCTGTTGTGTCTGTGTGGTGACTAGTTGATACATTAATGGGCTACTTGTGACATCCATTCAGAGTTTCAGATCTCTATGAAAGGTCAGATCTCTATGTTTAGGACGCCTACGAATAAGTTTCCCTTACTTAAACAAACAAACAAACAAACAAACAGTCAATTAGAGACGAGAGAGGCGGCTGAGGTGGACAGGAAAGTCAGATCTTGAGTATAGTTCTAAGATGAGCTATTCTGGAATGTTTCTGAGGAAAGAATAGCTGTCTCTGTATCCTCTATTCATCTATGTATTTATTGATCAATCTGTGGATCTATCATCCATCTGTCCATTATTCTAACTGTAAAACAAATCTCCCAGACATTCAAGAAACATAAGCAGTGCAGATCTTGAAAGAGATTACTACTTTCAGCAGAGAACTCTGAAAGCCTCAAGTAGAGACAGAAAATTAAGTGATCTTGATGAAATGTTCTTTTGATGTCTTCCATCTCCCCATCACCTCTTCTTAAATTGTTTTTAAGTAAGTTTGCTTTAATTAAAAATTACAAATAACATATGTCTATCAGATAAAATAGAGGAACATTGGGAAAATAAAAAACATCAGTCTCCCTTAGGCTCATATTATAAATATATATAGTTAATTTTTTTTTTTTTTTGAGAGAGAGAGAGAGAGACAGACTGTGCAAAATAGGGAGGGGGGCAGAGGGAGAGAGAGAGAATCCTAAGCAGATTCCACGCCCAGCATGGAGCCCACTGTGGGGCTCAAGCTCATGACCCCTGAGATCATGACTCGAGCCAAAATCAAGAGTCTGACACCCAACCAAACGAGCCATCCAGGCACCCCACAGATAATCACTTTTAACATTTTGGTCTATTTCCTTCCAGTCTCTTTTGCCCTATGCATATATTTTTTAAAATTCCATAGATGTAATTAATAAAAAAATAAAATTCTGCAGATGTATGGATATATGTGTATATATATATATCTATCTATCTTGTATATACTCTTTTGAATTCAGCTTTTTTCACTTAACATGAAAATATTATTTTTTCTAGGTCTTGATAAATATTGTCTTTTATGTCTGTGTGATAGTACACTGAGCAGGCATAGCCTAGTTAGCTGTCACTTGGTGGTTGGATTACTTCAGCATTTCACCTGCCTTGTTTTTAAAAATGGAACAACAACAAAACAACAACAAAAAAACCTGGTTGAAGTTGAAGATGGCCCTGAACAATGTTTATATAGTGTTGCAGTCTATTCCATTATTCACATGGAAACGTGAGGGAAAAAAAAAACCCTTTGTATCTATGAGGAGTATGTATTAAACTCTATTTAAGGAGGTGCTTATGAACAGCCAACAGATCCGTTAGAACTGAAGACTGGTAATTGCAGTCATTTTGTTTTAAAAAAGTACCTCAGAGATCAAAGACTTATACCTCTCTATTTTGAGTTGGTTTTAATTTCATGTCATGAGTCAGGCCACGATACACCATAACTTTATAGTGTTCAGTATGAGATCTTAAGTCTTCCTTACTCCATTTACAGAATCTGTGAAATAGGACTCCTGTCAACCTAGAAAAGTCTGCTTGTGTATTTAGATATTTAGGAATAATCTTTCAACACTGAGTAGGAGAATGTTTATAGTTTTAGGTTGAAGGTAAATGCCTCCAAAGTTCCCTGTTTTTTCCTTTTTTTTTTCTTTTAAGATTTTATTTATTTATTTGACAGACAGAGATCACAAGTAAGCAGAGAGGCAGGCAGAGAGAGAGAGAGGAGGAAGCCGGCTCCCTGCCAAGCAGAGAGCCCGATTCGGGGCTCGATCCCAGGACCCTGAGATCATGATCTGAGCCAAAGGCAGAGGCTTAACCCATTGTGCCACCCAGGCGCCCCCTGTTTTTTTTTTTTTTTCATTTAAAAAATATAAGTAATAAAAAATGCATTCTTTTTCTCCCTGAGGATGAAATTTGACATTGGACTCTGAAGCCAGACAGCCTGGGCTTACTTACTGTTCCACTACTTACTGCAGGGTGGCCTTGAGCAAGTTATTTGAGTTGTCTGGGTGTCAATTTTCTCATCTGAAAAATGGGAATACTACTACTCATTTATAGGTTTGTTGGAATGTTTTAAATATGTTAAAACACAGTAGGAACCCAATAATGTTAACTACAGTATTACTGTTTTGACCAGGCTCCAGACTGCATTTCTAGGGCTTCAGCCCACTCAGTGCCATTCATAACATTTTTCAGTATCCCTCAGTGAGTGACTTTTCTCTGAGCACTTCTTTCCCAACTGGCTTATGATAATGGTACTAATACTAACTACTACTTTTTGAGGGAATACATTATGCCAGGTGCTCTACATATATTATAAAATGTAATTCTCATCACCTTTTACAAGATTTACATTTTTTATTGTCCCCTTTTCACAAGTGAGGAAACTAAAGGTTACAAAGTTTAAGGAACATGTTCATGGTCATAAAATTGCTAAATATGGACCTAGGAACTAAATTCTTATCTGGCTTGTTTTTCACCACTCTGCTTTTGTAAATTCCCTTAAGGAGGGACTTTTATACTTTTAGATTTCTTCAGAATTTTAGTGCAGTTCTCTGAACAACATAAGTCTTCAGTATGCAATTCTGTTCTTTGTTTTTTTAAGACGAATGAATGAAGAAATAATCCTTTGGATAAGAGAAGTTGGACCTTTTCTTCAACAGAAAACCAGAAGTACTGCTTTTTAATGACCATGAAATTATGAGTCTTAGAATTCTTTTCTGCTTCTGGACAGAACATTGCACATGAGAACAATTTTTAATTTTTTGCATATGAAACTATTTCATATGAAACAAATTTTAGATACTGTGTATTTGAGATCCTGATTTGAAAAAATCTAGATTAGCATTACAGAGGTAATTATTGAAGCAAGTCTAATTTAAATGAAGGCTATAAGTAATTCTAGTTCTGGTTTCGGCCATTTGTTTAAGAGACATTTATTTAGCATGTGTAATGTGTCTTGTCCTTTGCCAGACACTGAAGGCTTAAGGATAAATCTGATGATTCCTTTGAATGCTCTGTCTTTGGCTCACTAAGGTCCAACAGTCTTTGTATTTGTTGGAGAGAAAAAAATTTTTTTTTTCTTTCATGGTTTCTGCTACCCCCTGATGCCAGTAACCAGTATATCTTTAACCCAGATCCTTTCCTTTTAGCTCATTTCCTTGGCTCTTGGCTGGTATGTCCACATGGATGTTTCAGACACCTCCAAACTGAACTTGCCATCTAATCCCCATCTAAACCTCCTGGCCCCAACTTTGTATCTGTTATATATTTTATCTCAGTTGGTGGCACCAGTGTCCTCATTTATCCAAACTAAAATACCAAAAATAAACTTTGATTTTTTTTTCTCCCTTACTTTCTACATTTAGCCACTCATCAATCAACACTGATCAATCAACCCTCATCAATCCTGCTGGTTTTCCCAGCTAAAATAAGTTCTAAGAACTGTGAAGGATTTGAGATTTTTTTTTTTTTTTTTAAAGATTTTATTTATTCATTCGACAGAGAGAGACCACAAGTAGACAGAGAGGCAGGCAGAGAGAGAGAGAGAGAGAGAGAGACAGAGGCAAGCAGGCTCCCTGCTGAGCAGAGAGCCCGATGCGGGACTCGATCCCAGGACGCTGAGATCATGACCTGAGCCGAAGGCAGCGGCTCAACCCACCGAGCCACCCAGGCGCCCCAGGATTTGAGATTTTATCTCACTTGCAAATAAATTAGTTAGCCTGGCTTTGTTTCATGGATGCTGGCAGAAGACACGAGAATCCTGGGTTAGAGACAAAGGAATTTGTTACTGATAGCAATAGCAGTAGCTAGAGTGTTAGCATTTTCTTGTACCAGTTTGCGGATGGTGTCACAGGGAAAGCCAGTTGACAGCTACACATGCAGTGCATTGTGTTTTAGGAGAGAAACCTTGAACTTGGGGAAACAAAACCTTTTATGTAGGACAATAAGCAAGCTTTCCCTTTGCTTTGGAGGAAGACGATATCTTCCAAAGCTGTTTTCCACATAAACATCTTTGTAAGGATGATCTGGAACCAAGGGCAACCAGTGTGTTGCTTATAATACGTACAGAAACTCAAGAGACCCGTGGAGCATTGTCTCCCAACAAATTTGTCTTGTATCTATTCACTGTGCTTCCTTATACGATCAGATAACACTGCATTCTCATTGTGGTGTTAAATCAGTTCTTAACTGGTCTCCCCGATTCTTCAGATCAGTCCCTCACACTCTGCTGGAACAGCCTCCTGAGACAGATTTGACTGCGTCACCCTCCTCCTTAAAACCATTCATAGCCTCCTCATTGTCCGTGGGAAAGCCTGAGATCCTCGCAGGATACTAATGGGGTTTTCAGAGGAGCCTCTTCCAGTCTCTGGGAAAGACTGCATATCAGAATGTTTGCCTCCCTTACTGCCCAGGTTACTTAACCCTTGTGGCCTCAGTTTCCTTACCTGTAACATTAGACTGGGGGAACCTACCTCCACAGGTTCTTCTGAGGACTGGGTCAGCCTCACACAGAGGAAGCCCTCAGTTGAGTGTTGCTTGTTATGGTTGTGTCTTTACACTCTGCCTCACGCTTTTAAGGTCTGGCCACATGGTTTTCTCTTCGTTCTGTGCTGCTTTTTGCCACAGGTAGTGCCTTTGCCTCTGCTGCCCCCCAATCCCTGTTGCCTGGGTGTAGACTGATTACATACATCCTCTCTCCTTGCCCTTGGATGCAGTGTGTGTGTCTCAGCTATTGAGCTGGAGGTATCTGTTAACAAGTCAGTTATTGCTTCTAGAATATGAGCTTTGTGAGGATGGGCTGGCTGTCTTATCTTTGCCTAGCTGGTGCATAGCACCTGTCGAAAAAATCTTGAATGAATAAATGAAAGAATAAAAGGAGTTCACAGTCTATTGGGGTGTTTGGAGGTTAGGGAAGAGGAATGGAAAGCAGTTAAGTAGCTTAATAATGGTGGAGGGAATCTGAGCACGTGTTGGGCTGAGGTGAAAATTAGGTCCCTTAAGAGTCCAGCATAGGGAGTTTGCTCATTGAGTAAGTCTGTGTGGTTAGGAAGCCTGTTTAAAGTTATCTCTTGAATGAAAGAAAGCAGCCCCTTCTATGTGATTCTAATTATTCCCCTTCCCTAAAAGAAGCTATTGCAAATGGAAGGTCATGCAATCTGCCTTCTTGTAAGATTTGCAGTTCCTCAGAAGACAATGAATTCTCTGTTACCTGGTAAGATGGGTAGAATGGAACTTCTTTTTAATTAAATCGTCTCTGCAACAGAAAGGGACTCTGTGTCCTTCTGAAGTCCTCCAGGTTTCCACGGTCTGGCTCAAGTCACCCTCCTTGGATTTACTGTCCCATTGGTTCACCCTGAATTATAAGTTATGATTTTATATGAACATTGCTAGTTCCCTAATGAGATTGAGACTCTTTGGGAATTTATATTTGTTTCCTGAAATGTTGAATGCTGTGCTTTTGAATTATGAAGTCTCTGCACATGTATTTATTGACCAACTGGGATTCTCCATATATGTGATAACAATTTTTGAGTAATTAGAACACAGCCCTGGTCTCAGAATGCCAGTGATCTCCAGGACTTCAGGTCCCTGTTATAGGAGCTTCTCAATGCATGTTATTAAATGTTTAATCTATAACTGTCATTACTTTTGAAATAAAATTCTATGGAAGTGAGAGAGTGTGTGTGTTTATAAATATATAAATATATACATATACATAAAACTTTGGAAAATATTGATAGACAACTATAAAACCCTAAAATAACCTGAGATCTAAACCTTGAGATAAGTACTTTCAGTATTTCTGTCTTTTGCCTCTCTTCCTTTGCTTTAGGTTATTTTTTTTCTGTTTTTCTCTCTCTCTCAGCATGAAGTGGGATTATATTTTTCCATTCCTCTGGCAACCTGCTTCTCCCCTTCACATCAATAGATATTTATTAGAAGTGATGGTGCCGGAGACTTCCTTATAGTTTGTTTCAGCCCTTGGCCCGCCATTTTGCCTTGCTTGGCACTATCTTGTCCTTTCTTGATTTCTGTTAGTCTCTCTGGACTGACTCACCACCATGCTCTGGTCTTCGATACCTGCAAGCATTGTGATAATAAGCTCCAATTTTTTGGAGCATTTTCTGTGTCCCTAATACTTGAGTGTGTTTTAAACACTTTAAAAGTCTGTCTTCTATCAGGATATTCTATCTGAATATTCTATCAGAATATCTGAATATTTGTAATATTCATTTTATAGATGAGGGATTTGGTCAAGGGGAAGTTGATCTTATAGTTTTTATGCCCAGCACCCTCTCTGGTATGTGAAATTGCCACCCTACCTTCACACAACTTAGCTTCAGACTTTTTCTGGAATATTGGTTTTTAGGGGCTGTGTCTAATCAGCATTTGACTCTATAATATCCCTCCAAGGGCACCACAAGCCACACCCTTTGGGCAACATAGTGAATTTCATATGATGTGTGTGTGTGTGTGTGTGTGTGTGTGTGTGTGTGTGTGATTGAGAGTAGCTGTGGCTTTTGCTTTCATTCCCTATGGTGCTGAAGTGGACTGCCACTCACATCTGTTTCCAACCCCCAACCCCAATACCAGAGTTATATTCTATTAACTCAATGCACCTTTTCTTTGTAATTCATGTCAGTTTTCCTTCCAGCCACCTGCACAGTCTCTGGCTCTCTCTCTGGCTTGCTCTCAAGACTGTGAGTAAGTTCTTTGTGTATTTGCTGTTTTTGATAACCTCAGCCCAAGATTTAATGTCAAGGTGGGGGCCCTATTAAAGATGCTATTAATCATCCCATCTGTGTTTGAAGATTTCCCTGTTGGCAAGCGAGTAGATAGAAGTAGCTGTATGTTTCTTGACCAGATGTACTGGTAGCTGGGATGGGGGCATTCAGCTGAAGCACATTCCTATCATGATTTGGCAAAGAATGGGCCACTGAGATTAATACAATAATCCTTGCTTGTGATCCAGACTCACCAGCTGAATCACAGAGCCTCAGTGTTAGAAAGGACCTTAAAGCCGTCTACTCCAACTGTATGATTTTATACTTGAGGAGACTGAGGCACGGATAAAGGAAGTGATTGAAACTTACAGAATGCTAAGGCTTTGAGGGACTTTAGGCATGACCTTACCCTACTCTCTTATTTGATGGGGAAGGATGGTGAGGCTTAATGTGACCCAGCTTGTTACTGCAGAACAAGGACTCCTCTGGATTCCTGACCTCCGGCCCAGCACGGGTGACCTAGCTCAGTCTCCAGGATGGGTCTTTGCAATTTGGTTGGTAGAGGAGCATCCTTTCTCCTTGCATTGTGGGGCCTATTTAGTTCTGGTTGGAGAGAAGGAAGTTTCTTTTGATAAGGGTATAGTCAGACAGAGTCCCCTGATGGCCCTTCAGGTTGATTCCCAAGGGTCTCCGTTGGAACTCTTAGTCTGGTGTTCTTGCTTCTGCCCTCTCAGCCATATGGAGGTCTTTTGCCTTGATAGTTGGGACTGTCTTCTCCCGTGTTCCAGGAGTGAGGGAACCAGTGAGGGCAAGAGAGTAAGACAAGAGATGCTGGCAGGTGAGAGGTGCTAGTTGCTTGCTCTGGGTTTGAGGTTTTTAGAGGATTTCAACTTTGCAGTGAAGACAGGATTGGAAGAATCCCCTCTGTGGCAGGAAAGGTGTATTTTCCACATCCTTCCCAAAGTATTTCACCCCAAGAACTCCTACTCATCCTTCATGACCTAGCTCAGATATACTTGTCCACTCTTGCAGTTTAGCACTTTAGGATTTTAGCCTATGGATTGGATTGAAGAAAGATGGAGTTTGTAAACAGTTCTTTCTGGTCCTTTCAGGACTAAAGGCCCTTGGACACGTGCCAGGGAGATTCATCTCCCAGAGATTCCTGTGCTCTAGTTGATGGTGGAGGCTTCCTGCCAGAAGGATCTGAGGCCGAGGACATGGGCGCTGCCATGCCTTCATCTCTATGCGTCTGGCAGTGCAACAAAGAACTTCTGTCTGCCTCACAAGGCTGGGTCAGTAAAACCCACTTCAGCTGAAAGCCACTGTAATTTAACAACTTGATAATTAAAATTCTAATATATGAATGAAAGAAGACATGGACAGTGTTACTGAAATATTAAAGTCCAGCTGTTGTGATTCTACTATTGTCTCCTCCTCCAGATCTGTGGCTTTCCCACCCACCTTCTTTGTTTTAGGCCTTGATTCAGACATCATCTTTGTAGGAAATAAGTCCCATGTGTTTACTCATTGGTTGGATGATGCGTGCAATGATTCTTTTGTGATGGGGGAAATAAAAAATAGTGTCTTCAAATTACGTGAGGTGCTGAGGGGCATCTCATCAATAGAAGAGGGAAACTGAACTCCTGGAAACGGTACTTCCGGAGCTCCCATTTTGTTATTAAAAACACGAAGGCCAACTAGAAGAGAAAGCTTACAAAGCGATATTGCTGAGGTAGGCCATCAACCTGAACGTATGGATTGATTTATTTCCTTGCATGCTCTGAGAAAATGGCCACTTGTCGCTTTCTGTTGTTAATAAAGAGGTCACTTTATCATTAAGCCTTTGAATCTGCATTTAATGGCTAAAGCAGATGGTTATAATTTCTGGCTTAGTGTGGCCACCTTATTAATAACAAAGAACTGATGGAAAGGAAAAGGCTTCTTCATTTTTAACTCCAGAAGCATAACACAAATGTTTTCCAGCCTTTCTTTGTGCGGGGAGCAGACCTAGTGACTGCAGTAAGATCCTGTTACACATTTGAAAAAAAGACTTTTTCAGAGTGATGGTAACTCCATTTGAATCCTTCTTTTGTTAAACTTTAAAGGGACACCATAACTATGTGCTCCCCCCCCCTTCTTGGGGAAGGTATTTTGAAGGAAGCTCCAGGATTATATTTAAAAGTAAATTAATATTTTAATAGCATAAAGAAAACAGTAGAAAACATCCACCTCATTTCAGATAGTGGAGGTCTGTGGTACTTTCTAAAATTAGTCTTTTTGCTTACACTGTTTTAAACTGGTTTTTGGATTTAATTACTAGGATTGGATGAATGTATCATGTATCTTATTTTGATTCTTTTTAAATTCACTTGGAGTTTTCTGGGAAAAAAAATAAACAATGACAGAAATGGGTGTTAGTAGATTTTGGCTTAATATCACTGAGTACTTTTACTCCCCTATAATGGGGAAGAATTTGAAATCACCATGATTACACTGGCAATTTTTTGTTACATTCTAGCATTTTGGAAAGTTTGGGAACAACTTACATTCATGAAGACAGAATGATTTAGAATCCTAGTGCACCTGGTAAACAAGGCACAGAAAGTCTGGGAACCCTTCACATGAGGCTCAGAAGAGCACTTTAATTGACTGACTTACCCTAAGACTTATTTATATTTCAGGCTATTTGCCATATCCCGGGCTCTGTTATGGCAATGAACTCCCGATCCATTAGATGAGTAGAATGTGATGAGTGTGATGTGCCTGTCTCTGAAATAAGGAAAAAGCACTAAATTTTAGAGATAGAAAAATCTTCAAAGATTATTTGTATACTTGTTTTCAGGTTTTTTGGTTGTTTTGTTTTGTTTTGTTTTGCTACTAATGGTGCCTTTAAGAAGAGCTCTCCATGAACCCATATGTATAAATAGTTTGAATTTCAAATTATTAATAATAATTATTTGGTTTTTCATTTTTAGTAATTGAAGGCATGTGTAACAACCCATTCAGTTCATTTGGTCATTCACTTGTTCATTTATTCATTTTTTTCAACATTTAGTCTGTATCACTTTTTAAAAAAAGATTTTATTTATTTATTTATTTTAGAGAGAGGGAGGACATGCTCAAGCAGGGGGAGTAGCAGAGAGAGGGAGAAGCAGGCTTCCCACTGAGCAGGGAGCCTGAGTGGGGCTCGATCCCAGGACTCTGGGATCGTGACCTGAGCCCAAGGCAGATGCTTAACCAAATGAGCCACCCAGGTGCCCCTCTGTATCACTTTTGACTTAGGCACTGTGCTGGGGCCTGGGGATGCAGAGGAGTGGTGATGGCCGTCAGACTTGTTACTGTGCCAGAAAGAATGGGTGGATGATTGTTATTCCCTGCCTTTTCAGACTCCTGGATATATAGAACAATCCATGGCTAAACAATCATGCTTTGTTTTCTTATTTTATTTTATTTTACTTTTTTAAAAGATTTTATGTATTTATTTGGCAGACAGAGATCACAAGTAGGCAGACAGACAGGCAGAGAGAGAGGGGGAAGCAGGCTCCCTGCTGAGCAGAGAGCCTGATGCAGAGCTCCATCCCAGGACCCTAAGATCATGACTTGACCTTAAGGCAGAGGCTTAACCCTTTGAGCCACCCAGTGCCCTTTTCTTTTTTTAAAATATTGAAATATTCATAAACATTTGGAAAATCAGAACCAAAAAGATGACAAATTCCTTTTCAGATAAAAACATTTTGCCAGATTTACCTCAGGTTTTTTTTTTTTTTTTTTTTTTTAAAGAAAGAAAATACTGTAGATACAACTTAAGCTCTCCACTACCCTTCCTAAATACTCTTTCTTTCCTTCTTTGGAGATCATCTCTTAGCTAAATTTAATGTGTTTTTATGTCCATGCATGTTTTTATGCTTTGGCTGCTAAGTATATATAAATCCACAAATGATAACATGGTCTTGCTTTTGCCAATTTTTAACCTTTTTTTTTTGAAAGTGTGTGCGCGCAGGTGCGAAAGAGCGGGAATGGGGTTGGGGGTGGGGAGGGACCGAGGGAGAGGGAGAGAGAGAGAGAGAATCTTAAACAGGTTCCATGTTCAGTGAGCCCGAGGTGAAGCTTGATCTCATAACCCTGAGATCATGACCTGAGTGGAAATCATGAGTTGGATGCTTTTAACTGACAGAGCCACCTAGGCACCACCCCCCCATTTTTGTAAATTTTATATAAATGGCAGCTTACTGTACCTGACCTTCCACACCTTACTCTTTTTGTTCAGTGTTAAGTGTTTGATAGTTAATCATGTTAATTTAGGAAATGCATGTTAATCTAGAAGGTTACTTTAGCTGGTATGGTAGTAACTATTTTTTTTTTCAAGATTTTATTTATTCATTTGACAGGGATCACAAGTAGGCAGAGAGGCAGGCAGAGAGAGAGGAAGGGAAGCAGGCTCCGCCAAGCAGAGAGCCCGATGCGGGGCTCGATCCCAGGACCCTGAGACCATGACGTGAGCTGAAGGCAGAAGTTTTAACCCACTGAGCCACCCAGGCATCCCTGGTAGTAACTATTAATTGATCATTTCACAATGAATCTATTCATTCTCCTGTTTTTATTTATTTATTTATTTTTTATTATAAGCAATGCTGCTTTGAAAAATTTTGACTTCTCTTTCTGTGAACATGTGCGAAAATTTCTCCTGTATACCTAGGAATACCGTGGTGTATGAGTGTCTTTGGCTTACCAGATGTTGCTGAATATGGAATACGGTGGCGTATGAGTGTCTTTCTCTTACCAGATGTTGCTGAATTGTGTTCCAAATGCCTGGTGCCAGTGTGAACTCCTGCCTATGGTACGAATCCGTTATGCTCCTCACTTTCTCTGACTCTTGGTTTAGAAGTATTTTTAGTTTTTGCTTATTTGGTGGGTATGAACTACACTGTCACAGTTGGGTGTACAGAGATGTGTCTAAAGTTGAGTTGAAGACATTGAGCAGAGACTGGAGATTTCTCCTTTTCCTCCTGCTCTAGCTATATTGCAAGGCAAGGTTGAGTTTCTGGTTGAGTAGGGTCCTCAACATCAAGGGCTTCTTTGGCCTTAATGAGCTTGGTCTGCATTGATTGTGCAAGGGACACGTTCTTGTGGACCTTTCAAAGGAAAATGAAGATGCAAAATCCAAACTCCTAGAATCTATGATGGAGGTGGGTAGCAGTGGTCACTATGCCCTGACTTAGGGTTGATTCATTGTAGGAGACCTGGGTCTCTACTCTAGCAGAGACTGCTCTCAGCTTGTCTTGGGGATTTCGTGTTCTTAACCCATTAAATGAGAAGTTGGATTACTCATTCTTTCTTCAAGTGCTAATTTTTTTTGGTCTCAAAAATTCCGTGTTTCTAAATAGTAATGTCCTTTGGTACTGTGAAATGTTTTTGAGTCACTGATGCTCAGTTTGTTTTGAGAACAGAAGAACTTAGGCAGGAGCCATCCCTAAGTGAAGAGCAGATAAAAATGCTAAAAAGTCACCTTTGAAATTGCAACCGAAATTAAAATTCTGTAGAAAAAAGGTCATCGTCACTCATGCATTAAGACAATAGTGGAGACAGCAGAGCAATGGATAAACTGTGAGTGATTATTCCCCTCACTGCTCCATTTTTCTGTTTTACAAATTTTCTTTAATGGGCACACAGTAATATTCTTGGAATAAAATAATAAACATATGCAAACAATTATAAGCTCATTTGTTGGAAAAAAAGAATATGATTTACACAAAACATGTGTTGGGCAAAAGAGGAACACCTGTATATGAAAAATGATTTGTAATAATTTCTTAGATAATTCCTATAATCCTTTCCTGGGTTAAAGTTGGTGGATGATAAGTGTCTTTCTTTATGTATTGCTGTTGGAAATACCCAGGGAAGATGAAAAACAGCGAGACCAGCATCTTACATAAAAGCAGTGGCGAAACTGAGCGAAATAGAATTCGACCATCTCTCAGTAGGTTTTAAGACCAAGGAAGAAGTGGAAAGCACTAGGGAGAAGATTTTAACCATTAGATCATGTGGATGAACCTAGCCCAAAGGCATGTGATAAACCCATACCATTTGTCAGAGCAACAATAAGACTGGGAGTAACCATAATGTTTATTACCTTGAGCATCAAATATCTGCATTTTCTCTCAATGCTGGGGCAACCATGGAAGGTAGACTATCCTGATGGATAGTTGAGGGTTTGCCCCCACGTGAAGGGCCAATCAGTGGTGCCACGCAGATTTGCTCCAGCCTACGTAACTCTGCTAAGGCACGTGTGTGTGCACTCTTGTTCTGGGAAACTCCCCTTATATAGACCTGAAAGCTGCCTCCTTGTAACTTTTCCACACGTTTGTTCCCATTCTGCCGTCCTGTGCGCTCAGCATCAGAAGTCTGCTTTTTTCTTTCACATGACAGCCCTTCACATCGCCGAAAAGGGTTCTCGTGCCCATTTTCCAACTACCCCCTACCTCAGTCCGTCATTTCTGAAAAACGTGGAGAGGTGTTTTTATTCACAGATGCCTTGGGAAATTTCATGGTTTTTAGACTCATGCTGAGTTTGTCCAGATGTGCCAATATTTGTCTTCTATGATATAAATTAATTGTCTAGAAGAGGAAGAAACCTTTGTAGGCACTTACTCACTAATGCAAACCAGTTCCTTTGGGTATTGGTGGAAGGGAAAAAATTCAAAATGAACTAGATCATTTTCATTGGGAGAGTGTAGAATTCACATCCTACTTTTTAGGACAAATCTGTAGCATGACAGTTCAGTATTACCACATACTTTCTCCATGGGAAACTCAGGCTGACATTTGTAATAGAGCCCAGCTTTTATGTGAGGACATTGCAGAGATGGAGAAAGGGTGATACTCTTCTATTTTATTACCAAGATCTATGACCCTGTGTTTACAGCATAAGGTGGCAAAGAAATTTACAGCTCCCTGACTTAGAAGGGTATTACTATAAGATAAATAATTGTGACAATATTGAGCAAGGTTTAAATTTATGGAAAAACACACTCTTAGGGAGAAGATTTTTTTTTTTTAAAGATTTTATTTATTTGAGAGAGAGAAAGACACAGAGAGAAAACATGAGCAGGGGGTAGGGGCAGAGGGAGAGAGAGAAACGGATTCCCTACCGAGGAGGAAGCCCAATGTGGGGCTCAATGCCAGGACCCCAAGATCATGACATGAGCCGAAGGCAGACACTTAACTGACTGAGGCACCCAGGTGTCCCAGGGGGAGGAATTATAAGAATAAACTGTTGTAACATTGTCAGTGCCTGGTATATATGCACCTGAGTTCTCTGTGAGACCCAGAATGAAGAAAGTTCTCCAGGGTGGATGAACCTCAAGATATTAATAATAGTCACGGCCCCTCCACTCCCATCATCACAGTCCTCAACTTCAATGACAACTGTTTCCAATGTTTTTTGAACGCCTATGATGTACGTGGCAACGTGCCTTGCATCAACTTATCTCAATGAATTCTCAAAATTCAGAAAGTAGGTACTATTGCTAGCCTCATTTTACAGATGAGAAAACTGAAAACATCTCATGATGTTCATGAGAAAAAGTGCTTTGGAATCCCCCGAAGCACTGCTTGGCTTCTTGCTTTTTTCCTTGGTGGACTTTGCCACTTATTTTCCTGAAGCACTATTTGGCAGTCACATCTGAAAGCGGGACAGGATGGAGATTTTAGAAACGGGTGATAGTATCCTGCCTGAGATCATGTACCTTCCGTGTAGCAGAGCGAGAGTCTTAGCTCACGCTTCGCTCCTATACCTTGTTTCTTTCTCGGCAAAACAGGCTATACATTGAACATTAAACAGTGCACTGGGGACACATTAAGAAGTCTTTCATTGTAAATGGAACATGAGTGAACATTTTCCCAGTGTGAGATTTTCTTAGTCAGAGCCTCATTCTTAGAAAACTGTTAAACTGAGGCTTATTATAAAGTATCTGTTTCCACATCCAAATATACCTCTTCTATATTAGCACAATTCTCTATTAAAATCACAGCACTAAGTGGTTCACCCTAAGGGATAAAGGCAACACAATTTACTGTAAATCTCACCAGTTTCTCAGGGGTAGGATGACATGAATTTTAGCTAGCCCTGTCCCTTGCCTCTTACTCAGTCTGGGTCTCAGTGTTCCCATCTGTAAAATGTGAGTGTTGGAGTCTGATTACAAAAATTCCTTCTAGATTTGCATAATGCGTAATGTATAAGGTTTGCTAGCTTCAGGAAAAATAAAGTGTCTTTGTTCTTTAATGAGAAAAAAAAAAAAACAAAAACCAGATACCCAATCTCTGCCAATTTCTTGCTTTAAATTTTTTTAAAGATTTTATTGATTTATTTGAGAGAGCGAGAAAGAGAATGAGCAGTGGGGAGGGGTAGAGGTGGAGAAAGAGAGAGAGAGAAAAGCAGATTCCCTGCTGAGCAGGAAGCCTGTTGTGGGGCTCAATCCCAGGACCCCAGAGAACATGACCTGAGCCGGAAGCAGACGTTTGCTTAACCGACGGAGCCGCCAAGGCTCTCTTCTTGCTTTAAATTTTTTTATTCACGGAAGCTAAGGACCTACCTCTGTCTGCTGCCCATCTCTTTTAAGTCATTTCTCCAACAATTTGTCAGGGCTTATCTAAATCTTAGTACTGTTTAGGTGTGGCTGATTGCCTGGAAGGAGGAGATCCCGACTTCTTCCTCAGGTGGATTAGTGAATTGGAATCCCCCGAAGCACTGCTTGGCTTCTTGCTTTTTTCCTTGGTGGACTTTGCCACTTATTTTCCTGAAGCACTATTTGGCAGTCACATCTGAAAGCGGGACAGGATGGAGATTTTAGAAACGGGTGATAGTTGTCTGTCTCATGAATTTCTTCTCTGTTTGCTTCCTTCTCCAGCCCAGTTAAGTGCCCTCTTCTCCCAGCACTTGAGCACACATCCATTAGAGTTTATCTTGAAGGGTAGTTAGTAGCCATTTCTCTTTTGCCTTCTCTGGATTATAAAACCATCAGGGGTATAGACAGAACATGCCTGTGTTTAGCTAGTATCTGGCATGTAGATACTGCTCAACAAATGGTGAATGAATGAAGAGAGAAGGAAAAAGATTGCGTTTCTTTTTTTTTTTTTTTTTAAGATTTTTATTTATTTATTTGGCAGACAGAGATCACGAGTAGGCAGGGAGGCAGGCAGAGAGAGAGAAGGAAGCAGACTCCCCGCTGAGCAGGGAGCCTGATGTGGGGCTTGATCCCAGGACCCTGGGATCATGACCTGAGCTGAAGGCAGAGGCTTTAACCCACTGAGCCACCCAGGCACCCAAAGATTGCATTTCTAAATATGTACTAGTGAACAATGCTTTAAGGTCTATGAAAAACTCACTTATGAAACTGACGATTCAGATGTTTCCTCTTTGACCATTCTTTACCTGATCTCCCCTGCCTGAAATAGTCTTTTCCTCTCCTCTGAACAGTTAGGTGTGCTATTTGTTTGGTAATTAATGATGTAGTGCCTCATGACATTTTTTCCTATTTTAGAATGTTTTCTGGTTTTCAATTATTTTATGACTTTATTTTTTTATTATAATTTGTTTCCTCACAAAGGTTCTAAATTATTAGATGCCAGAGATAGATACTGCATTTTTATTAAGCATTAAAATTCATTAATATTAATATTTATTAATAGTAATTAAATAGGACAATTTTCTTGTTTATATTTTAAATTATATTTTCTGTGTTTCATTCTGGATAGTTTTGATTTTTGTGTTTACAGGTTCACTAATCTCTCTTTTCTGTAACATCTAATATGATGTTAATCTAATCCAGAGTATTTATTATCTCATACATTGTAGATTTCCTCTAGAAATTTGATTTGAGTCTTTTTCATACTTTTTTCAAAGTCTCTACTTATTTTTCAGCATGTGGGATATGGTTATAAGAACTGTTTTAATGTCCTTGTCTGCTAATTCTCACATCTGTTGTCAGTTCTAGGTCACTTTTGGTTGATTGATTTTTTTTCTCCCTGTCAGAAGTTGTATATTCCTGCTTTTTTGTATCCAATTTTTGATTGGATATTAGGTGTGATTTTCACCTTGTTGGATGCTAGATATTCTTGTATTTCTGTAATATTTGTTCTGGGATGCAGTGAAATTGCTTAGAAGCAGTTTGATTCATTTGGGTCTTGATTTTAAGAGTCATTAGGCAGGACTGGTACAATACTCAGTTGAGGACTAATCATTCCTCATGACAGACACAAGGCTCTTCTGTGTACTCCTCCCAGTGTTTGGGGAATCATGGAGTTTTCCAGCTGGAACCATACTTATGGATGTTTTTTCCCTGCAGCCTTGGGTAGTGGCCTTACATACATGCCCTGAACAGTATTCCACTGAGGATTAAGAACTTCCTTTGGGTCTCTGGATAGCTCTCCCTTCTCTGGTACTCTGCCTTTTTCTTTTTATCATTTAACACTTTTATTCATTGATGAAATGCAAAAACCCAAGTCTCTTAAATCTACACAGTCTCTTAAAATATTTGACTGTGTCCACAAGACAGATTTCCAGTGGCCTCGGTCTCCCTGGACTGTTAGCTCCCTTTACTCAACCCAGGATGTCCACTTGACTTCTCCCTTCCCCCACAAACCTCCACCTGGAAGCCCTCTCTGGTAGTAAATGGGGGCTCAGAGGACTCACTTCGTTTGTTCCTCCAACCCTTTGCTGCTTGTTATCCAGTTCTTGACAACTGTCCCTGTAACTCCCATCTTGGCCAGAAGCGGAAGTGATCCATTTAATTCTTTTTGCCTTGACTTATCCTCTATTCGTTTCCAAACCTCATCTTCCCTGACTCCATGACCCTGGGAGAGGAGTGCTGCTTCCTCTGTGTCTCCACCAGACCTGTGCTTGCCAGCACAGCAATCACCTCCCTGTGCTATTATTCTGGTTTTTGCTCTCTCTTTCTCCATTAAATATTATTTCCTTGAGGGGAGAGAGTGTCTTTTATCTGGTTTTCCCACACCTCAGGTAGTAGTCCCAGTCATTTAACAGTTGTTCAATAAGCATTTGTTCAACGAATGAATGAACAAATAGGATTCAATTTTCCAAGTATCGGTTTATGAACAACATTCAGGAGCTTGCTTGCTTGCTTTCTTTTTTTCTTTTTAAAGATTATTTATTTATTTATTTGACACAGAGAAAGATCACAAGTAGGCAGAGAGGCAGTCAGAGAGAGAGAGAGAGAGGAGGAAGCAGGCTCTCTGCCGAGCAGAGAGCCTGATGTGGGACTTGATCCCAGGACCCTGAGATCATGACCTGAGCCGAAGGCAGAGGCTTACCCACTGAGCCACCCAGGGGCCCAGAAGCTTTCTTTTAACAGAAGATGGACTGTATTTTTATATGTGCAGCTGAAGTCTCTTCTAAATTTTTAGATAATCTATTGTTTTTGATGGCTTAGACAAGGTTTTTATCTGTCGGTTTTTTGGTAGCCTCTTAGTCCATCTAGTTAGTGCTTAAATAAAACATGAAAGTAAATAACGAAGAATAGAATAACTATATTATAGATAATCAAAATGAAGACTGACTTTTAGGTAATCCATGTTATGGTTGAGCCTCAGGTGAGGTGTACCCCAAGTCTGAAATTTGGTGAGGTGGTGCTCTTATCTCAAGTGGCTTTTCCATGTTGGATGTACTTGGATATCTGTTATCTGAGGAGACCACAACTGGTCTGCAAATAGCTGTGAGTCTGTGCATTCTTATCAACTGGAGACAATTGACAGTGGATATGTGCCACTGGGGCCATGGTCAAGTGCAAGTCCATACTATATTTGGGTCTTTTAGAGTTGGTAGAAGGAACCATATTTGGTAAGCCTCTTAAGACTATCTTGTTCTATTTCCTCATCAGCTTTTGGTTACCGGAGGTGCCACTGGAGTCCTCTGTCCCCCCACTGCCATCCCTGTTGCACAGCTGGCACGATGGCAGTAGATGGAGGCTTGTGTTCCTCTAGACTCTATTTTTTTTCTAAGTAGGGATAGTGAGATTTAACTTGACAGGTTGCCGTGATGATTCAATGAAGTAATAAATGTATGGTGCCTATCGTGGTTTCAGGCACACGGGATCCCCTTTTTCCCTCTCCTCCCAGCCTCATCTAGAAGGGAGCTGTCTGCCTCTAATGTTGAACTGTATTAACTGGCTACCAATATACAGACACATGGAGTTATTCTCTCTGTATCTCTCAGCAGCTTTTCCTTTAAGGTTTAATGTGCATTCCTTTACTTTCAGACCAGATGTTTATTTTCCTGAAATGGTATTTTCTTGACTTAAAGTACAGTCTTCTTCTCCTCTTTGTTTTTACCCCTTTGCCTGGTGATCAGATTGTCTAAAGCTACCTTTGTCCTTCTTCCTTCTAATCCATGGCCAAGGCAGGGGGTGGCTTTAATTTACAGAAGCACTCTGCCTCAGTTAAGCGATTTCTCATTCCACCTCTCCATTATTGATTAAACCTCTCCCTGATGCACAAATGAAGACTGGGTGTATTTTGCATATTTTCCTAGAATGGCACAGTGATTCTGTGGCTAAACCAAGATTAGACCTTGCAAGTTCTAAAAATCTGAACTTTTGCTTTAAAGAGTAAACTGTGTTGGCTCCAAAACTACTAGTTGAATTTAACTTTCAAGTGTACTTTGTATTTAAATCTGATGATAGTGTTGTTTTTCCTTTTGTCTTGTTTAAATGAAGGAATTGAACCTTTTTCTTTGCTGGTCTGGTCCAGCTGCCCTGACTGTGACCTAGGCAGCAAGTTTCTTGATGTTGTCAAGAATGCTAATTAAGATATTTATTCTCTTTTGCCCTCCTGTTTACGATGCTTGTAATTATGTCTATTAGATGGTAAGCTCTGTTATCTCCCACTGTAATGAGTATAGCACTCTCTACACAGAAAGATTATGAATGTGTGAGTGTGTCAGTGAAGAAATCAACTATATTTAAGTAGTTACTGCTTTCAAAGTCTCCAGGTTAGTGGTCGAAATGTATGCAGTCTTGGGATATGAGGTGGGATAATTGAATACGAAATGAGACTATGTTAGGATAGTCGAAGGCCTTTCGGTGCCTTTGTGCAAATTAGGAAAGGTGCCCCTTCCTTTGCATGTCTGCTGTCCCTGGCCACAGTGCTCATTGTGGCTAGAGGATTTCTAGAAGGAATTTTGTCCTCACTTGCTCCCTGGGCAGGATCTATCCCGCACAGCTGTAGGAGGATCCTCTGACTTTTGTTTTCAGACTGTCTGTGGGTTTCGGTGTCATGTGGTCTCAAAAATTCATTTTCTCTGTGAGACTTGTCTGTTTTGTTGAAGATTTGGAGAATGGTCTGTGCCTTGCTGCTTTATTAGCTTCTCCCATTTCCACGGAGTCAAGGCCAGTCACCCATCTGAGTGTTTGAGGTTCCTCTCGTACTGGCCTTACTCTAGACATTCAATCACATTTCTTTTCGTTCTTCCAAAGATAAGCCTTGACTTGGCCTTGCTCTTCTCCTCAGGCCATTGATCACAGTGGGCACATCACTCATACTTCTGGCTATGGCCTGTGTGTCTCCCTTTGTCTGGATGCCTTCTACTGCCTCTACTAATTCTGTAGAATCCCTTCTGTTCTTTAAAGCTCACTTCAAAGTACCTACTCTTTAATGAAGTAATGCTACTTTCTCCCCCTTGACCCCCCTTGAGTCATTCTGCAAAGCCTATTTGATTTTTTAAGTTGAATATTAAATATTTAGTCAGATGTGAGCACACATTGATTCCTTAGAATGGTAGCCAGCACTTCGTTCATGCTTAGTACAGAGAGTACTTATTCGTTGTGATTGTTTAATTTGGATCACTTCATTCATTCATTCATTCATTCACCAGGCAAATGTCCCATCTAAAGGGGCTGCTTCAGGTCTGGGGATGTAGAAATGGACTTGCAGAAATGTAGAAAAGGACTCTGAGCTTGGGTACAAGCAGCAGGGGTGATCCCCTACTAGTTCACTGGAGAGGGATACAGTGGTAGTGGTAGGACAGTCTTCAGGGCTCTCCCAGTTGCCATACTCTAGGCTTCTAAGGTGCCCTCCTCCTCTGTCCTGGTCAGCATGAGAGAGCGAGAGAAAGAGAAAAGTCTTCACATTGGGTGGATGTGGATCTGAATCCCAGCTGTTTCATGTGTTAGCTCTGACCTTCAGCCCCGTGTCTTAAAATGGGGATGACAGAGTAGTTGCCACAAGTCATTATGAATGAGGTCCTGAGCTAAGTGCTTTACACTTGTGATTTTATGGACTCCTACTTTATTTTACAGATGAAGAGCCAGGGGCACAGAAGGGTGAAAAAAATGGCCTAAGGGCTAGAGCTTTGAGCTGAGCCCAGGCCCGTCAGAGAGCAGAAGCCACATTCCTCCTCATCATGTAGTATCATGCTGTGTCATGCTATGTCATGTTAAGATCCCTGGCACACAAGGTCAGAATAGACATCTATGATTTTTTTAAAAAAGATTTTATTTATTTATTTGGCAGACGAGGATCACAAGTAGGCAGAGAGGCAGGCAGAGAGAGAGGAGGAAGCAGGCTCCCTGTTGAGCAGAGAGCCCGATGCGGGGGCTCAATCCCAGGACCCTGGGATCATGACATGATTGAAGGCAGAGGCTTTATTGAGCCACCCAGATGCCCAACATCTATGATTTTTATTGTTACTTGTATTTTTCTCTAATTTACACTTTTCTCACCATGCTGCCTAGCAAAGAGCTCTTCAATAAAACTCGATTGGATTTAATTGGTTATGGGTTTTGTGTGTGGAAAGGTGGGTAACTCTGAGTGTCTCAAGGGAAATGCGTAAGAAAATACTACCTTAAAGTGGCAGAAATTACGACAGTATGTAATAGCAGCCCAGTTAGAAGCAAACCAGTTAATGAGATTCTGTATTGGAAAGTTGGAAAGAAATTAAAAAGAATTGAAGAAACAGTCTGGCGGTTGACGACACTTAGAAATTTTCTGGCCAGCAGATAGTATTCTTGAGCAAAAGCATCAGAGATGATGAATTAACTTAGTTATGTGGCCCTGCCTTCTGATGATGACAGACAGAGAGGAGGCTTTAAAATCTAAAAAGAAATTTGTCCTTCTGCCGTTTCTTCCCCTCCCTGACACCAAGTTGGTCACGACCAGAGGATTCTGTTTTTCCTGATGATGTTTTGAGTCAGTTGGCTTAAGTTGTCTTGAAAATGGCTGTCCCAGAAAATAAAAGCCTTTCTTTCTTCGAAAAGGGGCTTTACTCTGGGGAAGAGCACAGCTTTCCAGGAGGAATCTGGGACCACTGAGACCAAAAACTTCTTTCTTTCTGCCAGTGTTCCTACACATTGGGATATTGTGCCCAGAACTTTTATCTTTGTTTTTTATTTATTTATTTATTTATTTATTTAACAGAGAGAGAGAGAGATCTCAAATAGGCGGAGAGGCAGGCAGAGAGAGAGAGAGAGAAGGGAAGCAGGCCCCCTGCTGAGCAGAGAGCCCGATGCGGGACTCGATCCCAGGACCCTGAGACCATTACCTGAGCTGAAGGCAGAGGCTTAACCCATTGAGCCACCCAGATGCCCCCAGAACTTTTATCTTTATGATTCTCTTGAGTTTGTGGGAGAAGTAATTATAAGGCTGCATATGCAAATTCAGGGGAACATTGTTCACTTTACTCCTAGTCAAGTGGTCTTCTTTTGGATTTTGTATCTTTCTTTCTCCTTTGGCTATTGCTTTGTCCCACCCTGAATGAGCCTGGAATCTTCAGGAGGGCCGGAAAGCCAGGTTTGGATGCTGCAGAGCCAAGAACATTTGGTAGCAGTGCCCAGTTATACTATGAGGTGGCTCTAGAGAAATTACCCCTGCCTGTGCATCTGTGCATCCAGCACATTGAACTGACTCGGCTCAGGAGAAAGAGACCACAAGCCCCACCAGAGTCCCCTTTATCGTGGGGCTCGCAGGAAGATTGTGTCCCAGAGAGTAGTTTCTACTTCATGCGATTCCTTCTTCAGCATGTGTGTGTGTTTTTTTTTTTTTTTAAAGATGTTATTTATTTATTTGACACAGAGAGAGAGATCACAAGTAGGCAGAGAGGCAGGCAGAGAGAGAGGGGGAAGCAGGCTCTCTGCTGAGCAGAGAGCCCGATGCAGGGCTCGATCCCAGGACCCTAAGATCATGACCTGAGCCCAAGGCAGAGGCTTTAACCCACTGAGCCACCCAGGCGCCCCCAGCGTGTGTGTTTTGAGAGGGCTTGTGATGGCCTTGCCATATAGTGAACCTGGGAAACACAGTGGTTTTAGATTTTGCTTGAAGATGAGGACCCTTATCAACCAAGTGGAGAACCACCAGGATGTTTTGAAGGTTGTTTAGTAGGTTTTGGGGAAATCTGGATATCCCTTTCGATCAGCCAGGAGGTTGGTATTGGGCTTTCTGTGACAACATAGGAGCCCCTTTGGGGGTTGGGTGGACCTTTCTGACAAGTGTAGGGTTGATTTTATGTATTTGATGATGTGTACTAAAATAAAATTTTAAGAGGGCATATTCTATAAAAAAAGCGAAAGTTCGTGACATTTTCGTTCAGCTTCAGCAATACCTAATGAGTATCACATAATTTCCATTTATTATCACTTTCTGCATTTCAGGATCTTTCTTCCTGTGAAGTATCAGTGAAATGCTGAAAAATACATTTTGCTTTGTTACAGGCAGGAGGCTTTCTTTCCCCTCTGTGTCTGATCCCTCTGCCAAATGCCTCGACTTTATGTCTTCCATAAGCTGTCTGATCTTCCTGTGGCCCTAGGAGAGGTGTATCTTTGAAAGGAGCATTTTGAATAGAGAAAGCTGGCCCTTAGGGAGTGATGGCCAGGCTCCACAGCCTCTTGTTTATTCCAGCCTGAAACTACACTCTGTCTCCTCTTGGACCCTTCCTCGGCCTTTGAAAATCTCCTTTTCTTTCTGTGTGTGAATTCTGCCCTTTGGTGGAGGTAGCATTTGCCACTTAATTCTGATCTAAATATGTGGCTGCTCTGTGCCTCGGTGTCATCATCTATAAGATGGGGCTTTATTTCCTGCCCTACTTCAAGGTTACCAGGAAGATTAAGTGACAATGTACAAAGAAGCCTTTTAAGAATTATCCAGTGTACTATAAGCGTAGAGCAGCATAATTGACTATAGCCTCTATTAGTTAATTCTGTTTTGTGACCTCATAAAATTTGACTCCTTTGGGCTCTCTCAAGGGTTGCACTTTGTCTTGTCATCTTGTCTTGGAAAAGTTAAATGCTGACCCCCAGGTGGAAAGCTGGGTAAGGTAAGGTAGACATAGGTCAAGGGCTCAGGTCTCCTGATTCATGGACCAGCAGCACGCTCAGGCTTGATGGCTGCTTTATCATCAGCATCCTGTTTTCCGTGAGTGGGATAGCACAGTCTCCTCTTGGGGTTTAAAATAATACCTTAGAGGGGCGCCTGGGTGGCTCAGTGGGTTAAAGCCTCTGCCTTCAGCTCAGGTCATGATCCCAGGGTCCTGGGATCGAGCCCCACATTGGGCTCTTTGCTTCGCGGGGAGCCTGTTTCCTCCTCTCTCTGCCTGCCTCTCTGCCTACTTGTGATCTCTGTCAAATAAATAAATAAATATTAAAATCATACCTTAGAAGAAGGAAAGAACATGGTGCCACTTGGGTTCATCTTAACTCCCATTTATACTTGGCTTCTGTGTCCCCATGTGCTGGGCTGGATGGAGGGTAGGAAGACATAGGTGACTAAGTTCTGGCCTTCAAAGGGCTCCAGTCTGGTGGAAGAAGGCTAATGAGCAAAAATTATCTCAGAATCCAAGTTCTTATCTCTGCTCTTTACTCCCAGGGTCTAGCTGGGCAAGCGATGCACATCTCCAGGTTTACGTGTCCCAGCTGCATCATGAGAGCATGGGCCTGGATGCCACCAGCACTGAGGCATCTTTTCATTTGTCACCATCGTGGGTCTGTGACATTGCAAAGCTGCGTGCTGGCCAGGCCTTCACAGACGGATGGCATGTTTTTCTTAATCATCATCCGTGATCAAGTTCACAGGCTAACTGCACTCTCTTGTCACTGGCACTACCATCACAATGAAACATAGCTGTGACCCGTTTTTAGTTAACCAGGCAACTTTGCAATGATAGCAAAAAGGGGC
Source organism: Mustela putorius furo (assembly GCF_011764305.1). Classification (NCBI taxonomy): domain Eukaryota; kingdom Metazoa; phylum Chordata; class Mammalia; order Carnivora; family Mustelidae; genus Mustela; species Mustela putorius. Next base: position 51,894,035 of record NW_025422005.1, read on the forward strand.
TTTTGGTGGTGATTTAAGAGGGGGCACGAAAGCTAATGCCAGCGTTAACTACTACTCTCTGCACTTCTATAGCACTTTTCTGATAGGAAGCTTTGTAATATTAGGCTATTTTCCTTTAAAAGGCCCATAGGGTAATAATAGCAGCTACACTGATTTCGTGGTTGCCTCTGTGCTAGGAAGGTGTTGTTCTAAGTGCTTTCCATATAAAGGCTCATTTATCTTTATAACAGTTTCAACTACCTCTGCCTCTGTCCTGGGGTAAGGAAAACAGAGGTACAGAGCAGTAAGGAAAACTTGGTTAAGATCAGCCAGCTCTAGGAGACAGAGGCAGGATCTGAAGCCTCTGCAGCTGCACTTTTCATGGCTGCACCCTCCCCTAAAACCCGAGCAGCTCACTCGCAGCTCATGTCTGAGAGCCCGGGGAGACTCGCATGTTCAAAATAAGCAAGCAGCTGAATCACCTTACTTGCAGCTCTAAACTGGGCCAGATCTGTAAGCGGGAGCATTCTTACTTATTCTGTACAAGTGTTCTCAGTCTGGATTTTATGTCTCAGGTGACTCATGAACCCTTGGAAATTGTGTGCAAATTGCATTTACGCGTCCGTGTGTGTTGGTGTGAGTGGGGGAGGCTGCTTGGCGATATCCTGCCCGTGATCAGAGCGGGCTCCCCTCTCCCGCAACTGGGATAATTCTGGCCGTGCAGGCCCTCGTCAGCCCTAAATCTGTGTTGCTATTCCAGGCTGGAAGTTGGGGCATAACCACCAACTGAATGATCATGTGGCTGTGGGAACACAGAAGAACCAGACTTTCCACGTGTCCCTCCGTTGCTCAGACCTTTGTTGCTTTGGTACAGTTGGACGATTCCTTTTTCTCTCCTTAAAGCCTTCCAAAATTCTCAGTCATTTTTTTTCCCTCTCAACAGTTTGGAACCTCAGGTTTTAAGGCCTTTTGTATTGTTTTGTTTTGTTTTGTTTTACTTCTTCCCTATAGGTTTTGTTCAGAAATCAGATGTTCCTAAGCTCTTCATTACTTATCCAACCCATGAATTCAGTTTCTCATTTAACTTTTATGACTTTGTTGTTGCTGTTGTTAAGTCCTTTCAAAACCTCGTGAGAATGGCTTACTCTATACTAACGTAAGAACAGGATAGTAAAACTAGGAAATCCAACAGGAGACACACACACACACACATGCTCATAGGCAATTTAGCTTCTCTTCACCGAAATTGAGTGTATCTTCTAGGGAAAACATTGTAAGGATGTTATCATTTTGATAACTATGTTATTTGGTATCACCTAGTTTTTCCTAGTCTCTGTTTATAGTTGGTTACTTGAGATCTTTTTAGGGATGAAAACGGATGACGCATAGGTTAGAGATGACAAAATTCTACTACAAAGTAATTTTGTTACGCTTTTGGTTTAGATGAATAATACAACTGTCCTGTTTTGCTATCATCTGTAAAACTGTGCCATCCTTCTTATCCTCGTTCACTACAACAAAATTTTAATGTTACTTCAGTGTGATCTTTAAGGATATGAAAGAGACAGGCTTGGGTTCTGATTCCAACTCTGTTGTTTACAAGCCGTGTGACTTTGGGCAAGTTTATTTAATCTCTTGGAATCCTCTTTTCCTCATCTATAAAAGGGGAAAGTAATAATTATATGTTGCTCAAAGGGTTGTGAGGAGTGTTATCAGGCATGTTTCTACATTTACCATAAGCTTCTCCCACAGTAAGCATTTGGTAAATGATTGTTGTTGATTTTATGCTTTCTGATTTTTTTGGATTATTTTTGAGGATGATTGTTGTCATTATAATAACATATTATACATACACACACACACACACATATGATATCATCAGTCTCACCAGTAAGTTAATATGTATAATTATGCCTAGTACAGTTCCTGGCACATGAATAGGCACCAAACAAATATTTTATTGGATGTGATGGTCCATCATTAGCTTTTGTGACCAAATCAGACTAGGGCTGCTTTTTTATTTATTAGATTAACAAGGATGAAATTGCTGGATGGAACAAATGAGGGCTCTACATTTAAGTCAACAAACTTGGAAGCAAGGTAATCGTGAAAGCCAACAATGAAGTGTGGCTGGTCTGGTGGGGGAAAACAAACAAACCCTAAGAACCCTGAAGCTGTTTTAAGGAGCAGCAGTTTCCTTGTCACCCTGATGGCAGAAATTTTGCTTCTCTCCCTCAAAGGAGGAGAGGGGAGGAGCATGGGGCAGAAAGGTTACTGTCGTGTTCATTAATTTTCTTTCAAGAACTGCCACATGTCACCAGGCTGGCCCCTGGCACCAGCACTATTTGGCTGTTCTCTGTTTGCCCACGAGAAGCCAAAATGTTACGTTGGCGGAGCTTACTAGATCTGACAGAGAAATTCTTCACGTCTGGCCTGGATGTCTAAGTAAATTTGGTGTACTTCTTGTGGTCTGGGGCAAATGCTGGAAGCTATTAGGATTCTGAACAAAACCCTCCATTCAAAGACTGCTCGTTTTCTGCTGGGGTAATCCAAGTATCAAACACGAAGAAATATGGGCAAGGAGAATGCGGCTGTTCAATGCAGAACCCACCAAGGTGTCTACGACATCTCCCCAAATGACTTAGAATGTTACTTCCACTTGATCATCTTGAATAAGTGGTTTCTTTTGAAAATAAGAGCTCTCCTTTCCCTGCGTCAAGTATGGAGGAGAACGGCTCTGATTTCCTCCCGTCATTCAAAGCAAGGACGGGGTGGTTTGCTCCCTTCCTTGAAGTTCTAGAGACCTCCATTTCTGTTTTTTTGTTTTGTTTCCTCATCATTTCTTTTTGAGTTTTCCAAAGTCAGAAGGTATCTTTCATTAGCTCTGGCTGTGGAGTCTACGTTTGAGAGACGGGGCCTGTCCAGGGGCTGGAAACTATTTTATTAAGAAACCTGTATGGAGAAGTGATGGCTTATCTCATGAAATATCTGAGTTTGTCATAAACCGTTTCCTTTCTGTACTGAAATTTATTTTCTGTGAAATTCCAGGTGTTCTTTTATATAGACTTGAAAGGAATAGATTCAGTAGTTCAGGGTCCCCCCCCCCCAAGAAGCCTATTTTCTTATGATGGAGTAATTGAATAAAGAAATCAGATAACATAGGTGAAGTCATTGGGTATGCATAGTGCAAACCATTATTTTAATTAATTGTCGTTACCCTGAGCTGTAGGGCCGGTTACACAGTTGAAAGGTAGGCCCGCCGTGCTGTCCTGCCCCTGCTCTCCGGTCTGAGAACCCCGAGACAGCCTCTCTCTTGCTGGACTGCGCACTTACCCAGGACTGAGACAAAGCTTTATTCATCACGGCATCCCTAGTTTGTGGCACCACGGTAGGCAGACAATCAATGCTTTTTAAAAATGAAGGAATGCGTATGGTACTCTTACAAAACCCAAATGTTAGATCAGGTGGTTTCTCAAAACAAAACACCAGCATTGGTTTACTGGACTTCTTCCTCTTTATGTTTTCAGCCTCTTCTTCAGCTTCTGTCAGTGCTTGGATCCGTCTCTGAGATGGTGTATGTAGGGAGTCCCATGTTCTTTCATCATGAAGGAATCCAGCCGCATGACTTAATGGTCCCAATCCTGTTCCCTTCCTCGTAGGATCTGCTTGAGATGTGAAATAGGGGACCGATAACACTGAATGGGAAAAGTTAGCCTATTCGGATGACATTAAAGGAGTTCTACCACATGCAATAGCAGGCAGCCTGCCTATCAGCAGACAGAATCCTGCCTTATGTCAGGAGTCATGTGGTGGTTCATGTTCAGAGAGTTTTTTTTGTCTTTTCCTCCAAGTGATGCTGACCCCTCGGACGAAAATATTCCCCGTCTAATAAAAGTCAGAGCAAATTTATGGGCCTGCTCCTGACCACTTGTCCTTTATGCTTTAAAAGAAAAAAATAAATCTAGATTAAGATTCATAGGTTTCTGTTGGATGGTGTAAATGGTGGGGAGGGGCCAAATATTCCCCCATCCTTGGTTTGCCTGGTTTTTCCTCGTTCCAGCTGTCTTGGGGGAATAGTGGAGCTTGGGGAGTGGAGGTTCCTACAGAGAATGGTAATGTAGTTAGATCTCTTTAGAAATACAAGCTGTCGTCACTCTCACTGCCTGGGGCTTCGTGCTTCAGTACCACACAGGAGGCCCCAGGAGGGGCTGAGGTGAGGCCAGTAATAAAAAAGTAGCCAAGGCACGTCAGGGTGAATCAAGGGGGACTGAGTGAAAAGGAGAATGTTTTGTAATTACAAGCCTAGGAAAATATTAGAGCTGTCATTTGTTGCCAACATTATGACAGTTGTCTTTTCTACCTGTTCCCATGGGTTTTCTGTCATTTTGTCATTCATTCAACAAGTGTTTATGAACGACGTACCCTCTTCTGTTCACCACATACTTCAGGTCGTACTTCAGACAGCTCATAAATGAATGTGTGTTGACTCAGACATGGGTCTGACCCTCAAGGACCCTGTCACCTGGTTAGAGAGATGAATATGAGGCCAAGAGGGGCTGGTCCATGGAATATGGCAGAACGCAGAGCTAAAGGGCTTGGGCTCTGGTAGACCTGGGTTCAAATTCAAGGGCTACCACTCATTAGGTCTTTTGATTTCAGCCAGTTGACTCAATCATGTTCAAGGTTGGTTTCTAAGTCTTTCAATCATGCATAATGCATGCCCTTCCTGGAAGAGTTGAGTTAGGCTTGAAAAAAGCTGGGACAATGGCCTTGGTACAGAGTAGGCACTAGTTAGACACGGCTGCTCTTATCATCTTACTGTAACCGCCCAGGGTCAGATAAGCTCCTGTGTGAGCCTGAGGGTGGTGAAGGGACAGGATCAATGAAAGGACCAGGGGGTTGATGGGGGGACATGCATCTGAGCTGAGCTTGGGGAGATGATACGATTTGGGAATGTGGGGAGGGCAGCAGAAAAGAAACTGTCTTCAAGACTTATTGTGTATTTTTGTACTTTTTTTTTGGCTTGTCTTTAGCAAATAGGCACCAATTTTGCATCATTTTTTATTTGCAATATGTGAATCAGATCATCGTGTCACTTAAACTTTAGCATGGACCCCAATGCCAAGAATCCTATATTTCTTCTGTTTTTCTCCTGTTGCATCACAACCCTCTGTAAACAGCATCTATTGAATGATTGCGGGGTCTCATGTCTTAGCTGTGTTGAAATGTCCTGCCTTGAGTGGGGATGTTCCTCTGAATCCACTGTGATCAGTGATGTTTTCTAAACACCTTTAAAAGTTGCCCAGATCCCAAGTTCTAGTTGCTTCTCAGAATAGCGAGAGCCTGGGGACATGTGAGCAGGATCATGGTCTGTGGCCTGTGCTTGGCAAGCGCTCGACTATGCTAATGATAGTTGTGATTATTATTGATTATATGGAACTTCTAATAACTTAGAACTTTATTTGCCAAAGACCCCTCACTCCTTGGTGAGTCTGAAAATGCTGCCATTAGCCTAGTGTTCTTCTGCACTGGCCTGTGGCTCATTTGGCTTGAGGTAACTTTGGCCCTTGTGCCTAGCTTGTAGGTGTGTGTGTGTGTGTGTGTGTGTGTGTGTGTGTATGTGGTGTGTCCCTGTCTGTGTATCTGTCTGTCCCTGGTCTCTGTGCTAGCCTGCCAAGTACTTGAGATAATGCAAATCTTAAATCTCTTGTCAGGCCTGCTATAAAGGGGCTCTGTGCTGCTGGACAGGCATAACTAGGAGGCCCTTAGCATCAGTCAGACTCACAGTGTGCTCCCTTTTTGCACTTTCCGAGCTGAATCTTTCTCTTCCTTACATTTTTGCCCCCCAGAACAGAACTTAGCTTTGTGGTGTCGGGTTGTTAGGAACCCAACCTGTATTCACTCTAGTTGTAGTTTTGCTGGTCTTTCTTCTAGTAGGAGGTCAACCCTTGGAGAAGACCTCATTTTAGAATACTTGTTAAGCTCCAGGAGCAGGTAATGTGCTGTCCATAAGATTTGGACCTGGACACTCAGAGCATATGATCAAAGGAGTCTCGCAATGACACCTTGTTCCTTCTGAGGGAGACAGAGGTAAGTAACACCAGAGAGGTGTCCTAACTTGGAATTTTCTAAATGGTTAATGCTTGGCTGACATGTTATAAAGCTAATTTGTTTATACTTGTGTCACATAATTATACACTCTGTATATAATATGCTTTTGAAATTATTATTTATTACACAAATATTATAACAGAAACTGAACTCAAAAACACAAGGCATAATGTGTGTGGGCTCATTATTTGTACAAATCAAACCTTTTCTGTGTTTTTAGTTCATTAAGAGTCCCGGACTGTCCATGTGTCTATGACCGTGTGGTTGACACCGTACTGTAGGCATCGTTTGGTATTCTCTTTCCAGCTACCCACTCCACACACATCATTATATTACTCATATGCTCTCAGAACTACTTATATCTGCGTGCAAACATTTCGCTGTTTTTATAGAACCTGTGTTCTAAACTTTGAGCATCTAGAGGAAGCTCCCACCCTATCCCACCCAGGTACTTCCCTTTCTGTTCACGGTAAGAGGGAGAACTAAGGATGGTAGCAAGAGGGAACTGTCCAGGGTTCATTGTCCGAGGCTGTCCTCGGTACTATCATCAGAAACCTAGAAGCACGATCCGAGTAAAACCTCTTTGCTTTTCGCATTCAAAGAAGAGAATTCAGAAGGGATATTTGAGAATATTTAGAAAGAAATATTTGAGGCTATTTAGAAGGAAATATCTGAAGGTGTCCTGAGACATCCAAGAGATAGACCTACATTATTACTTTGAGTGGAGGAAGTCAGGTGCAGGTAAATGGTGACTGAAGGAACCAGCCCCTTGGTTTATTCTGGAATGCTTTTGCACTTTCGGTTTGAATTCTTCTGATGCTCTAGGCATTTCTCTCTCTCTCTTTCTCTCTCTCTCTCTACCCTTTCCCTCTCCTTCCCTCTCTTATCTGTAAGAATGCAAACCTCCACAGACTGAGGAAGGTGGTGGCAGAGAATAAGATGATAACTTGAATCTTTCTGAAAGTTCCCAAGGTGGGCATACTGCACATGATGCTTTCCAAAGGGAGCGAGAAGGATCTGGGAATGCAGCTAGGAGGGAGAGGCAGGGGGACCAGTGGAGTGGAGACGAGCAGTGGCTTTGAAGTCAGATAGCACGGTTCAGATTTTTGCTCTGGCACTGGTTTGGTGGCCTTGGGCAAATCACTTAACATTTCTGAATATTTCTATGAGAAAGATAATTATAGTGCCTACCTCACAAGGTTGTGGTGAGATTAAATTGGATAATGTAAATAATGCTCTTAGCACAATGCCTGGCATAAATAGTAAGCATTCAGTAATCGTCAAGTGTTATTACTATTTTTGTTATTTCCTGTTTTATAATACAATCTTACAGCTTTCCAAACTGGTATCCCTGGACGAAGGTAGTCTATGGGATCTGTAAACCTTGTTGGGTCTTCTTGCAAAGTCTAAGAGATGTAGATGGCTCTGGTCATTGTAATGAGCACATGGTAGAGTCTTTGAAACAGGACACCCTCAGAGGAAGACTACCAGAAGGGATCCTTGAAGCTGGAAAAGTTGGGTCTTCTAGCTCAGGAAGTTAGCAAGTTCTTTAATGGAAGCTTGGGGGTTTCCAAGTAGGAATGGGAGTAAATAAAGGATGATAAGTGCAAACAATGTGATTGATTGGTACAAGGGATCGTTCCCTTCAGGACACTAGCCATTGATAAAACGTGGAGGCCCCAGTACTCAGCTGTGCGAACCAGCTTGTTGCGTGTGCTTTCACTGCCAAGGGCCTCTTTGGAAGCTGGAAGCAGTGGGAAAACTGCTAGGCAAATGGAAACCGGTTTCTCTACCCGACTTGGTAGAGCATTTGCTCTAGGCAACCAGACAGGCTCCAGGAGACATTGTCTTTATGGTGCCTTTTCTCTCTCTCTCTTTTTTTTAAGCTGTAATTTAAACTGACATCACTTGATTTTGACATTGCAACAGGGTCTCTGGAGACTTAACATTATGTTCATTTTCCCATGTACATCCTCACTGGAGAATGATGGATTTACACCAACATGGAAACTGGTTGGAATGGAAACCATCCAGAAAATGATTAGGGAGCTTGAAGCTTTCTGAAACCAGGCACAGTGTGTATTAAGTCATTATTGTTTTAATGAAACTTGTCTTAGCTGGGGTCTCTTAACCACTTGTTTTCTAGTTTTAATATTAAGTCACTAATTTACACTAATGAGTCACTGTCAAGATAAAATACCAGTCTTATACTGTGTTCGCCAAAGTGTAAGATCTAATGTGAGATGTGGCTTTGCAAAATCCTCTGGGTTAAACTTGTTGGAGAAATAGAAACAAACAAACTGCCTGGTTTCAACAGAAACTGTCAACATCGTATCTGGGAAGAAGTTCACGTTGAATATGTTTTATATTATACCAGGGTGGCCTATAGTGGGTCCCATCAGTAAACAGCTAAATATTACCCTTCCTGGGTCACTGTACTCTTATGTCTTGTGTGAAATGCTGTATACACCGGCTTTCGAAGATCTTGTCTGTGGATTACCCACTACAAGAATTGTTCCTTAAAAAATAAGAAGCAGTAAGGCTTAGTGGAAAGAACATAAATGTTGGAGCCACACACATCTAGGCCTGTGTCCCAGATTTCTTCTACTCCGTTTGCTTGTCCCGGTAACTTCCTTAACCTCCTTTTGCTTTGATTTTTCTCATCGGCAGCATGGGGATGGTGATATTCATAGGGGAACATGGTTGAAAGTTTTAGAGGTACTACAAGTCGATCATGTAGTGCTTCACAAGCAGTTAAGTGCTCACTTAAAGGTCCATTGAGGGGCGTATGGGTGGCTCAGTGGGTTAAAGCCTCTGCCTTCAGCTCAGGTCATGATCCCAGAGTCCTGGGATCCCCACATGGAACTCTGCTCAGCAGGTAGCCTGCTTCCCCCTCTCTCTCTCTCTGCCTGCCTCTCTGCCTATTTGTGATCTCTGTCTGTCAAATAAATAAATAAAATCTTTAAAAAAAAAAAAGGTCCATTGAAAAGTACACACATCATTCAGTTGAATTGCTCCCGGATTTGTCCAAGGCCACCCAGCCTCTCTTGGCCTTCTCCCCTGTTATCAGTTAGTGTGTGTTCTTGAAGGCAGTCCAATTATATCATTGGTTCGGAGGAAGAAAAATAATGAGGAAGGCAAGCCTACCGTAAGAGAACTCCTCTCCCTTGTTGCAGGATCAAATACAAATGGTTTTTGGGTTGTCTGATATTCACTTCTTCCCTTTGTTAGTGGTGCTCATGGAGACATAATTATTTTACTTTGTTAGGCATAATCTCTTGGTCTCTTCACGTCCCACAACAGTGAAAATATGTTGTGTCTTAGTGTCCTCTCTGGGCTTTCCGACCCCATAGAAAGCCGGGGAGAGAGTAGAAGATGAGCTGAGAGGTCATTTTGCATACAAGAGTATCGGGGTGGGTTGATGATTTTATCTTTATGGAGACAGTATTCCTATAGAGAAGTATTCCCTCTCCATCTCTCTCAGTTGGAGTTGGAGATACGGTAAGTGATGGGAGAGACACACTCTGAACTGCTTTCAACAAATCCTGCTGTGATTTCTGTTTGCCCTCAGGTCTGAGGCCATCAGTACTGCATGGAGACTTTTGCCCTCTACTGACCTGTTTGCTTCTAGATTCAGGGGCGAGTCTGGATGCCTCTGTTGGAGTGATTCCAGCTACAGCTGAATGGTGTTTCTGTTTCAATAGTATCATAAACTAAAGAGTAAGATATTTTTTGGTTGGGAGATCTTGTTTCTCTTCTTAGTCCCTCCCCCACACTCACTCCTCCAAACCATTCTTTGAAAAGCAAAACAAAGCAAACAAAAACTTGCTTTGAGAAAACATCTGGAAATAAGCAGGCTAGGTCAAAGCCTTTTCCTGATAATACAGCAGAATTCTGTGACCATCCTTTTGATTGGCTAATTTCAGTTGTTTTGGACTGATTCACGCAAATCTCTCTAAGTCTCATGAATGGAGACAAAAAAAGAAAAAGCATCACTAAAAACTATCAGAATTGGTTCAGAAAAAAAATATTCTTTCCCTGTGGGAAAATTCATTATCCTATCTAGAAGAATGCCTTGAGATAGCGTAAGATTTACAATTTTTTTTCTTTTACTAAAGATTACATTGTTTAAAAGAAAAGGAAATGAGAAAAAAATTTAAAAAATCATCCTAACAGTATGACTGCAAGTATGTACGCATCTTCATTTTAACAAAGAAGGCAACAGTTCCTGGGGAATATTGTCTGACTTAAATTTTAAAACCATCGCAGTGGTTTTGATTGTTTTTTTCTCTTGGAAGTACTCATATTCTGTAATGTGTTTATAGATCTTGACCTCAGATGCTTCTCCTGACTCAGAAATTGGAAAACATTTTGTTGGAAGGGCCAATGGCGAGGGCCTGCCCCTGCTCTAAACAGGGCCCAGGGCTGCCACATTAGGAGCTGGTTCTGTGGTCCAGGGAGACCCAGAACACTGATGCCACAGTTTCTTGCTCAGTATAAAAACATGAAAAAACTGACTGAGACACACCTAGGAACAAGATGATAATGAGGTATGCTAATGAGGAATTTGAGGAGGAGGAAGTGGAGGAAGGAAATTGCATTTTTCCTTCTCAATTATACTCTTGTTTTAGAACACAAGTAGTCCTTTGGCTTATTTTGAGTGTGGTATGTTTTTCCCTTGTTCAGACTTGTCAAATGCTCAGTGCCAAACGCCACTGAAAACATGTTTCTTCATTTTGGGGGTCACTGCTACTTTCGGGGGTTGTGTTTTGCAAGGACTTTTACAGGCTTTTTGTTAGTGGTAGTGCGGGATGGTTAGGTGGCTCATTAGCAGAGTCTCAGAGGTCACGTGCCCACTGTTCCACCCTGTGGGGAGCCTTCGTGCTGTCTGATCTGCTGAATCTCCCTGATGAGTGAGCAGAACTTTCGCTTCTGAAATGCAGGAGTTGTTAAGCTAGAGAAATTTCCCTCTGTTTGACACATCCTGGCTACTCAGTAAAATTGATGAGCAAATAAATGGTAAACTAGTCAGGTCCAAGGGCTGCTTCCCACATCTTCTCAGGGTACTTAGGGCCCTCTTGGCATTTTAGTCAGATGGTGTATGTATGCTCTCAAAATTTCCTTTCCAGGCCAAACGGCCCCAATTACTCCATACTTTTAGGACATCTTTTCCCTGTTTCCTCTCTTTCTTGCTCTCTGCTGGACAAGTTTTAATTTGTTAGTGTTTTTCTCAAAATGTTGTAAAAATACCTGAATGAAATGCCCCAGGTATAGTCAGACAAGCACAGGGTACAGTGGAACATTTCTCTTGTAGTTCTGGACTCTGTTATTATCCTTTTAATGGAACCAGAGTTTATCAGACCTCTTGGGGCCACCATGCTTAGACAGATGGCCAGCAGACTGGCAAAGAGAACGGGCTGGTACCAGCTGCCTGGGTTTGAATCCAGACCCCATCAGTTATGGACTGTGGGACACTGGCAAGTTGCTTAATCTCCCTGTGCCTAAGTTTCCTCATCTATAAGGTTGGGGATCATCATAGTACTTATCATATAAGTCTATGATAAAGAGCAAATGAGTTATTTTATGCCTAGTGCCCACAACAGTGCCCAGAACAAACCATGTTCTCTGTGTTGGCTTTAATTGAACTTAGAGTAGAAAAACTCCAGATCTTACGATCTCAGGAGGCTCTAGAATTAGGCTGTGCTTAAATTCTAGCCCTATGACTCTCTGTGCTTTGGGCAGATTACTTCACCTTTCCAAGTGTGCTTCTGATTCCTCATCTGCATATCGGGCAGGAAGAATAAAACTATCTTCCCTAGAGGCCGGTTGGGAAGAGAAAAAGAGGTAATATGCATGGTATTTGATATATCGTAAGTGCCCTAGAAAGTTTGGCTAGTGGTATCATTTGAACTTGGGGGCCCTAATCAAGATCCTTGATGGCAATGCCCACAGTTTGCTTCTTTGCTTTTTTTTTTTTTTTTTTCTATCTGGTGTGCCGCGTGTCTAAGAACTGCTAAATTAAGAGTAAATATTTAAACTGAGTTTTCCCTTTGGGTCTTACGTCTGGTAATTAGAAAAATGAAATTCTTCTCAGCTACTTATAACTGTGTGCTCACAAGTTTATGGTGCTGTTGGCCTGGTTGTTCTGAAGAATGTATTCTGTTTGCTACCGTGCACTGGCTAATTTACTTGGGCTTCAGGATAAATAGACTTTCTTGATCACTTCTCTCCTCATTATTTGCTGTCTAGAGTTTCTAGGGAATATTGAGGCTGGTAACTCTCACCGATCACCAGCTGGAGTCCTCTCCCCCCTTTGCAATGCCTTGTGAGGTGGGTTAAGTAATCCAGTGAGTGACAAAGGTTATAGCCAATTTTCTAGGGACCCTGGGATTCATTTTTCTTATGTCCTTGAAGCCTTAAGCAAGTGCGTTTTAAGGTTTTGGAGAAAGTGGGAGACCATTTAAAAATGGTTTGTAGTTATTAATGTTTTCAAATCTTGGTTGGATTTTAAAGGTGGGTTAAACTGCTAAAGTGAATATAAATTAAAACCAGTTAAACAGAGGAGTCCCCCGTCCATTCTGTCTTTGGTGTGCTTAGAGTTCCATAAATTTTATGGCTTTCAAAATACTTGCCTTGTTTTTGAATGTTTCTAATAAGATGGAGTGAAGTGGCTTACACCTCATGAGATATGGAACTGTTACCCAGGAATGCTGTTTGGCGCACATGTAAAGAAAGCACTGGTCTCTTGATTCATAAAAAATGTGTGGCTCATTTCCCTGGGACATGTGCATTATTTTCACAGAGGAATTTCATTTTTCACTCCCTCCTACCCTGTGCATCACTTGCACACGTTTGCAATTCATCAACTGTGATTTCCAAGATTTCTGCCCCTTCTTCTCTCGGGCCACCTCCATCCAACTAACCAAAAAGAAAGAGATTATGTGGGGAGGAGGGAAATTTCCTTAAATGCCTTATTTTCCTGCATGTAAGGGGCATGGTGAATTTGAGAAGTGGTCTGAGTGTTAGCCCAGATGACTTAGTGCAATTATGAAACAAATTGGAAACTGTTTCCATGAAAGGAGGCGGGGGTGGGGGGTGGGGGTGGGGACCACATGTGTTTATGTCAGCTCTTTCTCTCTTTTCCTCCGCCTCCTTTTTGCAATCTCAAGGCTATATTTTAGGTTGGTTGTACAGAAGTGAGGTCGTGCTGCAGAACCTCACCATCTAAACCAAAGTATACCATGTGGAAGACGGCATAGCTCATCCAATGAGAGTCTCATGTATTGCACTCTTGTCAATGAGCTTGCCAGAAAAAAGTAAATAGCTAGCTTTGGCTAAGAAAGCAATGACTCTTTGGCAATGAACATAACATTTTTTTTTCTTTCTGAAAAAATTTTCTTAGGAAATGAGAGCATGCAGGGATTAGTGCTAACTTGTCTAGTTCAAATGTCCACTTTCAATTTTCTAGTGAGGTGAGATCGCTTTCCATTGGGTGCTTGATGTAGTGGAAAAGAGCACTGGCTTCCAGTTCTGTTCTAATTCAGCCACCAAAACCCAAAGAGTTCATAGGTTTGCCCAATGTTGAAAGAAAAATTCCTCTGGGAGGGAAGTTACATTCTTCTCTGTGGAAGGCCATAGTGGTTAAAAATTTGGCCTCTGGAACCAGATCGATCTGGATTCAAATCTGGTTCTGCCACAAGCTGGGCAGATGGCTTAATCAAAGTCTCAGTTTTCTCATCTCTCGAATGGGGCTAATAATGCACACTGCCTGATTTATTGTCATGATTAAGTGACGGTTTAAGGTAAGAGAGTAGAATTGAGCATGTGGAAAGAGTTAAAGATAGGGTGAATTGTAAATTTGTGAAGTTACTCCAAGAGGACTGGCCTTGGTGGGAGTCGGGTGAGGAGCCATTTGTGGAAAGGTGGGTTGGTAGCGTGCGAAGACCTCAGAAATTCCTGATATTGCGTGGTCAGAGACTGAGCAATAATAGCATTTCTTCTTACTGCAGGCCAGAGGAGACTTCTATATTTTTCTTTACTATTGCTAGAGAAAATGGGTGGGATATTGATTTTTAAGTAAGATTTAGTCTTCCAGCATAAATGGGAAGTTTAGCTGCTATATTCTGCAAAAACAATTTATTAGACATTTTATGGGGCCAGGAAGCATTAAAAGATGAGACTGGGAGCCTTTGATATGTGCGGTCACCGTTTGAGGACTTTATGATGAATTTAGTAAGAACCTGTCACGTATGGCAAAGACTTTTCTTGTTGAGACACGGAATGGCTGTGTTGGGGTGTGGCTTTTGGGTGAGTGTAAAGCCTTTCTTACTTGTGAGTCTTGGTTCTCACCACAAAGACTTCCCTCCTGAGGTATAGAGTGTTTCCCTAGCCCTTTGCCTCCGAGGACCTCTCTGGTATTTCGCTAGATTCCATGCCATCTTTTTTCTCCTTTGCCTCTGCTTCCTTACTGTGCATTGGTACACAGCCAGGAAGAGGGTGGGCTGATGGTGTGAATGCCCTCACAGCCTTTCCCTGCCAACATGGAAAATGTAACAGGGTTCACCTGTGGGGAACCAGGGAGAGGAATGGATCTTTATAGGATTTTATCTTTATAGGATTCCTGTGGCATGCTTGGGAATGCTTGATTTCCATACATACCATAGCATCTCAAGCTTCTTATGTTCCCGCATTTCCTTTTGGCTTTGAAAACACTGTTAGCATTCCTTGGCAATGAGGAACTGATTGAAAATAAACCTAGTTGTTATTTACCTAACAGTTTCAGGCCATGAAACTTGTAGAAGCCTCACGACAGTCTCTGTACATTTTCTCTGCTCCTTCTAAACTGTTTGCCACACTGTAGCTGGAATGATTTTTTTTCAAAAACAGAAAGCTGATCACGAGCCTTCCCTGTTTAGAACTCTTTAATGGGTGTCACTTGCCCTTAGGCTAAGGACTGAAACCCTTACTGAGACTTGGCTTACAGGACCCTGTGGGTCTGGCTTTTGCCTCCTTTGCTGTCAGAACTAGCCTGTTTCACCCTTCCCCTTGCCAGAACACCTCATCTTCAGATAGGGTTTCCTCCACCCCCCATCCCATGGTGAGTATTCTCAGTCACCCCAATCTCTCCCTGTCTTTATGAGCACCACCAAACGTTGGTTACTATTATATCATCATGTGTTTATCTGTCAGTCTCTCCCACAAGACTGTAAACTCCTTGTGGATGGAGATCATAGTCTGTTTCTTCACTGCCGTACACCTCCTCAATGTGCCTTGTTGAATAGATTCATTTCTTCATTCATTCATTCCTTCTCTAAAGGGATTGATAACCTAAAATATCAGAGGGAGAAATAGAAGTCATAGGAATTTGGAATGAGTCTTAAGGTTGAGCAGGAGCATAAGCTTTGAGCAAAGCTAGCTACCTTGCTTGCTTGCTTCCTTTCTTCCTCCTTCCCTCTCTCCCTCCTTCTTCTCTTCTTCCCTTTGTTCCTTCCTTCCTCCTCACTTCCTCCCTCCTACTCTTTTTCCTTCCTTCCTTCCTATCACACAATTTTTATTTTTTTCAATTTCCTCTTGATAGTAGGGAAGGAAACACATACAGTTAACTGAGTTCTTACTATCTGGTGAAAGGAAGCTCATTTGGAGGATAACTATTTCCTGGCAACAAATGTGCCCTGAAAGTTAGATAATGTATCATTAAAGGAAAACAAAGTAAAAACCCAACTCCTGCTCCCATCATGGATGATGTCTTCTATTGTGGTTTTGCCCAAGGGCCATGGTTTATGGGAAGGGGAAAGGCCAGATGAGATGGAAAGTTAAGCGTGTGTATAGTTTAGGGAGAATTGCAGACAGCTAGGAAGATAATCTATAGTCTGATATGAGGGGCCAAGGTCACAAAGGACTTGAGGACCACCTCCCCATGAGGCAGTGTTTCTTGTGTGTATTCTGTGGGACATCACTGTATTCTATGGGAAATAAGGGTTCTCTAGTCAGATACATTTACAGAACACTCTGAAAGATATCCTGGCCTTGTGCTGAAGATGTATTGTGTACACACACAAATAAAGACCTTGAGAAGTTTTACAGCAAAGAAGTGGTTAGCGGTCACCATTTTTCAAACTTACTTGACCATGGAAAGCATTATTCCAGAGCTTCCTGCAGAGCAGACCTGGGGAAATGTGAGAAGTTGATGGGAGGAAGAAGAAGTAGCACATTGGATCAACATAGAATGATCTCCTTTGTTGAGAAAAATGGTGAAATAGAATTCTTTCAAAAATTGATTTAAAAAAAAATCATCACGGATCTTCCCTTGATGAAGATGGTGTGGATCACATTTATTTCATAGCACAATCTAGTCCTGAGGAAGACAGGTTGCTGGCTATGAATTCAGGGTCTCCCATGTCTCAGTTGGGCAACACAGGAAATTAACTACATCCTGATGTCTGTTTCTTCATCTGTGAAATGTGGGTGGTGATAGAAATCATGAGACGCTTCTTCTAGAAGCTAAATAGGATGCTGAGAACAGTACCTGGTTCAAAGTAAGAGCTTAGTAAATATTGTCTATTAGTAGTAATATTGCTGATTAAGTTATGCCAAGGAATTAACAAGCACAAAAAGATTAGAACCTCTTACTCAGAACAAAATGTAGAAACTTCCAATAGCCAAGTTATTCTATTCATGGAGTCTTTTCTAGCTTGAAGCAAGTGATAATATTTTGAGAAGCTTTGGGGGTAATGGTTTCCCAGCTGGAAAAACCCTGGGTTCCACGATAAGCAGAGAGGACCGCACTGTGTGGTCCTACAGTACCACTGTGGAAGTCATGCCATATGTGTGTCTGTCCAAACTGTTAATCATAACTAACTTTGGTGGCTGAATCCCAGTATTCCTTGATAATCTTTTAAATTGTTTCTTTAAGTGATACTCTCCCTATGAAAGAAGTCGAGCCTAATAAGTTTACTTATGAATTTCTTTGAGCTTTGTTTGAGGTGTTGGCTCTCTTCTTAATTTTACCAGGGTCTTTTTGGTTTCTAGGAAGTGGAATTAAGAGGTAGGATGTCTGGTTTTCCAGTTATTCCAGTGACAGAGTTGCAGGCCACCCATCCTTCCTATCTTCCAACCATCCACCCACCCATCCACTCATCTACCCACCCATTCGTCCATCTGTCCATCAACCCATCCAATAAACAGTTTCTGACTGCCTAGCTCTAGCCAAATGCTGCTAACCACTTCTAATTAACAAAGCCCCAGATGAGGTTTGAATATAGTAGTAGGAATTCTAAAGAGGCCTCTGAAAGTTATTTATGAAAAGCAGGGGGGACTTTGCTCTATCTTAACTTTCTTACCCTCCTCATTGACAATTCTGTTTTGTATACATTGTGGTTCTTTCAAAGTAATATTGAGATTAGATTAAGATTTGGACTATCCTTTCCATAGACAGAGATATACAAAGAAGGGCTGATTACTAAATGATTGGGTCAGTGGTGCTGATGGCCCTATTTTGACCTTTGCATAAGTACAGCTGCCCCTTGACTCATCCCAGGGGCTATCTTTAATAAATGAGTCTCTTTAGTAATTCTTCTCTTTGGTTCAAGTGGCTGGTTCTTACAAGTCCCATGGGGGAGCAATCTTCATAATACATATTTCTTGTAGATAAAAATTTGGCAGACCCATTTTCAACCCTGGCATTCAAGCCTCCTAAAATCACTATCAACGAATGGATATTTAGGATACATAAAGCTGGAAAGGCAGTCAGATTGGTTGCAGGCCTCTAAGGACCGCCATGTATGTGTATCAAGTGCAGGCTATCAATACCAAGACCAACCAAGCCAGCCGTCTCAGGGAGATCAGTTCAGAATCTGGTGGAGAATATTTATAAGCACCAGTCAGTTACTGTTCTCTAATGTGAATCATAGTTAGTGCAAGTGGCCAGCTCTTGCCATTCCCAAAATTATTTTGTTCATGGGGATCTCATATGTACATGGGAGAATTCATTTTCTGAATGCTAGGCTTCTGCTAAACAAAGTCATTCTATTCAACAGTTACTGAGTTAATTTTATGCCAGATACTTTGCTAGGCCTACCAATACAAACGTGAATGAGGTATGGTCTCTACCCTTAAGGAAATTCAAAAACAATATAGGGTTTCAATTTGAGTGTCAGATCCAATCAATTAATTGGTAGTGGCTGCCTGGTGGGTTGTGTTGGGAAGAATTCTGAGGCTTCATCTGGACTTAGTGATTGATTAGCACAATTTTCATGAGGGTGGGAGAAAGGATCATGGCAGGTGTACCACCGATTTGCTATCCCTAGTCTTCTGGGAGAGAGACAGGCAGGTGCACCTGAGCTAGGCACGGTAGTAGAGGACTGAAGAGGGTGCTCTGGGAAGACCTGCTTCTGCTTCCAGAGCAGAGAATGGCTGCAGGAGAGCTGGAGCTGAGGCTTGAAAAATAAATAGGCACTTACCAGGTGAATATGCATGCAAAGGGCACCCTAGGCAGAGGAGGTGAAGTGAACACACAGAGGCAAGGGATAGCAGGATATGCTTGGGGAAAGGCAAATTTTGCTGTGTGACAGGGAGAATGAGCAACTTTGCAAAGGCCAGATAACACTGAGCAGTTTGGCTGATAAAGCCCAGAAGACAATGAGACAGCACCGTAGACTACTGTTAGTGTCATAAATACTAATCTGGAAAGAAGGCTCTTGCACCCTTTCAGAGTCCTGGTCTCTAGCCTGTTCTGTTCAACTTTTATATCAATGACTTGATTAGACAAAGATGACATACATGCTGATCAGATTAGTAGAAGACAAAATGTTTGGAAGGTTTGTGAATCTGGATGACTTAATCTGAAGCCAGATGTCTCAAACAGCTTGAATGATTCCAACCAGAGGATATTTAATAGGGAAAAATGTTAAATTCTGTACTTTGGTTCAAACAACCAATTGTACAAGAGCAGGATGGAAGAATGGTTGGCCTAGCAATAATATATGTAAAAAGGGTCAGATCTGGGTTGCAAACTTTACTAGCCCACACAGTGTGATATGGCCTTATTGAGAAATGGTAATGGTGGACATAGAGTATGTGGAAAGAGACTATGTGGAAAGAGACATGATAGGCCTGTCCTTGTCTATCATGTTCAGACCATAGAAGGAATGATCATTTTGGTAAAGAATTTAAGGGTAAAAATCAGTTGGCATGTGTCCAGAGGAAAATAATCAGGACGGGGAGGTCTTTTGGTGGGTGATTCTGATGATTGCTAAATGCAAAAAGAAAAAAACCACAGAAACAGTTCTCAAAAATTTTGAAGATTAGTAGTAGGATAAGAATTAGGTTTATGTTATATGGAATGATGAGAATGCATAGACATTTCTGGAAAGCAAATTTCCGCCCAGTTTCTGAAAAGAACCTCCAATGATGAGTTCCAAAGTGGAAAGTACAAATAGTAAGTTTCCTCTCCCAGAAGTGAGGAGGCAGAGACTGGGTTGGCCCTTGCTAGAGATAAACTGGAGGAGGAATTTATATATTAGATAGGGGTTTGAGCCCCTAGGCGCTTCCATCTCCAAGACTTTTTTACTCTAGAGAAAATAAGATATCCCAACAGTGTACTGTCCTTGCTGAAGCCAGACAATAAACATCTGTAAATTAGAGCCCAACCTTTACATTGAATCTCTTGGTGGAATTGACTTCTCATTAGGAAAGTTTTCTTGATGTGCTGTGATGACAGCAAAGCTTTCCCCTCTGGTCTGGCCCTTCTTTATTCTATTCTTAGAATCCTCATCCTTTTTTCTTTTCTTTCTTTCTTTTTTTTTTTTTTTTTAAAGATAATTTCCTCCTCCCTTGCTTTTTTGGGCCACTCACATCAAAGACACTCCATAAAATACTGCCCAGAAAGGAAGGCACCTTTCTATAAAAATTCCTATAACCTGGAGGATAAGACACAAAAAGCCCCATTTCCCAGCTCTGAGCATCTTTTAAAACCTGTGTTATGACTGGGTGAAATGAGCTGGTTGTAGAGTAAAGGCCAGACAACACGAGGAAGCCCTTTTGCTGATTGGCGTTCTGAGCCATTTGCAACTCCACGCAACCCGTGTTGTCTCTGGCTGCCAGCCCCCGTCAGATGTTTTGCCAGCTTCAGTTCTGAGTCTGATTTCTCATGCCAGGTTCATCTTGTTGTTGCTGCATAAACGAGGTTCCCACCGTCCTGATACTCCTTCCCGCACCTCCAGGAGAAATCTTCATCCAATGGGATGGGCCGTCATTGTGGATGAGATGGCGGTGTGGATATGCTGCCCCTGCGGCAGCTCTCAGGAAGGGGGTGGGAGGAAGCAGAGAATGCACACGCTTATGCCCCAGCTCCTGGGATCCAACTGCTGCTCCCATTTCTTCCAAAACCTGCCTGTTAATCATCTGTTTACATTGCCAAGAATGCTTGACTGGGTAATGATAGTAGGGGGAAAAAGCAATGAAAAGAACATCACAGGTTTTGTTCAAGTCGAGTAATCCCTTCCTGAGTTTCAGGCGTTTCAGTGGCTTTGGTGCAGACGGAGTGGCTGGTCTCATTCTTTTCACACTAATGGCCAGTGGCCTCCAGAAGGCAGCTGACTCTGTGTACCGCCTGGCTGTCCCCTCTCCCGCATGGAACTTGGTGCCATGGGGCTCGGTATGGTCTTCTGCCTCGCCCTTTCCCAGTTAGCATTCCTGCCTGCTGTTCTTGGTGACTATTTGTAAAGTTAGACTGGTGGAGTCATACCTTTGAATTGAGTGAGGGACAAAGACAGGCTTGTCTCCTCCAGTCTCTTCCCTTGTTGACTTGCCTGGATGTCACAATCCTAGGATGCTATAACTGAAAGGGAGCTTCATTGGTATTCAGTCCTAACCCTGTTACTCTAGTTGTGAGGAGACTGAGGACCAGAGAGGTGAAGGAAATTACTCAAGCTCACACAGCTTTTGGTGGCCAAGTTGACCTTGGCCTCTTGACTCACAATCCAGGGATCTTTTCCTCTTTTAACATTAAAATGTCTCCTGTCCCTATCCACTAATTCAATTATTTACATATTTTCACAGTTTTGATAAGATATAATTGATACACATCACTGCATGAATTTAAGGTATATATAGCATGATAATTTGATTTATATGTATTTTGGAATTATTATAAGAAGTTTAATTAATATCTATCATGTCATAAAGATATAATAAAGAGAAAAAGCAAAAAGAAGAAAAACAATTTTTCTTCCTTGTGATGAGAACTTTTAGGATTTATTCTCTTAACAGCTTTTTTATCTATTGTACAGCAGTGGTAACTGTAGTCATCACATTGTATGTTATAATCTTCGTGCTTATTTATCCTATAAATGAAAGTTTGTACCTTTTGACCAACTTCTTCCAATTTCTCCTCCCCTTACCTCCTGCCTCTGGTAACTGCAAATCTGATTTCTTTTTCTATGATTTTTTAAAAGATTTCTCCTATAAATGAAATCATATAGTATTTATCTTTCTCTGACTTATTTCACTTAGTATAATGCCCTCAAGGTCAACCCCATGTCATTACAATGGCAGAATTTCCTTCTTTTTTTAATGGCTGAATAATATTCCATCAATTAAATCATCCATTAATTAAATAAATAATATTTTAGTGATATCACTCACACATACATACACACATATACATATATACTACACACACTTTCTTTATCCTTTTATCCATCACTGGACACTTAAGTTTTTTCCGTGTCTTGGCTATTGTAAATAATGCTGCAGATATCTTTGTGAGTTAGTGTTTTCATTTGGTTATATTCCCCAAAGTAGCTCATATGGTAGTTATGTTTTGAATTTTTTGAGGAATCTTCATGCTATTTTTCATTGTGGCTATACCAGTTTACACTCCCACCAATTAGAGCACAAGAATTCCCATTTCTCCACATCCTTGCCAGTATTGATTATTCCGTGTGTTTTGGATGATGACCATTTTAACAGGTGTGAGGTGATTGATCATTGTGGTTTTGATTTGCATTTCCGTAATGACTCGTGTTTGAGCATCTCTTCATGAACCTATTGGCTATTTGTGTATCTTCTTTGAAAAACAAGTCTGTTCAGGTTTTTTGCCCATTTTAAAAATTGGTTACTTTGCTTTTTTTTTTTTTTTTTTTTTTTTTTTTTTGCTTTTGAATTGTATGAGTTCATTTTATATTTTGGATATTAACCGCTTATCAGAGATATGGTTTGCAGATACTTTTTCTCATGCTGTAGGTTGTCTTCTCAATTCTGTTTTTTTGCTGAGCAGAATCTCTTTAGTTTGACGTAGTCCCACTGTTTAGTTTTTTATGTTGTTACTTATACTCTAGGTGTCGTCTCCAAAAAATCATTGCCAAGACTCATGTCAAGGAGCTTTATGCCTATGTTTTCTCTTAGGAGTCTCACAGTTTCAGGGCTTACATTTAAGTCTACAGTCCACTTTGAGTTACTTTTTGTGAATGGCATAAGATAGGGGGTCTCGTTTTATTCTTTTTACATGTGAATATCTGAATTTCCTAGCATCGTTTATTGAAAAAAACTATCTTTTCTCCATTGAATATCCTTGGCCCCCTTGTCAAATATTAATTGACTGCATATGCTTGGGTTTATTTCTAATCCAGGGATCTTTATTCTCTCTGAGGTTTAAGTGTTGCCCCCTTTGAAATGGACATAGTCATTAATTAATTTATTTATTCAGATTCAGCAAATATTTATTGAACTGTGACAGAGATGAATAAAGTCTGTCTCCACAAGCAACTTGCAGTCCAGGACAGAAGACAGGCATTTACAAAAACAGTTTTTACCCAATGTGAAAAGTGCTGACAAATATGGGAACTTAGAGAGGGAAGTGCCTCACTGATTTTTGGAGAGAGGGAGGGAAAAGGCACAAAGGTAATCTAGAGATAGATAATCCAGCATAGCAGTGATCATGAGGTGGGATCTCAAGCCAGATTACCTGCACTTTCCCACTGAATAACCGTGGGCAAATTGCTTAATTGCTCTGTGCCTCAGTTTTCCACTCTGGAAAGTGGGAAGAGTAATAATCCTTAACTCCTGGGGTTATTGCAAGGTTTAATGACTTAATACTTTCAAAGCATTTTAAAAGTGTAGTAGAAGAGAGTAAAACCCATGGTGATGACGATGATGACGACGACGATGATGATGATTGGCAAAAGCTATTCAAAGAGTATGCTGAGGAGTGGGACAGACCTCTTGTTTCAGTGATGACCCAAGATCCAGAAATGGTAGCATAGTTGCTAATGGGAAATAGTGGTTTTGATTGGGGTTCCTCAGAGGGGAACCAGGTACCTGGGTTGTAAGTTCCAGGTACCACGTGGAGGCAGCAGACAAGAAGGGATTTGGAAGAGACGAAATTCTGAAGGTTGGGATTTTTCCTTTCATGGCTTTGTCTAAATTGGGCCATGGAAGGGGGAGGGGTGAGAGTTATTCAGTTGATAAACCACAGATATCAGCAGCGTCTGGGGCTTTGGGGGACCAGTAATTATTCTGGGCATGACTCTTGCTTTGAAGGAATTTCTTTCCAGAGGTGAAAACAAATGTGCCCACAGATAATACGCCCTGGAGAGGTGCTACTGAGAGCAGTGGGAAAAAGAGGAGAGAAAGCTGCATTTTAGGGTGCTTTCAGGTAACAGAGAGATGTCATCTCAGAGAGATGCCAGTTCCCTCTCCTTGTCTCTTTCTTTAGTTTCTCCAGCCTGTTTGTTTACTTCCTGAAAACATTTTCCTCCCAGGAATAGATGCATGGAGATGCCTGTGGATATAGAATCAATGGGAGGGCAGACTTGATCCTTCTGGATGGGAACCCTCCTGTGTGTTTGAAAGCTTATCTCTTTATGGGATGGATACACTTTCTTTTAGAAAATGAGGTGGTCGAGGTGAATGGTTTCTGGGGTTCCTGCTGGCTCTGACATTCTAGTTCTTGGGCCTTGGCATTATGGATTTTATAGATATTGTTTTCACTTCATGCTAAGAATCTGGAAAGGTGTAAGACATAGTAATTTGTAAATCTGCTGAGGCAAGAGTTTGCTGAGAATGAGTCATGTAGCTGATGAGTAAACCTAGCTGACCATTGAATCTCCACACACAGAACCCATGAACCTGAAATGTGCAGAGGTCTCTGTGTCTTCTGTTGAAAGCCAGCTGCTGCACCATTTTCTCTTAGATTTAGAGAGGGAAATGTTTTTCTTCTAGGGTTTATAGTTCTTTCTTCTCCAAAAAAGACTATTATTTAAAAAATTAGAAACACCCCCACATACTCAACCACTCACCTGCATACTAGCACAGATCCAGCCGAAATCTGGAATCCTGAGCTACCCCTAAGCTGTGCTGAGTTACCACCACCAAGCAGGTGGGCTGGAGCTGGAGTTAAAGTTTGAGGAACTTTGAATTATTACAGTTACCTGGATGTATGATGTTTTCCTACTCTGTCTAAAGGAGGATGGAAGGATCCTGACCCATCCATCCTCCCTCCTCTTCCCAAGTGAATTTCCTGTGTGTTTGAGGGGCTAGAATGGTAGTCCAGGAGACTAAAGCCTTCTGTCTCTACCTGGGCAGGTCAGGCAATGGCCCAGGTGGGTGGTTCAGAGCAAGTCCCTGGAGACTGGGCACAAGACCACCTCTGAGGGAGAGAGAGGAGGTTATCTGAGGGCCCATTGAGGAGCTCACCTTCCTCTGCCCTATTGTTTCCTGTTTGGTCTAGGGATTTGGGGGGAGATAGGGCTGGCATGCTATGTCTGTCCTCTCTGACTTTCTGTCTTTTCTTTCATAAAGAATACATGGAGGGAGGAAGAAGAGAGTGGGCTTGAGGTCATGACAGGGGACCGAAGTTTTGAATATGTACAGTAATTTTGTTTGTTTTTGTCTTTATTTTTCATCATTTTTATTGAGGTGTAATTAATGTAGACAGATTTTAAGTGTTCAGTTCCATCTGTTTTAACAATTGTGACCACTTGTGAAACCACTACCTAAAGGAAATTACAGAATGTTTTCATCATTTCAGAAAGTTCCCTTGTGCCCCTTCTCCCAGTTAATCCATCTCCCATGCCTACTTCTTCTGCCTGACCCAGGCAATCACTTTCTGATGTCTATCACCATAGACTGTACACAGTGTCATTTTGAAAAACACATATTCCCTGCAACCTGTGTAAATCCAAGAAAAGTTCCATTTTATCTAAGATTCTACCTTCAAAAATCAGAATGCTGGAGTTAAGGGCAGCTTTTCCCCCTTACCTTGAGCAAATCCTTTGACATGCTGGGCCTTGATGAGTTCAGTGATAATAATTCCTAGCACATAGAAGAAAATGGGAAGAAAAATAGCACACAATTATTGACCACAATTATTGGCCACTCTTCTAAACACTTTAGTTCATTATTTCTTTAGCCCTCAAAACAATACCCTTAACTAAGTACTGGCATTCTTCTTTCATATGTGGCAAAACTGAAGCTCAAAGAAGTGAACTAATTTGCTTAAGGCCATAGAGTAGTCGGTCATGATTCAGAGTCAGGAGGACTCTGCATGGAAGACTCTCATTAACTGATATAACAGCTAAGCAGAGATCATTATTATTTTAAAGGTAGTATCTGTTAGTTACAGAGTATGATCTTCCTTTATTTCCCCATTACCTTTTATATAGATGTGTAGAGAATTTCTACAGTGCCTCAGAATGCTTGACATCATGAGTTATCTGCCGATTAGAACTATTGGTGCTAAAATTTAGCCTTGAGCTAACAAAAGGAAATATGAAAAAAAAAAAAAGATTGATGACCATTCTGCTAGTTTCTTTCCCAGTAGAAAGACATTTGATGAATCTATCATAAATTATATTTATTATTTTATAATATGGCATTGTTAATAATAAAATAATAAATGATGATATAATTATTAATAACACAATTTTAATTTTCACAGCTACCATTTGAGTGCTAATATGTGCCAAGCATATGCTCAGCATTTGACATATATTATTTTTTAAAAAATATTTAATTTATTTATTTGACAGACAGAGATGACAAGTAGGCAGAGAGAGAGAGAGAAGCAGGCTCCCTGCCGAGCAGAGAGCCTGACGCAGGGCTTGATCCCAGGACCCTGAGATCATGACTTGAGCCAAAGGCAGAGGCTTTAACCCACCGAGCCACCCAGGCGCCCCTGACATATATTATTTTTGATCCTCAGCATAACCCAGTGTAACTCTGCTCTGTAGACATTGTGTTAGTTACCTATTGCTGCATAACATATAACATAGCATAACCTCAAAATTAAACAGTTGAGACAACAAACTTTTATTATCTCACCCAGTTTTGAGCGGCTTAGCTCAGTGGTTCATGAGATTGTCATTAAGCTGTTGGCTGAGTCTGCAACCCCTGAAGGCTTGACAGTGCTAGAAATTCTGTTTCCAGGTTCACTCAGTTACATGTTGGCATATGGTGGCTCACAGCATGGCTTCTCCCAGGGTGAACGATGAGAGAAGACGCCCAAATGGAAGTTGCAGTCTTCTATAACCTGTTCTGAGACGTGATATATCACTTCTGTTGTACGACATTGATCATAGAGATAGACCCTGATAATACAGTAAAAGGTGAGTGGGGATTATACAAGAGTGTGACAACAGGGAGATAGGGATCATTGGGGCCATCTCGGAGGCTGGCTACGCTAGGCGTTACTAACTCCATTTTCCTGATGAGAAATTAATGCTCGGAGAGGATCAATGAGTTCCCAAGTTATGTATCTAGGAAGTGAGTAAGCTGAAATTTGAACACTGATCTGGTTGACTGCATTGCCTATAGGCTTTCCAGAAGGCCGAGTGCAGGGAAGTCTGAAGAAAGAACAAAGTGCATGCATACCTGGCTTTGAGTATCCTAGCATGTTCCCGAGGGTGCCTTAGATTGCTGTTTGCTCAAAGATAACTATCTTGATAGAGTTAGTATGTCCCTGAAAAGCTTGGCATAACCAAAGATTTCCAAATTCCGTTTTATTAAAAAAATGTATGATGGGAGTTCAATATTTAAAAGATTTCTGCTTATATCTCTCTGTAGCACTCTATTGGTATTTGTAATTGATTTTTAAATAAATGTTCAGGTATTAGAGTACACCAGTGGTATTCTAATTGTGTATGAATGGAACTACCCTAAGAAGACAATTTTGCTTTCCTCTTCTAGGGTAAGTGTGGTATTAGATTCTGTTTTAAACTCTTTTGAGATCCATGGAGGGCACTAATAAACCATGTGAAAGTCTAGTCATGTTTAAGATTTTAGGGAGTTGGTGTGTTGATGGTGTTTTCGCAGACCATCCCAAGCCACCCTGGCTTACCACATCCAGGAAAGGACATTTTTATAGTTGGTTCTCCTGCAAGAGGACCTGACCACTGAGATAAATCTCCCTGTCATGACCTACTTAAGGGAATTTCATTTTAGGGAAAGAACTTGGGGAGATTACATGCTCTCTAGCTGCCATTAAGAAGGTAAACATTTATCCACTTTTTAATGTCTATACCAAGCTAATAATAAAAGTTACACATAGTTCTCACGATCTCTCTTTTTTTTTGAGACTTTGGAATATTGAAATACAAAAATGTCACCTTCCTCATCCTGTTCACCAGTTCCTTCTTTTTATTATTAATTTTCCAACTTGTCCTATTTATATTAAGGAAACTCTTTATTCATTCCACTCGTTTGTTCAGTTAACATTTATTTTATACGTACTCTGTGCTAGAAGTAATAGGTATAAAATTCCTTCATAGATACTTGGAAAAAAGATGAAAAAAGGTGAATTTCCTACCCTTGCAAAGCTCACAGTCCAATGGGAGATTCTAACAGAGAACAATGGCTATTACCCAAAGTAATTTTTGATTTCTTATAAATCATAGGGGAAAGAGTACTTTTTTTCCAAATAGGAAGCGTGAAGGATTTCCCAGAGGTGATGCAGAGGGGTTTGCTAAAAGAGAAAGCAAGGGAGGAAAAATGGAGGGTTAGGATGGTAGTGGAGGAATTTCAGGCATAGAGAATCATTCACAAAGACACAAATTGAGAGACAGCATGGCCCATGTGGGAACAAGTTGTCTGGGCTCTAATTGGTAATGTCTCTCTACCTTCTACAGTTTCAACAATCAGAATGCTGTATTCCTCTAGGACTAGTCCAAATACAAATGCTGTATCATTTACCACAAAAGAGATGGTATATAGTAAAAATCTCAAAAGATGGCAGCTTTTATTACTCTTCTCATCACCATGACTGATACTTTAAAACTACATTTTCTGCTTAGTGCTCATCATGACCCTTGCGGACAGACACCTCTAAGGACACCTTGTACGGGCCCACCATGAGTCAGACATGAGAGCGTGGTATGTCACACTGCTTCCTGTGAATCAGACCCACCACGATGCTGATTCTCTCAATGTTCTTCAGATTTTTGCAACAGTCACAAGTCCTGGTTTAGTGGGAACTTCTCCTGTGCTCAATTTATAGCATGAAGATTTCCATCTTTTTGCAAGATGCAGGCTCTGTTAAAAATTCAGTTCGGGCATGTGTGTGTGTGTGTGTGGTGTGAGTTAGGAACACCCCAGAGGCTGTCAAAGTGATATATGGAGAGATTACTACTAGTCCAGTGACAGTGACAGGAGAGTGGGAGTGGAGACCTTTGTGGGAGGCATTCAGAGCTGCCAAAGTGGGTCTCCTGGAGATAGACCTCATAGGCAGACTTCTTAGTGTGAGTGGTTGCTTAGGAGTTTCATTTCAGGATTTGTAAGTCAAAGGAAGATTGTGTGGTCACCTTCAGTTTGTCTTGAATCACC
This sequence comes from Mustela putorius furo, assembly GCF_011764305.1. Classification (NCBI taxonomy): domain Eukaryota; kingdom Metazoa; phylum Chordata; class Mammalia; order Carnivora; family Mustelidae; genus Mustela; species Mustela putorius. Next base: position 51,922,940 of record NW_025422005.1, read on the forward strand.
TTGCCGTTTAGTGATTTTGTTCTTTTTTATTATTTCAAAAATAATCATTGAGTTCACTTCTTAGGGGCCAAGAATTGTGCTAGATGCTCAAAATACATTAAGTCCATTTTTTTGAGACTGTCATAATAAAATGGGGGAGAAGGCACAAAAATCATCATGGTATTGGGCAAGAGAGATGCACGCAGGGTGCCCCTCACTACATCTGTGCGGGCAGGGGAGGCACTGGAGGGGATGATAGCAGGTTGAACCTGAGAAGATGGCTAAGAACCCATCTGACCCAGAGACCTAACAGGTCTTTAAACAAATGGAATAAAGTCGGTGTGACGTATGAAGAACGATTTGTCCCCAAAGCTGTAACATTTTACATTTCTATAAGCACTTTCCAAATGTATTGTTGGAGTTGAGCATGTACTTATGGAGTTATACTGGTGTTTATTATCTATTTTGAGACAGAAGAGCCTGAGACGGCAGAGATAGGTGGATGTTCTTTCCCTAGCGTCACCAATCAGCAAGTAGTCACTCCAGGACTGAAACCTGGCATTCTTCTTCTTACTATAAATCCCGTGCTTGTGCAAGTCTCTACTGGACTAGAACCAGCACGGACTAGAACTTGGCCTAGCTCTGCCACCACTAATGAGTCCCGTGAGCTTGGACAAGTTGTCAGATTTCTCCTTGGCCCGATGAAGAGAGTAGGCCTTGAGGACCTCCAGTGAGGCAGCCCATGATTCCTAGGAACAGAACCAGAAAGGGCAGTGGGGGTGGCTGAAGGGATGGCAGGAAACACCAGCAGCTGCAGGCACGACGAATCGCTTTGGGGCAAGTCTGGTTTCCCAAAGGGACAGTCCCTCCCCATCCTTGCCTCTCCACCCTCGGTGCTATGAAATGGGATGTGTTGGGGTTTATCAGGTACCTTTGCCAAGGACCAGTTGGCAGAAGAAAGCAGAAAGTGGCACAGTGTGTTTCGAGATGAGTTCATTTTTATGGTGTCAGCCACTGAGGGTACGAGTTCCCTGCCTCAGCGGCGGTGGACATGGTGTGTGCGGGAAGAGTGTTTCTTTGAGGGCCCATTGACTGCCTTTAGGCAGCAAACATCTTCTGGGCACAGTGTCACTGGAAGGATTTTGTGTGGAGAGGGCAGTGAGGCGTGAAACTGCAGACTTCTCCGGTACTTCCTCCTACCAAAGTGATGTCACAGGTCTGCTGCTCAGAGTTCCCAGCTCTGGTCCTCATTTCTCAGGTTCTTCCCTGAGATGGGGACAGGAGCCGGAGGCATATGCTTAAAGGTGGTGCTGAGAGAAAGGAAAAAAGGATGCATTAAATTTATCCTTTAAGGTAACTACTTGCTTGTTTGTGACTGCTTCTATGTCAGGTTGAGTAGAAAAGGGACTGGTTTTTGACCATTTTATTCAAATATATCTCCATGAGGTCTAAACAAGGGTTTTTGGGTTTTGTGGGTTTTGTGGGTTTCTTTGTTTTGTTTTTTACTGACTGAATATAGACTTTTTTTTTCTTCTGGTGGTCTTTGCTAGAATTTATAGGTTTCTGTGTTTCTGGGGATACAAGGGAAATAGCGATTTTTTCACTCAATTAATGACATCAGAAGTATTGGTAATCTTTGGATGGTGCTATCCCAACTGGGTTTGATGTTTTCTACAAGTTTATAATACAAGAGAAAGCAATTTGATGGCTATAATAGATGTCACTGTGTTGCTCTCTGCAGTAACTCCTCCCATTCATTCATTCATTCATTCACGTATATGTAGCCTCTCGCCCCCTTCACACATCACGTGTGTTTAACATTAGCGTGATTGATTTTTGTGAACCTGATGTTTATTCCTGTCATACTCAGGATTGGGCCTCTAGAGTACAGGGGAGATTTCCGGTTAGGTGAGTTTAAAAAAAAAATAAAAAGCCAAGGAGGAGCAAAGAGGATCTGACTGTTCATTGTTTGTACACAGAAACCTCTGCCCTCTGCATAATCCCCCCTTCAGGGCAATGGACTATGAGTTGGCAAAGTGGGAAGGACGGAAATGGTAGTTACAAATATTCTACAAATTGTAGAATAAAAGCTGGTTTTCATTTGAGTTGGCCATTAGTTGGGAATCTACTTGGCCAGAAGGTCAAACCCCTTTCTCTGGCAAGAGCCGTTACATCTTAAATGTATTTTCTTTATTTTGCCAAGTAGACTGACGTCCTTCAAATCTTTGATGGGAGTGTGGGAAATCCTACAGTACTTATTTTCCCTTGGTCCAGAAAATTCTTGGACATGAATTACAGGAGGTTTTAGGTCCCATTATTTAAGCCAGCTTCAAATACCTTTTATAAAACATATTTGGAGGACACATAGCACTGGAAAGTCTCATGGCATGATTGTACTTTATGTAAATATATGATTTGACCAGAGTTAGGGAAAGTTATAAAGCATTTTAGGAAAAATGTCGTAATCCCTGAAGGTGGAGATGGCAGCCAACAACGTGGTGGTTGGCAGATGAAGAGCCTTGGACAGAGTCAACAGAGTGTTGCGTTCTTGTAATATGTTCATGTTCTTCTTTGGACACAGGCCTATTACTTGGATTTAGAAAATCAAATAGTAGTTACTCACATTTTTTCTTTATTGTGTCTGGTTTGGGATATTGTCTTATAAACTACATTTCTGGACTAGAAACTTTGGGTAAAGCCTAACCGGCAACACCCACTCAAGAAAATAAATTCTGTATCTAGGTCTCCTTAGAAAGATGGTTAGAATGGAGGAAGAGAACCACCTCTCTTAGTCCGTAGTTAGAGTTTGAAGTTGAGGCAGGATGGAGTCAGCCTGAGATTTTGGCTTGTGGAGTCTCCCAGATAGAAAGAGTAATGATTGAGAATTTGTATCTACTTATCTTGATTTGGCAGCCAGTGCACCATTAGCATCTTCTTGAATCATTGAATCAGACTATTTGAGGTCTTCTCTCTGATTTTGCGATAAGTGGTCCAAGACTCAGAGAGTTAAAAATCATTGGTCCTGAGCCCTTCATCAGCTATCAAATACACTGGGTCTTTTGAACAGTGCTGGAAAATTTTTAGGACTTTTTTCTTTTCATCTTGATTCTAGACATACTATATTTTCCTTTCTCTTTTATCTTTTTAATTTCTTTGATACTAGGTATGTTTTCTGCTCAGAAAGTAATACCCAGACAGGTCTTAGAGATGGAATCCATAGATTAAAAGTTAGGATTCCTCTACGTCCTGGATGATCTTTGTTCAGTACAGATGATCACAGGGTCACTAGATGGACTGAGAGGTCATGGTATCCAGCCTCCAACATGATATATGCTTCCATCTACAGTGTACAAGATGGATTGAATTTTTGAAGTCTTTATTCACAGTGTGCCTTCTCTTTATTTTTTAAAATTCTTATTTATTTATTTATTTAAAAAAAGATTTTATTTATTTATTTGATAGAGATCTCAAGTAGATAGGCAGACAGAGAGAGATGGGGAAGCAGGTTCCCTGCTGAGCAGAGAGCCCGATGCGGGGCTCGATTTCAGGACCCTGAGATCACCCAAGCCGAAGGCAGAGGCTTTAACCCACTGAGCCACCCAGGCGCCCCCACAGTGTGTCTTCTCTTAAACTGGCTTCATATTGTGTCACCTTCACTCAGTATCTCCTACCATATTATTAAAAGAAACATACAAGTAAACAACACATGTGAAGTCATTTTGATAGCAGATGGAATTTTTACATGAGCTCTTTGGAACCTGAATCAGCAGGCTTTGCTTGGATTGTGGTGGCATTTCTGGAAATACAAGCACGAACCCTCTGGTGTTATATACTTTTCCATTCAATGACTTGAACTTTGTGCTATCTGAAACCTCCAGTGTATACTAGCTTCTCCTTTACTGAAGAATGCTTCCTCCCCCTTCCCTTTCAGTTTAAAATGGACTTGTTAAAATTATGTGTTCCTTCCTCAACTAACCAGAAGTGGTGGATTCTGTTACCTAATAACACAAGCAGGGTAAGATGATGATGTTGGTGAAGCATTGGCTTCACTGATTGGCAGGACACTGGGGAAAAACTGACTAGTCCATAGTTCTTTTATGAGACAACCCGAGAGTGACCTCTCTATAAGTAGAGGTGAGTTAGTCACTGGAAATGTTGACTGGTGTGTGAACACATTTAACCCTCTGCTCCATGGAGCCTGTCCTATGTAAAGCCCCTTAAGTATGCCTTGCACATTCCCATATCACCTGGGAACCTTATTCCAGATGCAGAAAAAAAGGACCGGAGTTCAAATTCTGACTATTAATTATTAGCTCTTGAGCTTATGCAAATCCCGTAATCTCTTTGAGGTTAATAATAACTACTCCAGAGAGCTATTAAATGTGTCAAATGAAGTAATATGTGTGAGAATGCTTTGTAAGCTCTACAAGATCATAAATAGGTGAGCCAGTATTGTTAATGGTATTTTCTGTAAAATTTTCCTGGCTACTTCAGCTCTCAGGATTTTGCCTTTCTCTGAACTCACTGTTGGTACTGCCCTGTGGGCCTTTCATGTGTCCATCTGTGATGCTGCTAAACTCATCCCCTAGGTAGAGCTGCTCTCTCTGGTGGGCCTATTGTTTTAATAGTTTAAATTGGTTTTGTACTATTTAAGAAATACAAAATATCTTTTGATAAAATAAAAGGATATGTATAACATACATATATCTTAAAGCATAAGACCAGGTTTTAATTCAACATTTATTGAGTGCTTATGAAAGTGTTCTTACCCTAGATCAAGTTGCTGTTTTTAATCAGTTTTTTGGTTTGTTTACTTATTCTTAAGTTCCCCCACTCTTTTTTCTAAAGTGTAAGCTCAGTGAGTCTTGGAGTTATACCTTCAGTAATTTTTTTTTTAAAGATTTTACTTATTTATTTGACAGACAGAGATCACAAGTAGGCAGAGAGGCAGGCAGAGGTGAGGGGAAGCAGGCTTCCCACTGAGCAGACAGCCTGATTCAGGACTTGATCCCAGGACTCTGGGATCACTACCCGAGCCTAAGGCAGAAGCTTTAACCCACTGAGCCACCCAGGTGCCCCCAATAAATATTTTTTGAGTATCTACTATGGTGCTAGGTATCTAATAGAATTTTAGCTCCAGGAAGCAGAGATCTTTGTCTCTTTTGTCTACTGATACATCCTTAGAATAGTATCTGGCATATAACATGTAATATATTAAAAATATTTGTAAATGAAATATCACATTATATTTGTTAAGATAATGCACAGCTGACATAACTGATAATCCTTGAAAACTCAGGGGCTTAATACAATAGAAGCTTGTTTCTTGCTCATGTAAAGACCAATTTGCTATGGATTAGGTGATTCTGCTCCACACAGCAGGCTGATGTGGATTCTGCCATCTTTAACCAATGGCTTCTATGGTTATCTTAATGTTAGTCTTCAGATAGGGAAGAAGGGAGAATGTGGAGCATTACAAAGAATGTGTTTTTAGCCAGAGCTCACTTTGTTATCTGACCACATTTAGACATCTGGGGTGGGATAGGGGCAAGAGATGTAGATTCCTTATGGCTACTTCCCAGCAGTAAGTTTCCATTTTGAAAGAATCACATGAATCTTTGGGCTGCTGGCCATGACTGCCTCATAGACCAAATGCCATTTATTTTTGTTCACATGTGGGTCTCCCACAACCTGTGAGCTCAGTGGGGGCAAAGGCTATATCTTAGTCAATTATTTACAGTTCTTGGCATATTCTAATAGTTCAGTAAATGTTTGAATTGAAATAAAGATATAGTTTTTCTGCTGGGTACCTGGCGCCATTTTTTTTTTAAATTGTTTTTTTCACTGTTCCAAGATTCATTGTTTATGCACTACACCCAGTGATCCATGCAATACGTGCCTTCCTTAATACCCATCACCAGGCTCACCCATCCCCCCACCTTCCTCCCCTCCTAAACCCTCAGTTTGTTTCTCAGAGTCCACAGTCTCTCATGCTTCATCTCCCCCTCCAATTTCCCCAATTCACTTTTCCTTTCCTTCTCCTAATGTCCTCCATGTTATTCCTTATGCTCCACAAGTAAGCGAAACCATATAATTGACTTTCTCTGCTTGACTTATTTCACTCAGCATAATCTCTTTCAGTCCCATCCATGTTGATACAAAAGTTGGGTATTCATCCTTTCTGATGGCTGAGTAATATTCCATTGTATATGTAGAACACATTTTCTTTATCCATTCATTTGTTGAAGGGCATCTTGGTTATTTCCACAGTTTGGCGATTGTGGACATTGCTGCTATGAGCATTGGGGTACAGGTGGTCCTTCTTTTCACTACATCTGTGTCTTTGGGGTAAATACCCAGTAGGGCAATTGCAGGGTCATAGGGTAACTCTCTTTTAATTTTTTTTTTAAAGATTTTATTTATTTGACAGATCACAAGTAGGCAGAGAAGCACGCAGAGAGAGATGAGGAAGCAGGCTCCCTGCTGAGCAGAGAGCCCAATGCAGGGCTCGATTCCAGGACCCTGGGGTCATGACCCGAGCCAAAGGCAGAGGCCCAAACCCACTGAGCCACCCAGGTGCCACTCTTTTTAATTTTTTGAGGAATCTCAAAAAATCACTGTTTTCCAAAGTGGCTGCACCAACTTGCATTTCCACCAACAGTGTAAGAGGGTTCCCCTTTCTCCACAACCTCTCCAACACTTGTTGTTTCCTGCCTTGTTAATGTTGGCCATTCTAAATGGTGAAATGTGGCATCTCAGTGTAGTACCTGGCACCATAAGAGATGCTTAATTTTTGTTGTTATTGAAAGAATTAAAAAAAAAGGGAAAGAATAGAAGAATAAGAAACCATTCACTACAGTAAAGGTATGCCAAATACAACAACTGGTGCTAAAATGGAAGGTATTCAAGAAATTCTTTTTTAAAGATTTTATTTACTTCATTTTATTTATTTATTTTTAAAGGTTTTATTTTATTTATTTGACAGAGATCACAAGGAGGCAGAGAGGCAGGCACAGAGAGAGGAAGGGAAGCAGGCTCCCTGCTGCACAGAGAACCCGACGTGGGGCTCGATTCCAGGACTCTGGGATCATGGCCTGAGCTGAAGGCAGAGGCTTTAACCCACTGAGCCACCAAGGCACCCCTTATTTTGTTTTTTATTTAATTTATTTTATTTTTGGATCTTTTAGAATCTCTATTTTAAAAAAAAATTTTGATGACTACTGGATGTTATATGAAACTAATGAATCATTGAACACTACATCAAAAACTAATGATGTGCTATATGTGGGCTAATTGAACATAATACAAAATCAATAAAAAGATTTTATTTATTTTATTTTATTTTTACTTATTTATTTTTTAAAAGATTTTATTTATTTATTTGACAGACAGAGACCAGAAGTAGACAGGCAGGCAGAGAAAAGGAAGGGAAGCAGGCTCCCCACTGAGCAGAGAGCCCAACACAGGGCTCGATCCCAGGACCCTGGGATCAGGACCAGAGCCGAAGGCAGAGGCTTTAACCCACTGAGCCACCCAGGTGCCCCGTTTTATTTATCGAAGACAGAGTCTCAAGCAGACTCATGGCTGAGTTGGGGAGCCTGACGTGGGGGCTTGATCCTAGGACTCTGAGATTGTAACCTGGGCTGAAACCCAGAGTCAGACACTTAACCACCCAGGCGCCCCTCAGTAAAATTTCTAAAGAGAAAGACAAAGGAAAAGAAGAGAAAGAGAGAAGGACAGAAAGGAGGAGAGAGAAGAAAGGAGAGACCGAGTGAGAGCGGAAGAAGAAGGAGATGTGCTGGAGGGAGCGGGAGAAGGAGGGAGACCCCAGAAACAGTGAGAGGGAGAGACGGGAAGAGAAGGAGGGAGAAGGGAGAAGGAGAACATAGGAGGTTCCTAAGAGGTAAGTTTTGTGGGATCGTTCTCATGAAGAGAAGGGTTTCCCCTGAGGAGGTCAGGCAAGGCTTCCCAGAGCAGTCTTGTGTTTGGCTTCTGCTCTTCCTGGTCCCTCTGCCTAACTTCTGGGACTTTATGGCCTGCCCACCCTAACACAGGTCAAAAATCTCTCCCTGTCCTCTGATGGAGAAATGACGTTCATCAATCTCCTGGCAAGTTTGTGCTTCTCTATGGAAACGGTACAGAAAGTACCCCTGCCGCTCACGGAGAAGGCCCAAGGGGGGCCAACACTCAGTCACACGCGACCTGCTCCCTCCAGCACCCTTTCCCCCAGGTCAGGCTGCTATGTGCAGGTCTGCGGTGTGGACCCGGTGGCCTCTGAGGGTCGGAGAATCCCGTGTTTACTTTGCCTCTCTAACCAGCCTCTCTCGCTTCTGGCTCATTGCGTTTCTCCACAAGATGCACATTCAGAAGTTTTTTGGTGATTTGATTGATAGCAGCTGCACACACAGGCCTGGGTATGTGGCGCTCAGACGCCTCCCAGAGCCCCCGACCACAAACCCAGGGCTGTTAGCGGTGGCCTCGCCATCCATACACCCTGGAATCTCTGCTTTTGGTGTCCTTCTGTGCCTTGAACATCTTTCCCTCTTTGTGCCTCCTACATTTGCACATTTGTAGAGGGCCCTACATTTCACCAACTCAGGCCCCCTTCCAACAATGCTTCGACCCTGCTGTCAGGGATGGGGTCGTGAGTCCTAAAGGGCACTCATGGTCATGGGTCACACTGGCAGCAGGAAACCAAGCTGTACTTGCATGACCGGGGCCTAGCAGGGAATTTAACACGGAGAGGAGGAAGGGAATTGGTTTTTTTGTTTGTTTGTTTTTTTGTACACTATAGAATCGCTTTCTTCTGTTTGCTTGGAGTTCACAACATCCTTCTAATTTCTACATGTAGGATTGAAGAAAGCAGTTTTAATGCCGCTATAACATTGCTAAAACCATAAGCTGTTACTCTTGGTTTTTAATATCAAACCAGGTGAGGGGGTGGGGGAACTCCCAGTGTCAGGAAAGGGGAAATCATTTAAACAGCAGAATGGACAGCATATGGCAGTTTTTTGTTGTTTGTTTTTCCTTTAAAGAGAGTGTTATTTCTTTCCTCTGGATTCCAGTAACCGTCTGTCACCACATAATCTGGGGCTGGGAGAAGTATCAAGGGATTTAGGATTCAATGAGATTGGCATTGTTGAAATTAACTTTGTAAGAGAAGTCTGTTTATTCTTTATACTAATTCCCATGCATACCACTGGCTCTGATTTGGTTTGAAGGAAGATATTCTAAGAGGACATTCTTACCATTATGGAAATGAAAAGTAGCTACGTAAGATTTAATTTTCTTTGGCTGCACCTCTGATCACCCTGTATCAGAGGGCAAGGCTGTGGACAGTGAGAGCCATGACGTCTTAGAGAATAGGCAGTGCTTTCTCCATCCTATGGATTAGGAAACTGAGGCCTGTGTTATTAATACTAATAAAACTTTTTTATAGTACAAGTTATATAGAAAACAAGTTATATAAAGAACGAGATAAAAATGAAACAGTCTCTAATCCCAAATCTAAGAGGGAGCTACTGGTCTATTTTCTGTTCATACACATTACACAGGAGTCTCTCCCCCTTATTCATGGGGGATCTATCCCAAGACCCCCAGCGGATGCCTGAAACCACAGTACTGAACCCTACATACACTATGTTTTTTCCTATATATACCTATCCATGATGAAGCTTAATTTATAAAGGAGGCACAGTAAGAGATAAATGACAATAATATTATAATAAAATAGAATAAATATAACAGTATACTATAATAAAAGTTATGAGAATGTGGTCTCTCTCTCAGTATCTTGCACTGTACTCACCCTTCTCGTGAGGACGTAGGAAGGTAGAGCAGCTGTATGAAGAGATGAAGGAAGGGGATAATGGGACGTCGTGTCAGGCTCCTCCTGATCTTGTGACGACACGGCGGTGGGGGGGGGGGTCAACTGGTTTTGGCGGTTGACCATGGATAACTGAAACCACAGAAAATGAAGCCATGGAGAAGTGGGGGGACTACTCTATATTACTATATACCTATGTTTTGAAATAAAATTTTTGAGAATTTAAATATATATGAATTCTTTCATTTGACAATTAGTGATAATAGCTAACATGCAGCTCTCCTGTGCGCCTGCACTCTTTATACACATGATAGTCAGGGACTTGTTTCATCCGCACGCCACCCTGAGGAGGCAGTGGTACTGTTATTACCCTTGTTTTACCGCCGAGGACATGGAGGCACAGGGGAGTTACACAAACCTCAGGGTCACACAGTTAGGAAGTGGCAGAGCCAGAGTAGACGCCCATGGGGTGTGTCTTCTCAGTCCCCCAGGACCTGGCACAGCTCCTGGCCCACAGGAAGCTAGCAACTCTACATGCTGCGGGAGAGTTGGTGTTGAGAAGATTGGCTTGACGAAGGAGAAGCAGCTCTTCTGGTTTGAGGAACGATGGCCACACATGCCTGTCGTGTGGGTTCCGCACTTGCCCTTCTCTGCCTTGATTCCAGCAAGGCTTCTTAACCAGCAGTGGATTGCCTACGGGTCTGCAGAAGCTGTAACACAGCCACTTTGCATTTGGCCTTGGATTTTGTTGTCTGGCTCCCACTGACCCCCGACTTAATTCCTTTCCGAAGCCGGTATCCTGTGTCGGTAGCTGGAACAGAGGAGGGAATAGCAGTGTGTTGCCTGGCAGGCAATGCTCTTGGATGTGCGTGCGGTTTCTAGCTAGCCAGAGGAACTCTGTAAAAATTACTCCACTTTTAAAATTCTAATAATGTCTTTGAATTGCTTTAGTGAGAAGATTTTCTCTCAAATCTATGAACAGAGTCTGATTCCAAATACAATTTTTAATTCCAAAGAAGCTCCAAATACACTTGCCTTACTTTGGAGTAAGAGCTCTTTATTTATTTATTTTAAAGATTTTATTTACTTGTTTGACAGACAGAGATCACAAGTAGGCAGAGAGGCAGGCAGAGAGAGAGAGGAGGAAGCAGGCTCTCTGCGGAGCAGAGAGCCCAATGCGAGGCTCGATCCCGGGACCCTGAGATCATGACCTGAGCCAAAGGCAGAGACTTTAACCCACTGAGCTACCCAGGCGCCCAGCTCTTTCTTTAAATTGTGCTTTCTGAAGGCCACAAAATTCATCTTTCTCATTCTGTGTTTTGCTTCTCTGAGGTCCCAAATAATTCCTGCTCTAAGTAACATATACACTTCTTTCCGTCCGTTTATTGATGCAGACAGTTCTCTTGAGATACACATTATGCTAGCTAGTGCATACAAGACCTAACGTCTTGCCCTCAAGAAGCTAGCAGTCTAGTGAGGGTGAAGATCAATGCCAAAGACTTGCAGCACAGTGTTCTCAGTGCTGAGGTAAAGCAGAGAGAAGGAAGGTGAGTGCGAAGGTGGGAGTATGGAAGGACCTCTTTGTGGCATGGTGTCCTTTTGCTAAAGCATCCAGACCATGATAAATTCAAGTTATGCTTTCAAGGATTAGCCTTCAAGGCTTTTATGAGTATGCGTAGTCTGAGTCTGTAGATGTCGCAGACGAGCTTATCCCCAGTTTACAAGCATTCTCTATTATCTAGTTGAAAAGAAAAGAAGGAAGCCTTGGGATAGGCAATGTTTTCAGTGTAATTCACAGAGTTTACTATGAATTAATAGACTATACTTGAAGGTAGGACCCTTAAAGAGGAAATTAAGTTAAAATGAGGTCATTAGGCAGGGTCCTAATCCAATATGACTGATGTCCTTATAAGAAGAGGAGGTTAAGACACAGACATGCGCAGAGAAAGGACCAGCTGAAGATACAGAGAGAAGACAGTCATCTGCAAGCTGAAGAGACAGGTCTTGGAAGGAACAATTTTGATCTAGACACCTCAATCTGAGCCTTTTAGCTTTCAGAAATGGGAGAAAATAAGTTTCTGTTGTCTCAGTCCCCCAGTCTGTGGTACTGTGTTATGGCAGTGGGAGCAAACTACAGCACAGCCTTAACCAGCTCTTAAGAGGCTGCCGGTGGGATCTCACAGCAGCCCATTGTGTCAGCCTTTGATTATTGTAGCTCACCAGCCTCCCCTTGGTGGACCCTGTCGTCTGTCACCCACTTAGCCACCTCGCCCAGAGATAAAAGGACAGGGGAGGAGAGTCTCTTGTGGTACAGAGAAGGGCAAAGGGCAGATCCTGCTGGAGCCTTTCACAACCAAATCCTTAACCACTGGGTTTCAAGGGTGTGGTTGATCTAGGTGTCTTTAAAACAATTTCCAACTGCTAGATTCTACAAGTCCTATAGAAAGAAACTCTTTATTGGTTTTAAATGCATATTCAGGGATTTAAAATTTTGAAACTTTAGAAATTATTATTTTTTTGATTGAAAAACTTTTTTTTCCAAATACTCTGTCTCACTCTGGACTTTCATACACCAACACATTTAACATTTTAAAATTAAGTGGTGAGATTATGATTTATTTTCATATTCTTCTTTATGGCTTTGTAGATTTTCAAAATTTTCTTTAATAAATGTACCTGACTTTTATGGCCAAGATTGGGGAAGTGTGGATCATAAAGGTGAAAATAATTGCAATCCTGTGTTAGAGCCTGATGAGTATAAATGAATCTTCTTAACTTCAAGGAGTTCTAGAGGAAGAAAGCACATTTTTAAAAATGAATGAATAATGAGAATAGTTGTAGGGCACAGGGTGTCTGTATTAAGCTCTTGAATTCATGAATATTTAGTATTTTAAAAATTTCTCTCTCTATGGGAAAAAGTAATCATTTTTTTAATGCTAATAGAATGCAACAGTGTACATGATTTTATATTAATTGACATATAGTGTGTAAAAGGGGATGTAGATCTAAGAGTAATAAAATACGAAAATATTAGTCAACTTGAAAATAGAAAAAAACTATCACAAGATTCTATGATTTGTTATTTGGTTTATGACAAAGGGTAGGTGATAATTGACTTGCAACATTGTGGAAAAACTCCTGTTGATACCCTGGTTTGGCCTTGATTGTGCTTCAGACGAAGAGGGTGAAAATGACAGTATAATTTAAAATTAGAAAAAAGGAAAAAAAGAAGAATTACTGGATAAAACAATATTCTTAATTCCTCCCCCCACCAAAAAAAAAAAAAAAATTAGAAAAAGGAACTGGATTCAGAAATTATAGGTACAGCCAAATGGTCTCATAAGAAAAATGAGCAGGGGCGCCTGGGTGGCTCAGTGGTTTGGGCTGCTGCCTTCGGCTCGGGTCATGATCTCAGGGTTCTGGGATCGAGCCCCGCATCGGGCTCTCTGCTCCGCAGGAAGCCTGCTTCCCTCTCTCTCTCTCTCTCTCTCTCTCTGCCTGCCTCTCTGCCTACTTGTGATCTCTGTCTGTCAAATAAATAAATAAAATCTTAAAAAAAAAAAAAAGAAAAATGAGCAAATTTTGCCATAACTTGAAAGTGCAATTTCTCAAGCTACTGTTATTTAAGTTACTCATATTTAAAGTAATGCATTTGACAATATTAAGACTATGTATGCAAGAGAATATTATAGTTATTATCTGTTAGCCAAATGTAATCAAACCTTCCCATTTAGAATACCCTTTGAGAATCTGGATTCTTGTCTTTTCCTGTAGATCTTGTCTAAGCACAGGTAAAATACAACGCCCTTGTAGTATGAAGAAGAACAGATCTTGGCAAATGGGATTGCTTCCAGGCCTTTTGCTAGATTGCTGACCAAAACAAACTGGTGATGAAAATCCATCCACCTCGATGCACATTTTAGAGAAAACTGCCTGTTCCCACATGTGCTCAGCCTTCTAGATACAGGTACTGATAACCTGAGACCTCCTCTTTGGTACTGATTGCAGGAATGATCGTTCCTCCTGTAGAGAGGAACGTTTTTGTAGAGAGCCAGGATCCTCTTTTGTAGAGAGCCAGGATCATTTTGGAAACATATGGTTTAATCTCAGGAGCACATGTGCTATCAAGATGTGTGTGTGTGTGTGTGTGTGTGTGTGTGTGTAAAAGTCATTTCATGTATGCCTGGAGTGACCCTTCCAAGAATCTCACACAGTTTGTGGACATTCAGGCCTGTTCCTTGGATTTCTCTTAAATGCAAATCCAGCTGTGTTAGTTCCCTTAACCCTTCCTGTGCCTGACCACGTTTAAGCGTTGCCCCGTCAGCTTTTTACTAAGTGTCCGGAGAGTAATTACCCAGATGCACCTGGGTGGGGTTTAACCCCTTGCACCCCCACCTTCTCTGCCAGAGTCATGGGGGAGATTCAGATGTTCAAAAGAGGCATAGTCAGTGAAATCACTTCTCTCTCCTGAGGTAACTTGATCTTGTCAAACGAGGCCTTTTACTGAACATATGTGCTTTAGTTTTATTTTAAGTTTCTGAAATAGAAAGAGAAAACCCTCTTTTGGTTACACATGAAACTTTATTATTATTGTTATTATTATTTTGTCAGAAGAAAAGCCACAAACTTGCCCAAATCAAAATACAAGCGAATACTGCAATGTCACTTCATCCAGAGTCAAAGGCAGGAGGGGAAGGTTGTGAAAATTAAATTCAGGGAAGACCAGAAGGAAACCAAACTGACTTGCCCAGAAATGAGTATTCAGCTGTTGTCCCTTGGCTGGATTTTAGGAGAAGAGAAAATAAGAATTACTTTTAGGGATGCCTGGGTGGCTCAGTTGGTTAGATTCTGCCTTTGGCTCAGATCTCAGGGTCCTGAGATCAAGTCCCGCATCAGGCTCCCTGTTTGGTGGCGAGTCGGCTTCTTTCTCTGCCTGCCATTCCCCCTGCTTGTGCCTGTGCTCTCTGTCTCTGAGAGAGCACATAAGTAAAATCTTAAAAAAAGAAGTATTGTTAAAAACAAAACATGAACTCCTCCAATTATGAAGAACTCTCTCCATAATGCTCACCTCTACATGCCCCAGGTCTGATTTATGCTGGAAATGAGGTCAGGTCTCATAGACATAGGACTTTCTAGGTGGAAGGTGGTTCTTATTCGACCAGGCCTCTGGTGGCCTAGCAGCACATTAGACAGGGACTTGGGGATTCACTGGAGGTGGAGTCTAACAGGAGAAGAATGTGGGTTTGGGTGCCCTCTTGTTGGCTCTGTTGTGCAACCTCAGGCAAATTGCTGAAGCTTTCTGAGTCTCAGTTTCCCTCTCTGAAAAGGGGGTGTGGATGTTCATGTCGTAGCATTGTTGTAAAAATGGAAATGAGGGGCACCTGGTCTGGCTCAGTTGGTAGAGCATGTGACTCTTGAGCTTGAAGTTGTGAGCCCCATGTTGGGTGGGGTTAGAGTTAACTTAAAAAAATTTAAATGAAACCAACAATGTCAGGGGTGTAATACATGCCAGGTACATTACAAACACTCAAGTGAAAGCAGTTTATCCTATGTTTACAAAGGACGGCTCTGCCACCAACAGATATGTGACCTTGGGTAATTCATGCTGTTAGGTGGCTGTCCTCTGGTTTTCTTATCTATAAAATGTAAATTTTTAAGCGGAAGCTCCTTCTAGTTCTAAAAATTTTTTTTTTTTTAAGATTTTATTTATTTATTTGACAGAGAGAGATCACAAGTAGGCAGAGAGGCAGGCAGAGAGAGAGAGGAGGAAGCAGGCTCTCCGCCGAGCAGAGAGCCCGATGTGGGACTCGATCCCAGGACCCTGAGATCATGACCTGAGCCGAAGGCAGTGGCTCAACCCACTGAGCCACTCAGGCGCCCTAGTTCCAAAATTTTAGTGAATCTTTGAGGCTCCTCTGAAACCTGGGTGAACCCTTAAGAATATTTTCAGTGCCTAGCAGTGGGCAAAGTGGCCAGAGTTCAGGTTAAGTTCTCGACAGAAAGTGCTCAGAACTTGTCTTAGATCTTAGGCAGTTCTCATCATCCTGGGATCAGGGCAGGAGAAAGAAATCTGTTCTTACCACTCCTCAGTCTTAATACAAATCTGAAAATCCTCCCATATCCCGAATCTGTATTCTCCCACATCCCCAACTTCTGATCTTCCTTGATGCTTTAAGATACTATCTAATGTGTCGGTAGTACGTTGTTGCTTGCAGACGATCTGGGTGTAGATTATGACCCTGGCTCCTCAGAACAATTCTACAGGGCATGTTCATTTATCATCCCCAATTTACAGATGAGGAAACTGAGGTCTGGATTTGTTGAGATCATGAGGTCGAGAGTTGGCAGATACGTAGTTCATACTCAGGTCTTTTACTGCAAAAACATGTCTCTGCCACAGAGCAAGTCTCCCTTGTAAAGTAATGGAGCCTTTTGTTTATAAATGAGGAGGAGAGGCAAAGAAAAGGGTAAAGTCACAATTGGAAAGAGGCTATAGAAATCCTGACTCCCTCATGGCTCATAAGCTCAAGCCTGTGATTCCCAACATCTTTTCATATATATGAGGACCTATTATTATTTTTTTTTTGGGCACACAGTTTATTATTTTGTTATATGTGTAAAATGCAGATGAACAAAAACGAAGATAAATAAAAGGGATTCCTACTCCAGTGATAACCACTGTTAACATTTTAATATAATAATTTTCCAGAGGTTCCCCCCCCATATTTCTGTATCGATGTGTATATGAAGAAGATGCACATACTGTTTAAGAACCATCTTCAGTAACAAAAAATAAAGGGTGCTCCACAGTCAGGTGGGGGGGACCCAGATCTTGTGTCTCCCTAGAATGGCTTCCCTGCCTACCTCTTGGGCCCTAGGCTCCTTGCTCTGTGGAGGGCTGGCTGTTGTTCCCTCTGCCTCAGTCTTTGGGACAAAGCCTATAGCTCAGCTTCTGTAGCTGCTGCTGCCATTAAACCCAGCAGCGTCAGCACCCACGCCTGACTCACTCATATCACAGAAGCCTTCCCTTATCCTACTGTGCCAGGACTCAGATGAGGTGGGGTGCCAGGAGTGGGCACTAGCTTCTCCAGGAGCTCTCCATAGAGACAGGCTGATACCCCCAGAAGGTCCATGCATGAACCTCAGCCAGGGGGAGGCAGAAGCTGGGGAGAGTGTTCTGAGCCATGGTGGGTTCTACACATGCTTGTCCTGGTGACCAAGCAGCCAGCAGCTTCTTGTGAGGTGGTGATAGTTCTGTAATTAATGTGTCGCTTTGTTTCTGCTTGCTCTCCCTCCCTGCCTTACCGTTGTTTCCTCTCCAGCTTTCTACCCTGAATTACACCTTCTCTCCACACCCCCATAAGACTGTAGCATAGAAACTCTCTCTCAGGTCCTTTTGTTTTCACTGAGGAAACTGAGCTGAGGTGAAGGCCGCCATGTTTTGTCCTGTCTCTGTGCTCAGTAAATGCATGTGAGAAAATACCCCCAATGCGATCACTTTTATTGAATGTGGGTCTTATTAATGACAACAGCATCTGAACGCTCTTGGAGAAAATTCGCGTATCAAAGTTCTCTTCAGATACCATTCAGTGATTGGTGGATTATAGGACCCCTGGAAACCACTCCCTGCCTCTCCCTATACTTCGGGTCCCCAGGAAGGTCTGAAATCCTTGGTTGGGTCGTTTAGGTGAGATACAGGTCACTCCAGCTCTTTTACCCTTAGCTTGACCTTCCTGCTGCAGTTAAATACTCTCAGACACAAGTGTGGTGTGTGTCCAGCCTCGCCCGCCTGCTGCCTTTCAAGTGTGTGAAGTATTGAAGTCTGTGCACATTTTCCCAGAGCGAGGTGCTGTACACATCTGGGTCAACTTTATTCCAGTTTTCTTTCCTTTCTTTTCCTTCCTTTCTTTCTTCTTTTTTTTTTTTTTTAGTCAGTCAGTGTGAGTAACTGCAACATGAAACCGCGAAGAAAATGGAATAAACATGTTAGAAATGCTAGAAAGTGATCTCTGGTTGTTTATTTTCCTCATTCTCAATTCCTGGGCTTATATTTAAGCATTCATAGAGTTTCAGTGATCTCTAAGAGTGTTTGGTGTGCTGCAGGGGAAAAAAAAAAGTCTGTTCTCTAATAGGAAAGAACATCCACACTGCGTTTCCTGGTTTGAAAGTATATGGGAGTGAGGGGAAAACTAGTCTCGAGGGACAGGGCCTCTCATGCTGATTCACGTTCTCTTAATAAGACACTTAGGCTGTGACATCATCATTCAGGGCACTTCATCTATTAAGCAGCATTCACTGGGCCCCTTTTTGTTTCTCTAGGGCAGGGATTCTATCTTGTACATCTTGTGTTCTGCGGCAGTGCTGACATAGCTAATAGGCACTGCCCAAGCTCCTTGAACGATGAGGTGGATGGTGAATTTTTCAATCTAAATAATGGTGAGTTGCAGAAGCTGTCTGTATTGCAAAAAACAAATGCTAGAGACACAATTTATGTGTAAGTAATGAGCGAACAAGACAGTGTATTTGTACAATGTACTATTTTCAGACAGAGCTCACTGGCTCTGTTCACAGTAAGGGTTCATTGGCTGGTTTAGGCAGAAACAGAGAAGAGAGATCTGTCAGGGCAGAAATGGTGAAGGAAGGCTTGTGCCCCAGTTTCTCATGGGGGTGGCCAAGGGTGAGGCAGTGGACTGTGGTCTCAGAATGCTGGGTTCCGGTTTTGCCTCTCGAAACCTGGTCTAGCCTTTAGGGCCTGTCTCCTCCATCAGTCTTTTCCTGATTCCTGAACTAGATAATTAACCTCCTGGGACCTCAGAGCTCTGTGTTGGGACTTTCTCCTGGCTCTGCTCCCATATGGCCATTTGTGTTTTGTCTGATTCCTTCCACTGGATTATGAATAAATTCTGGACTCTTCCTGACTTATCCGTATGACCCCTATAGTGCCTAGCATAGTGTCTTGTACTCAGGCCACTGCACAGATGCTTGTAGAAGCAGACTTACCAACCCAGAATTTCAGAATGATAAGGACATTCATCCCAATCTGCAATGTAGTGGCTCGAATAGTAGCCCCTAAAATGATAGGTCTACATCCTATAATCTGTGAATGTGACCTTATTTTAAAGAAGGATCTTGCAAGTGGAAGTTGAGGATTTGTGCCTTTGGATTTTTCCCTGTGGTCGTTATCCTTCACAATACATAATCATGGGTTTAATGATCCTTGTTTTGAATAGCTCACCATGAAATAATTAATTATGCTTAGTATCAGTAGGAATTATGAATGGTGATGCTGAATGACACCTTGATACCACAAGAAACAATGATGTTGGTCTCTATCAGCTTACCAGCTACGGTGGGTAGGGTGGTGGCTCCCCGTGTCCTAATCCCCAGAAACTGTGAATGTGATATTATTTGAAAAAAGTGTCTTTGTAGATATAATTAAGGGTTTTCAAGATGAGATCATTCTGAATCACCTGGGTTGGCCCTAAACCAATGACAAGTGTCCTTATAAGAGACATAAGAGGAAAAGACAAAGGGAAGTCCATGGGAAGACAGAGACAAAAGTTTGGGGTGTTGGCAGCAGAAGTCAAGGAATGACTGGAGCCACTCACTGCTGGAAGAGGCAAGAAAGTACCCTTCTCTGGAGCCTTAGGGAGAAGTATGGTTCTGTGATTTCAGATTCTGACACTGTGATTTCAGATTCTGGTACCCAGAACTTAGAATAAATTTCTGTTGTTTTAAGCCAAAAAGTTTATGATTATTTACTGTGGCAGCCTTAGGAAATGAATACATGCAGGCTGGTTTGAAATTTCTATTCTACCTCTATATAAATTCTCTCCTACCCCTAACTATAAATTTCTTAAGGGTAAAGCCTATGTTTGTCTTGTTCCCAGTGGGGGCCCCCTGTGCCTAATTGTATGACAGAGTCATAATGTCAGTTCCTTTTCCCTTCTTTCCTCCATGTTGTTCGAAGTTCCCTATCTGCTGGTATAAGCAGAAGTGCTTCCAGAACACAATTCTTTTCTTCCTTAATTTTCTTCTTTTTTTTAAATTTTATTTATACCATAACTCAGCCAACCTGTCCCTCCCCACAACCACCCCCCCCACCGTAACCCTCAGTTTGTTTCCCGAGATTACGAGACTCTTATGGTTTGTTTCCCTCCCCCGTCCCATCTTGTTTCATTTTTTTCCCTCCCTATCCCCCACGACCCACTCTCCTGCCTCTCAAATTCCTCATATCAGCGAGATCATATGATAATTGTCTTTCTCTGATTGACTAATTTTGCTTAGCCTAATACCCTCTAGTTTCATCCATGTTGTGGCAAATGGCAAGATTTTATATTTTTGATGGCTCCATAGTATTCCATTGTGCATATATACACACCACATCTTCTTCTTTGTTTTTTTAAATTTTATTTATTTATTTGACAGAGATCACAAGTAAGCAGAGACGCAGGCAGAGAAAGAGAAGAAGCAGGCTCCCCGCCAAGCAGAGAGCCCAATACGGGACTCGATCCCAGGACCCTAAGATCATGACCTGAGCCAAAGGCAGAGGCTTAATCCACTGAGCCACCCAGGCGCCCTATACCACATCTTCTTTATCCATTCATTTGTTGATAAACATCTAGATTCCTTCGACAAAGCAGGAAAGAATGTCCAATGGAAAAAAGACAGTCTCTTCAACAAATGGTATTGGGAAAATTGGACAGCTGCATGCAAGAGAATGAACCTGGACCATTTCCTTATACCACACACAAAAATAAACTCAAAATGGATGAAAGACCTCAATGTGAGATAGGAATCCTTAATTTCCTGTTTGTAGCAGAGGTTGTTAGTTTTTTCCCCCAGGATGTATTCTCTTCTTCTTTTGTGATGCTAGAACATCAGATCTTGGACTGGCCTCCCTTTACATCTGGGTAGGGCTATCCATCCGTTTTCTGGCCTGTGGGCTGTAAATGGGAGTGTGGTGTGGTAGCTTCTGGAAGCATTCTTTAAAAGATAGCTGGTAGATGCCCTTTGTCCCTTCTTCTTCACTCTTCTTTCTTTCTGCCTGGAACACAGGTGCTACCATGTTGGACCATGAGAACCAGAGTCCCACGTAGGGATGGTGAGCAGTGACTTGAGCACATGTCCCTGTGTGCAGCATAGCTGTTCTTCTGGCGCTGAGTTGCATGCTTCTAGATTTTTGTTTCAGAGGGAAATAAAGTGCTTGTACGAGCCACTGTTATTGAGGATGTGTGTGTTTGTGTTTGTGTGTGTGTGTGTGTGTGTGTGTGTGTGGTGTGTGATTTGTCACCGCTACAACTTTGGGACTGCAGGAACGTTATTTGCTCTGAGGGGACAGCAACTGAACGAGAGATACTTTGAGCCTCTGTGCTGTTTCAAAACCTGTGGTCTTGATTTTAACTGAGGAAGCCTGTGGCATAAACTCTGAAGTTAAACAGACCTGAGTTTGAACCTTGATCTTATTCCGCCCTCCTGTGGAGTGGCATAACCCCCTTGAGCCTCAGTTTCTCCTCTGTAACATGGAGATAAGGGTACCCACCTGTTGGGGGTTGTCATTCTGTGCATCAGAGTGCTACCGTGTCTATCAGGAAATACTGTGGTATATTTTTATTTTGTCTGGACTAGTGAAATTACCAAGGCTGCTGTTCCAGCAAAGAAGGAAACAAAAGCTGGATGAATAAAAAGTTTATGCCATAAAGCATTAAAAGGAATGCTTGAACTTTTATGAGGGATATACTTAGGGGGCTGGAGAAGGAAGTCCTGTTCAAGCTGTGGGTATCAGGTTTTGGCCATGTGGACAGGACTGGATTTTTCTGCTCCTTCAGCAGACATTTCTTGGACCCCTCCCATATGCCATGTGTGTAGGGCACACAGCGATAAATGAAGACATAGTGTTGATCTCTGCCCTCAGGAGCCCTTTGTCTAATGGGAAAGATGAAGATTATTATTATAAGGCAAGGAGAAAACAGCTCTAAATGCAGCATTCACAAAATGCCATGGGAGCACAGGGGTCTGTCTGAAGGAATCGAAGAAAGTCAGACCTGTTTCCCTTCAGGCTGGGTTCTGAAGGATGAGTAGGAGTTCACCAGAAGGCGCAAACAGTCTAACAAGGGGCAATCACATGGACAAAGACAGAGAGACAAAAAGGAGCAATAACATGACGATGGTTGCGGCTGGCCTTTTCCATTTCAGGAGGTGGGAGAGGAGGGTTAAGGGACATGAGGCTGCAGATGTTGTCTGTGGTGCTGTTGCTTACAGAGCGGGATTGCCCCTTTTTCATTTGGACAAGGCCAAGGACCATTTAAAGGAAGGGAATGATGTGGGCAGTTCTCATCTGATGCTTGTGCTCCTCATCTCCCTGTTCTTTTGATTTGGAATGCTGCCACTTAGGGCAGAGATGGAGAGATCTTCTGGCAGTCATGGGAAACACAGATATTCTTTATCTTGGTTGAGATTAACAAAACAAATTAACTTCGGGTGTGAGGAGAAGCCCTTCAGATGAAAAATGGGCAAACTCCAGTCAGGTTGCTGGTAGTGACGCCAAATCTTCCCTAATTTTACTTGGCTGGGCCATTTATTTTTATTTTTACTTTATTCCTTCTTTTAAAAAACTATTGTATTTCAAAAAATGCTTCCATGTCCCGGAATGCAGTGTGGTTTTACTTCTGGTCAGAAGTGAAGAAAATAGAGCTTCTGGATTTTTCTATGCTTGATAGAGGGCATAATGTATAAATGTAGGTTACAAAACTCTATCTCCAACATGATCACAAATTTATAAAAGAAAAACTATGTATGCATATGTAGTATAAATTGCTTTTTGGGTTATAGGATTTTCTTCTCTATTTTCTATGTTTTTTTAAGGGAGCACATGAAACTTAAGTATTTTTATTTTTTTGAAAGATTTTATTTATTTGTTTGAGACAGGGAGAGAGCATGGGTGGTGGGAAGGGACAGAGGCAGAAAGAGAGAAGCCGACTCCTTGTTGAGCAGGACACCTGTCCAGGGGCTTGATCCCAGGACCCGGAGATCATGACCTGAGCCAAAGGCAGACACAAATCCGACGGAGCCATGCAGGCATTCCCCAGTCTTACGTATTTTAACAAAAGTTCTCAGTGTCATCCCTGTCCTAAACCTGAGAAAGAAAAACAAATTTCTTAGGAGGAGGAAGGCTAGAATTAGTGGTCTTCTGTGTGTTTTGGGAAGAGTTTGGTTCGTCCCCTGTTGATCACTTTTACTGAGCTGTTGCTAAAGATTTGGATGGTTGTTTCATTATTCCTTCAATGTGGACTTATTGAGCAACTACTCAGCAACCAGCCATACCTTTCTGGGCAGGCTTATTTTAGACAGAAAGCCAATTCCTTGGCTAGTCTCGCTGCCTCCCCCTGAGGTTTTCTTAGCTGGGCTCAGTGCGGCCACAACACCCTATGATTCTGTCATCACCTCTCTTGCTGCGAGGGGCCACTCTGGAGCCCTTCATAAACAAGCTGTCCAGGCTGTTTGGATAAGATCAGGGAAAAGACAATAATAAACTCAGGAGGATGGCATGGCCAAGGTGGTTCACACTGAGGGTTTTAATGGGTTTTTACACATGAGGAGCACTTTATTGTCTGCCCTTCAAAACGCTATCCTCACACGACCACCCTGTAAAAGCCCACCCCTCCTGGGAGCCTTCTGTCACCGAGCAGCCTCAAG
Organism: Mustela putorius furo; assembly: GCF_011764305.1. Taxonomy (NCBI): domain Eukaryota; kingdom Metazoa; phylum Chordata; class Mammalia; order Carnivora; family Mustelidae; genus Mustela; species Mustela putorius. The sequence continues at coordinate 51,946,440 of NW_025422005.1, forward strand.
TTCAAGGGAAGGCGCTGGTTGTTTCTTCTGAGAACAAACATAAATACCAGAGGCCCCTCTGCCTGCGTCAGGGGCTGTAGGTTAGATGTGCCGAGCGACAGCCAAGTTTGAGAGGCTGTGGGGGTGTTTTAAAAATAGGTGTTTTGAAGAAAGCTTTAGGAAAAAAATAATGATTGGCTACTGGTAGCTCTCACTCTCTCTTTTTTCAGCACCAGCTGAATAACCAGGACCCTGATGTGAACCAGAGTATTCAGGAAGGTGAAGCACAGAGGGAAATGTTTTATTAAAAACAGGCTTTTTAGTTGTGACAAATTATATGTGAAGTTTCAGGTACAGACCTACAAGGCTGTGGTGGCTTCAAGCGTGTTCAAGTGCGGCCGGAAGGAGAAACCTGCCCTGCCTGGTTTATCGTGTGGTTTTGCTTTCTGGGGGAGAGGGTAGGCAGGGGGAGAGAAAGGGGGGGTTGGTTCCAGGTTACTGCTGAGGTCAGGCTGTGGCCATCCTCAGCATCCTAGCTCACGTTGGAGGTCAGAAGATGGAGAGCGTGCATGGAGAGAGCGAGTGAGCTGTTGCTGGTCGGCAAAGCTAGGGACCTGTACGTTGCGGCAGGAAGATAGTCCAGATTCTTTCAATGAATCTCAAGGCTTTTTATAGTCTGATTCTTTCCAGATCATTCTCTTCGCCCGTCCAAGCACCAAATGTTGCTCCTCTTCTGTCTTTGGCAAACTCCAAATCCTCCTTCAAGAATAAGTTCAAAAGTGGTCAGTGAAATTTGAACCATTTGAAAAAAGAATGGTTTAACTCTGACCCCCTTCTTTCTCTTCATCCCCTTTCTATCCTTCCCCAGGACAGAGTCCATCACTCCTCATGTTGCTTCCGTGTGACTTGGCTCATGACCACTGTTAGAGCTGACAGTCACAGCATGGAGGAACAGATGGGGTCTGGGAGAGCCTCTCCAGGAAACTGGCACAGGATCACATGAGATAATACATGGAGGTGGGTGTTAATTGTAAAACACTGTGATAGTGTGGTCATCACTACCTTTTATGAATACGTGCTTAGCATTTTCTCAGTAAGTCCTCACAACAATGGGTTAAAGGTAGGGATTATAATCATCTTCCTTTTCAAGATGAGGGAGTTGGGTCTCAGCGTGGTTAAGAAGTGGTCTTTCTAAGGCCACATCAATAAAAGTGGCACAGTTAGAATTTAAGCCCAGTTCTGACTCTGCGGTCTTGACCCCACAGCACCATCTTGCTGGGCCAATGGAGAGCTCAAACAGCAAAGAGATAGCCCATCACAGGCATCCAAGCTGGGGTGGAGAAGTAAGACAGTTGCTGCCAGACAACATATAGCTTAGGGTGGTGTAAGGGTTCTAGGAAGGTGCACGGAAAAATTGTTTGGAAATCGGAGTTACATTTTAGGGAGGAAAACAGGCTTTGTGGAGAGTGCTCACCTCACCTATACCTTAAGGAACCGGTTGGGTTTTATACAGCAGACTTGGAGAACAAAGAATGGAAGAACCTACATGAATAAAGGCTGGGGTGGGGCAAGAGCATGAGGCTCTTTCAGCCACTTCTTCTTATTATTAAGGACTTGGAGCTCATGACATTTACCACCACCCTTCACCCCTGTTCGTCAAGATAGAGGATGGTTGCCCCTAGCATGTAGGAATAATTCTTAGAATGGTTCACACTGGAGGTGCTACTGCTTCCTTGGCCTAGGAAATGTTTTGATTGTCACAGTGATTGGTGGGGTGGGGGGTGTTGATTGTGTGGGAAGAGAGGTGCTGGGCACTTGGTACCCCCCCAACAAAATATGCTAAATATCTCACAATATACAGGCCAGTCCTGCCCAAGGAAGAATTCTCCCACTCCAAAGGCCTGTATCTTCAGCCAGGATGTAGTGTGGCCTCAGCCTCTAAGCATGCATGGGCAGACTTACCCTGGACCATGCAGTGTCCTTCTGGGAGGCCTGATTCTGTTCCTGATCTCTTTCCCTTGTCAGACACCCTACAATGATCTGGGTGTTTTATCTCCAATCCATGCCCAACCTCCAGAAACTGCTTATTTATGCTGCTTCCAAGGCTTAGAACTGAAGTAAAAATGCCTCCCCTCTTTCCTCTCCTCTGCAGTCTCCTCTGCTGCAGAGGCCATGTAAGGAGAGTACTGCCCTGAATGGTTTCCAGAACCTTCCTCTTAGTATGAACAATAACTGGAAAATGATCCGTCTGATCTGGCTACCTTTGTGGTTGGGAAGAGGATAAAAAGAGCATTCAGTGGGCCGGGCTCTTCTCCACAAGGGCTCATCAAGGTGGAAAACCAAGTGGCACATACTTGTGGAGAACGTATGAAAGGAGTAGGGGTGGGGGAGCGGTAGGGATGGAGGAAAAGCCTTAATAACATGGTAATAAGAGATATCAGACTACAAAACCCCAGTGAAGCCGGGAATAAAAGAGCCCAGTGCCTCACAAATACAGGACTGAATGAGTTTCGTGTTTAATGTAAATACACCTGCCATTTGTTCTCTGAAGCCTTGGTTCCAGGTCTTAAGATAAAATAGAATTTTGAACACTGTGCCAGTGTAATTTGCCGTTGCCCGTGCACCGACTGTACACTTTGTTCCCAAACAGTCCCCAGAGACCAAATACTGCTCCGGCTACCTCGCGGGTCACACCTCCTGCCATTTCCCTCAGCCAGCTCTGCTTCTACCTGGCGTTCAGCTAAGGCTCCTGGGCTGCTGACAGAGCAGAGGGAAGGGAGGCAGCTGGCCAGGAGGAATACGTGCTCGATGCCAAGGAGATCATTTTACTCTCCTGCTTCAAAGTTTCCCCCTGCCTTAAGCAGAAGAGTGAAAACCTCCATCTCTTCTGCAAAGCTCCTGTCTGCTTTTTGCCTCGAGTCCTCACTTCCCTCAGCCCCAGTGCGCAGACGTGCTTGCTTTCATTTCCTGGGCTGTTGGTGGGTCCCGTCTAGCTGCTCCTCTCTCTGCAATGCTCTCTCCCCGTTCCTCCGTCCCCCTTCCGTTCTTCTGTCCAGAATTCAGCCTGACATGGAACTCCTGACGGGATGCTTTCCCGGAGCCCACTCTCACACCAGAAGAGATTGGGGCCCCTCTTGTGTTTGGTCGTGGTGCTCTCTACTTTTCCTTCATGGCTCTTATCCCAGTTGATAATTATATATTTGTGTGATTACTTGATTAATGCCTCCCTCTGCCACTGGACTGTGGTTTCCATGATGGTAAATCTGCTTTGGGCCCCGTAGTCATTCTGGCAGTCCGCACCAGCCCGACATGTGGTAGGTAATCAATCAGTGTTCATTTAATGAGTGAGGTATTGAATATATTACAGATAGATTAGAGAATTCAAATGAGCAGAAGGAAAGAAAGAAGATTAAAAGCAGTTGTAATCTTAAAATCAAAGCGAAAACATTTTCAATTTTGTGTGTGTATACCTTTCCTTTTTTTTCATTCTACCAAAGATGATTATTTTTCCCTTGATAATATTGTAAACAAGATTAAACATCCATTAAATTTATTTTAGTGTAGCATCATTTTATTTAATCCTGTATTGTTAGACCCAAATTTGATTATGTGATCTACACTCCATGGAAACCGATGGAAAATAATAAATAATTGTGGCATGTTTTACTCATCCGGTCAACCTTTTACCTTGTCCAGAAGGAGTATAAAATGCCAAATTGGGACTGGCTGTCCAGAAACATGGAGCCATGTGGCAGATGGAACTCTAGACCACAGGGGGAGAGCCCTGGCCACGGGAAATGGCTGTGGTTGCTGGAGGGGAAAGTGGTGGGGCTGTGAAGGAGTTGCCACCTGTTCCTAGCGTCCTTGTAGGGAAAGCCACAGTGCATTATGGCAGGCAGGGTCTTTGCTGGCTCTGTGATGTGGGCGAGAAAAATGGCTGCCTTGGCATTATCTGGGAACTTCTGGGGCTGAGGGGGTGGGGCTAAGCGTGGGGAGAGAATCCCTTAATACTGTTTTGCTCCCCTCGTGCAGGGCAGAGAAGATGAGAAAGCCAGCCCCAAGCTGGGAATCCCCACCATCAACCCCTCTCTGTGACTCCTATTTAGTGCCCCCTTGTGGCTGCCCTTGGAGTTAACTCTGACTTGGGTGCCTTGGTATGGTGGTGAAGCCAGGTGAGACTTGGGTTGGAGCAGGAAGAGGTTTTAGGAATTTTTGTTAGTGATGCACCCATTTGTACGTCGTGCTGAAGGGTCCCTCCACAAGTTAGGATGGTAGAAGGCTGACTGTGTTTTCAACCACCACCACCACACCTTGAATGCTTATTATGAATAGATGTATTATACCCCATAAGGATTACAACAATCCAATGAGGTCGATTCCACCGTTATCCCCAGTTTGTAAACTAAGTAGCTGAGACTTGGAGAGTGTCACAGTCAGAATCCGAACACAGGTCTGTTTGACTCCAGACCCTACGCTGTTTTTTTAACCATTATTTTTGAAGAAGCTCAGTAGGTTCTCAAGCACGAGTCATGCTACTTTCTAGAGCATTTGTGACCCAACCGTATGAATTGAAACAAGGCGAGCTCTGTCCTCCCTTTTGGGGAAAGTTAATATTTCACATGCTCTCGAGAATTTAGGAGCTTGGTAAAAACTTACTATTAAACAGGGATTTTCTTTAATTCCTTTTGTTTAAAGATTTTCATGTGAAACACTCTATGTACTGTGCCTCCCTCTGAGACGTCAGTGGTGCCAGAGACCGTTAGGGAGTTTGTGTAAATAGAGAGCAGGCCAAATGCTGCCCACACAAGTAGTGAGGCTCGAGGCTGAGCGTGTGGAATGGTTTCCCGGTTGGCCCAGGGCTTCGCGGAGAGTCCTGAGGCCTCATCCTGGGCTGCAGATCCGCGGACAGACAATGCCAGTGGGGGCCAAGTTGGCTTTTTTCTGTAGGTGTCGTAGACTCCAGCTAGGAGATGAAGGCCAGCGTGAAGAAGTATCTTTAACCATTCGTGTTAAAACAGATAAATTTGCCAAGGAAATAAAACCCGTGAGTCTTGAAAGAGCAATCTTAACTAATGTTAATGTACATCTTGATAATTTTTTTTGTTTTTAACTGACACTCCTTACAAAAGACAGAAATATCTAGAGAGTAAGTAACAGGACAAAAATGCTTTGAAACATCTTGGAAATGATGGTTCAGCGCACAGGGTCAAAGGGTGGAACTGGTTCTCTTCAAGCCTTTTTTTTTTTTTGAATGCCTCATTTTTATTTTACTTTGTTTTGGGAAGGACTGCATTCTATTGACATACTGAGAAAAAAAAATTACTTTTTGTTTTTCTAAAACTAATAGGAGCTTAGGCATTATGATTAAGGACCAAAAAGAGCCAACTCTGATGAATGCCCCCTTTCTTAAGCTGCAAAATTTAATAGCTGCCACAGAGAGTTTTTTCTTTTAATCAGCAAAAAATTTATTTTGTCCTTGACATTTTATGCCAAAAATCAGCCTAGAGAGTGTGTTTTATAGCCTGAGCTGAATTGCCCTACAGGTAGTTTTCCTGTGAGTAGTGTTCATTGAATTGGCTTTTTTGCATCAGATAGCCAACCAGTATCAATTTACCAGATCACCTTTTCAATGTTTCTGAAGGATAAAAGAAACTGAAGCAGCGACAACAGAGCATTATGGGTAAGCACCTAGGTTCTTATGGGAACCAGATATAGGTACCACTGGCCCCATTGCTTCCTAACTCTGTGACCTTGAGTAAATCACCCTCCTAGAGCCTGTTTCTTCTTGCAGTTGGGGACAATGACCGTGCCAATGTTATCACATTGCTGTGATGGTTAATGTACCTAAAGCAAGTTGCGCAGCCTTTAGCACTAAAGGTTGGTGATGCACAACCCTATATATAATTTAGCACTTTGCCTCAGAGAAAGGCCTTCTTATGATTTGATGGGAGAGGGAGTGAGCAGAAAATAAGATGTTTCGATCGTCCAGGAAAACAACCCGGTATAAGTTTAGCATGGGTCAAATAAATGCAGCTTAAGATACTGAAAGCAGATTTTGTTTCTTGAATGTTTTGCTTCTTAAATAGAAATGCAATTATTTTATTAAAAGTGATCGGATATACATATGAAAGCTCTTGCCTTTCTTTCAGCTGTTTCTAAAATGAGCTGGTGCAGTCCACAAGCCCTGCAACTGTTCGCTGCGAGGGACCAGAATAGGCATAAGGGAGAGCTCATAGAACTGTGACTTGCAATCCCTGCACTGGTGGGAGTTTTAATGAAACTTGGGGGGAATTAAAAAGAAAAATCAACTAACCTAACAACACCTCGCTGCCAAGTATGTGGGGAAGGAAAGACCCCAGGCTACAACATGGATGATAGGAAATAGGATGGATTTGAGCTGATATGGAAAGGATGGGAAGCAGAAGAAGTGGAAAGGTCTCTCACAGGAATGGGTTAAGGGCAGGAGCAAAGTTAATCTAGTGGGAAAGAAGCAAGGCACAAGGAAGGAGACATGGTTGGCAAGTGCAGGCTCATTACCTTTGGAAGCTACCTTTGAACCAGAAGTATCTGAGTAGATGGACCACACCTGTCCATCAAGCCATCCTCCACCACCATGATCCATTACCTCAGGGCCTCTTATCTTTATATCAAGAGTAAGACGAGAGGCAGATACAGATAGGAGGAAGTACTTTGCTTTTCACTGCTATGCCAAACATAGTTTACATACCAACACTGATAATCTGTCAGCCCACCTCTCCAGGACACTTAATCATTTTCCTAGAATCCACTGGAATAATTTTTCTGTGCATTACAAAGTAGGCATCAGAGGGTCTGTTTTTAAAGATAAGTTTATATTTCTTCAAGTGGCATTCCCACAAAGATCTAAGGTGGCCCATGTTACACATTCCTTCTCAAAGTCAAAGTGGCCAGTTTTGAAAGTCGCTACCTTCAGGACCTGTTAATAATGATGTTCGAGACTTCTTGAGCACTTACTATGTGCCAGGCACTGTTCTAAGACTTCCACGTATACTGACTAATTCACTGAATTCTCCAGAATAGAGGAGCATGAAGAGAAAGGGGAGATGGAGTCACACAGGGATTAATGGGCTAAAAAGTTAACCCATTTGCTGTATAGATCATTAATTTTGTGCCCATTATATGCCAGGAACCATAATTAAATGCTGGTGAAATTAATGAATAGATACTTGAAGATGGAAGCAACTCAGAAATCGCATCCTAACAGCCACAATGGGTATTTTATCAATATCCCAAATTCTGGATTGACTGTTCATTGAACACATACTGAGTTCTTGAGAGCAGTGCTTATTTGTAATTTAATGTGCCTACAGATCACCTGGGAATCATGTTAAAATGCAGATTCTGAGTTAAAAACTATGTGGTGAAAACTGAGGGTCTGTATTTCTCACAAGCTCCCAAGGGGTGATGATGCTTTTCATGCAAGTGACTTCATTAAAGAGCAAGATTTTAGAGAGCTGAGTAAATGGCAGAGGAAACACAAGAAAAATAAAGGCAGGGATATATGGTCACTTTGCCACCAGAGGAGACAGCAGGCTTGGATTCGGCCCTAGACTCCAGCAAGGCACTTAGCATGATTATTACTTGTCATTGTCATTACCACGGGCACCTGCAGAAATGTAAGAGATTGGACCGTCCAGGCATACTGGCTCAGTTACAACTCCTAACACTCATTGAAGTTAAAGGAGCAAAGCAAGCTCTTTTTTCAGGAACTTGCCTGATAGAGTGTGGCTGAGAAGGAGGTAGACTAGAAGCCAGGAAACCTGTATTCTCGTCAGACCTCATTTATAGACTCACTGTGTGACCCTAGTTAAATCACTTAGCCTTTCTGTGTCTTGGTTTCCACAGCTGTAAAGCAGACCGGAAACAGCTGCCCTGCCCCTGCTGGATTAATAGATGAGATAGGGTGTGTAAAAACTCAACACTCATGGAAAAACCAAAGGAATGTTACAAATATGCTTTTTTATAATTAAAGATTATAGGGTCTTTAGCAGTAGGCAGGAACGAGAAGGTGTCTTATGAGTTCCTGCTTTGGTTTATATCTCTCTGGGGGATTTTTATGACTCTCAGCTTAGTCTGATTCATGGCACATACAGAACCCTATGGAAGTTAACTTTGTGCTATTCAAGAACTGGCCATCTCAGTCGCTACTTGACTTGTAGAAACCTTCAGACTCTAACTACTTGTCCTTCCTTACACCGAATTGGGGAGTGTGTGAAGCAGAGGGAAGGTAACATTTATGAGTTATTTTTGCTTAGTCTTTACAACACTCCTGGAGGAAGGTATTACTGTAGTTTTACAGATGAGACACCTAAAGCCCAGATAAGCTCATTTGCCTGGGGTTTCATTTTGTTCCTCTTAGTAAAAGAGAAGCCTTTTCAACTTTATAGCTCTAAAGATGTGATTGCTTCATGTTCACAAGGCTGTAAAGTTAGCAAGCTCTGGTGTCTTCACGGTTCGTCCCATGCATGTAGACACCATGAGTTTAGAATGAAGCCAGGAATTTTGTGGTTGATGCCCATCTCTTGGTTGCAGCGTTGGAGAACTATTGCAGAATGCTCTGAATTTAAGATCCACAGATTTTCACAAGGACTTCCACAGCTCACCTCTCCTCGGGATACAGGAGGGCTGTAACTGAAGACAGTAGCTTATTCTTTTTAGTATCGGAGGAGAAGGATGATAATGCTGAGTTTTTATGGAGTCATTTTCATGGACCCTGCAGGACGAAGCTTCTTCCACAGGTCGTTCACGTAAATCCTCATAGAGCCCTGTGACATTGGTGGTTTTGTTGTCCACGTTTCAGAGAAGAAGAAGCCGAAAGCTCAAAGAGTTAAGAAACTTTATAAGGCCCAGCACCTCTCAGGTAGGTCAGCCTGGGCTGTGGGTCTTTTAGGTCCTCACACTCAACGCTCATTTCCGCCTGCCACCATAGCCGATGGGTGAACCATCATCATTGACTCTCCGGGTTTAGAAATTGGCAGTGGCTCCTGGTGGGAAAGAGCTGCTCAAAACAACTAGCGCTGCTATTACTGCTAAAACAACGGCCAGCTTGCTCCTTTGAGGGTAGAGTCCCTTTGGTGTGGGCCCTGTCATATCCCATCACTTCACAGGGCATGTGAGCTCACAGGGCTGAAATAACTCTGGGCGAACGCTGTGCAACAGATTGCACGTGACACCTGCCCTTGGATTTCGCAGCGTCGTTCTTCAGCCCCACTGAGCTCAAAGAATGCTTTATTTACCATCAGAGGACTTAGATCCTGGAAGGGCTTTCTGCAGGCAGTTTGACTTTGCAACTTCCCCTGGAATGGGATCCCAGACTCTGTGGACTCTCGAGAGGCACAGATCACTGGAGGCCCACATTCTAGCTTCTTTGGGGCTAGTTACTTAACCTCTCTTAGCCTCAGTTGGCCCATCTGTTAAGTGGGAGAGGACGATAGTACCTCCTACTCAGAGTTGTGCAGTTTAAATGAGCCCGTGGTGGCTGATCCACTGTAGGTTCTAGTCAAGGAGAAACATTGTACCTTCTTTTCTTCTGGGTTATATCAAGGCTGATTTTTCTCTTTGTCTTCAGTTACAATCCAGTAACACATTCTGTCACTTTATCTCTAAATGATGCCTTAATTTTTTTTTTTTTTTTTTTTTTTTTTTTTGTACCCAGCTATCATCTCAGTCTAAACCAGCCTTATGTCTAGCCCAGATTCCCAGCCTCCTACCTGGCCTCCCACTTGTACTCCTGTTTGACCGACCATCTGGAGTGATTTTATTAAGATACAAGCAGGATTATCCATTCCTTTTCTTAACCTCTTCCCCCTCGATGGCTTCCCATTACACTTAGAATCACTCTGTACCCCATTTCCCTGCAAGTCATTAGGTGGTATGAAGCCTGCCCACTGCCCCACATTCACCACCAGCCCCTCTCCCACTGTGCTCCAGTCATGGTGACCTGCTTTCTGTTCCATGGATGAGCCAAGCTCAGTGGCCTGAGGGCCTTTGTACTTGCTTTTGTCCCCTCTGTCAGAGGGGATCTTGTTTCTTAATATCTTTGCATAGCTCGAAATGTTTTGTCACTTAGAGTACCCTCCCAAGTTCTCAATAGAAAGTCACCATCTCCCACAATTATTTTCTAACATGCCACTTTGTTTTAATTTTCTTCATGTCCTCATCACGACCTCAACTTTCTTGTTCATTTGTTTAATCATTTGTAGTTTCTCTCCCCCAACAAGAAGGTAAATTCCATGACTCTGCTCAGAGTTACACGACTAGTTCTTGGAAAACTGCCTGGTAGAGATGAGCCACTCAGCAAACATCTCCTGATTGAGTGAATAAATGTCATCTTTATTATAAATTAAAAGTAGACGGGCGCCTGGGTGGCTCAGTGGGTTAAGCCACTGCCTTTGGCTCGGGTCATGATCTCAGGGTCCTGGGATCGAGTCCCGCGTCGGGCTCTCTGCTCAGCGGGGAGCCTGCTTCCTCCTCTCTCTCTCTCTGCCTGCCTCTCTACCTACTTGTGATCTCTCTCTGTCAAATAAATAAATAAAATCTTAAAACAAAAAAAAAAAGTAGACATAAGCAAGCTGAAAAAAAAGAGGTAGACCATCTGGATTTATATTCAACCTGAGGTTTGGAATCTTGTGGCCATGGATAGGCTGAATGGGCACGAGTGAGTGGACGAATCAACCCATCTTCAAAGCAGGAGGGGTGTTCTAGGAGGGCATCTCCATCAGCCCCCTGCCTCCAACCACACCTGTTTATTTATTGAATTATTCAATAAGAGCTTGCTGCGTGCTGGACTGTGGGCTGAACTCAGGGCTTACAGCAGCTGACTGTGAGAGATCTAGGCCCAGTCTTGACCGAGCTGACAGTTGGTCCAAGATGACTGGCACAGAGTACAAACCTTTTCAGAAGAAACAAGTATTTGACAAGGAGACCTGTGCAGAAGCACAAGGAGCATTTTGTAGGAGGGTCTGTTCCGGAGGATCGGGCAGGCGTCTGCAAGGGAATGAAGCTTGAACTAAACCTCAAGGTTGTCTAACTCTGCCCACGCTTTCTCATGAATTTCTTAGAATGAGCCCTTGCAGAGGGTGCAGAGTTGTGTAGCGGGGGCGGGGGGGACGGGGGGGTGGCAGCAAAGGGGGTGTGCTTTTTTTTTTTTTTTTCCCCAGAATTCTCCCACCCAGAAGACACCCTTTTCTCCCTCTGTTTATAAAACAGTCTGTAGGTAGCAGCTTTGGCTGTGTAGGGATGGTGGCCTCTTCATTGCAGGTGAGGGACACTGAGGCTTGGTGAAGTAGGGTAATTGTCCCGGTCATGCCACTAGAAAGTGGTGAACGAGGCCCCACGTCTTCATGACTCCTCCCACCCCCCCCATGCTAAAGACAACTTTAGGAATACCCGCTCCTTGGTGATCGTGAAGGATTTGTGGTTTAGGATATTCCCTCTTGTTGATTTTATTTCCTCCCCCGCTTGGCCTGTTCTGGATTTTTAGGAGTTAAAAAGTGGGCTGATGCTCCTTTCAGTCCTAACAAAGTGTCTCGATATCCATAGTCCTCTGGGATCTTCTGGCAAGTGAGAAACCAGAATGCAAGTAGGTCCTTTTTTGCCAGCCAGCCTAGTGATTTGGCACACTGGACCTGAGTGGTTTTGAACATTGAGGCCGCCTGTGAGTACCTGCATCCCCACACCCCTGCAAGCCCCTGAAACTCTCTGTAAAATGGCCAATGCAATCTTATAGAGCCGGTCGGGGAAATGCTCATGAAATTGATCTTGAAGTAGTTGGCAATTGCAAGTTTCATGAGAATCCCTGGTAAGAATAATTAACTTATTTTGGAGGATGGATTTACTTAGGAAAGCTCCATCTGCAATGAGGGTGGGCCCCTCTTTCCTGTTGCTCCTGGCACGTGTTCTTCTCTAAGTAACATTTGCAGCAGTCTGGGTGGTTTGTCTGCTTAGAGCCATGCAGTAAAGTCAGTGGGAAAAGCCAACAGGCCATTGGCACTTAGAAACTGGGGTTGGCACCAGTCACGGTGAGACTCATTGCTTTTATTAGCAACATAGTCATTTCACAGTGGGCAAGGCAGAAGTGCCTCACACGCAGGCTCACGATGGTAATGTGGTTCTCAGGCTAAGAGGAGCGGATACCAACAGCATCCCACAGAAGTCCCAAATTCTAGAACAGCACACCTTTCTCTAATGCGGTGCTAAGACCTGATTTATATTCTTGCTTCTGGAGAGACTGACTGTCATTCTCTCCCAGGTCACACGGTGTGGTGTTTGAATTCTGGTTCTGCCACTTACTAGCCGTGTGGCTTTGTGGTCACAGACCCATCTCTGTTCTTGTTTGTAACACAGGGATGCGAACAGCTTCGGTGGATGTTGGCAACACGGAGTTGTTTGTGGGACTGGGCAGGTTAATACAGGTAAATCACTTAGAGCTCAGTCTGGCATGGAGTAAGTGCTCAATAGCCAGCTGGCTCTGGCTGACATTGAACTGTCGCTGGATCTCCAGACCGCATCTCCCGTTCCCTCCTCAGAGGCCTTTGGGAAACTCCTGGAGAATCTGAGCGGTGTAGCCCACTGCTCCCACAATGATAGGAAACAATGTGCCCTCACATAGGCCCCTGTTAGAGACCGGAGCTCATAAAAGTCAGAGGGAAGGGTTTGGAAATGTAACACAGCTGGGGAGTCCCAGATGAAAAGGATACATTTTAAAAGACCCATTACAGTTTATACCAAACACACAAATAGCCAGACTGACACTTCCTGCCTGGGGGATGTGAGGTGTTGACCCTTTCCAGGCCTCCCACCTCCATCGCAAGGATCACTTCCTCTAGGAAGCCTTCCCAGTATCCTCCTAGCATTGTCAGCAGTTTTCTGTTCTTCTGTGGGGGTGGGGGGGTGGGGGAAGTGTTTGCATCCCTAAAACTTTGACTTTAACCTCATGGAGATTGTGATTGTTAGCTTGTCTGACCTGCATATTCGACTGGGGGTGTCTCGAGGGCAGAGACCCAGGCAGGCAGTCTAGGGGATATTGTGTAGTTTTTACATCTCCCTATCGCCTACTGCTTGGACTCGCAGGACCTGTTTGTTGAATGAAGAAGTAAATGTAAATGGTAAATAATGAAATGAGAGCTACCACTGATGTTGTGCTTTTGGAAAAGCAGTTCTTAGTCCTCCAATGCTCTAACGTAACTAACATTGACTGAGGGCTTCCTTTGAGATCTGTGCGCTTTTCCTTCAGTAGTAGCTCGCTTGATTCTCTGAACTGCCCCAGGAGGAAGTCTATTAGTGTTGCCATTCTATCTGTCTATCTATCTATTTATATTTATTTATTTTGAGAGCAAGAGAGAATATCAGCAGGGGGAGAGGCAGAGGGGAGAGGGAGAAGCAGACTCCCCTGCTGAGCAGGGACCCCGATGTGGAGCTTGATCCCAGGACCCCAGGATCATGACGCTAGCCAAAGGCAGATAATCAACTGACTGAACCACCCACGTGCCCCTAGTGTTGCCCTTTTATAGGTGGAGACGGAAGGCACAGTGAAGTGTGAGAACTCGTGCTGGAATTCTCACCCAACCATCTGATCTAGAACCTGAACTTTTATCAGCTACATAAACTGTTTTTCGTTGTGAGACTACAGAGAGAACTTTAGAATTAAAAAAAAAAAAAAGATTTTATTTATTTATTTGATAGTGCAAGTAAGCAGAGCAGCAGGCAGAGGGAGAGAGAGAAGCAGGGCTCTCTGCTGAGCAGAGAGCCCTATGCGGGACTCAATCCCAGGACTCTGGAAACATAACCTGAGCTGAAGGCTGCCACTTAACCAACTGACCCACCCAGGTGCCCCAGAACTTTAGAATTTTCAAAGGGTCCTCCTCTTACTTTGAAGCCAGGGATTCTGGCTTGTTGGACTCTGCTACACACTGACCTAAGTTAATTTGTCCATTCAAGGGTGGTCAGGTTCTTTTTGGTTGGTTTGGGAACTGTATTTCTCCCCAGTAACCTGTGTGACAACGGAAGCAAGTCATAGGCTACATTTTTCACAAGCATAAGCATTTGTTAGCCAGCAAGCCTAAAAGCCATCATAAATCTTTTTCCTTTAGGTTCTGTGAAATTCATTCTCTCTGTCCTGGAGGCCCACCGACCGTACTTGCATAAGAAGTTTAGACTGAGACAAACATAATAATATTCTAGTGTCTGAGTTGGCCAGTCTTCTGGCTGCCTCCGGTGATAAACTCCCAGTGTTAAGGACACAGGATCTTAGAGAATTGCGGACCTAGGTGTAATTCCCTAGTCCTTTTCATGCTAGACTAGAGATACACATACAGTGCTGCAAGCCAATCAGATCTCTTAAATGTTGCTCATTTTAGCCATGGAGAGTTTTTTCTAATGGCCCTTGTTAATGTTTATTAATAACTCCTGTGCCTTATAGTTGCATCATTTATATTCTAACCCTTCCTCAGTGTGAATTCCTAATTAGGGGACTTGCGATGTTCATAACCACTCCCCCTAGAATATAGATCTTTGTTCAGGCTACATAAATGTTAATCATCCATCCCTCAGAGGTAAATTAAATTTAACTTAGCAACATGTGTTTATCTTGGGGCACCTGGGTTGAGCATCTGACTCTTGGTTTTGGCTCTCATGTCAGGCTCTGTGCTCAGTGCAGAGTCTGCTTGAGATTCTCCTTTTCCTTCTATCTCTCCCACTCATACCCTCTCTCTCTGAAATAAATAAGTCTTTACAAAAAAGAAACATGCAAATCTCACTGTCATTACTGCAGGGCCTTAAAGTAAATCACAGACAATATGATAGCTTTGCTCAGAGATTGTGTGAAATAGTGGGAGGCCTTTGAGTTCAGGCAGGATTTGAACCTGTGTCTAGATGACTCGATGGCTCTTGCTGTGGGGGAGGGGCCGTGCATGGGCATTCCCCAGCTGCCTTGGGAAAGCCTGACCATCTGCTGGGTATCCGTTCCAGCGATTTTTACCTGAAGCTTGAAGACTGAGCCTGGGTTTTGGAAGGGCAGATATGGGGGCAGAAAGAGCTGGTGGCATGGACAGTGACCGTTCTAAGCCTTTTCTGCCCACCTGCCTTAAAACTCTTTGTCTCTGCATCTTTGCTAGAACTGCCAGCAGTCCCAGAAGATGCCTTTTCCCTTTTGGGTGGCATGCCCTACTCTTGAGGTCAGGATCATGCCAGACTTAATTGACTTGTGTTGAAAGTTGTAAGAACTGATCCTCCCTTTAATTTTTCCTAAATTAAACATCGTGGAAGGATGAGATGATGGGAAATGACCAAGAGTCCTGGTAAAGAGTCATCATAGTGGTGACTCATGCTGCCTGTCAGAGCTGTGGGACCTTGACCAAGCTTCTGGGACTTTCAGACTGAGCCTCATATCCTTACATGTAAAACAGGGGCTAATGACATTGGCCTCAAAAATGGTTGTGAGGGTCACTGAGATTCTCCATGTAAGTGCCTGGTGCTAGGTAGGAGCTGAAGCAGTGTTCCATTGCATTCCCAGAAATGTGCCTTGACAGCCTAGTGTGGGTCTCAAACCCTCATTCAAATGTCTGGCACACAATAGGTGCTCAGTAAGTATTTGTTGAATGAATGGATTGGTTGCTCTTCTCTCTTTCAGAGGTTTTCTGGCTAGATGATAGACGAGTCTAGAGGCCAATAAAAGATCCTACATTTCCATGGGCAAAAATGCTAATGGTTATTGAACACCAGCTCCCTATACGTGTAATTGCAACAATCGTGAAAAAATTTATTATGCCTGTTTTTAATGAAGAAAGCTAGGGGTCTGAGAGGTTGAGTGAGAAAGCCAAGGTCACTGATCTAAGTGGTGGGGGTGGACTCTGTATCCAGAGCTGATTCCAGAACCTGTATTCCTAACTGCCACCATGCAGGTTGAACCTGCACATCTCAGGTGAGACATACCATCTGCCTGAATTGAATAAATAGGACCCAGAACAGGTCCCATATCTTCATATTGGGATGTAGATATGTATGGCTTCTGTATGATGAGCTGCCATAAGGAAGAAATGGAGGGAAGCGGGGTAAGGACAGATTAGACCCGCTGTGCTTAGAAGTTGGGCTTTGTCTCTACTTCTGTCTCCGTTCAGCTACTACTTTGCAGGTGTGAGATTCAGTCTGGGCTGAAGGCATTGGTGAGGCACAATGTCAGGGCGAGCAAGAGGCAGTGGTGGCAAACATAAGGGGTTTAACAATAAGAACAAGGTCAAGGGCCCATGGATGACCTAGAGTGGTATGAAACCAGGTGGTTACTGTGGAGCGAGGGACTCGGGAGCTTACCAGTGAGAGCCCTACCTTGGAGCTACACCCTCCTGGTGTGAACCCAGTCCTGTCACTCGCTGTATGACCTTAGACAAGGCTCAGTTTGGTCATCTATATAATGGATCATGATGTGTTTGATACCAACCTCATGGCCTACACTGTGTGTGTAGTCAAAATAGTCTTGGACGCATACAGTTATCAACACTGTATCTGGCTCTAGTAAGCATCTAAACAAATGTTAGGTGTTATCATTGACCCAAACACCACATTCTATCCAGAACTTTACTTATTTCCTGAATGGATCTTGTGGGGCGATTTTGACAGGTAAAGCTGTTTACTGAATTCTTACCCCCTGACTTAGATTTGGAAGAACGGCTGGGCAGACTCCAATTGAACACATATTTAAATTTCACAGAAAGAAAACATTTGGGTTGGCTTTGGCAGAGTGTTCTTTTTAAAAAAGTTTATTTAAAAATTTTTGGTTTTGCTCTGTCAGGGTCTTGAGTGACGGACAGCGTGTCTAATGTCTGAGGCTGAGAAAATCTAGTTAGAGTCAGGCCCACGGGGTCAAATTGGCCTTTCAGTCAGCCTGCCATAGATTTTCTGAGGATTTAGACGATGTAAGGGGAGTTAACCCATCCCACGTTGTAAATTATTTTTTCAAAGGAGAACCAAGGGAGCCAAGAAACAATTTGTCATGATTTTTTTACATTTGACTCGGCAAGAACTTAGCAGTCTGCCATCCATCTCTAGCTCTGTGTGATTGGGGGCTATTTTTATAAACCAAACATTTAAGAGGAACCTGTTGGGTTTTTTTGTTGAAATGTAAAATATGATTCAGTAATCCACCCCACCCCCAACACCACCCGAGGAACAAAAACTATTGTCCTTGTTCGTTGACAGCAAAGATTAATTTTCAATCTTTGGTTAGGGAGACAGAGTGGGAGAGGTTCATGTCTATGAATGAGCTGGACCAGTCCAGGAGGTCATTAACTAGCATCAGGTGGGCTTAGACACTGCTCTGTACCTTCTGAAGTTCAGGCCCTGTTGACTACTAGTGAACGTGTATTTGTCTGCAAAGTTCAGCACAAATGCCCGTGTACCTATACTCTAGTATAGTATAGGTACTATACTTCACATTCTAGGGATAAGAATACAATGATGAGTAGCTCCCATGGTTACTGAGGGGGCCTTCAAGCTTAACAATATTGATGATGATGATGATGGAGGGAGGAAGAGGGGGAGGAGATGCTGTTCGTCGCTTCCGTGCCAGTCGTTCTTCACATCTTTTCTCGTGTAATCATCTCATAGGGCCAATGCCTGCTTGAAGCAGGTATTTTTAGCCTCATTGAATAGATGCGGTAGGGAAAGTTCCCTGATAGGAAGCGACTTTCCCAAGTCTCCAAAGGGAGCAAGATCAGCTTGGGTTCGGACCTCAATCTGCCTTTGCAGACTGGTGGAAACCAGGATGCTTCACTGGACTGTGATAAAAGCAGATGTATATGGAAATCACTAGAATATAGAGTGGTGTGTGTTAAAGCAGAGGTTTCCAAGTTGCCTTGGGAACATGGGGTGAGAGAGGCCTCCCTTTGACTGGGATTGTTGGGTGTGAACCCCAAGAGCAGGTTCCACCTGAGCTAGGTCTGCGAGGGGAGTGAGCAGGCGTTTCCACTGGTGAGGAAGTGGGGGTGTGTGTGGCTTTGCCAATAGAAGGCACAGGTCATGGGAAGTCGTGGTACGCTGGGGACATGAGGAAGTGGGTAGGTTTATTGTAGAGGATGGTACAGATGAGGCCTAGGTGTAGTGAGCTAGCAAAAATCAAGTTTCTCTAATTGAAACTCCAAATGTGGTTAAGACACTGTAATCACTGCATGGTTAGGTTACCAGGAAGGCCTCTTCTTGGTATTACATATAATGTCCGCATACTTGATTGCTGGGAAAGAAAGCCAAGACCGTATTTAATCACAAAGTACACAGTGTCAACAAAGATCCTGGTACCCTGTCTTGTCACTGTGCTGAGTAGCAGTAATTTATAGTCTGAAACAGCAGCTGGAGCCAGAGGGAGCCTTTAAAGCAGTCAGATTTGTTGGTTAACTTAGGTTAACCCAGAGGTCAAAGGCAGTCTCTGTCTAGCACATTAGATAACTTTGGAAACGCTTGACATGTTGCAGGTAACATTACAGGAACATCCACACTTGTGATAAAAGGAGTTATTTATGAGGTAGATGAGGTTTCAAATGTAAAAGGAAAAAATGTCCTGTAAATTATGAAGGCTTTGGTAATAAACCCCAGTTGGATGTTGCTGGGGTTCCTTCGAGGGTGGAAGGGAGATTAGCCAGGAATAAAATGGGAAAGTCCATTGAAGCACTAACTGGAATTCCAGTGGCATTACCTGCTGATTGAAAGTGACAGCCCAAAGAAATGTAAGTGACCGTTGTGGAGAGAGGATTAATGCCTTCAGCCTTCCGATTGGAGGTCTTTTGTGTCATGAGTTGCTATGGAAAACTCTAACCGGTGTTTTCCAGCTGATTTAGTATTGTCTAGAAATAAGTGAAAAAAATCAATTGGTTCCAAAGGCATTATCACAAAGCATTTATAATCTATTAGTTTCCTGCCTTGGCTTATCAAAGCTAAGAAAGAAAGATGGTGCTCTGAAGTGAAAAAAGAGAAACCTCAAATTCAGCTGCTTTCTGGATTTTTTTTTTTCCAGCAGAGCAATCGTTGTTGTATTCAACAATAAAGTACATGCTTTTTGGGGGGGGTGGGTAATGATTATTTTTTAAAAACACACTTCCCTCAAATGCTAGAAGGTTTACATTCTCTGGGAGACATGATTAAGTCAAGAACCACTTTTTGAGGTACACCTTTATAGTTGCTGGAAATGTGGAAATTAATTAGGAAGAAAGAAATTGTATTTGGCAATATTTAGACTTTCCCCCCTTTTCTTCTTGCTTTCCTTGTCAGCTAGTGTGCATTCAGGTCACCTGCAAGGGGGGGTATATTGACCTGAAAACTGGCCTTGGAATAACATATCCTGCCAAGGTCACTTCCAGCTGGAGATCTGGGGCAAGTGCCTTAACCCATCCGAACCTCAGGGCCTGACCAGCCCCTGCTTTAGCTCTTCACTAGTTGTTACCAGGATCGCATGAAGTTCTGTGTATTAAGAATTCTCTTGAGGGGCGCCTGGGTGGCTCAGTGGGTTAGGCCGCTGCCTTCGGCTCAGGTCGTGATCTCAGGGTCCTGGGATCGAGTCCCGCATCGGGCTCTCTGCTCGGCAGGGAGCCTGCTTTTCTCTCTCTCTCTCTCTCTCTGCCTGCCTCTCCATCTACTTGTGATTTCTCTCTGTCAAAAAAAAAAAAAAAAAGATATTTAAGAATTCTCTTGAGTATTTGTAGGGTACCTCTTTGTACCTATTTGTGCAGATGTACAGTAATGAAAGTAAACTCTCCAAGGGCAAGGGCTGTTTCTGACTTAGGCCCCTCTATATTGCAATTACCAAGCACAGGGCCATTTGTTGAATAAATAAGGCAATCAGCCATTAGACAACTTTATATCATCAGTGGCCCAGTTTTTATTGCCTGCCTAGGCTATTTCCTACATGTATATGAACGTTTTGGTTGATGTGAACCTTTCCTATATGAACCTTTTGGTTGATAGTTTTTAGTGCTAGGAGCCAATGATGATACAGTTTCTCAATTTGGATATGCCTGATAATTGGCCAAAGAAATGGCCAATTAGAAAGATGTTATAATTTTCTGCTTCCTTCGTTGGGGGGGGGGCGGTCATGTCTCATTCATTTTTCTGTCTCTTAGCAACTGGCAGTATTATGTTTTGCATTTGTCACTGAACAAGAGATATTAACTAGATGGAATTTTCCATGGCCCTGGGCCATCTCTTTGCTGCTGTTTTAGACCTGTTTCCACTTCCTGATCTGGATTGGGATTTGAAGCTAGTGCAGTCCTTTGACAGGACTTTGGCTGTGGGCTTGTCCTTCTTGGGCTACCCTGCTTGCTGCCAATACTGTTCTAAGTAGACCCTTCCACATTCCACAATGTGTTTATTACATAATCTCTAATTGCTCACTTGAGAACCCACTGTTCTAACTTCTGCAGATGTCATCAAAGATCATATATATATATATATATATGAATGATATAGCTGAATCCTTATTCACATGTGGTAACCACTTCTCATTTTCTAATGCAAGCTGCCTCAGATAACCATCTTGGACATGGCCAGCTCAGAGAAGTGAATAATCTTGATCCTCAACAGGGAAAGGGAGAAGGAGAAGCCACATTTGCAGAACAGTTGTAAATCGAAATGCCAAGATGCTCTTGGAAAGGGGCTTACTGTAATAAGCCCATAGGCAAGAAATATGACAGAAGAGGAAATTTGTATTTTGTTGGCAAGTTTTTAATGTTCATATGGGACCGATGATAAAGGAGCAACTTGCTAGGTCTGTGAGTTTTGACTAGTTGCTTCTTCTAGTATTTTGGTAGTTCCTATTACCTTAGAGCCCGTTTAGACAGGCTTAGGGTTGACCAGATGATCAGAGGGCTCAGGCCTGGTCTACTGAAATGTTCTGCCTAATACTAACCACCGACAGCTTCTCATCTCCCCTCCCAAATCTTAACTCCGTCTTATCCTCCCAGGCTCAAATGGGATTTTACCTCCTCAGAGAAGTCTTCCATGATATTCCTCAGGGCGTACACCTGGACTGCTGCTTGCAGAATCCCCTGCACTTGGACTTGGTGACTTTTCTCTAGCACCCTGTACTGTTTATGGGTTTTTACTCAAGGTTTCTTTAGGCCCGAGCACAATGACATGCTCTCCACTATATTCCAGTGCCTTGCCAGGTGCCTAGCACTGAGTTGCTCTGTGAATGCTGATTAAATCATTGTTTCATGAAATCTCAACTTAGTCCATCATTTTAATCATACCTTTTTACAAAGCCAGGTTTTTACATTTTTGTTTGTTGTTTATTTCAGAGTTTTAGTAAGAAACAAATTTAAGCTCTAACTTCATTTCCTAGAATACCCCGGGTCATTGAAGAAAAAAAGCATCAGGTGAATTTTCAGGATGCTTGATTATCCCTTAAAGAATTGAGAAGTGGTTCCCTTTCCATTTTATTTTCATTGTGTCTGGCATTATTTCCCTAACTTTGCTGCACATTAGAATCATTTGAGGATCCAGTTGGTTAAGTGTCCAACTCTTGATCTCAGCTCAGGTCTTGATCTCAGGGACGTGAGTTTAAGCCCTGTATTGGGCTCCACCTAGTTAAGGAAAAAACAAAACAAAACAAAACAAAACACCCAATGCCCAGCTCAGCTTCAGACCAGTTAAATGAGATATCTGGGGGCAGGAACATCACCAATTTTTAAGGATCCTAGTGATCCAAATGTGTGATAAAATTAAGCAATACTGGTAAATGAATTTTTGTTTTTGTTATTTATGAAAATTGTGTATCAAGTATATAACAATAAGGAGTGAAAACTTATTTTTCCCTGAAATGCAGAGAAATGAAGTTCCAAGAAATATCAGGAAATCAGAATATCAGGAAAGTTATTACTCACAAAAACACTATAGGTTAAAAGTAAAAGACACAAATGGGAGGCAAATCTTTATGGAATGGGCTTCTTCGGTGTATTTCAGAGCTTTTGCCTTAGAGTCAAGTGGTACCAGGTTTGGATTCTGTAGCTCACCGGCTCTGTGATCTTAAACAAGGATCATTATACCTTTCTGAGCTGCAAGTGAGAAAATAGGGATGGAAATACGTAATATAGACGAGTGTTATAATGATTAGAAATAATGTCCTTCGGGAATTTAATACTAAACATTGCCTCCATTTCTCTTACCCTTCTCTGTATGTTTTGAGTTCATGGATTCGGCTCTCTTTCCCTAGGCCTTTCACCCAGCAAGAGGCCTGCAGCAAGTGTCCCTGAGGTTTAGAGAGATTCACGTTCCCAAGTGCATTCTGAACTAACAAGGACAATTCAGTGGATGTTTGCACTTTTTTTTTATTGTGAAGGGTGGAAAGACAAATGGGAAGAAAAGTTAGGAGCTGGACTTGTGTGTTTACAGGCAGGGGTGTGTTAAAGTCTCTGTTCTGATATGCCCACCTTCAGGATGAATCAGATGACAGGTTTCTGTCTCTACAGTGATTCATGAGCTGCACAAGGAAGGCTGATTTTCATTCTTTCAGTCATCCTTTCAATGATTATATGCCAGGCTAAGAATCGAAGTGTTGGTTATACCATTCCATATTAGAAAGAACCAGAGGCCTTCAGGGAAAAAGAAAGAAAGAAAGAGAAAAAAAGAAAGGAAGGAAGGAAAGAAAAGGAAAGGGGGAAAAAAAAAAGATTGATTCCATTGCTGGAGCTGAAAAGGTACAAATTAAGCCAGGAATGTTTTGTTTTGTGCCAGAAAGTAAGCAAACGTGATTGATGTCAAGAAGATGCAAGAACCAGCTTGAAGGCGCTCCTGCCAACCAACAATCTGGTAATGGAATAAATAAGGATAGTAATGGATAGCTATCCATTGAATAAAATAGGAATCCATGAATCCATCCTGTAATAGATGGATGGATGGATAGATAGATAATGTGAGGAAAGGGAAAGATTCTTCCTTACAGCGTAATGCCAGCTGATAGATGTGGAGGAAGTGATAGATTTGGAAGGTCACCATTTTGCAACCCTACAATTGTTTGGGCAAGAATCATCAATGGATGTTAAATCTGGAGTGGGAGATTTGATAGGGAACAGGATATTTGTAGGGTCTTAAAATATATCCCTACACATATTGCTTATTGGTTACTAGTGGGCAAAAGGTAACTTTACTATAGAGAAAGTAGATACCATCTTGGCCAGATGATCAGGCCGATAGAGCCAATGAGAAACAGACAGACATCACGAGGCATCCAGATGTCCAGATCCAGGAATATGATACACTGAGCAGGGCACAGCTTTGCTGATGTCGTATTCTGGCCAAGAGCGCATAACCTGAATCTAATCACGAGGAAACAGCAGATAAACTCAAGCAACAAACATTCTGTAAAATAAATGGCCTGTTTTCTTCGCAGGCCAATATCATGAAAGACAAAGGCTGAGGAATTGTCGAAGTTAGGCACATCTGAGGAGATGTGACCATTAAGTGCATTAAGTGATCCTGGGCTGGATTTTGTACTGGAGGGGGAAAAAATGCCTTGATGGACATTATTGAAACAACTGACAAATGGGAATATGGCCACTGGATTAGATGAAAATATATATCAATATTATTATTATTAAATTTCCTGAATTTGGTCATTTACTTTGAAATATTTTTATTCTTTTTTTCTAAGTTGAGATATATTTAGTGTATACTGTTACATATATTTAAGGTATATACAGTCTTGATTTGATACATTTATATATTGCAATAAGATTACCATGGTAGCATTAGCTAACACCTCTATCACTTCATACAGTTGTTTATGTGGTGAGAACATTGAAGATCTAGTTTCTTAGCAGCTTGAAAGTATATAATATGTTATTTTTGAATATAATCACTATGCCATGCATTAGATCTCCAGAACTTACTATGTTCCAGCTGCAGGAATATTCTTATTCTTAAAAAAAATACATACTGGAGCCTGAGGGGGTGAAGGGACATGATCAGTAACAATGCTCTTCCAACAGTTCAGAAAAAAAGCAAGTAACACGGAACAAGGTAGCAGCGATGGTGAAATGTTAAAGATTGACAGATCAGGTGGAAAAGGGTACATGGGAGTCATTTAGACTATTCTTTAAACTGTAAATTTGAAATAATTTCAAATTGAAAGTTTTAAAAAGGATCATGATACAGTAAATAAGTGGAACCCCGCAATCTGCTGTGGCTTAGCTATGTTAGTTCGGACAAGTCCTTGAGATTCTCTAATCCTCAGTTTCCTTGCCTTTCAAATGGGGATAACATAATACCCATCCTTTCTGCTTTGGAGGGTGTGTGTGTGACAGTCTTTATAATTGCAAAGAGCTGTAGACATATTTTAATCTAAACACTTTCTCACTTTTTGGGCTTTGTATTGATCTTGAGGCTTTGGCGTCTTCTGCTTTATTTACCTGTCACTTATGTTTATGAAATCCTTCCTCCCTCATGAAACTAGGACATAAGGGTCATGCTACTAACATCGCTATTAACAACAACACTTGTGGGGCACCTGGGTGGCTCAGTGGGTTAAAGCCTCTGCCTTCCGCTCAGGTCATGATCTCAGGGTCCTGGAATTGAGCCCTGTGTCGGGCTCTCTGCTCGGCAGGGAGCCTGCTTCCTCCCTCTGTCTCTGCCTGCCTCTCTGCCTACTTGTGATCTCTGTCTGCCAAATAAATAAATAAAATCTTTTTTTTTTTTTTTTAATCCCAGGACTCTGGGATCATGACCTGAGACGAAGGCAGAGGCTTTAACCCACTGAGCCACCCAGGTGCCCCAATAAATAAAATCTTAAACAGCAGCAACAACAACAGCACTTGCACAGCACTCCAGTTTATATAGTGCTTTCTGTGTGCCTGGCCCCATTCCTTTTGTTTTACTTATTACCTCATTTAACCCTTACCTAAATCCCATTAGGTAGGTAAGTTTCTTCCATTTTACAGAGAAGGAAACTGAGACAAGAAGAGGGAACTAGGATTCAAACCTAGGCAGTCTACTCTCAGTTAATGCTCTCAACTAGACCCTCCTCCTCTTCCTTCTCCTTCTAATTCCTCTTCTTCCTCTTTTTTTTTTTAAATTTTTATTTATTTGACAGACAGAGATCACAAATAGACAAGAGAGGCAGGCAGAGAGGAAGGGAAGCAGTCTCCCTGCTGAGCAGAGAGCCCGACTTGGGGCTCCATCCCAGGACCCTGGGATCATTGACCTGAGCTGAAGGCAGAGGCTTTAACCCACTGAGCCACCCAGGCGTCTCATCTTCTTCCTTTTTTTTAAAAAGCGGGCTCCATGCTGGAGCCCAGTATGGGTCTTGAACTCACAACCTGGAGATGGAGACCTGAGCCAAGATCAAGAGTGGGATGTTTAACTGACTGAGCCACACAGCTCCTCCTCAGCTAGACCCTTCTATGGCTTCTGAAATCTGTGTCTCCTATGCCCAACACCCTTCCTGGCACAGCCTGCTACAGACCTGATAAATGTCTGTAGACTAAAGGGTGGGGAACTGAGTGTTTTAGAAAGCATTCTGGAAATAGGTGGGTTGACTTAGAATCTTTACTAGCTACACTTGGCTTCTCTGAGCCTCATTTCCTGTGTTTGATGTGGACAAGAAATGGTCAGAATTCTCTTCCTTTTCCTCTCCTTTGTATTTTTCTCCTTATCCTCCTTTTTGAACATTTCACCACTGTGGATAGTGCTTTTAACCAGGCAGTCTTTCTCTGTTGGTTCTTTTGTGATTTTTACATACTATTTTTACGGTAATCATGATGCCTTCAATTATTTGCTTTCTGTCTCCATCTAGATTAATTTTCTTGAGGGCAAGAGCCATGCCATTTTAATCTTTGTATCATTATTGCCCAGCAACGCATAGCCCAGGAGCAGGGCCCATAGCACACTTTTGTGAAATTTAGGAAGCGGCCCTTCCTTTGGCCAGGTGTAGCTCTGCACGCACTGGTCAGCCGTCACCACCTCTGTACTCAGAAGGCATGCTTGTTTTGGAGGGCCGCAGTCCTTGGCAAACAGAACTGTATTCTACGTCCTATTCTTCCCCATAGCCGGACCCTGTATATGGTGCACAAGGTAAGTGACTGGATGAAATGGCTGTGCCAATAGGCTACTCAGGACCTGTCTGTGGAATGAAGGAGTGAATGGATGGGTGAGCAGGTGACATGTCTTTTCCTGGATTCCTTTCTGCGCTCAGCTGTGGCTCAGCCAGAGAGTGATCCCGTGGTTGCTTTATCCATAACCCCAGAGACTTAACCATTATCTTCTTGGTCAGATTTTTCACCCTTAATGATGCTATCAGAAGACGCATCCCTAACTGAATTTCTCAGTCATAACTGTGAGGATAGCTGTTCCTCTGTGACTGGCCTTGAGTAGAAGCCACTCAAAGCACAAACCTGGGGCAGGGCAACAGCTCTGAATTCCCATTGCCCCTCCTAGGCCAGAGCAGATGGTCTCTGTGTGGATGTGGCTCAGGGCAGAACCCTGGGCTCTGCAGCCTTGGTCTTTAAGAGGTGTACGGAGGGGGCGCCTGGATGGCTCAGTCAGTTGAGTAACATTTGATCTCTGCTCAGGTCATGATCCAGGGTCATGAGATAGAGCCTGATGTCGGGCTCTGTGCTCAGCAGGGAATCTGCTGGAAGATCCTCTTCCTCTCCCCCTCCACAGATGCATGCTTTCTTTCTCTCTCTCTCTCTCTTTCAAAAAACAAACAAAAAGAAGAAAACTTAAAAAAAAAAAAAAAAGGTGTGCAGAGAAACTGGTCTCTGCCAACTCTCCCCAGTGTGGCCTCCAAGTCCCTCTGAAGCCACTCTCCTTAGCCGCAGGAAGGGGAACAAGTTCATCTGGGTAATTGCTGTTATTGGCTGGGCAGGTGGCCCGAGAGCACTCTGGCTGTGCTGGCGGGAGTCAGAGCATCATGGTTAATTGGCTTCAGGCTGGTCAGTCCCACTTGCAGAGAGAACCTTGATTTTGTCATTTGATGACAGGTAGAGCAATTTTTACTTTTCACTTATGATTTATGATTATTGTGTTTCAGTTAAAATACATATATTTTTAAAGTAGGTTCCCTGCCCAGTGTGGAGCCCAGCTTGGAGCTTGAGCTTGCGACCCTGAGATCAAGATCAAAGCTTGAGCTTTGTCAGAAGTTGGATGCTTAACAGACTGAGCCACCCAGGTGCCCTGGAAATAGTTTTTTTAAGATTGCAAAGTGATCATTTGTTACAGAAAAGCTATAGACAAGCAAAAAGAAAAAAAAGAATATCTATACTCTCAGTGAGTCATAACCACAGTAAATACCTGAGTTTACTCTTCACTCTTGGTCTCTCATAAACACACCTACACACACACACACACACACACGCGCGCGCGCGCGCACACACACACACTCCATACACTCATCTCCTTTTATTCATTGCGTTTTGGAACAGTTTGGAAACTTCGAGATTATGTTGATTGGCAAAAATAATCAAGTAATCGACAAAGGTCAAATGTTATTAGTATGTTGGGAATGAAGGAAGGATTATACCTTAAATTCCATAGATACATGATTCCAGGCTATCATTCCTGAAATAAACTTGCTGGAATGTCTTCCTTTTATGCCAAATGTATACTACTCAAAGAGCCTACTTCCCAGGAGATTGACTAAACCATGCACATTGTGTTCCATCTTTATGATGAAATACAGATTTCCCATTAAAAAGAAAATCTCTTCCTTTCAGAAGGTTGAAAAAGATGATACTTACAGAAAAGGGAGGGAGGGGAAAAAAAAAAAACCCAGCTGGTTAAATTTAGGGCGCTGAAAGTGATCCAATTGGCAGATAATCCCTGGCCACAGGCCCACAACATTTTCATTTGATTGTGCATTGGATACATTTTCATTCATTTTAAGCCCTTGCCTTTCAGTATTTTGTTCCTTGGAGACAGGCAAACTAGTATCAATAGCTCTCTCGGCCTCTATCAAATGGCTTGATTTACTTAAGTGGTCTATTTCGTTATTCCAGTAAGAAGGGACTTGCCTTTGTTGACGCATTTCTGAGAACAATTATGCAAAGAAATTCTGCGATTCTAACCGTCTTTGTCTGTCCTCTCATTGGTGGCCCTGTTTTAAACTGAAAACTGCTGGATAAAATGGTGAGTGTGGCACACCGGGAAGCGGACAGGCTGGCCCCACGGGCAGGAGACCTGGCTTCTCACCCAGCTCTGACACCGATCCATGGACACACAGTTTAGCCTTGGCTAAAATCTCCTAACTGCCTTGGATCTTACTCCTTGTCTGAAAAGTAGGGGTAATTGTCTCTTCTCTGTTTTTCCCTCAGGGGTGTTCTGAGGGTAGAATGACCTCATCCAGAGGCGCTCAACCTCGGCTGCACGTTAGAATTACCTGGGGAGGTTGTAAAAAATACCCTTTGCTAGGCCCCACCCAGCCCGATTAGGTCAGAATCCATGGGTGTGGGACCTGGGCATTGATAGTTTTTAATTTCCCAGGACAGTCTGGTTTGGAATCAGGGTTGGAAAAACGACTGAAAATCAAGGAGGTAATACCTTACATTAGGATGATGCTCTGCACCTTTTTCTTTCTTCCTTTCCCTCCCTCCATCTCTCCCCCCTCTTTCTCCCTTCCTTCCTTCCTTCCTTTCCTCTCTTTCTTCTCTTTGCTTCACCCTCCCTCCCTTCCTCTTCCCCCTTTCCCCCCTCCTGCTTCCTTCCTTCCTTATTTATTTGAGAGAGAGCACAAGTGGGGGAGGGGCAGAAGGGGAGGGGCAAGCGGAGTCCCCACTGAGCCGGGAGCCTGCCACAAGGCTCCATCCCAGCACCCTGAGCTCATGCCCTGAGCCAAAGTCCGGCCTCTAACCAACTGTAGCCATCCAGGAGCCCCTCCTCTACTCCTTCCAAATGGTGTCCCATGGAAACCTATGGGGCCCATAAGACAGTGGATTTCAAACGTTTTTGACTGTAACGTAAAAAAATCCCTTACCTCCCAGTGCACACACTCAATTACACATAAATACACTCAGATTCATGGCAATACAGCGCTCCCGGAACAATGCTTTTCCCTTTCTGTGTACGATTCCCTCTACGATTTTCTCTTCCTGTTCCATCGCGGTTTAGAGGACTCTGCTTCCTTTTTTCTGTTTATGCGAGTGGAGAGCTGATTTAATGATCTGCTAATGAGTGCTCACTTGTAGTCTGAAAAACTCCGATGAAGCGTGGCATATTTCTGGGAAGCAGGCTTACCCGGTCTTTGATGTTTATTCCCTCGAGTCCCGGGCTGAGACTCCTGGTGCTCAGAGCCGCCTGCATCCGCCCTCTCCCTCCCACCTACACCTCTACCTGCCGCACCAAACCTTCCCACCAACGGCTGTCCTCCTGCAAAATGTATTTGGCCCTGAGTTGGGTGATTTGAAGCCTTGCTTTCTCTTCCATCCTGTAACCCCTGAAATGGTGGATCTTCTACCTTGTACATTTTACTTCGCATAGAATTTGTAAATCAAACTCAACCTACATTATCAATTGAATTATAGACACTTCACTGAAGGGCTTCCTTCGCATAAACACAAGAGATTACAGTCGATGGGTCCCTGTAGCTGCAGTGTGGTGGTGCAGATGCTAAGTCCGGGCTCTTTATTTTGGAAAACTGGGGAGGCCCCTAGATCACATGTGGTGGACAAGACTCTGTCCCTCCTGCTCTGCCCAGATCCTCTTCTTCGCGAGCTTTCTGCTCCTGCTCTGTGTTCCGGGCTCTTCTATGTAGGTTTGTTTCAGCTACAGAAAAGGCTCAGCTTCTCTCTTTTCATTCATTAACAGTTTGGCCAGCCCAGCCCGGTATCCTCTGTCATATCCTTAGCCCTGACCTTGATGTTGCTTCTGTTGGTTGGTTTGTGACGGTGGGCTGGTGCTCGAAGCTCATAGTTCTCTCCCAGGACATCCTCTCTAATATGCAGCCTAATCAAATGCTCACCGCTTCCTTCTATCTGCTGTATTTCCATGGGGAACATTAACTACTTCCAAATTTTTATACTATTTAGAAGTAGTGTAAGTATTTTTTTTTTAAGATTTTATTTATTTGACAGAGATCACAAGTAGGCAGAGAGGCAGGCAGAGAGAGAGGAAGGGAAGCAGGCTCCCTGCCAAACAGAGAGTTTGATGTGGGGCTCGATCCCAGGACCCTGGGACCATGACCTGAGCCGAAGGCGGAGGCTTTAACCCACTGAGCCACCCAGGCCCCCCAGTATAAGTATTTCTAAAATGTTCTCCCAGTTTTTCCCCCAATGTCTGTTACCCCCACCGCCCCGTCTGCTTAATTTGTGCTATCTTGCCTCTCCCTTTGTTTGACAATGGCACAAAAACAAATGTATTCAGATTTCCATTTCTAGGAATCGAACAGATTGACGTGCTATTCTCAGTTCTAAATCAGTGTTTGAAGAGAGATTTTATCATTTAGACTGTAAGAGAATGTTATCTAACAGGCTCGGAGCCGGGAGGTGACTCCTGGCTCTCCAGTGTAGGAGGTGGGACTTGACCCGGGTCTTTAGCATGGCTCCTCTCTTACACATCAGGGTTCTGAGTGTGTGGAACAGGCAATTCTTGCTTCCTCGGGGCATTTTTTGACCCAAGACTTGAAAGACTGATAGAAAGGGTGTCCCAGCCCTAGGGACAGTGTGTACCCTGATAGGCCTGAGTCCCCGGTGGTAGGTAGGCTTTACCAGACCTGTCACCCTTCTGAAACCTTACTTTGGAGTGGGCTTGCCTGCGGCTACTGTAATCGACCAACATACCAAAATTTTCCTGGCAGTGGGGGCTGAGTGAGGCTGGGAAAGGACTCATGTGAAAAAATAGATCCACCTCACCCCACCCGCGCTCTGCAGGGGATGCGGGCAGGCCTCTCTCAGACAGCTAGTCTCGGCTGTCTCGGTTCCACGGTGATAGGCGTCCTGAGTAAATACTCTGATAGACTAAACACACGTTGCCCGCGTTGGCCCAGGGAGCAGCCGTCCCAGGAGTGTTCCCAGTGCAGTCCTCTGCGTGTGGCAGCCCGACTTGTTAATCATCCCACTGGCAGGAGGGCCAGGCTGGAGATACTTAGCCTGGGACTTGTGCATTACCCTGTATGCTAATGGGAGCATTCTTAGAACCGTAATTTCCGTTCCGACCTCCGTCGACCGTCCTTATAGAGATCTCAGACATAAAACAATTCCTGAAATGTCAGGACGGAATTGCATCTAATGGGGGGGGGTACCTCTGCCAAGGAAAACATACTTCATTTTTAAAGCATTCCCATCCAAACAGGGAAATTTGGAAACTGCTCTTGGATCTGCACTGGGGCCTGAGCACTTTCATAAGCTGTGATGTTGTACCCACTAACTCCATTGCATGCCTCCACCACAGGCCGGAGAGTGGTCTATGAAGGAGGTGAGGGCAGGAGGCAGATGTCCTAGCCAAGACCTATACGAACTGGTATCCTCTAGAAAACCTTCCCAGGGTTCCAAACAAGAAGATTTATAATGGGAACCGATACTACATACCATAATGTCCTACCCGCATCTGTTACAATGCAGAGCGCCGTCTCCAGTTGGGTCTTAAACCCTTGGCCTTCCTAATACCTGACACTAATGGCTAAGAAGCATGTCCTAGAGCCTTTAGAGTTTTCTGTTTGGAGATATCCTTTCTGTCTCCCAAAATTGTGCTTGTGAGCAGATACCACTTAGAATAATAATAATAACACATTGATTATACTTGCTATCATTATAAATGTCTATAATATGCCAGGAATAAGTATTTCACCTACATTGTCTCACATAACCTTCTCCAACTTAACTTTCTGTCACATGACATCATAAGTTGCTGTTGCATCCTTTTTGCAGAGAAGACTGAAGCACAGGATGGTTGCATAGTGTGCCCAAGGTCACACAGGTAGTAAATGGCTGGCGTGGAATTTGAAGATCACACTCTAGAACTGTGCAAGGTGTTCCCACTGGGATAACAAAAAAAAAAAAAACAAAAACACCAAAAAAGGGAAATAATAGAACTTACATTTTTACTTACTTTTTATCATAAGCATGCATTTTTTTTTTTTTTTTTGAAGATTTTATTTATTTATTTGTTTGTTTATTTATTTATTTATTTAGGAGAGAGATAGAGGAAGAGTGTGAGCAGGGGGAAGGGTACAGGGAGAGGGAGAGATAATCTCAAGCAGACTCCCTGCTGAGCCCGGAGCTTGATTGTTGGACTTGATCCCACAACTCCGAGATCATGACTTGAGCCAAAATCAAGAATCAAGAGTCGGACGCCCAACTGATTGAGTCACCTTTATGCATTTCTATTTGATGACTCTATTTTATAATATACACTTTGATAGTACAGAACCAGATAAAAGTAAATTCTGAATACATATATATATATATATATATATATATATATATATATATAATGAAGGATTGTGGTCAGATATTTTTTACTTATGGGTCAACTTTGGAGATCATTTCATTTGAGCACTAAGTCTACTTGAAAGAAGAGTCTCTTTTCCTGAGAAGTAGCTGATGTTGATAATATCATGGAAAATCTGATATTTCCAGAGAGTTTAAGCTTCTTGAAGGCAGCTATTTTTGTCTGACTGGCTTATTACCCTATTGCCAGGGCCAGACCTAATGCATGGTAGGCACTCAATATAAAAGGTGGTAATGAGTGGCGCCTGCGTGGCTCAATGGGTTAAACCTCTGCCTTCGGCTCAGGTCATGATTTCAGGGTCCTGGGATTGAGTCCTGCGTCGGACTCTCTGCTTGGCAGGGAACCTGCTTCCTCCTGTCTCTCTGTCTACTTGTGATTTCTCTCTGTCAAATAAATAAATAAAATCTTTAAAAAAAAGGTGGTAATGAAATTTGGAAACATCGCTAATGAATAAGTTACTGCTATCACATTATAACACATGCTATGTTCAGTGACATTGCACGGTGTGCTTAATGAATTATCCTTCACTGAGAATTCAGGGCTGGACATGCTGTGCAAAAAACTACAGTGAGTGCGGTGTGATTTCATCAAACCGTGCATAAGCACTGACCTTTTCCATGTAAGGAAGGCAGGGCTGAGGGCTTTCACCAAGAAAGGTGCTGTGACAAGTTAGGAGAAGGCAGAGGGGAAAGCCAAAAATAAATAAAGGAATCACATCCAAATTCAGTTTCCTGAAGTGATTTCAGTGATTGCCTAACTGCTCTTAACCTGCTCGCTGATGAACTTAAAGGGGGCTTTGCCCAAGTTGAGGCAATAGGAGAAGGTCCCTGTAAGGAGGTAAGACCTGAGCCTGGCTTTGGTTAGGTGGAGAGGAGAAGAGTCACATCTGAACAGTGTCTTGTGTACAAATTGGAACTTGCTTTATTCTGTGGGGTAGCCTGGTTTTATGCTCATTTTGTAAATGAAGAAATGGGGGCTTGGAGTGGTGAAGCTGCTTGCCCGAGCTCACAAAGCCAGTTTTCTGGTTATGGTGCCACACTCCACCCTGGGCGACACAGCATTCTTAGGATGTGTCTGATATCTTTTCTGTGTCTGAAATCGATTTCTTCTAGGTCCTAGGAGCTTAGTGGTTCTCTCCTTCAGCATCCTGTTTGGTTCTCTCAAAAGAGGAAAGCTTGCATATCATTTGTAGAAGTGCTTCTATTTCTGAAAGGGAATAATTTGGGAACTTGAAGACTTCGGTAATCTTCTCTTCCTTGAATGCCCTAGTCGAGCTGGTGCTGTGACTTGTACAGATCAAGGAAAATTGGGTGTGTGTGTATGCGTGCATATGTGTTTGAGGGGTGGGAGTGGATGCTTTTTTTTTTCATTATGCAGCATTGGTAAGCCTACTCAGTTTTCCTGAGTTGGTCCAGTTGTTTTGACTTTTTTCTTGTAAATATCTTGACGATCCCTTTCTCTTAGAACCCTCATAGCAGTTTCCAAATTTAGCTGCGCATCTGAACCATCTCAGGGGCTTGTTCAACACACAGAATGCCCTGCAAACCTCTGCAGATTCTGATTCAACAGATCTAGGGCAAGGTCCCCAAATACAAGGTGGTAACAAATATCACAGGTAGACTTGAGGGCAGCCATATTTGAGAACCTGTGGGCTACCCTTCACTTAAAAAAGGAAATAAAGACAGCTGTCTCAGAGAGGTTCAGCTAGTCTGAAACCACATTGAAGGAAGCAGAAAATGACACTGAAATGTCATCAATGCTGTGAACTTAGTTGAGAGAGATCATGGGGAAGGATGATGAAAATACAATCACAGATTTTCATAAAACAAACGGTAAACCTCATTAAACTCACTAGAAAATCCCAGTATCCACAAATACAGTATGTGAAGTAAAGCCTTTCATCCTTTCTGAGTAAGAAGTTTTTCTGGATATTCTGTTGAACTTTTTGAGTTATTGCAATAAATGGAACCCAGTGAGAGCCACAGGTAACTTGTTGTCTTTGTTCATTAGCAGCAAAATGGCCATGTCCCCCTTCTCAGAGATCACAAGAGGTCGTGGAAAAGAGGAGAGTTAACCACCAGCTTTCTTTGGCCCTGATCTCACCACTTGGGTTTTCGGAGAAGGGGGGAGATGGTTCTTGGGGTCATTTTATTATGCAGTAAATCTATTCAGACCATGGTTACATGGCAAACATTGTTCCAGTCTCCATGTATGGTTGAACTAGGCAGAGTCTCTCATTAGTTGATATTCTTGTGGTAAAAATGGACAGTAAACAAGTAGATGAAATGTTAGTAAAGATCATATCCTTGCATGATAAGGGACATAAAGAAAACAGTGATGGAGGGGAACTCAGGAGAATTCTTCTCTGAAGGGAGGAACACTTTGAATGGAGACCTGGTTGTCAAGGGAAGTGCCATCTGAAGAGCTAAGAGAGAGTGGTCCAGGCAAGGGGAACGTGTAGTGGAGGATTTCCCAGGAAGCTCTTGAAGGTGATGCTCTTGGCTCTGACTTATGTGGCCCCTCCAAGTCCTTGAGAAGGGCCTCATTTATTTTGTGTTTTTGATTTCTCTTAAAGGCACACCCCACCCACCTACCCACCTACCCCTGGTTTTCTAAGCTTCAGACCCCATAAAACCTAGACCTACTCCTGGGAATGTGGGGTACAAGGGTGCTGAAGTAGGGATGAACTTAGAAAACCTAAAGGAAAACATAAAACTGGTGTGGAGAAATCTTTGCTTAAGATAAAGTGTGGTGCTAGAGTCATTCATTCATCCATTGGTTCACTCATTCATTCATCCATCCAACGTTAATTCATTGAGTAATAGACACTGCTAAATAGTAAACAAATTAAATCCTTATCCTCCTGGAGCTTCTGTTCTAATGGATACAGGAAATAAAAAGAAATACATATATAATATGCCAGATAACAATGGTGAAAAGTAGCAGGCTAAGAGCCACACAGAGTGTGTGGTGGGGAGGGAGGAAGCAGAGTTTAATTTTTTAAGGGATGGGCAAGGAAGGCCTCTCTTGTAGTTCCCATTTGGAATAAAATCTATTTTTTTAATAAAGAATACAAATATTTTTATTAACATTTGCTATTTGAATTCAATCTATTTTTTATTCTTTTTAAAATTATATTTTATGTCACTTTTTTTTTCAATTTATTTATTTTCAGAAAAACAGTATTCATTATTTTTTTACCACACCCAGTGCTCCATGCAATCCGTGCCCTCTATAATAACCACCACCTGGTACCCCAACCTCCCACCTCCCCTGCCACTTTAAAAAATTTATTTATTTTTTATTATTGTGTTCAGTTAACCAGAAAATCTAAAGGAAGAAAGAGAACAGGTCATATGAGGGAAGAATATTCCAGGCAATGGAATAGCCAATAGAAAGACCCCAAAGCAGACACATGCCAGTTCTTTGTGAGGGAGGCCCTAGACATAGAAGAAAGCAGGGCTAGGTTATGGAGGCCCTAGGGAAGGCACTTGGATTTCATTCAAAGAGCAGTGGGCAGCCTTTGGAGTACCAGTACTCTAGAAGTCCAAGGAGGGAGAGAGCATGGAGTATCAGAGGCCTCAGATTTGACTTCAAGTTGGGCTTAGAAGGATCCAGTTGGATAAGCTAATAAAGAGAAGCATAAAGAAGAGTCCAAGCACGAACCACATCTGGAGACTGGGTGAGGAGCTGTGAAAGGTGCCTGTTTTGGGGCCAGATGACAGGTGAGCTGGAGCTGGAGTTCTATGTGGGAAAGATGGAGGATGAGGTCACAAAGGCAAGATTTACCTGAATCATGGTGAGCCTTGAAGCCAGGCCAGGGAGTTTGGTATTTATAATGTGGATTCCCAGATGCCACAAGTAGAAGAGTGATGACTCCCAACATTTCTGTCTAGGAACATTTTGGGGATAGCTTTCTGGTTAGAGATAGAAGTGGTGGGGTGGGGTAGACGATTTGTCTTAGAGCCAGCAAGCAAAAGTTTTTACCTAATTGGTATGTTTACTTGAGGGTGGCTTTTGGAGAGGGTTGGGGGTAAAGATTTGAGATCTTACCCTAAAGCTACATTGCATAGTAACTGCACTGTTTTTACTTGGATGACATCTTTATTTGGGGTTCCTAAGAGGTAGGGGGCAATGGAAATTATGGGTGCTTAACCCTTGGCTCTATCTTGGGAGAATGAAAATTACATAATGGAAGCGTGATTTAGGAATGTTGCTGAGAGTGAGTTTGGGAGGGGCACTCATTCATTCACTCTCCAGGGGGCCAAGTGGCAGAATAGAAATTGGACATTCCTGAGTTCACACTCAATTTCTACCACGTACTAGCCCCGTGACCTTGGACAGGTTTTGTTTAATTTCCTAGAACCTCAGGTTTTTTTACCTGTAAAATTTGATATCTACCTTAGTGGTTACTATGATCCGAGATAATGTGTATACACTACCCAACCGAGGGCTTGCCACTACCAGGTGCAAAATAAATGGTAGCTCCTATGGGGACACTGGAAGCAGCATAGGTTTGCTACTACGAGGGCTTTCAGTAACATGAGGGTGGGGACTGCAAGCTGAGGATAGTTTTGAGAGACTTCGAAAACCTCCTTAACTATAACTTACTATATAACCACCTTAACTATAACGAAGGAGAGGCTGTATTCAAAGATAACATGAAGGTTTTTTAAAAAAAAATTTTAAATTAATATATAATGTATTATTTGCCCCAGGGGTACAGGTCTGTGAATCGTCAGGCTTACACACTTCACAGCACTCACCATATCACATACCCACCCCAATGTACCTAACCCAACCCCTCTCCCCAACTACCCTCCCCCCAGCAACCCTCAGTCTGTTTTGTAAGATTAAGAGTCTCTTATGGTTTATCTCTGTCCCTATCCCATCTTGTTCCATTGTTTCCTTCCCTACACTCCCAAGCCCCCCACTTTGTCTTTCAAATTCTTCATATCAGGGAGATTATATGATAATTGTCTTTCTCTGATTGACTTACTTCACTCAGCATAATACCCTCTTGTTCCATCCATGTTGTTGCAAATGGCAAGATTTCATTTCTTTTGATGGCTGCATAGTATTCCATTGTGTGTGTGTGTGTGTGTGTGTGTGTGTGTATAAAGAAGGTGTGGTATATATGCCACATCTTCTTTATCCATTCTTCTGTTGATGAACATCTAGGTTCTTGCCATAGTTTGGCTATTGTGGACATTGCTGCTATAAACATTTGGGTGCACGTGCCCCCTTCAGATCACTTCATTTGTATCTTTAGGGTAAATACCCAGTAGTGCAATTGCTGGGTCATACGGTAGCTCTATTTTCAACTTTTTGAGGAAACTCCATGCTGTTTTCCAGAGTGGTTGTACCAGCTTGCATTCCCACCAACAGTGTAGGACGGTTCCTTTCTCCACATCCTTGCCAGCATCTGTCATTTCCTGACTTGTTAATTTGAGCCATTCTGACTGGTGTGAGGTGGTATCTCATTGTGGTTTTGAAATATATTTCCCTGATGCTGAGTGATGTGGAGCTCTTCTTCATGTGTCTGTTGGCCATCTGGGTGTCTTCTTTGCAGAAATGTCTATTCATTTCTCTGCCCATTTCTTGATTGGATTATTTGTTCTTTGGGTGTTGAGTTGGATAAGTTCTTTATAGATTTTGGATACTAGCCCTTTATCTGATATGTCGTTTGCAAATATCTTCTCCCATTCTGTCAGTTGTCCTTTGGTTTTGTAGACTGTTTCTTTACTGTGCAAAAGCTTTTGATCTTGATTAAGTCCCAGTAGTTCATTTTTGCCCTTGCTTCCCTTGCCTTTGGTGATGTTTCTAGGAAGAAGTTGCTGTGGCTCAGGTCAAGAGGTTGGTGCCTGTGTTCTCCTCAAGGATCTTGATGGATTCCTTTCTCACGTTGAGGTCTTTCATCCATTTTGAGTCTAATTTTGTGTGTGGTGTAAGGAAATGGTCCAATTTCATTTTTCTGCATGTGGCTGTCCAATTTTCCCAGCACCATTTGTTGAAGAGACTACCTTTTTTCCATTCCTGCTTTGTCAAAGATTAGTTGACCATAGAGTTGAGGGTCTCTATTCTGTCCCATTGATCTATGTGTCTGTTTTTATGCCAATACCATATTGTCTTAATGATGACAGCTTTGTAATAGAGCTTGAAGTCTGGAATTGTGATGCCACCAACTTTGGCTTTCTTTTTCAGCATTCCTCTGACTATTCAAGGTCTTTTCTGGTTCCATATAAATTTTTTGTTCCAATTCTTTGGAAAAAAATGGATGGTATTTTGGTAAGGATTGCACTAAATATGTAGATTGCTTTAGGTAGCTTTGACATTTTCACAATATTCTTCCAATCCATGAACATGGAACATTTTTCCATTTCTTTGTGTCTTCCTCAATTTCTTTCATGAGTACTTTATAGTTTTCTGAGTACAGATTCATTGCCTCTTTGGTTAGGTTTATTCCTAAGTATCATATGGTTTTGGGTGTAAATTCTAAATGGGATTTCTCCTTAACTTCTCTTTCTTGTTGTTTTTGTATAGAAATGCAACTGATTTCTGTGCATTGATTGTATATCCTCACAATTTACTCAATTCCTATTCAAGTTCTAGCAGATTTGGAGTGGAATCTTTTGGGTTTTCCACATGTAGTATCATATCCTCTGCAAAGAGTGAGAGTTTGACTTTTTCTTTGCTTATTCGGATGCCTTTAATTTCTTTTTGTTGTCTGATTGCTGAGGCTAGGACTTCTAGTACTATATTGAATAGCAGTGGTGGTAGTGGACATCCCTGCCATGTTCCTGACCTTAGTGGAAAAGCTCTCAGTTTTTCTCCATTGAGAATGATATTCGCTGTGGGTTTTTCATAGATGGCTTTGATGATGTTGATGTTTGTACCCTCTGTGTGTACACTTTGAAGAGTTTTGATCAAGAAAGGATGCTGTACTTTGTCAAATGCTTTTTCGGCATCTATTGAGAGTATCATATGGTTCTTGTTCTTTCTTTTATTAGTGTATTGCATCACACTGAGTGATTTGTGGATGTTGAACAACCTTGCAGCCCTGGAATAAATCCCACTTGGGTATGGTGAATAATCCTTTTAATGTACTGTTGAATCCTATTGTCTAGTATTATACATATAAATATAAGGGTAAACACGATGAAGGGATGGAATACAACTGTAAAGATTAAAATTTAAAAATATTCTAAAAAAGGAATTGATAACATAAGTTGATTGGAAAAAAGAAGTGGAAAAAATTTGCTCAGGCTCAAGACTAGAAAAATGCCCTGTGCTAGATTTAGGGTATATTTTGGTCTATTAGAATAAATTGTATCCCAAAAATAGTTTAGAAGAAAAAACCCTATATGTATATATATAAAAAAAAGTTAGATACAATGAAGGATAAAATATGGCTGTAATAATGAAGGTTTAAAAAGATTTTCTTAGAAAGGTATTGTCATGATAAATTAGTTAAAAAACTTTAAAAGAGGAAAGAGGAAAAGTTAAAAAAATTAGAATAAAAAAATAAAATTAAAAAAATTTAATTAATTTTGCAAGACTAAGGATCATGGGGAGAAAGCCATGAATTCCAGGCTTTGCTTTCCCCTCCTCTGGAATTCTGCTGTTCTCCTTGATCATTGAGCTTGCTCTTGGCTAGATGTACTTGCTGATCTGCGGGAGGGGCCCGTTGCAGTGATTCTTAAATGTCTTTGCCCGAGGCGGAATTGCGCTGCCCTTGCCAGGGGCCTGGCTATGTAATCTGCTCGTTTTGCTCTTGGGAGCTTTTGTTCCCTAAAGGCTTTCTGTAGAGCTCTGGAGGATGGGAATGAAAATGGCGGCCTCTCGATCTCCGGCCCGGAGGAGCTGAGAGCTTGGGGCCCCACTCCTCAGTGCACCCGCGGAGAAAAGCACTCAATCACTCCCGTCTTCTGGTCTCCGGCTGTACTCCAAGCTCACCTAGCCTGTGACCGAGCGTCTCTGAATCTGGTGCACAGCCCCATTTGGAGTTTCCAAACCCAGCAGATTCTTGCCGCGCTGTTCTTCCGGCAGAGGAAGGTGGGTCTCCCTGGATCTGCCACTTGTGGGGTCCCTGCTCAAAGAGCAGTGGTCTGACTGTCCCACGTATCACAGTTTAAGGTAACCCTGAGCTGAGAGCTCACTCCTGGGCTCCATCTCTGTAGTCGGCTTCCCCACTCTGATACCTGTGAGCTCTGCTACACTCAGGATCCTCCAGTCCTTCTGTGGCCCTGTGGGACCTGAGACCACACCATTCCTGTGAGGGGTCCAGCCCCTGCTTAGCCTCTGGAGCGATGTCCCTTAGTGGAGCACACTTCTAAAAGTTCCAATTTTGTGCTCTGGTGCTCCACAGCTTGCTGGGAGCCGGCCCCTCCCAGCATAGTCTATCTTCCTGTCACTTGGGATTCACTTCTCCACATGTCCTACCTTTCAGAAAGTGGTCAGTTTTCTGTTTCTAGAATTGCTGCTCTTCTCTTCGATCTCCCATTGGGGTGTTCGGAATGGTTTGATGACTATCTAGCTGAACTCCTGTCATGTGATGTCGTCTTGGTCTGCTACTCCTCCGCCATCTTTGGCTCTTGTCTAAACATGATTTTCAGCACTATTTGTGCATCCCTCCTCCCCTCAGAGAGAAAGAGTGAGAGATAACTGGGAAGAAAGTAGACTGGGAAGAAGTCACAGAGTAGGTTGAATCTGAGGTGGAGCTAAGAGGAAATATGTCTCCAGTTGTGGGGAGACACAGTAAATCTCAGGAGTGAGATCAGAGCTAAGCAAATGGGTTTAGTAAAATCATCGCCGTGACAGAGTACTAGTCGGGGTAGAAATTTGGTTGCTAAAACGAAGACCCCAAACAACAGTGGCTTCAGCATAAGCCACCCAGGGCTTTTCAGTCTCTTCCTGTTGTTCCATCTTTACTGATTCGTCGTCCTCATCAGATGGACCAAGATGGCTTATGAGTGTGCCTACTTTCCATCCAAAGGAAAGGGGTCATGGAGGTGGAGGGAGCGCATACCCACTTCTCACATTCTGTTGGCCGACTTGGTCATATGGTCTCACCTCGCTGCAAGGGAGGCCGAGAAACAGTCTTTGGTTTGTGCAAAGCCAGATGCCTAGGCACAGTTCTATTTTGGAAGAGGTGCTGGGGCAGGTGGCCATTTCTGCCACAGGTACCATTAAATAAAGACTGCAGGATGGGTGAGGTCATGGAGCAAAAGGTGAGATGGTAGTAATGAGTTGGGCTTTTTAGTCAGACTGCCTGTTAGGGCAATGGAGGTATCTAAAAAGCTAACAGAAGATGTGGCAGATTAGACCAGTAGGCTGAGCAGGCTGGTGTTGTTTGAGGGATGGAGCAGTGGACAGCTTTGTCAGATCCACAGAGTCTGAGGGAATTGAATTGGTGATTGGTAGCTCACTGGGGAACATTCTTGGTTGTGGGAGGTGGAGATGGACAACGGCTGAACTGCAGTGGTAAAGTCTGGACAAGTGGAGGCTGTGGGTGTGAGTCCCCCTGGAGAAGTTTGGCAATCAGAAGGACCTCGGAAGATGCTGGAACCCCAGGGGGCAGCCAGGTTAAGTGAAACTAAGTTCACATGTCTGAAGGGGTTTACACATATTAATTTTACTTTTTTTTTTTTTTTTAATTGGGAAGAGGCTTTTAAAGAAGAAAAATCCTCTTAACCAAAAGGAACTTATCCTTTTAGGGAGTTTGCTAATGTAGACATAAATTTTTTTATTTGGCAGTTTTTTTTTTTTTCTCTCCCATCTCCTTCAGATAATCTTATCTCAAATTTGAATCAGAAAACTTATTTATAGCTTTTCTGAAGAGAATTATTTCAATGGGGCCAGATTCTTTGCCCTTTGGGCTTATTTTCTTTTTAAAAACAGATAAGTTATCCCTCCTTTTTCTTGGGAGAGACAGTTAAAGTATTAATTTAAAAACAATGATTGTGAGCTGAAAGGAGGCGTAAATCAAAGTAGGAGAGATAAATTCGGCTGGCTTCCTGTTTTTGTGTTTCTATTTCTTCTGCTGGAGGGAAACTAAAAATGCCAAAATTCCATCTTTCCCTCAGGACCAGAAAGGAACCAAGCACCTCTTATATCCTTAACAAACCTGGAGTAAATGGGAAATAGTGTGTCCTTCTCACGCTCCTTCCTTCACTCTCTATTTCCCCCTTCCCTCCTCCATATCTGATTTAGATGAGCAGCCTTGGCATTCCAGGCTCCAAGATAGCCAGGCACAGGTGCTTTCAAGAGCTGTAGTAATTGCGATTACTTTTTCCTGAGTGCCTACTGTGTGCACTACATTGTATTGTTGGGCTCACAGACTTCCTTGATGCAGCCTCACTTCTGGCTGTCATCCCAAATTCAACAATGAGGAAACTGTGACTCAGGGGCCTCTCAGCTAGAGAGGCAGGGGAGCCTCGGTTTGAGGGCCATCTGGATCGGAGGCTCATGTGCCTCACCCGTAATTATCTCTACAAAGATTTAGTCGTTGAGTACTTGTTTGGGAAGGGAAGGGAGAAGGACAAGAAGGCTGATCCTCCTGAGCTTGATTGCTATCAGCATCAGAAAAAAGATCATTCCAATAGAGGTCAGGGGAGTCACTAAGCAACATAGCACAGCTCTTGGGAGGCTGAAGAGGAAAGCGGATGTAACCAGGGGACTCCCCAAAACAAATATTCCCCGATTTTACATAGAGTTCTGGATCTAACTCACAACATTGTTGAGGAGTAGGTGAGTTAATACAGGTCAAGTGCTGAACGTGGTACCCAAGACATTAGTAAGCATCAGCTATTATCAGGTGTGCCCAAGGCAGTGGCCCAAATTCCACCCTTGTCCCTTGGCTTCTCTAACTCAGTGTGTCTGAGGGGTCCTGTATCACCATCGTATATTTATTTCATGAATTGCTCATAAACATCCTGATACCTTGTGGAAAAATCTTGTGGAATCAACTGTTGAGGAATATATTTTTAAAACTCATTTTCAAACATTTTAAAAGAGAAGCTTGTGGTAAAAGAATTCAAACCTGACCGAAGAGTATAAAGTATGCCCACCCTTGCCCTGATTCCTGGTGCCATTTACCATTTTCTTGGCTGTCCTTCCATCTAAAACTTTGAAACATGCATACACACATGTACTGGAGTTGAGAACATTACCTTTGAGATGTGCTAAGAACAGGTAATGTCTTTTTTATTAACTAACTAGTCTTCCTCCGCACTGCCTGCTTCCTAGTTACAGTGGGACAGTGGAGGTGGGAAATGGATTTGGATTCAAGCTTGGGCCTCCAGCCTCATGGGATCCTCTGCTTTGGGTTTGGCTGGGCCAGTCTTGGGCCTGTGTCTATGGAATAAGTCTTTGACTGATGAACTTGGAGGCTATGCTCCCAAGGGAAATGTCACCCAGATTATATATCATGACATGTATGGTCAGCTGTCTTCTGTCACCACTGGCTCCTGCTACATCTTTTCGAGAGTCAAGGATGCCCTTGAAGTGCCCTCCTGCAACTGGAAAACAACAGTGTGATGTGCTGATGCAGTTCCATTCAGTACAGGGCCTCAGGCCATGGAGGTCCTCTCTGCCTTCCAGGAGTTCCTGACAGGAGCATAGTACATGCTCCGAATGGCTTTTGCTTTCCCCTTAACAAGCATAACTCTGCCCCTTTGCCTTTCTGTAATTTCAGCCCACAGTGTGGGATGAGGCTCCATGATGCCAGGAAGCATCTCTCACATGTTCCCTAGAGGGAGGAGGGGATGCCCCTTATATCCGACTCTCTTCCTGTTCAGCTCCTCCTGCCTCCTAAGGTCATACCCGTGGGATGGCTGCTAGGGAGGAAATGAAAGCACGTTGGTTGCATGTCTTTAAAACAGTCCATCCACTGCACGACTCAGTGTCTGTCTGTCTGTAGATCTAGCCATTTATGCATTCATTTAACTTTTCCCTATGAAGTGTTTTGCTGTTTGCTTTTGCACTGATCAGTATCCCTTGATAATCTTTCTATTGCAGCAGTTAGAAGAGGACCTCACCCCTTCAAACAGCTGTTTAGAGTTTTGTTGTATGGCTCTATCAAATTTTATTTACTCATTTTCTTATTGACTGGCATAG
Source organism: Mustela putorius furo (assembly GCF_011764305.1). Taxonomy (NCBI): domain Eukaryota; kingdom Metazoa; phylum Chordata; class Mammalia; order Carnivora; family Mustelidae; genus Mustela; species Mustela putorius. The sequence goes on from NW_025422005.1 coordinate 51,990,987, forward strand.
ATTATTTATGGTTATGCAAGTATGTCTGAAAAACACTTCATGGTCTATGCTCATATTTTCTTCCTTTTTCTTTTGCAAATTCCTTTTTTTGTCACCTCGTACACAAACAACAGTGTGTCAGTTAAGAGTTTCTTATTCCTGGTGAATCCTCCAGCTGCTGCCCATACTTCCTTTACGCTTATAATCCTTTGCTTGACAATTTTGACAACAGAAATACAGGATTGTGGTTTCAGGGGAAGGAGTAGCAGCAGTGGCATATGAGTGTGCAAATCCCCAGGTGCGTATTTTTTTCCTTAAGTGCATATTCTGAGTCATGAGTAAGAGAAGCACATTTTCAGACAGGATTGGCATTTCTTTTTCTTTGCCTGGAGGAAAAGAAGGAAAGTAAAACTATATGGCTAGATGGTTGGATAATCTTGAATATATAGTCGCTTTCACAATTTGAAGTTTTTATTTTCTCACGTAAAAGAGGTCTAGAAGTAGGTGACAAGTCCAAGGCTCACATGGTGGCCCCATAAGATCATGGCTCCTCCTATCTTTCTGTTCTTTCTACATATATGCTACCTTCATAACATGTAGTTCCATCTTCAGGATCACAAGATGGCTGCTGGGGCTTTATCCATCAGATTGCATTCCAGGCAGGGAAAAGTGAAAGAGTGAAGGACAAAATGCAGCCTGTGCCTGCTGTCTTCCTTCTTAGGAGCTTGCATGACATCCCACATAACACTTATCTTTTTATCTCATTAGCCAGAACTTGGTCACATGGCCACACCTAGCTGCACTGGGCTTCTGATAGTACCAGATGAGGGAAGAGTTGATACTGGGTAGGCAGCTAGCAGTTTCCATCTTGTGTGGTTTGATCCATTGTTTGAATTTCTCATTTCAGCAAGTGCTGACATATATGGAATAGTAGGTTCTTAGAGCAGAGATGTGAAGTAGTTTAAGTTTGTATCTCTTTGATCTCACCCATCATCTAGGTTTCTGCCTCCTTTGTTTTAGGGATCTTGTCATAAACTGTTGTTCCTGGATGATCAGGGAAATTTAGTATAACACTTGGCCATAATTTAGAAGTAGATGATGTGTTTAAAGTTTCTTTCCCCCATACTTTTTTAAAACTTCCAAGTTCTGTGTGCCATCTTTGCTGGACACAGGTGGGTAGTGGGTTTGCTAACTGAATCAATATGAACTAAGGAGCTAAGAATTCACAGTTTACCATTCCAACACCAACTTCCATTGCTTTCCTCATTCTTCCAAATTCTTACCCTGCAACCATGCTGAATTCTCTTCCCTGGGTTCATTGAATCCATTAGTAAATTCATACCAGCCCAAGCTGGCCCTTCTGTCTGGGGTGTCTTCATTTCTTAACCCCTTCTCCAGCCCCACTGTTAGCATAATTTGCTCACTTTAAATGACCCCATTCAAGCATCATTCTCGCAAGAAGACTTTTCCAAAAAATTTTGAAAGATTTTTTATTTATTTGAAGGAAAAAGGCTACGTGAGCTGGGGGACAGGGGAGGAGAGGGAGAAACAGACTCCCTGCTGAGCAGGAAGCTCAGTGCAGGGCTCAATCCCAGGACCCCAGGATGACGACCTGAGCCGAAGGCAGATGCCTAACCAACTGAGCCACCCAGGTGCCCCTCAAGAAACCTTTTCTAATTCCTTAGCATTAGTATCCTTCCCACTGAGCTCACGGTTTCTCCAGGTCACTGCTGTCACAGTTTATCAGACTGTCATCACAATTAATGTACGAGTCTGTCTTCCCCCAGTAGACCCTGAGCTTCTTGAGGGCAGGACAGTTAGTTAACCACTCAACCTCTTAGTATAAAAGAATGAGTGAATGAATGAATGATACTGTTCAGTACTTTGATCCAGAGGAAGAGTAAGTAAGAATTTCCCTGATGGAAATTGTTTTTGGTGATGGAAGACCTACACAGAGCCCTATCATGATGAAGATGTCTTCCTACTTCATCAAAGCATATAGAATGCCTGAAATTGCTGTTATTCTAAACCTTCAAATAGCAGCTCTGTGGTTAAGATTGTCAAGGGAGAAAGTCTGAGTTTGTGCAGCTGAAGGGATTCCTGAGACCCCATGAAGAAAATGCTAGGCTTTCTATCATGGTTTATTTTTAAATGGGAACAGGTCTGTGGCACTAATCCCATTTGAATTCTGGGGCTCTGTTTAGCAGAAAGATGAGCCAGAGACCTCAAGTTACATTTGTTGTTAAAGTTTGACCAGATACTTGGTGTAAGTGTGTGTCATGCATGACTTTGCTTAAGTAATTAACATTCTTGTCAAGGCTCCTTAAAAGGGTCCTGTGTTGTAGAGCCCCTCAAAAGACTGGTTGAAACCTTTGAACTCCCAGCCTCTCCATTTATTGCCAATGACTGATATGCTTAAGTTTCATTTTTCTAAAAAAATACAAAAGGGATTAGATCTTGAAGGAGAAATGTTTATTCTTAGGAGAATCAAGCTTGTAAAAAAGGGGGCAATTTCAAAATGAAGATGTTAAGTATAGACATGGTATTAGAGAATGTGGATTTGGAAAAAGTTTAAAGATCATTTTTAAGTTAGGAAAAGAAGAATTAACGTGCCTATGAGCATAGTTTTCAGGTATCTTACGAACTACGAGGAGGCTGAGTAGTTTGATGCCCCAGAGGACTGAACTGGCATTTAATGATCTCCTTTTCTTTCTTGTCTCTCCTCCTACTTCCTCTCTTTTCCCCTCTTTCCTCCTTCCTCCACCCTTCCTTCCTTTTCTTTATTCCTTCTCCCCTTTCAACTCCTATTAGATGCTATTAAGACTGTACGGTCTGTCAGGGCAGGGGAGGGATCTAACTTAACTTGTTCGCTCTCTCGAATGAATGGAGAAAGGGATGGATGTTTGCAATGCCCCCAAGCCCCGGGGACTACCAAGACAAAAGATGCAATCTGGAAGGGAAACACTAACTTCCCTGCAACACGGGGACATCTGCATGGAGATGCATGTGTGGGGGCTGCTAAGGGAGCAGAAAGAAGGGGGCAGCATCACTCCTAGCTATAGAAAGAAGGAGGCGGGGGGGCAGAGAGCCTCTCTAGAGTGGGTGATGATTTCACTCGTGTCCATCAGGTAAGGGCGTGGAGGGAGTGCCTCAGGTGGAACCAAGCATGAGCAAAGGTCTAGAGGTGAGAGCGTCGTTGCATAGGCTGTGATTCCACATTGTCTCTGTGCTACGTCTGAGGAAGGGCAGGGCAGTGGTGATGGGAGGTGATGCTAGGAGACGTCAGTGGGGGCCACAGTACGTGCCAGGTGAAAGATGCAGGTTCTGTCTGGACGTAATGGGATGCATGGTGGCTCTTAAGCAAGAAGTTTTAAGGGTGCCTTTTGAGGAGAAGAAGAAAATGTGGAAGCTGCTATTAGATTAGATAAGATCATTCAGTAAAACCAGATAAAGGCCCAAACTTGGATATGGTAGAAGATAAAGAGAGGAGATAGATTTGGGGAAGTGTTAGGACTTAATGCCTGATGACTTTGGTCGAGGAGGTAGGGTATGATGATTTGTGTACTAGACAGTGCGTTTCTCACTAACAGATGCCATGTGTTATTTTTATACCCTTAATGCCTACCTAGATCAGTATCTCGTACCTAGTAAAGTTTTAATTTTAATGATGTTTATTTAATGAGTACTTTAATTAATTCATTAATTATAGTATCCCACGCACTGCATGTGTGAAAGGGTGCTAGTTACCTCCCACTATTCATTTCTCTTTTAGTAAAAGAACTGTGATTTGTAGCTATGTACATTGCCTTCCAGCTAAACAAACAAACAAACAAAAAACCCCTATGTTTTCCAGTCGCCTTTACGCCTAGGTGTGGTCATGTGACTAAGTCCTAGTTAATGAGATCCAAATACAAATGCTGTTTGGAACTCAAAAAAGCCTTCTGGAAGACAGGGATGCACCCTTGGCTTCTCCCCTTCCACTCTCTCTTTCTTCCTTGCCGTTGTCTGGAATGCAGATTTGTTGTGTAGGGCACCAGCCTCCATCTTTCTGAGGATGGTGAAGCAGTGAGACAGGTGGAAGCTGGGTCCCTTCTCTAAAGACAGACATAGTAGTCTGAATTTGATTTCTTCATTCTACTCGTTCCTCATCAAATATTTATGAAAGACCTATTTTATGTCTAGTACTGTACTAGGAGCAAGGGAATAAAAAATAAATAAATCGCACTCCCTGTCCCCAAAGGAACCTACAGCTGATCTCCAGCGTTTTGAAAGAAGGATTTCCTTTCCTTCCTACTCCTGAGGTGAGTGCAGATCAACTTGTGAATTTCATCAGTTTGTGTGAAATGAACTGGGCTATTCAAAAAAGCCCGTACCCTTGGCAGCCGGGCCCTTTGATTGCTTTCAGTGTGTGTTGGTGCATCCTAACTTCTTCTTTTTTTTTTTTTAAAGATTTTATTTATTTATTTGACAGATATCACAAGTAGGCAGAGAGGCAGGCAGAGAGAGAAGGGGAAGCAGGTTCCCTGCTGAGCAGAGAGCCTGATGCGGGGCTCGATCCCAGGACCCTGAGATCATGACCTGAGCCGAAGGCACAGGCTTTAACCCGCTGAGCCACTCAGGCGCCCCAGCATCCTAACTTCTTGGTTTGAGTTTCAACCCTTGGCTGTATGGGCTGTAGGTATGACCTAAAGCTTTTAACTTTTAAAAGGAAATATGAGTTTCTCAGTGGGGCATGAAGAGACTCACAGCTGAAAACCTAGGGTTAAGGGTTCACTTAGGTGTTAACTTTGCATTCCAATGTCCTCATGGCCTTTTGCCCCAGCAGGTACAAGGAAATAGAAGATTACCTAGTATAAATTGCTGCTGTTTCATGAGCCCTTCTTAATTCTTTGTGCCCTTTACCTACCATCAGTTATTTTACTCTAACAACCTTCATGAAGAAGTATCATCATCTGTACTTTACAAATGAAGAAATTGAAGTTTGGAGAAGTTAAGAAATCCCAAGTCTTCATGACTCCAAGGATTCCAACTGCAATCTCCTGCCTCCTTAGGTGACTTTAGATGTATATACTTAGAATCTGTCCCTGGTGAGACTAGACAGGAAGGGCTAGACCACCTGACTTCCTGGTGACCGTGAGTAGTCATGGCTGGCTATTATCACAAATAGTGTTGTCCCTGGAGACTTCAGTAACGGTGTTCTTACATTTAACATTTTCCCAGACATTACATTTGTTTAGGAAAACACCCAACTTGTTAAACCTCTCTGAGCAGACCGATCATAATTTGTAGTTATTTTCTTTAAAAGATGGAAAACGACCCTGGGTTTCTGGAAGCGATGCGAGGACTCTGCTGCTCCCAGGGACTTGTGGAGTCACACGTCATAGCCTCTGAGAATCAGAAGTGTTCAGAGAGATTGTTTTATGCTGTAGTGCTTTTATTGCTTCATTCAGTAAATTCAGAAAAACAAAAACAAAAAACAAAGAAAAATACCATAAACCAAGTGGCTTATAAACAACCGAATTTTATTCCTCACACTTTTGAAAACTGGAAGTCCAAGACCAAGGTGCTAGGAGGTTCAGTGTCTGGGGAGGGCCTGCTTCTGGATTCATAGATGACTATCTCTCTGCTGTAACTTCACATGACAGTAGGGGTTGGAGGCTCTGTGGGGCCTTCTTTATAGGGGCACTAATCCCAATTATGAGGGCCTCATGACCTAATCACTCCCGCAGGCCCTACCTGCTAACGCCATCACGCTGGATATTGTGTTTTAACATAGGAATTCGGGGGGAACACAACTGCTCAGTACATAGGGCCCAGAGTTCCACTTCTTGTGTCTAGGGACTCAGTTTGTCTTAGGTTGTATGCATATTAAAGATGATAGTTCCTTTTTGGAGACTTTCAGGTTTCAAATTCGTTAACAAAATAAGAAATTAAGCTTGAGGAACTCCTAAAGTAAATATGGGAGGCAGTGGTTCTAAAAATGAATATCCCAGGGGCTTCCAAGTCTGACAGACACGGAAGTGAATTCCATTTCCCCTGCTAGCTGGTTGTGTGGCCTCCGGCAACTCACTAGACCTCTCGCCTCAGCTGATTCCTCTTAAAAGTGGGGATGTGACTATTCGAGATAGTACCCTCAGAGGATTGCCACAGGGACTGAATCCTGCACTGGGTCCAGCTTGAGCGCAGTGCCTGGCACGGGGTAAACGTCGAGTGCCTGTCACCCACAATTCGTTTGCATTCTGATCGTCATGCTCTGTCATGTAACGTCTTGGATGTAGTCAAAACCGGTTAGCTCTTTTGCACGTTGCCAAACAAGTAGGCGAAAAATGCTGAGCAAGTGGGGACGCTGCTTTGTTGGTTCAGTTACCTAGGACTGTCAGAGACAGCTGGAATCTCCCACATTGAGCGTCAGCTGTGCATGTCAAGATATGCCTCCCGGGTCTCTCCCGCGTGTGGTGCCCTCACGGCCGGCAGGACACACCTGAGCTCAGCGTGTTGACAGAGTCACAACCGTGGCTTTTCACGAGAACAGTCTGTCCTACCCTGGAGTCTCTGAGTTTTGCACAGGAATAAACAAAGGCCTCAGTATGTAAAACTTCCCGCTGGGTAATTTGGGAAGGTGGTATGATCTACCTGAGGACTGCAAAAACTTACCTCATCTGAGGTGAGTTTTCAGTCCGGAGGAAGCTACTAAGGGAGGATTGCCCTGATCCTATCCCCTCAACTCACACTCTGTCCTGGGGGTGAGTCTCTTCTCCAAGCAGTCCTAATTTAGAGCCGCCTTTTTTTTTTTTTTTTTCTATTTTGTAATTAGTGAATTTTCCTCCTTTGTTTGCTTCTGAAAACCTCCTGACTGAGAAAGAAAATAGTATGGGTTCGGGTCAGTCAAATTTTAGTTTCCATTTTCAACTGAGGGAATTGGCACTGCATATTGTGAAACTAATTTTCTTAACTGGAGAATGGACCAAGCATTGAACCAGTTGGTCTGCAAGGTTCTTCCCTTCAGATCAATTTCCTGTGCCAGATGATACCACCTTGCTAGCAAGCCTTCATGTCTTGTTTTTCAAAGACCTTTATTTGTCCCACTTATATGGTTTCATTCTTTGATTAGGTGCTGCCTAATCCGACTGGCTTCTCTAAGCTCTGTGAAGTTTAGTTATTTGGCCCCCATCAAGTGTGGGATTTTCTCAAATTAGTTCCTAAGAGGACTCGCTTTGATTTAGTAGAAGCTCAATCTAAACGAATTACTGTAAGTGAAAGGGGTAGAGTGGTACTCCACTCGTAGTAACCGCTCAGTAAATGTGAGCAATTATGGTTGTTTTTATTAGTCTGTTATTTTATGAAACCTGGTGGATAGAATTAGTTATGTCCTGTATCCAGTTTGGGTAATAAGTGCAAGAAGTTTTCATTCCTTCCTAAGAAATAATATTATCAGAACCATCAGAACCCAAGTTGAGAAAAAACAACTTTTTCATAAGATGGAATGTGACAGAGTAGAGATACTGCCCTTCAGTGAGTAGATGCATTGGGTGTTTGGGTGGCTCAGTCCTTAAGCATCTGCCTTCGGCTCAGGTCATAATCCCGGGGTCCTGGGATCGAGTCCCACATCAGGCTCCTTGCTCAGTGGGGAGCCTGCTTCTCCCTGTCCTACTCCCCCTGCTTGTGTTCTCTCTCTCTCTCTCTCTGTGTCAAAAAAAAAAAAAAAAATCTTAAAAAAGAAAAAGAACTTGCAGAGGAGAATGGATACAATTCCTTTAACAGCTCCTCCTGTCGTTCTGCCCATGCCATCCCCTGCCACTGCCATCAACCCTGTTGTGTTTACCTCTGGATTTCCAAAACTTAACACAGTGTCTGGCATGTGCAAGGTGGTTAATAAGCAGTGACCTGACGTGAGCTGCCCTCATCCTAATGCTGCCATTTACTATTTGTGTAGCTTTATCTCTGAAGTGGGAGATGAAGTCAGTCTCTCTCTCAGGACTTCAGCTTTCTCATTCACGCAATGGGAGGGGGTTTGCACTAGAGGATGTCCTGAGTCCCTCCTGCCTCAGGCACGTCATGATCCCCTGTGGCCTTCAGTTCCCGCGGCTGGTGGTGTGCTCTAACAGATGATGAGGAAACATTCATGTGAAGATGAGGTATAGTTCTACACGTTTTGTTTTTTATTTTTTTAATGTAAGTTTTTTGTTTGTTTGCTTTTTAATCCTGGAAAGTGAATTAGGCAGAAATCTGTTTGGGAAGTTTGGGAAGTTCCTCTGACAACTGATGCATAAATTCCTCATTGCATTTTGTACCTTTAGGCCTTTAGAAATTAGTAGGATTATACGTAAGCAATATGTGGACATATGTATATGTGTATATATCTGTGTATACTTTTGCGTCTGTTTGTGATTTATAGGGAGATGGTAAGAATTTTTTTTCTGTCGGATTAAAGAAGGTTAAATAGTAATGAAGTTGTATTTGGCCTAGTAATTCACTTTTAGGAATCTGTTTTAGAGAAATGGCCTAGAATGTAGATATGTTATAGACAACAATAATATTATTAACAATATTAATAATCTTATAGTATTGAAACACTGGACACAAAAGAAATGCTTAGCATATCTTTTTCTTAGCATTTCTTCTTAGGGGAGTGATTATAGAAATTTGACACATGTGTGTATATATATATATACATATATAATAGAATACTATATATAATATACATACAGTAGAATACTATATATGGTATTCTAATACTATATATAATAGAACTCCATATATAATAGAACTACATGTATATAATAACTACTGTATTAGGAAGCATTATACAAAGATACTTTGTTCAGTGTTTAGAACAGGAAAGAAGGGCACCTGGGTGGCTCAGTCACTTAAGCGTCTGACTCTTGATCTCAGCTCAGATCTTGGTCCCAAGGTCATAAGTTCAAGCCTGGTGTTGGCTTCCACAATGGAGGTAAAGCCTACTTAAAAAAAGAACAAAAAAAAAGGAAAGAAAATACCTCAAATGATAATAATGATTATTCTGGATAGTGGAATTATGAAATATTTTTGTCCTCTTATTATTGCTTCTCCTTCTAAGTTTTTTTTTTTAAAAACCTTATACTATTTTTCTTGTGAGAAATCTAAAATATAGAAACCTTATCTAAAAACAGAACTTTGTCCAAATATCTAAATATTTCGATGTTTATGTACTTGATTATTTATGTATTTAGATAAATTTTACCTAAATATAGAGGCACCTTCCCTAAAATATGGATATTCCTGTAACAAATGCTAAAAACAGCAGTGGTGATTTCCTTGCATGCCAGAAAAGAGTGAGAGGAATTGAAAAATCCCAGTGTCCACTTTACTGTGCATACCACCACTTTCATGCTTGGCAGCAGGCCTTTCTCTGAAAGACCCCAACTGTGTCATTCGGTGGACTGCCTGGCTGGGGTCCCTGCCCACTGCACTGTGCTTGCAGACAGAAAGAGAAGGTCACCCTATACATGGTTCTGCCAATGACCACGGCGGCACAGCCATCGTGTGTCCGAGTCTGCGGGAATTTGCTCAACCCAGAGCTTGGTGATGCAGACCCAGGAAATCATAAAATGATTGAGTAATTGCCCATTAAATGTTTTGGGATGAGGAATATGAAACAGGCTCATCCTTGGAATCCTGGAGTACAGAGCAGTGAGAGAACCTTCCATAGCACTTTACTCCAAATCCTGGATTCTTCTCTCAGTTCGCAAGAGGGTGGGAAATCCTGTTTGGAGTCATCCAGACTACTGTGGCTGTGCCGCTTTCTGGTTGTGTGACTTTAGACAATTTACTCAGTCCCTCAAGAAAGAGTCACGGAGTTGCTGCTTTCTGCTAGGCTCTGTGCCATGTGCTGGGAATAAAATCAAGATGAAGGATAAAACAAGATGAAGGATCTGCCCTCACAAAGTTTAATGCCCTCGGGGTGGGGGGAGATACGGACTCCTGATTTCACTTTGTAGGCAACCCCTGTTTTTACCTTTCCACCAAATTCTGCGGTTCCTCATGGATTGGTCTCAGGGACTACCTCCTGAATGATGACTTCCCATCTGTATGTCCAGCCTGAGTGGCTTTTCTGAGCTACAGACTCATGGAACCTATCGTTAGTTGCCCTTGGGAGTCTAAGGACCGTCCAACCTCCGCTTATCCCAAACTGGATTTGGTGTCATCTCCCTACCTCCCCACCCAAACTGTGTTTCCCATCTCCACGAATAGCCCTGCTGTCCATCCCATGTCCAAACCAGAAATCAGTCTCTATGCTTCCATTTTCTTGTCTGCCATCCACATCTAATGGCCCACCAACAGACTCCCTCTTCTGTGGAGATAGTGTTCATTTTGGTCCCCTTTTCTTTACCCTAATTTCTGCTTCTTTTTTCAGGTTCATTTCTTTACAGTCCAGACAATTGATGTAACCCCGATGACATCATTCCTCTGCATAGCATCCCCTTTGGCTCCCCAGTGCCCTCAGATTAGGATCTAGTCTCTTTAGCATGTCCTTGCTGACTTTTCCAGTCTCATTTTCTACTCCTTTCTTCCTTAAATCGTAAAGCTTCAGCCACTCCTTCCCTCATATATCTGGACCACTCCATTTCATTCTGTAGATCTTGGGTCAGTTATTATTTTCTATAGAAATTCTTGCTCAAATTCCCAAGTCTGGGTTGGGTACCTCTCCTTCTTATTTGCATAGCCCCCCATCCATCACTGTTAGGACCCTGCTTGGGCCGTCTCTCTCACCAGAAGACCGTGGGCTCTATGGGGGCACGGACATCACACTTTGTGTTTCTAGAATCTAGTCCAATGAGAGGTAATCAATCACTTATTAATAGGTAATAAAACTTAACAAATAGTGATTAAAAATAATTCTTTATTTCTCTGGACCATATTAATCTGGGCATAAGGACAAGGTTAGAATAATAATAACAGAAGAGTTGTTTTGTTTTCTTGGTCCTTCCTTGGCCCAGACCTTGGATGGGCTCTTTATTCCTTTAGAAGATCTCTGGGCTCTCTGGCAAGCTGACCTCGGGTGGTCCACTCTCACAGGCCCTGCCTGGATGTGACTGAACCCTAAGATCAGCCATACTTAAAACTGGAATAAAACCAACCACACATGGAGCTGCTATGTAAGATTCTGATGAGAAGGAGGAGAAAGCTGAAATGATACCCAGCTTCATTGAAAGCTCCTTATATGCCAAACACCATTTTAATCGCTTTACATGAATGCTTTTGATCCTCCCTATGACTCTAGGAGGTGAGTCTCATCTGCCATGTACAGCTCAGAAGATTGAGATCCAGAGAAGTTAAGTGACCTACCTTAGGGCACAGAGCAGAAGGTGGAGGAGCCAAGTCCGGCGGGCCAACTGCAGGGCTCACAGTATTAGCCAGCATACTTACTACTCCCTGGGCTGAGTGCTAAATCTCTGACTTATGTTTCTCTGGTTCTCACGAGCAGAAGCTGGGTCTGTGGGCAAGAAGGCATTCACTGTCTTCCTCTCCCTCAAATCCTATCCCTGGTTGCCCTTGGACCTAGCCAATCCAGATGGGGTCAGCCCCTCTCTCAAAGCCCTCTGTGGTACCATCCCTACCTCCTGCATAGATGTGCATATGCTTTGTGGGAAGTAGAATAGACTTGCAATTGAGACTACCTGGGCTCAAACCAGCCACTTATTAGATACATGACATTGGGCAAATTATTTACGCTCCCTATTTGTTGCTCTCCTCATCTATAAAATGAAGATACTGGGGCACCTGGGTGGCTCAGTGGGTTAAAGCCTCTGCCTTTGGCTCAGGTCATGTTATCAGGGTCCTGGGATCGAGCCCCGCATCGGAGACCGAGCAGGGGGGACCCTGCTTCTCCTTCTTTCTCTGCCTGCCTCTCTGCCTCCTTGTGATCTCTCTCTCTCTCTGTCAAATAAATAAATAAAGTTTTTAAAAAAATAAAATGAAGGTACTAATAATATTAGGACTCCATAGGCTGTTGTAAGGATTACAGGAATTAATGTTATGTTACATGTTTAAAACAAGGCTTGGTACATCATGAGCCCTAAGTATGTGCCTTTAGTGTTTTCGTAATTTAAAATGATCTTGTTCCTATTTATTCGAACTGTTCTTAGGATGCTTTGAGTATTAAGCACCAGGGTAACTCTACTACTGTTCGAGATGTAGAAATCTACCAGTTCTTTCATTTCATTATGGGCTTTAAATATACATATTTTTTCCAGAAAGATAAAAATAAATCATCTGCAAAACTCCACATGAAAGGATTTCATAAATCTTATGAAAGCTGGGCCAAGTTTAAAGATCCATGCCTAGATTGATTTAAAGCCCTTTATTATGGACATTCTAATGGGATTTTTTTTGCTTATAGAGGGAGGCTCTGAAATGGTCTGGCTACCAGTGTGTGTGTTGCCGGGGAGGCGGGGGGGCATCACTGAAAGCATGGTCTTTTATCTACCTGATGGATGTGAGTAAAAGGAATTAGCTTAGGTTTTAAGGGGGCCTGAAAATGATAAAGCCCTTGTCTTGCTCACAACAGTCACAGACAGTATATTGTATGTCTTCAGGTTCTGGGTTTTTAGCCTGATGTTCATGGTCTGCACTCCCTGTCTTAATCAAACCTTCCTTGCTACTTGATACCCTTCCATGCTTACCCTTTCTTCTGCCTAGAAGTTTCTCATTTATCTCCCAGTAAGACCCGAGCCTCTATGGATCTCAGTTAAAGCCCATTTTCTTCCCGAAGCTTTTTCTGAGCCCTTTGGCCTGCTGTATTCTCTTCCTCCTTTGCACTCTGCCCACCTCTCTATGCATATTTTCACTTACTAATTTTGTTGTGCTTCTAGGGAATTTCCCACTAGCCTGGGCTCTCAAATACATTCTCTCATTTAACTCTTAAAACAATCTTGTGAGGTATTATCAACCTTACTTTCCTGATGAGGAAGTCCAGGCTCAGAAATGTTAAATGATTGGCCTAAAGACACAAAGCTAACTCAGACTCCAATGCTGGTATACTTCTTCCTGCCCCAGATTCCTCCTTGAAGTCCTAGGCATGTCTTGCTCAATTTTGTAACCCCCTGAAATATATAGCACAGCTTCAGGCTTAATAAATGTCTTTATTCATTCAGCTCATATTTATTGAACCTATGATGTGTTACTTAGTTCTTGGGCCCTGGCCTGATAGAAACATAGATGTTTGTGGGAAGAAAGGAGATGATGTGGTTAATGGCATTGGTATTTTACTTGGTGAAATGCATTTCATGGGATTCACAAACTCAGATGCCAATAGGACGGGCAGGTGGTTGAGTTGAGAAGGTTGGATGTAATCCATGATGGAATGGTGTGGATTCATGCTAATCGGACATCGGTAGAGTGTCTAATGGAAGGTGACCACTCCTTAGTTCCAACCAGTTGTTGCCCCATTAGAATGTGGGCCTAGCATTCCAAGATGTTCAGTTGTTACAGGAAAACTGGAAATTCGGACTTACTTGTAAAATTTCCGTATTTTCAATGTTAGCAACTAATTTAAATTTTAAAAAGGACTAAAGATGGGGTGCCTGGGTGGCTCAGTGGGTTAAGCCTCTGCCTTCGGCTCAGGTCATGATCTCTGGGTCCTGGGATTGAGCCCCACATTGGGCTCTCTGCTCAGCTTCCCTCTCTGTCTCTGCCTGCCTCTCTGCCTGCTTGTGATCTCTCTCTCTCTCTGTCAAATATATAAATAAAATCTTAAAAAAATAAAAAATAAAAAATGAATAAAAAGGGCTAAAGGGCTAAACGACACGTGGTGAGTGGTTACCACTCCCTGCCTTGAAAGGCTACATATGGAGCTTTCCATGAAGCTCCCAGGGCCTGTGCTTCTGAGGCAGGAGCTGGTGTTGGGGAAGAATCAGGTCCTTCCTCTTCCTCTTCATCCTCAGTAGCCTGGTTGCATGTCTGCCTCACCTGCAGGCATGCCTGGGTTTGCCTCAGCCACTCCACCTCCTTGCCCCTTGCCCTCTTGGCCTGTTGAGGGGGTGATGACCGTCCTGTCTCTTCTGAAGAGATCACTGACACTGGATCTTGCTCTCTAATTTAGCTCCTTGGCTTCATTGTGATGAATGAGGTTGAGCAGATGACAAGCAGGGATCACTGGGCAGAAGATCAAAAGCTCCCCTTGAGCTGCCCGGAGCATATTTATGACTCTGCTGCCTTGGAAGGTTCCACCCATGAGAAGGTGGTGCCTGTGGAGAGTGAACTTCTCCCGCCTGGGTACTTCTATTCAGTCCCAGTGGGAGAAGAGAGATTTGTACAGGGACTACCGAAGAAATCAAGGACAACCTGTTTGGAATTTTCTGTGGCTGGTGCACTTCCTAAAATAGGGTCCAAACTAAGGGACCCGTGGAGTCACTTCCACTCTATGACTCGGTAACTATACGGTAATATTGATACTTATAGAAAGTATGAATGGAGGTCGTTATGCTCAGGGACTCCTGCTTCAGCAAATCATATAGTCCCCAATATTGTGGCACAGGGTTTCTTAAGAGGATTTGAGGAGCATCAGCAACTCCAGACATGCCGGACGTTTGTTAAAAGTGTTAATTCCTGGACTTCATCCCAGATCTAGGAATGAGGTCTGGGAATTTGCATTTAACAAGTATCTCGAGAGTCTCATGTGTGCAAAGATTAGGAAGGTTTGACTAATGATAACAATGATAATGATGAAAACAGAGCCCTAAGTGGTTTAAGAGCTATACATTTATTCCTTACAGCAGGCCTGTGAGGTACTGGTTTCTCAAAGCGTGACATAGATATTACTGTTCATAGCTGAAATTTCGGATGATGCATAAAGGGTTTTTTTTTTTTAATTTTCAAAAGTTTTATGTTTAACTTGTATATAAAACACATGTATAAAATTAACACTCTAACTGATAATTTCATGGCTATTATATCGTAAGTGAAAACTAAATTTATTTCAGTAAGAATAATGAATCAATTTAAAGGGAAATAGTAAATAATTAATAGCTCCAGTAACAAAAACTATGAAGGTAGGATGTGAATAATTGAAATTTATGAAGTACTGAGATGAGTAAACAAGCTCTGAATCGAGCCAGAGGACTTGGATTCAGATCTAGGATTAAATCCTTATTAGCTGTGTGCCCTTGAATTGATTCCTTTCCCTTTCTGAGCCTTAGCTTCATTCTCAGCAAAATGGAAATATTAAAACCAACTTTACTGGTCTATGCTGAAGAATATATGTGAAAACATGAAGTAAAAGAGCACATTATATAGGTGGTCAGGAAATATTATTAAATATTACTTGAATTAGCCTGAAATAATATTTGAACATGAGTCTGTATTGTAGACATTACTTGAATCTTCCTAAGAATGTGTTAGAAAGAGAAACTCTTATCTTTTCATGTCTTTTTTTTTTTTTTTTTTAAAGCCATGACTTTACCACACTTAACTAAATAGTTTAAGGGGAGAGGACTGAACTGGGAGTCTGAAGACGGGTCCCAGTTCCAGCTTTGCCTCTGGCTAACTATGTGACATCGAACACAACATTTTGCCTCATCATACCTCAGTTTTATCATCTATAAAGTAGGTTTGCACTGAAAGGCTTCCAAGGTTTTTCCCAGCTCCAACATTCTATTTGCATCAGAGTTATTTCTTTATTATCTGAAATAAATAGAGGACAGTTAGCATAGATTTAATACCGTTTTAACCCAGTAGATTTGCCAGAGCCGCCTGACTTCCTGGTTTCATTTTCTCGTGTTCTTTTGGAAGTGCTAAGGAATAGTAAAACCAAATGGCTGGCAGAAGGAAAAGGAAAAAAGAGGACACTGGAATAAGGAATCTGGGTTCTCCACAAGTTAGAAATAGCTCCCAAATGAATAAAAGTTGATTATGTGTTTACAGTTCTATCGTTTAACAATACTGCATGTCTTGTCAGTGGAATCATGCTAGCATTGGACTAGAGAGTGATTCATAAATTGTGTCTCTGTATTTCTTTCTGCCTTAGAAATAGCAGTGAAATCTGGGCTCTTAAAGCAGAAGATCTTTAGTTTTTAAAAAATGAATTAATAACTATGATGGCATAATTAGCTGCCTGGGTGAATTCCTGAAATGAAGTTTTCTTGGGTCAACTTTCTTTTTCTTTTTTTCTTTCTTTTTTTTTTTTTTCGGTTGGGGGTGGGGTATCTACCAGTTAAGCAGTTATGCAGAGCTCTTTCTATTTCATGCCCGGAAGTATCAAACAGAAACATCATGGGATGCTGAGATTGCTGAACACACACGAAGCGGTGCCACAGTGTCCTCGCCCTGTGCCAAAGCAAATTTCTGAGCATTATGTAATTTCTCCCTGGCTTTGAGATCCCACGATCCTGTCTGAGGTTGATGCTGTATAATCTGCTGGGGCAGTATTCCATCAGGCATTTTCTTAGTGGGTGAGATCTTGTCAGTGTTGGGGACCTGTGAATGGGAAGCCCAGAGGTTTCCATCATTTCAGCCCACATCCCGTGTCTCGCTGTGTTCCCAAGTTCACGCTGAGGATTGCTAAAACAGATAGCATTTAATTGGCTGAAACATAAATCATGACTTGCAAGGGGACATTCATTCATTTGGAAAGTATTTTTGATCATCCACTGGGCTAGTAGTGCTGTGGAATTTTAAAAAAATGTATTTTATATGGTTTCAAAAACAAGTATATGGTAGAGCTTTTGCCCTGGGGAAATTAACAGTCTGTTGGAGAGCCAAGGCATGCATTCACAAGTTAAATAGCAACAAATATGAAAACGAGGTGCCCGTGCTATGCTCCAGTGGTCGAGGCAAGGTAAGGTCATGGAGTGCGAGTACTGCTTGGGTGCTCTTGTCTAGTTCTCTCACGTTGCCAGTGAGGACACTGAAGCACAGAGAATTTAAAAAGATGGACCTGAGGAAACGCCAGGCAACGATGGAATAGGGGCTTGAATGCAGACATCCTCATGCCCTCTGACTCTGTTTTCTGCTCCTCTGAGATGGCTGACGCATATAATCAATGATTCTGGAAAAGTTGTAGATGCTCAGGGAGGGATAAATGGCCTACTTTAAAAATCAAAATTCCAGTATTACCTCAGGAAACTCATAGAAGCGAACAGACACAATTTTTTTAAATGATTATTTTTGTTTTTTTAAATCCCAATGTAATTAACCTACAGTGTTATATTCATTACAGGTATACAATATAGTGATTCAATACATTGCTCAGTGCCCATCACGGTAAGTGTACTCTTAATCCCCTTGGATGGTTTCAATCATCCCCTCCACCCATCTTCCCTCTGGGAACCATCTATTTGCTCTCTCTGGGAGGCACGATTTGACTTGATAAATACAATATACACAACTCTCCAGTCTAGGGGCAACTAGATAATACATTATTGCCAAACTATGGTACTGTAGAACCATCATCAATTTTCACCAGGAGGGATAAATTTCAAGCATGAGGAGAATCTAGATCTCTGGCTTCTCTATGTTTTCTTTTTCCCTCTTCCTTTTGGCAGCCATTTGGTTTTCTTCATTAGCACCTTCAAAGGGGTATAAGAAGATGAAGCTAGTACATTGGCTGGCATTCCGCGGCTCTGGAAAATTGCCTGCCTTCGCCGAATTGCCTCATCAGTAAAGTGGAAATGATCATTAGTGTTGACCTTGTAGAATTGTTCTAAGAATGAAATGAATTCATATAGCTTAGAACAGTGCCAAACACATGGCAAATGTGATGGCATTCTTCGCTGCCATCATTATCTGTGTAGTTTGAGCTTGCTTGTCCCTGCCTCTGACACGAACTCCACTCAGGCTGCACAGGGAGGGAGAGGGAGAGGAAGATGGAATGTAAGACATGCTTCACAGAGAGAGTCAATGCTGGCTTCTTGAAAGTACCACTGTAATGACCTGTTAAAAGGGCAAAGCTTTTTCATTTCGTGTTAAGGGAGAAGAGTACCTTGAAAAAGGGAAAAGGGCTGGGGTGCCTGGGTAGCCCAGTTGGTTAAGTGTCCGGCTATTGGTTTCAGTTCAGGTCATGATCTCAGGGTCTTGAGATCAAGTCCCATGGGGGGCCCTATGCTTAGTGAGGAGTCTGCTTGAGATTCTCTCTCTCCCTCTGCACCTCCCCCCCCCCCCCGCAACTTCCCCCAATAAATAAATAAATAAATAAATAAATAAATCTTTTTAAAAAAGGAGAAGGAGAAAGGCCTATGTGGTGATTTTATGAAGTCTGGAGATTTGTGTTAAGATGGATCTTTGAATCCAAAGACTTGATTGGCGTGCATAAAGATCAAGCTATAATAGTTTAGAATGAGTTAACACTACCATGTATGAGAAAGATGAAGAGGAAGCAGCCATGCCATGCTCTCTATGGAAAAGTCGATCAGTTTGATGTTTCTTAAATGGATTTTCGGGAAGTTATCTGCACTCTTGATCTTTCTGGTTGAGATTTTCCTGGAATGGTGAAGTCATATGGATAAAGATAGTGAAATAGTGATGTCATATGAATGTGGACAGCAAGGCATGTGGAATAGATAATTTTGGTATCAACAATAATTACACATTTCTTAGGCACCAAATATGTGTCAGATTATTTACACATTTTTTGCTGAAAGTTCAGTATGGGCAAGCATCACATTGATTTTGTAGATTTTTCTGTGTCGAGTTCCCACATATAGGGACTGGCGCATGGGAAACAATCTGTAAATAATTGCAAAATGTTCTAATTTTTATAACATTGTTCTTTATAACACTCTACAGTTTTCATTATATGACCCTGAAATTTCACCTCTAGGTATATAAGCAAGGATGTTCTCATATAGTTCCATAAGGAACATATAAAGGAGTGTTCATCCCAACATTTTTGGTGGTAGTTGGGGATTGGAGACAATCTGGATACCCATCTGTGTAAGGGTTCTCCAGAGAAACAGAACCAGTAGGATACATGTATTGTCTCTCTCTCTCTCTCTCTCTCTCTATATATATATATGTATATATAAAGGAATTGGCTCATTTAATTATGGAGGCTGACCAGTCCAAAATCTGCAGAGTGGGCTGGCGGGCTGGAGACCAGGGAAGAGCCAATGCTACACAATGCTACAGTTCAATGTGGAAGGCTCTCTGCTGGCAGAAGTCCTTCTTACTTGGGGAAAGTCACCCTTTTGTCCCATTCAGGCCTTCAACTGTTTGGATGAGGCCCACCCACATTATGGAAGGCAATCTTTACTCAAAGTCCACCAATTTAAATGTTAATTTCATTTAAGAACACCCTCACAGAAATATCTGGATACTGTAGGTCACCCAAGTCAACACAAATTTAGCAATCACACCATTCCTGCAAGATTAGATAGGTAAAGTTTAATGGATATAGACCTTGGGGTACTGTATCAGTACATGTCCCGACGGAAAGAGCTGGCCTGTTCAAGAAAGTTTCAACTGTAAAGAATTTATCAAAGATACTGCTTACAGTGGTGGATCAAGTTAAGGGATAAACAGGGACAGTAAGTAAGTAACCCAGCGGCCATCAAGTAGGGAAAATCCTTATCACCCCTCCGCCCAAAGGATAAGGGGAGAGAATGCTGTAGTTGAAGCCTAGTGAGACCAGAGCCATGGAGGGGAGGTGATCCAGCAGAAGCTGGCCATAACCTTAAAGGAATAGACCTACTGCTTCATTCTCAGTAAGGCATGGAGAAAGAGAGAGAGCATGTGGAGAGCCTATAGGGTGGTAGCCTATCCACCTGACCTCTCTTTCTTCCTGCCCTTAGTCTTCTCTTGGTGCCTCCCATTGGTCAGACACAACCAGAGAGAAGCCAGGAGGCCTGGGCTCTGGCAGACATATCTGTAAAGACCAGTCCGGGGGACACAGATCTAGGCCAAGAATGACAGTATGGCCCTGAAAGAGCTGAGGGCCAATGGCCAGATAGACAGTAGGCAGCAGTTAGAAGTCATGAGGTAGAGAAACTTTTAATGAGGTGGATGAATCTGAAAGGATAATGCATGGCCAAAAAAAGGTAAGAAACGGAAAGAGATGTAAAACACAATTCCAGTTACAAAAATTAAAATACATATGCATCAAACTATAATGCACGTTTGCCAGAGTATTTGGGAGCAAAAGCACACACATCACACACTGTGGGATGGCTGCCTGTGGTAGAGGAGAGGAATGAGGATTTAAAGGGATTTACCAGGGCACCTGGGTGGCTCAGTGGGTTAAGCCTCTGCCTTCAGCTCAGGTCATGATCTCAGGGTCCTGGGGTGGAGCCCCACATCAGGCTCTCTGCTCAGCGGGGAGCCTGCTTCCCTTTCTCTCTCTGCCTGCCTCTCTGTCTACTTGAGATCTTTGTCAAATAAATAAATAAAAATCTTTGAAAAAAAATAAAATAAAGGGATTTACGAGAAACCTAAATAAGAAAGTGGTATTTCATGGACCAGGGTAGATAAATGTGCTATGAACGAGGGGAGGGATTATCTCAACCTTCTGTGTTAACGGTCCACCTTTTTCACAAAAACTGAAAATGTAGTTGGTATTAATTTCTCTGTGATAAGGATAAGGCAGCTAAGACCTGAGAGGTTGGAGGAGTCAGCCTGAGTAGTGGGAGATCCCTTGAGGGAATGAGAGGCCAGAACCACCCTTGGTCCTGATGCTCACGCCATATGGTGATGTGAGACCCATTTTTGTGCTGCTGCCTGAAAACCCATGAGGAACTTACGGAGTTTGAGGCTTACCTGAGAAAAGTACCACCCTTGGCCCTAACCCCTATCCTTAGCCAAAGCTCCTTTAAATGGCATCATTTTGGGGGAGGAGGGGATAGTCAGGTTGGGCCTAAGGAGACACACACCTCAGCTGTTATCTGCAAGGTCGATTTCAATCTCTTGCCCTTTTCCATCTGTCAACAGGCCGCTCGCTTGATTTATGCTAAGCTTAGAAAATGAGGTTAGGGTTTAGCCTGAGGGTGGATGGCCCCTGCCACCTGACTGTGGAAGAAAAGTCTGTGGGGATGGTCTTATCCGCTCTGGGGCTCTGTGTAAGAGGGCCAAGGAGCGCTTGCCCCTCAAGGGACACTTGTGTCCAGGGCCATAGTGTTGTCAGCCCACAAATATGATCCTCTCCCTCTCCCCCTCCTGAGAGTTCTCCATGCTAGGTTTCCAGGACAGGGCAGTTCTAGGAATGGCCCCACGAATGCTATAGTGATCATACTAGCAGATTATGAGAGGAGAGCAGACAATGCTTTCGATTCTGGGAATCATTAGAAGGCTGATCGACACGCTTGTGTGGCTCCCTCCTGCCGCCGCGCCACAGCAACCCGAATCAGCTTAGAGTGATTCGTAGCAATGACAGTAGTGAGAGGAATCAGAAAATCATCATTTGTTCATTTATTCTACAGGAGGCACAGTGCTCAAGGTTGTTTCTCATTCCATCCTCCTGACAATGTCACATTTTTCTGGTGGGGAGACCGGAGTCAAACAGGTAAAGCAGCTTGCTGAGCCCGGAATGGAGCCGGGAGATGACGACTCCAGTCCCAGAGCTCCCGCAGCCTCTGTTCCTTCTTCACAGAGGTTCCGCCCCGGCTCCAGGGGTCTAGTGTGTGCCGGGGCTGGGACGGGGCGAAGTGGGGCTTCAGGCTCCGAGAAGGTTGAAGCTTCAGAGGAGGAGTGAAGTGGAACCTTCCTGAAGTCCGGACTGAGGCTTGTCTCCAAGGCAGGATTTCTGTTGGGGGTTATTCTCTCATCTCCTTCCCTGGGGAGAGGTCCTGTCCTACCTTTGGAAAGGCCCTCGAAGGAGAAGGAAGTTCGTGCCATTACCAAGTCAGGACACAGATTTGCCCCTCTGGGCTGACAGGCCTAAGCGAACGTAAATGTGGCTCATTTTCTCCAGTTTGTTTTGGTTCTGTGCTCTTGCTGCCTCCCCTTTGGTTTCCTCGTCTAACCGTGTTCTGTTCTGGAAGCAAAAGATACTAAAAATAAAAATTAAAACTAATCCTAATAATAATCGGGGACAGGCGCTCTCCTCGTTGCATTAGGATCTGATCTGATCCTCTGCGTAACCTCGTACGTTATTATCCCAATGGGCAGATGACGAAACCAAAGCTTGAAAAGGTTAAGAAACTCATTGAGGAGCAGGGAACAGAATCCTATTTTGTCTTCCTTCAAAGCCCAGGATGCTTTCTGCTTGACCACATTGCCTATAAAGTGGGGATGGTAATAATAGTTGCCTTGCTTGCTTTGCAAGCCTGCGGTGAGAATCAAATGAGGCAGTAATTGGGAAAGCACTTTGAAAATTGCAAAGCACTGTGTAAATATATGGTATTATTCTAATGTATCACTGGCCTACAAAAACACTGCTCCAACATTTCATTTAGGAGAAGACACACCAGACCATTATTCAATAAGATAACACCACATGTGATCCTTTTATCATTCAAAGAATGTTTACGAAGTCTACAAAACCAAAGCCATTAGGAAGGTTTTGTTTTCTGGGTAGGCTCAGTAAACTTGGAGCCAGCTCAAGCTGTCTTTAAAGAGCCAGGAAGTTAAACTGAAGAGATTGCATTAAGCATCAGAGAATTGGATGTCCTTTCACGGACTCGAGGAGTTTAAAATATATGCTTTTGATAAATTAGAATGTTTTCTAGGACTTGCTTTCAAGGAGTTGAATGGCCGTCTTGGGACTAAAGGGAGCTACAGTAGTAATACGAAGTAATAATGATGGTAATTACAACTGGGGGAGTAGCGGGAAGTGCTTTAACTATCTAACCAGACTTCCTGGTTAACTAGATACACTACCCGGTCGAATCATTTAATCTCTGCTGTAGTGTTCTGAGTGGTAAAAGTAGGAATAATGAAAGTACCTATCTTGTAAGGCTGTTGTGATGATTCAATAAGTAATTGAAACCGTGCCTGGCGCATAGTAAGCCCTCAGTGAAAGTTACCTCATGCTATTATTGTGATTTATTGGGCACACAAAACATGAACAATGCAAGAGGAGAAAATTCAGCTGCAACAACAAAGAATGTCCAGTATGCCAAGTAGTACACTCCCCACTTTATAAATATTATCTCTTTAATTATCCTAACAACCATCACAAAGATTTTACCAACCCTCATCTCACAGATATGGAAGCTGGGTCCCCAGCGTAACAGTCTGAATTGCTCTCTAAGAGTTCTTATTTTATTTATTTAATTATTTGACAGAGAGAGAGAGAGAGGAAGATCACAAGTAGGCAGAGAGACAGGCAGAGAGGGGAAGCAGGCTCCCTGCTGAGCAGAGAGCCTGATGCGGGACTCAATTCCAGAACCCTGAGATCATGACCTGAGCCGAAGGCAGAGACTTAATCCACTGAGCCACCCAGGTGCCCGAGTTCTTATTTTTTACTAACTCCCCAAACTACCAAAGCCCGGTGGCTGGTGGCAGGCCATCTGGCCCTGGATCTGGTTGATCCTGAGGATGGGAGAGATATTGCCCAGTGTCCTAAGCGCTGCCCACACAGCTGAGTGGTGGGCAACCAGGGGAAGGAAGACCCCTGTAGAAACAATGGCCAAAAAAGTTGAAGTTGGATTTTCCACACCCTTTCAGGGCTCTAGGCTAATCTGTGATTATGCTCCCAAATCAGGGCTATTCTTGAAGCCGCTCTGATCCAGATTTTAAGTTTTAAAAATATTCATCATGGCGGGAGTCCGGGGCTGACACCCCAGGGTTTCCAACTGGGTTGGTACAGGATGACATCACATCAAATCACAGCTTTAAAACTTCCCTTAGCTCCCTGTTGTCGAAAAGGAAAGAATTCCTGTTCTTTGTTATCATGGTAACATGGAGTAAGTTTGGTCTGCAGGGTCCAAGAGACCCAGGTCTGAATCTGGGCTCTGTCATCAAGGAGCTGTGTGAATTTTGGCGAGATTAATTTTCATGCGATAAACAGTTTCTTCTCTATAACGCTTCCTTGTCAGGTGATTGTAAAGATCAAAGAGATACAAAAGGAGGCAAAGTACCCCATCCCAAGCGGCTCACTAAACTACGGTTTAGTGATTATGTTCTCTTAGCAAGCCTCATATAATCCTTTCTAAACAAGCCTCGGTCTATTCTTTAATAAACTCTCTATGTGCTGTATAGCTCTGGAGGACCAGGTTGAAACATGCCATTGCCAAATTTGCTACAGAAATTAGATCATTTATATGGAATTGCCTAGCCTAATGCCTGGGACAAAATGGGCTCTAAGTAAGGTGGAATGAATGAGAGTGGCCAAAAGTTAGGAGATCAGGTATTGAGAATGTTGTCTCCCAAGGGGTCCCCAGATTGCCCTGGGAACCTCAAGCTCAGGGAAGCCAAAAGGTGGGGGAGAGGCGGAAGGGATCTGATTAATGAGAGATCATTTGGGGGCCTGTATACTGCTGCAACTCTAGGTTAAGTATTTGCCTCCTCCACCATCCCCAATCCAGACCACAGCCAATCCCATTTAAAGCTTGTTGTTTGTCACTGTCGAATGAGCGCCATATGGAATAGGAGGAAATTAAGTGCACAGTGATTGCTTGTGGCTCAGAGAGAGACTTGACCCTGGCTAATTCCACCTTAGGTATTAGTCCTGTAAATGTCATTAGGGTCTCAGAGCTGGCCGCTCCTGCTGACTTCATGGTGACTTTGTTTTTATCAAATACAAGCTCCCCAAAGAGTTCCTGTGCAGAGAACCATTTAAGAACTCAGGCAGCCTTCAGAAGTTAGGATGCATGGGAATGCAGCCTCTCCTGGAATTGTATTCAGGATCCTGACTTAATGTGTCTTTCACTACTGATGTTTCTTTTGGTCCTTTTCCACGTATGGGATAGCTGGAAATAGACAGATACACAAGATGACATCTCTTTGGTTTCTGTAGGAACACATTTTATATCTGGCATTGTCTGCTCATTAACTGTTCCACCTAAGTCTATTTTCCAACTAATCATAGCATTCCCTATTAAATGCCAAATGGTTTGCTGTTTAATGGAAATCTTCCTTAATGGGTTGCCACATACCTCTGTCTTGCTAAAAATGGCTACCTTTTCACTTCATCGCTGTGAGTTACTGGGTAGTGCTGCCTTAGAGTGTATACCCAGGGGCTGGTGAAGTCTGTACTGATTGCCCCAAGCTGTTAAACTTTTTTTTTTTTTTAAGATTTTATTTATTTATTTGGCAGACAGAGATCACAAGTAGGCAGAGAGGCAGGCAGAGAGAGAGGAAGGGAAGTAGGCTCCCTACTGAGCAGAGAGCCCGATGCAGGGCTCGATCCCAGGATCCTGGGATCATGACCTGAGCTGAAGGCAGAGGCTTTCACCCACCGAGCCACCCAGGCGCCCCAAGCTGTTAAGCTTTTTGAGTCCTTGGGCCTCCTTTCTTTCTCCTTAGAGTACTTTCTAGTTTATCTGCCTACATCTCCTTTCCTGCTCTCAATTTGTTGTGTTTAGTCAACTCTCGACTGGGGAATCTGATAACTAAGCTGGTGAAGAGTACATATAAATAGCTTCTGAGTGAAGGTCTTTTGAACATTTCTAAGGAGTAAACCTTCAGTGCATAAATTTAGGTTGGTTCACCAAAACACAAAGAGTTCTCTTACTTGAACAATATTTTTGTCAGATATTTATTTACCTAGTCTGCCAAATTTGAGTCACGGGAACCCAGTCCAAGTGTTGACTCGGACCTCCAAGTTACTAGTACCTAAAGTGCTTCCTTTAAGTGGGATTTATGAGACCTTCAGAAGATTCATTAATCATTTTTTGTTTACTGCCAGGCCCTGAGCTAAGCTTTACCAGTCTAGACAGATGTAGTCCCTTCCCTTGGGATTCTTGGAACCTAGGTGAAGAGAAAGTATAGAAATAGATAAACTTGAAAATGGTATGACTGGGTGTATGCAGCTCAGAGTATACAGTATCCATACAGCTTGGAGATGGGAATGGGGTCTGCTTAGAAGGATGAAAGACAAGAGGAAAAATTTGCTCCCTCTTTTATTTCATTTATTGTGTTTCTGTCTATCTCCCATTCTTACAGTCCACAAACGTTTATTCAGCACCAACTATATTCCTTGCACTGAGATTACAGTAGTGGATAAAACAGACATGATCCCTTTTCTACTTTGAATATTGGAGGATGAATGGGGAGGTGGAGCAGAGGGATGAAATGGGCATCCCAGTAAAGAGAGTCAGGGAGAGAAAAGGCGGGGTGTGTTTGGTGGACTGGCGAGCTGTACTTTAGCATAGCTGGAGTGATGGGAGACAAGAAGATCAAGGACTTTGCATGCTTTGCTGAGGGCTTTGAACTTATGTCCTGTGGACAGATGCCCACTGAAGGTTTCTAACCAGGAGGTTCTTAATAAAAGTGTGGCCATATGGCATTATATTATGACATGGAAGATGGACAACAGCACAGAACCAAACCTGTACCATCTAATAAATTATACATAATTTTACCTTTAGGCTTTAATTCTGGGTTTTCAGCTCAATGACCCAGAATTGATCAACAGCATTTTTTTCCGTCCTTTATGCTGTTCTGCAAATCTAAGCAATCAAAACTTGTAAGAGGTAAGAGAGACTGCCGGACTCTGGGAATGGGCTAAGAGATGAGTCAGCTGTGATTGTGCTATGGAATGATTCCCGTGGAATTTATTAATGACTGAATTACATCCCATGTTGTCCTGGTTCTTAACCCAAATCATGAGGATTAAATGAGATAATGAGTGTGAAATTCTTATGCCTGACCCATAAACACTAAATACACAGCAGTTGTTTTTAGCCATGCTTATTCCATCTTGTCATGCTGCCTGCCAGTTTAACACGCTTTGCCCCCCCACCCATTTTTTTAAGGTGTGTGGGCTCTTGGCTTATCTGCATTATTCTGTTAGCTCCTTCAACATCGGGGACTGGGAATGTTAATTAATCTTTGTATTATTCTGACTTATAATTTAGATTATTTAACGTGTCATATCCTGATCAGTAATGCAGACACACACACATGCTTTCAGAGAGCACCAGAAATTCAGGTTAAATTTATCATTGCGTTTCAACTGGAGCAAAGTTTAAGGTTAGTGTTCCTGGAGGCTTTAACGAGAACAACATTCTCTTTGCATTATCAATGTTCCTCAGTCCTCCCTTGGCTCGAGCAACTACCTCTGGCTTTAGTTAGCTATTTACATTCCTCTATTTTTATATAAATTGTGCTATATTAGCATATATTTCACACTGTGACCTAGTGTTTCCCAGACCCTTTAAGCTGGGCTATTTGTACATTAGTCAACGTCAACGGAAGTGAAATTGCAAATTGAGTACAGACTATAGCCCTGCTACATTGCCCACTCTGTCATGCTGAAATGGATCCCTTGTTCTAAGAAGATTTGCTATGAAATACAGTCTATTTACATTAAGAAGACCTCTGTATATTTAAGGCATAATTGTTTCAGGGCCTTCATTAATTCCTGAACTGCAAGACCTGGGTTTTCTTTTCTTGTATCTTTTCTCTAACAATGGTAGTCAGAGGTTCTCCCCCAAAAATAATAATAACAAATTCGTCCTCATTAAAATGGAGCTGGAAATGGTTTTCTGGTAATATGCTTTACAAACAATGAGAGAATCTGATTGTAAATCAACTCCAGGACCCAGCTGTCTCCAGGCCCAGGCAAGGAAGCTCCAGGATAAAAGGTAGTCTGAATTTTTGTGGAAAAATAAAATAATTTTTTACTTCTGTAATTGATGAAGTGCTTATCTTGTCATAGAATTTTAGAGTTGGAAGGGATCTCAGAGTTTCTTTAATCCAGCCCCTTCCTGGAATAATGCTTACTCAGCGTCTCTGACATGTGGACATCTAGTCTCTGTTTGAATACTTCCAGCCATGGACAGCTCACTCCTTTTTAAAAAAAAATAGTGTGGTTAAATAATTCATAATATAAAAGTAACCATTTTAACCATCTCTATGTATATAGTTCAGTGGTATTAAGTTTAGTCATGCTGTTTTATAGCCATCACCATTGTCCATCTCTAGAACTTTTTCATCTTTCTAAACTGAAACTGTACCCATCAGACAATAATGCCCCATTCTGTCCTCCCCCTCGTCCTCTGGCAACTATAGCCTGACTTTCTGTTTCCATCAATTTGACTACTCTAAGTACCTCATATAATTGCAATCGTACCATATCTGTCCTTTTGTGTCTGGTTTATTTTACTTAACATAGAGTCCTAAATGTTCATCCTCATAGCATGTGTCAGAATTTCCCATCTCTTTAAGGCTTAATGCTATTTCATTGTATGTATAGACCACATTCTGTTTATTCATCTGAAAATGGACATTCGGGTTTTTTCCGTCTATTGACTGTAATGCTGCGATGAACATGTGTGTACAAATATATCTTTAGGTCCTCGCTTTCAGTTCTTTTGGGCATATGTCCAGAAATAGAATTGCTGGATCATATGGTAATTCTATGTTTTAAGTTTTTGAGGTATTGCCATACCATTTACCACAGTGGTGGCACCATTTTAGAA
Source organism: Mustela putorius furo (assembly GCF_011764305.1). Taxonomy (NCBI): domain Eukaryota; kingdom Metazoa; phylum Chordata; class Mammalia; order Carnivora; family Mustelidae; genus Mustela; species Mustela putorius. The sequence goes on from NW_025422005.1 coordinate 52,019,456, forward strand.
TTCTGCTAGTAATGAACGAGGGTTCCATTTTCTCTGCCTCCTCACTAGCACTTGGTCTTTTCTGTGTGTGTGGCTTTTTTTTTTTTTTTAACACTTTTTTAAACAACATGATATAATTGTAAGAGCATGGACCTTGGCTTTGAAACCTGGCTCAATCATACTGACTGTATGAGTTTGGACAAATTCTTTAGTCTCTTTGAGCCTCAGTTGATTTTTTGGTAAAATATAAATAAGGAGCTGATGATGAACCTTACATAGTTATGAGGATAAAATGGATTTTTTCTGTAAAAGATACTTAGTTTAGTGTCTGAAAATAGCAGACTATTACTGAATATTTCTGGGATTTTTTTTTGTATTATTATTATTACTATTATTTTATGGTCATCGATCAGTCCATTCTATTTTGGGGTGGCTCTCATTGTTAGATTATCTTCTTAATTTCCAATGAAAACCTATTTTGATGTAACTTCTCTAACTTGTGGAACAGTTGTTTACAATTCATCTGTGATTTTTTTTTTTTTTAAGATTTATTTATTTGAGAGAGAGCATGTGCATGTGCACAAGTATGGTTGGGGGGCAGAGGGTGAGGGAGAAAGAATCTTAATCAGACTGGGAGCTGAGCACGGAGGCCCACATGGGGCTCTATCTCAGCACTCTGAGAACACAATGTGAGTGAAACCAAGAGACTGCCACTTAACTGAATGTGCCATCCAGGAGGACCCTGATTCTGGTCTTTACAGTTCCCCAGAATAAATCTTCTTTCTTCCACATATCACCCCTCTGATATCTGAAAACACCCATCAGTTATTCACTTTTCTTCCCTTGCTTTGACCAAACATTCTGGGGTTTCTTTGTTGTTTCTTGAGGATGTGGTGTTTAGATCTTGTGTCACGTGTCTCAAAAGATTCTGGACCGCAGTTTGTCTTAGATAAGAGAGTGACTGGGAATTTCGTCATCTCTCCCATCCTTTTGGATTTGCTCCCTAACAGTGATGTCCATTAGGAAGAACATATGTGTAGATATTGGTGAATCACTTCAACAGACTAAGCTGCCCCTCATTTCTTTTCAGTGTTTCTTCCTCATTGCTCAGAATGCTTTATGTCTATAGTTCTTGCTTTTTCTTCAGTTTCAGATCAGTCTTGAATCATTTCACATCATCTTCATTTGTTTTTTCTTTCCTAGCTCTCTGCTCCTTAAAAGGAAGCAGGTAGTCCCTGCTCCCGTATACCTTCTTCATGGTCCCATTAGCAAACAGAGGACACAAAGAGCTGTATTTTTGAATAAAAGTGAGTGGCACTCTTGAATATGGAGCTGTGTATTCTGACAAAGTCACAGGATCCTTAGAGGGCACTGGCTGGAAAGAGGTCTTTTCCATTGATGAAGTGAACACCTGAAGACTTGCCCAGGAAGAGAAGGATGGGGTGGGAGGCTTTTTTGGCTGAAACTCCAAGGAGCACTTTGAACTTGGGTCATCAGACATGAAAGTCTAGGGAGGGCTTGCTTCACTCCACCCCACCCTGTCCTGTAATTCATTGACTCTTCAATGCCAAGCTAAATTGCCAGTTTCCAAATTTGCCCTTAGGAGGCTGAATGGAGTGCCTTGGAAGTAGTGGTGCTGTTTTTGAAGTGACCGGAGCAGTTGAAAGCATTCTGCGTATTTCTGATTTGCATGCCCAACTCATCTAAGTGTCTTTTCTTTATGAACTCTTTAACATCCAAGAAGACTTTTTTGTTCCATCATGAACCTTTTTTACCCTGAAAAACCAAATCCCAAACCTCTTTTCCATAGAAGGGAAGTTGTATTTTTGTCAAGGGCAAAATATTTGAATGGCACTCTTTTCCAGCAACTCAACTGTGTGTGTTTGAAAACCTAGTTCCTCATGTATCATGTCATATGTTTACATTTTTAAAAAAGGTAAAAGCCAGATTCTCTTCCTGTCTTTAAAAACAAAAAAAAGTGATGGGGAAAGGGAAATAACTCACTTTCTTGGCATTTTAATAGAGTACCCAGAATCCTCCTGACATAAAGCACTATTATAGTTGAAAGGCATGTTAAAACTCTGTGTAAGCTAAAAACCCTATCTTTAGGAAAGGACTAGTAGATTCACTTACAATTGATATACATGAGCTTTATGGCATAGGTTCTGTGACTTCTACTTTACCCACTCAGAACATTGAAAAATATTTATCTATAGTTCACAGACATTTTTCAAATATTTGGAGTTGCCAGATTGCTGACATACAGCTAAATGAGGTCTTGCCTTGCAAGATCAAGGCAATGTGGTCATTTCTTAGTTTGCCTGTTTGCCATTTAGAATGATGCCATGCATGCCTTGTGATGAGCACCGAGCATGGGCATTTGTCACCAGTGGTATAGAAAACCAGCCCATCACCAGTGAATGAATGGCAGGGAGAGAAAGACTGTAGGCACCATTGTCTCCCAGGTCTAAGCTGGGCTCTTGTTGGTTTATCTGTGCAACAGATTTCACTTTTGTTACACCGTGATTTAGTTGCTATGTACATTGAGATCTGCCACCTGGGGAAGTTTGCAGACATCAGGAATTAATGCTTTCGAGTTTCTTTAAGGTAAAAAAAAGGAAGACCTAGGAGTGTCTACACAGATAGGAACACCCTAAGAGGGGATTATCAGTAGATGTTAACCTCTAAGCATTTTAGGTTAGCATTGAGTCTACCATCACCAACCTCATTGTCATGAAATGTGATGACCCTACTCTCTGCTGTATCAGCTTCTTTGCTTGACTAACTCTACCTCTTACATTTCACATCTTAGTGTGGAGAACATGATAGGACAATAGGAAAGGAGCATGTGATGTCTGTCCACTGTGATGAAAATTCACAGACCTTATATTTTAACACTGACTTTTGGGGAGAATTTCTTCTTTTAATGTATTTTTTTGTTTTGTTTTGTGAACTTAAAACAAAAACAAAAACTACATAACCCTTGTAGATGTCAGAATCCAAACTCTAAGTGATACCTAAAAAGCCCAGGGAATGGAGCAAATATCTCTGTATTGGTTAATTATGTCATGTGGATTTTTTGCTCAGAGTATTTGTGGGTAAGGAGGTGGAATATATACACACATCCTAGTAAAAGGATTTCGTTGATGATGATTTAAATAGAGGTTACTGTAGAGTAGGGGACAGGACCATGGGCTCAACTCTTCATTGGCCTCTTTTTAGCAATGACTTCTGGTATGTCACTCTTTAATCCTTAGTTTTGTCTCATTGAAAATGGGGATAATAACCCTTCATAAATGTTTGGGAAAATATGTGTAAATATGTTTTGCAAGCTATCACTGATAGAGGAAGTGTGACTCATATGTTTGTCCCGTTAGTGTTCCATTGCTGAAGTCCTCCTCCCCCCCTGCCTCCTTCTCATTCCCATATTTGTAAACCATTAGGGCAGGTCCTGCCTCTCTGACCTGTGTCCTCTTCTAACTGCCAGTCGGCAAATGTTAGGTACCTGATAAGTGCCTGGCCCTGGAGGATGTAAAGATGAGTACTCAAAAGAAGCAAAAATGAATGTGCAGTGGTATATAATGAACTGTTTGTAGTTTACCAAATTTGCTCAGCTCCCTGGTACAAAAGAGCCTTTTGTCTGCCTAGCTGATGTCTACTTGTCCTTAAAGACTCAAGAGTCAACATCCCTTGGCAGCCTTTGATGATCAGTTCTATTACTCTCCCATCCACTCTGATGGCTTTCTTTCTCTGGGGTACTATAATGTGCTGGGCACACCTTGAGAGAAACACTCATCAAACAAAAGAATAATCATTGAGTACTCTTTTTTTTTTTTAACTTTCCCATTTTGCACGTGCTGTAAAAATTTATAAGTACAAAAGAATATATAGTTAAAAGTAAGTCTGCTTGTCCCCGAATGCGGCCCCCAGTTCCCCTCCTCAGGTGTTGATATTTCCCAATTTTTGTATATCCTTTTATAGCTATTTTATAGAAATACATATCTGAATAAGAACATATATTTGTACATGGAAGAATATGTATATATACACAACATATGAATGCACACATATATAATATGCAACATAATGTATACTCACAAATACAAGAACACACAAGCATTTTTTTCCCTTTTTATACAAGTGCTATTTTTTCTGTATATGGTCAGTACTTTGGTTTTTTTTTTTTAATAAATTAAGGTTATATTTTGGTGATTTTTTTTTTCTAAATCAGTACATACAAAGCTTCTTTATTCTTTTTAACAGCTGCATCATTTTCCACTGTAAATTTTGGATAGGCTGTAATTTATTTAACCAGTCCCCTATTGCTGGACAAGTAGGTTATTTCTTATCTTTTTCGCTTATAAACAATACTACATTGAAAATATTATATAAATACCATTTCCTACAGGTTAGAGGACATCTGTAAAATATATTCCCAGAAGTAGAATTTCTGTTCACAAGGCATTTGCATTTAAAATTTCATCAGTTGCCAAGTTGTACCAACTTACACTCCTACCAATATAAGGGTGCCTATTGCCTCGTGTCCCTCTCAATATAGTGAGTTATCAAACTCTTTAAAAATTTCTAATCTGATTGGGAGGAAATGACATCTCATTGACATTTTAATTTACATTTCTTATATTGCCAATGAGTTTAGTACGTTTTCACGCATTTAAGAAAAACACATATATTTCCTTATCTGTAATTCATCCATTCATTCTTGCTTACCTCTTAGAATATTAAAGATATTTTTTTCTTGTTGGGGCGCCTAGGTCCCTCAGTGGGTTAAAGCCTCTGCCTTCGGCTTAGGTCATGGTCTCAGGGTCCTGGGATCGAGCCCCACATTGAGCTCTCTGCTCAGCAGGGAGCCTGCTTCCTCCTCTCTCTCTGCCTGCCTCTCTGCCTACTGTGATCTCTGTCAAATAAATAAATAAATAAGCTCTTTTTTTTTTTTTTTAAAGTTATTTTTTCTTGCTTATTTGTAGAACTTTTGCTTCCTATGTTATGGCAGCTAGCCCGTTGCCTTTCAAGTTGCAATGATTTCTTTTTCTTCCCTGTTTCTCATTTGTTTTTCTTTTTTTTTTCTCACAATTTTTTAAAAATTTATTTTCAGCATAACAGTATTCATTGTTTTTGCACCACACCCAGTGCTCCATGCAACCCGTGCCCTCTCTAATACCCACCACCTGGTACCCCGACCTCCCACCCCCCCGCCGCTTCAAACCCCTCAGATTGTTTTTCAGAGTCCATAGTCTCTCATGGTTTTCTGATACTACTCTTGCCTTTTGCCTTGTAGAATATTTTTAATGCCATCAAATTTATCAATTTTCTTTTTATGGCTTTTAAATTTCATGTCAAACTTTGAAAAGCCCTCTTCCCTCCAAGATTGCTGTATCAGTTTTTTCCCAGGTGCTGAGGATAGGCTGACTGTGTGGGGACCTCAAGGCAGTAGGTCGGGGTAAGTGAGGGCAGGAGAGCAGGCCGGTGAGGAAGGCCTTCTAGTGGATGATGTCACAGCTTAGGACCTCGGCCATGAACGCTAGGGAGAGGAAGCCTGACAGGACCTATCAGGCTGCTCTTCTCTTCCAAATGGTTCCACCGGCTGCAACAAATTTTCCCAGATACCTTGGTCATCCCTCGCTGGCAATGGATGACTGCATTCCACACGGGGAAGGTTTACATCTTCTCTGAGCAAAGCAGCCATTAAGAACATTCTCTTATCAGCCAGAGATCAAGTAGCCCATCTCGGCAGGCGACACACATGAGCGAGCAGGCTGCCCCATCCATCATGGGCACGGTAGCATCGGTCGTTCCTGTTCACTGCAGCTGACTGGAAAGGCCTCCCGAAATGCTGCTGTTGGACAGCTCTGGGAGGAGAAAAAGCCATCCTTTTCACATCAGAGGGGCTCTTTGGCAAACCCAAAGCAGGGTCTTGCACTGCTGTGAGAAGTTCCCAGGCCTGTAGCCACAAATACCAGGTAGAACTACATTTCAGATGCAGATATCAGTCCCTGGGAACTGGCTCAAACTGTTTTCATCGGGTTTGGAAACCAAAACAACCTTGGCAGATGGATGGTGGAAGAGAACAGTCACAAAAATTAACTGCATGCAAAATTATTTTTCTTTCTGATTAGAGAAATGAATAAAAAGTATGTTGTACAAGAGAATGACCAAACCACCAACTTTGAGAAGCAGTGGCTATTAGTTAAGCTCTGGGTTGGTGGATGTGGGAATATCATTCCTTCCAGACCATTGTTTGAAAGAGGTTCCATCAACAAAACAAAGAGGCAACCCATGGAATGGGAGAAGATATTCGCGAATGACAGTACAAAGGGCTGATATCCAAGATCTATAAAGAACTCCTCAAACTCAACACACACAAAACAGATAATCACGTCAAAAAATGGATAGAACATATGAACAGACACTTCTCCAAAGAAGACGTACAAAATGTTCATCATCATTAGCCATCAGGGAGATTCAAATCAAAACTACATTGAGATATCACCTTACACCAGTTAGATTGGCCAAAATTAACAAGACAGTAAACAACAAGTGTTGGAGAGAATGTGAAGAAAGGGGAACCATCTTATACTGTTGGTGGGAATGCAAGTTGGTGTAGCCACTTTGGAAAACAGTGTGGAGATTCTTTAAGAAATTAAAAATAGAGGTTCCCTATGACCCTACGATTGCACTATTGAGTATTTACCCCAATGATACATGTAGTGAAAAGAGCGGCTATCGTATCTCAATGTTCATAGCAGCAATGGCCACAGTTGCCAAACCGAGATGCCCTTCAGTGGACGAATGGATAAGGAAGATGTGTTCCATATATACAATGGAGTATTATGCCTCCATCAGAAAGGATGAATACCCAATTTTTGTATCAACATGGTTGGGACTGGAGGTGATTATGCTGAGTGAAATAAGTCAAGCAGAGAGAGTCAGTTATCATATGGTTTCGCTTATTTGTGGAGCATAAGGAATAACACGGAGGACATGGGGAGATGGAGAGGAGAAGCGAGTTGGGGGAAATTGGAGGGGGAGATAAACCATGAGAGACTGTGGACTCTGAGAAACAAACTGAGGGTTTTAGAGGGGAGGGGGCTGGGGGGATAGGTGAGCCTGGTGGTGGGTATTAAGGAGGGTTATGTATTGCATGGAGCACTGGGTGTAGTACATAAACAATGAATTCTGGAACACCAAAAAGAAAAGATTAAAAAAAAAAAAAGAGGCACCGTACTTTTGTATCTCTTAAATCTGATCAGATGAGCCACCGACACACAGCCCTGTCAGATGAGGGCAGCTCCCTCCCAGGGCAGTTCACAGGCACCAAAGGAAGCTCCTCCCCCATTTTTCTCTTATTTCTGAATGCACAAGAATATTTGAAATTTGGTTAGTTTATTTAGTGGAGAAACTGTGGGCTTTGGAATCAGAAAGACGGGATCCAAATCCTGGCTTTTTCACTCTTTGGCTTTAGGCTGGTTCCTGACTTCACTGAGCCTCGGTGTTCTTATCTTTAAATGGGTATCTATTTCCCACACATCGTCCTATCTAATCACCCCAAAACTTTTGTAGACAAGTGTTTATCTCCTGAGTCAGTATATTGGCTGTGTGATTCTTTTATCCAGACTAGACCAAGGTCTCAGCACATTCTGTTAGCCAAAGCAAGTCACAAGGGCCAGACCAGATTCCGGCTGGGGAAGGAAACCCCATCTCTTCATGGGAAGAGCTACAAAAAGGTGTGGATAACAGGGAGGAATGACCTGTGGCCATTCTGCTTCCTACCATGCTACCTTACACTAATAAATGTAATAATACATGGAGAGAGTCCTTATGTCAGCTCTGCATTCAGAAAAGATTTGTTAGTGCCTACTGTGTGTACAGAGTAACAGTTGAAGCTCTGTGTAATGCAGACATAAGTAAGACTTCATCTGTAGCCACAGGAAACATATAATTTTAGCAGAGAAGCATGCTGAAAGCAATTGTAGGTTACCTTACAAACTATTAAGTGTCTTAAGGGAGGAGTAGATAAAACCCTATGAGACCTCAAAAGAGGGAGAAATTGAACTAAGAGGCTCTGGGAAGGGATTCTGTTCCCAACATAGGCTCTGCATAGTGTTTCCCTCTATTTAGTTTTAATTATTGATCTCTTTAGGCTATCAACAATGACATGGAACAGGAAACCTGGTCCAGATGGGCAAAAGCATTTTAAACTGCAGCAATTTGAGACAAATTAAGTATTTGAAAATTGCCAGCCATCTAGATCCTACACGCCCAGGCTAATACAGCTGGAGCAAAACCATCTCACTATCTTGTAGGATAATAGTAATCCTCCTAAATGTACCTCTCTGATTAAAATAATTTCCACCAATCCAAGAGGTCTTCAATCCTATTAACTTAAATACTTGGTTTCCAGGGCCAACCAGAAGGTAGAAATTATACTTTCAATAGATGTTTTTTTTCCTGAAAGTAATTCTCTTTAAAAATTTTACTCCTCACTCTTTGGAACTTTGAAATGTTTGAGTTAATGGTGTGGGAGGGAATTAGAGAAAAAATAAAGCTTAGAACTGAGGAAGCATCTTCACCAGCCGTGTAACAGAGGGGCTGTGTGGAGCCAGGCTGGGTGAGCAAAGGCTGCGGCTACCTTCTCCTGGCAGCTGATGACATGCCGGGGGACCTTAGGCAAGTTCTCTGGCTGAGTCTGGGTTTCTTCAACTCCAACTGAGGTATGATTATCTCGGGCCTTGATCCTTCCCATGTGGAGTCATGAGCTCATGTCTGTTCTGTGTACAGACTTTCTTGAAAGGAAGAGTGCTACCTAGATGCAAGGTATTTGTGTCACTATAAGGTGCCTGGAATCTTAATAGCTTTTTCAACTGCTTCCAAAGTGGGCTTCTCTTTGCAAATGCTTTAAGTGGCCAAGAATCAAAGCTGAAAAGGGTTTTGTTTCTTTCTCCTTCTATGTCTAGGATAGGATGACTGCATATGTTTAGGGTGTGTCCAAACGTTGGGAAGAGAGTTCCACAAACTGAATTCCCACCCATTGAGATCCTATGTCTGTAGATACTGCTTGAGACAATACTGCTTCGTTCTTCACAGGATGATTTTTCTCCTAAAAGTCTAATTGGCCGAATCATTGGTTAGCCAATTAAGAAAACCTTCAAGTTAAAGAAGTGCTTGGCTTTGAAAGTCATTCAAGAGGTACCAATTTTGTCTTCATTAGTTTTGAAGGAACTGTCTCAATATTGAGGTTGCTGACCACCTTGGAGTTTTATAGCAAATATGAGATAAGCTTTGGTTTGCCAATTCCCTTTCCTCTTGATTCTTAAATTATATTAAATTTATCGTTCAGTTAAAGCTTTCTGTGTTTTTCATTTTTTGGCAGGCATATCATTATTTCATTATTTGAGTTTTCCTAAACTGGTGGTTTATAGAAGACTAATGCTGGGTGGTTATGTAAGACTCATTTAGGGAGATTTGATAGTTTAAAGATAGAGGTCCCAGATTCTGGATTTCTTTAATGTGCTCCCCAGTTGGTTTTGGGAATCAGTGCATTAAATGCCCTTCAAGATATATCTATGGCCAGTTAAAAAAAAAATTATTGGACAGTGATAGCACTTACTTTACCTTTTGCTGGGCATTGAACTCATTTCCAGATATTTTCCTAAGTAATTATCATCACAGCCCTGTGAGGTCATCACCCTTATGTTCATTTTATGAACGAGGACCTGAAGTTTAAAGGTGTGAAGTAATTTGCCCAAGGTCATAAGCTAGTATGTGACACAGCTGGGATTTGAACATATCTGACTCTTAGTCAACATAGCACCTTTCTGTGCTATTCAGGATCATGTAGAAGCCAGGTAGGTTACAAAGGAAGCATAAGACCATAATCCTTGCCCTCAAGAAATTAACTGTCTATTCAGAATGCAGGAAGACCACTTACTCACTGGTGGCCAAGGACACATGGACCATAGAATTTAGCGCAAATTATAAAGTAGAAAATTAGAGTAATTCCAGGTATTTTTCTGTCTTTTCAACAACAAAAAAATGAATATTACTGAATGAGCAAATTTATTTTGTTTTCCTATTTACTTGCATGGCTGTATTGCTGCCATTTAAACAGAGAAGTATCCTATTTCAGGTTCAAACATTAGAAAGTTTTTTTTTTTTAATGTCAGCATTACATTATTTCAAGGAGCTGAAATTTGTGCATCAAACTTTCAGTTTTGTGTATTTTATTTCCTCATTGGCCTGGCTGGAGCAGAAGTCATTTAACCTGTACATAATAGCGTGTTAAATGGATGGTCATTTTCTCTTTCTAGGACCAAATGTAAATTAGAAAGCTAAAAGGAACTGAAAATTTGGAACCTCTTAGGTTAGACTAACCCTCTATTTCCGGCAGGTATTTACATTGCTAAGAAGATAAAAGCACAAAGGACCCAGTCCCAGTTGAAGTTTGACTATAGGGCTAAAATCAAATCATTAAACTTGGGGGAAGCCTTCCCTGATTCTAGTAGAGGCTTCTTTTAATAGTCAAGTTCTGTAGCCAAAGGAAATTCAGTGGTTATAGCAGGTGGGACATACCCAGTGTAAAGTTCTCAGCTCCTTATTCACTTTTTGCAGAAAAGAAGTCCAGTTTTATTCAAAGGGGGGAAATCAGATTATCCAGGTTCTTTATGTCCATCTAAACATCTGGCTCTCCATAAACCATGTAAGGTTTATCACCAAGGTTTTTGGTGATCCCCAAGCAGGATGCTTCAAGACTGTTCTTTCCATTTACCCCCTACCCCCACTTCTACTGCACATACACAAAATTTATCATGCCATATCTTAATTCTTTGTTTACTTCTCTATGTTCCTACCACACAGTGAGTTCCATGAAATAAGAAACAATCTTAATTTTGCTCATTACATCCTTAGCACATAGCTAGGACTTAGCTCCTCTGAAACGGGGTAGGTGCTCAATAAATATTTTCTGAATGAATGACTGGGCGATTCAATGAACAAACAGATATAATCACATCAAACTCTGGGTAAAAGGAAGGAGTTTTTAAAGACATCCTTTGTGGCGTTTTGTTTTTACAAAGTTTCTGGCATTATGGATTACCCAGCACAACTTAACTTTATTCTCATTGTGTATGGAACCTAACCAAGATTTCATTTGTTCTTCAAGAGTCAGGAGTCCTGGAATTGCAGCTAGGAAAGCATCTTTCTTGGGCCTCTTGTTTCTTCTGAGTGACAGATGTCTTTAGATAGTTTGGCTATTGTGGACGTTGCTGCTATAAACATTGGGGTGCATGTACCCACTTCGGATCACTATGTTTGTATCTTTAGGGTAAATACCCAGTAGTGCAATTGCTGGGTCATAGGGTAGCTCTATTTTCAACTTTTTGAGGAACCTCCATACTGTTTTCCAGAGTGGCTGCAGCAGCTTGCATTCCCATCAACAGTGTAGGAGGGTTTCCCTTTCTCTGCATCCTTGCCAGCATTTGTCGTTTCTTGACTTGTTAATTTGAGCTATTCTGATTGGTGTGAGGTGGTATCTCATTGTGGTTTTGATTTGTATTTCCCTGATGCCGAGTGACGGAGCACTTTTTCATGTATCTGTTGACCATTTGGACGTCTTCTTTGCAGAAATGTCTGTTCATGTCTTCTGCCCATTTCTTGATTGGATTATTTGTTCTTTGGGTGTTGAGTTGGATAAGTTCTTTATAGATTTTGGATACTAGCCCTTTATCTGATATATCATTTGCGAATATCTTCTCGCATTCTGTTAGTTGTCTTTTGGTTTTGTAGACTGTTTCTTTGCTGTGCAAAAGCTTTTGATCTCGATGAAGTCCCAATACTTCATTTTTGCCATTGCTGTGGCTGAGGTCAAAGAGGTTACTGCCTGTATTCTCCTCAAGGATTTTGATGGATTCCTGTCTCACATTGAGGTCTTTCATCCAGTTGATGCTGTTTTTCTGTGTGGTGTAAGGAAATGGTCCAGTTTCATTCTTCTGCATGTGGCTGTCCAATTTTCCCAACACCATTTGTTGACGAGACTGTTTTTTTACATAGGACATTCTTTCCTGCTTTGTCAAAGATTAGCTGACCATCGAGTTGAGGGTCCATTTCTGGCCTCTCTATTGTCTTCCATTTTTCTGTGTGCCTGTTTTGTGCCAGTATGATACTGTCTTAATGATTATAGCTTTGTAGTAGAGCTTGAAGTCTGAAATTGTGATGCTGCCAATTTTGGTTTTCTTTTTCAACATTTCTCTGGCTATTCGGGGTCTTTTCTGGTTCCATATAAATATTAAGATTATTTGTTCCATTTTGTTGAAAAAAATTAATGGTATTTTGATAGGGATTGCATTAAACATGTAGATTGCATTAGGTGGCATAGACATTTTCACAATATTTGTTCTTCCAATCCATGAGCATGGAACATTTTTCCATTTCTTTGTGTCTTCCTCAATTTCTTTCATGAGTACTTTATAGTTTTCTGAGTACAGATTCTTAACCTCCTTGGTTAGTTTTATTCCTAGGTATCTTATGGTTTGGGGTGCAATTATAAATGGAATTGACTCCTTAATTTCTCTTTCTTCTGTCTTGTTGTTGGTGTATAGAAATGCAACGGATTTCTGTGCATTGTTTGTATCTTGACACTTTACTGAATTCCTGTGTGAGTTCTGGCAGTTTTGGAGTGGAGTCTTTGGGGTTTTCCACATAAAGTATCATGTCATCTGCAAAGAGTGATAGTTTGACTCCTTCTTTGCTGATTTGGATGCATTTAATTTCTTTTTGTTGTCTGATTGCTGAGGCTAGGACTTCTAGTACTATGTTGAGTAGCAGTGGTGATAATGGACATCCCTGCCATGTCCCTGACCTTAGAAGAAAAGCTCTGTTTTTCTCCATTGAGAATGATATTCGCTGTGGGTTTTTCATAGATGGCTTTGATGATATTGAGGTCTGTACCCTTTATGTGTACACTTTGAAGAGTTTTGACCAAGAAATGATGTTGTCCTTTGTCAAATGCTTTTTCAGCATCTATTGAGAGTATCATGTGGTTCTTGTTTTTTCTTTTATTAATGTATTGTATCACATTGAGTGATTTGCAGATGTAGAACCAAACTTGGAGTCCTGGAATAAATCCCACTTGGTCTTGGTGAATAATCCTTTTAATATACTGTTGGATCCTATTGGCTAGTATTTTGGTGAGATTTTTGCATTTGTGTTCTTCAAGGATATTGGTCTGTAATTTTCTTTTTCAATGGGGTCTTTGTCTGGTTTTGGGATCAAGGTAATGCTGGCCTCATAAAATGAGTTTGGAAGTTTTCCTTCCATTTCTATTTTTTGGAACAATTTCAGGAGAATAGGTATTAATTCTTCTTTAAATGTCTGGTAGAATTCCCCTGGGAAGCCGTCTGGCCCTGGGCTCTTGTTTGTTGGGAGATTTTTGATGACTGTTTCAATCTCCCTACTGGTTATGGGTCTGTTCAGGTTTTCTATTTCTTCCTGGTTCAGTTTTGGTAGTTTATACATGTCTAGGAATGCATCTATTTCTTACAGATCGTCAAATTTGCTGGTGTATTGTTGCTCATCATATGTTCTTATAATTGTTTGTATTTCTTTGGTGTTGGTTGTAATCTCTCCTCTTGCATTCATGATTTTATTTATTTGGGTCCTTTTTCTTTTCTTTTTGATAAGTCTGGCCAGGGGTTTATTAATCTTTTTAATTCTTTCAAAGAAACAACTCCTAGTTTCATTGATTTGTTCTACTGTTCTTTTGGTGTCTATTTCATTGATTTCTGCTCTGATCTTTATTATTTCTGTTCTCCTACTGGGTTTAGGCTTTCTTTGCTGTTCTTTCTCCAGCTCCTTTAGGTGTAGGGTTAGGTAGTGTACTTGAGACCTTTCTTGATTCTTGAGAAAAGCTTGTATCGCTATATACTTTCCTTTTAGGACTGCCTTTGCTGTGTCCCACAGATTTTAAACAGTTTTGTTTTCATTATCATTTGTTTCCATGAATTTTTTCAATTCTTCTTTCATTCCCTTGTTGACCCATTCATTCTTTAGTAGGATGCTCTTTAGCCACCATGTATTTGGGTTCTTTCCAACTTTCTTTCCTCTTGTGATTGAGTTCTAGTTTCAGAGCATTGTGGTCTGAAAAAATGCGGGGAATGATCTCAATCTTTTGGTACCTGATAAAAGTACCTGATTGAGACCTGATCTGTTGAGTCCTGATTTGTGACCAAGGACGTGATCTCTTCTGGAGAATGTTCCATGTGCACTAGAGAAGAATGTGTATTCTGTTGCTTTAGGATGGAATGTTCTAAATATATCTGTGATGTCCATCTCGTCCAGTGTGTCATTTAAAGCCTTTATTTCCTTGTTGATTTTTTGCTTAGGTGATCTGTCCATTTCAGTGAGGTGGGGGTGTTAAAGTCCCCTACTGTTATTGTATTATGGTCAATATGTTTCTTTTATTTTGTTATTAATTGGTTATATATTTGGCAGTTCCCATGTTAAGGGCATAGATATTTAAAATTATTAGATCTTCTTGTTGGACAGACCCTTTGAGTATGATATAGTGTCCTTCCTCATCTCTTGTGGTCTTTGGCTTAAAATCTAATTTATCTGATATAAGGATTGTCACCCTAGCTTTCTTTTGATGTCCATTAGCATGGTAAATTGTTTTCTAACCCCTCACTTTAAATCTGGAGGTGTCTTTGGGTCTACAATGAGGTTCTTGCAGACAGTATATTAATGGGTCTTGTTTTCTTAATCCATTCTGATACCCTGTGTCTTTTGATTGGGGCATTTAGCCCATTTACATTCAGGGTAGCTATTGAAAGATATGAATTGAAAGAATGATATGAATATGAAAGATATGGTAGTGCCATTGTATTGCCTATAAGGTGACTGTTACTGTATATTTTCTCTGTTTCTTTCTGGTCTCTTACTTTAAGGCTTTCTCTTTGCTTAGAGGTCCCTTTCAATATTTCCTGTAGGGCTGGTTTGGTGTTTTGGTTCTTTTAGTTTTTGTTTATCCTGGAAACTTTTTATTACTCCTTCTATTTTCAGTGACAGCCTAGTTGGATACAGTATTCTTGGCTGCATGTTTTTCTTGTTTAGTGCTTTGAGTATACCATGCCAGTCCTTACTGGCCTGTTAGGTCTCTGTGGATAGATCTGCTGCCAATCTAATATTTCTACCATTGTATTTTACAGACCTCTTGTCCCTAGCTGCTTTCAGGATTGTCTCTTTGTCACTGATACTTGTAAGTTTTACTATTAGATGATGTGTGTGTACCTATTTTTATTGATTTGGGGGGAGGTTCTCTCTGCCTCCTGGATTTTGATGCTTGTTCCCTTTGCCAAATTAGGAAAATTCACTGCTATAATTTGCTCCTATTTACCTCTCTTTCTTTCTTCTTTTTCTGGGATCCCAATTATTCTAATATTGTTTTGTTTATGGTATCAGTTATCTCTTGAATTCTCCCCTCGTGGTCCAGTAGTTGTTTTTCTCTCTTTTGTTCAGCTTCTTTATTCTCCATCATTTGGTGTTCTATATCACTAATTCTCTCTTCTACCTCATTTGTCCTAGCAGCAAGAGCCTCCATTTTTTTATTGCCCTGCATTAATAGCTTTTTTATTTCAACTTGGTTAGATTTTAGTTTTTTTTCTCTCCAGAAGGGTATGTTATTTCTCCAGAAAGGGATTTTCTAATATCTTCCATGCTTTTTTCAAGCCCATCTAGCACCTTGATAATTATCATTCTGAACTCTATTTCTGACATATTATTAATGTCTGTATTGATTAGGTCCCTAGCTGTTGGTACTGCCTCTTGTTCTTTTGTTTTGTGGTGAGTTTTTCTCCCTTGTCATTTTATCCAGATAAGAATAGATGAATGAG
This sequence comes from Mustela putorius furo, assembly GCF_011764305.1. Taxonomy (NCBI): domain Eukaryota; kingdom Metazoa; phylum Chordata; class Mammalia; order Carnivora; family Mustelidae; genus Mustela; species Mustela putorius. Next base: position 52,035,334 of record NW_025422005.1, read on the forward strand.
AGAACAAAATTCTAAAAGGGTATCAATGATCCCAAATCAGAAGAGACCTGAAACTGGGGAGAGAAGAAAGGGAGGAAAAAAGAAAAAATGTGTGTGTGTGTGTGTGTGTGTGTCTGTGTGTATTCATATATATGCTCTGTTCTATTCAGCAGTCTAATATACATTAGACTAATGTACATTAGTACCTTCATAATGTATGCGTAGACAAAAGTACATTAGTAATGTATGTACAGGTAGATTAATATATATCAGTCTTATATATATATTAGACTGGTGAATAGAACAGAGCCACACACTTGATTTTGTGTATATTTTGGTCTGTTAGAAGAAACTACCTCCAAAAATTTTAAAGAAAGAAAAAAATATATGTGGATAAACACGATGAAGGGATGAAATAGGATTGTAAAGATGAAAATTTTAAAAATTATAAAAAAGGAATTGATAAGGTAAGAAGTTGGTTGAAAAAAGAAAAAAAAAGAGAGAGTGTGATCAGGCTGAAGACTAGAACAAAGCCATGCACTAGATTTAGGGTATATTTGATCTATTAGAAGAAATTGTATCCCAACATTTTAAAGAAAAAACCCTATGTATATACAAAAAATAAGGTTAAATACAATGAAGGTATAAAATATGGCTATAACAATGAAGGTTTAAAAAGATTTTTAAAAGGGTATTGGTAAGATAAAATAGTTTAAAAATGTTAATATAGGAAAGAGGAAAAATTTTAAAAAATAGAATAAGAAAAAAATAAAATTAAAAAAATTTAACTTTGTAAGACTATAGGATCATGGGGAAAAAGCCATGAATTCTGTGTGTTGCTTTCCCCTAGCTCTGGAGTTTCACAGTTCTTGGTCTTGGCTGGATGTTCTTGCTCATCTTCTGGGGGAGGGGCCTGTGGCAGTGATTCTCAAATGTCTTTGCCTGAAGTGGAATTGCACTGCCTCTGCCAGGGGCCGGGGTAAGCAATCTGCTTAGTTTCACTCTTCGTTGCTTTTGTTCCATGAATGCTCTCTGTAGATATCTGGAGGACGGGAATGAAAATGGTTGCCTCCCAATCTCTGGGGCTGTGTAGGAGCCAAGAGCTTGGGGCCCTACTCCTCAGTATATCCTCAGAGAAAAGTAGTCAGTTCCTCCCATCTCCCTGGTCTCTGCCGCACTCTGTGCTCACCCAGCCTGTGCCTGAGCATTTCTGTCTCTGGCACATGGCCCCGTTTGGAGTGTCCAAATGCAACAGATTCCTGCAGTGTGCTCCCACACAGCTCCTCCTAGAGAAGGAAGGAAGGGGTCTCTCCAGATCTGCCACCTGTGGGGTCCCTGCTCAAAGAGAGGTGTCCTGACTGTGATTTGGATCACAGTTTAAGGTAACCCCGAGCTGAGAGCTCACTCCTCATCTCCATCTCTATAGCTGGCTTCCCTGCTCTGATACCTGGGAGCTAGGCCACACTCAGGCATCCCTGGTCTTTTTGTGTCCCCATGTTTCCTGAGACCACACTGTCCCTGCAAGGGCTCCACCCAGCTGCTTAGCCTCTGGAGTGAGGTGCCTCACTGGAGCAAAATTCTAAACCTTCTGATTTTGTGCTGCACTACTCTACTACTTGCCAGGAGGTAGCCCCTCCCCCTGAGGTCTGTCTTGCCTTATGTTGCCTTGGATTCAATTCTACACATGTCCTGCCTTCTGGAAAGTGGTCAATTTTCTGTTCCTAGAATTGCTACTCTTCTTTTCTCCTATCTTCTGTTGAGTTTGTAGGTGTTCAGAATGGTTTGATAACTACCTAGCTGGGACCTGATGATATTTAGTTCTCCTACTCTTCTGCCATTTTGCTCTTCCCTCCCACTGTTTTACTTCTAATCACATATTTATTTTTAGAATCAAGGCTCATTTAACATTTTCAACATATTTTCCAGATTATTCGTTTATTATTGCTTCTTGCATATGACTCCTTCCTTCTAGATTCAGCTTCCTTCTTACTGAAATATGGAATTTAGCACCAAAGGCTATGAGTAGATTTATAACAGTTTTATTTGTAATAGCCAAAAAAGGAAACAACCAATCACTGAAGGTCAGGGGTTAAACAAATTGCGGTATATCCATATATGGAATACTAACCAGCAATGAGAAATGAGAAAGAATAAACCATTGATACATGCAGCAAATTGGTTGGGTCCCAAGGGCATTATAGGGGTCTATTTATATATCATTCTCAAAACAGCAAAATTATAGAGATGGAGAACAGGTTAGTGTGTGTCAAGTGTTAGGAATGGTTGGGAGGACGATGATGGGTATGACTATAAAGGGATAGCATGAGAGAGATCTTGATGGTCATGACAAGATAAAGATCTTGATTACAGAGGTGTTTATATAAATCTACATGTGATGAAACAACATAGAACTTGACATATGCACAGTAACAATGTCAAATTCCTCATTTTGATGCTGTACCATGATTATATAAGCTGTAATCATGGAGAAAAACTGGGTGAAGGATACACTGGAATTCTCCGGTCTTTACATACCCTTTTCATTTCTTGAAGAGATGTGCCTTCTCCCTTTCCCAATTCTTAGATTCTAGGCATCCAGCAGCTGCATTGGAGGAAATGTTGTTCAGCTCCTTTCCACAGATGGGGATGTTCTCCTAGGCTCTAGTAAAGACTTTAAGCCAGAACCTAGATCTCTCTCTGGCCACATTTTTGGTTTTCAAGTGAGCATTGAAACTGAGCCTCTAGCTCAGAGGGTCTATATTTATAAGGCACCTTCTACATCAGCTTCTACTTACTGTTTTCTTCCTTTGGGGCACCTGAGAATTTCTTTCCTTTAAGTCTCAGCTATGCATTATTTATTGTTTTTTGATATTTTATTCAGTATTGTTGGTGTTTTTAGCCTGCTTGGGGTAAGCTGGGAGGAATGACTCATGGTATGGGGAGATTATTTCTATCAGTTTCTATTGTTGCTCTGCCATGCAGTTTATGGTTGTGTTTCTATATTCTCCCAGTGGACTGTGAGTTCTTGAAAAACGTCAGGGACCAGGACAAGATTTTTCCTCCTAGTTCTTACACATAGGAAGTGCTTATACACATGTGTGTTGAATGAATGAATGAGGGAGGGAGTGAATGGGTGTGCGACTCTCTAGAGTTCCATGGAAGAGAGCCCAAGTGTGGTATTTTTTTAAGTAAGATAGTTCCCAAGATTATTTTTATTGACTTTAAAGGATGTATGTCATTGTGGTGCTTTGTGTAACATAATTCCTTTAAATACAAGTGCATGTGATCTGTAATATTAATTTAGAAGACTTAAAGAAGCAAATAATGTGTTTAAAGAAAAACAAGGCATTTAAGGATGATTCAAGAAGTTATTTCCCCCCCTCCCTTTGTGTTCCTCACTGTCCTTTTAGGATTTTAGAATTAAGAAACTGGGCATTGATAGGAAGGAGGTATAATGTTTCAGATACCCATTGTCAAATTGTGTTCTACAGAGCTTAGAATTCACAGGGATCTTCTGGGGCTGAAGGGGGGCCTAAGCCAGAGAGAAGTGGCTACACCTTTCAGCATCCCCCTGCCCCCTGATTGGGTCACAGTTGGAGACACTCTGGTTTTGCTGTCAGACTGCCCTGCCCAGATTGATCAGAAATCCTACCCCTTTCCCAACAAGCTGAGTAGATAAGTGCCCTTATATGTCTACCTCCGGTTCTTCAGTCTAAGAATGGAGATAGTCATGGTACCTATGAACTTGTTGACAAGATCTCTGAGACCCTCACACATTAAGAAAGCCTGGACTTTTTTTTTTTTTTTTTTAACAATTCCCTTTCTACAAAAGTATGAATAATACCACAAATTTTGGTATACTTAAAATTTTTCTTCAACAAATTAATGGCTTTACCACCTGCATTATAATTATGCTATTTGCAAAGTTATTACAGGTTTTATTAAAAAAATATGATTTCATAGTGTCATGTAGGTAATGTGGTTAGGGATGGAGCAGGGGGTTTAAGGTGGCAGAATTGTGCTCTCTTTTTGGTCTTTGACTGTCCTGATAACTTTGTTCAAAGATTACATCAGAAATCCAAATTTGAGGTCACTGAGGATTATGAGGTCATAGTGGATACTGAGCCTAGTAATTAATTCTCCAGTCCTGACTATCTCACATGGGGTGAGAAAGGCTCTAAGTTTGCTCTCTCCAGAGTGGAGGGGCCCCTCTTTCAGGACCCCAGAGCTGGGACAGTGCCCTGGCTGACTGACCCCTTGTACTGTTAGGGAACGTGCCCTGCCCGGTTGTTACTTTCCCAAACAGGTGCTCTCCGTGAAGGAAACTTACAAGTAATGGTAACTTATGGCTATGGTCTTCTCCTCCACTCAGGCACTGGAGACAGGAAGGAACCATGGCTGAGAGCCATCACCAAATAATATCTAGAATGACATGGCATAGCTGGGAACTTGAAGCCATCAGCATGCCCACCTCCTTCCCACCCTCCCCTGGGCCTCAGTGAGCATGAGCAGAGAGGAAAGTGTACCCATTTTGTGTGACTGACCCTAGCTGTTTGAAAATGCCTTCGGTGCGTCTCTGAACTCAGCTTCTAAGGACACATAGCACGTCTTAGGGGCACAGACAGAAGATAATGGAACACAGAGAGAAGGGAGCATGCATTTATTTCTAAGTCATTTCTAAGGCCTGGGTTTATTTAGAACTTCTGTGATTTTCACCAATTCACTTGACCTCTGTGGCCCTCATTTTCTTCATCTGTAAAGTGAGCCTGTACCATAGGAGAGGCTTAATTTTGTTTGTTTGTTTTGTTTAAAGCATCAGAGACTTTTCTACAATATCTGATAGTTAAAACAGAGATATGGAAAGTTGTTCCTGTTGAAGAAGGGTCTAGAGCCCTGTCCTCTTGTCCTCTCTCCCTCTAAAGCCTCTGATGTTGCTCTATAAAATTACCCCCCCCCCAAATCCAGTGGGCATAAAAAATATCTAAGGCATACCCGAGTATAACATTCTGGGACTCAGGGGCTCTGGTCAAGAAGGACACTGGGGTAGCCATTTATTCCCTCATACTTGGCCCTGTGACCATGGGGCTGGCCACGAGTCTCCTGAGTATGCTGGTCTATGTCTGTGTAAGCTCACGTGTCCTTGTTTCAGGATACAGGATGTGGCATGGCTGAGTGCTTCTTGCAAGAGCTTCTACATCCTGTGAACGTGGGGTCTCTACCTGCCAACTGCTGAGATGAACCAGTAATCCTTTCAGAGAGCACAGGCTTTTATCAATGAGGAGGATTCAAGGCTTGTTTTTTTTTTTTTTTTTCCTTTCCTCCAAATAACACTCCCACTGTTCAGGCTTAAATACCAAAACCTTATGGTTTGCAGAATCAGTGCCAAGAAGTCAATCATCAGTGAAACTGCAAAGATAATAGCTCCTATTGATCAAATCGGGAGAAGAATGGTTTGCCCTCCTGCAGAGGTCAGGGAAGATAAGGGCTGGAGTTTTATAAAATACGCTTGATTTGCCTAAATTGGGTAAAAATGCATAAAAGCACTTATGTTCTTAAGAGAACTGGTGACCAATTCGGGGAAAACCTCACAAAAATGAAAAGATTGGCTTAGATTAGTAGAGCATGAGAAATACAGAGTCTTTCCTAAAAGCATGGAGAATGTGTTATTTCAAACCTAGACAGTGACATAACCGCTGACTGGAGGATGTCTGCTTAGAGGGTGGCTATTATCTGCTTTATTAGACCAGGAGGAAGGCACAGAAGATCGTGGAGGTCCACTCTGTGCTGGACAGTGTACAGGTCCACTTTGGACCATAATCTAATGTAATCCTTACCACAATCCTGTGAGGTGGCTTTTATTGTCCCCATTTTATAGATGAGAAAATAGAGGGCAAAAGTTTTTAAGTAACTTGCTCATGATCATGAAATTAGTATTTTAATCTAGGTGTGTGCTTCCATTAAATAGTCTACTATCTCCTAATTGGCCCATATTAGTTTGTTCTTACCACAATAATTTTATACAAAGAGATGTTGCTAGCAGTTATTAAATGTACTTGGAAATATCTTATCCTTTGGCCATGATGAGGATATAGGAAAGAAGCTGAATTCATTAGTGGAAATCCTACGTGGACAAAGCTGGTGGTTGTGCCTCTCTAAAGCTGCTACTGACTGTGAACTCCATGGAGTGCAAGTTGAGAAGTACTGAATTTTTCTCACATAAAGGTCAGCCTTCCTTTTGGGGGAGGGGAAGCCTATTAACATCATTTTTTGTGAGGGGGTATTACTATTACTACACTTTGCACAGAAAATAATCGGCCTTTCTTTTAAAAAATGTGGCCTTGGAAGATAATATTTTTTAGGGAGGTTATTCATATTTTAAAATATTTTATCTGTTTTTATGATCATTTTATCTGAAAAGCTGAACATGTGGTTATCTAAAGGAATAAATCTTGCAACCAAGAACAAAATTCCTCAGAATCATCACAATCACTTAATAAGCTTGTGAATTGAAATTATCGTTGCCTTAGTCCAAGAGCAGAGTAGTCATTAGTGTCCAGAGACACATGGGGAACAATTTTGCCATTAGCAGTGCCAAGAATCTATTCATTTGTCATCGGTCCCAAATTATATTCAATCAGCAATTCAAACTCAGGTTAGAAAAACCAAGTGACATCGGGCTAACTTTCTATAAAATTAATACTGTAAAATGAAACCTGTATTTCTGGCAGTGTAACTGTGAGCAGCAGTAAGATGAAGCTATGAAAATGTTGAATGTAAATACTGTCAAGGTCGATCTTAATCCCACCACTTCCCCACCTTTTGCTTCCTTGCCTGAAACGCTGCCTTGGCTGCCATGCTTCTATTCCCCAGCTCCCTGAAGTCTGGGTACTGGAGTGCTTGATGAGCTCTTTTATATGGTGAACCGCAGTCATCCATAATACAGCAAACAAGGGGCCATTATTCAAAGAGCCAAAGTGGGTGGCGGCAGGATTGGGGTGAGGGTAGAGCTGTGGTTGGGGTCATTCATGGAGGGCCCCCAAGTGTAGGCAGTTAGATCTTCCTCGTGGAATCACCTGCACTAATTATTCATTTGCAGGACAAATGAATAATTGCGGGCAGAAGCACTGTGGTTTGGGGTGAAGCATTTTTCCTATCTGGGATACGTTTTTCTTTTTTCTTTCATATTTTGGAATCTTATGTGCTTTCAGGTTCCTGCCATACTGCCCATCTGGTTTCAGGTCCCCTTAAAAGAAGCTCTGCTGTTTTTAACTCAGGACATAGGAAGGGACTGGGGCCGTTTGGGTTGGGGTTCTACTTTCTTTCCCAGGTGCCGCTTAGACAGGGAAAGAGGCAAACCCTAGGAGTTCTGCACAAACCAAACAACCCCTTTGTCTCTGTTGTGTGTGACAGGTTGATCAGAGACTCAGTAGACAAACTAAAAGTGGGCCTTTGCAAGGTCTCAGTGGGTAAACATCCTGTTCTTGGCAAAGTTCAGTGACTATGGTGTGTGGCTTCTATGGCCAAGTGGCAGCCAAGCCCCATCAGTAAATAAGGAAATGGTAGAAAATGTGCTTATCTAGGTAAAAAGGTGAAGCCGAGAGAGAGGCAAGATGAAAAACAAATCAGGTTTCACAGAGTTGAGTACCAGGTAGCATGAGCTATGAGGAGGTGTGTGGGCAGTAACAGACCTGGATCTGAATCCCAGTTCTTCCACTCACTAAAAAGTTCACCTTGCATTTCAGAACCATTTTTAGTGGCTGCCTAGAGCACTCTGTCAAAAAGACCCTAAGGCAAGTCCCAGGTTTCATAGGGAAAAGGAGCCATACTTGATTAAGGAGGTCTGCACTCGAATGAAGGAAAGGGAATTGACAGCATGGGTGCCATCTCTCTCTCTCTCTCTCCTTCTTTTTAAAGAGATTTTATTTGTTTATTTTGAGAGAGAGAGAGTACGCACAAGCTGGGTGAGGAGTGGAAGGAGAGGGAGAGGGATAACAGACTTCCCGCTGAGCGAGGACTCCCAGGACCTGGAGATCATGACATGAACTAAAGTCATACACTTAACTGATGGAGCCGTCCCGGTACCCTGGGGTGCCATGTATCCAATGTCACAGGCTCTGAGTTCTCTGAGATATTGCTCAGTACTATAGTTCTGTAATACAGTGTGTGTGTGTGTGTGTAGCCTAAGAGAAGGTTAGTGAAACCTTAATAAAATGTGCTAGTAGGACAGTGTTGTCACTTAAAATTTCAAAAACAATAAAAATATAATTTGTATATTTCAGTCTATTACTAAAGAATTTTTATATCTCCATAGTATATTGTACCCTGTAGATTGTTGATCTTCATGTTTGCTTTAATTAATGGTGGTTTTGAAAATTGCCTTTTAAATTGAGTTGCCTTGGTTGACTCTCGTCTTCAAATACTTAGGTTTCGTTTGTCTTGACTATAAGCTTCCACATAGAGACAGATTTCTCTACTAATAAAAAATCCCATCAATTCACAAATACAACAAATAAAATCAGCAATGTAGCTCTCATTTTCCATGGAAAGACTACTGAATAGTCTAGGAGTGGTCTTCTAACGAGAAAAAGAAAAGTTGATGTTTGACAATGTTCGGTCATTTCTGCAGGCTTGAACTTTTTTTGTTCATGAAATATTTGTATTTTAATTTTCAAGTCCATGTTTCAAAGAAAACAGGCTTGCACGCTGGTCTACCGATTCTTCCCCTGGATAGCCTCTGTAAATCAGGAGCCTTCCCCGGGCATTCCTGCTTAATAAGCTCTGGGATTGCACTGGTCTCTCTCCCAGGGCAGGGCATTTGGAAGTCTCCCATAATGCTTCTAACAGCCCATAAGTTACTTATATATTTACACTCACCCTGTCTTTCTCCCCTCCCTTCTTTTTCTTTCCAGAAACAGAGTTGTCAGTCACTGCTGAGTTAGTGCCTACCTCATCGTGGAACATTTCAAGTGAACTCGACAAAGGTACACAAAAGGGATGCATAGGACTGGCGGGGGGGGGGGGAGGCGTGAAACTCCATTTTTAATCCTGGCATGGCCTTCTTTGAAATCAACTGCTTTTTAGATCCTTAGAAAGTGGCGGGGGCCAAAATAAATCCCTTACTTACTTTGTGATTATTTAACATTTAATTACTTGGAATTCTATTATTTCTGGGGAGGGGTTTTTCCCCCCCCCACTCTTTCCTTTCCCTTCTTCCTCTAAAACGTTCCATATGGTAAAAACGCTTCAAGATGTGAAATAGGGTTGTTTCTGACCTTCCTGACACCGCATCTAGTGGATCTTATTTAGGGGATTTGATTCTGCCTGGGCCAGGATTGATCAGAGCTGTTTGCTGGGTGACCTTTTCCAGCGAGTATTTGATGTGCTTGCAGAGTTCAGGGCAGAGTGTTTGGAATGTTTGTAATTGCCTGTGCGTACAGATGGCGGCTTCCTGCGCGCACGTGGGGAACAGGTTCCTGCTGTGAAGTTGTTGTAGTATTAATTAAGCTCCGCCATAGGCTAAGCACTGGCTCCTCCCTAGAGATCCCGTGTCCTGGAATGGTAAATCGAGACCGTCAAAGCCCCTGCAGGCTGGCTCATCCCACCCTCCCGGGCTTGTTTCCATTTCCTCCCCTTTATGTCTCTTTATGCATCTCCAGCAACATTTCTATTTCTTTTTATTTACCCTGTGCTTTTCTTTCCCTAGCTTTTGCCTAAGCTGTTCTTTCCAACTGAATCGCCCCTTTTTTCTTTGCCACTAACCATTCTCTCCCTTCTGCATGCCACAAATTACTTACTCTTCAAGACCGAGAACAAATTCTCTATTAGCCACAGTCTTATCTAATCCCTCCGCAGGAAGTGACCTTTCCTTCTTTGCAACTTCCATAGCCCTTTCCTCTGCTCCTCTTCGCATTTTCTGTGTTACATCACGGTGATTTATATAACTGTGTATCTCATTCTAAAGCTTGGAAGTTCCTTGTTAAGTAGGATTTCTGTTTTGTCCTTGGTCTTTGTCTTTGTCTCCATCACCAAGTCTAGGACAGACTCTTATTCATAGGAAATCCTCCATCAGTATGTGTGGAATAATGAATCACAATGTATCTCAGGACATATACATGGATGGGCACATCTGTATCTATATGTGCAAATACATTCAACAAACTTACTGAGCTTCTGCTTTAGTTCAGGTATGATTCTAGGTTCTGGGATTATAGTGACAAAAGCTCAAAAGTCACTGTGTCAGACGACTTCGATAATCAGCTCTCTTTGTCAGCCTGTGTGTTCCCTGGGAGTTGTATTTTCTCCCTGAAGCGAGAGCAGCTTATAAAACAGTAATAGGCAAGGTTATGTTGGTGGTTATACTTTGTTAGGCATTTTAGGGTGGTGGGATGATGTGAGATATCTTTTCACCTTAAATGAGAAGGCATTTAGAATAATTTTCTCTTGTCAATTTTATTTTGGACATTCTTTTTCTAATTTAGGATGAAAACAGGGGACTGTATGTTATCCTCTCCATGTCCAGCACCAGGCACCATGCCTAGGAGGCAGTGGATTTTCAACAAATACTTATTATTATTTTTTTTTAATGTGAAAGAAGACGTAAAGCCCGCTAAATGTCCACTCAGTGCCCATTCTGTGACAAGCACTTTGCTAGGTGCTTTCAAGAATGTGAACATAATTGGCAAGCTCCTTATGACACCAGCAGTAAAAATGATATCATTGTACACACACGTTTTGATCAGGTTCCGGTTATGGCTATAAAAGGACATCAGCTACATGCAGTCATGGGGCGAGGCTGCCAAGCTTTAAACTTCTACCAGACCAGCACGGTAATTAGCAGTGGGTGCCCTTCAAGAAAAAAGTAGTGTCGATAGCTATGAACCTACTTGCTAAAAAGCTGGCCTAAGACAGGCCCCCCGCTTTTTGTTTGTTCAATTTGGCCTTCCAGAGGGCATGGATGGCTTTCCAGAGATTCTTGGTGTTATATTTCTCTAGAAGAAAATTAGTATATGGCCTTTCATTCCCATTAGAATGAGAAAGAAAGCTGATTAATTCTTTTATTCATTGATCAGATCTTTTTTGCTTCCTTCTCTGGTCTGGGCACCGTCTGAAAAATTAGTATTGAAAGATGAAATGAGACAAAGGTCTCCGTCCTCCCTGAACACAGAGCCAGGTGGGAAAGACTGATATCTAAATGTTTAATCAAAGCCTTCTGGTCATTTTGATAGATTGGGCTGTCAAGGGACATTCCCCCCTAATTACACAGAGATGCTGGTGGAAGGATGCAATGAAAAAAATTCACTGACAGGCTGATACCCAAAAAGGAGAAATCTCCAGGTGCCAGAAGAGAAAGCTTCATGGTCGGTAGAGCAATGATCAGCAAGAAGGAATTAAATAAAAGGTTTTATAAAAATATGGGAAATGTGTATGGTTTTCTGGGGCTAGAGTTTCAATATCCCATGGAGATGACAACTGAAGCCATAAGAAACAAGTTCATTGCTTAGACTATCAGTGAGGGATGACTGAACCGAGCAAGAAAGGCCAGTTCTACTGAGGGTGTGGTGTGGAAGTCTATGAACTACCCTGGGTTGTTGGGATCACCCAGGGGAAATACAGACCCCAACCTGTGTTACATGGGGCTTGGGGGTTGGAGTTCTTCTCATGTCATACGCAAGCTACAAACTGAGAAGCGAATGTAAAAACTTGGTCTGGAATTGATTAAACTCTGAGACCCTGACTGGGGACAACCTAAAACCAGCTCACAAAATGTCTCGACATCCCAGTGCCTATGGCGATCCCACCAAAAATGAAATTTTTAAAAAATCATAACCACTAAATAACAGCAGCAGATTCCTACTGAGGTTAAGTGCACTTTTAAGAACTATAGATCGTGCAAGAGAGGAATAAGCGAAACCCAGCATTAGCAAGAGTTGGTAGACAAAACACAGAGGAGGAGCTCAGGCCTTTGAAACTAAAGACAATAGATCGATTTGAGAAAGAAAATATGTTTAAAATGTTTCATGGGAAGAATAAATAAATAAAATGTCTCATGGTGAAGAGGAAATGGAAACCTTAGGGCAAGTGATAAAAAAAGAAGATTTTAAAAGAACCAAGTAGAAATTCTAGAACTGAAAAATAGAGCTATTGAAATTAAAAGCTCATCAAAAGGGTCAAACAGTAGATGCATTCAGCTGAAGACAGAAATGATGAAATGAAGGTAGGTTTGAGATAACATGGTGGTTAAGAGAATGAACTCTGGGGCCCTGGTGACTAAGTTTGAATCCTGTATCTACTGCCTACGTTCTGTGTGACTTTGGGCAAGCCACTCAACCGATCTGTGCTTTGGTCCCCTCTCTTGTAAGATGAGATAACAAAAGTAATTACCTCATCTGGTTGTTGGGAAAATTGACCTGGCTCCCAAATCTGATAAACTAATTGGAGAATAAGAAGTAACAGCTGTTTTTGGTTAATATGATTATTACTTTGGGGTTTATTGTAAAAAAAAAAAGTCATAGGTACTTTGGCAGGCATGTAGGGAAAGCATATTTTCGAGATTTTAGATCCTGTTCAATCAGCCCGTGTCCGCAGCTTTTCCATCCTGGCCTTCCACACCTGTGTGTTCACCCACACCAGCACCACACTCAACTTGATAAGCAAGGTTCTCCATGGCCTTACCCCCACACTGACTCCTCTCACCCCATCCCTTCCCCCATACTTTATACTCCTTATGTTTCAACAACCTGCCTCTAATTCCCTAAATGTATCGCTCTGTTTCTAGTCTCCGTACTTTTGTTCATGTAGTTTCTTCTGAATGGATTGCCTTTAACCTCATTCTCCTCCTGGCTAATTCCTTCTTTACTTAAGACCACCTCAAGCATTCCCTCAGTGCTCCTAATGGCTACAGTGCTCCTAACGGGTACAGGCAGCAGCGTTCCTGCTTTGCTGGACCTTGCATTCTGGAGAGAGACAATGAATGAGTCCTTTTATCAGTCCTATTGACCATGCCATTAACAGTGCCCCTAGACGCTTCATATGTGGGGTACACATCTCCCCATGTCTATCCTGATTAGGATCCTTACCCATGCTGTATTGAAATTATCTGTTTCGTGCCTGCCTGTTTGAAAGCCAGGGACTCTGTCGTCTATAAGCATGCTCTTATTGCCCAACAGTGTCTGGCATGTAATAGGAAATATGGCGCTACATTGTTTGGGTTTCTATGCTGGTTCTCGGCTGCTGCAAGTGAATACCTACTATGTGCGAGACACTGGCTAAGCACATTGCATGTATCATTTGAATTTGTAGCACCTTGTATGGGAGAACAGACCGGCTACTGAGGCTCATCAGTCTTGAAGGAGTTGACGGAAGGGCACCAGTAGAGAGTGGCAGTGCCAGGATCCCACCAAGGCCTCCAGGCCAAGTCTAGGGATCCACATCTAACATGGCAGCTGATTACATGTGTGTTCCTAGACCAGCCTCCTAGGAGCTACTTCGTTACAAGCAGAAGCAGTAGAATAAGCCCTGCCGTTGGTGTTCTGTGATGCCTTTCTCTTCACCCAGCTGCTCTGTTCCACCCATCAACCCCACCCTGGTTCCCCAGCCTCACTCGGGTCCTGCTTTTTCTGTTAAATGAGTCCAGTCAGTGGCATTAAACAGTTACCTGTTTATCCTTTCCAACAGGAAATGAAATTGAAAAGAGACAAGGCCACCCGGGAAGGGCCGGGAAGAGCCGTTGAAAGCTACTATTGATGGAGCATGGGGGTAATTTCTGAAACAAATGCTTCAGAACCAAGTACCTTCTAAAATAAATGGATCTACAGGGGCCCAACCTCAGCTTCCCCATTGGGGTTTGGGGATGGGGTGTGATGAGGGCCTCTTTCCCCTTCTTCCATTTTCAGTCACATGAGGTCTCAGAGGTTCTCTGTAGAAAGCCAAATGTTTCTTTTGGAGAAAGGACTGGAAATTGCACCCGCAGGTAGCAGAAAGGGAGGGCGCCTCCTACTTAAAAAAATACTGAGGCTTGCTTCCAACTTCAAATAATTCCCTGTGCTGACAGACTAGATTTGGGGGTATTTTTATCCTGCCTCGCTTTTTTAAATGGAGACCTGGTTTTCTCTACTTGCTTAGAGCTTTACACATAGTAGGGAAGTATGGTGTGGTTCTTATGAGCATGAACTCTGGAGTTACTATGACTCTGACCTTCCTTTTCTCACCTCTGGCATGGGAGCATTTGAATCTATCACCTAAGACTTTTCCTGGCCAAAACACACATCTATGGGCCGCACTTGAGTGTTGTGGAAAGGGCATCTGATTGCATGGTCACAACAGACAGTTACATGCTGGCCTCAGTCCCTTAGCCCACCTTTTCCCTGAAAGCTTGACTGTTAAGAACTGTGACAGGGTCTCTGGTTCAGGAATGGTTGCTTCTTCTTGTCCCCTTTTCTCTGTCACTGGATTTGTCCTTGGCACTAAAGGCATCTGTTTAAATGATACTGACTGGCCTGTAGCTTGGAGCTTAGTTTACACTTAGCCCACATGGGGTAGCTGGATCCTTTTCTTGTGCTCCTGGTTGTACGGATTTGGAGCAGTGGCAGTAGGGGGAAGGAGCTACATAAGGAAGAGCTGAAGAGCAGTCTTCCTGGGACTGGGGTCATTGAGAGCTTATCCATTCAGTGTCCCATGTAGCTGGTTGGAGGAATCCCTGGTGGAATTCCTGGGGTAGCCCTGTGATGTTTAAGACCGCCTCAACTCAGTAGGTGTTGACCTTCCTCTGCCCTTTGAGGTCCTTCTAGCTGGACTTAGAATCAAATTTACCCAAGACAGAATAACAGAAGAAAATCAAATTTCATAGGCATATTTATGGGGAATCCACACGACATGAGATTCCAAAAACAATGAAGCATTATGAAGCTTATCTAAGGAGAGAGGTAGGGCCTGAGAATACAAAGGGGGAGGAAGGCTCTTGTGCAAGACCAAGAAAGGAGACAAGGTTGCCCTATTATGCAGATAAGCTTCTTAGGTAGACGGAGTTTCTGTTTGTAGCTCTCTTCCAGTTGCAGGCTCTCCTTTCCAATGTTGAGTTTAGGCAGTTGAGAAGCAGGGAAAGAGCTTTTCCTGTTTCTGCTGGGTTTTGATCACCTTTAACTCAAAATAACACTCATGCTAAAGTGACTCATCCTGGGGCAGCTTGCCCTTGGCCCCTACAGCCTCAAGCAACATCTTCCTCATACTGGTTGTAGTATTTTCTTCCAAGGACAGATGCCATCTTGCCACTGTCAACAATAGAAGCTCTTGGAGCCTCAGTAGCCTCATGGAAAATGGGAGAAGTGACATCAACTCCACAGGGTCTCTGTAAGAGTTAAATAAAGTATGAAGCCCCAGTGCAGTGTCCAGTACAGATGGGTACTTGTTTTTGGTAGTTCTTCCTTCTTATTCTCAAGGGGAGGGAAGTATGATTTGAGAAAGAGCACTTGACAAGAAATGTAGAGTCTAGTCCTAACTCAACTCCACCACCAGGTCCATGATTTGTCAGTTAGTTTCTGGGCCTCAGTGTTCTCATCTGTAAAGAGGGAGGTATCAGTCCTTGGTCTGGCTGCCTTCCTCATTATGAGACTCCAGTGTTGGATGGTCTAGTGCAGTAGCCACTAGCCTCCTGTGGCTAGGGAACACTTGCAACATGGCCAGTCCAAAATGAGATGTAGCGTAACTGTAAAATACTTCTGGATGTCAAAGTCCTGATATAATAAAAGAACTTAAAATAGCTCATTGATAATTTTCATATTGACTGCCTGTTGAAATGATCGTTTTCATGTTTTGAATTAAGTGAAATATATCGTAAAATTGATTTTATCTAATCCTTTTTAATGTCGCTACTAGCCAACTTAAAATTACACATGATGCTTGCGTGTGTCGTTTCTGTTATATTTCTTTTCAAAGGTGCTACTCTAATGGAACAACAGCTAGAATCTGAGGGAAATCTCCTAACCAATGTTTCCTCCTCAGACCATGAGGCGATGTTCTCATGCCCATTCTGGCTTTAAAATTCCAAGACCTACTCTGTATGAAAAGAAATTTTTCTAAAACTAATTCTAAAACTAATGCTTTAAAGTATCTAAGTGTAAGGGATTATCATTACCGATTATAATCTGATCATTAGCTCTCACAAAAGGCGATATTTTGACTAATAAGGTTTTTGTAGAGCAAAACTTCACAGGTTAGAAATCTGAAGCACAGTGAACGCCTGGGTGCCTCAGTTGGTTAAAAATCTGCCTCTTGGCTCAGGTCATGATCTCAGGGCCCTGGAACTGAGTCCCGCATCAGGCTCGGGGGGGGGGGGGGGGGAGTGTTTCTCCCACTCTCTCTGCTCCTTCCTCCTGCTTATTCTTTCTCTCCTGCTCTCCCTCTCTCAAATAGATAGATAAAATCTTTAAAAAAAGCTAAAAAGAGATCTGAGGCACGAGGGGTTATAATTTAATAACAGTGACATAAAGGACAGCGGCAGAATCACAGAGCCATTCAGGAATCACAGCTTTGGAGATATAGTTGCGCACATTCAAACAGGGTCCTGTGATCCAACATTGCCCCTCTCTCTCAAAGCCTGCCTTGCACTGGGCTCCTGGGCTGGCCCTGCACCGCATACACTCACTTCCTTGAGGTTCCTCCAGCAAGCCAAGCTCTTTTCTTGTCCAGGGGCATTTGATTGGCCATTCTTTCTACCCCGAATCCTCTTTCCCTCTTCAGATATTGGCGCAGTTGTCAACCATGCAAATTAAGTTTTTCCTGACCATCCAAAGTTAGTCTCCACTGTTAGCTTCCTTTTCCTTTACAACAATTAAAAAAAAAAAAATCTAGTCTCAGGGCACCTGGGTGGCTCAGTTGGTTGAGCATCTGCCCTTGGCTCAGGTCAAGACCTCGGGGTCCTGGGATGGAGCCCCCAACTAACTCCTTGCTCAGTGGGGAGCCTACTTCTTTTTCTCCCTCTGCTGCTCCTCCTGCTTGTGCTTTTCTCTCTTGTCGAATAAATATTTAAAAAATCTTAACCCACTAGCCACCTCTAAAAAATCTTAAAACAAACAAACAAACAAACAAACAAAAAACTACCCTACCCTCATCCTGGAAGCAGTGAGAGTACTTTGATAGGAAAGCAGGGGAGTTCTGCCAGCCCAACTGTGTCTCCTTTAGCCTTTGCTAATTGACAAGTCCCCGGTTCGTTGGCCTAGAACCCAGCCTGGAAGCATGTGACATGGACATCAGTTCCCCTTCAACCAAGCTGTGCTCTCTAGAACTCTTGTTAATCCTCTTTACTCGGTAAGTCAAGGCAGTTTAGGGAAGGAAACTCCAAGAGGAGGCCTATGGAATTCTGTTATAAAGTACAGGAAGATGCCCCTGGACGGTTCAATCTTGCCTCTTCAAAACCCGCTCAAAAGAGAGGGGCTTGCCAGTGGGTCCCCCCATAGGAACAGAGGGCCAACCTCACCACTCAGTGGTCTTCCCAGCTCCAGCTTTTGACACCAGTCCCTCCCATCAGCCCTCCCATCTCCTCCTCCATGGGCTGTTGTCAGTAGGGCATCCAGCTTAAAGGGATGAGGCCCTAGGGTGTTCCACAAAAGGCCAGCTTGGCTGTGTGAGGAGCACAGGGCTCGCCGCTCCCAGCAACCACCGCCCAGGCGAGACTGAGGAGCAATCAGACAAGCTTGGAAATGTTTATGCTCCTGTTTTTACCATTTAGAATCAGGATAGAGATTTATTTACCTCCTCTCTTGGGTCTCAGATTCCTTACTCCCTTGGAACCATTTTCAGTAGTTGCTGGCTAAGACCAGGCACCATCTTGGAGGCATAAATAATCAGGAGGCAGCGGAGAGTTTCTCGATTTGCTCAGGCCATCCTTTTCCATTCCTGCATGTCTTTTAGTTTGGATTTAAACCTCCGTTATGTGGGAGCCTTCTGTTCACCCACTTTGGAAATGGCTTTGGAGTTTGACTTCAGGGTGCTTCTAGAACTTTGTGGTCTGAGGTCCTGTTCCTAGAGATCATAGAAGGTCTTTCTGGTCCTGGGCCTGGGGCTTTGGTCAAGCTTTGTCAAGCTTTGCTCAAAGACTCACAGGGACTTTTGGACTTAGAGGTCCTTTGGCTAAGGACAGGAGAAGAGAGATCCTACAAAGTGCTTTGCCATCCGGCTCCTGCCTCAGCTCCCACTGATCTGGCCCCTCTTTTCCTGCTTGCTGTGCTCTAGAACCAAACTGCTCATTGCCTCCCACCTTATTCCAGGCCTCTGTGTAAACTTGGGTGTTTGCTACGAGGTGAGGACCCTTCTCACCTCTTGTTATCCTTACAGACCCAATTCAGACCTCACCTCTTCCAGGACCACTTTCCTGACGTCATAGGTAACCATGCCTTACTCTGTGGGGGAAGTGGGGAAGTGGATGAGCCTCCCCGCATTCCTAGGGGATGCTTATTTTCATGTATGTATTTCCTCTCCTTCCACTACCTCTTCCCCATGCAAGACATATTCATGAAGCATCTTCTTCATGTTAAGCGAACCCCTCCTGGATCTTCCATTCTAGCAGGAAGGCCAAAGAGGAGGAGCATTGTGAAGAGTAAGAGCAGCAGAACAGCTTGCCAGGATCATGAATTATGTCTTATTTATGTATCCGGGTAGCTCCGACTCTAATATAGGCGTTTAAATACATAAAAAATATATAAATATATTTTTATATATTTAAATATATTAAAAATATATACAAAGGGGCGCCTGGGTGGCTCAGTGGGTTAAAGCCTCTGCCTTCAGCTCAGGTCATGATCCTGGGGTCCTGGGATCGAGCCCCGCATCAGGCTCTCTGCTCAGCGGGGAGCCTGCTTCCTCCTCTCTCTCTGCCTGCCTCTCTGCCTACTTGTAATCTCTGTCTGTCAAATAAATAAATAAAATCTTTAATATAAAAAAAAATATATATATATATATATATGCAAAAATTAAACAAGTGAACCCTGTGTTGGACTCCTCGCTGAGTGTAGAAACTGCTTAAGATTCTCTCTCCCTCTGCCTCACCCTTTGTAAGCACACATGCTCTCTCAAAAAAAAAATCAATCAATCAATCAATTTTTTTTTTTTAAATAAAATGCCTTAGATTCATTCCTGAGTGCCCGTAGTGGACAAAGCCTCTACTCGGGGCTGAATATGCAGTAATGAACAAGACAGAAACAGTCTACAGTTTAGTGGAAGAGAGAGACTTTCAACAATGAATCTCACATACACACATATACTAAAAATCATTTAATTTTAGCAGGGATAGGCGATTTAAAGGAGAGGTATGAATACATACCTGTATGAAGACAGCCTGTACCCTGCAACAAAGAATTCTCACATCCTTCCTGGCTAGGCCCTACTAATTGCCACCTGAGGTAGGGTCAGCCCTTCATTTTCTTGGCCAGTCTCCTGGGAACTTCCATGCCTACAACTCTGTTTTTTAACCCTCCTGAGCTCATAGGAGAAATTAGTCTCCAAACAGGGCAAGTCCCTTACTGGGATACGGACCCACAACAGGAGCAAGGCGGTGAGACCTCCCATGGGCAGTGAGCTCTGCAACCCATTACAGACATCATTATGAGGCAGTGGAGTGTGGGGAAACTGTTTTTAGACAAGGTTGGAAAATTTTGCATTCCTGTGCCAGGCAAGATTTCCTGTAGGGCCATGAGAAGCTCACTAATCATCTCTTTAGTTCCAAGCAATATTACTTCAGGGCAGTTCCTGTCAAGGCCCCATGCTTAAATATCTCTTTGCCTGGGTTTATTCCATCAAATGCTTCATTTGCTTTGAAAAAAAGCCCTGAGACTCAGCCGGCCCAGCAGCTTAGGAAGTTCAACTCACCACATGCCTCCGAGGGCTCCTAGCTCTGCCCCTGTTACTGCACTGAAGATGAACTTATTTTCTGACCTTCTTCTGCATATGATTCCGTTTTACGTGAGCCCTAAGTCGGACTTGACCAACATCAGCCACTGGAATATGCTTGTGCCGAATTCAAGATGCCTTGTAAAAATGTTCTGTTGGTCGTTACCTATCTTCTGAACTCAGAAAGCTGTGTTTTCCCAGGGCTCTTGCCCAGATCTCTCATCTCAGTTCTTTTCTCCGACATTTATGCTCACTCATTCACTCAACAAATATTTATTGAGTGCCAACTGTGTGCTGGGCACTGCACTAAAGATACAGTGGCAAAAACACAGAATTCCTCTCTTACAAACTTCACGTTATAGTATAGTTAGCAAATCTCTGTGTGGAAAGTACTATTACAACTATTAACAGCCTGAATGCCTGTTTTATCCCAGGGGCTGTACTAGATACTTTAATCACAACATCAGCCCATTTAATGTGCTATAAAAACCCTGTGAAATAGGTCCTATCGTGTCTACTTTATAGCTGGGAGAACAAGCTTATAGAGGCGAAGTGACTCAGCTAGTAAATGGCAGAGCCAGGATTCAAATCCAGGTTTTTATGACTACAAAGTCCATACTCTCAGTGATTACCTAGTTCTAAAATAATAATCTATGTGTATAGGGAGGAAAGGAAGAACAGGATTGTAAGCTTTTTAGCGTATCTTTTTTTCGACTGTTTTTTCTGGAAGAGGATATTCTTAATCACCCTTAAGTGATTTTTTTAAAATTTGCATTTTCCCACCAATCTCTCCATTTTCTTCAATAAATACCCTATATTCTTATAGTCAGGTAAAATAAAAATACATTAAGGAAATAAGAAAACCCATGTATACCCGCAAAGGATTGAAAACAGTTACTCAAACAATTTCATGGACACACATGTTCCTAGAAGCACGTTGTATGATAGCCAGGAGGCAGTAACAGCCCAAATGTCCTTTAGAATTGGTAGACGCACATTGTGATATGTGATATGTACATACAATGGAATGTTATTCAGCCATAAAAAAGAACATGCTGCAATGTGGATAAACTTCAAAAATGTTCTACTGAGTGAAGGAAGCCAGATACAAAAAGTCCCATCTAAAAGATATTCATAATAGTTACATGTACAGAGAGACAGAGAGTAGAGTTTGTCAGGGACTGGCGTGAAGGGGAATAGGCAGCAACTGCTTAATGGTAATGGGGTTTCCTTTTAGGATGACAGACTTGTTTTGGGGCTGGATAGAAGTGGTGTTTACATAATACTGTGAATGTCCTCAAAGCCACTGAATTATTTCTTCACTTGAAAGTAGCTCATTTCATGTTATATGAATTTTGCCTAAATGAAACAAAAATAAGAAAACCCCAAATCCATAAAATAGACACACCAAGAAGCTTCTCTGATGCTCTTCTTGGTACCACTAGCCCTCGGAGGACTACACAGGTGGGTATGACCAGTTCTGTGCTGAAACTGTTTACTTAGTGCCACTGCCCCTAACCTGAGGCAGAGCCTTGTGGGCCCACAAGGTCACTAACTGGTAAGGGGACCTTGGCTGGTCACTAGACCCCTCTGAACTTGTCATGCAGGAGTAGTGGTGTCTGCAGAGAGCAGTGCCACATCCTGATCTCCTAAGGGGGTGCCCCCTGAGCTGTAGACTCAATCTGCATATGCTTTTCTAGTCTTTGTCTTTACATCAACAACTGCTAGGTGATCAGAAATCCTCTCCAACTCCTGACCAGGCATGTGCATCCCAAAAACTAGGAAAACAGGTGGTGGAATCTTAATGGTGTGTGTTTTTAGAGACCTTGACTTTTTTGTTGCAGTTAATATTGTTGTTTTTTATTTCTGGATGTTTTGGTCTTGTTTCTTTACTTTAAAATCAAGTTTGTTCGGGTAGATGGGAATGTTTGGGCCGGGGAACTGGGAGGAGGAAGAAAGGAGTTCCGAGGAAGCCTTCCTGCTGGTGACGGACATCTCTGTGCTAAAGATTCCCAGTGGCAACCAGCCGATCACGACAATCCCATCAAACTTTGGGCCGGGATTCCAGGTAAATCCTGGGCAGACCTTGAGGTGCTGGCCTTGAAGTGAGTGCCATTTAGTGCTGATGACACAGGGGTCCTGTATGGAGTCAGGGTCATCTGCTGTCGCCCATCCCTCCCGTGCTGCACAAACCCGCTACTTATCTTGCTAAGAGAGAGATTTGGGAAAGACTTGGGAAACTCTTGAAAAACCACTTAAGAATCCAGCTAAACAGTTTTGGCTCCTTTTCCCCAGGGTCAGTTGAAGTGGCCTCATCAACTCTTGTTTCAGGAAAACTAAAGTCTTCAGGAGACTTCAGTCAGGAAGTTGGGTTCAGCAGCTCAGCTCTTTTGAGCTGTGGTGGGCCTGGAGGGTCTTCTGTAACTTTTATTGATATTTTCCTCAAAACTTTTTCTTCTTTAAAAAATATCTAGTTTTGGGGGCCCTGGGTGGCTGAGTTGGTTAAACGTCTGACTCTTGGTTTTGACTCAGGTCATGATTTCTGGGTCGTGAGATGGAGCCCGTGTTAGGCATGGAACCTGCTTGGGATTCTCGCTCCTCTCCCTCTGCCCCTCCCTGCCCCGCAACCACACACACCCCCCTTCACTCCGGGGTAATGCTCACCTCACACTCTCTCTAAAAAAAAAAAAATTAAAAAAAAAAAATCTAGATTTAAGGGGCGCCTGGGTGGCTCAGTGTGTTAAAGCCTCTGCCTTTGGCTCAGGTCATGATCCCAGAGTCCTGGGATGGAGCCACGCATGGGGCTCTCTGCTCAGCGGGGAGCCTGCTTCCCCCCCTCCCCCCTCCCCCACCGCCTACCTCTCTGTCTACTTGTGATCTCTCTCTGTCAAATAAATAAATAAAATCTTTAAAAAAAATAAAAAATCTAAATTTAAAAGGACTTTTAGAAGCTCAATGTATTTGTTGTAGAAAACCTAGAAAAAGCAATGAAACCAAAATTATATAGTCCCTGCTAACATGTATTCTTTCTGTCTTTTCTTTTTCTTTTCTTTTTTTTTTTTTTTTAATTTCTTTTCCCCGTAACAGTATTCATTGTTTTTGCACCACACCCAGTGCTCCATGCAATACTTCCCCTCCTTAATACCTACCACCTGGCTCCCTCAACCTCCCACCCCCTCCCCTTCAAAACCCTCAGGTCTATCTTTTCTTATGCACAGGTGTTTATATTTATAGTTACCAAAATGGAGCCATATCAGGGCAATCCCTGTTCTTCAATGGCATTTGTCTTTTTGCAACATCACCAGCCTCTTTGTCACCAGCCCTGTGTCATTAAATATTTTTAATGACATCATTTTTATTGGCCTTATTAAATATGTTCCATTATAGGGGAATTTCTTAATTTATTTAACCTATCCCCTGTAGTTGAAAAAGTTAGAATTATTCCAGGTTTTGTTGTTATAAATAATACTGTGATGAAAATTGCTTTAAAGGGCCCGGGACAGGCAGTACCTGGCTTCCTGGTGTTATCATAAACCTGTCTGCATGTTTACAGTCCCTAGCAATAGGGCAGGAGAGTGCAACATTCTGTTTCCCTTCAACAACAGGTATTGTCATTTTCTTAGGCATTTTCTGTTTTATTTGTTTATTAAAGATTTTATTTATTTATTTGAGAGAGAGAGAGAACACAAATATGGGCAGAGGGAGGCAGACCCTGGGATCATGATCTGGACCGAAGTCAGACGTTTAATCAACTGAGCCGTCCAGGTGCTTCAGTCATTGTCTGTTTTAAAAGCAACAATAAGGCAGAGGATCATGGGGGAAGAAAGAAAAAAATGAAACAGAATGAAACCAGAGAGGGAGACAAACCATAAGAGACTCTTAACCTCAGGACTAACACATTGAGGGTTGCTGGAGTGAAGAGGGGGTGGGAAGGATGGTGGTGGCTGGGTGATGGACATTGGGGAGGGTATGTGCTATGGTGAGTGCTGTGAATTGTGTAAGATTGATGATTCACAGACCCGTACCCCTGAAGCAAATAGCACATTATATGTTAATAAAAAATTAAAAAATAAAAACAACAATGGCATGCTGTTGTGGTTTTAGCTTTCATGTCTTTGATAACTAAGACTGAATTTTATTGCCCTTAACAGCCATTACTTTTTCTCTGATGAGTATTTCTTCTTTTCTTCCTCTATTCTACTACAACTTATATTTATATTTTCTTACTGATTTGAAATCCGCATTTTAAAAAGTCAGTTTAACATCCAACTTTGCTTATGATGTGTGTTTTTATAACATAGCAAACTTTTATTTTTATGAAATCAAATAAGTCAATCTTTTTCTTATGATTTTTTACCCTGGTCTCATGCTTAGAAAAGGATTCCCTTCAACAAGATGATGGAATCCCTTTTAGTTCCTTGAAGATATTATAAGTAAACACTTCTTTTCCAAAGTCTGGGTCAAGTTGAGCAATATTTCTAGCCCTAGAGAAGGCAGGAAATTAATCTATTGCCAGAGTCAACTGTTCTTCCACAACCTAGACTCAGAGATACCTCCAAGCTGAATGACCCCTAGAGATTATATAATCCAGCCTTCCAGCTGATATGTGACTCTCTTCTTCCAAAAGTCTCGTAAGTCCTCTGTATTAACCTTCTACATTAATGCTTTCTGATTAGAAAGCTTCTACATTAATACTTTCTTTAGCAACATCACACAAGGCTAACCTGTTCTTCTCTTTGAGAAGTCTTAATGTTTGGATGGTCTTTCTCATGCTAAGCCAACTGGTCTTCATTCTCCCTCTCTCTGCCATGTCTACTACTCCTTCTTGGAAAGTCTCTTCTTTGGACTTTGCAGTCATATTGGCCTGGGTTTCTCTTCTAGCACTTAGGAACTATTATACTGTTGAGTAAGTTACTTAACCTACTTGGGCCCTGGTTTTATCATGTATAAGATGGGGATTCAGAAATTCCTATTATTATACATGCTAACTCTGAGACAGACAGAGATAAATGAGAGATTAAAAGAACATGAACTCTGTCTTGCTTAGCAGCTGTGTGTGGTCATTTCAAACTTGATTATGACTTAAGGTTTTTTGGTTTTGGTCTGTTAGTTCAAAGCTTCAAAGGTGTGTATGCAGTATTTGAAGCAGTGACTTATAGCCTTATTTGTGATTAGCAAAGAAAGCCAATCTACAGCTAGATATTTGTAAGTACATTGAAAAGAAGCAAGAGTCAAAATCAATGTCATAATATAATATTCCTAATAATCTGTTATGAAACTTGTTATACAGATGTATTCTCATTTGTTCCAGTGTTGCTTTGAACTTTAGAACAAAATGACAAATGACCCTGTGGGGTCTTTTCTGTTCTTAGGTGGAGGGCCTGGTGTGTGGACACCTAGACCTCAGGAGTTTACTCTGAGGATTGGGGGAGTTCATGTATGACTGTGGTAGTGTGTTAGCATTATGATATTATTGCCCATGTAATTCTTTGCTTTGAGCAGTTGCCATTCATTATTTCTCCTCCTAATTTGTTTTCCATGTTCCTGCCCCATAAACGGTGGCCTTCTGGAGTGAGCACACTGCACGCTGGGGGGCCCTGGACCATATAGGATACAGCAGGACCATCTCTGCCTTTGTTTTGCACTTTTTTCCCCCACAACCAAAATTCTCAGCTTCTGGGTAGCATCATCTTAATGTTGACTTACAGTGAACTTCTAGTTAACTAAACCTCCTGAGAGTTTCTTACAATTTAAGCCATATACCTGTATCTCTCTTTTCTCATATTTTTGTAATTAATATTTTATGTCCCACTATTCACTATACATTATTCCTATTATATTTCAACATGTTTGGTTTATCATGAAAATAATATGCTGTCATTTAACATACTCATGATCTCCTGACACTGTGTCCACATTAATTTGGTCCTCGTCTAAGACATTGATGGGACTCTTGGCTGGAAAGCATGTAGATACAACTCCTTTCCTGATGATACCTTATCTTGTTGCCAGTGTGGAGAACTGCCTTTCATTCACGTGTATATAGTTCAAGAAATGTTTTTGAGAGTCCACAGGCCTATGTTAGCATCTTTCTGTTTCTGTGAACTTTTCCAATTTAGTATTTGTATTTTGTCCCTATTTTGTCATTTTACAAGCATTTGTTGAGATCTGTATTAGGCACTGTCATAGGTGCTGGGGGGCAGAAGCAAATAATCTGGGTCTGTCTTCGAGCTGTTCGCAGCCCAATGGGAAAATAGACTAAGAGAAGTAGGTGAACAAATAGAAGGAGTGGGGGAGTTGTGGATAAGGCTTTATGGAGGTGGTGACATTAGAGCTGGGTATTATAGATACACAGGAATTTGCAAAGCAGGAAGCAGATCAAGGACCCATCTGGCCATGCTTCAATTTCCATCTCTTAGACCACAAGAATGCCAAAATTGCATTCTCACTTTCTCTCATAGTTCCTGCTGTTCTTCTGCAAACAATATTTCTTTTTTGAGAATTAGATTTTTATTATTGGCATCCTAAGAGAGGCAGTTGCCATCCAGAATGTTAAGAATAGAGAATACGCTACCATCTTTCAGCTTGTGGACATTTCTAAAAAACAAATTGATCGTTGAATATCCTGTATCACTCTTGTGGCTTACCTTAGTACCAGTTTTGTGATCAGCAATAATTACAATAATATAATAATAATTCTGAACATTTATAGAGTACCTTCCATATGCCAGACACCACGAATGGTGCCTTATGTAGATTTTCTCTTTCTGTCATTAACAAAGAAGAGGTTTGAGCTCAGAGAGTTTGAGTAACTAGCCTAACATCACACAACAAATAAAGCAGCAAAACTGATTTTGAACATTGGTCTCTGTGTCTCCAACACCTGGCCATTTATTTTCCTCATTCTGGCCAGTTGATCAATATACCCACTCATTCCCCTCTCCAGTCTTTACCCATTGATATTCCTCAGTAGTTGCCCTTTGTATTAGTCTGCTAAGATTGCTGTCACAAATACCACAGACGCATGGCTAAAACAGCAAATTTGCTTCCTCACAGTTCTGGAGGCTGGAAAGTTCAAGATCAAGGCCTGGTGGGGAACTGTTGTTGGTGAAGATTCTCTTTCTGGCTTGCAGGTGGCTGCCTTCTCATTGTGTCATTACATGGTGAGGGGGGTTGGGGGAAAAGGAGAGAGAGATCTTCCTCTTCTTATAAGGCCACCAATCCTATCAGATGAAGGCCTCATCCTTATGATCCCTTTAGCTTTAATTATGTTCTGAAAGTTCTATCTCCAAATACAGCCACATTGGGAGTTTGGGCTTCACCACTAAATTTTGGGAAGACATATTTCAGTCTATAACACCCTTCTTAAAAGATTTCATACCTTTTCATTTCTCCACACTTTTGTCTAAGCTGTTCCCCCAGCATAAGCTTCCTGCCTTTCAAAATCCTTCCAGCTCTTGATTACCCAACTCAAATGTTACTTCCCATGAAGCCTTCTCCAGTTTCCAATCATATTTAGTTGCCCCTTCTTATCTATAATAATACTTTGTATTTTGATTTAGCTGCTATTGCACCCACACTGCATTTTAGGCTCCTTGAAAGCAGACACCCTGCCTAACCTGCTCCCAACTGGTCTAGACCTCATTTTGTTGGTACTCTGTAAAGGTATGTCTTCAGTGATTCATTAGTTCTAAGGAATGGTGGAGGGAATTGGGTGAGTTTAGAAAAGAAGACTGTAGGAAGCTCTGTTGAAAGTGATACCTTACAGAGAGAAAAAATAGTTCCATGTTTCCTGAGAGGTTTAAATTGAGACTGCCAATTAAGTTTCAAAGAAGCAGTTTTCATTCCAATGTAGGCAAGACTTTTTTAATTAAAAAGGCAGTGAATAACACTCATTGATAACCAAGAGCTAAACTGTTGCTCTACACACATTATTTCTACTTCCACCTGTTCTTATAAAACAGTTCCATCTGTTACAGATGAGAAAATCAAAGTTCCAAAAGGCTAAATACCTAGTGTGAATTCATGTGGTTCATTGATCTTCTCTGCCCATTCCTTCATGAAGAGGCACTCTTCCTCTCCCTAAAGGTATTGAAGCAGGGTTCATGATTATTTTCCAGGAATTTTAGATCAGGCATACTCTGAGGGTCTTGGTATAGTTAATATTTCTGTTTTCTTCCATCTCTCAAATCCTGTGACTCAGAAATTCTCTTTCCCTGACATTGGTTTAATTGTCATATAGGGAATTGACCTATAAAACCTGTCTTCTGCCTTTTTTTGGAAAGACATATTATAAAACTCTTATTAAGATTATTACAAATTATCATTACAGTATTAAGTGTGTTATTGGTCCCATTACTTTATATTTATGAAGCTGTTTGGAGAACACAGCTTTGGAAGTACTTACTTACCAATAAAATTGACTTGATCCTAGCCAAGAGGAGCTGCATTTTCAAATAAGAACTCTTCTAGCTGAGGAAAAAATAATATGCACAAGTTGTCACCTGACTCTGGAAGTCAGATGGATGAGGTACTTAGCCTTGCTATCCTGATTGCATTCCATACTGAAGGTGGGTCCCTGGAGACTAAGCCCTCCCAGGATCAGCTTTTGGGGCAGACAGCCAATGTTCTGAAGCAGCTGCCATTTTTCTTGGGTGATTCATGTGTGAAAGTGTCTCCTCTGTAGGAATCTGGGTCATCTTGTTCTTCTTCCCAGAGCCAGGCTCTTATCAGACCAGAAGCGTCTGCTCATACAACTATATCCAAGTTGGAGAGTTTATGAATGATAATGATAGCTGCTCATTCCAAATGCATGACTCTTCTGGTCTATAACATCTTCTATTTGGCTGGACTGCTTTTTGTATTCAACATAATTGGGCCTTTGCATTCTGGAGCTGGTGTACATGTTAGTGTAACTTTAGAGGCTCTTTAAAACTGATCATTAATTCTCTTTTCTCCATTCAGATGGCTCAGGATTTCTCTTCCCTGTTATGAAGTCATAGCCTTGAATTTGAACAAAACCTTTGTTCCTGTGTATGCATGTGTTTCATTTTTATTTTTATTTTTTAAAGATTTTATTTATTTGACAGGGAAAGAGAGATCACAAGTGGGCAGAGAAGCAGGCAGAGAGAGAGAGGGGAGGGAGCAGGCTCCCTGCGGAGCAGAGAGCTCATCGTGGGGCTCCATCCCAGGACTCTGGGATCCTGCCCTAAGCTGAAGGCAGAGGCTTTAGCCCACTGAGCCACCCAGGTGCCCCCGCATGTGTTTAAAATAACATTTCGGCATGTGCTATGAAACTCTGCAGCACTCCGTTCCCACCACGACCACCACCACCACCACCACCCTCAACCCCTGGTCAGAGGAGAGGTGACAACACAGAACGAACTTCCATGAATAGCCCAAAACAGCTCAGTTTTGTTGTTGTTGTTTTGAGTTTTTCTTCACACCTGCTTTGTTTTCCTAGGAAAAATATCACAGATATCATCCTCTCCTTCCGTTTTTATTCTACAAAATACGTAGTCCCTGGATGGAGGTGGAAGGAGGGAGGGAATGACGCATCTGAGTATCTTACAAGGTAGAAATGCCATTAAAACATTTGAACATGAAGTTGACACTACTTTGGGATCATTTAATCCCGTCAGCCTCCAGACATCCTGTCAGTTTAACAGACATGACTCAGAGAGGAGAATGAGTCACTTAATATCAAACAGGACTTTGTGGTAGAGGTGAGACCAGACCCCGTTCCCCTGTTGTCATTGCATGGCCTTAAGATATCACAGCTTCCAAGAAGTCTTCCAAAATTGCAATGGAGACCAGACGGCATAATCCACCCCATCAGGGCTTAGGATGCGACCAGGGTGGTGTACTTTTTGTTCTTAATCACAGTCCTGTCGCAGACCTCAAGGATCTGGAACTCACGAAATGAAATCCTCAACTAACTACCATTGTTTCCTACACTCACCTTTCAAAGGCAAAATGGGAAAGGATGATAAGACAATAAATAAGAGATTTATTTGAAGAAGCAATATCCTATATGATTCTGCATATGTACCTTGAATAGTCAAATTGGTAGAGACTGAAAGGAGAAATGGCGGTTGTCAGGAGCTGGGGAGAAGACAGGCTGGGGAGCTGTTGTTCAACGGGGACTGAGTCTTAGTTTGGGAATATGAAAGAAGTTCTGTGGGTGGATAGGGGTGACGATTGCACATAATGTGTGTGTACTTAATGCCACTGAACTGTATGCTTAAAGATAGTTAAAATGATAAATTTTGTGTTGTGTATATTTTAACACACACACACACACACACACACACACACAGCTGTTCTTGATGTGATCTTGAATCTCCATTCCCTTGTGTTTGTATCCTCAGAATGCAAACACGTTATTTATGTGTTTTTATTATTATACTAATGTTATATTAGTATAATATATTATATCCTAGTATATATATTAGTATGTACTAAGGGGTACTAATAACCAATAAAAGGCAATCTTTTATTTGCTCACATTTTTCGTTTTCAAAGTAATGTCACACCCATGATTGTGTTTAGTAGTCATCAACACTATCATGAGAAAGGTGTGACAGCAACCCTTCCTTATTTTACAAATGAGTAAACTGAGGCCCAGAGTTCACAGCTGACAGAACAAAGAGTTGGTACTAAGACCCAGGGCCTCTGATTTGTGTTCCTAGATCCTCGCACCATCCAATGTAAGAAGTTTTGAATTGATACTGAACATATTATACTTAATTATCCTAGAAAGTAGAGTCCTACATTTTAGAAAGATTTTCAAAGACTTTGAACACTAAAGTAGTTTGAAGGAGGTTCTTAAAATGCAAATCAAGCAAACTTCAGATGATGGGTGATCTAAACATTCTGCTTGACCGATGTTTTACTATCAGTCATAACCCTGACAAACACTTCTGTAGGACTTGACTCTGTGCCACGTGCTGTTCTAAGAGGCTTAACCATAGTAACTCACTTAAAAAAGTGAATGATGTATAATTCAGAACAGAATTTCTCAAGACGAGCTTGTGCTCAACACCCTCTCAAGCCCTTTTATCTTTTACCTGCTGTAATCCACGCACCAGTCTGAGGGAGCAGGTATCACTGGAGCTTAGAGATGTTAAATGACTTGCCAGAGGACGCTGGATAACCAGTGACACAGTCGGGACTCAAAGCCAGGTCCTCCCACCTCTTTCCCACTCAAACAGATGGGGCAGGATGGGCCTTTCTAATCACCGCCATCTCTAAATATTAATTATGTCATTCCGGCAGCTGGGGTGGTGTCCAAGTATGGACGCTGATTGGCTCATAGTTTGCTTCTTCGGGGACTTCTAAGTTTCACCCTGAAATTCTGGCTGGAAATTTGATTCAGTTGCTGAAAGCGGAAGAAATACGGCTTTTATGTTCATGCGCAATTTGCTTTTTCATTTTCTTTTATTATCCTGAGACTTACTGTAAATCACACTTTCCCATCAGTCCTGGGGGTTCTGATTATGTTCGTGAGGTCCAGCTAAGAGCAAGGGCAGTAAATTACTGCCACTTTGTTTGAAAATTTTTTTAGCCACAGTACATTAGCTGCTTTTGTTTGCTTTTCCACTGGTAGTGTGCACATTTTTATTTCAGAATTGGTGTTTCTTGAATGTCTCATTTGTGAATAATGTAGCTTGCAAAATGGAATGATTGGAGAAAGGTATGCAAGAGAGTATCCTTTGGCATCTGTAAGATTTTAAAGCATATATAGCTAAAATGAGTTCTGTTTCTCTCTTACACACACACACACACACACACACACACACACACACATTCTCTGCATTTTCCTGTTTGCTTCATTCTTTTATCCACTTCCCAAAGATCAATTGCACATGGTAATGACCAATGCAACAACTAATATCAGGTAACTACTAAGAAATGCCTTCTTCCAGGGTTCTCTAAGTATTTTTGTTTATTTGAAAGATCAGAGGATAAGGGGACATGTTTTTTTGCAAGTTTCTATTCCAAATTTCCTGACATTTTTAGTACAAAAAAAAAAAAAAAAAAGAAGAAGAAGAAAAGAAAGAAAGAAAAGAAGAGAATACATTTTACAAGGCAAAAATAGGGCTAATAAGAACCAGACCCCAAAGTGATTATCAAAATGTCAAAACGAACTACTTTTTCTTTATTCAATACCATTAATCTTGAGGCACTTACCTTTCAGTGAAATCTCCCTAATGGCCTGACTTGATTCTCTTGCTGGGCCATCCACAAATAGAGTGGCTTCTAAAGTGATACCCAAATCCTCAGTGGCTTTCAGTCATTAGTGTGGGAGCTCAGTGGAGACATTTGTTTAGGTTTTTAAAATCCTATCTTTTGATACAGTAGCAAGAAAGGGGGCTTTCTGTCATGCTCTGGCGGCCTAGAGTTAGGTTTCTCTATCAGCATTGTCATAATGTTCACAGGACCATCCTAAAGATGCTAGAAGCTAGGACCTGGTTAAGTGTGAAAATTAACTCTTTTTTCTGAAATTGGTCAGAGTTTCTAGAGTGGCTTTGGAAAGGATTTTAGTGGGCATGAAGGATGGAGCTTAAGTTAGAAAATTTCCATTCTTATCACTAATCCATGCAATAGTCATTTCATTTTCTTGGACTTTATAGCAAACACCTTTACAAGGACCCCCTGTTGTCTGATAACTGCTCCCATGACCCATGGTGATAGGCCTTCAACAGCTATGTTTATGTTATGTAACTGTGCCCCTCTCTGGGGAGTTGATCATACCAGGGGAAGGACACTTGACCCAGGTTGGGCCAATCAGAGTAATTTCCTGGGAAACTTGGAATTGGGACTCAGAGACAGCCAATGCTGGTAATGCCATGAGATTAACTTGAGGCAGATAACATGAAATGATTGTCCTCTGCTGTGTGTGTAGAAATTCCAAGAACACTGGTTTGCAAAGAGAGATTTAAACAGATTCATCAAAAGGACCAAAGATAGATAGTGGAGGGAGATACCTGATCTGGTTCCCAGAAGCTTTCCAGTGTTGGTTTCTATTCCTCCTGAGGCCTGGCTGGACCCCTTGCCAGAGTGCCACAGAAACCCCTTGAATCCTAGGTTGAATTCCTCATCCACCTCATCTGGTCCTCCTCACCCTCCTACAGAGCTTGACTTAGCTCCTGTTACATTCAGTCTGAGTTTTAACAAAGACAGGTTGACCCTCTCTCCAGTGTGTACTTGTTTGATTAAAGAGATGAACAAGTAAACAAATAAATGAATGTTCATACTTACTCTTTGGTGCCCTAGAAGGTTTGAGCTGGGAACAAACCTCAGAGATATCTTAGTCATGTCTTCTCTTCAGAGAGATGAGGAAATTGAAGACTGTAGATGAGAAGTGATTTACTGAGGTTCACACACAGCCAAGACTTGATCCCTGGCCTTCTGGTTCTCAGGGCAGCCAATGTTCTCAGCCAGATTGTCTCCCTGCTGCCATCCATCCATCCGTCCATCCACCCACCCATCTGTCCATCCAACTAATAAATAAATAGTGAGCAAGCTCCTAATACATGAAAGGTCCTGGAATATATGTTTTCTGTGTTCAGCAAACTGACTGTGTGGTTGGATTAAAGTTCTTTACGCATATTTTCTTTCTTTCTTTTTTTTTTTTTTTAAAGATTTTATTTGTTTATTTGACAGACAGAGATTACAAGTAGACAGAGAGGCAGGCAGAGAGAGAGAGAGAGAGGGAAGCAGGCTCCCTGCTGAGCAGAGAGCCCGATGCAGGACTCAATCCCAGGACCCTGGGATCACGACCTGAGCCGAAGGCAGCGGCCCAACCCACTGAGCCACCCAGGCGCCCCTACGCATATTTTCACTTCATTCATTCATTTCCAATCTGAAAGGGCTGTTTCCTACCTTTGCCAGCCCCACCTCAGAGCAAGTGCATTTAGAACTCTCCCAGAGTGTATTCCCATCACATATTCTCTGTGCCTCTCTTGCAGTCTTTTCCTAATATCGATGATGATCTGTGTTCATATCCTATTTCCTTTGGCAGCCCTTTGAAAGCAGGGACTGTGTGTGAATTAGTACCTTCACTTCCTAGTACAGAACCTGTCACAAGGCATGTCCTCAATAAATGTCTGCTGTTCTGGAGAATTTATTTCATCTTATCATCTCAGATGGGGACTGTGTATCAGTTATCTATCACTAGATAACAAACCACTCCATACTTCATGGCTTCAAGCAACAATCATTTATTATTGTTGCTTATGGTTCTGGGAATTGGCTGGGCTCAGCCAGATGGTTCTTGTTCCAGATCTCTCATATGACTGCAGTCAGATGGTGGCTAGAGCGGAGGTTATCTTGAAGGCTTTCTCATTCACATATCTGGTAGACATCTGCGCTGAAAGTATGCAAACAGCTGGAACACCTGGAGCTCTATGGGAATCTCCCCCCGCCCCTTGCCACATGGTGATCTCGGTATAACTGGACTCATTACATGGTGGCTGGAGGCTCCCTGAGAGACCGCCTCCCAGAGAAACTACCAGAAACTATCAGAACCTACATAGACTTGCCTAGCCTGGCCTCGGCACTCACTTCACATATGGTACTTCTGCAACTTTCTTTTCCTCAAAAGAGTCGCAGAGGCCCTGCCAAGTGTAAGGAAAGGGGGCAGAAACGCTATCGTTTGATGAGAGGAGTGTTTGAGAATTTACAGATGTTTCTGCATCTCTGCTTTATACTTCTTCATATAAGGAGGATATGGAAGGAAATGAATATTTTATCTCTGGCCCCACCGAGCTTGCATTTGAGTTGGGAGCCATGGTTTCAGGTAACTGCTAGTTGCCCCACTGACAGCTACATCTTTTCTAATGCTGTTACCTCTCCTGGCCACAATCAGTCATAGAGTCTGATAGCCATGTACTTGTGGCCAAGGAGTTAGTATGGGCAAGCAGGTAGAGACAGGGTCTCATTTTATCATAAAATTCTTGTGTGCTGGGTTTTATGGTGGGCCCTCTGGAGGAATAGACAGATGAGTCACATTCGGGGCCCTGCCAAGAAAGAAGGAGAGACTTTTCTAAAAGTGTAACGTAAGGAAATATTACAAAAGGGAAAAATTAGTTAAGCATAAAGGTATACACAGAAGCATTATTTTTAAGAGTGAAGAAATAGGAAGGAAAAATAAAATTTCCCCAATTTGGGGAATCCTTTCATTGTGATCTCTGATGGAAATCAGAGATCTGTGGCTGCTTTTCCTTAGACTTCTGAGGTCACACCTTCTTGGGGAAGAAGAAATAGGAATTCAAAATCAGAACTCCTCTGACTCCTCCTCTCCATCACACTCTTTACCAGCTCTCCCCTCTCTGGCCTGCTGGATCATCTCATACTTCCTGAAGCCCAGGTCTGGGCACATGGTTCTTGGCTTAGTATTGTGTAAAAACTGCCCATTGCTGGCCAGGTAAGGTATGAAATCCTTCGTTATTCTCTGAGGTCTTTCTTCATTCTTGGTCCAGACTTTCTGGCCTTCTTGCCTACTACTTGTTCATCCATAACCTTCCCAGAAGGTAAATGGGGCCAATTTAGTGTGTGTTGCTCCCACTCACTCTAGACACCCGTGCCTTGGAGCTTTTCCTCAAGCCATTCCTGTACCCACAGAATGCCATCTCCTCTATTTTCACTTTCTGGAAGCAGACATACACCCTCCTCACCACCACCACCATAAGCCAAGCTGAGGAGTTACCAAGGGGAGGGGCTGGGAGCTTCCCATGAGCACATTCTCCTAAAATGATGTCTTTTATTTGATTTTTTTTTTAAGATTTTATTTATTTATTTGTCAGAGAGAGAGAGAGAGATCAGGAAAGCGAGCACAAGCAGGGAGAACAGCAGACAGAGGCAGAGGTAGGCAAGGAGCCTGAAGCAGGGCTCGATCCCAGGTCCCTGGAATCATGAACTGAGCCAAAGGCAAACGCTTAACCGACTGAGCCATCCAGGTGTCCCATGATGTCTTTTAAATAAATGTTAATGGTATTATGTTAACATGATGGTTATTAAGGCCGTGATGAAAAGATGCTTCAGGGCTTTCTAGGCGGCTGGACATGTGTGCTGCTGTTGTTCATTGTTACAGTGATTAGGGGATGCGTGGACATTTATTGGGCAGAGGCCTAGGACGTTTCGTGCCTTGCCACGTGCATGGTCCTCCTGCAGGAGAAAGAAACCTCCTGCTTCCTTCGGTCACGCTCCACCAAGGAACACAGTGAAGAGAGGAAGCTGGGGAGGCCACCCTGTATAGGCAGAGACATATGGGTCCTATTGGGATGGTCCTCAAGGGTGGCACCTTGGGCATCCCATGCTCCCCAATAGCTGCCAAGCCCCTGCCCTCTGCCCTCACTCCCCCCTGCTCTCCCAGGTTCGCTCTGCATGGTTTGAGAATCCAGCTCTCAATCTCTGCTCTCCACTAAGGCCCTGCTCAAGAATGGCCCCGTTGCTGTCAAGCCTTCCCTGATTTCTATGGCTGAACATGCTCACCCCTTCTTACATAGAAAATAGCGCTTTTCCCCTCGCATCTTCCTTGTCCTGGTTATTTTTATTGATTTCTTTTCCACCAATATTTTGTGAAGAGTTATGGGACACATACCTCCCCACTGACTCTACAGGGATTTAATTTAAGTATTTGGTTATTTTTCTTCCATTTCCTCCTCATTTCTTCCTCTCCCCCAGTGCCTGTGGATGCCAGCAAGAGGACAGGAAGTGTGGGGTTTCTCTGTTCCTCTGCTCTGTTCTGGGTCTTGCCCACTAGGCCTGATAAAAGGACAGGGACCAGCCGGGTTCCTTCACCACCCAGGCATGGCAGCCTTGACCTGCCCACCTTGGTCTCCATGTCTTGACCACACACCTCGCTTTACCCTCACTCTGACTTGTACTTTCAAATTAGATCCTGGCATACCTCCTCTCCTCCCTTCAAGATCTTCAGCAGCTTCTGATGGACAGTGGTCATCTCTCCTCCTCTTTAAATATCCTACCGATTGCTTCATGTCACCTCTGGCCCAGAAAGCAGGTTCAGCTCCCCTTTCCTTTTCTATCACCCTGGACATCCTCAGATTGTGGTCTAGTGTGACTGTTTCTTTACCTGTTGGATTCCATTGCCAGAATGAGAGATCTTTGAACAGGTCAATCCATTTGTTCATTTCTTCATCAAACATTTTCCCCATTTATTCCTAGCAAACCTGTGCAGAGTTTAAGGTACCATCCCCGGGGAAAAGGGCACGCACATATCCCCAGTGTTCCCTGCCTCGTCTGCTTCATTGACTCCTCCTTCTTGCTACTGAGAAAGTAGCACCCACTTCCGTTTTCATCTCCAGATTGCTTAGTAACTTTTCTGTTTTGTTGAAAAGGCAGTCAAGGGGCGACTGGGTGGCTTAGTGGGTTAAAGCCTCTGCCTTCAGCTCAGGTCATGATCCCGGGGTCCTGGGATCAAGCCCCACATCAGGCTCTCTGTTCAGCAGTGAGCCTGCTTCCCTTCCTCTTTCTCTGCCTGCCTCTCTGCCTTCGTGTGATCTCTGTCTGTCCAATAAATAAATAAAATCTTTTAAAAAAAAAAAAGTTTAAAAAAAAAAGAAAAGAAAAAACAGTCAAGCAGAGACTGTCTAATTTCTGAGGAATTCGGTTCAAAATTTGAGAACAAAATCCACCCCCCCATGCCTAACAGAACACTCAGGTGACAGGGTCCCCTCCAGCACTCTGTCCTTCTCACAGCAGATCTGAGTTGGGGCCAAGTCAGCAGATTCTTTCAAAATTTGAAATTCAAACCTCACACAGTGAATGGAGAAGAAGGGAAAGAATGGTTCTTGTGCCCTTTCATGTCCCCTGACGTTTATATTCTGGGAAAACCTGAAACTGGAATGTTGGCCTCAGCGGAGTCGCCTTGGAATGCTGACGGGCACACAAAGGGATTTGGGACCTGTTCCGTCAAGATGTGACTAGAAAACTGAGCTGGGAGAACCGTGTGGTCCCTCTAGGGACAGAAATTCCTTGGCTGGAATGGCAAATTTTTATTTGGAAAGCCACCTGGGCACCCCTCAGAGCCATCAAATGCTCGAGAATTTATTATGACTGGACTAGCCTTGCCGTCAGGCCAGGAAAGTAAAAATACACGATGACTTCATCTTTGAAGGCCCTAAATGTGGCTCGGTTCTTCCTCAACAAGGGCTCCCGAAAGGGCTGAAGGCCAACTGTGGCCTTTGCGTGATGCAGAAGCATCTAGAAGCTTCCGTAGTAAGCAGCATGCATTGTGCCGGTTCTGAGGCATCTCTCCTACTCCGGGTACTGAAATCGCAGGGATGACTTACGATGTGTGCTGTTTGCATTGGCCCCCAGCCCGAACCAAAGACTTATCTCAGGCTTGGCCTTCTAGATGCTATCTCTGGTAATTTAGAAGTTCATTATGCAAGCCCACTCATCTTGTCCTGCAACAGTTAAGGTCTGTCAGCATTTTACAAAGGCTTATAACCCACCCATTGAGGGGCAAGAATGTAGTTTTTAGGTTGCAGTATGACAGGCAGGGCCTAAGTCTGAGAGTCAAAGCTTTAGCTCTTTTGTTGTTTTCAAGTTCGAATTTTTCTAA
Organism: Mustela putorius furo; assembly: GCF_011764305.1. Taxonomy (NCBI): domain Eukaryota; kingdom Metazoa; phylum Chordata; class Mammalia; order Carnivora; family Mustelidae; genus Mustela; species Mustela putorius. The sequence continues at coordinate 52,073,783 of NW_025422005.1, forward strand.
GTTCTATTGAAGCAAAGTAATAGCTGATGGTTTTGCTGGTGTTCTTTGGTTTGGTTTTTCAGGGCTGGGAAAAGCTGCTAGGGATGGCTGGGAATTCTTCTATCTGAAGAATTCTTAGGCCCATGAATTGATTTATCATCCTAGCATTCAGCTGAAGACAGGGATGTGATAAAATAATCTCTACCTTATAGGGTGCCTGGGTGGCTCAGTGGGTTAAACCTCTGTCTTCGGCTCAGGCCATGATCTCAGGGTCCTGGGATGGAGCCCCGCATCGGGCTCTCTGCTCAGCAGGGAGTCTGCTTCCCCCCCATCTCTCTGCCTTTCTCTCTGCCTACAGATCTCTCTCATTCTGCCTCAGATCTCTCTCATTCTGTCAAATAAATAAATAAAATCTTTAAAAATAACAATAATAATCTCTACCATATAGTTAGAAACAGAGAAGACCAGGTGAGTCAGAAACAAGATTGGGAAACCTTTAAGATACAGGCCCAGTTCCCAAACCAGAACCTTGTGCTCCTGTGAAGTTTAGCCAGATGGGACTGATTGTATCCAAGTCAAGTCATTGTTCCGATGGTTCAGTGTGCTTCTGCTCATCATTTTAAAGCATTCTTGTGATTTCTGAGCTTAAACAACATATACACCTGACAAATATGAATAAAATGATAACCCCCAGATTATTAATAATAATAATAACCCCCACATAATAAAAATGATTGAAAATGTGGTCAAATAAATTGGATACTTAAATAAGTCACGGAAGTCCAAAAAAATTTGAAACTAGAAAAAAAGTCATTAGAGTAACCTTGTTGGCAGTTGCCGGCGATCCCGTTAGACGCCCGACTCCTCGAGAGAAAATCAGGGTATATCGAGATCATGGCATCCTTGCTGTGAAAAGGAGGTTTCATCTGGGTGGACTCAGGTGAGCTGATTGCGGGAGAAGTTATAAAACCAGTGGAGTATAAAACAGCAGGCGAAAGGGGACAAGTTGGGAGTGGAGGCGGGGAAAGAGTCAGGTAGAACTGGGTTTGGTCCCCACCATGCTGGGTCTGGCTGTGCTGAAACCTGTTAGTCTTTCTCTCTTCCTTGAAATTGGGTAACAAAACCCTATATTCACCACATGTTCTAGAAAGGATAAAATGCAATAATATGTAGAAAGTGCCTGATAGCATCAGTGCTCTACAGGTTTGTTCCTTTTTCCTTCCGCCTTTATTAATTATAGCTGCAGCCCAAAACGATCTAAAGGCTGGAGGCCAGCCATTCTGTTCTGTGGTGATCTTAGCTACTTAAGGGGAAAAAGTAGTTTCCCTGAGCTTTTAAGAGGCCATTTACATACAATTGGCCTACTTGTAAAAACTGACCTATTCATTAAATCCAGCCTCTAGGTACTTGTCTTAAACTCCTTTTGAGTTGCTGTGTATTTGCTGTGCTTCCTAAAGAAAGGCCTATAGGGGCAGCTGCTTTTCCCTTTAGCCCAGATTTACAGGGGTTTTTGCTCTCCGTGCACATTTGCAGACCCATTTCTGATGTACATGTGTTTGCTCCCCCAAAAGGAACTGCGTATTTGGCTATTTATTGTCTTTGGTGCTAGGGACACTCTCTCAACCCCTCTTGTTACTCAGAGGTCCTTAACCCAAGCTCAGCTTGATGCCTTGCTGCGTGAGCTCTCCAGAAAATGGGAGTGACAGGCCCAGCCCCAGCCCAGCCCAGCTCTTCTTTTCTTTTGACTGTTAACCATCACATCCCCTAATCTGTAGCAGCTTTGCTCTGCCAGGAATTATTTGCCTTCGTGGAGGTGTCTCTGCACCTTAATGTCTCTGCCTTGGTTTCTTCTGAACAATGGCGATTGTAGTGGAGAATCCTGGGAGGGTTTTAATCAGTAAAAACTGGGCTTAGCAGGAAGCCAGGCCAGACTCAGTGGCCAGAAAGTGGGGGTTATAATTACCGCAGCCACGTGTTTTCCTGTTGACCGCTGGGGAGAATCTTTTGGGGGCACACCTAAAAAATTGCTTATACTCAGACTCCACCCAGGATCAATTACATTAGAACCTCTAGGAGTGAGACCTAGGTATCTGTGTTGGTTTTGTTTGTTATTCTACAAGTGATAGTGTTGTTCACGAGGGTTGAGAATCGCTGGCTCTGGGATGCCTGGGTGGCTCAGTCAGTTAAGCCGCTGCCTTTGGTTCAGGTCATGATTCCAGCGTCCTGGGATCGAGTCCCATATTTGGGCTCCTTGCTTGGCAGGGAGCCTGCTTCTCTCTCCACCTCTGCCTGTTTGTGTGCTTGCATGAGCGCGCGCTCTCTCTCTCTCTGACAAATAAATAAAAAATACCTTAAAAAAAAAAAAAAGAATTGCTGGCTTTTGCTAATTAGAGCTCCCTGTAGTGAGTGCTTTCGATGTTCCCGAAATTGATTATCTCACGTGACCTCCCCACCGCAACAGCATGGGTGGGTAAGTACAATTATTGGCCCCATTGCACAGGTGAGGAAACTGAGGCCTGGAGATGTTAAGGACCAGCAGGTGAGAGGTGGGACTCGGATATGTAGCCAAGCATCCAACTCCAGGGCCATGTTCTTAATTACCACGCCACAGCCCATTCTTATGAATAGTGCCTCCAGTGGGAACTAAGCTTCACCGAGTGGGGTCATCCAGTGGTCTCGAGCTCTCTCCATACCTTCAACTTACCGACCTCCTGCTCCCCGTGTGTTCGAGACTTCCCAGCAGCCCCGCGTTTGATAACGGACTGCGGTTATTCAGAAGTCCCCTGTTATTTCCACTGATTTTTATTAAATGCAGCTTGTGGCTCCAACTCAAGAATGCAAGCCGACTTAGATTATGTTTTGCATTGAGTTTATTAAGATAAAAAATATTTCCCGAGATAGTGAGTCAGAAGTATTTATGGTGAAGTGTGCTGAAAGTGAATGCAGGTTGATAGCGTGAACAGAATGTTCTCTCAAAGTCAAATGCGATGACCTAACTGTGTTTGGCAGCCTTCCTTTATGTTTAGCTAAGCATTTTATTTCATGTCGGGAGCCTCCTCCCTCTCCTGAGAAGGATCCGTCCTGTAGGAGACTAGGGTTTTGGCGTGTGCCTCTTTGATACCAAGACCCAGGCCCTGAAGCCTAATTATGACTGGCTCCCCGGCCGACTGGCTGGGTTGCCATGGCAAAGGACCATTAAACTCTTTATATCTCAGTTTCCCTCACCTGTCAAAATGAGAATATAACTCTTGGCCCCACCTCCCTCCCTGAGGAGAGTGGGAGGGCTCTTTGAAAATTAAGCAATAAATGTTGGGAAGGATTTGTGGATGTGACGTCTTGTCAAATGGGTAAGTAATAAATGGGGTGTCTCCAAAGCTCGTTTGCCCTAAATACACTCGAGTCTTCCATTTACTTAATCAACTAGCCTTTATTAAATGCCTACAAAGTTCACAATAACACATGGAGTGCTAAGGGGAATACAAAAAGGAAAAAAACGAGGAAATAGAGTCTCAATGCCCAGAAAGCTCATAAACTACTTTTTCCTCGCAGCTCACTTTTTAGGTTGATTAAGCGTCAGTATGAACGATGCCTGTACTGTATTTAAAAAGCTCATTCTCGACCGTGACTTCCAGTTACGTCATACATAACTAGGAGTGATTTAGTTGTTCTCGGTACTAGTGCATATTGTCCCTTGCTGGAGGGATTCATTAAAAGGGCAAGAATATTCCGTAGTCCTGCTTAGGGGGAGTGGACCACAGTCTGGATTCACTGGGAATGGTATATTGGCTAATAGTATGGTCTCCTGTGTCCAAAGGTCTGGCTCTGAGTCCTGGCTCTTCCACTTCCTGGCTGTGTGACTTTCGGCAAACACTAACCACTCTGTGTCTCATTTCCTTATCTCAAAAATTTGGGTAATAATAGGGTCTAAGTCATGGGATTTTTCTCAGGATTAATAAGTTAATGTGTACGAGATACTTAGGATGGTGTCTGGTACTCTGTAAATGCTCAGTCTTAGCTATAAGCACCACTTTCTACAGGTGGTGGAGGAAATGGTGGCGCTAAAAGATGACTAGTATTTCATTTCCCTATTTTATAAGAAATACCAAGTCCTTTTTCATTCAGAGTCCCAAAATTTGCCTGGATCGACTGTAATCAAGAGTTGCCCCCAGATCCCAGGCTGCTTATTCATAAATGGGAAACAGCCATCCAGGCCTTTCTCTGGCTTATGGTGCACAAGGCCTGAGCTAAAAACTATTTTGTTCTGAGAGCTTTACACCGGTCCAGGGCCCAGAGGGGTGGTGAAGGGCAGCTGTTGGGTGTGACAGAAAGAGCACAGAGCTTGGAGTCCAAATCCTGGCTTTGCCTTTTGTTGGCTGGGATAGTCTTTAAGTCCTCCAAACTGTGGTCTACCCAATCTGATCATACAAAAGCAATGGTGAGGTAACACTGCTGGGGCCCTAGCTTAGATGAAGACAGTCGTGGTAAATGGTATCAGCCTCTGCTACAAGTCCTTGTCATCTCCACCAGCATGCGCTTATAGTTTAAAGAAAAAAAAAAGGCCTATTGTACTTAAGAGTGTCTTTGATGAAGCAGTAAAAATGATTAAGTCTTGACCCATGAGTACATATCTTTAATATTCAGTATGGCAAAATGGGAACTACACTGGCTGCTGGAGTCCTACAGTTGTCCCAAAGAAAAGTGTATGAGTTGTGACATGCACTAGCCACTTTTTTACTTAAAAAAATGACAGAGAAGGAAAAACACCATAGGAATTCACGCATATGTGGAATTTAATGAAACAAATGAGTAAACAAAGTAAGAAAAAGCAGAATCACACCTGTAACTACAGAGAACAAACTGATGGTTACCAGGGGATGAGGTGCAAAATTGGTGGAGGGGAGGAGGGAGATACACACTTCCAGGTATGGAAGGAATAAGTCACCAGAAGGAAAAGGTACAGGGAAGGGAATATAATCAGTGGTATGGAGAACTTGAAACACTGTGTTTGTTACACACCTGAAACTCATATAACAGTGTGTGTCAGCTATATTAAAAAAAAAAAAAAAAGGACGACTGATAGTCAAACTATGGTTAGTTATTTTTGAATATTCTTGGAAATCAGCAAAGTAAGTCTGGCACTTCAAATAAGCAGGAGATGGTATTAGTCAATAATAAAATTTGAGTTTCTAACCCAAAATTAAAATTTTGGAAACTTTTAGCCACCAGCATGAGCTTGACAGATTTCCAGTCTTTTTTTTTTTCTTTTTTCAAATATTTTATTTATTTATTTATTTGAGAGGGGAGAGAGAGAGAGAGTAACAAAAGGGAGCAGGGAGAGGGGCAGAGGGTAGAGAAGCAGGCTCCCTGCTGGACAGGGATCCCGACACGGGACTCAATCCTAGGACCCCGAGATGATGACTTGAGTTGATTCAAGTCATGCTCAAGTGACTGACTGAGCCACCCAGGCACAATGACAACTTTCTAGTTTTCACTGGTGAGATTGGTGATGCTATTAACAAAAATGACTTTTCTCTGTTATATAATTAAATGTGTTTACATTTGGAAGAGCTACATAACTCATTGGAACAATATTTTCTAAATGAACAATGCATGGTGTTACAAAATCATATGTGGGTAAAAGATCTTAAAGTCAAGATAAACCAACTCATTTTAATACAACAGATTATGAAAAGTTCACTGATAATACTTTGAATTCACATCATGACTGACCTTTAGGAAACTACCACTTGTCAAATTTAATATAGTATCACAGAAGGATATTCTAAATTATCTGAAAAGGCTGTTAAAATATCCCTCCCTTTTCCAGCTGTGTAAAGCCACATTTTCTTCATACACTTTAACCAGAACAACATATCTCAGCAGATTGAATGCAGAAAGAGGAAAATCCAGCTGTCTGGTCTTAAACCAAATAGATTTACAACAATTTAAAAAATGCCATCCTTTTCATTATTTATGTGTGTATATAAAATATGGTTATTTTTCACTTAAATATTTAAAAAGTAACATTACTTTTTTATTTTTCAATAAATTAGTAAACAAATGTTTTTAAATTTTCTCTTTGGGGTCCTCAGTATTTTAAAGATTTATTTATTTATTTGTTAGAGAGAGAGAGAGCACAAGCAGGGTAAGTGGCAGGCAGAGAGAGAAGCAGACTCCCTGCTGAGCAAGAGCCTGTTGTGGAACTTGATCCCAGAACCCTGGGGTCATTACCTGAGCCAAAGGCAGACATTTAACCAACTGAGCAACACAGGCATCCTGGCCTTGATCTTTTAGAGTCTTTAGGAATCTTGGAACCAGAAAGTTTGAGAATTTGTGTCCTAGAATGAAAATTAGAGCATCTGATTTTTTTAAGACTATTTTTTTTAGAGCAGTTTTAGGTTCACAGCAAAATTAAGAGTAAGATACAGAGATTTTCTTTATAACCACTGCTGCCACAGGTATACAGGCTCCCCCATTATCAACATCCCACACAAGACTGGTACATCTTACAGTTGATGAAGACATCACAACCACCCAAAGTCCATAGCTTACGTAAGAGGTCACTCTTGGTGTTGTACATTCTGTTGGTTTAGAGGAATGGGTAATGACGTGTATCCACCATTACAGAATGCCCTACAGTCCTCGGTATTCATCCCCTTCCTGCTTCCCTCTTCCCAACCAGCGCCAACCACTGATCTTTCTACTGTCTCCATAGTGTGACCTTTTCAAGAATGTCATAAGTTGAAATTAGACAGTATGTAGGTTTTTTCAGTTTGGCTTTTTTTCACTTAATAATATGAATTTAAGTGTCCTTTATGGCTTTTCATGGCTTCATAGCCCATTTTCTTTTAGGGATGAATAGTATTCCAGTGTCTAGATGTGTTACAGTTGATCCATTCATCTACTGAAAGACATCTTGGTTTCTTCAAGGCTTTGTCAGTTAGGAGTAAATCTACAAACATCTGTATGCAGGGTTTTGTGTGAACATAAGTTTTCAGCTCCTTTGGGTAAATACCAAGGAACAAGATTACTGGATCATATGGTAAGAATATGGTTAGTTTAGTAAGAAACTGCCAAACTCGTCCAAAGTGGCTGTGCCATTTTGCCTTCCAACCAGCAATGAATGAGACTTCCTGTTGCTCCACATCCTCCCTGGCATTCGGTGTTTTCAGTGTTCTGGATTTTGGTCATTCTTGTCAGTATATAGCAGAATCTTTTTGTTTTAATTTGCATTTGCCTGATGACATCTGATGTGGAGTTTTTTTTTTTCATATACTTATTTGCCATTTTAGTATCTTTAATGAGGTATCTGTTAAGGTCTTGGCCTGTTTTTAATCAGGTTTTTATTTTCTCATTGTATTTTAAGAGTTCTTTGTGTATTTTGGATGACATTCCTTTATCGGATGTTCCTTTTGCAAATACTTTCTCCCAGTTTGCCGCTTGTCTTCTCATTCTCTAGACATTGTCTTCTTGCACAGCAAAAGTTTTTTTTAATGTTAAGGAAGTCCAGCTTATCGATTAACTCCTCCCATGGATTGTGTCTTCCGGGTAGTATCTAAAAAGTCATAATTGTGGGACTCCTGGCTGACTCAGTCAGTTAAGCATCTGATTTCTGCTCAGGTCATGATCCCAGGGTCCTGGGATCAAGCCCTACGTCAGGCTCCTTGCCTAGTAGGGAGTCTGCTTATCCCTATGCCCCTCCCTACTCGTGCTTGTGCTCTCTCTGTTTCTGTCTCTCTCTCTCTCTCTCTCTCTCAAATGAATAAGTGAAGTCTTTAAAAAAAGTAAAAAGTCATTATCATATTCAAGATCATCTAGATTTTCTCTGTTATCTTCCAGGAGTTTTATAATTTTGCATTTTACATTTAGGTCTATCATCCATTTTGAGTTAATTTTTGTGAGAGGTATAAGATTTTGCATGTGGAGGTGCAGTCAGTCCAAGCACCATTTGTTGAAAAGGCTCTCTTTGGTCCTTTGTATTGCCTTTGCTTTTTTGTCAAATGTCAGTTGACAATATTTATGTGGGTCTATTTCTGGGCTCTCAGTTCTGTTTCATGGATCTCTTTGTCTTTTCACCAATACAACACTGTCTTGATTACTGTAGCTTTATATTAAGAATTGGGAAGGATCAATCCTCCAACTCTGATCTTCTCCTTCAGTATTATTTTGGCTATTCTGGATCTTCTGCCTGTGTAAACATTAGAACCAGCTTGTCAGTCTCCAAGGAATAACTTGCTGGGATCTTGACTATAATTGCAGTGAATCAATAATTTGATTCACTTCTACTCACTGTCTGTGGGATCTCAGACAGCTTCCTTACCCTGTCTGTGCACTAGTTTGTGAAGAAAGATGAGGGTGATAAAAATAGTTTGTAACAACACCTGCCATAATAGTAATGTACCCTTTAAGTGTCAACTGTTACCACTCTCCTTACTGTATCATCATCGTTGATGTTTTCATCATGATCATCCTTATTACTGGTACCACCCCTGGGAGACACAGCAACACAGAGCTAGAGGGTGGAGTCAGCAGAATTGGAATATTTTTCTCTCTGAAGCCAGATTCTACCCCACCTGCCAGCATTTATGGCCTCAGGAAGACGGGAAAGTAGGAGTGGAAAGCTTCTATGGCTCAAGCACACATCGTCAGGGATATTGAATCAAGCTGCTGAAAGACAGTATGAGTAGCAAGGTATAAAGGTAGAAGCCCCATGGCTTGGTCTGGCATCAGGCCGAGTTGGCACCTGCTGTTTGCAGTGGCTACTTCCCGTGGCTACTCCATATGGAAACATAGACCACTCAGGAGCAACAGCCTGCCCAGGCCCATGTAATAGAGCCTGAAGCCAGAGTGTAGGGAGGCGAAACGACTGATGCCAGTGGCTAGCTAGTGGCCCAGCTGATGTCGGGTCCACTTTGCAGGTGTCCTCTGTATTGGGCTTCTTCCCAGAGATCCCTGGGGGGTTCCCTGAAAGGAATGACTCCTGGGTCAGAACCTGCAGTGGCCACACCAAGCTCTAGGAGTAGAGAAGACAATGGATCCCCTAGTGTGGCCCGTGAGGCTGCTACAGAAGGATCCAGCTGGTTCTGGGAAGAGAATGGATTGTAGCCAGGGGCTTGTTAACATCAAGACTGATAGTAATGATGCAGACATGCATTTTTTATTTTATTTTATTCCAGTCACAAAATGCTTTCTTTCATGTTGTTTAGGCCAAATGTTGTTTTGATGCTTCTAGTCTTTGCCAAACTGAGGACCAGACCATTTGCTTGTTCTAAGAGAGCAACTACAGATGGCAAACAAATTTGAGCATTATTCTTTATCGATAGTTAAATCCAAATTCCCTGTTTGTGGCAGGGTTCCTTTGTTCAGTAAACACAAGGATTGGTTTACATTTCCTTTGTTCTCTCTGGACATAATATGGCTTGGGCCAGCTCCTACACTGATTTCAAGATGCCCTGTAATCCTCATTTTTGTTTTTAGGTGGGTATTACATGAAGCTTCATGGATAAGTTAAACACTTGTGCCTGCCATGTATCAGTTACGTGATCTCAGGCAGGTGACTTTACCCGTGGGGTGTCCTTTTCTGTAAAATCAAGACTAGACATGGTCAGGACACCCATCAGTTGGATGAATAATCATTCCCTACTTTTAGGAATAAGGTATTTGGGGCATCTGCAGGGCTCAGTAGTTATGGGTCTGCCTTCAGCTCAGGTCCCAGGGTTCTGGGATCAAGCCTAGCATTAGGCTCCTTGCTTGGTGGAGAGCCTGCTTCTCCCTCTTCCACTCCCCCTGCTTGTGCTCCCTCTCTTGCTCTCTCTCTCTGTCAAGTAAATAAATAAGTAAATCTTTAGGGGAGGGAAGGAATAAGATATTTGTGAGAAAAAGAAAAGAAAAATACAGCTAATAAAATAACAGAAACTAATGTTACTTGCTTTGTGCCAGAAACCTATTCTAAGCACTTGCCACGTGTAAGTTAATTTCATCCTTGAAATAGCCCTATAAGGAAGACACAACTAGTATACTAATTTCATACATAACAACAGTGAGACACAGAGAGGGTACATAACTTATCCAAGGTCATACAGCTGATAAGCAGCAGAACCAGGACATGAATTCAGGCATTCTGGTACCCGAGTCTGTTGAGAGTAGATTTTGTACCTTAAATCAGCCCTTACTAATTTGCTGTCAAAATTTGAATACACCCTCCGAGGATAATTGGAAAACTACCCCCATGTTATGGAACTCTTTGGTTCTTGGCTAATTTAAGTTCCTAGAAGAACAAACTGGAAGCTCTGTATGTCTGTAATTCTGGGATCATGCAAAGTACCTGGAGTTTGAAGTCAAAGAAATAGTTTAACGTGCCAGCTTTTCTGTGATGTGTTATGTGTACTTGGCCATGGAATTTGCTGGTCTTTGGCTCCAACCACCTGTCAGAGAAAATGAAAGAGAAGAAGGAAAAGGGACCAAAACTCAGCAGATAATGTTAACCCCTGAGACATGCACGCAGGAGCTGTCATCCTGGCCTCTGGGAGTGTGGCCTGGTGTGGGTTAGCTTCGGTATTGAAAGAGGATGGGGGGGGGTCCCTGGGTGACTCAGTCAGGTGAACATCTGACTCTAGTTTTCGGCTCAGGTCACGAACTAAGGACCGTGGAATGGAGCCCCACACTGGGCTCCACATTCAGTGGGGAGGCTGCTCGAGATTCTCTCCCTCTTCCCCCCCTACCCCCCCCCCCCCCCAAAAATAAATAAATAAATAAATAAATATGTTTTTTTAAAGAAAAGAAGAAGAAGGGCCTGCCAGGGGATAGGTGGGGGAATTGGGACGCCCATATAGCAGGTCAGGTGAGTTACCTGGCTTCTGGAGGGAAACCAGAACACCAGACAAAGCTTAGACCCATTCGCTAGACAATCCTGACTGGAGTTAGGGGCAGATCACAGCCCTGTGGTTATGTGGGTATAGGTCCCCAGCTTGCACTGTTTTAGGGAAGAAACTCACATTTTGTCCCCACCCCTCAGTGGAGTTCAAGCTGCCCAAGCAGTCTGGCAGAAAGGAAAGAGCTAGTTTTGGAGTCCGAGAGCTCTGGATTAGACCTCAGTTCAGCCATGCAACCTTGGACAAGTCACTGAACCTCTCTGATTCCAGGTCTCCTCGTTGTAAAGCACTGATAACAGCTCCTGCCTTGTGGGGTTATTGAGGAGTGAGTACGGAAGTAAAGTCCCTGGCATATTGTAGGATTCTAAATAGTCTAACTGTGCTCACTACCATACTGACCTGCTGGCTCACTTGGACTTTGTGCTTGGCTGAGTCTGAGAACTGAAAGACTGCTAGTGTAGGAGGCTTTAGGCACAGTGGCCCCGACCTCACAGAGAGACCACAGGCCTGGTCAGTGCATCTCTGAAATATGATTTCCTGATTGTGATAATTAATGCTTCTTTCCTACTTTGCCAGATTGTTAGAGGAGAACACGAGACTGAGTAAACTGAAAAAGTGTTATACAAAAATTGTTATTATTATTAAAAGAATTGAAGTATCATTCATTAACATGTTGAGTGTTTCCTCCCAACACTAGTTTAAGTGCATCCCATGTGTCCCAATTTAATTTAAATCCTCTAGCAGTTTTGCCTGGTAGAGTCCTTATTATTCCTATTTTTCGGTTAAACTAGGGTACCCAGAGGTTAGGTAACTTGCCTACGGTCACTCAGAATTCAGGCCTGACCTGGGATTCAAACCCGGTTAGCAGAGTTCCAGAACCTGCCAGTGGAGTACTAATTTCTATGCTTATATTGGCATTGCTATTTTTGTGTTTCTTTTCTATCAAGAACATAGAGTTAGCCATGCTCTGGGTAGCAGAAAGGGCTGTGAGGCCATGATGGCAGCTCCATAAAGCCACTGTGGCATTAGTCTCTCTACTCTCTGGGCATACCTCAAACGTCTTAGAAACACATGTGCTCCTATCTGTGAGCAAAAACATTCATAGATTGAGTATATACGTATATAGATTAGAGAAACAAGTTCAGAGATAAAGATCAGAATATAAATGGAAAGAAGCAAGACATTAGCAAAATAATTTATAGGCTCATGATTGCATTGTGAAGGATAATTATTCATTGGGTTAAGTGGGATGAAAGTGTCATTCTGGTAACACAGTGAGTGATAGTCATACTTAATCTGTTTTCTACCACTCACATAAGATAAATGTCATTCACATGTGTGATGTACTCCTGGTGGGCTGCCCAGACTTTGACATCTCCCCCCAAATATTTTTATGGGAAATTAAGGTATGTAATGAATTATTTATTTTTGGCATTTATGAAAGCATTTTATAGGAATTTGGGTGCTTCAATTAGCCACTTAGCTCTTTCCCCAAAAAAGGTTATTTTTTTAAAAAGGTCTATTAAATGCAACAAATTTATGATGCTCTACCTATACTATGCCATACGGCAGCTTCTAGCCATGTGTGGCGATTAAAATTTAAATTTAAAAATTCAGTTCTTGGGACACCTGGGTGGCTCAGTCAGTTAAGTGGCTGTATTTGGCTCAGGTCATGATCCCAGGGTCCTAGGATTGAGTACCACCTGAGGCTTCTTGCTAGGCAGGGAACCTGCTTCTCCCTTTGCCTGCCATTCCCCCTGCTTCTACACCCCCTCCCTCTTTCTCTGACAAATAAGTACAAAAAAATCTTTTTTAAAAAATTCAGTTCTTCATTTGCTCTAGTTCTGTTACGTAACTGGTAGCTGCCCTTTAGACAATGCAGATTGTACAACATTTCTCTCATTACAGAAAGTTCTTTTGGACAATGCTCCTAGGCAAGGATATACTAAAGATACAATGATGACAAGACATTCTAGATGCCTGCCCTTATGGGCTTATAGTCCCACAAAGAGGACAACTAACGAGCCATCCCAGATGGGGGGTCAGGGAAGGACAGAAGGCAATGGGAGGAGGGTATGGCAGAGGTGATCGACATGAGAATGGGTGGTCAGGGAACAAGAAGTCAAAACTCCTCACACATGAACAACCAATTAAAACCAACAGACCAATTAAAAATATATATATTGAATTCAATTTCTCAAATAGTAAATTACTTTTTCTGTAACTGGATTCTGCAACTCATATCAATATGAGGTTTAAAATATATTATTGAAGAATAAACTTAAATAAAATTTACTTCATTATTAAAATGTTTAAGAAATCTCTAAAGAAGCCAAATGCAAAATGTACCTTTCAGTCTAATTCTATTAATATGCAATTCTAGAGCAGACAGAAATAGTCTGTGATGCTAGAAATCAGAACTGCCGGGCTCCTGGGTGGTTCAGTGGGTTAAGCCTCTGCCTTTGGCTCAGGTCATGATCTCAGGGTCCTGGAATCAAGCCCTGCATTGGGACGTCTGCTCAGCAGGGAGCTTGCTGACCCGTCTTTCTCTGTCAAATAAATAAATAAAATCTTAAAAAAAAAAAAAAAAGAACTGCCCTTTGCCTAGAATGGAGATGGGATGTGCAGGCAGAAGCAAGGATTGACTACGGAGGATCTTAGGATGTTCTCTGTCTTGGTAAGAGCATTGGTTACTGGAGAGATGTGTTTGTCAATACTTCTGGAACCATATAACTAAAGATGGGTACATTTTCTAAAATGTAAATTATATCTCAATTAAAAGTTGAACATATAGAATTATATATTGTAACATATTAATGGATGCTGTGAGTCACATTATGGAACTCTTCAATGCCTCATTACTTTGTCTGCTGGCAACCTGGCTGGCCTCCAGAAGCCTTCTTTCATCACTGGCGGGAAGATTTTCAGCATCCTTCCTGATCTGGTTCTGTGTGGATATAAATATGTCGTTCCTACTCTTCCAGGCTTTCATGCTTGCTTTCTTATCAAAAGTGGACAAGCTGGAAGGTTCTTTGCCGGCTTATTAAAAGAGTGGTGTCATTTTGGGGTAGAAAGATTTGAGATGAGTTTTGTAGCTGTTTCTTCTTCACAGTATTGTTTGAGTCTATCACAAAGACTGTGTATTTTTCTTAGACTTTGCAACACAAAATCTCATTCTGTCTTGGCTTGGAAAGGACGTTTCCTTATCCATGGGTTACCATACGGTCGTTTGAAAACTTTGGGTTTTCAGTGAGGATTAATGACAAGATGTTAGCAGCAGGCTCCGTGGGTGATTGTTCCACAGTCATGGGATAATCTCTGTAATCTCGTGCCCGGTCTGTCTCCACCATGCCCCTCCTGTGCAGTCTCTCTGGGATCCTGGGGCACACCGGAGTGGATTTGGGTCACCTGGAGGTGCCCTTAGCCGTCTGCCCCTCTCACCTGCCTCCTTTGCCTTGTCCTCGCAGATTCTTACCTGACCCTCGATGAACCGATGAATAACATCACCACGTCCCTTGGGCAGACGGCGGAACTGCACTGCAAAGTCTCTGGGAACCCACCTCCCACCATCCGCTGGTTCAAAAATGATGCACCTGTGGTGCAAGAGCCCCGGAGGATCTCCTTCCGGGCCACCAACTACGGCTCCAGGCTGCGGATTAGAAACCTCGACACCACGGACACAGGCTACTTCCAGTGTGTGGCAACGAATGGCAAGAAGGTGGTTTCTACCACTGGAGTCTTATTCGTCAAGTTTGGTAAGCCCCCTTCTGCCTGGGAGGGCCTCCACCGGGGTGAGGAGGGAGGGAATGGGCACGTACTGAAAATATCCTGTGTGCCCAGAAACTGAGACCATTTTTAAAGCCAGTCCAGGTGCACCCATTTTACAAGTAAGTAAACCAAGGCCAGTGGTTAAGGACCATGTGCAGGGTTGCCCAGTTAGTAAAGAGCAGAACAGGTCTGTCTGGTGCCACGGCCCTGCTCGAAACCATCATGCCAGTGAGAGAGCAGAGGGGAAAGTATATGACAAGTATGCTCCCCCCCCGTCTGCCCAGCTGCCAGCCAACACCTCTCCCGCCTCAGCCGGCATGCTCCTGTGACCACTCAGCCTCCCACAGCAAATCCCCCATGTAGTGAAGAACGCCTACTATAGTGACTCATTTGTCAGCACTTGTTCTAGCGCTTTCCTGAACTGTGGGCTCTAGATAGATAGGTTCTTACTGGTACGTTTTTTTGTAGAGGTGATTGTGGAGAACCAAAACAAAATAATAAATCCCAGAAAAATAAATATCCCCTCGCGGTGGTTAACTTTCATCCGTGATGGTTTGACTATACCCAGGCTCACCTTCCAGTGATCCAGCCTGACTGTTTCTTTTGTCTTCCTTTCATTTCTCTAGGGCCCCCTCCTACCGCAAGTCCAGGATCCTCGTAAGTACTTCTATCTCCTTATTTGTTCCTGTTTATCTGTGTTGCTTTCAAGTATTTCTCCAGGAGTTTTTAGGGCAAAGGCAATGTTGACCTCTGCTTGAGCCAAAATGCTGTTTCCAGATTTCCTTGCCTGTTGCCCTACCTTCATTCCATGTTGCTTTTTCTCTGATACGAAGATTGACAAGAGAATGGCATTGGCATTAACCTCAAGTGTGGTTGATTCTCTCACTGATTCTGAGCATGTTGATGAAAGCAAAAATCTACTTACATTTTCTATTTTAAAATCAATCTAACATTTAGTTACAACAATGGATTTAGTCAACTCAAACAAGAAAATGATACAGGGCAGGGTTAGGCCTGGAGCCTCCAAGGATCTCTTCTGTGTTTCTGCATGCACTGCATTCCTGATGCTCTAGAATTATGGAACAGGCCAACTGTTAGGCGATCACTTTATTGGTATTCCCTTTAAAAAACTCAGAGGCAGAAGTTCTGACTCACACAGGAGAGGAGGGAAAGCCTGCCGCTAGGACTAAGAGTTACATGGGCTTGATTCATTTTGAGTCCTTTTGTTAGTGGACTGTAAAGATCCTGTTTCTTAAACTGATGCCATTCATGATGCATTTGTCTTTTCCTCTGGCTAAGGAGTTCCTTTCCTTCACTGTCTCAGCATCCACTTGGGGCATTTTTCTTTATGTGTATTTTTACTTGGGGGATAAGAGCCATTTTTTAAAACCCTCACTCTGCAAGAAGATCTGTCCCATGTTTTGTAGACTTCGGAAATAAAATTCACTGGCTTTACCACAAGAGCATCAGAATGTCTGACCTAGACTACACCGACGGCAAATATAATAGCCACTGCATTTGTTCTAATCCCCTCTGTGCCACTTAATTATAGTGTGGGATATTTTAATATATTTGTGTGTGCCTGGAGGGCCTGGTGGCCCACAGTCCCATTAATAAAACAGGTAATGGGTAAAAATAAACATTGGCCTTCAGCCACCCCGTTCTGCTATTTCGTCAGTCGATTAAAGGCAACTGTAAAAGAGCCTTTAAAATCACCCAAGTGCTAATTGCATTCTACTTATCTAGGTAGAAAATGTTGATTGATCTTAAAACAAGTCAGAAACATGGTCACTCCGTGTTGCATTCTTGAAGTTAATTATTTTTTTTTAACGATCTCACTATTGGCCGATATGTGGAATCCTTTTGAAGTCTTCTTTAAACAAAGATTAAAACTTGCGTTACTTGCTGTAAAAATGCTTCCCACCCCTGTGCCTTATTTGTTCCTGCTAATCTGTGTTTCAAATGGGGCAGATAATCTGTGTTCAAGGTGGATGAATTCGGTTCACTAATCTGCCTTTACTATGAAGCACCCCGGGCTGTTGATGTTCTGACTGTTGTATTTGCATCAGAGAATTCCTTTTTTATTATCAAAATTATTTTTAAGCATTTCTATATCCTTCCTTCTTGAAGTTTTCATTCTTCCTTTGCTACCGTCTTTCTGATGAGCCCAGTCGGAGTTTCTCATGGTTTTTGATTTTATGCAAAGATAGTATTCGGCGTTCGTGAGCTGATGTCTGGAGAGAGGATATTGATATCCTGAAAGATGCTCAGTCACAGCTGAAAGTATCCTTTGATGTCAGGCCCTTCTGTTTCATGTTAGCAATCTGATTATCCATCAGCTTAGTCAGCGAGAGCATGAAATGTATAGCCAGTCGCCATGTTTGCTGGAGGGAGCTATAGTAAAATATACTTGAAGTTGGAAATCCCATGGGACCTTTTGCAGGTCAGTCTTTGTCCTTGGGCATCGACAATGACATTTTCCCTTTCTTTTCTTTTTAAAAATATGTATTTATTTACATGAGAGAGAGAGAGCACACAGGGATAGTGGGGGGAGGGCAGAGGGAGAAGGAGACAAAATTCTCCAAGAGACTCCTTGTTAAGCACCGAGCTCCAGGCAGGGCTGCATCACGACCTTGAGATCATGACCTGAGCTGAAATCAAGAGTCAGATGCTTAACCGACTAAGCCACACAGGCATCCTAGCAGTTGGTGGGGATTTGTGTGTGTGTATTTTATTATTATTATTCTTATTAGGTTCAGTTAGCTCAGTTGGTATTTTGATGCACTTTTTTTCTCTTTTCCTTAGAAACCAGTGACCTCTCCTACTTGTTCTTTTCTCAGCTGCCACCACTTAACCCTGTTCCTAAGTGTTCTTCTCTGAGACTAGGTCCCAGATAGAGTGCTAGTCTCCTTTCGCTCATATCCCCCAGCAAGCAGGCAAACCTGGCCACAAGAGGACAGGTAGAACCCGACAAAGTGATACAGGGTGACTATCGTAGCTTTGACGACTGCTCTGCAAGCCTTATATCACCAGTAGGAGTGACATGTATCTATAACGTCGCTCTGTTTACTTGCGGGTGGCACAGCGGAGCCCCCGCAAAGGAATACAGTGCAAGCCCATGACACAGCCTTAACACTGGGAACGGTGAAATGTATTAGTATTAGGAACCTGGTGAGAGCCTTGTGCCACTTAAGATCACAGAGCCACACAGCACCTGGATGAGAATGACTTGTAGGGTCCTTGAGACAATGGCCCAGGAAGGCACAGGTAGTAAGACACTTGTCACCCTTGTAGGGACTACATCAGGTTTCCACATGAAGCTTGCAGAATGGCATTTCAGGGTATAGTAGGAGCAAGTCTGAGACATTAGTTTGGCTTCTGTTTATAGCTTCAGGCTTTATTTCTTCTGTCATTGCTGGGTCCTGGCCCACCCCTGACAATTACAGGGCCTGGGGCATGAATACAAGTGGAGGCCCACATACCACGCGTCTAAATATTTAAAAGTTATAAATCAAGCTAGCAAACTGCTAAATGAAATATGTTCTGTCCTCCCACATTGACAAATATACCTTCATAATGACAAAATCAAAAAATACTTAAAAGTTATGGTTTGTATATGACTAAAAGCCAAGAACTATCAAAAATGACTACTTTTAATCATTATTATGCTTCTCTGGGTGTTCTTTTCATGGCTAGATATTATGTATATCTAATGATATATATGTATGATTCATAGATTGTTATATATTAGTTCCATCAAAATTTTTATTGCCTTCAGTTCAGCAAAATGACTATCTCTGTTATTTTACAAATTTTTCCACAAGATTTTAGCATGTATTCTTTTCATAACAATGTCAAATTAGATAAACTTTCTTGAGTTATTGTAATTTTTACTTTTTAAAACTAATTTTAATTTGAAGAAACTGTACTCCACCGAGCCAATAACAGCTATAATTATCAATGAAATTCCTAAAGCAATAGTTCAATTTGCTAACAATTATAGCAAATGAAGTAAGAACTTTATATATTATATTCAAACATAATAATAGGGTCATGGGGATGCCTGGGTGGCTCAGTGGATTAAAGCCTCTGCCTTTGACTCAGGTCATGATCCCAGGGTCCTGGGATCAAGTCCCACATTGGGCTCTTTGCTCAGCAGGGAGCCTGCTTCCTTCTCTCTCTGCCTGCCTCTCTGCCTACTTGTGATCTCTCTCTCTCTCTATCAAATAAATAAATCTTTAAAAAAAAAAATGGGATCATGTGATAAATAATCACATTATTTCACAATGTATTATGAAATAATAATCAACCTATATTATAATATATATTCTATATGTTATTCTATTATATATTCTTATGTAATATATTATGTTTGGGGTCATGATAAGTAATCACATGATAGTATACATTATATTATAAAATATTATATTAATGTATCATACTATTCTAAAATATGATATATAATATGATTTCATCATATAAATCAGCATCATGCTTCACATATTATCCTATACATGCACAAATTTAAGAACAATACGAGCTGCTTAATATATTAGTTTTTTACAGCTACTGTAACAAAGAATATTGAACTGACTTAAACCACAGAAAGTTACTGTCTCACAGTTCTACAAGCTAGAAATCCTAGACCAAGATGTTGATCGGGTTGGTTCTTTCTGAAGGCCGTGAGGATTGCTCTGTTCTTCTGGTGATTTGCCATAATTCATTGTCTTGTTGATACATCATCTTGATTTCTGCCATGATATTTACATGGCATTCTCCCTCCAAGTGCATGTCTCCAAATTTCCCCTTTTTATCATTATATGATGCCAGTCATAATAGGACCCACTCCAATTACCTCATTTTAATGTAATTACCTCTATAAAGACCCTACTTCCAAATCAGATTACATTTTGAGGTCCTGGGGATTAAGCCTTCAACATATGAATTTTGAGGGAACACAATTCAACTCATAACACTGAGTACTGCAGAATTATTCTCAGCCATGAGAACAAAATCTTGCAAATGTTATTCTCTTTTAAAGGCCTTATTTATTAGAGAGAGAGAGAGTGGAGGAAGGGCTGAGGGAGAAGGCGAGGAAGAAAGAGAATCCCAGACAGACTCCCCACAGAACATGGAGGCTGATATAGGTAAGGCATGAGATCACAACCTGAACCAAAACCAAGTTAGATGCTTAACCAACTGAGCCACCCAGGCACCCCAATCTTGCAGATATTATTTTAATTTGTAAGAACTTTCAGAATTTAAAGAAATGGAAAGAAAAACAAGAAAGTAGATGCTTGGCAGTATTGGGAATGGAAGTTTGTTGTGCAGGCACACACTGAGGAAGAATTTGTCAAGTTGATTAGCTTTTCTCTTACTGAAGTGCTTTTGTCACTGCAGTCCTTCCTGGGCTCGAAGCAGGAGCATGTCCATCTCTTCCACTAGTGGTGACACAACAGATCATCATAGTATAGAATCCCACTTGCCTTCTGTTCTAAGGACATAGGGCAAGAGACATAGAGACATGATTCCTGGGGCCAGATCAGCATCAGTTATGGGAATGGATGTTCAAAGTTTTGGTGTGTCAGCATCAAGTGCCAGATCTCAAGAGGCAGAGGACCCCATGAATATATTAACTTATTTTCAGTGTATTTGTTAAATGCTGGTTTAGAAAGACAGGACTCTCCCCCCACCCCCCACCCCCCGCTTTTTTTTTAAAATAACAGTTTTCCTGGCATATTTTTCACATACCATAAAATTGACCATTTTAAAGCATAAAACTTAGTGTTTTTAGTATATTTACAGAGTAGTATAACCCTCACTACTATCTTATTTTAGAACATTCTCATCATCTCATAAAGAAACTTTTCTCATCCCCTGGTAACTTCTGATCTACTTCATGTTTCTGTAAGTTTGCCTATTCTAGATATTTCATATACATATCATATACTGTTTGTCCCTGTGTATCTGGCTTCTCTCACTTAGCAAAATGGTTTGGGATTTATTCTTGTTATGGCATGCATTAGTACTTCATCCTCTTTATGCCAAGTTGAGACATAAAACTGATCATCATGTTCCACAACATTATCCTTGACCTTCTTTTTTGAGATTTTCCTGGGAGAGTTCTTCTGGGACCTACTGCACTTACCTATGAACTTCAGGGTCAGTTTGTTAATTTCTGCCTAAAAGCCAGCTAGGGTTGTGATAAGGATCGCAATGAATCCGTAGATTAATTTGAGGAGGATGGTCATCTAAAGAACATTAAATCTTCCAATCCATGAATTCAGCATATCTTTCCATTTATTAAATTTCTTCCAGTGATATTTTATAGATTTCAACATTCAAGACTTTCTCCTTTTCTGTTAAATTTCCCTCTCTTTCTTTCTTTCTTTCTTTCTTTCTTTCTTTTTCATTCTTTCAGAGAGAGAGAGAGACTTAGGGGAAGAGCAGAAGGAGACGGAAATGGAGAATCTTAAGCACGCTCCATGCCCAGCACAGAGACCAACACAGGGCTTGATCTTACAACCCTGAGATATGACCTGAACCAAAGTAGGAGTCAGATGCTCAACCAACTGAACTACCCAGGAGCCCCATTAGTTAAATTTATTTCTAATATTTTATAATTTTTGATACTGTTAGAAACCAAATTCACTTTTTAAATTTCATTTTAAGATTATTCATTGCTTTTCTGCAGAGATAAAACTGATTTTTGTGTACTGATCTGGCATTCTGCATCCTTGCTGAGCTCATTTATTTGCTCTAACAGATTTTTTTGGTGGATTTTTATAATTTTCTACTTATAAGATCATGTCACCTGACATAGAGATTGTTTTAATTTTTCCTTTTCAATCTGTATGCATTTTATTTTTTTCCTGCCTAACTATTGTGGCTAGAAATTGAACTTCACTACAATGTTAAATAGAAGTGGCAAGAATGGACATTCTGGGCTTTTTCCTTATTCTAAGAGGAAAACTTTTATGATGTTAGTAGAGGGTTTTTCTTTAATGTCTTTATCAGAGTGTGGAAGTTTTATTCTTATTTTGTTGTGTGATTTTTTTTTATAATGAAAGGGTATTGGATTTTGTCAAATACTTTTTCTATGTCTATTGAGATGATGACTTTTTTAAACTTTATTCTATTAATGTGATCTACTACATTGATTGATTTTTTTTTTTTATTTTAAACAAGCTCACATTCCTGGAATAATTCCCCCTTGGTCATGGTCTATAATTCCTTTTTATGTGTTGCTAGATCCCATTTACTGGTAATTTGTTGAGGAATTTTGTGTCTGTGTTTACAAAAGGTATTGATCTGTACTTTTCTTGTGAGTCTTTGTCTAGTTCTGATACTGGGATAATTCAGGGCTCTTAGAATGAGTTGGGAAGTATTCCCTTGTCTTCTTTTTTTTTTTTTAAGAGTTTTTGATGGATTTGTGTTAATTCTTTCAATGTTTTTGGTAGAACTTACCAGTAAAGCCATCAGGCATGAATTTTTTTTATGGGAAGTTTCAAGATTACTAATTCAACTTCTTTGCTTGTTGTAGGTCTATTCAGATTTTCTGTTTCTTCCTGAGTCAATTCCAGTAGTTTTGTCTTTCTAAGAATTTCTCTATTTCATCTTGGTTATCTAAGTTGTTGGCATAGTTCCTAGTTTCCCGTATTATTTCTCTTAATTTCTATAAAATCAGTAGTGGTATCTCTTCTTTCATTCCTGATTTCAGTAACTTATGTCTTCTTCTTCTTTTTTTCTTTTCTTTTTTTCTGGTAAGTCTACCTAGTCAGCCAAAGTTTATTCAATCAATCTTGTTGATCTTTTCAAAGAACTACCTTTTATTGAAAACTGGACGTGTGTGTGTGTGTGTGTGTGTGTGTGTGTGTGTGTGTGTGTTTAGTTGACCCACTGTTACATTAGTTTCAGGTATACAGCCTAGTGCTTAAACAAGTTTATACATTATGCTATGCTCACAAGTGTAGCTACCATTTCTCACCATACAATGCTATTGCAATATCATTGACTATATTCCTTATGCTGTGCTTTTTATTCCCATTAAGTATTCATTCCATACTGAAAGCCTGTATCTCCCACTACCCTTTACCCATTTTACCTCTGCCCCTACCCCCTTTCCTTCTGGCAACAATCAGTTTGTTCTCTGATTTATAGGTCTGATTCTGCTCTTTGTTTACTCATTTTTTTGTTTGTTGTTGTTTTTATTCCACCTATGAGTGAAGTCATATGGTATTTGCCTTTCTCAATCTGACTTATTTTATTTAGCATTAGACTCTGAAGGTCCATTCACATTGTCATAAATGGCATGATCTTATTAACCTTTTTATAGCTGTGTGATATTTCATATATGTCTTCCACTTCTTCCTTATCCATTTGTCTTTCAGTGGATGCTTAGGGTTGCTTCCACAAGTTGGCCCTTTTAAATAATGCTGCAATACGCGTAGGATGCCTATGTGCTTTAGAATTAGTGTTTTCATTTTCTTTGGGTAAATACCTAGTAGTGGAATGACTGTACCATATGGTAATAATATTTTTATGTTTTTGAGGAAACTTACTCTTTTCCACAGTGGCTGGACCAATTTAAATTCCCACCAACAGCGTACAAGGGTTCCCTTTCCTCCACATCCTTGCCAACATTTGTATTTTTTTTCCTTTTTGATTTTAGAGATTTTGATAGGTGTGAGGTAATATCTCATTGTGGTTTTAACTGGCATTTCCCTGATGGTTAATGATGTTAAGCATCTTTTCATGTGTCTGTTGGTTGTCTGTATGTCTTCTTTGGAAAAATGTCCTCTGCCCACTTTTTTTTTTTTTTAAAGATTTTATTTATTTATTTGACAGAGAGAGATCACAAGCAGGCAGAGAGGCAGGCAGAGAGAGAGGAGGAATCAGGCCCCTGCTGAGCAGAGAGCCCGATGCGGTGTTCGATCTCAGGACACTGAGATCATGACCTGAGCGGAAGGCAGCGGCTTAACCTACTGAGCCACCCAGGTGCCCCCCCCTGCCCACGTTTTTAATTGGACTGTTTGTGGGGTTTTCTTTGGTGTTGAGTTGTATACTTTCTCATATATTTTTTATATCAACCCCTTATCAGATATATTATTTGCACATATCTTCTGCCATTCAGTAGGTTGTCTTTTTGTTCTGTTGATCATTCCTTCACCCTGCAAGAGCTTTTTATTTTGATGTAGCCCCAACAGTTTATCTTTACTTTTGTTTCCCTTGCCTGAGGAGACATGTTAAGAAAAATGTTGCTATAACCAGTGTCAGAGAAGTTACTGCCTGTAACTTCTAGAATTTTCATGGTTTCAGGTCTCATATTTAGATCTTTAATCCATTTTGAGTTTATTTTGTGTGTATTAAAAAGTGATCCAATTTCACTCTTTTCTATGTAGCTGTTCAGATTTTCCAGCACCATTTATTGAAGAGACTGTCTTTTCCCCATTGTATAGTCTTGCCTCCACAGTCTTAGATGAATTGACCATATAAACATAGGTTTAACTTTGGGCTCTCTATTCTGTTCTCTTGATCTGTGTGTCTATTTTTGTGCCATACCACACTTTTTGGATTACTACAATTTTGTAGGATATTTTGAAATCTGGAATTCTGATACCTCCAGCTTTGTTTTTCTTTATCAAGATTTCTTTGGCCTTTGGGGGCCTTTTCTGTGAGAACTGGACATTTAAATAATGTAATGTGACAACTCTAATCAGATCACTTCTCCTCTGATGTTGCTGTGTGCTGTTGTTGCTGTTTGTTTAGTGACTTTCCTAGAATAATTCTGTATAGTCTATTTTCCCTCTCACATATGGCTACTGAAGTCTTTGCTCAGTTTACTGATCACCTAAGATAGGACAGAGATTTCCTTAAACCCCTGAGGCTCCCACTCTGGTTGTGTTTGGGGGCATGCCTTCAGCAGTCCCGTAATTTTTAACACTGCCTTTGCTTTCATTTCATGCTTACGCAGTCCCTCCAGCCAGAGGTGAGGATTCTGGCTTCGTCGGGTTTTTCCTGGGCATGCACATAGCCACCTCACATGAACACGTCCTTCTATCTTGCCAGAAATACATAGGAGATTTTAAAGCCCCCCTGTGAACCTCTTGTTCCTTAAATCTTCCCTTTGAGCTTTGGAGCTTTTTGGCCAGTCTCTTGTTTTTCCCAACTTGTATTGTTACCCCAAGCAACTATGAGTTTTTTTCCAACAAATATCCTGAGGCTAGGGCTTTTCCCACTAAGAAGTTGTGAATCTAGTCAAATAAAGACAAGCCCTCTAAGTAGGACTTTCCAGAATACTGCTAGACAGGTCAAATAGTGCCAATTCTCTAGAGTTGGGAATTTTGAGGCATTCCAGTCCCTTCTGCCCCCTCCAGTGACTGCTAGCCTGTTGGTTTTCACAGTTGCTGTGGTGGCGGAGCTGCTGGTTTTCAAGGTTACCACAGAACTCAGGAGGGGGAAATGAGAAGAGAGTATGTTAAAAATCCACAGAACTCTGTTCTTACCAAATTTTAGCCTTTTTTTATTTTCCTGGAATAAATGCTCCTCAGAGTGTTGCAAGCCTTTGAATAATTTCCAGACTTCTGCAAATGTTGATTTTCATGATTTTTTGCTGGCGTGCTCATTGCGTTAGTGGAGGAACAGATTTCTAGAGGTCCTTACTGTCATTCCATATTTCCTTCCTCCCTCTCTTCCCTGTATAAGGATGATAGTGGGTGGGTGCTGTCTTAAAAGGCCTTTGAGGCCCAAGGGCCTTGTTCCATTTGACAGCCTACCTTTGTTGAACTTCTTCCTCAAAACAAGGCAGTATGCTGGAGTTCTTCACAAATATCACCTCTCTGTTCCAAACCAGCTCTCCAGGGAAGGTGTTTTGATCCCCATATTATCAAAGATGCTCCACAAACGCTAAATTTAATCGGATCTAGTTCACATCTGATTTCTTCAATTTTAATATTATGGGGGCTGTAAGTGGGGGGAGTTGCCTTAGACCTTCTCCTGGTGTATGTCTGGAGGTTTTTTTTTTTTTTTAAGATTTTATTTATTTATAAATAATTATATATATAAAATATAATATATAATTATAATTATGTAATTAATTATAATATTATATAATATATATTATATATAATAATTTATAATTATAAATTTATTTTATTTATTTATAAATAAAAATTATTTATAAATAAAAAAATAAAGATTCTCTCTCAGAAAGAGAGAGAACAAGCAGGGGGAGGGGCAGGCAGAGGGAGAAGCAGGCTCCCTACTGAGCGAGAATCCCACGTGGGGCTTGATTCTAGGACCCTGGGATCATGAACTGTGCCGAAGGCAGATTCTTAACAACTGAGCCACCCAGGCGTCCCTATCTTGCGCTTTTTGATAGGCAAACAGATCCAACAATCCAATGAACATTAAGCATCGATTCAGTTCAACAAATATTTATTAATTACCTATAAAATGCCAGGCTCTCAGCCAACCTCTGCAGAAACTACAAAGACTGAACTTTGCCCTCAAACTACTTACCCAGTATCCTGGGGCCACAAAAATGGGTCTTGCATAGCATCACTTCAGTGTTCCCAACCAGCCACCCACCCTTCCCGTCTCCCTACCACATCCCCCTCTGAGCCACCATCATCCCTCTTTTGAAATTCTGTAACAACCTCAGTACAGACTTACCTCCTTGCACCCTTGCTTCCAGAGCCTATTTCTCATCACAGAGGCCAGAGTGAGCTTTGAAACATACCTTCTGCCCCGTTAGGCCCTCTTCCCTGCCCAGGACTTTCCATTTGGAAGAGATTCCCAAATCCATGCTCCCTGCCTGCCTCTGTGACTGTCCCTTGTTCTCCTCCCACCTTGATCATTCAGCTCCTGCGCTCCGTGAATACTCCAGGCCTGAGGATTTCTGCGCTAGCCGTTCTTTCTGCCTGCAGGGCTTTGTTCTGAGGTCTTTGCAGGACTCTGTCTTGCTATTCAGTTCTCACCTGAAATGTCACCTCCCCAGAGGACCCTGAACCTACAGTAGCTCCCAGTCACTTTCTGTCATATAACTCTGTCTCATATATATCAGGGTAGTTTTTGCCACTAGAGAGGCTGCTTTTAGGCAACAGGCTTGAGCCATGGAAACCTGAGCAAGGTAGAAGGGCCACAGTGACCGCAGGGCTGAATGCAAACGGGCTCTTAGGTGATCCACCTCAAAATAGCCATAGGCCCTCGCTGACCAGTGGGTTACTCACAACCCGACACAGGTACCAAGAAAGGAAAATTCCATACATTCTCATCCCTCCTCACTTCCCCCAACTACAGTCTCTAACAGCGTCTCTGGCAGACTGTCTCTCCCTTGCTGTATGTCCTTCCTGTAGCTCCCTTGCACTATATTCAGTAGACTTCTAGCTCCTCGGTTCTGCCTTGGGTGATTTCTTTTACCACCCACAAGGTTGTGTGCTGTCCTCTGTTGTCTGCTGCCTTCGTCAGATTGGGGTTCTATCACAACTACCTAACACTGTCTTTTTTTTATTCATTTGTTTATGTTTTTGCAAAATAAGCTTCATGAGCTCAGGACCTCATCTCCTTCATATACCATTCTATTCCCAGTCCAAGAATGTAGCTAGCATTTACAATGTCCACAATAGCCAAACTATGGAAAGAACCTAGATGTCCCATCAACAGATGAATGGATAAAGAAGATGTGGTTTATATATATATATATATATATACACACACAATGGAATACTATGCAGCCATCAAAAGAAATGAAATCTTGCCATTTGCGACGATGTGGATGGAACTAGATGGTATTATGCTTAGTGAAATAAGTCAATTGGAGAAAGACAACTATCATATGATCTCCCTGATATGAAGAAGTGGAGATGCAATGTGGGGGGAGGGGTTGGGAGGTAGGAAAAGAAAAAAATGAAAGAAGGTGGGGTTGGGAGGGAGACAAACCATAAAAGACTCAATCTCAAAAAACAGACTGAGGGTTGCTGGGGGGAGGGGGGTTTGAGAGAAGGGGGTGGGGATATGGACATTGGGGAGGGTATGTGCTATGGTGAGTGCTGTGAAGTGTGTAAACCTGGCAATTCACAGACCTGTACCCCTGGGGATAAAAATACATTATAGGTTTATTTTTAAAAAATAAATAAATTTAATAAAAGTTTTAAAAAGCATTTTTTAAGCTAAAAAATTAAAAAGAATGTAGCTAGCATTTAGTAACTCTTCACTAGGAAGAAAGAAGAAAGAGAGAAGGAGGGAGGGAGGGAGGAGAGAAAGGGAAGGCAGGGCGCAGGAGGAAGGGGGAGGAGGCAGGGAAGAGGAAAGGGAGGGGGGAGGGAGGAGAGAAGGAAGGAGGAAGGGGGACCATCTAATGGTGCTCTTCTCTGAGAAGGTGATGACACGATCTGTCTCTAGAATTGTCGTTAGCAGTAATGAGACAGTGAATACAGGGTAACTGACACCTGATAGAATTTAGTAGTTATTCCTTAAGTGAATGAGATAATACTTATTGACTGATAATATTTACTGTCTCACGTATCTTATGGAAAAATCCTAGCGTAGGGCCTAATATATAAAGTTCAATGAATTTAAGTTGTATTTCTTTCAGATCCTGCAGAATCCGTTTGTAAAAGGGACATGGTAAAAAGAAAAAAAAGAAAAAGGTATCTATTTTGTAGGGTTGTTGTGAAGATTAAATGAAATAATGCGATGATGCAGGTAACGTAGTAGCTAGCACTGTGCCTGGCACATGTGAGGAGTTTAGTAATCTTGCCTGGCATCGTCATCCTCATTGTTGCAATTTCTTTTTTAATTGAAGTCTAGTTGACTCATCATTGCTATTTGAGCTAAGAGGCCATACCTTCTTTCCAGCCAGAGCCTTTCTAGACAACATTCCCTGCTGTGAACCCCAACAAGAGACCTTGAAGCCTTTACTTCCTTTTCTCTTGTTGACATTTGGCTAAAGTCCCTTTCTGCCGAAAGACAGAGTGACCAGCTTTTGATGAATTCTTTCCGTCTCTTATCTGTTTCCAAGTCTCAGCCACAGTGAAGAGTGTAGCTGGGCGCGGGCCCAGCCCAGGAAGCGATAATGGAATTTTCAACTCAAGATAAACTCAAGGATAACTTTCAGCGCAGCTACTCAGGCAGTCTACGGGCGGAGGTGCCTTGTGGAGGGGAAACCATGAAGTCACTCAGCAACTGGCCCAGGACACGGGGGGCCATTGCTCCAGTGAAATAACTGACCTCTGTCTCTTCCTCAAATGGCCTGAGACTCAGCGCTCTACAGAGAAGGGGCAGATGGAGGGAATGTGGAGAGATTAGATAAGAAGGATTTCCCAATCCCAGTAGGGGATAGATCCAAAAGCACAAAAGGTAGAGAAGCCAAACTCTCATATCCCAATCGACCCCCATCACTCAACAATTCCCACTGTATGAATGGGGTGTGGAAAGCTTCCAATTAAAACGATACTTGTGAATATTGGCAAAGCTTATCTTTGTGTGCAGGGCACGTTTAAAGAGAGAAGAGGGAAGATAAGTTCTTGCTTTCTAGGAACACACATTCTAAAAGTTTGTCCAGCAGGCCGTGAGCTTCTCAGTCAACAAGTTAGTCATGAAGGTATCTCCATACCTCACCCAGCACCTAGCATGCACGTCACAGATGCTCCACAAATGGGTATTAACTTGGATATTGAGAGTCTGTGTCCTGGAATCTCTTCTCCATGTATGACAAGGTTTTATTCATTTACTCAACACATTTTTATCAAGTGCCTTCTGTGTCCCAGGCTCTGGTTCTTAGAAGCTTTTTTCAAGTCATACAAGTGAGTGCCAAGCAGCAAAGCCAATCTAAAAGTCCTCATTCTCCATCATTTACACTTTTCCTTCCTGTGTTTATGAGTTTCAATATCAGCTCCTGCTGTAAGTTACAGAGCAAGTACTTTTCAAGAAATGGAGAACATCTCTTTCTTAGCTCTGGCTGTGGGTGGACTTGAAAGCCCCAGAGGAATCAGAGGGTGGTTCATTTCTCTTAGAAAGCTCTGAGTGTACAAATGAGTAATGGACCTGGATTCACATATCACACACGTAAACCAATTGCCCTTATTTTCCCATCAGCCTCCGGGGCCTGCCAGTCAGGATCAAATTATAATGTGTATGCAAGTCAGCTGGGGGAGTTCTACAGTGCAGACTCTAAAGGCAGAGGTCTGGCTTATAGCTTGACATCTACATCTCTTAAAACTTTCCCCGGAGGTGCTGGTGCTGCTCGTCCACATATGTTGAGAAACAAGGGTCTAAAGAAAAGGTACCTATCTGGGTTCTAGTCCTTCCTGTGTCATTTACTAGCCAGTGACCGTGGACATATGGCTTACTTTTGGGGTGTGTGGGGGCTCCGGTTTTTTCTTTGCAACCTGAAGAGCTAGAGTTCAATGTCATCTAAGAGTGCTTCTAACTCTAAGCTTTATGACTCATTGACATTCAGTTTGCTAGTACCTTTATTAAAGTAAGACCTCTTCAAGTTCTGAATTTTGTGCAATTTACCCTTGGGTTCTTTTTCTCTGCTCTAAGGTGTTAATAGTACTCTTTTATCTGATTGTGCTTACATGCTGCCCATTCAAAGCTTGACATTATACAGTTAGATCAATCAGTGAGAATAATTTTACTGAAAATTCCCATGCAGGAGCCCTCCCCCACCAATGCCTCCCCACCAGGAAATTATGAACTGGTGAGGTATTATGCCTTCCTGGGTAGAGGGGAAGTAGCTATCTGCAGGCTGAGTACCTCTGAGGCTAAGCAACGGGATGACAGCAGGAGGCATTGTGATGTGATGGTGGAGACAGCCCTCTGATGGCTTCCATGGATGTTTTGAAAGCACTGATCAGATGGCTTTGATGTCTGACTGGCAGACCCTGAAGGCTCATGGGAAAATAAGGACACTGGTGTGCATGTATGACTTGTGGCGACAGACTCACTACGGATTTGTATACTCATAGAGTTTTCTAAGAGAAAAAACCAACTCTTAAACACAGTAAGTCACATGTTATGAGTCATCATGAGAATGTTGAAAGGTGGGTGATGCTTCTCAGAAGGTCAGCAACAGATAGAAGCCTCAGCCATGCCTAGACTGGAAGGACAAAGAGAAGAGGTGGTTTTACTGGAGCCCAAGGGTAGGGTCATCTCTGGAAGTTGGGATGAAGGCAAGCCCACATGAGATGCTGTTCCTGCTGATCACCCTAGGCAGAAAGAAGGTGTGGGGATATAACTTGGCTTCTCCCTTCCTCTCTGCTTTCAAAACACCAGCCAGCCCCTTCCATTAGGGGAACTCTGCAAGAAGCTACTTGACACAGGAAACTTGAGAATTGAGCCTCCAGAAGTCACCTGTCTTGGGGATCCTGAGCAGAGCAGGGGGGAGGCAAGGAATGAATCTGCTTGCAAACAGGCCCAGCACCAGTGTCAGTACCCCACATTGATTTCCATGCCCCTGGAAAGCTAGGGTGTTGGGAGGCTAGGAGGAAAGCACGAGTGCAAAACAGTATATTCAGCATTGCTATTCTTGCCTAGTCTGTGGGGAGGACCATCAGTGGACAATTTGGGTTGTAGAAATAGGAGCTAGCACAGAGGTCAGGACTGAAGGGGTACACACGATGGTCACTTTGCCTAAGTGGGCAAAGCTTTGAAGAGGGTGAAATTCCCAAGAGATGTTATAAAAAGGGACAAGAGTAAGATCTCTTACATTCGTGTGACTGTAATTTTCAGAACTTGTTTTGCATGTTTTTTTTTTATCTTACAGCATCCCATTGTTTTGTCAAGGTAGCTTGGTGTTTTACTTTCCTCTCTAGAAAAATGAGAAAATTGATAAATGATCATCCCTGTGCTCCTTCTTGTCATTACTAGTTCTTTTTAATTGTGTAGAGGCATGCTCTGTTTCTAGACCTCAATATTTATGAACTCCTAGGTGCTAAAAACAAGGACAGAAAACTTGTACAAATTTGCTCCTTGGGACTCTAAGAATCTGTTAAGTGGTAAACACTAAGTATTGTTCTGTGCCAGATAACTTTATAAAACCCTGCACTCAGATAAACTCATTAAATCCTTTGAGCTATGCACTATTAATTTCCCATTGTACACATTAAGTCAGGTTGCTATCTTGGTTTGGGCTGAGGTACCAAAGTACCATAGCCTGGGTGGCTTATCCACAAGAGAAATCTATTTCTTTCTGTTCTGGAGGCTGGAAGATTGTATCTGGGTGCCGACATGGTTGTGTTCTTATGAGAGCCCTTTTCCAGGCTGTAGACGATCTTCTTGCTGCATGCTTACATGGCCAAATAAGGGAGCTCTCTGGGTCCCTTTGGTAAGGGCATTAATCCCATTTCTGAATGGGATTTCATTTCATGGCCTAAGTACTTCTCAGATGCCCCACCTCCTAATACTATCATGCTGAGGGTTAGTTTTCCACATAAAATGGGGGAGAGTGGCTGGGGGCTGGGATGCCATAAATTATGGTGCCACAAATATTCAGTCAATGCACTCACTTGAGGAAACTCAGCAAAGGATGAAGCCTCCATCCGAGCCCAGGCAGGTGGACTCCAGGGCTTAGGCTTTAGACAGTCTGATTTATTGCCTCCTCTCTTGGGGAGGCAATCAGTTGATGAACCCTTACATGAACAACACATGAGTTACATTGTCTGATGGCCAAAAGGACTCACAGCACTCATACAGGTTATCCTCATGGAGGAGTTTTATTATAGACAAGGGATATAGTACAGCAACAGCCAGAGACGGGTATGCAGTGCCAGGATCCAGACATCTCAGGTGCCAGCTCCCCCCACCCCAACTCCCCACCGCACCTGGGTTGCACAGGATATCCTTTGTCTGCAGGTCTTGAGCTCTACCGGCATGCATCTGAGGCACCTAGGTACCAAGAAGGCCGGTCAGGTCATCACCTCACTATGAGGTCGCATAGTGAGCTGGTTACATAGGCACATTCCACCTGTGAGACAAGATGCCACTGAAACCATGTGCATTATAAATCATATTATTATTACTAAATGGTAATCAACTGATACATCCTGACCTAACTCGTGAACTCATGGAACATCATTTATCTTTAGTAAATACATTCCACAGTGATTGCCATTGGTTGGTGGCTCTGCAGATTAGTCTGGGCTCAATTTAGGTCACCTGAGTTTAGCCCATTTTATTCAACCCTCTTGCCTTTGCTTAGTGTTTAAGTAAAGAACCCGCTCCTAGAACTTTGACAATGAGGTAACCCAAGGGCAGATGCTTGTCATTGGGATGGAAAGTGTTCTATAGATAATGGAAAAGCTCTCATGTATTATCACTACAATCATCTGCTACTTAGCAGATGACCTAATATTTTTGTAGCTGACTTCTAATGCCCGTGCCCTCTACTAATTATTCTAAGACTAGGCTGGGTAGATGTTCTATTTGCTCACTTGAAACCCTAACTTCCTCCGAAGGCCATTAGAATATATGAAGAGTGCTGTGATATTTATCTGTGTCTGTAGAACAGTGTTGTCCATTTGAAACAATGCAAGTCATGTAAGTAATTTTAAACTTACTGGTAGCCACATTAAAAAAAAAAAAGTTAAAAGAAACAAGTAAAATTAATTTTAATGCATATATTTTTAATCAACTACACCCAAAATGTTACAATTTCCATGTGAAATCAGTATAAAGTCTAAAAGGTATTGGGATACATTTTTTTTTTTGAAGTCTTCAAAATCTGATAGGTCTGTTACATTTACAGCACATGTTAGTTTGGATAATAAATTTTCATTCAAAATACTTGATCTGTACTTATGCTTTATAAAATGAACAATTAAAAACAGATTCCCATTCCCAAATTGCTCCAAATGTACTCAAAGTTTTCTAGTAACCAAATCAAATACCAAAACATTATTTTCTTTTAATATTCACATCCACATTCCAAAACTGATTCATCTTTTCCAGAAGAATTGATTTGACTTTGTGCAATAAACATCAATTTTTAAACTGTGTTTAGGGGTGCCTGGGTGGCTCGGTTGTTAAGTGTCTGCCTTTGGCTCAGGTCATGATCCCAGGGTCCTGGGATCGAGCCCCACATCAAGCTCCCTGCTCTGTGGGGTCCCTGCTTCTCCCTCTCCTGCTCCTGCTGCTTGTTGTCCCCTCTCTCACTGTTTCTCTGTCAAATAAATAAATAAAATCTTAAAAAAGAAAAAAATAAATTAAAAAAACTGTGTCTGGGCGCCTGGGTGGCTCAGTGGGTTAGGCCGCTGCCTTCGGCTCAGGTCATGATCTCAGGGTTCTGGGGTCGAGTCCTGCATCGGGCTCTCTGCTCAGCAGGGAGCCTGCTTCCCCTCTCTCTCTCTGTCTGCCTGCCTCTCTGCCTACTTGTGATCTCTCTCTATCAAATAAATAAATAAAATCTTAAAAAAAAAAAACTGTGTCTACCCACACCATGTAAATTTACTAAATCTTACATCAACTTAATATTCATATTGAGTTCAGAGGTCTATTACATAAATTGAAAATCCCCACTAAATTTATCAATACCAACAAAGCCTTCTTCAAAATTTTCCAGTGGGTTTTGCAAATTACAACGCTATGCCAGTTAAAATTAAAATTTCCTGCACACCAATTCATCTTAAGTGTATAAAAGCTGACTGTTAGTTTGTATTATGAAAAGCCTCAGTTACAACATGCATTCTCATACCTGTCTAGTTAGGTTACAATAAGCTTTTCCTTTCCTCAGAGCTGCAAGTTTAGCTTGTTTATATCCGGTGTGGTATCAGTGAGAAAATATAAATCATATTGCCATTTTTTTGTCTTTGATTATTGAGAATTTGGCAAGCATCCTTTCAGTTTCAAAGAAAATCTTGAATTGGAGTTAACAGCAAAATAAATCTTTGTAAAACCCTTCCACAATTCAATCAACAAGTACTGGCAAAGAACATGAAATCGTTAAATTCATTGCCCTTGATTCCTTTCAACATTTCTATAAACTGGCAGTGATTCCATTTGCATGCATATACAAAACAGTTTTGACAACGGTATCCATGACGCTTTTCAGAGAGTTTGCTTCAGAAAGCTAAGTACAGATATTTTCAGTATGTATCATACAGTAGAGAAAGCCAATGAGGAAACCATCATTCTCATTTTAAGATTCCACTAAGTCTAGATTTTTACCTAACAGCTAGTCATAGTACCATTATGATAGAAACTAATTTTTTTTTATATCTGACTGAAATTCTTTGACAGCTGTAAAAGATTAAAAAAAAAAAAAACCTACTTCAGGAGTTCAACATTTTTAAAAAGATGTTTATTTATTTATTTATTTGAGAGAGAGCACTGGGGTGGAAGGCGCAGAGGGAGAGGGAGAAGCAGACTCCCTGCTGAGCAGGGATCCTGATGTAGGGCTTAATCCCACCCAGGACCCTGAGATCATGATTTGAGCCAAAGGCAGTTGCTTAACCAACTGAGCCACCTAGGCGTCCCAAGGAGTTCAGTTTTATAGGCTGCAAAATTGACATTTTTTTCTGAATTTGGAAGTCTTAAGGTAAACATACCTAAGATATTAATTGGCCAGTTTCTCTTTTATCTCTTGACTCATCTAAATCAATAGAAAAGTACCTGCAGGTTTTCAAATTATAAATCAATTGATCTTTGATTTTATTAGAAAGGTTTTACATTCTATAGGCTCTCCATTGCTAAAACAATAATTTCTTTTACCATCTCTTCCTCTAAAAGTGGCTTTATACTTGGTCAAAGTTACAAGCTCAGATTCTGTTAAAATTGTGTTAAAAAAAAAAACAGTTTGTTAGGACATTTAGTTCTGATTTTAGGTGGATAATTCAGTCTTTTTTGACTATTGAAAGGGACCCTTTTAAAAAAAAAAAGGTATTTATTTATTTATTTATTTGACAGAGAGAAAGAGAGAGAGAGAGAGATCACAAGTAGGCAGAGAGGCAGGCAGAGAGAGGGGAGGAGGCGGGCTCCCTGCTGAAGAGAGAGGCCGATGTGGGGCTCGACCCCAGAACCCTGACTGAGATCATGACCTGAGCTGAAGGCAGAGGCTTAACCCACTGAGCCACCCAGGTGCCTGGAAGGGATGCTTTTTAAAATCAAAGTCACTACGTGTTATTTGCAGAAAATGCCTCCTCATGTTGTCTAGTTAATTATCTTTATTTTTTTTAATACAACAAACAACTTCTTTGGCTCTGCCCAATTGACCTTCATCGTGAACTTTGCAGCTTCTTTTTCCAGCCTCTACTTCCCATTACTGTCTGGGTAATCTCCACTCAGTTCTACATCATAGCATGTTTTTATTTGAAACTTAAAATTTTTCCATATTTATTTTTTGAACTAGAAAAATGAATTCGCTGCATTATAATGAAAATAATAGTATTTCAATTTAATTACCAGCTATGATTTACATAGGTTTTGCCATAACTTATGCTGTCTGCATAAAGCATTCAAATTAGCACATTATAACGTTACATGACATACAGAAAAAAAAAATTATCACTTGAACTGAATCAGTCTGTTTACAGCTTGTAGGTTCATAATGTATTAGTATGTGATTTTGGCAACAATGCACTCACTTAATACATGCATTGTGATAAAGAATAAAATCTTACGTGATGCAGCCATTAAAGTAAAATAAAGTCCCACGGATAATAATGTTGTGTTTAACAGAAAACGATTTCACGCTGCTTCAATTTTTAATTTAAATTTAAATTCATTAAGACTAAATAAAAATGAAATGGCATTTTCTCAAATTACACTGACCACATTTCAACTTGTTCAGTAGTCACACCTGTTTCACAGCTACCATATAGGACAGTGCCACTCCACAATCTAGCTAGATCACAAAGCAGTGGTGGCAATCAGTGTGTCTTGTTCACTCTTTGTCCCCAGTGTGTAGCAGCGCACAGTAGGAATTGAATAACAATATGTTCCACTGAAATGAAATCATGGGTTTAGCATGGTGATTGGCACTTCGTAGGTATTTGTTGCAGAACTGATTGATTGAATGATGTGCCATCTGTTTCATTCATCAGTGACCTGGTCCTCAGCCACGGCCCCTCAATGAGCGCATTCCACCCTGGTGACCACGTTCCCTAGCAAAAGGCAGTGTCTGTCCATACTATGGCTTCATTCTAAGCAGTCCTGAAACCTCTATCCCCCTAGGGTTATTGAGGCGATTTCATTGAACTCAGGGGGGAAAAAATCAAGAAGTCAGGCTTTCTAACCCAAGAAAAGCATTCTGTGGTGAAGGCACAGGGAGATGCGGTGTTTGGGGGTAGAAGGAGAAGCATTCTGTTAAACTGGGGAAATGGATGAGGTCCTAGCTTTGGGACTGGAAGGAGGGGGGAGGCATCTTCCAGCAAACTGCACCACCCCGATCCCCATCACCTCCTTCCCCACTTCTGTTTCAGAAGGACTTTCCTTGGGGAAAACACTACAGAACTCAGATTTCTCCGGAATATTTTTTTTTTTTTGAATCATTTTTAGTTGAGGGCTAAAAATAGAAATTCAAAAAACGGGAGCGGCAGTTGGATGGGATTTCAAAGCTGCATTCAGCAGGCTATGTTTCCTCTTGGATTAAAAATATATATGTGTGTGTGTGTGATTGTTTGGGGGAATTGTCCTGATTAAAGAGAAAGGGTAAACTGCAAAGAGAAACACCACCAACTTGCAAAGTGAAATGTTTTTCTTTTAGATTAGGGTTAATTTTGCAACAGTCCTCCAGGCCCATAGGGAGGTCCTGCAGAGACTCAGGATGGTGGGAGGAGGCAGCCCTGGTCCTATGTCTGCTACCAGGCTCAGTGGAGGGACCAGGAGGCCAGAGCTTTGAGAGGTTGCCTGCCTTGGCCTCCAAATGGCTAGGGGTACCTGCCTGTTCTGGGAGATCTTCCTTGCTTTTTGTCAATGCTATAACTGTGGTAAAATACACATAAAATCTACCATTTCAAGAGTTTTAAAGTCTATGGTTAAGTGGCACTTAGTACATTCCCAGTGTTGTGCAACCATCACCACAATCTAGTTGCAGAACCTTTTCATCTTTCCAAAAGGAAACTGTGTGCCCAGGAGGCACTTGCTCCTCATCTCTCCCTGCCCCCTGCCCCTGGCAACTACTAATCCAATTTCTGTCTCCATGGATTTGCCTGTTCTGGACACTTGATAGAAATGGAATCATGCAGTATGTAGCTTTTCGTGTCTGGTTTCTTTCATTTTGCATAACATTTTCAGGGTTCATCTGTGTTATAGTATGCATCTTTCTTGTGTTGCGATGACCTTGAGTCAGTCAATGGTGTAGTAACAAGAGGCTTGGCATAGGAGCTGTGCAGACCTGGGTTTGAATCCTGGCCCTGCCTTTGAGCTTCAGTTTCTTGAGCTACGCAATGAGGATATCCTGAGATGTCTACCCTAGGAGTCCTTAGGAAAGTTCATTTGCTAACACTGAACTATTTACTTGCTAATTCAATAAAGATGAATTGAGCTACCACTATGTGCGAGGCCAAGGCTTCAGGGATATATTGATGAACAACACCGGGCAAGTTTTTGGTCCTCATGGAACTCAGTTCTAGTGTGAGAAGTAGGCAATAAACACAGAACAGAAATAAATAGGAAGGAGATTGGGTGAACTGTAATTGTCTGTGTGAAGGAACAGAACTGCTTTAACAGTTGGGGAGCAAAGGTTTCCCCCTGAGAAGCTGACATTTGAGCCAACATCTGGGCAATGGAATGAGCCAGTCTTGTTAAGAACTGGGGAAGATTGTTTTACGTAAAAGAATAGCAAAAACAAAAACCCTGAAGAAGTAAAGGCTTTGACACTATCATGGAATGGGAAGGAGGCCAATGTGACTGAAAATGGGTGAGTGGCGGTGGGGGTGTGAGGTGACGTTGGAGAGGTAAGCAGGAGCCAAATCCTGCAGCGCCTTGTGGACATTCATTCCTTGTGGACTTCATTCCAAGAGTGATGAGAGCCATGGCAGGGTTTTCGCTGAAGGAGTGACAAGCTCTAACATACAGTCAGAAGAGCACTCTGGCAGCTGTGAGGAGGATAGAGCAGGCATAGGAGGCTGGAGGACTAGCGGAAGGAAGCTGTTGCACTAGTCCAGACATAGAAAGTAGGTGGTTTGTAGTCAGAATCACTAAAATTAACCAGTCAGGAAACAACAGATGTTGGCGAGGAGGTGGAGAAAGGGGAACCCTCCTACAGTGTTGGTAGGAATGCAAGCTGGTGCAACCACTCTGGAAAACAGCATGGAGGTTCCTCAAAAAGTTGAAAATAGAGCTACCTTATGACCCAGCAAAAATTGCACTACTGGGTATTTACCCCAAAGATACAGATGTAGTGATCCAAATGGGCACCTGCACCCCAATGTTTATAGCAGCAATGTCCACAATAACCAAACTATGGAAAGAGACAAAATGTCCACCAACAGATGAGTAGATAAAGAGGATATAGTGTATAGGTATACAATGGAATGCTATGCAGCCATCAAAAAACCCGAAATCTTGCCATTTGCAATGACATGGATGGAACTAGAGGGTAGTATGCCAAGCAAAATAAGTCAATCAGAGAAAAACAATTATCATATGATCTCACTGGTGTGAGGAATTTGAGAAACAAAACAGAGGATCATAGGGGAAGGGAGGGAAAATGAAACAAGATAAAACCAGAGAGGGAGCCAAACCATAAGTCTCCATCTCAGGAAACAAACTGAGGGTTGCTAGAGTGAAGGAGGGGGTGTGAGGGATGGGGTAATTGGGTTATGGACATTGGGGAGGGTATGTGCTATGGTGAGTGCTGTGAATTGTGTAAGACTAATGATTCACAGACCTGTATCCCTAAAACAAATAATACATGTTCATTAAAAAAAAAAAAAAAAGGAGGGAAAGTAGGTGGTTTGGTGACTTGGGCTAGGGTAGGGTTAGGAGAATTATAAAGAAGTGAGAAGTTCTGAGATGCCTGGAGAGGAGGCAAGTGTGAAGATTATGTTAATTAACTAAAAGTAAACAGAAGAAAGGAAATCAAATGAGAAAATGTACACAAAATGCCTGGAAGAGCCTAGGACAGAGCTACACACCCCAAGCGCACACTCACAAACCTTTGAGGCTCATTGAGGAAGCAGAGTACTGATTCCCCCTTCATCTAGGCTACTCCATCGCCAGGGTTGAGTGGGATCTATAGAGGGAGAGACGTGGATATGATTCTGATTCTCATAGGATAAGGAGAATAGAAGTCTCTCACTTTCTGGTCAACTAGAACGCTTGGCCTCTTAGAGCTGCCTTGACCTCCAGCAGGGGAGGGAGAAGTAGAGTTCAGTGGGCTGCAGTAATTGGCCATGTTCAAAGAGAAGAGGAGCCAGCCAATGAGAAAGTGTTCTCTCCTTTTTATTATTATTATTATTATTATTTTTTTAAAGATTTTATTTATTTATTTGACAGACAGAGATCACAAGTAGGCAGAGAGGCAGGCAGAGAGAAAGAGGAAGCTGGCTCCCTGCTGAACCGAGAGCCAATGCATAGCTCGATCCCAAGACCTGGGATCATGACCTGAGCCGAAGACAGAGGCTTTAACCCACTGAGCCACCCAGTGGCTTTTTATTATTTTTTTAAAGGTTTCATTTATTTATTTTAGAGCGGGGAGGCAGAGGGAGAGAGAACCTGAAGCAGACTTCACACTGAGCACGGAGCCTGGGGGGGGACTCAATCCCAAGAACCGAGATCATGACCTAAGCCGAAACCAACAGTTAAGACAGTTAAACGCTATTCCCTCCTCTCTTAGTTGGCAGAGCCTACCCGGAAGGAATTTCCTTTCCGCTCTCCTAACACATTTTTGCTTCCCTATTTCACACACTGTTTTGGTCTGTGGTTTCACAATCTGAACAGAACCACCCACCTTCGAGTCCCCTCCCCCTCTTGCCAAGAGGACACTTCCTTACTCTCCAGACATTCAGTGGGTGAGTCCCAGAACACACTATTGCTGTGACTGCCTTATAGTAGAGAAACTTCTGGGGTTGGAAGAACCAGTGGGTGAGTTTTCTCTTCTGTGAAAATGTGGGTAATAATAGCATCCACTCAAAAGGACTGTGAAGATGACGTGCGATAATGTGTGTAATTCACTTAGCACAGTGCCTAGCACATAACAGGCCCTCGATGAAAGTTTGCTAGTGTTCATCTTATTAGGGGTCGGCTTTCTATGGCTTCTTCTTTCAGAGCCGGTATATATAAATGGCCTTCAGAGACTCCTTTTGGAGCCCTGGATTAAGAGGGGAATGTGGGCCGATGTCCAAGAAAGAAGGGCTCTGGTGCAAGAACCTGGTAAGCCCTCCCAGTTCTCACTGCCACTTGGGACTGGAAAATGGAATTAATAAAGGGCCTTAGGGTTACAGTTCCTTTACAGCCCGATTTCCTGTGTACTGGGTACTAGATGAGACATAAGGGATGGCAAATGCAAATGGAAAGTGGGATGTTGTTAGCTGGGGCCAATATAAATATGTTTGTGGGGGAGGACAGAACAAAGGCCTAAAGGCCTGATGTTGACAGAAACCATGTTATTGTTGAATATATGACTTCATCCTAGTAAAAATGGTAATTCCCCCAGGCCTGCCAGGGAATGGGAGAGATGTGTTCCCTCCCACCTACACATGCCAGCAATCTGGGGAGGAGGGCAGCCTGCCTTTGACCCTGACTCAGCCCCGCAGTACCCTCCTGCTGTGTCTGAGGGAGGGGCTCAGCCAGTGGTGTCCACCTTGGAGTCAGAAGTCCGGCTCCCTGCTCCGCCAGCCACCAGTTGTCCCAGATGCCTCATCTGGGAGCCTCAGCTCTCCCTAATACATGCTCCAAAAGCGACCTAAACCCTCTAGAGTAGTTGTGAGGAATAAACAGGATAAATAAGCGATGTTTTAAAGAAATGCTCAGTTAAAGAGACCCGTTGGTATTTGCACTAACCTCACCTGCTTCTGCGTGCCCTCTTCCACCAACACTGGAGGTAGTGTGATTCCTGGCTCCGCCTCCGGCCCCCCCATAGCCCTACCCCCGCAGCCCCACACCCCAGCCCTACTTTGGTTAGCTTACCTCCTCTATGTAACTCTTTTATTTCATTAGGCCCTTTGCAAGGTGTTACTCAGCTAAAAGAGTGGAATGTCTGGGGGAACCTCTTAGAAAATATT
Organism: Mustela putorius furo; assembly: GCF_011764305.1. Lineage (NCBI taxonomy): Eukaryota > Metazoa > Chordata > Mammalia > Carnivora > Mustelidae > Mustela > Mustela putorius. The sequence goes on from NW_025422005.1 coordinate 52,115,565, forward strand.
GTCTACTTAGGTCCTTATTCTGGCCCAGCTGGTCAGAAGTGCCCAACAACTCCTCTGCCTGCCTCTTCCCCTCCATGTGCCCCTTTATTTTACCCATTCCCTCCATCACAGAGGGAAGTGTGGGTCTTTGATGGCACAGATGGAACCTCCACAAGCACCCAGTGGAAATTCCTAGGTGGTAGGTTGAGGCATTTTCTTCAATTTTAAGAGCCCTGGGATCCAAGAACTGGGCCTGATGAGGCTTCCCCGTCACCCCTCGTCACCTTCCATTTCCTTCCCCCAAAAGTTTCCACTGGAAATTCCCCAGCTTTGGTCTGAGTGCTTGGCTCTGTCATCTTGGAGACATTCAGCATACACCCCACAATTAAGACTTTGCAACTCCACGCAGTGTTTCTTAAGAGAAAGTTAGATGCAATTAGATCATTTGAAGATGGATTAGCCTGCCGTCTGCACAATATTAAGAAAAATCATGTTGGCAATTGACAGGGCCTCTTTGAAGAGCTCTGAAGGAAAGCCACTAATGAGCTCTACGCTGGGTTGCCCCCCTGTTCCTGAAGGGTTAACACAATTTGTGGGAAAGGGAAAAATCCCCTGTGGTATTAAAATGCTGTGTCCGAGATTTGTAAGCTCTCCTTTGTAGCTCTGCCCCCAGGCCTGGCTCACTTCAGTGGAGATCAGGTTAATAAGCTGAGCTCAGTTGCTGCCTGGCAGTTCCTAATGGGGTTACAGTCTGGTGCCTGACCAGTGAAGGACAGTTATTAGTAGTAGTAGTAAGTAAGTGGTGAGGAATTTGATTCAGTAAGGTAAGGGACATCTGCTGTTCTTGCCTGTCCAGGGGCCATTCATCCTTCATTTGAGAAGAGCATCTTGCTTCTCCTTTGGGGAAAACTGCCCCTTGTCCACTCTTGGGCTGGGTGGGGCTGGCACAGTACCCACTTTGGGGTGACCCTAGGACCAACGCAGCTCCACTGGTGTATTTGAGAATCCAGTTATGGCCCAAGCCATGGGATTTGTCAACAACATGAACCTATAAACATCTATTCCCGCTACCCCCAACCCCTGTTTGTTGTTGGTTCCAGCCTTGCCAGGTAGAGTTAGGTTTTCTGTCCTTTGCACCTGTGAATCCTGATTAATAGGAATATTAGAGGAACTTGTGCTGTCTTAGGCACTCTGAAGAGGTAGAAAAAAAACATGTATACAATTGCCTTGCTCTCAGGAACCAACAACCTTAGAGTATCAGGTCTTAGAGACTAACTATTTAAAGGATTAAACAACATGGTGTATAAATGGCATAGAGAGTACATTCTGTGGGAAGTCAAGAGCGGGAGAAATTGATGTGAATGGGTGGGCTTCCTGGTGGAGGTTGGACTTAAACTGGGTCCTAAAGGATGGAGAGGATGAGGGGGAGACTGAGGAAATGCAGTGCTCTGCGGAAGCCATGGTGTTGGTGGGGGTTAGGGGGGTAGATCTCCGTTAAAAGGGAGATCCTTTGTGAAAGAGAAATGGAAAGTGGATTTTGACATATATAGGATAGGGGCAGATAGCAGAGGACTGGGAATCCCAGAATGAAAACTTCGAGCTTCCCGGGACAGTTGGCTAGCGTGGACTTATGTTCAGGTAAGGGAAATCCACCCCAGGCTGTGCTTCCTGTTTAGGCAAGTACATGCCCCCTTGTACGTTTCACCTGTGTTGGAGCGAAACCAATACAGGGATCAGGGAGGGCCCTGGAATTGGGCTGCACTGTTTTATAGCTGACTGACAATGGTTGAGTTACTTAATCCCTCTGAATCTCAATCTTCTGCAAAATGCTGATAATAATAGCTAGGAGAGGTTCTCAAGCAGTGCCTGGCCCTCAGCACTAATAGTAGATAGTTTCTGTTGAGGGCTTTATAGTGTCCCCCAGGCACTGCGCTAAGCACCTGACATGCCTTATCTCATCAATCCTCCCGATAGCCCGAGCTCAGAAAAGTTTGCTGCATCTGATCTGGGGGTAACGTTTTCATTCCTGTGCTTAATGGAACCATAAGCCTTATCGGAGCTCAAATTCACCACCCAATGAGATCTCAGTATATTATCTGAACATTCTTAGAGGTTACACATTCTAATTTCTTCACACACACCTTAAATGTTTTGAATTTAATATAATCTAACTACAGAACATGTGGAAAATAAATTATAAGAAAAGAATGTAAACATAACTCCAGTACCTAGAACACCAAAGTGATTTCCTGATAGAGAGGTTAGCAACTACTTCTAGTCTCAGCAGTTAACCACAGTGCCATCTTGGGCAACTTGCTTTAACTTCCCTCGGCCTCCGTTTTCTCACCCATCCTTATGGGATAGAAGTTTCCTCATGAGAGTTTTTGGTAAGAATTAAATGAGATACTTCATGCTTTGCAGAGCGCCTGGTACATAACACACACTCAATAAATGTTATCAGTGCCTTCTGGTCATTTTCCCCATACTCTTTCCATATGATTGCAACTTTGTACATACAATTGCTTCCCTCTTCTTTTTCCACTTAATATTTTACCTTAGATGTTTTCCATATAGTAACAGTATCTGTCTGTCTGGCATGACTGATGTCTGTGTCGTCCTGACAGAAATCACTATCACTTTAGCAACTTGTTCCCCCCTTTCTAAACATTTGTAAATAAGGCGGCAGCTCACAGCTTTATACCTATGGCTCTTTGTAAGGGCTTAGTCTCAATACACTGTTTCTTTGAACTCAGCTTGTGATTCTGCCCCGCAGCTTTTCAGAAAGTGACACCGAAGTTAGTGAAGACCTTTGACAAGTGGTGGGTTATGCCAGTTTCAATGGATGGCTATCAGAAGATGTGATTGTCATGAAATTTTCATCAGTGAATTCCCTCTGGTGTGATATTCTGTGCCCCGTCTTTCAGATGGTTTTATTTGGGGACTGAGAGGAATCCCAATACCTTTTAGCTGCAAGTGATTCCCTATTCTTTCTGAATCTTGTTTCTTGGAGTAGGACGGACTTTGCACAACAATTTCGGGCTGTCTTTCTATTGCAAATGAAAGCCTCAAGCCTTTGTTTAGGTCCCAGAGTCCTTTGAAATTGGACCCTCCTGCTTACACCTGGAGTCAAGGATAAGCCCAGCCCCCCAGATCTCCTGGCTGAGGGACACACAAGACACACACATCTAAGGGCAAAGGTGAGCTTTTCATTTCTTCCCCCAGGTCCTAAGATTCCTTTGGAATCTTTATGATCTCTACCTTCAGGGATCATGCAAACAGCTGGAGGAAATCCTAAAATTGTGTTTTCTCCAGATAAGCATTCAGGTCAAAGGAAAGACCTTTGCATGCCTTCCTGATGAACAGAATCTTGCCTAAGTTTAAAAAAAGTCACCAAGAACAAAAATGCCACTCAGCATTCATTCAGTACATTGAGAAATTGTTTTCAAAGGATAAACAGCAAAGCCTAGCGTCCTAGAGCCATGGTCCATCCTGTAAGTTTCAAGCCCCAAGAACTCTTGCAGTGAGTGATAGAAGTCTGTGAACTATTCATGAAATTTCAGAAGTCTTAACGGTAACTGGACATTACTATCCTCTTTAAAAAACAACGTAAAGCAATTAGAGCAACAAACTTATTTGTCTTCAATTAGATTAAGTGAAAAAAAAAATTTGCATTCTCATGCAACTGAAGGCTTTGACCGACAATATTTTAAGATAAATTTTAGCTATTTTTATGTTTTACAAAAATATTTATTGTTTTAATAACAATAAGGGAAACAATTACTCTTTTACTTAATTAGCTTATTAGTCAGTTGAAATCATTTGAAAAGCTGTATGACCTTGGACAAGCTGCTTTACTTACTACTAACAAGGTCATTCGTAAGGTGCATGGTCCTGAACAAGTTAGCTTCACTCAGTTTCCTCATTTATTAAATAGAAATAATGTACTTTTCTCCTACAGTTATTATAAGGAATAAGAGGTACAATATGCAAAGCATGGAGGCAAAGTACATGGCACACAGTAAAGGTTCAATGGTGTGAATATTTTTCCCCTAAAAACTGCAAATTTATATATTAGACTAAAGTATTTAAAGCATGGGCCCTTAGGGGCAAGGAGATGTAAAATTTTAAAAGGCTTCTCTGGTGGCAAAAATGTTGGAGAACAGCTCCTCGGCTCTGACTAGCATTGGTTACTTAAATAAAATAATTATTAACACTATCTTCAGAATGATACATCCACTAAATTCATCTCCATTTTGTAGTTACCAGTCAACATTCTTTTGAGTGCTTTCACACCTAACATCACATACCTTTTCTTCTTAGCTGAGATTACTCCAGTTCCTAAAGGCAGGGGAGAGCTGAATGCTATGACCAGGAAGGGAGAAGCTGATGGGCAAGTCCTCTGATCCTTGTCCAGGGGCCTTCTCCGTGAGCGATGGCATCAGTGGGCTTTTGTTCCACCTTCTGTGGCTGGCCCACAGTTGAACCCAGAGATGCTGGCTGTTCTGGGCAACCTTGGCCCACCAAGGACAGCCGGCACCAACCAGAGCCAGGAGTTCACTTGGGCCCCTAGATCTGGCACAGGGGTTCTCCCCACTGGGGAACCAGTGTCAGGGAACATTGACTCCCCCTTTGGCATTTGAAGGCATTCCAGATTTTGTGAAGGTAAATTGGAAGTTTGAAATGCAATATCACTGCTGAAAAGGGCAGAGCCATCAGCATGGAACCAGTATACCCTTTGCTAATTAAAAGACATAAGAATTACTTTGTAGTCCTATAAGTGAATTGTCCTTCACTCATTCATCAGATAATTGAGTTTCTACTAAGTATTATGCTTCATGTTGGGACATACAGATGAAAAAATGGCATCCCTGTCCTTAGAATCTTGGAGAAGTTGTCACCTGCTTAGGTATGCACAGCCTGGTGTCCTGGAGACAGTGATAGATACCTAATGAAAAGGAAATAGAGCCTGCCTGAGGGGCTAATAATCATAATAGCTATAATTTGTCAAGCATTTATCCTGTGCCATTCACTGTGCTAAGCACTTGACATTGATCATCTCATTTAATTCTTAAAACACAACTATAAAATGGATATTCTGGCAGTCTGATTATCTTCCTACCTCTCTAGGGAAGGCCATTCAAAGGACATGGCATCTGAGGGTCTTAAAAAAAAGAATAGCAAGTTGCAAACTGCACATGGTGAGTAGATCATTCCGGGTGTAGAAAACAAAATGGTCTGTTTGGAGACCTGCAGATTCCCTACTTATGATGCAAAGGGAGTAGAGGGAGAGTGTGCTGGGTGAGAATGCTGATTGCAGTGAAGTAAGAAGTAAATGAGATGAGCTTTCAAGTACCGATGACTCTTAGAGCAATGATGAAGAGGAAGGAGACTCAGTTCTGCAGAACTCTAGGTAGAAGGAAGGATGACCATAAAGATTGGTTGGCTTCTGAGATGGAAAGCCAACACATATAGGTAGGCTTGAGAAGAGGCAATGAGAGGGGAGAACTAAAAATGCAGAACAGAAAGAATGATGGATGGAGACAGGTCTTCACCCTCCCCAGATTGGAAGAAAGATAAAAAGAGACCTAAAGACATAAGTAAGTTCATAAGAATAGGTGTTGTGAGGTGGGGATGGGGGCGGGCGGGGGGGGGGACCACACAGGAAGACGCAGAAAGAAAGTGTGTGATTTGGAGAGTTGTACCTGCCTGTTGCCTGTTCCATCTGTGAGATCAAAAACAAGTCTGAGGAGAGTGAGAGGTGACAGAGCATTTTAAGGCCTCAACGAAAGGGGTGAAGGTGTGGAATCACTGTTGAGGGCAATTGTGAGGTGCTCAGGATGCCCCTTTGAATCCTGAGGAGAGAGTGTTCAAAGAGGGAGAGGAGAGTGAAGGTGATGGCATGTGAGAGACAGTTGAGTATACTGGGAACGGTTGATAGGAGTGGAGAAAAGAATGATGAAGAGAGGACTTGCTAGGTGATTTCAGGATCTACAGACTTCTCAATGAGGAAGTGGACTTAGTCCATGATGCATCAGGGCACTGCACCAGGTCCAGCAAGTGGTCCTTGCGGAGGCTGGTTCTAGCCCCCAAAGAAAAACGTGTACATAGTGCTACCCAACAATGGGATCATCTGCTTTGCAAAGAGTTTCCACCATCTGCCAATGATGTCATGCTGGCAATTGGGTAAGCTGAATCAGATGGCTTCTTAGATCCTTTTAATACTAAGATTTTATGGTTGGATAACATGGAGAGTATCAAAGTAAGGGGAAGCTGGTCTCAGCATTCTTGTAGGTTGTCCTGCTTTCTGAGCATGAACCTCTTGATTATAGTGTTCAGTAGGGTTTGTGCATTTCCATAACTGTAGAAACAGCTTCAGAATTTTTGTTAATTGCAGGAGGAATTTTGTGAAGATTGGCAGAAGCCATGGTGTGACTTAAGGACTATGTACATGATACTATCTAGTTAGGACACATGATGTGTCTATAAAACCTATGATCACCGTGGAGAGGCCTTTTTTCTCTTTTTATGCCCATCCCATTTCATCACAAATCACAAATCCGAAGAAGATCCTTAGCTGGAGCGACCAAGGAAGACCTTTGGTCCTTATCTACTTTGGAGTCCTTCTTTCATAAGACGTTTTATGCATCTTCCATGTCAAGTCACCTTCTTTTCATTTGCCTTCTGCCTTGGAATTGTCTGCTTTCTTCTTTGAAATCTATTAGTCTGCCTCACTGATTCTCTACCAGGTGTGATTCTAACCTCAGAGGACATTTGATAGTGCCTGGGAACAGTTTTGATTGTCACATCTGGTTCGTGGAAGGCAGAGATGCTGGTCAGCCACTGCAATGATTAAGACAGCTACCACAGCAAAGAATTGTCCTGATCAAAATGTCAATAGTCCTGAGGTTGAGAAATCCCGGTCTAATTTTAAGTCTTCTAAGTCAGCTGCTATCAACACATTTTGTAAAACCCCAGATGCCTACTTTGATTGTCTAATTTGAGAGTTATTATGTGGCTGAGTGCTCTGACTGTGTTAACTATACACTTCACCACCACCACCCCTTCCTTCATGCTGTAGCAATAAGAAGGACATCTTTGACTCCCTTTGGCAGGAGAGTCACTTCTTGGTTGGGGTCCAAATAGAACCAGATCTCCCCCAAGATAAAGGCAGGGACACCATAACTTCCAGAGTCACAGCATCACATATCTCCTATCTGCAGCAGCGCTAGGCCAAGGGTACCAATGGAGGACAAGTTACAAATACAACTATATGGGCCATTTGTTTGATTTTGAGTAAGAGTTCATACCATCTTTAAAAGACTGGGTGTCAGAGCTCTACCATGAAAGTCCCCTGCAGCCTTTTCAAGCCAGGACAAAACCAAGACAGTGATACTCATGCAAATGTGACTTCGGCATAAATGCACACTGAGAAAATAGTGCTGCACTAGGTTATACCTAATCTTCTGACCTTCTGAAAGAGCCCATGCAACTCATGTTACACGTCCTTACACCACTGATTCCAAATCAGGCGGAAGTTTTCAGGGAATTAGATAACTTAGCCCTTGGTAGTTTCTAGATCTTCTGCCGCCTAATGAATCCTAAGACAGCATCCCTTCATGACCCACTATGGGTAGCCTGTGCCAGTAGAAATAACCTAAGGCTGAGACTCATTTCCCTTTTCATCCCTTACCTTTTATAGGCTGAAGTGGCCTTCGGAAAATCATTCAAACTCCTAAAACCTAGATTTTCCTTGTCTGAAATGAAGACATCTACCTTCCCATTTCTGGAAATCCATTCTGAGAAAATATTTTTCTAAAAATTTCAGACAAAACTTTTTGTACAAAGTTATTTATTTCTTCATTATTTAACATTAGGCATCATTATAAAACATTAATTATGACATACCCACAAATTGAAATATTATGTACCCACAAAAAATATATATCATGAAGAGTTTTATTGACTAAGAAAATTCTTGTGTTCTAACATCAAGAGTAAGAAGCAAGATACAGTAACACATACACACCTATATCCATACAATATTTTTTCAACTATATAAAATACCTGTAGGAAAAAAGTATAGAAGGAAACTAAACTATTACCAAAAGTTCATGCTTAGTTTTGTATTCATACATATATAACATTTTAAATAAAATAATTTAACACTGGGATATATCATACATTTTTTCCCTTTTAAAGCAGAGCATATAACACTGATGTTTGTGAAACATTGATTCAGAACTCTAGACAGAACTGGCTGGAGATGAAAATTTGGGAGTCATAGATACTTCAGTAGAAGTCAATTAATGGATGAGATCATCTAGGACAATCCTGTAGCCTGAGAGGAGAGGAGAGTCAAGGACTGAATCCTGGGAAACCACAACACATATGAAAGTGAGGAAATTGAGCCAGGGAAGGGACTTAACTATGGCAGCAGTAGTATGAGAAGATACTCGTAGGAGTATGAGATAATTATCTCAGTGGATTAGAACAGCTGGATTGAGAAGAGAGATGAGGTGATGAAACTGAAAAGAATTTAAGAGTCACAAGTTTGAGATAAAAGATAAGGGTATTGGAAAAGCCAAAGATACCTTGAAGATACCTAGCTTGGAAGACGGAAGGGTTTTGATATCAAAGGCAGAGATGGGATAATTTGAAAGGAAAGCATAGAGGGTGGAAGAGAAGAAAGGAAAAATTAAATTTAGCTTTGTATGGATTGTGTTTGAGATTTCCTTTTAAGAGGGAACCTCTAGCTGCAGCAGTTTGGGGATCTGCCATAGTGGACAAGCCAGGATCACACTCCCCAGGCAGCTCACAATCAACCAGTGACTAAGCAAAGAAGGAGTAATAGAGCTGGACCTTTCTGTCCCATGTTGCCTCTTCTGATTAGTAGTTGTTGCTCTGAGGCTCCCCTCTTGGCTGGTCCAGATTCTCAGGGCAGCCATGTGGGCTGATGCTTCTCCTTCCCAACACTCCGTCCTTCCCCCTCCTTATCTCAGACATCAGGCCTGCATCACAATCTGAAATCTCTCCCTGCCTGCTTCAATCTTGCCCCCCTTTTCACCCATAAACGCTACCCACAATAAATCTCTTGTACTTTTAACTCCCATCTTTGCATCTGCTTCCTGAGGGCTGGAACGGATACAGGTGATGGTTTCACATCCAAACGGAATTATGTGGGAGGGAAAATTGTATGTATCTTAAGGATGATCAGGATCGAGGGACACCCGAATCACAAGGGCCTCCCCAACAGCATTATCACAGGGAGGAATGGAGGACCAAAGTTTGAGCATTAAGTGATACTCAAAATGGGGTGGGGGGGGCGGGTAACAGGTGAAAGAGAATTCAATATAGGAGGGAAAATATTGACAAATGGAAGGAAAACCAGGAAAGCACAAGATCAAAGAGACCACGAAAGAGGAAGAGAACTTCTTAGGAGCAGATGATAAACTGATGGGATGTTGGAGGAAACTCTGGGTAGAGCCAAGTTCTTGCATTTAGAGAGGGAAATTGTAGTTGGCCATTGAGAGATCATTTCAGAGGAATAATGGGAATAGGTGCCAAATTTACAGTAATCAAGAAAAAACACAGTGGGAAATTATTGAAGGGAGTGATGGTAGACCATGTTTGACCAGGATTAGAAGGAGGGAAATTGGGATAATGAGAAGTAAGACTGTGTGTGTGTGTGTGTGTGTGTGTGTGTTTAGGAATATCTGGAAGAGGTCTTTGAAGATGTTAGAGAAAAAAATGACCACTGTGGGATTAAAATCCTGGTGGCAATGGGAAGAAAAAAGCTACTGAGGCCAGGTAGAGGGGTTACATTTCAACAGGAAGGGATAAGTCTCTTCTCCTAGAAGTTGGAGAGAAGAAAGAGAATATGGCTGGAATGACAAAGATGAATGAGAATAATGGGTGGGAAGGAGGAATTTCATGCTCAGTGTAGCTTACAATTACGACAATGACAAGGACAACCTCTGAGATTAAGGGAATGAGTTGGGGAAACTGTGTAAAGAGAGAGAGGACGGTCAGGAATCACTAGTGTGCACACTGTGTTGTGTAATGGGGTGAAGGAGATTCTTGCCTTGAATGCATGATGTTGGATCTCCATAAAAGCACTGGTCCAAAGGACTGTGGCTCTAATGGGCAAAAAGGACAGATAAGTACTAACATTTTTCTGACAGTCTGGGTTTTCCCAGCTCAGATATAACCTGAGTGTTCAGAGATAGGGACTGGCATTAGACAGTCTATTATTGTGATGATCAATACTCAGAGAAAAAGAGCTAGTGCACAGCTATACATTTGCTTTGTTTGGGTGACCATGTACTTTATTTATCATAACAATGGATGATAAAGATGATAAGAAAGCCTGAGAATCACCATGCTCTATGGCAGAGCTGGTATGATCAGAGAAGAAATGTTGGTTGTTCTTGAGCAAAAGGTCCATATAACCAAAGTCTGGATTTGCACAGTGTTTAGGCTTTATAGCTCTATCCTGTCTTCTCAACTCCTAGTTATAAAGGAGAATTTTATTATTGACATTCCTACAGGTAAAAAAAAATCCCTATTACTAAATAGGGAAGTGCCTAGCTCTCAAGTATTTTTCCTATTGAAATAATTATTTCAAGAACTGAGATTTGTAATTTCAATAACTGAGAGTAATTGTTCGGTAATAATATTTGCAAACTGATGATATCTTAGGAACATGACTGTACATTCAGGCCAGAGCAGAGCCCAGCACAGTAGCCTAAAATCACCTGAAAGGCAGAATCCACGGCAACTCTCATCGGTATTGGCCAGATGTGGCTCTAGTTGGCAATTCACAGAGGGGCCCTTCCACTGATCTGAAAAACCGCTGGGAAGCAAAGAAAGGAGCGAGGCATGTCGGTTTCTCCAACAGGACCAGTGATACTGTCTGCAAGTGTGATGCTTGTTAATTCCCCCCAGAGCCCTGCAACAAGACAAAGTGCTTTATTCTTCGGACTTGGAAGCACCCCTTGGAGACACCTCGATAAGGTCTGATGCTAGGCCAGCTTTTGCCTCATAGCGGGCCATGCAGGTGCTGCCTGTGGGTTTCCAAGCCTGTTTCATTCCAAGGCTGGCCAAGTTTGCAGGAATGTCAGTGAAGAGATTTATAATACTTTCTGATTCCACCCAGCTCCCAATCACTATATGAATAATCTTTCTCATAGCGCACTAGCAATTCTATGAGCAGTCTTAGCCAAAATCAACGGAATGAGCGAGCTCGAGGAAATAATTTTTTTTTTCCTTTTCAAAGAAATCATTTTGCTGACGTTTTACAAACCTCATAAAAATTAAGGGTTCGTTTGAGTTCAGGAGAAAGACTCATTTTATCAAAACTCATTGGCCAAAAATATTCAAATGAGCGCATGCTGGATATAAAAGTGCCCAAAAAATGGTATCAGTTATACATTTTAAACCTTCCAGACTCTCCAGAGCCCTTAAAATGCCGCGTTTTTCTGCAGGTGTTAATGGGATCCTGCAAAGAGGAAGGCGATTTCAGGTAGGGCTGTGACAGGGTGGCTTGTGGAGTGGGTGCTGTGGAACCCGGTGAGGACTCCTGACCACAGGGCCATTCAGAGCCAACAATGGCCCTCGTTGTTATAAGCAAGTGTCAGTCACGAGAGAGCTGCCATTACGGAGTGGAGCCCCAGTTTCCATATTCCCAACATGGCCAGAGGTTTCATTCCTTGAGAATGTGTTTATTCAGCCTAGTAAAAACATTAAAAAGGGGAATAAATCTCTGCCGACCCCAAAATGCTTTTCACCACAGCTGTAAACCATAAAACATTTAGAAAGGTAAGCAGGACTAAAGATAATATGGTTTCCCCCCAGCAGCATGGACCTGGAGGTGGCCCTTGCAAAGACAGCTGCAGTGCACAGAGCTTCCCTGCAAAATCATTAAGAGAGGGACAGGTTCTATAAGGTGTTAAATTATTAGTAGTAGGGTGTTTTTTTTTTTTAAGGGGGGGGGACAATAATAAAAACCATGTGCTCAGCAGCCTGCTTGGCCATATAAAATAGAGAGGCCTGTGACTTTAAGTGTTGTAAAAGGGGTTAATTGTCGATTTCTGAATGTGGCAAGTTTATTGATCTTGTTAACAGCAATGGAGCATGTGCCGTTGGTTACCATGGCAGGAAAGAAAAATAGCCTTCTATCCTGTTATTTCATGGACACCCTTACTGGTCTTGGAGCCCAAGTTAAGGAACATATGGGTAAACGTAGCACCGAAACTTCTTCTTTCCCCTTGTCCAAATTTGGAGCCGTCCTGAAGGTTCTAGTTCCTTCTTACAGCTACATTTTACTTACCTTTCACACACAATGTATTATTTACCGGTGTGCCAGTTCCGCATGGTGTGTAGGGATGTTATAGCCATTTTACAGAGGAGGCCACTGAGGTTCAGAGCGGTTAGAATCCAAACCCAGGTCTTCATATTCCAAGTCCAGAGCTTTTCCACGAGTTACTCAGTCCATCCATCGGTCAACTCCGTGGGCATTTAATACCACCCACTAAGAGCCAGACACTGGTCTAGTTGCTGGAGATGGAGCAAGGATCGAAGTGACAGCATCTCCCATTGCAGGGCCTGTGTTTTAGAGGGCATTACCCTCACTTGCGAGACCCGCTCTCTCTTCTAAGCTCTTCTCACGTGCGTGGTCTACATCTGCCATCTGGCATTTTATTTTACTGTTGAATACAGTCTTGTTATTCCATGCATGTGTTTTCCCTTTGGCTCCTCTAACTGGACAAGAAACCACTTGAAGGTAAGGCTGCTTTCTGATGTTCCTCTTTTTCACTCTCCTTTGGACGCAACCCATTAGGTAAAGTGCATGGGCTTTTTCTCTGTTGCAGAAACTCCTTATTACTCAAATCTTACGATCACTAAGGGCCTGATTTAGGGCTGGACTCCAGCAGCTTCAATTACTGAACACTCTGCGCTCAATGTTATACCTACGTGGTCTCTGTAATACTGCAGCAACTCAACTAGAGCTCCCCTCTTACGGTTGAGGAAGATGTGGCTTATGAGGCCAAAAAACTTGCTCAAGTTCTCGCAGTCAGTAAGAAGCAGAGCTGGGATTCTGGCATAGTCTAACTCAAAAGTCCAATTTCTTTCCGCCAGGTACCTGGGTGGACGGAATCTTTCTTTGCCTCCCTGAAATACATAGAGAATATCAGAAGCCCCTGTTATATTATATGAAGGCTACGTAAGGTGGACTCAGCGGTCTACCAGCTGTTCTACGAGGGATTCATCCAGTCAGACCGCTGTTGCAAAGATCATTGTGTATCTTGTTCCCTGCCCCATCCTCCATTTTGTGTTCCTCTTAAAACGGCATCTTAGTTCAAGCGCTATGACAGAATGTTCCAGAGTGGGTGACTTAGACAAGAGAAATTAATTTCTCACAGTCTGGAGGCTGGAAGTCCGACATCAGGATGCCAGCATGGTCAGGTTCTTAGTAAGGGCCCTCTTCTTGATTAAGTCTCTTTGTGGCCTTTTTGGTATGGGCACACAAAGAGGGATATCTCTTGTCTCCTCCTCACTGTATAAGCCACAGATCTCTCCATGAGGGCTCCACCCCATGACCTAACCTAACCTTGATGACCTTCCCAAAGCACTGCCTTTTAATACCCCCCGACTGGGGGTTAGGATTTCAACACAGGAATTTTGGGTGGACCTAAACATGCAGTCCATAACAGCATTTTCTTTTTTTCCAATAAAGCACATTGCAGAGGAATCCCTGTGTTCTTAGAAAAGCGACAAATCAGAGAGTGGCTGAAGTCAGGAGGGCTGTGCTAGGCTCATGCCAGCCTGTGATAACTGGCTTATTAAAAACATTAGTATGAGTGCAATGCACTGGGGTCTGAACCACTACCCACAGTATATTAGTGGTTGGCATCCATTCTGAGAAAAGGCGGTGGGCCAGAGCCAGAGCCTGGGTCAGCTGCTGAAAAACAGAACCCAGCTGGAGCCACGGGGGGGTCCGGGAAACTAGGTAGAGGCTGAACCATTTCAGTTTTGATGGCATAGTTTCCACTTCAAGTCATGTCATCTAATCTTCCGTTACATTCCTCCATCTACACAGACATATATTTATTATTGTCGCGTGATAAGCGGTAATGGATGTAAAGCAGTGCTCTTGAAGCTGCCTGACGTTTCCTACAAAATGTATGTGAGGAGTCAAAATTCAGAACGTAGTGGGGAGAGAGCCCTGTAGAGCATGACAGAGTTTATTAAAGTGAGGGAGGGAGGGAGGAAAGAAGGAAAGATGAGAGAGAGGAAGTGCAGGAAGGAAGGAGGGAAGGAATGGGGGAGGGGGCGGGGAGGAAGGAAGCCTTTTTTCTGGAAACTTGATCCATCAGTCTGTCAACAAGTAACTGATAATTTCTGACTGTGAAGCGATGGCTAACAAACGAGCTACATGTGTAATGAGATTTTGTTTGGTTTCTGCATGTGGGTAATGACTCGGCTGGTGAATCGAGGCTGAGAATGGCAGACTAGTAGACTGGGTCTCCTGTGAACACTTGTGATGATGTAAGAGGAGGCTTCTGCTTTTGCTGGGCTTGCTGGAAGAGGGATAGGCCTCTTCCATGGGTGCAGTTTTGCCAGTTGTGGCTTTGAAATAACGATTTAAAATGTGTATGCCAGACTTAAAATCCAGCCCTTTTTCATACAGGCACAAGTCAATTCCATCTCCTTAATCGAAAGAACATGCCAGCGATTACTGCTTCCCAATGATTGGGCACGAAGCAAGATAAGGAATGATCCAGAAAGAAGTGATCAACTAGTGTTAACACCTTCTCATAAAGGGACCATGGACACCTAGATTTTGTATGTCTAGAGCATCTTTTCTTCCTTTGGAGGAAATACTTGTCTCCTTCGCAACTGTAATAATTCTTATGGTGGTGCCAATCAGATTCTTCACACTTAGACCACAGAGACCTGTGTAAGGATGAGTAGTGACACAAGCCAGGCCAGTCCTAATATTTCCACAAAATTTTTCTACTATGGAGCTGACAAAAGAGCTTCCTTGTATTTCTAGATTTGTAATTGCAGTATAAATCTGGAACTGCCTATGGCCATAAAACCAAAGAGCTGAGATAGGAGAAATATAGGATTATCTGATTCTTTGGATGCAAACCTCCCTGAGCCAGCCCCACCCCTGCTTGTCCCAGGCATTGGCTAGTGAGCCGGTAAATATTCCTTTATTGCTTAAGCTAGATCAAGATGGGATTCTGTCATTTGCAACCAAGAATCCTGGGTGATATAAAGGATCAGAAGATGGGGCCAGAGAAATGTGATCCCTAGTTACCTGATAATTGAGAAAAGCCTTCAGGCAAGGTTTACATTAAACAAAATGAGGAGGATGCATATGCAAAAGATGGTACACGTTAAGACATCAAGTGCTAGCTTGAAATCTTTGTAAAGAAATACAGACTGTAGAATATAAATCTTACAGCCAAATCAGTCTCTACAATGTCTCTACAATGATTTCTGCAGAAGTGAAAGAGCAGGGCTTAAAAATGGTAAATCTGCTTTGTTCTGGACCCAGATTTTCAAGAACATGTTTCACTATGTTTTGGAATACATTTCATCATGACTTAAGACTATCACTGGTATTTTCAGATAGATTACTCCAAAAGTGATTTACATGATTGTACTAAAGATCACAGTACATTTAATCTTTGGTACACTGTTTTATTTCACAAGTTACTGGTTATCATCTTAGTTAGCCTTGATAATATTAGCTAAATAACCAAGCCAGTAGGTTAGTTAGGATGTGTGGGTATGAACAGCCTCTATTGAGGGTCATTGACTAGAGAATAAATAGGTTGGAATGTACATATCAAACTCATTTTTCATCTTCTTTGAAAGTGTCGACAATAACTGGGGCACATTTCTATGTCTCTATCTATACTTTTCATAAATGAGGAGAGAATATGTGAAAATCTGCCCACAACTTATAATTTTTGAAGACAGGAAAATATTGGATATTCCCTGTGGAACAAGGGAAATGAAAAAGTCTTCTGCATATTGAGGAGAAGGTGCCTGTTGTGTTCTCAGTGTCCAGATCAATTGCTTTTATCCTAAGCTGAAGGATATCTCCAAGCTCATTCAAGGAACACCCACAGTGGGTCATGACAGGCCTTTGGGGAGAAACACGATCATGTTCATAAGTATCTATTAAAAAGCAGAAGATCTCAGAAGTCACATTTGGATGAACTTTTTAGTTGATTCATTAAAACATTAATTATGTCAGATATCCCATGAGCCCTAAGCTGCCTTTGTAGAAACTCTTTGATGCTCTGTTTAGTCAGTACATAAGTACCCCCAATTGTTGTCGAATGTACATAGAGCAACAGTTAACAATGAACAAATAAACAAGTCGGGATATGATATCATCAGAGTGTGAGGAAATGACCCAAAGGCCCAATGTTCTAGCATGAAGTGTTTTCCAAGAGGAAATCAGTTTCTACAACCCATGTGGCCGTTGTTACCGACCAGAATCTGGATTTTGTTTGCACTTGATTACACAGAGGAAGAAAGAAAAAATATGTTGTCCTGGTGAGAAGCAAGTGCTGAGATGGTTTTCCTCAGTGAAAATCGATGTGAAGTCTTACTCCCAACATAGAAGAGGGTGAGGAAGTAGGGGAAGGGATGCTGTTTAGCCCATCGATATGATTCAAGTTACCCTCTTCTTCCCTGGTGGATGTCCACTTTCTGGTTTTACAGCTGAGAGAGTTCAGTTCTATCCAAGGGCGCTGACATTACTGCCCACACTTCTATGGACCTATTGTAATAGTAGCCATTTGTCTAAATTTGTTGAACTGACCTTCAGAGCACCCCAAATGGTTTGGTACATTTGTCACCATCCCTGTTTGAGACCCAGAGAGTTTCAATACTTTGCCAAGGGTCCTGTAGATGGGTAGAGGCAGCTAGGATTTGAATACCAGTCTGTCTGGGTCTGAAGCCAACATCTTAACTGTTAAACCCTTTGCAGTGTGCAGTCTACTCCCTCACATACAAAGCTGTGGCTTCTGATCCATGGGTGCTTTTTTTTTTTTTTTTTTTTTTTTTTTTAAAGTTATTAAGAATGAGCTTCCTCCATCCCCCAGCCAGTCACACTTTAGCCTAGTGGCAGAAGTGTGTGAAAGGTCTGTATACTCTAGGGTAACACAGGTTGGGCCCAGCCACAGAATAAAACCAGTGACATGTTTCTTTCACATTTACATTAATACACCAGAAATAATAATACTAAGGTTATATACTGTAGATTAAGATTAGAGACTATGCCAGAGCTATAACTATAAACTCTTTAATTTATTAAAATTCATCATATTAGTGATCATGTTTTGTTGGTTGAGGTCACTACTATGGAGAAGAAAATGGCACACTTCAATGCCTTTATATCCTGGGATCCCAAAGATCATTCTCACAGCCTACTGCTTGCTAGTCTGCTTTTTCATATTCCCTTCTGGGCCAGCAGGGCCATGGAAATAGTCTCATGTGCCTCCTTCCCACACATAAAATGCCTACCTGGTCTTCTTCCCTCTGACACCATGTTATTCTCTCCCCTCCTCCTCTCCCTTCCCCTGCCCTTCTCTCCCTCATTCTATTCCTAGAATATGATTTAGCACCGAGGATGCCTTTTATCCTCAAGACTGAATTTCCTGAATCTGAAATCATTCACCCCCATATCCCCACAGCAAGTAGTGTCTCTGAACAGAGTCTACTCATTGGTGGGATGAATCAGTGGATAGATGCAGCCTTGGACCGTGTAGTTCCTTCAAGACTCATTAGAGTCATTGAATTTAATAAACAAATAATCATTTTGATATGTGTTTCTCCCCCATTCACAGTACTGATTCATACAGTTTTGAGCATGATTCTACGGAGGATGGGGTAGTTGAACGTGCTTTTAATGTTGAGATTTACTTCTCTCTCCCCTCCCTTCCATTCTTTGTCCCTGCTTCCCTCCCTCTCTTCCGTCTTTCTTTCCAAATATCCTTTAGATAAGCAAGGAAACCAACCAGTTCATTGATGACTCCCACGGGGTGAAGTGCTGGTGTTTTCAGAGGTCTTCTCAGAGTGACCCCATGTTATATAATGGCAAGAGCACTGGGCTGGATGTCAGGAGGCCTGGCTTTAGCCCTAGTCTTCCCTTTCATATTTCAGAGTTCTGGGCAAATCACTTGGCCTTTTTGTTCCTCGTTCTGTCACCTATAAATAGGAGAGTTTAGACTAGTGAGTGACGGGAGGAGTAGGAGCCCTCAAATATTCATGGAGGTGCCTCGGGGTCTGTCCCAAGAGGGCTGTTGTAACAGAGAGAGGTGAGGTTGTACGGAACAAGCAGGGCTAATCCCCCCCATCCCTCCTTCAACCAGAATAAGTGTTCCTGTTAAACAATCACTCTTGAGCTTCTGCTAGAAATTCTATTCCAAAAAAGGTAGAAAACCACTGGACTAGATTATCCTTAAGGTGCTTTTGGCTTATCTGCTTTCAACATATACATTACCTGTTTATGATCTTCTTCTACAGAAAGAATGGAGATTTTCTTTCTCTTGCACTTGCTGCTCTAAGAAAAAATTTCTTATTACGAGAGTCATCTCCTTTTCATCCAGCTTCTGACCTGGCTCAATACACCACAAAATGCCCAAGCTAGCCCTGTTATCCCCTTGTGAATATCTCCTATTTAAACATGTCTGTCAATTGGGGACTTAAGAAGGACATACATGTTTTCACAGTTGCCACACAGGGCCAACTGTTTTGCTTAGGGATGACCATGTAGAACAGCTTTGGGCTGTTAGCTGAGAAGTCATAAGCCATAATCAAGGCAAAGCCTAGGCTGCTCAACCACTTTGAAAAAGACATCCTTATGGTCCTACTGATATTTCCTATGTTGCATTAGTCACGTCTTTTGAGAAGGTTCTGTTTGGTTTGTCTTCTGGACAAGTTGGAGGAGTCTCCCTCTCTCTGTTTTAGCCACAGCTCTTTGTAAGGTTTGTTTTCCCTGCTATCCCAAGATAGTGGACTTAATGGGATGCTGAGAATGTCCAGGTTGCTTCTGGCCCTAGAGATAGCTCGGCTCCAACAATGGAAAGCAGTTAGCAGGGCTTTGTGGTTTAGAGCAGGAAAGACGAGAGGGTATGTCATCTGGCGTTTTCAAGATGCTTTCTAATTTTTTTCAGCAGCCTACTTTCCCCCCGTAAAACATATCTCATGCAAAACCGAAATTTATGAAACCGATGAAAGAAGAGGGGGAGGTAGGAGAATTTTACCCAATAGCGCTCCCTCACACACACCCAGCAACACCTAAGCATCACGAGGAACCCTGGGAGTCCTAGAAATGATTATAAATCCACTGTATCGTCCTCCCCTGAGCCCTTCTTGTCTGTTAGTCAGGAAAGTGAGACCCAGTGAGTTTTGGTGACTTGCCTAAGGCCTCCACAGCTAGTCATGTCATTATCATATTGTAGGGTTTCTGATTCTAATTGAATATCCCCCCTTCCATTTTCCATCCTTCCCACCCCTACCTCTCATCTACTGTGAACCTCACCTTTAAATAGTTGAAAAGAGCAGGACAAACAATTACATACTAGGCAGTGTGGTTGATACTTTGATATCTGTCTTTATTCTCAGAGCAACTTTGTGAAGAGGGCCATATTGGTATTATCATTTTATAGATGGGGAATGTGGACAAAGAGAGGTTAAGTAAAGTGTTCAGTGAAACTCAGCCAGAAGTGGCTGAACTTGGATTGAAAGCTAGTTTAATCTGATTTTAAAAGCTGTTCTTCCTGGCGATTCACAGACCTTTACGCCTGGGGATAAAAATATATTATATGTTTATAAAAAATTAAAAATTAAAAAAAAAAAAAAGCTGTTCTTATTTTACCCCAGGAGAAACACTGCAAAATCATGTATGTCATGAATAAAGCCTTGTCTTAACATGACAAGCTCAGGTAGTAAAGTCTGACTCATATCTCCTGAGATACTTTGTAACTCTTCTTAAATAACTCCTGTAGATCACCCCTCTTCAGAGTTTCTGTGTCTATTATGAACACCTCGAAGGGTGTGTTCCCAAACCTCAACCAACAACACCCCTTCTTAAGAGACCATTCCCCGTCACTCCCCGACCTTACCCCATCTAGAAACAGGGGCCTCTAAAGCCGTGATCTTAGTGTTTGATTCATCAGGTCTTGAATGGACCAAGGTAGGAATGAGGACCAAGAGAGAATCAACATGTAAAATCAAGAGGCTTACTCACCATATAGATTGAACAATGAAAAGAGAACCAAAGATAGAAATGGAGGGACGTCCTGTGATGGCATCCATCTTGGTTCTGTTTTCTGTCCTTCAGTTCAATGGGACACCCGTCTAACTACATAATACAGTCTGCCTTTCCTTTCTTAAACTTTGGTTTCTGTTACTTGCTAACAAAACAGTCCTGCTGAATATATCAAGTCCAGAGATCTGAGGATTCTTCAGGTGACTTCAGACTGCCTTCCTGTGGCAGGCATGCTTATTGTTTGTGCAAACCGTACAATGCTACCGTTATTAGAGGCCTTGGCAATGAGCTATTTTATTCCTCTTTGTTTATACAGAAACAAGGAACTCTGTAAAGTCTCTTTTCACGCAGATACGCTATCCAGAGAAAGTCGATCTGCTGTGCCCCGTTGACTTTGTCTCTTAGAGTTCTCCCCACTGGACAGAAAATGTAAAATATGTATGTCCAAAATAAATAAGCTAGGAATGCAAAGCTGAAATTAAGTAGAATGAAGTGCTTTATGTTTCACAAACAGATTAATTTGAGGAGCAAAATCTAAGCTATCATAGTTTCCAGATGGAAATAGCCCAAATTTTCATCAACAATAGAATAAATAAATGATGGTATTATATAGTCATAGCATATTGAATAGCAACGAAAAGAGAAATACTGCACAGCAACCAAAAGTAATGAATAACAGCTCTAGGCAACAACATGGATGAAACCCACAAACATATTGGAAGAAAGAAGCCAAGTGCAAGGGAGTACAAATTATATAATTGAGTTGCTATAAAATCCAAAAAGATGAAAAACTAACGTAAGATGATAGAAGTGAGAATAATGGTTACCTTTGGGGGGAATAACCCAATAGGGTCACAAGGGAAGTTGCTGGAGGCTGTCGTGTTCTAGATCTGTTTAGATGGTAGTTACATGGGTGTGTTTACTTCGTAAAAATTCACTAAGCTCTGCATTTATGAGTTGTACTCATTTATGTGTGTATATTGTTCTTTGATTTTAAGAGCTTCTCCCCCCAAAAGTCAAAATGACTAGAAATTAGACACAGAACCTAATTCCCTTAGGTCTTGGTCTCACACTATATAAAATAAGTGTTTAAAATCAACATTCTTAAAACTAGAGGGGCTCTAAGAAGGAGTTATCTAGGTTAATTGTCAATGTTTTACACAAAGAGAAACTGGGCCAAAGAAGTGAAGTGAAATGTTGTAAATTTTACAGCTAATAATTAATTGATAGAGCCAATATTAGTACTTAGATCTCTTAGCTACGTTAAAAAAAGATATTCCAAATAAACCTCTTAAAAAATAATGGGCTAAAATCAATTCATTCTGAAGTGTACTTTTGTATTAGGAACAAAGGGTTTATAAAATAAATAAATAATGTGAACGATGCTATCAGTGTCGGCCTAGAGAAAATATGATAGCATTTGTAAAGACAAAGTCCCTCTTTGACCCACTCCATGAGATAGCCACCTGGTTTGGTTTCTGAGAATTTTGGCAAAATTATATGTCACTAGAAATCTCATTCCCGGGTGAATATTTGAAATAAAGCCTGGATGAGGATGATGATGATGATGGAGGAGATGATCTCAGGGATGATAACAATGCCAATAACAACAAGGTCAACAATGATGATGGCAATACAGTTGGACAGTACAATTAGATCGATACACTTGGGTAAGGCTTTAGCTTTCTAATTTGTGAAATTAGTTCTCTAATTGCTGCTACAACAAATTTACCACAAACTCAGTGGCTTAAACCAACACGGATTTGTTATCTTAACAGATTTGGAGGTCAGAAGTCCAAATTGGGTCTCACTGGGCTAAAATCAAGGTTCCTTCTATCAGCTCTAAGGGAGAATGCATGTCTTTGCATTTTCAGCCTTTGGAGACTGCCTGCCTTCCTTGGCTCATGGCCCCTTGCATCTTCAAACCCAACAAGAGCCAGTAGAATCTTTCTCAGCACTGCATCATACACTGACTTTTCTGCCACTTCTTCCCTATTTAAAGAATGCTTGTGATTACATTGGACCCAGTTAATCCAGGATAATCTCTTTATTTCAAGGTCTGTTGATTACTGATTTTAATTATATATGCAACCTTAATTCCCCCTTTGCCATGTAACCTAACATGTGCTGGGAATTGGGACATGAACACCTTTGGGGACCACTGTCCTGCCTATCACAAGTAGATTTGTATTTATGCATTTTTCAAAATAGTATTCGTGTGTATATATATAGTTTCATGTCTGAAAACAATGCTTTACCTAGAACAAAGTCATTCTGTTCTGGGTATGATCCATCTCATTTTGCCATGGGAAAAAATAAATAAATAAAAAGAGAAATGACATAGATTGTCTACATCTCTGCAGCTGGTTGAGGCAGAGTCAAGTGCTAGAAACCAGACTTCCAAACCCACTGCCTGTGTTCTCCAAACCCACTCTCGGCTTCTCCAAGCTCTGTAAAGTCCCGAGGCCGAGCTGTGGTGGGCAGTTTGAAGCATGTGTGTTGCGGAGGACTGGCAGTAGCTGCATTACTAACTGCTCCTTGATGAATACATTTTTGCCAAGGGCCCCATTCTCCGTTAATCTACGCACAGTTGCTACTCGTCTGTAAGGCTTACCTTTTGCCTTGTTCTCTCGTACAGTTAACCCTCACCCCTGGGTCATGTGCTTGTCACAAAGCAATATTTCTCTGGTTCTAGGCAAATTTAAGCCCTTTCAGATTTGTTCCAGGTAATGGGGACAGGGAGACAGAGGGCAGTAATGAAATTAAATGACAGCCACGATGGACAGGACCCGAGGGCACGCACTGTGAGGGAACCAGACAGTTGTGGTCAGGGAGGAAGAACGGCATCATAAGCATTTGGGTTTTTAGTTGTGCTGTGCCCCTGCCCAGAGACCAGTGCCCCCTGCCAGCTCATTGCCCTCAGTCATGGTGTCCTCCCAAACAGCCTCTGAAATGGCAGAAGAAGGGGGTCTGATGGTACAAGGTGAGCAACCCAAGTTCGGCACTCTCTCAGGGTTAAATAGAAAAGGGATAGTTCTAAGCCTTCTCTTAGCCTGAGGTCTGCTCATGAAGGTCTGCTCAAATGCCCCACTTCTCAGGTTCCTGCACAGGCCAGAATTCAGAGCTGAGCTGAGCCTCTGAGCGAACCAGGGCTCCTGGCTAATAAGCATGCACAACAGCACAGGCCAGAACTGAGAATGGTGAGCTTGGTGCAGGCCTGGCTTTGTCCGTCCCTCTTCGTGTATCACTCTCCCGTTCAGGCTTCCTCAGCTATCACCCCTCCATGTTCACGAGGATAACATCTAAGACTTCAGGCTCATTCAGGGCCCCTCCTGCGGTCTGGCTAGAGCAGATTGCTGTTCATGAACATGCTACGCACCTTACTCTTTCCTCCCGACTGCTTTGTAGTACTGTTACAGAGCTAAAGCAGACCCTTTCCTACTTCAGGGTTTTGTCAGCCTGAAATAATTTTCTCCTAGTAATAAATAAGTCATCTCCCCCATAACTCTGAGAAATAAATATTAGGGCTATGAACGAAACAAGCTACAGAAGAGAGTTGATGTTATAAATAAAAATAACGGAATCTTGCGTGTTTTACCATTTGTCAAGCTCTTTCACGTATATTACCCACTTAATCAAGAAAAGTTTACTGGAGGGCTCCAGGGCAGTAGATACGTCAGGAAGTGAGGCTTATACCCTTCTGGAATTATACGGTGAGTCAGCTGAGGAGGGAACAGGGAATCTTGCCTATCAGAGCATCCCTCTAGCACCAAGCTATGTTCCGTTCACAGTGCCTGTTAACAACAAACAGCTCTGAGGCAGGCAGAGTATCCTGCCTCCACCTCAAGGATGAGAAAACCGAAGGCCAGAATGGTAAGAGTCTTGCCAAAGCTCCACAAATTGCCATGTTAGATCTGCCTTAAATCCCAGTATCCTTGGTTTGTCGTCAAGCACAGTACTTGGCCCATAAGCAGCCCTCGGTAAACATTAGTAGCTTCGAAGTGCTCTGTCAACACCCCTTGCTATGGCAGTCCTTAATGTAGCGTGACAAGGATGGCAAAACTCATTTGAGCATCTGAACTAATCAGAGGCTGCTGAAGGAACATTCTGCATTCTAACTGAAAACTGTAAAAGCAAAAACAAAGTGTTTCTATTTTCCAGTTAGTTGTAAAAACAAAACAAAACAAAACAAACAAACAAAAAACAGAAATAATGACAGCAGATTAGTTGTCTGGTCCAATATTCTAAAGTTTGCATATTGACAGATATTTTTTTCCCCTGAAATAAATGTAGTTAATACTTATTCGTAACATTTCAAGGAACACATGTTCATTTTACTAAACTATATTTGTGGGGGTTTTGTTGGAAACAAATTTAAAAATTAGAAAAAAAATTTTTCTAATTTTAAAAATATTACCATGTAGATACTTAAGAATTGTATGTCAAGCTAAATTGAATTAAATTGAGTCTTTTGATGTGGTGGTTTTTAAAAAATGTTTATCAATAACATCCCCAAATATTAATGCTGAAACCTTGATTTATAGGTAATTGATCTCCAATGATTTCATGTCATCTCACTTAATTTCCATAAATAAATGCTCCCAACGTTCATTCTGTATTTAAGTAAAGTTATAAAATTAAGCTGGGAAAATATCAAAACCCCTGCTAGTTACGTGCCCTCAACTGATCAGACCAATATGTACATATCTGAGGCAGAACAAATCCGTTTTAAGGGTATAGTGAATACTAGTGATCAGGCGTCCAAAAGAAAACATCTAACTCTGTGGAGTCCAGAGTTAGTCCTGATTCAAAATCCAGACATTCTGGAACCTATAATCCACCCCAGGTTGGTGCCCTCTCTTGTGCCTGGACTATGGAATAGATTGCTCCAGAAGATTGCCACATTTCAGGAGACAAGTCTTTTCAGGAACACTCGACAATTAGGCCACAGTATTTAGGAAAACTAGTCACTGTATTTATTTTTACAAGCTGGATGCCCACACATGGTGAATTCTTTTAAGAAAATGAAAAGGTTTTGGAAAAAAAGAAAGGTTTAGGGTTATAGATGAAACCATGAGAGTATCTTACAGTTTTACAAATAGGAGTTCTCCTTTATTTTTACCTCCTATGATGGTTCTATAAAATACTTTACTGTTCTGAATGCATGAAGTAAACTGGGAAAGAGTTTTAACTTATGCCTAGAAGACAATAAAGACCTGAAAACTGAGATTTTAAGGGACTCTGTATTTGAGGGCATGGAGAAGGTGACAGTGCCATGGGAGAACAGGAGGTCTCTGCTCACCATGATCTGGTCTCATTGCTAAGGAATCTTCAGGAGCCTTTAGTTAGGCTGTTTTGGTAAAAGCTAAGTAATGACTAGATGTGAACATGTGAAATTGATTAAGAGAGGGAGAATTAACACAAACACTCAGTAACCCATCACATGCTCATGGCAGGGGGGAAGGATAGAGGTGGTCATGTACAAGTTCCTGACCAAGTTTGGCCCTGAGACGTTCATGTGATCCACAAATACTTACTGAGCACTTACTACAAGCCAGCTACCATTTTAGGAGATGAGGTTCTACAGTGGGAGAAAAAGGCGGAGATTCTGCTCTCTTGCGGAACTTATATTCTTGAGGGGAAACCCAAAGACACCAGAAAGGAATGACTGCTTAAGAAGACGAGGAAGTGGGGCGCCTGGGTGGCTCAGTGGGTTAAG
This sequence comes from Mustela putorius furo, assembly GCF_011764305.1. Taxonomy (NCBI): domain Eukaryota; kingdom Metazoa; phylum Chordata; class Mammalia; order Carnivora; family Mustelidae; genus Mustela; species Mustela putorius. The sequence continues at coordinate 52,141,562 of NW_025422005.1, forward strand.
CCGCTGCCTTCGGCTCAGGTCATGATCTCAGGGTCCTGGGATCGAGTCCCGCATCGGGCTCTCTGCTCAGCAGGGAGCCCGCTTCCCTCTCTCTCTCTGCCTGTCTCTCCATCTACTTGTGATTTCTCTCTGTCAAATAAATAAATAAAATCTTTAAAAAAAAAAAAAAAAAAAAAAGAAGACGAGGAAGTGGAACAAGAGCAAATGAGGTGATAGGTGAGAGGGCGGCTACCTTCCTCAGATTGGTTAGGGGAGGCCTTTCTGATACGGTAACATCTGAGTAAATGTTTACATGAAGTGAGGGAGTCTGTTGGAAAGAACTGTGTTCCAGACAAAGGAGAGAGAGTCAGTGTGAAAGCTTCCTGATGGAAGCAAGCTTGGCATGATCTAGGAAGAGCAAAGAATCTTAGTAACTGACTGAGTGCAGCTTTAAGATCGACTGTGATTATCTTATCAACGTGTTGGAATCCTCGATAGTTATTGGCTGCCATTAAGAGCTGGTGCCCATTAATAACCATAGCACCTTTGTGTTCAGTCAATGAGGGAAAGAACGCCTTGCTCTCAGGACGCACATAGTAGGTCTGGGGAGAATGGGAGACTGAAGCATGGACAGCTAACCTACTACAGGTAGCAGAATCCTGACCTCCACATTTCTCCTGTTTGTTTTAACAGCTCTACTTAGCAGCACCACAAGAAGGAGTGTGAAAAGTGTGGAGTCAGATCTGTTTGTTCAGTTTTTACATTTCAGATGATTAAGCGAAATGTTAAATGGAACCAAATCTATATTCCTGTCACTGTGAGGCAGAGAAGGAAAATAAACTCCAGCTCCTGGTGTAGACAGGGAAGAGTGAGGCAAGCAAACCCTGCTCCTTCTCACCCCCTCTCCCTTCTTGTCACCAAGAGCAGTCCCTCAGAGGCCCTCAGAGGATACATGGGACATGTCTAGAGAGGGAGGTCACGGGAACCCCAGGAGCCCTAAATGTTCAGGTACTCATTGTTGGGTGCCATAGCCGTACATTTGCTCAGCTGTCTTTTATTACACATCCACCATGAGCCAGCTTTATGCTGGTATCATAAAATGCTACGATGGGGGCAGGCACAAAGGCCTGTGGTGTCCAGAGAGGACCTCCCCAGATGTCAGACAAGGAAAGCTTCCTGAAGAAGGCAACATGTATCTCAAAGCCAGACAAGCAGGATTTAATTGACTTTGGTGTTTTTTGTTTTTTGTTTTTAAAGACCGTTTCCTCATTGTTCATTTGCTAAAATCATTCAGAGCCAAGGTCTAGAACAGGATTTCTCAATCTTGACACTGCTGACATTTGGAGCTGGATAATTCTTTGTTGTAGAGGGCTGTCTGGTGCATTGTAGGATGTTTAGCAATATCTGTGACCTCTGCTCACTGGATGCCAATAGCTCTTTAGTCCCCAGTGGCAACAAAACCCAAAAATGTCTTCAGCCATGGCCAGACATCCCTGTGGTATAAACCTGCCTCCTACTGAGAACCACTGGTCCAGAAGAGGAAGTCCCAGACCAGGCCTGATGCTACTCACAGTCTCCAAGAGTAGGAGAATGAAGCTCTTCTGACGAACAGCTGGTCTCGTTTTCCACTGAAGCTTGAACAATGGAAAACAGGCTAAATAGGCAGCAGGAAGATGTTAGGTTAGCCATATAAAAGAATTTCCTGCTTAAAAAGTTAGAGGGTAGAAAACCTCAGTGCAGCAGTTATAAAATATCTTTCACTTTTTTTTTCTTTTAAAGATTTTACTTATTTATTTGACAGAGAGAGATACAGTGAGAGAGGGAACACAAACAGGGGGAGTGGGAGAGGGAGAAGCAGGCTTCCCGCTGAGCAGGGAGCCCGATGTGGGGCTCAATCCCAGGACTTCGGGATCATGACCTGAGCCAAAGGCAGACACTTAACAACTGAACCACCCAGGCACCCCTGTCCTCCACTTTAGATATGTGAGTGAAACAAAGCCTCATTAACCTGCTTATTTTTTTTTGAAGGTTTTGTTTTCACGTAATCTCGACACCCAACATGGGGCTCGAACTCACAGCCCCTAGATCAAGAGTCCCACACTCCGCTGACTGAGCCAGCCAGGCACCCCTTTGCTTATTAAAAAAGGGAAAGTTGGTGTTTTGTTTTCTTTGGGTAAATACTCAGCACTGGTATAACCGGATCATATGTTATGTCTATTTTTAGTTTTTTGAGGAACTTCCATATTGTTTTCCACAATGGCTGTACCAACTTACATTCCCACCAGCAGTGTACAAGAGTTCCCTTTTCTCCACATCCTTGCCAAAACTTGTTATTTCTTGTCTTTTTTATTTTAGCTATTTTAACAGGTGTGAGGTGATTCTCATTGTAGTTTCGATTGGCATTTCCCTGATGGTGAGTGATGTTGAGCATCTTTTCATGTGTCTGTTAGCCATCTGGATGTCTTCTTTGGAGAAACGTCTGTTCGTGTTTTCTGAAATAACCAGAAACCATCTGTATGTCTTCACTAGAGAAATGTCTGTCCATGTTTCTGGGATAATAATCATGGGATTATTGGGGCGGGATTGTGTTGAGTTGTGTAAGTTCTTTATATAGTTGGCTATTAACCCCTTATTGGATAATGACATTTGTCAATGTAAGAGAAATTTTGCTTATGTTTTTGTCTAGGTGTTTTATGGTTTCAGGTTTCAAACTTTGGTCTTTAATTTGTTTGAGTTTGTTTTATGTGTGGTATAAGAACGTGGTCCAGTTTCATTCAAACACTAATTCAAAGACACATGCACTCTTGTGTTTATAACAGCATTATTTACAACAGTGAAGATATACAGTAGTAACCCAAGTGTCCATCAGTGGATGAGTAGATAGAGAGGATGTGGTCTATTTATATAATGTAATATTACTCAGCCGTAAAAAAGAATGAGATCTTCCATTTGCAACCACGTGAATAGACCTAACGGGTGTAATGCTATAGGCAATGAGCCAGACAGAGAAGGGTAAATACTATATGATTTCAGTCACATGTGGAATTTAATAAACAAAACAAATGGACAAAGAAAAAAGACCAAAAGACAGCTCTTAAATATAGAGAACAAACTCGTGGTTGCCAGAGGGGAAGTGGGTGGGGGCATAGGTAAAGTAGATAAAGGGGATTAAGAGGTACAAACTTCAGCTACGAAATAATTTGTGGAGATGAAAAGTACAGCATAGGGATATAGTCAGTAAGATGGTAATAATGTTGTTTGGTGACAGATGGTGGCAATACTTACTGTGATGAACACTCAGTAATACGTAGAATTATTGAATCATATTACACACCGAAACTAATATAACACTGGATGTTAATTATACTTCAGTTTAAAAAAAAAAAAAAAAAGTAACTTTTTAAAGGCAAAGTTAACCTGCATTAGGGGGCAAAATCAGAGATTGCTGGGGTTTTTAAAAATATAATTGCCATTTCAACACTTTTTAAGTGTGGCTATCAAATTAAGTCTGCTTAAAAATGATTGGCAGTCAATGCATTTTTCAAGGCTTTGATAAATGTTTAAGAATTATTTTTACTTGCTACACTAATTGAATGTAAAATGACTTTCACATGAGTGCTTTTATAAATAGTATGTTTGCATAAGTGAATCTTTGTCTTCTGGATTATTGTGTATACTGCTAATTTTTCCCATATTACTGAAAATATGGGCTTTAGTCCTGCCAATATTTGAATTAACACAGACTCCAAATTAGTTGGATCTTACCTCACCAGAAAATTAAGTTTCAGCTATAAAGAGAGGAAGGAAGAACATGTATTGAGCACCCATTATGTGCCAGGCATTGGACTAGGACAGTGGTTCTCAAGCAGAGGTGAATTTGTCCCCCCAGAGGACATTTAACAATGTCTAGAGACATTTTTGGTTATGACAGCTGCAGGGACACTGTGGGCATCTAGCAGGTAGAGACCAGGGATCCTGCCTAACAGACCCTGCGATGCACAGCACAGCCCTCCACAGCAGAGAACGAGCCAACACAAAACATCAGTGGTGGAACTAGGCTACTTATCGATGTTATCCTGTAGACTTCCTTATGGCCTTCCTTACAAAACCCTCAGTCTTGTGAATTGCATGTTGAAGATGAAGAAGCTGAAATGCTCATGTGAGAAGATGACTAGCGCTGCCATTTATTTATTTATTTATTTATTTATTTATTTATTTATTTGGATTTTACTTATTTTTTTTGAGAAAGTGAGAGAGGTCACAAGTAGGCAGAGAGGCAGGCAGGGGGAGAGGAGGAAGCAAGCTCCCTGCTGAGCAGAGAGCCCAATATGAGGCTTGATCCCAGGACCCTGAGATCATGACCTGAGTCGAAGGCAGAGGCTTAACCCACTGAGCCACCCTGGCGCCCAGAGCTGCCGTTTATTACATGCGTGTTATATTAAGTGTTTAGTATGCGTTATCTCATTGAAGTTTTAGAATAACTTTTACAAGTAGATGTTGTTCCCATTTTACCCATGAGGAAGGTGAGGCACAGAAAAGGTAATGTCATTTGCTTGAGCACAGCTGGTCAGTAAGAAGCAGAGCCCATGTTTGAACTTGAGGTCTGGTTGAAAGGCACAGCCCCTCTCGACCACATCTGTCAAGCAGTTACACAAATGTGAAAATTATCATAAGCAGTGATAACTAGTTGAGAAACTAGTTTAGATTCACTTAGAAAGGTTAGACAGCCTTTGTGCACTCCAGAATTTATCACCGAGTGCTTCAGTTTTATCACTGAGATAATCTTTGTAAGGTGCCTATTCTCTTTGACTTTTGTGTTTTCTTAATGTTAAAGCAGGGATCTAGGGGTCTTTTTTTTCTTTTTTCAAAATCTGGTTTGGTTAATACATTTTCAGAACACACTTTAAAGTGCCAGCAAATTAAGTCCTTTGATTGATTTGTACAGACTTTTTTTTTATCGATTCACATTTTAAGTTTCTATTTTAAGCCCTCCACTTAGGGCTGATTACAATAACCCATGTTTATAAACATAATTGTACTAGGCCTCGCCTCTGAGGTATTTTCAAATGTGGTCTCACTTGCTGTATGACTAAGTAAAATAATCATTCATCAAGCAGAGGTAGGGGAGAGAAAGAGCCTATTTCTCCAGCCACCTCTGTGTTCCGAGAGAGCCAGCCATAAATATTCAGCAGGGTCAAAATTTGGCCCTGTGCTAAATAATAATCATTTTAATGGCAAGGAAATGACATGTTTAATTATATTATATAGTTATACAAATTTTTGTTTTGATTTGAGCATCATACTTTAGCCATTTGTTGTTTTTGTTTTTACTCACTTGTTAGCTCTAAGTGCTAGGTCACAAAACATGTGGTCTAGCAAAATCTCCAATAACCAGATGTGTTCGGCTTTTCGGCGCACCACTTCCAGGATAGAGGTGAGGGATGTGAGCAGAAGCCAGCAATGGGAATCACTATGGGGCTCCTGAGCCCTGAGCAAGACATGTTGAGTGAGCCTTTACTCCACTCTATACACACATAGACACACACACGCCCCAATACCACGTTTTAAAACAAAAAAAGTGACTGGATATTGATCACTAGTGACAGCGATCAGTAATGATAGTGAAGAATGAGGGAGCAGAGGTCCAAGGGACATCCTGTATCCTGGGGTTTACGAGTACAGGGGGAGAGGAGGAAGTGGTTTAGCAACTAGTTTCAACAAGCTTCTGTTACATGGGATCATAAGCATCCCTTGGGGGACGTGACCCCACCCTAGTCCTACTGAATCCAAATGTCTAGAAGAACTGGGGGAAGTGAGTTTTTCAAAGGGCCTCAGGGATCTGGGATCTTCCCTAGACCTGCTGAATCAGAATCTTTAGGGTTGAGCTCAGGGTAGAGACATAGGGAAGAAACTCCAGGGCTAATTCCAAAATAAAGCTCTGCTTTAGAGGAATCTCAGGGTCACCCTCATCCCTTCTTCTCTTTGGGGGGATGGTACTCTCCTCTAGTTGCAGCCCCATGTTTCTCGAAGTCTGGTGGGCAGCCCATAGGTAGCTTGTGAGAAATGAACATCTCTGGATCCCACCCTGGACTTCTGAGTCAAATCCCCAGGAGCACTTCCTGACCCCCGGCAGGATACCCTCTTAGGGTATCCAAAGTGTACACTCTCTCGGGTGCATCTTCCGGACACCTCAGTTGGAGAAGCACTGTGCCCAGGATTTCCCTGAGCTTTGTCAGCACCTTGGTGGGGTGGGATGGGCAGGAAATATGTGGTCTTTTTTGGGCTTTTGACCTCCAAGGGTCTTACTCTGACCCTGCAGGCTGATAAAACACAGACCCTATATATATATCACTCATGTACCACTCATGTCTATACTTGAAACGGGTTTCCATCTACTGCCACCAAATAATATTTCTGAGTAGCATTTAGCATACGGGCTGCAATTTGCAAATCATTAGAGCCTTTGATCTGGGCAGTCCCCGCCCAAAGACCTGGAGGGATTTGTTCAATTTTAAGCACTAAAAGTAATCACTGTAAGCATTTGTAGGTCTGAGGCATACTGTATTTAGGAACCGATCTACCTCATGTTGCCGGCCCAAAAGGTTGGTTCGTAATCTTTACAGGCCTACATTCCAGAGGATGCCCTTTGGTAAAGAAAATCAAGCCAGCTGCAGGGAGCTCTGAGTCACGTGACTCTCCCAGCTGCAGAATGATTGTGCTGTTTAACATCTTCCTGTGTTTCTCTTTTGCCCTCAGGATAAGTACAGACACCTTTCTCGGATGCGTAAAGACACTCTTAATCTGCCCTGTCCTGCTTTGCCCCTCTAGCCTCTTCTGCCCTCCTCCCCACCCCGGACCCCTCTATAGTTCAGAACCCTGAAGGACTGTTCAGTTGTCCCTCGCTCAGCAGTCTCAGTGCGGGCTGCTCTTTCCATCTGGAACTTTCTCACTGCTGTTGTTCCTGTTCTGCTCTGTGTTTAGACACCACTTCGTCTGGGAAGCCTTCACATCACTCCCCCCCACCACCACCAGTTCAAGGTCACACGCCCTCTTCTGCACCCCCCAGGCTCCCCTCTTTGTCCCTTTTGCATAGAATTGTCTGACTGCTCCCTGAGGGCAAGTTTTCTTCATATATACAGTGGGCACATACAAATGCTTAATTGTTTGTGGAATGAATGTATGACTGAGCAGCTGTGATTAGAATCAGTGTGTAAATCTAAACTCCAAAGCAATGAAGGCAGCTCACTTTCCTCCTAGGCTTGTTCTAAAATCCACCTATTCTTCTCTTATCCATATTGTCCATTTTAACCAGATTTTATTACATAGATAAATGATAATGTGGGAAGAAAGAACATCAGAGGTAAATACTACTTCCTCCATTTGACATTGAGGAACGTAAGGGTCAGAGATGACAGGTAACTTTCCCAAGGTCACACAACCTAGGAGAGGTAGAGCTGGGATTTGAATAGAGGTCTCTCTGGCTTTGAACCCCAAGGGCAGGCAACTAAGAAGTATCATAGCTGGGATTAGAACTCAGGTCTTCTAACTCCCATGCCCATGTTTCTTCTTGCTTCCTACCTGAAAAGGATAACTAATGAGGGTTGTTTTGTTTTGAATCTCAAGGTTAGTGCTAATGCAATTCAAGCGTATCTTAATGGAAAATCGTGTAGTTTTCATTGGCTACATATTTTCTTTCTCCTTGTGAGGGTTAAACTTTGGCCTTCCTCATTTCACCAGATAAGAAACAAAGGCAAGGACGTTTGAACACTCTCTCACAAGCTCCTCAGAAGCACCATGTATTTTGGAAGCAGAATATAGGATAGTTCTGGAGGGGCCAAGTGTAGATAAGGGTTAAGGGAGTATGTTCAGAGCAGTGCGGTAAAGGCCTTTAACGTGAAACAGTTTTTAAAAAATCCTCTCAGACTGTATTTTGTGAGCCAACGTAATTTCAGGAAAAAGAAGGAAGAAAGGAAAGAAAGAAGAAGAGGAGGGAGAGAAGGGGGAGGAGAGGAGGGAGGGAGGCGGGGAGGGAGAGAGAAAGAAGGAAGGGGCAGTGGTGATGTGCCAGTTTCAGAAACTTGTTCCAAATCCTCTCTCTTCTATCAGAAATCTTCTGCTGTCCTTCCCCAGCATTCCCTGGGGATTTCCTAAGCAAGAGCATTCTTCTGTTTTTTACTAAACCTCTCCTATAAGAGAATGTTTTGCTTTTAAGAACCAGACTTAAGAAAGCAAATCGGTGTAAAACTACATTTGGTTGTAATTTTTGTCAGTGCTGCCCTCTGACAGGATTTGAGGATGCTTCCATTTCTGCCAGGATAATAGCTTTGTTATCTGCTGAGATCTGCAGGAGCTCGACAACACAGGAAATCTGTGTCTCAGCCCCTTGCTCCAAATTTAGCTCATGCATTACCCTAAAATTGGGTTTACACAAGGAAAATTATTTCAGGGCTAATCCAGTTGACTTGTAAGTAAATTTAGCTTCCCCGGGTTCCTACTCCCACCATCTAAACTGATTTCAAAGGCACTTTAACAGTTTTGCCACACTTCCCCAAAACACTCAGAAGCGCAGATCCCCGACAAGCTGGGCCACAGGCCTGTAGGCCATTGTGAAGTCTTAGGGAATTGTCCTCTAATCTGGTGACACTCACGGCCTCGGTACATGTCTGCAGGCCCACAACTGGGCAGCACAGGGCAGGTCAGGGAACTGGGTTCTGAGAAGATAGATGTGAACTAGTCATTCCACATTTCTGTGCCTCCACTGTAAAATAACGGGGACAAATGAGGTGCCACAAAGAACAGAAAAAGCTAATTAAATTCTTGGACCCCATTAACAGAAAACCTGTGGATTAAAAAGCTGTGATTAAAAGTAACAAAATCTCCCTGTTATTTATTTCTTTATGACCACGTGTCAGATCTGGGTTCACTTTCCACAAATTACACCCTGGTCTACTATGATGGTTTTTAAGACTTGTTTCCAGTGGTTTACCCAGAGCTCCTCAATCGAAAGTCATCTTATATATATTTCCAAAACCTGGTCATCTTTGCAGCAAAAGCCCCCCAAAATGGTATGGTTCACATGACATACCTTCCCGAGAATGCCAGCCCCGAGCCTTGGGTTCCATCAGGAAGCAGGGGATGTCCCGCATGAGTAGGAGCCTGGCAGAGGATGAAGGGCTTGATCCACAAATATGAGGTTGAGCTTTGGCCCCTCAAGTCAGAGGCCAAGAGCTTGGGAAAAACAGGCCTTTCTACATGGATTGGCCCGCCTGTCACAGCTACAGTTACTGAGTGCTCTTCATGTGTCATGAATTGTCCTAAGGGCTATTGTGGGTGAGGGCTATTGCATTTATGGAGTCCTCTTAATAATCATAGGTAAGAAATAAAGGTATTTTCCTCAACTGAAATATAGAAATGAGCTTAGGTTGTAGAAGTCACATGGCTAATAAGGGACAGAACTGGGATGCAAATCCACACATGCTATCAGGGCTACTGTATGCTAATGCAAGGAACACTAGAAAGCTCCTACCTGGTAAGTCAGTGGCTTCTTCTCCATGGCCAATGTGATTGATATCTGTCTTTGTTGAATGGGATGGTACTGGTTACACTTTTTCATATTTTTTCGCCCTTTCTCTACCTCTCTGAGATTTTTTCACCTACTCTGCTAATTTCTTTTCCTTTCAACCTCATATTTGTGGACACCCCACAATTTCTGTCCCTACCCTTCCAACTTATCCACTATGTAATCTCACCTGTATACCTGGGGGAGCACATCAGTATCTATAGCTTCAACTGCTAGCTCTGTAAGGATGACTGCAATCTGCCAATCAACCTTGACTCTTCCTAAGCTTGAAGCCTGCATTACCAACTTCCCATGGGACATTGCCCCATAGACAGCCTGCCAGCATTTCCCATTCAACCTGTCCATGTTGGCTCAGTAACTCACACACTAGCCAGCACGTAATCATGTGGTAAATGTTTAATGGATGAATGAATGCAAAAAAAATTTTTTTTAATTTTAAAGATTTTATTTACTTAAGAGACAGAGAGCACAAGCTGGGAGCAGACAGAGGCAGAGGGAGAGGGACAGGCAGATTCCCCATGGAGCAGGGAGCCTGGGGTGGGATTTGATCCCAGGACCCTGAAATCACAACCTGAGCCAAAGTCAGACACTTACCTGACTGAGCCACCCAGGCACCCCATGAATGCAAAATTTAATGAGACAGTGCCAAGTTGCATAGATTTTTATCTTCTAGATTGCTTCTTTCATGTTCCTGAATCCGCATCTTTTACCCTGCTCAGTGGTTTCATAGCCTCTTATGTTTCTCTTTGTTCTGATGCCTGTTTTCTCTCTACATTCTGTTATAGTTATTCATGTAAATATCTCTTCAAAAATATACATACTTTAAGAGCAGAGATTACATTTTTATTCCTCTGTATCCACCAGAGAGCATAACACTGTGCTTTTCACAAAGAGGCATTATTAATGTCTGTTGAAAGAATGAGTCACGTAGTAAAAGTGGACCTAATGCTTAGCAGGTTATGAAGGGCTTTGATAGAAAGCTTTTCTTTTTTTATTCCACAGCATGCTAATAAGCAGGTAGGAGGTTGGGTCATTAGCCCCATTTTACAGATGAAGAAGCTAAAGGTTAATGTGGTAGTTAATGGCCCAGAATCTCACTCCTCAGAAGTCAGTAAGCCAGTGTTACAGTTTCAAATTGGAAGACAGATTAACCCCATCAGGACTTCCTCCCCTTCACCCCCTACCCAGTGTAATCAAGAAAAACAAGGGACAAAGAGGAAGAGAAATTTGGGGGCAGTGTTACACAGAAACGATTACCAGTGTGTCCAGTTTAATGTGTCAGATGTCACAACATCTCAAGTTCCATGTGTCTGTCAAGAACCCCCAGCTGAAACTCCAAAGAGTAGCTCACTTTGGAGGAAATCCAGATGCAAGTTCATCTGGGGGAGTTCCAGGTTTTAGTCTCAGATAATAAAAGCACCAAGTTAAAAATATCCAGGGATTTTTCTCTGGGGGTCAGACAGATCTGGGTTGGAGGTGCAGCTTGAACATTTAACAACCCCCTTCCCACCTGCACCTATACTGTGAAGGTACTAACACTCTGACTTATGGGGACAAGTGCCGATTACAAGGCAGAAAGTTCAAAGTGCTTGGCGTGGGGAGGACAATCCATTCTCTTCCTCTTCCTGGGGATTCTGCCTCCATGCCTTTAACTTGCGAAGTGTGGGGTCACGATCGGTGAACTTGGGCCCCAGATGAGTCTCACCTGTGGGGAGGAGAAAACCAAAAAGACCCAGCTGATGACTGAATCATGAGACGGTGCTGGAAGACGCCGGCTTCTTACCCTTGCTGCCCATCTCAGCAACCCGAGGCCACCGGCAACTTGCAGCACGACCAACATAGAGATAGCTGGGCCCGTCAAGCAGAATTCCTCGAATTCTCCTTGAATATATAGAAATCCTCAGCCAAATAGGACACTTGCCAGTCAGTGAACACCCCATCGATACTATGGTATGAAATGTTGAGACGCGGAAGAGGAGTCGTTTCTGGAGGAGTGACTGATGGGGGAGGGGCCGCGTCGCTGAGAGTACAGAGGAGCCCAGGGCAGGTGTGAAGGACAGAGCTGGCTTCCTCAGAAGGTTAGGACTGGAAGAACACCTGGCCCGTGGCCCTGCCACACCCTTAAAGACAAGGTGGGGGAGACATGCTCAGTCTTTTTTGCTCTGCACCCAGGGCCCAGGTATTGGAAGTGCTGACAGATCAACCGACGAGTGGTGTACAGTGGCGTTAACAAACCTGGCACTTGGCCTTTTCTGATTGACACGATTCAAACACGTGTCACCTGCCTTTCAACACCACGGAGAAGTGGTGAGTGAGGAGGGGCTCCTAGTGTTGCCCAAGTCACTTCCTGGCGGGGACCATGAACCATGTTCAACCTGCCCCACCTTCCCTTTGCTCAGGTGAGAAAGCCAGGGCTCGGGACATCACCCAACTGGGGGTAAATTTTCCATTAACTAGAATATTCAATTAATCAGAATCATTTGCCTGTTAAATTGCTGTAGTCCAATTTTCGTAAAGTAAGGATAAGTGAGACAAAAATAAGTTGGTTTGGATTTTTTTTTTAAAGTAAAGGATAAGTGAATATGTGCAGTGTTGTATCTGGTACCTTATTCCACTTCTTATTTAACTAGGTGACGTTAAGCAACTTCCTTAAATTCTTATATATATGTCTCATCTTACTCCTCTGTATGAGGGGCTGATTAGAACCTACCTCTTAGGGTTGTAATGATAATTAAAAGAGAGAGAGTGTGTATATTATTTTAAAAGTATACATATTTGATAAATACTAGGTATTTTTATTAACATTGCTTTTATTATCTGCCTTTGTTCTTTCTCTCTCTCTTTTCCTGCCTGATACACATCAAGATTGTGCAGCATTGTAAACAGAGGTTGGAATCATGAGCTTAGGCATTGAGAGGACCTGGCTGTGAACTTGGGAAAATTGTTTCATTTCTCTACGCCTCAGTTTCTGGTCTATTAAATGGGAGTAATGATAATCTGCCACTTGTGATTATTGTATGGTGCAAATAAGATCATATTTCTAAAGTGCTTACCATACACATGCCAACGAATGGTCAATATCATTATGTTTATAATAAGGCTCTCAAAGTACTAGAGAGTACAAAATCATCAAGGAAAGCAGCTCCCCATTCATTCAACATTTCCTAACATTCATTCAACATTATTTATTGAGTACTTACTCTATGCCAGACCCAGAGTTTGGCTTGAGGGGGGACACAGATTTATAATGTGCTGAAACTTGTGGACTCTCGGTCTCTAAGGAAACCAGGCCATCCCACTCCCCTGCACTTTCAAGTTAATCCCTGCTATTCTGTAGGATCCTTACATTCCAGCCAGGGGATGGCTGTGTTTCCTATCTCCTCAGATCAAAAAGTGTTTCTATGAACAGTGATGTCGAACATTATACCGGCTGTATCAAACTTGAAAGGAGGGCGCCGTGGTTTTGTGTCCCAGTTTTTTAAATGTTAGTCCTGGTGAATCTGCACATGGTAGATATAAAGAAGCTTTCAAAAGGCGCAGCTTTACTACTTGGGCGTTTAGATTTCCCGGCTGCATTTTTGGGAAAGCCACATAAAAGAATGCCCTTTATTTTCTTTTCTTTTTTTTTTTTTAAATGAGTGCTGCCTCAGAAAGTATAGCTCTTTTGCAAGAGCAGTGAATATGCTATTCTGAGCACTGTCCAGTTTTACTGATGTCATGATGGTCATTTTGACTAGTATATGAACCACTCTTATATAACAAGCATTCTCTGCTTGGCAGGACTAGTGGTATGTGTGTGTGTGCATGTGTGTTTAAAGTAAAAGACATTTTAAATATATAAACTCCCCTCCCTTCGGCACCAACCTGTATGAAGGAGAATACTTAGCTGGGACTCAGAAACTGGCCTCTGGCCTCTATTCTGCCATGACTTTGAGAGGAAGCTTAAGTTCCACCTCCTCCAGGGAGTTTTCCCCATACTACTCCCAGCCTCCTGTGTTGTTTTCCTCTGTTGAGTCTATCACACTAAGATTCCGTGCAATATGATTTGATGCACTGCCTCTCTTGCGGTTCCGACATTTTATATCTTATCTGTTTAGAAAGACTACATGATCCCTGAGGGTAGAGGTCAAGTATAATCTGTCTTTCAAACCCTCTGAGATACTGGACAGTACTAAAAAACAAATATGCTCCTCAGCCAACACCTGATTAACTAAAAAGACCAGTGATTGACCAGTGATGTTGAATTATATTCTGCTAAACAGTTTTTTGGTCAAGGAATAGATGGGGAAGTGGGAGAACGGAGGCTCAGCTTGGAGGAAACTACGCGAAGAAAAGGACGCTAGATTTCACGTCAACAGACCTGGTCTCGGGCCCTCACCTTGCCGGCTGACAGCCAGTGATCCAGTGGAAGCCAGTCATTCCCTTCATTTTCCTCATCTTTAAAACATCTGCCTCTGAGGGTGGTTTTGAGGATCAAATGAGATAATGCGTGGAAAGTGCTTTGTAAGCAGGATCCCATCGTGTAACACTATTTTCTAATTCAACTCCAATTTGGTTTGGGTTTTTTTAAAAACGGGATATTTTTCTTTCCTCAATGAGGGAGGGAAGAAGTTATACAAATCACATTTTCCAAATCATTCAGGCCTGTAGGAAAAGTCAGATCTCCCCCAGCGATTGCCTTTCTGTATCCCCTGGCGTCCACAGAGCAGTCTGGTAGACTTCAGGTGGAGTTTTAGGGCCAACTAAAACATTTTCACAGACACTGTCATATAAAACCCCAGGGATCCAGGCCTTGCAGAGACAAATCTTCCCATTTCATGGATAAGCAAAGTGATCCAGAGGTTTGTTGTTTGTTTTGTTTTTTTTTTAAAGATTTTATTTATTTATTTGACAGACAGAGATCACAAGTAGGCAGAGAGGCAGGCAGAGAGAGACAGGGAAGCAGGCTCCCTGATGAGCAGAGAGCCTGATGCAGGACTCAATCCGAGGACCCTGAGACCATGACTTGAGGCAAAGGCAGAGGCTCCGCCCGCTGAGCCACCCAGGCGCCCCTGATCCAGAGGTTTAAAAATGCCCCGACCTCACCCTGGCAGGTTTGCCATCCCTGCCTTCCTCCCGATATGTTCTGCAGTGCGCACGGCCTTCCCTGAGACATTCCCGATCAAGGACGTACTCCCAGTCCGCTTCCTAGTCAGGGGGATCAGTTCACTAGCGTTTCATCTCCCTAAAAATAATTTAAATATTCAAGGTAAAATCCCATCCTTGGGAATTTAATATTGTATTATAAATGCAAACGTGGTGCCCCTGACTTTTCTATATGTTTAGCAGCATCGCCAACCATTAGAGGGATCCGATTTTCACCCTCAGTCTGGTGCTCCCCCAATCAGGGGAAAATCTGAGAAGGCTCTTTGAGGCTTGGAGAACTAGGGTTAAGTCTAGCCAGCTCCCAGTGTTGCGGTAAGAGTGAAATGGAATAATGCATAGAAAGCGTTGACTCCCCGATGTGATTCATGGATGAAAGCTGTTGGTATGTCAACTGTTCCCAGCTCTGTGAAGTCAGGTAAGATTTATGTCTGAGTAACACGTGAAGGTGCAGCATTTGGACCCGTAAATGTTGTCATGATTTGACAGTGTTAATGAAACACTTCATCGTGCGTCAGCCAGCATCACCTTGACAGGCCTTCTCGGGGTGGCGTAACCCGAGGGCTATTGTGAAAAGGACATTTCACGGAGGCTACGCCATGTTGCCCTGTTTTCCCTTCTTCTTGAAGAACCATTTCAATTAATTTTTTTCGTGCACAGTTCTGACCCCTTAGCCTCCAGGTAGAATGCCGTACGTGCATGACAGGAATTTTGACATTTATTGTGTGTACTTGATGGGAATGTGGTTCCCCTTTTACTGCTTTTCCCAGCCCACTCCCTGTTGGCAGAATTTTTCCGTGAGGCAGTGGAAGCAAAGGTGATTCATACCCCTGTAGTCATATTTTCTTTTTATCCTTATTCCTGATTCTAAACAGCTTCTTAAGAGGGATGGCTAGGGGCCTGGGGTCTTTAGTCTGAGAGTTGGACTGTATCCATGGCATGTGTGTTAAAGGTGGAACCGTGGTGTAAGGTGTGGGTCATAGTTTCCTGGCTTTGGAGAAATGGATGCCTGAAACAGCCAAGAAATTCTTCAAGACCATACAGGTGGGGAAAGGCAGAGCTAGAATGTGAACCCTGCTGTACAGGACACGAAGCCCTTCCTCTTGAACACTGTAGCTCAGTTTCCAAAGACCACTTTTCTTTGACTGGGCCTTCTAGAAACAAAAACATGAAAGTTAAAGACAAAGCCTTCATGGGGTAAGATCATGTATAGTGGTGGTCCAGTTGGGAAGAGGGGTATTTTTTTGAGAGACAAAGCCTTCTGGTGCTTCTCAGCTGCTCTCCAAAGAGGTAGTTGTGCTCTCTGCCTACAAGTAGGGGCCACTCTCTCCTGGGTCTCTGAAGGAGTCTAATGGATGATCATGATTGCTCTTGATGAAATTCATACCCAGAGAGCAGGACTTTCTCCCCTGGAGAGGACTGTGGAAAGACTGGAACCTGGGCGGGTTGGGGGTAGTCAGTGACACGATGGAAGCAGCAGCCTTGGGGAAGAAGGAAGAGGGAAGAGGGAGGAACAGGACCAGAGTTGCTAAAGGGAGATTAAAGCAGCGCCATCCAGTAGAACCATCATGTGAGCCACACAATGTCATTTGACATTTGTAAATGTAAAATGTAAATGTCATTTTACATTTCTCATTTTAAAAAGTAGGAACAGGTGAAATTAATCTTAACAATATATTTTATTTAACCCAGCAGATCCAAAATATTATCATTCCATTGTGTAATCAATATAAAAAATATTAATGAGATACTATGCTTTCATGCTATGGGTACTAGATCTTTGAAGTCAGAGTATATTTTACACTTACCATGCATCTCAGTTTGGGCTAGCCACATTCAGGTGCTCAACAACAGGCAGGTGTGGCTAGCAATTACTGTGATGAGCCATGTAGGTCTAAAAGCAATAGTGACATTGTAGCTTCCCATCCACCAGCACTCACTCTCCCTCACCCCTGCTGAAGTTTTCTGCGTACACTTACACTGGACACACTGGGTATTTCCTTTATTTGTTTATAGTCTACTCTCAGTATTAATTAGGATACAGTGTAGGCTGTTGTAATAGATTAATGAATACATAGAACATAGACACATGGATGGATGGATGGATGGATGGATAGGTAGGTAGATATAGAAATGACTTAAACAAGATAGAAATTGATTTCTCTCTCGTCCAGAGGTTGCTGCCCAGAGCTAGAAGTGTAGCTCTGTTCCCCATGCCCATCCTGAGACCCAGACCCAGTCTATTATTTTTCTGCCAAACTCAACCCATGGCATTTATCTTGTCCTTGATGGCTTCAGCATCTTTATGACCACATTCCCATCAGGTACACACCCTTTCCTTTCTGAGAGCACAGACCTCTGTTCTTCCTCTCTTTAACCAACCAACCTTCTTTCTGTCTTTCCTTCCTTCCTTCCTTCCTTCCTTCCTTCCTTCCTCTCTCCATCCTTTCCTCCCTCTCTCCCCGCTCTGTCCATGGCTCTCCTCTCTCTCCCTCCCACCCCTTCCTTCCTTCCTTCCTTTTTCCTTCCTTTCTCACTTTCTTTCTACAAGGACTTGACTCAAGAGGTGGTACGTGTCACTTACGCTCACATCTCTCTGGCTACGATGTAGGTACATAGCCACATGTAACTCTGGTCTCTGACCAGTTAACAGGCAGTTCTATTCAAGATGGAAGAAAAGAGTCCCTGCCACCACCACCCCCAAAATGTAAGCTTCATGGGGGCAGGAGTTGGGGGATGTTTTGTTCGCTGCGGTAGCAACTGCAGGGGCATACCTAGGGCAGGCAGTGGGATCATCCACCTGGTGGAAAGGAGTATCTTATATGACACTGTTTGAATCACAGTTCCATGATGGTAATAAAAGCAGACTAGCTTAATAGTTGTTTTCATTATCATTTTTAAATTCTCCACAGATCTTGTACCCTGTGTTGGCTGTGTCCATCAGACAGCTCCCCTGCCCCACACAGGGTATGCCACTGAGTGCTGGTGCTTAGAATTGGGGCTGACACATAGTAAGCACTCAGTACTGCAGCATGAATGGTTAGAACTACTGCTGTATCTCCTCCTGCTATTCCCTCCTTACCAGGTAGTAGCCCTTATGATAGAGATATAGATCAGGCACTCAATTAATCCCTGTGGAATCAAGGAACCAATAAACATCA
This sequence comes from Mustela putorius furo, assembly GCF_011764305.1. Lineage (NCBI taxonomy): Eukaryota > Metazoa > Chordata > Mammalia > Carnivora > Mustelidae > Mustela > Mustela putorius. Next base: position 52,159,424 of record NW_025422005.1, read on the forward strand.
TCGAAGATGCCTCCCTTGGCCACCCTCACCTGCACTTAGACTCCAGATGGGAGTTTTCTGTTTGATTCTTTTCTTTTCATCTGAATAGCAGAGGCTAAGACTGGAAAGACAGACAGGCTCCAATCTGTGAGCTGCCTAATGCATCAGGTTAAGCAACTTGCACTGTGTCATAAAAACAGCAGGGGACGGGAAATGCAGTTTACCCAGCTGGAGCTTAGTTGAAGATGTGATTTGGTAATGTGATAATGGAGGAGAAGGAACTAATTGGCATTTTCTCTGCAAACCTGGCTTCAGCTTTCTAAGCATGGGCATTTCCTGGTCTTCTTCAGCCATTTCTGAGGACACACTCTTCATTTGCCATCTCAGTCCATGTGTTCCCTCCTGTTCACCGTTTTGATAAGTATAGTTTTTCACTCATTCACTTTTATATTCCTCCACCCTCAATAGCCATGTACTAGATACCTTAAATATATGCACTCCTTTAAGACAGGGGCTCTGTCTTTCCCCCACGGGTAGGGTGTCTGGCACCTAGTAGGCTATCAGTAAGTAAATGTGTTTTCTCGCTGACTGCCATGTGCCAGGATACTGGAGATAGGAGGTGAAGGGGGAACTTGAAGAGCATACCTGTCTAGTAGGGGGCACAGCGTCTCCTTCAAGCATTTGAAGAACGTTCTCCTGTTCCTTCAGGTCTTCCTCCCTAGTCACCTCTCTCACTCCTTCAACCATTCCTCTTGTGGTTGAGTTTAGTTCTCTTCACCAACCTGGTCTCTTTGCTTTCCAGGAATGATGGTGTATGCGTATGGGTCTGGTGCCCAGAGTAGAGCCTGATGCTCTAGCTGAACTTGACCAGTATATAGGAAGACAGGACGGCTCCTCCCTCATTTCAGAATACATTCCAACTCTTGAATGCCCCAGCCTCAATCAGCCTTTCTGGAAGCTTCCTACCCTCTCTCACCAGTAGAATATGCCATCCACATGTACCCTAGGGAGCCTCACCTTCCTTGACATCTCTCCGCACATCATCTCTCTGCAGATTTACTTAAGGTTTGCCAATTTGGAAAGGAAACTAGAGATCAGTGGAATGAAACACATTATAAATGTGGTTATTAGGCTACTGCTGTTCTTTGCAAATATTCTAAGCTCAGAGCTTGGCGACTATAATCAAGGAACAAGATATTTGACACTCTTCATTACAGGGCATTGCACCCTGTTGTACTGTTGCGAATTTCCTTGATTTTATTTTGGTGTTCAGTGGATTGGAGCTTTGGTTTTACCATGCTAGATTTAGGAGATTCTCATGATCCTTGTAAGCTTGTAAGCTTGTCATGACATGAAGCCGACTTCAAAAAACCAAATTAGTCACTTGCTAACTATGTGATCTAGGACAAGTCGGTCAGCCTCTGAAAATCGGTTTCTTCACCTAACAAGAATAATAATAGCAACAGTAGAATGAACAGAGAAAATGTACCAAATGTGCAAGCAGTTTACATGATAACTAATACAAATGTTTTACAAACATGAACATATGAAAAAGCTGTTTAACTTCACTGAGGATAAAAATGAGATACAGTCCTAAAAAGCAATAAGACAGGGACACCTGGGTGGCTCAGTGGGTTAAGCCTTTGCCTTCGGCTTAGGTTATGATCCCAGAGTCCTGGGATCAAGCCCCACATCGGGCTCTCTGCTCAGTGGGGAGCCTGCTTCCTCCTCTCTATCTCTGCCTGCCTCTCTGGCTACTTGTACTCTCTCTCTCTGTCAAATAAATAAATAAAATCTTTAAAAAGAAGTGATAAGACATAGTAGTTACCTTGCAGGTACTTGTTAGCAGTGAGAGCAAGGAAACAGACACTGTCCAATATGGATGGTGGAAATAGATATCATAACAATTTTCTTAGAAGACTCTTTAAAAATTATCTAAAAACCTTGAGGCTATGCATACCTTTGGCCTAGAAAATAATTCCACTCATTCTTTTTGGCCTAGGGAAATAACCTTAGATGTATATAAAGATTCATACACAGGGATATTCATCTCAACATTTTTTTTTTTTTTGAGAGAGTGAGCAGGGAGGGGCAGAGAGGAGGGAGAGAGAGAATCTTAAGCAGGCTCCACATCCAGCACAGAGCCCCATGTGGGCTTCAATCTCGTGACCCTGAGATCATGACCTGAGCCAAAATTAAGAGTCTGATGCTTAACTGACTGAGCCACCCAGGCTCTCCTCAACATTTTTTATAAATAATGAAAGGCTGGACCAAACCTAAATGTTTAATTGTAGCCACTAAAAATCATTTAGGATTTATTAGAACATTAAATGATATAGAAAATGAATATGACACCAAAGAGAAGAAATTATGTCCAGTATAATTCTACTTTGTAATAAAAGAATTTAATTGTGTGGTTCTATGTGTGCATAAAGATATATGCTATATGTTAATAGCAAGTATCTGGGGGTTCTGGATATAAGGTAATTTTAATTGTCGTCTTTGTGCTTCTATTTTTTAAAATATCCACAACAATCATTGTCTTTAAAGGGTAGATGAAGAATTGCATATTTTACAAGAGCATGATAAGAATCTAAATTTAAATTATAATTATGTGGAAGCGTTATACAGATCCACTTCATTATTGTTAGATGTGAAAATAATCTCATATTTTGCTTTTCTTTACCACTTCCTTCTGTTCCTCCTGCTTCCCTTTCCTCCCCATTCCCTTCTCTCCACCAAGTCTTTTCCTTTCTCTTCCCCCTACTGCTTTTACCCTTCTCTCTCGGCTCTGCCTGAGTCCTGCTCCTGTCCCTGGGGGCCTCACTCAGCCGCCCAGAGTAAGAGTCCAGCAGTTTGCTGACCCTGCTCTGAAGCTCAGTTGATCCAAACTGAGCAAGAAGTGAACAAGTTTCTTGCATTTCCTTCCAGATCTCTAGTAGCTCTGACACATATCCTGGGCCAATCAGGACTGCATGAAATGTACGTCCATCAGTTCAGAGCTGAGCTCTTGTCATATAGGACTGAATTATCAACTTCTCAATAAGGGCTGGGCATGGGAGCATGTTCTTTTCCTCTACATCCCAAATGCTGGGTTCTTCTGCCTTCCAACACTGCTCTAAAATAGCTTTGTCAAACAAAGCATGAACACTAGGAGTTTCCTGACATTTTCATAACTACGAGCATATGATTTGCAGTTCATATTGAATAACGATGTAAGAAATCTGCCAAGAAAGCTCCAAATACTATTTCCAGCACTGGTTTCTAACCAGTTACAGCTGCCTCACCACAGAATGTGAGCACAATAGACTACCAGGTTCCGTGCTACTCGTGCTCATAGGGTTTGTATTGAGTTACTGGGAGTCACCCTATGGTGGGGTGGGGGGAGTCACTCTCCTGGAAAGCATTTAAGATGAATAAAGCTGAGGGTTTAATGTTCTAATGAAAAAATTTGTCAATATTTAAATCAAACGTGTGAACACTAAGTGTTTTTACATATGCTTGCTGCAGAGGTCCAAGGCGGTCTTTGGCTTTCCGGACACGAATAAAGCAGAGAGATGCACTGTTAAACTCTCTAACAATGACAAAGGAAAACATGGAGTCATTGCTTCACTCAAAGCCTGCCAGGAGATTAATTGCCCAAGAGATGTATTTTATGCGGTGTCCAAAAATTGCAGAATCTACAGGAGTGCCTTGCTTTCACTAGGAGAAAACATATGTCACCTCTCACCAGAGATGTTTATGTCTTTTCACAAACCTGTCTTTTTTCAGCCTAAAGACATTCCAATTGGAAATGACTACAAAGCCAGGAGTTGATAGGCTAGGGGTGGTTAGTAATGCTTAAAATAATAACCCTAGTGGAGTCCGATACACTTTTGTACCGCGAGGCCTGTAGAACAGCAACCTGGACACCAGGACTGCGAGGACTTTGTGTTTCTGGTTAGAGGAACTGGGGGAAGGAGGTGGGAAGTGGTGAAGCTACCTCTGACCTGCCGACTCTGAAACTAACAGATTTGGGGCTGCAGGGTTCTTGGGGAGCTAGCAAAGTGCACTAGAGAAATAGGGATGGAACCTGCCTTAGTCCACCTTTGGGATCATATTCAAACACAGGCTTGCCGAATGCTGATGGTGTTGGAGTCCCAAGCAAGTCTTCGTATCTGTACCTGAGAAGCATAGAGTACAGTTTCATAAACACTTACTGGATGCCTGCTACGACCGTGCTGAATATCCTGGGAGGGAGATTAGGGATGTGTTCAGACTATAGAGAAAAATAGGAATGGCTGCTGTGCTTTAGGAACATTCTGCCTGGCAGAGGAACCGACATATCAATATTAATCACAGTAGCATGAAGTAGGTGTAGAATGCTAGAGAGAGCATATCTATCTGCTCAGGGACTCATCAGGGAGGTTTCTGGAAAGAACGTTAAAGATGGTAAGATTGAGCTAGGACAGTGAACCAGGTGAAGAAAGGTGGAAGTGGGTTTCTTGGAAGGAAATGGCCGGGGCATAAATGTCTGTAACAACACAATGTCCTCAGAAACTGTGAGCTGTTCTTTATCACTAGGGCCTGGAGTTTTAAGGGAGGCATTAGCAGGTGCTGAAGAGGTGGATGGAGCGAGTCATTCGGGGCCTTATAATCCCTATTAACCTGCTAGGGCTGTCGCTGTGAGCTTTCTTCAGTGGAGAGCCACTGCAGTTGTAAGCGGGAGGTGATCTGGTCTACCTACTAGGTAGCTCATCCTGTGGCAGCATGAAGGATCAGTCTCAAGCTAAAGAGGTAGTGACACCAGTTAAGAGGCGACCACAACTGTCTTGGTGGGACACAATGAGACCTCAAACTGGAGTGACCATAAAAGATTAGAATTGGAAAGAACATACTGTATAGTTTGACTTCTGTAATCTACAAATGGAGTGAATGAGGACAAAAGAGGCTAAGTGACCTATCCAAGGTTAGATGGAAATAAAGTTTTTTGGCAGCTAAATCAGGACCAAGGACCCTGGCCTTCTGATTTCCAGCCCAGTGACTTTTCCAGTCAGCAATGCCAAGATCGGTCCCAGCATCCTGCTTGTTAGGTAATGCCCCAGAGAAACTTGAAACATTACTTGGCCAGCATTTTTCCTGTCAGTATCTAGGAGGTGGGAGCAGTCCTTGCTGGGTAGCGAGGCCTTCAACCAAGCCAGACTGCCAAGGGGGGATCTTTTTTGTTCATCTTCTTTCTATCTGGCTTTAAATCTATCCCTTACCTTCTTCTCCAGAAAGCCTTCTCCAACTACTGCTTGAGGAATTCTCTCCCTTCTGCTGACTAAGCAGTATACCATACAAGTGAGCAACTTCCCTCAAGCTTGTTTTCACAATACTCTTAATCTAACTACCGTATCATTACTAAGCACTGGGACAATTTAGAAGACACGTGGTCCAATAAAATCAACATCAACCCTTTCCATTTAAATTCCTTCCTTGACTGTGTACCTATAACTATTTTATATAGCAGCATTATCTGTGCAGATGCTGCTTTGTGTTGTGTCTTTTCTACTAAATATATATTCTCGTATATATTTTTTATAGTATTTCTCATAATGGGAACAGCAGGAAATGTGGAGTGAGTCCGAAGGCTTTGGGCAAGAAACTTAATCCCTGAACTTTGGTTTCCTCAACTAGATAATGTGGAAAATACTACTACCTTGAGGGGTGTTCCTGGCACATGGCAGGTGTAAAAAAACCATCTATTCTCCCCTCCACCCCACCTTTTTGTTGTTGACATTGTAGTTTCTGTGTGGAGCAATGTAGTACTTTTGCAAACATCTAGGTATGATTACAAATGATGCCCATAGCTAGAAGTCAAAGATTACTTTTAAAAATCTACCTCAAAGCTGAGAATATCATTGAACATAAAGAAAGATCTTGATATCTCATGAAGGTAGGTGGAGGAAATAAAGAAGAAGGGAGAGAATTCTTGTAACTTGAGAACTAGACTTGCTAAGTAATCCGTGGCCTTCCAGTCCTATATTCATCGAAGTGATATAGTTATTGTGTACCTGAGGATCCCAGTCTGGTTTATGGGGAGTGTCAGCTACATGTGTGACACAGATTTCCATTTTAAGTGGCCTTTGGACAGCCTCATGAAGGGTGGATGGGAAGAGCAGAAGACTAAAGGCCAACCTCCCAGTCAGGGGACTGTTCTGGTGAACAGCTGAGAGGTGGTGGGCACCTAAGCCAGGAGGGAGGAGAGGGCTCAAATTCAAGAAGGGCTTTGAAAACAAATTTCGTTTTCAAGTTAGAATGTTGCTACTGGTAAAGGTCGCCCTCTCTCCTTCCAGTCAACAGAATTCATGGGGAGGCTGACTACCCAGATGGGGAAGTGGAAAATCTGACTATGTATTTCAGGTTGCTGCATGAACTCAGGCTCTCCCTCTTTGCTGCCACCACCCAGAAGTTAAAATTAAAGCGAGTGAGATTTAATTCACTCTTCTAACATTTTTTAAAATTTTTTCAACAACTAGTTACTTTCTAGGCACAATGGGGATGTAGCAGTGACCAACCAAATCTCCTGTCCCCATGAAGTCTGAATATAAAGAATAAAGGTATCAGTAGATATAGATACAGATAGAGAGTATATCTGATACTAAGATACTAATTAGACAGGTAAGGGTTGGGGAAAGCAATAAGCTTGAGGTCAGAGAAATGGTGGGGGTGGCAGGAGACTATGCAAGGGTGTTGTAATGACTCCATTTTCCACTTAGTGTGAGAAGCCATTGGAAGAGCTTGAGCAGAGGAAGGATATGAACCGGTTTCTGTCCTCAAAGGATTCCCTCCGCCCACCATGTTGAGAATAGATGGTGGAGGATGGTCAAGAATGTGAGTAGAAAGACTAGTTGTGAGGCTGTTAGGAAAGATCATGCAGTGGTAATGGTGGCCTGAACCAGAGTTCAGCAAAGGTGGGTTTGGTGTAAATTTTGAAGGAGGTGAAAACATGGGCTGATGGTCTGGATAGGGCTATGAGAAAAAGTATAGAGTCAAGGAGAGCCCAGAAGTTTTTGTTGTGAGCAATTGGAAGGAAGGAATTATTATTTATGGGGATGATCGAAGAACTCACAAATGATCTTGTTGAAAAATAAAGAGTTCAATTTTAGACATGTGAAGTTTGAATTCCTTTTAGATACCCAAGTGGATATGGAGGCTGAAGTTCACAGAGAGTATTCTCAGCTGGTGATATGTATTTGGGGAGTCCTCAGCACAGAAGTGGTCATTTAAAGCTAGGAGAGAGTGCCTGGGTGGCTCAGTTGGCTAAGTGTCCAACTCTTGATTTTGGCTCATGTCATGATATTAGGGTCATGAGATCAAGCCCTGCATGGGGCTCCCTGCTGTTGTGTGGAGCCTGCTTAAGATTCTTTCTCCCTCCTTCTCCTTCTGTCCCTCCTTCATGCTCTCTTGCTCACTCTCTTTTTATAAAAAATAAAAATTAAAAATAAAGCCAGGAAATGGGAAGATCAAGCAGGGAGTGGGAGTAGAAGGAAGAGGTCTGAGGACTGAGGACTGAGAGTCTGAGGACTCTCAATGACTGAAGTCTTAAACTAGCAAAGGAGACCAAGAAGGCACAGCCAGAGAAATAAGAGGAAAACCAAGTGAGAACAGTATCCTGCAAGCCAAGTGAAGGAAAAGGTTTCAAAGAGTGATGAGCTGTGTCAAATGCTGCTGCTAAATCACTAAAGATAAAGACTGGAAATTTACTATTGGATTTGGTAACATGGAGATTGTTGACCTTGACAGGAACTCTTTCAGTGGATGGAAGGGCAAAGGCCTGATTGGGTTGGGTCCAAGAGCAAGTGGAAGAACTGGGGGAAACAGGTGTAGAGAACTCCTTTGAGAGAAGTATTGCTATAAACAGGAGCAGAAAAATATGGAGGTAGTTGAACAGGGACACAATCTAAAAAGAATTTGTTTTAAAATGGGAAATAGGGGCACCTGGGTGGCTCATTGGGTTGAAGCCTCTGCCTTTGGCTCAGATCATGACCCCAGGGTCCTGGGATCGAGCCCTGTATTGGGCTCTCTGCTCAGTGGGGAGCCTGCTTCCTCCTTTCTCTCTGCCTGCTTCTCTGCTTACTTGTGATTTCTTTCTGTCAAATAAATAAAATCTTTAAAATAAATAAATAAATAAAATGGGAGATAGGGACGCCTAGGTGACTCAGTCAGTTGACCATCCAACTTTTGATTTTGGCTTGGATGAACTCAGGATCATTAGATCGAGCCCCACATGGGGCTCAATGCTCAAAGCAGGGGAGCCTGCTTCTCTCCTTCTCTCTCTCCCTGTTGCCCCTTCCCCTGGTCCTGTGCTATCCCTTTCTCTTTCTTAAATAAAGAAATAAATCTTTAAAAGGAAAAAATAAGGGCCACCTGGGTGTTGCAATTGGTTAAGCAGCTGACTCTTAGTTTCAGCTGGGGTTGTGGTCTCAGGGTCATGGGATCAGTCTCCCACCACCCACCTTCCAGCTCCGTGCTGAATGTGGAGTCTACTTAGGTTTCTCTCTGTCCTTCCCACTCATGCTTTCTAAACAAACAAACAAACAAACAAATAAATAAATAAATATTTTTTAAAATTAAAAAATAAAATGGGAGATATTACAGCACATTGGTGTATTGATGGGAATGATTCGATAGAGATGGGGGGAAATGGTGATAAGAGAAAAAGAACAGTTGCCAGAACAATGCCCATGAGCAAGTGAGGAGGCAAGGCAATGGTTGGGCCCATCCCTTTTAATGGGATGGGAGGCAGTTTAGGGAGCAGACCAAGTAGAGGTAGAAGTGGCAGTTTAATCCCAATTCTCTTCCCTACATCTAGGCTCTGAGAGACTCCATACCTAGCCAAGGGCCACGTGCAGCTAGGAAGCAGCTGTTAAGATTGAACCCGGTATTTTTCTGGGTCTCCAAAGGCCTCTCTTTCCACTGCACTCACTCTGTCCATCTAACTACTTGGTGAACTCGATCAAGTCACACAGCCACTCACTCTTGGTTCTTTCACCTTTAGAAAGGGTTGGACCAGAGGCCTGCAAGATCCCATTGCAACTGAATGACTCCATGAGATGGTAGGCCCAGGGGACAGCCACAGGCATGGCGCCTGCCTGAGTTCACTGTCCCCTTTCCCACCAGCTCCGCCAGCAGTCTCACACCATTTTCTGTCACCTCTGACACAGGCACAGCTCTTTCCATTGAAACTGCTGAATGTTCTAGACTCTGTTTCTTGGGTTTATTGCAAGTCCTTATGGGAGATTATGGCTTGGGCCCCTTCAAGCTTGAACCAACCATCTTGGACCCTAATCTTCAGTCTTAGATCTCCAGTCCCACTGTTTGCCACACTATCCCTAATCACATCACTTTCTGGTTTGTTTCCAAGGTAAAAATCCAAGATTTGAGTGAAATAACAGAGAAATAATGGAATGGTGAACCTCTTTACTGGCCCAGACTCTGCAGGTTAACACCCAACCCTTGGGCTTATCCTACTCCCTCCTCCCATTAGTCCCATTTAGCCTTACTCTGCCTCTGACTCCACTTACCTTGGCTAGCATACCATAGCTGACCCTTGAACAGTATGGATTAGAACTGGGGGCCCACTTTTAGGCGGGTTATTTTCAGTAAATACAGTACAACATTATAAATGTATTTTCTCTTATGATTTTCTTACTAATGTTTTCTCTAGCTTACTTTATTATAAGAATACAGTATATGATACCTGTAACATATAAAATAAATTAATTAACTCTTCATGTTATCAGTAAGGCTTGTGGTCAACAGTAGGCTAATAGTAGTTAAGTTTTCAGGGACTCAAAAGTTATTCACAGATTCAGCTCCCCAGCCCCTGTGTTGTTCAAGGCCAACTGCATTGAATCCATGATTTATTGAATTATTCCTCTTTTAAGCTGTCACCTCCTCCAGAAGCCTTCCCAGCCTTAACTGGATGACCTCTTATTCTCAGCTCAAGGCTTCGACAAACTTGTTGGTTGAAGAGGAAGAGGAGTGTAGAGTCCTAGTGAGCAGAGATTATATTGTTGCTCTCTGAATACCAAAAATATGAGCCCCTCCCCCCAGCAACCCACCACTATTCCACATTTCTCCTTGAAGAACCCATTGAATTTCATAAATTTTTTCCAGAGACCTCTTGTCTAACAGATATTGCTGGTCTAATTACTATATTCCCATTTGGTACTTCACAAATCAATCCTTATTTTAACATGAATTTCTGCTGCTACTACAGTTTTTTTTTTTTTTTAAAGGTGTAAGATTTTAGACTTGACATGGGCCCCTCTGTATTACCGTTATTTGGATTGGGGGTTGGGAGCAGCATTGAGTTCACCATTGATTTTTATGGAGACTGGTAATCTTTCATAACTGCCATTCACAGAAGCTATGGGAAACAAAGCTGAGCGGAAACAGAAAAGCAGGAATTAGGGATTGGGCTTTACCCCCACTTCTGAGTAGCAATATGAAACTAAACCCTCCTAAGAAGTCCCTAAATTCCCTTTACCACTCTTTCCACAGACCTACTCTTTTTTCAATCCATGACCAAAGGCATAAAAGGAAAGTGAAAAACAAGTCAAAGAAATCTTAGTAACATTTGTGGTAGAAAATCTGACCAGATTGGTATGTGTGAATTTCATATTCTTCCAAACTTCTTTTAGTCTCAGTGGGCAAATTTAGGGGTCTTTTGAATGCCTGATACTTGGAGAACTGCCAGAAAACATCCAAAGAGCTTCTAATGAGAACTCGGTTGTTGGGGGCAGGGGGGTTGTTGGGGGTTCCAAGTCCCACCTATGCATTCCCAGCTCCAGCCTTAAGGTGAGGGGCAAAGTAGGCCCTTCATAGAAGGAAAAGTGAAAATACCCCAGGGCTTCTTATAAGGTACAAAGCTCACCTACCACAAAAACCTCAGTAAATAAGAGTGGGCAAAATATCACCCATTCTTTTATTAGTGATCTTCACATTCTTACAAATAGGTACTAGGGCAGTCCTGTCCTTTCAGTTGTGTCTTTAAATAGGAATAAAATATATTACATGCATAATTTTCCCTCAAATCACATTTGTGAGATACAAGCCTGGGCAATTCTGTTCCTTTTCCAGAGTGAAATGCAACCCTTGTGTTTCCAAACATCATTATGAAGCAAAGCCAATACCTTCCCATTTCTGAGTTGGACACAAGTAACTATTATGTGTTGCTCTGGAAACTATGACAGAACATTTGTTTGTTTTAATGGTTCATAGCCAAGAAAAAAAAACTTCTAAAATTTAATTTTTTTAAAGATTTTACTTATTTATTCTAGAGTGAGAGAAAGGGAAAGAGAGAGTGCAGGAGGAGGAGCCCAGGCAGAGAGGCAAGCAGTCTCCACGCTGAGTGTGGAGCCCAATGCGGGGCTTGATCCCACGACCCCAAGACCATGACCTGAGCTGAAACCAAGAGTCAGATGTTCCAACAACTGAGCTACCCAAGTGCCCCTTAAAATTTAATTATTTAAAGCAAATAAGTGCTGTGAGAAAGAGCAAGGCATGCTTTTGCTAAGGAAATAAATGTTAATAATTGTTAGTGTCTGGGTATGGGAAATAGCTCGTGATACTTGACACAGTCACGTCAGAATTTCTTGAACTCACAGAGGTGTTCTAGTGAGAGAAGGGATGTTAAGAGTTAGGTGAGTTCTCTGCCTGATAGATTGAGGCCTTTTCTATGAGTCATTGCCCCTCTGGGTTGACGGTCTGGATTAGCTTACTTTGAAAGCTGACCTTAAAGGTCAACTATGTTAACGCATTACCCTCTTTGATGTCCACTTATAGACAAGTCTGTAGAAGACAGTTTGTGAGATAAGTTTGGGATCACATATTTAACCCATTATCTTTTGGCCACTGCTGGCCTGAGGCAAAGTCTATTCTTGACACACCAGGACCTTCACCTTCTCTCCTTCGTTCTGACCAGCTCTTTCCATGTCTCCACCTGTATTTGTCCTGACACCCCTTCTCTGAGGGTGTGTAGTTATAGCTGATGAGAATTAAATTCTTTTCCTTCCTCTTGGTTTGCAATTAACCAAGGATGCTGCATGGCCCAGAGTCTTCTCAGGAACAAGATAGAGGTATTTTCGGATAGGTAGTTAACTTCTTAGACCATATCAGATTCTAATCTGTTCTCAAAGTTTCCATGTCTCTGATCATTTATCCATATTGGAATAATTTTGCATTCTTTACTTAGATTCTTAGTTTTATTATGTGCCCCCCCCTTTTAAAATAAAAAACAGCAGATTTTTACCTTTAAGAAATGTGACTGGGGCACCTGGGTGGCTAAGTTGGTTGGGCGGTCTACTCTTGGTTTTGGCTCAGGTCATGATCTTAGGGTCCTAACTCCATGTGGATTCTGCTTGTCCCTCTCCTCTGGTCCTCCCCCACTCAAATAAATAAATGAATAAAATCTTTAAAGAGAGAGAGAGAGATGTTATTGTATTTCCCAAGAAGATCCCTGTTTCTGAGGTGGGAAACTTTGCCCCCAGGCCCAAAGTTACTTGAGCTGGCCCTGGAGAGCACGATGTGTGTGGATCTGCTGCAGCTATGTTTTAACTGAGCAACTAATACATGGACTGATTTATAAATTTTATAAGGGATACTTCCCATCCACCTATGGCCATCATGGTCTTTGGGGTAGGCACTGGTAAGTTATTATTTCTTCTCCAGAATAGATCATTTCATTGAGACAGAAAGCAAATTGATGGTTGCCAGGAGCTGGGGAGAGGGAGAAATAGGGAGGAACTACTAAATGAATATGGGATTTTATTTTGCTATGATAAAAATGTTTTGGTGGTAGATAAAAGAAGAAAGAAATTACTTCACAAACAAGAGACTAACCCACACTTTGCTAAATTGCTTACTGGGACACACCTAAGGATACACTATCACACCTGGAGATACTCTGAACTGTGTGAGAGTTTTCCTTCAAACCCAAATTCAGAGGTGTAAGGGTGGGCAGTTTGATGTGATTTCATCTTCATGGCTCAAAATGGAGCTCTTAAGAGGAAGTGATTGTTGGAATATCCACAAGTGGTGAATTATTTCCTTCACTGCCATCTGTATACATGAGGCCGCCATGCTGTGGGCTCACAGGCCACTCTCTCTGGCATTCTCATGAATAGCCACAAGAATCAGAACTAAGAAACTTGTGGAGACTGTGTGGATTGCCTGAGCTTATATCAGGTCAGTCTGCTTGTAAGCAACTCACAAAGCCATCCCCAAAACTTCTCCCCAGATCTGAAGCTGCAAATTCCAACCTTTGACCCTCTCTCCAGGTCCATCAAGCTTGTCCTTGGGCATATAAAAATATATTTTATAATTGAGGTGAAATTCACATAGCATGAAAAATAACCATTTTAAGGTGGGCCAATGGGTAGCAAGTAACACATCCACAATGTTGTTTAACTATGACCACTTACCTAGTATCAACATATCTTCCTCATAGCAAAATGAAACTCCATACCCATTGAGTAGTTACTCCCTATTGCTCCCTCCCCCCAGCACTCCTGGTAACCACCAATCTGCTTTCTGTCTCTCTGAGTTTATCTACTCCGGATATTTTATATAAAGAGGATCATTAAAATATGTGGTCTTTCGTGTCTGGCTGATTTCCCTTAGTGTAATGTTTTCAAGATTCTTCCATGTTGTAGCATGTTTCAGTCCTTCATTCCTCTTTTTATGGCTGGATAATATTCTGTTATGTGTACCTGCCACCTTCCATTGACCCCTTCACCTATTGATGAGCATTTGGGGGTTGTTTCTACTTTTTGTTTAATATGAATAGCACTGCTATGAATGTTTGTTTTCAAGTATTTGAGTACCTGTTTACTATTTTTGTTTGTTTAAGATTTTATAGTTAGCAAAGTAGTTTTATATCCATTCTCTTCCCACTAAGGAGAGGTGTCCATTTTAACTGGTTGTCTTATCCCAATGGGGAGCTTTTTAGGGCCTAACTCATCCATAAGTCTGTTAGGCCTGCCCATGCAGGCCTAAAATCTGAGGGAGAAGAGAGTGGCTTCCCGTGTGGAAGATGCTTCAGACATGTTGGTGGGCTGGCCTGGGACAGCCCCACATCTATGACATCTGTGTCAGGTGTTGGCCTGTCAGGCAGCGAGTCTTCTTTTTGACTTTGGAAGATCTGGAGGGGGACAGTTCTTGGCAGCCTCCTTTCCTTCATTAAGCAGGTTTCCTGAGGTGTGCATTGTATGGGGGCCTTGAGGTGGGAAGTTGAATCAGACATGGTCCTTGCTTTAGAGTGGCAGCGAGATGGGCACTAAAAAGACAAACAGAATATGGGGTCAGAGGTGTGTGGGAGGGGTGTGATGTGTGATAAAGACACTGGCTTAGGGGGAGGTCAGGGATGAACTTTCGTGGAGGACTTAGCATCTGGAACTTGAAGACAAGAAGGCATTCACAAGGAGAAAAAGAGGGTGGAAGCCTTTCTAAGGCTTGGGAAGAGGGGAAGCCAAGCCAGAGGAACAGCGAACTGCCTCCCCTGTTTTGAGACTAGCAAGGTCATTCGTGTCGCTAGTATGATCAGGTTTGTGTAGGCATGACTGGCAGGAGCAAGGTGGAAAAATGGGCGGGGACTGGATGATGAAGGGTCTTGGAGGCTGCAGTCAGGAAACTGAAGTGAGTGGGAAACGATAATTTTAGGCAGGAAATGACCTGATTGGGTCTGTATTTGAAAAGATCACTTTGTGACAAAGAGAATGATGAACGAGATGACAGAGATCCCCTGTACTAGTGAGTCCCACACCTTCCTTTCCCAGCCTGCCTTCTCAGTCATCCGGCACAAAGCGGGGTCCAGACCTGACTGTCAAGTCAAGGAAGAGTGCCGCCTTCTTCCAGCACAGACCTCTCCGTTGACCCCACCTTTGTTGCCGTACAGCTTCCAGGAAAGATGAAAGTGCCCGCAGCAGCTAGCAAAAATCAATCTACACTAAGGCTTCCTGACCAAATAGGTCATCTCTCCTGGAAGTGTTTGAATTTAGAAGTAGGCCAAGGCTCAAACAAGTAAGTGCATTGTTAGTGAAGAGACTTCCGCCACCCAGGGATAGGCCCAGAGGGAATGTTATAAGGTTTGTTATAAAGAGTAAATGAGGTCATCTGACAGCCTTCCTGACCCCCTCACTCCATAGCATCTCCAGTTGTCTACGCACAATAAGGTTCCCACCCCTCCCCCATCCTGTAAGAGGTTTTTTTTTTTTTTACTTTTTATTTTGAAATATTTTTATAGTTAAGAAAAGTTGCAAAAATAGTACAGAGAATTTCCATATGTCCTTCATCCCATTCCTCCTAATGTCCATGTCTTGCATAAACATAGTGTGATGATCAAAAGTAAGAAATTATTGGGGCGCCTGGGTGGCTCAGCAGGTTAAGCGGCTGACTCTTGATCTTGGCTCCAATATAAACTTATTTACAGACTTTATTTGAATTTTGCCAGTTTTTCTAGTCATAGTTCAGGGTTTCTTTTTAAGTCATATATCCAAGACAACTGTTGAGTTTATTCTCTTGCATCCCTTAAATGTAGACAGCCTTTGGAGAGGTAGCCTCCCTGGAAGCTCTGAGGAGAGCTGTCGTGGACCTCTCATGGTCCAAAATTGGTACAACCCCATTTGGGCATCCATTAGGGGCATTCTCCAACTTTTCACTTTTCCTACCCCAGCCACCTATCCTTTCTCCTCTTTTCCTTCTCCCAGCTCACAAAACGAGATAGTCTCCACATGCCCTGTACTATGCAATGTGCTTTTTCCATCATCAGAGTTCTCTACTTTAGTCAACTAACCTGAGAAGTTGGCCCGGGAATTTGTAGCTGTTGATTTTCACTGTCACTGTAAAACCCCCTTGGGTTGTGACTTGTAATGGCAGCATTTCCCTTTCATTGGTCTCCAGTGGATCATGGGTAGATGCCCCTACTGCTGCCATGTTGGTCATGTCACTCTTAATTAGCCCTGTATGACCATTTCTCATAAGCTCCTTGGGGAGACCCTGGAGGTGGAAGGCTATCAGGGTTGACAACATGGTAACTAAATTACTTTATGAGTTAGACAGCATGAATCCCCATCACAAAGCATCCCTGCTTCTTGACATCACGGTGAGGTCGACGGCACATGTTGGTGCAAAATTCCATTTGCCCATTCACAGTGCACCCTCCTCTCTGTAGAAAGAACGCAGCCTTGAGCATGCTCACTGCAAGTGCCCTTGCAATTTTGCTGACGTGTGCTCTGCGTTTTTAAGTTTGCTCAGCAAAATTAATGATGAAAGAAGCGTGAGCTGGAGAAAAGCTTAGAGCTGATGAATGTTGGAGGAATATTGGTTCCCCTCCAGCCAAAAGACAGGCAGAAAAATGGAAAGCATGAAAGGTGACGGAGACTCTATATTCCAAAGGAAATCCTTTTGCCACCAGGGAGACACCAAGGCACCTTCACAGCAGAAAGCCCCTATAAGTAGTGCAAAAACCTTCATAAACCTTTGGAGGGAAGCTGTATACCATGGTTACAAGTGCTAGTTTGGGTCGAATCTAGCTTCTCTACTTGCTGTGTAAATCTAGACAAGTTCTTTGTTCTTTCTGACCCTCAGTTTTCTCATCTGTAAAATGGGAATGATTACATGTCCCCCTTTTTTGGTAAGATTGTTGTCAGGATTTAATGATTTAATATCAATGGTATATGTAAGTGAAACTTCACAGTTCCTGGTACAGAATAAAGGTTCATTTGAAAGTCTCTTATTTATAATTGGGCTGATCTAATTAAAAGTAATACGGAAAAAGGAATGTCATGATAGATTTGATAATATGGCATAAATGGTTTAAGCTTGAACATTAAGTTTCAATCCTAGCTCCACCATGAACTGGCTTTGTGAATTTGAGCCATTTATTTCTCCGAACCTGAGTCTCTCCCTCTGTAAAATAAGAATAATAATACTACATAAGGGGTTACTTGGAAGAAAGCACTTAGCATAGTACCCAGCACGGAGAGTGGCAGACACTTAATAGAGGTTTGTTTTTCTAGTGCTGTGGCTCTCAACCACATTCAGATCACCTGAGAGCTTTTTAAAAAGCACGCCTGCCCGGCTTCATCCCCAGAGAGGATGATTTAATAGGTCTGAGGTGGGGCGTAGGCATGGGTATTTTCAAAAGCATTCTGAGAAGATTCTTCACAGAAACCAGGGCTGAGAGCTACTCCCTCACAGATGACATTATGCGCTGTTTTTTTGTTTTGTTTTGTTTTGCTTTTTCTCTCTGTCCTCAAGACACTGGTCAGAAGATCAGGAATTCTGGGCACAGTCAAAAATTCAATACACCTGCAGTTCTAAGCCCTTGATAAGAAATAGGCAACCAAGGAACTGCATTCCTTTTTATTATGGAAAAAAAAAGTATTCAAAGAGTCTTTTTAGAGTCTTGAACTGGAAAGGTGGTAAGAAGTTTAGCCTAAGCCTCACACATAAAATATGGGAACTCCCAGTAGGCTGGGGATTTATATCTAGGGGTAATTCCAGGGTTTTGTCCTCCCAAGAGATATAAACTGAGGCCTTGAGAGTTTAACGTGGGGGAGGAAGAAGTGTTCTCATAACGACACCTTAAAAGTCCAGGCCTCGGCTAATGCCTAGGGATAGAAAGGCATCATCTGTAATAGTCGGGGGAGAAGGGTGGTGTAGAAGTGCATTCTGGTCTCAGTACTTTGGTTTCCAAGATCCAAGGCTAGGTCATTGAGAAACTTCTTTCTCCCCATAGGTTTACGGTATTAGTTACCCAATAAAAGTAGGGTTAATTTTACAACCCAAGTAAAATTTAAGCCAAAAAGGCTTCAACGTTACTCTAGGATTTATGAAAGTAAACATGTGGAGTGCTTGCAGGATTTTACAACATTAAAATTTCAATGTCTTCATGTCAGGTAGGTGACAGATTCGTTTGTGTGTGTCCTTAAAGGTTAAGTTTTTAAGAGCTTTGCAAGACAGATTTTTGGGAACGAAAAGTGAAGATACTTTCCCCAATCTCCACCTCCAAAAAGACTGTTGGAGTGAATGGGGAGTGGAGAGCCTCTGGACACTGGTCTTTTAATGATCAGCTCTATGAGATTTTTTTCACCTGGTTTCCTGTTACAGTGGGCTTTCTCGACTTCTACACTGAACCCCCAAGGGGGAAGTCTAGGGCCATAAGACTGACTCCAAGTCAATTTTACAGAATAGGAGCTTAGTAAATGATTGTCCTTTAAATAAATGTCTTCTTTGGTGATCATAAATAGTCCAATAATAAGCATGTGTTACCTCTGAGTAGCACTTTGTAAGAACGTTTACATTATTTCATAGGATCCTCATGACTTTCACTTATAGGGTAGAGAGGTCAGTGATCATCATCATCTTACAGATAAAAAAAACCATAGCTCAGAGGACTCAGAGAGATTGGCTAAGGACATGCAGATGTTAAACCCAGGAAGACAAGTTTTCTCCTGATTTCTGCTCTAAAGTACTTCAACTTAGAAGAAACCAAAGAGGAAAAAATGATCTTTTTATTCACACAATGTACTGATTCCAGCCAGGTTAACAGAGGAGGAAGAACTGGGCTGAAGTCCGCCCAGAAGCCTGGCAGGTGGCCTTTTGTCTGGCTGTGGTCTGCTTTTGAGAACCAGCTGGATATTCTGTACTCTGGTGTCTTGTGCTTATGGTAGACCCTCGTGGGATGTTACGACCTTTATCCTTTCAAGCCGAAGCTCCCATCTTGGGTCCCCCCCTCCAGCCTTCCACCTCCAGCCGTTTGCCACGCTGACACTAACCACACTATCTGGCATCCCCTTGTCTTAGGAATAAAATCTACTCCCCCTACTATTTTTATTATAATTTTGAGGCCACAGATGTTTTTAAGATTATCTTTAAAGTTTTCGGGGATCACGAAAGCATGATTTTCATTGACACATTCTGTAGATTTCCTGGAATTTAGTGACTCATTTGAAATTGTGCAGTCCCGGGGCTGCCTGGACACCTCTCTGCAGGGTAGAGATAATGGGTCTTAAGCAGCAAAGAACCACATAGCTGCACTGCCCTCTGGTTTCTTTCCAGCCGCACCCAACTCCTCACCCCGTGGAGCCCCCAATAGACACATCAGTTGGAGTGCATCTTGTGGATAAGGCGCCCACGCCTTTGTAGCAAATGAAGCAGAAATAATCTGTGCTTAAAAAACAAAACAAAACAAAAAAATTGTAGACCATGGGGCCAGATTCCCAACTCATTTCCTCTTTACTTTTTTAACTACATCATCTTCCAGCCCACCACCAGCTGCGAAAATAAAAATGCTTTCTCCCCTATTTAAGGATGATTTTGCGCTTCAGAATGATTTTCTGGGGGTGAAGGAAACTTGACCAACGTGACCAGCAGATGTTTTAAGTGATGGATGGAACTGAGGAAAAGCCTGACTTCCTTAGCCCAGCTTTGGGAATCCTGTGCTCAGCTTCTCCCCCTAGCGACTGTTTCAGGTATCACACAGTTAGAGCCAACTCACCAGCTAAATGTCTGTGCTCTGTTTTTAGAGATGAGTATGAAGAAGATGGATTCTGTCAGCCATACAGAGGGATTGCATGTGCAAGATTTATTGGCAACCGCACTGTCTATATGGAGTCTTTGCACATGCAAGGGGAAATAGAAAATCAGATCACAGGTAGGTAACACCAGTGAAATTGTATTGATACCTTACATAACCCTTTTTCTCCCCACACGTTTTCTTGAGTTCCTCTCTCGACAAAGGATTGGGCTTAGGCATAGGGGTTAGGAGCAGGATCACAGAGAAACAGGAGATATGATCTCTGTGTTCTGGAAGGAACACTAGAATACTTTATGGAAGATTGTTGCTCGTAGAGGAAAAGGGTGCTCTGAAAACTCACATTCATTCAGACACTTGATAAAGATTATTAGTGTTTTGGGCACACCAGGAACTGGACAGGGTACCGGGGATATGCCAATCTGATGAATAAGCCAGCTTACGTCTCTGCCCTCATTGAGCTTACTGTTCGGAGACAACATCGCCTAGACTGAAAGTCATGTAAACTCTAAATCAATTAAGAGTCTAGAATTCTGGACACCATTACTATGACTTTAAGGTAAACTCTAATTCTTCATGAAAAATCTCTCTCTTCATTGGTGAAGAGTGATAAGGCAAGATGATCATAAGTCTTCTTGCTCTAGCCTTCTCTGTTTTACCCTTCATTTTTCTGAATCAGAAGTATCTTTTTAGTGGAAATCTAATAATGATGCACTTTCTAGCACACATGAGCAAAGCAGTGTGTAGGCTACCTTGTACGATTTTGCACACCTGGTTCTGGTGGTTATAACAGCCTTGTGTTTCTTCCATTAGTGTAGTTGTGCACCATTTCCATATACCCTTGCAAGCCATTAAAATTGCCCTTATGGGATTCTAATAAGGTCGCCAGGCTTAGCAAATAAAAGCACAGGATACCCAGTTACTTCTGGATTTCAAGTAAACAAGATTATTTTTTAGTATAAGTATGTTCCAAATGTTTACCTGAAATTCAAATTTAAACTAGTGCCTTGTAGGTTATGGTAACTTTAGGATTGAACAAACCTGAGGCAGGCACACAGAACAGCAAGGAGTCGAGAAACTATGTCCCATGGGGACTATGAAGGAACTAAAAGGAGCCCCAGGGAGCTGTTTAATCTGGAGAAGCAACTAGAGAAAGCTGGAGTTGTCACTTGCTAAAGAACTTTCAGGAGGCGGAACTGTGCAGTGAGCAGAGGACAGAAGCAGGACAGATGAGGAAGGGCTGTGGAAGGCACATTATAACCTAATATAAGAACATTTTAACATATTTTTACTAAGTATTCACAAAAATAAATGGGAGCTCTGAAGTAAATGTTTCATCACCCATGTATAATAATCCTCTCCAACATTTTCAATGGACATCTGCTTCCTGGAAAATACTATTAAAGAAAGCCGCTTAATTTTGTTTAACCCGGCATTTCCCAACCGTGTTCGGCTCTGGAACCCTAGTTTCTCAAACACTGTGAATATTCTACAGAATGAATAATCTGAGGAACACCCATTGAGAAACAGTGTACCAAACCCTGCCAGACTATCTTGTGAGGTACAAGCTCCTTGTCAATGTAAAGGGAGACAGGTACTCTTTCTGTACATGGATGTCAAGCTGAACAGGTCAGGCTAAATGACCACTAATACACACCCCAGAATGACTGAGTTGAGCTTTTCAAGAACTTCCAAGAGAATTGCCTCATTTTCAGAAGATGAAGTAGAAGTATCAAAGGCACAAAGAAATTAAACAAGTTACCCAGAGTCATCTACCTCAGAGGTAAGACGCAGAACTAAATCCTGGGATCAGGCTTGTCCACCGCAGACAGCGAGTTCTGCCCTGCAGCTGTCGAATGTTTTAGAAGCTTCATAAAACTCATAAAAAGAACCGGATGAAACACAAAGTTCTGTTGCTTTGTAGTAAAAATGAAAAATATATTGTGCTTTAACCTAATTAATTCTTTTTTTAGGAAATGGTACATATGTAACCTAATCCTGTTTTTTTAACTTTGTAGTCAAAAGGATTTTTTTTCAAGCCAGTGAAAGTAAGCCGCTTGGACATCTGAACTGAATCTCCTCTTGGCCTTGTCTGTTTGAGTGCTGCGGATTCCTTCCCGTGTGTGTTTATATCTGATATCTGTTGACTAGATAACCGGCGGCGATAAACCCTGGCCCCTGGGAGTTAATAACTGTGTTTGTTTTCCAGCTGCCTTCACCATGATCGGCACCTCCAGCCACTTATCTGATAAGTGCTCTCAGTTCGCCATTCCTTCCCTGTGCCACTACGCCTTCCCATACTGCGATGAGACGGTGTCCATTCCGAAGCCCCGGGACTTGTGTCGCGATGAATGTGAAATCCTGGAAAACGTCCTGTGTCAAACAGAGTACATTTTTGCAAGATCCAACCCCATGATCCTGATGAGGCTGAAACTGCCAAACTGTGAAGATCTCCCCCAGCCCGAGAGCCCGGAGGCCGCAAACTGCATCCGGATTGGAATTCCCATGGCGGATCCTATCAATAAAAGTAGGTGGTAACTCCTGGCCTTCGGTGCTGCCTGGGGGCCCGCAACCCCAGGGCACAGTGAGAAGTGGACCTTCTTGGCGGGCAGATTACCTTCCGAGGGGATGAATACTGTATGGGAGATGGAGCACTCAGTGAGTGGGTTAGATGTGGTCCCTGGCCTCAAGATGCTTCATGAAGATGGTCATGTTTAAATATGGCTGCAGGTTCTTCAGTGACTTAAATAGAATTGCCATATGACCCAGCAATGCCGCACCTGGGGGTACACTCACAAGAATTTGAAAAAGGTGTTCACACAAAAACTTGTATGCCAGTGTTTACGACAGGTCTATTCACAATGGCTGAAAGGTGAAAACAACACAAGTGTCTGTTAGCGGATAAATGGATAAACAAATTGTAGTATATCTATTTAATGAAATAAGACTCACCCATTAAAAAGGAATAAAATCCTGAAACTTGAAAGGATTATGATAGCAAAAGAAGCCAGACATCATTGTATGATTCTGTTTCTGTGAAACATCCAGAATAGACAAATCTATAGAGACAGAAAGCAGGTTAGTGGTTGCCAGGAATGGGGTGGGGGGGCTTGGGGAGTGACTGCTGAATGAGTATAGGATTTCCATGCGGATGATACAGGTGTTCTGGAATGAGACCTGTGTCCTGGAATGGTGAAGGTTGCACAATATTTTCAATGTTCTAAATACTCTAATGGCAAATTTTATGGTATGTATATTGTACCACGATTTAAAATACATATACATGGGGCTTGTCTCTATCCACTGTTATCTCACCTCTGTAACTCTATAACTGCCCTTTCCCCTAGAATTAAACTCATTGGCAGTTTTTTGAGTTTCCTTTTGTAATTTAATATTATGCTATTAGTTAAATGAATTAATGCATCTAAAATGCTGAGAACTGGGTGGACCAGTTAGCTCAGCTGGTTAGAGCGTGGTGCTAATAAAATGCTGAGAACTACGCTTAGCATGTAATAATAGCAATATCTTCATTATTACCATTATTTTATCATTACCCCTCTATATTTTCATTTATTTCAACTCAGCAGATTTTTGCCATGCTTCCAAGAAATAGCCTTGTGGTCCCCTGGGAAGAGGACTTGCTTCTCGAGAAGAGCCAGTTCATCAGCACAGAGTGGCCCTAACTCTTATTAGAAACCCATACGCACAGCTCCTAGCAAACATTTTCTGGGAACTAGATTCTTTATCCCATGATTCATGTCTAAAGACATCAAGCAAAAATGGAAAGAAGAGTTTAGCTTGAACCTTTCCTGAACCATTCACTAGGAAATTACTCCTGTGCCCCCCTGGGCCCTGCCCCCAGTTCTGACTTTTTTTGTGTTCAGTATTAAAAATACTTGTGGAGGACTGGTTTTATTCCTGACCCGTAAGCTTTAAATCCTCCCAGGAATGTAACTGCAAGGCAGGACCGCTGTCCCAGCCCAGCAAGCAAGGAGACTGCCCGCCTGGCCCCCGACCAGCAGGGAAGCCTTAGCCCATGAGGTTAATTGCAAGCCTTTCCAGAAACTTCTGGCTGGAAGCTTCAGCAACGGCTGGTTCTTTCTCACAGTCTGGGCCTTTCTCTTCTGCTTTCTCAGATCACAAGTGCTATAACAGCACAGGTGTGGACTATCGGGGAACAGTCAGTGTGACCAAATCAGGACGCCAGTGCCAGCCGTGGAATTCCCAGTACCCGCACACACACACCTTTACTGCCCTCCGTTTCCCGGAGCTGAACGGGGGCCACTCCTACTGCCGCAATCCAGGGAATCAGAAGGAGGCTCCTTGGTGCTTCACCTTGGATGAAAATTTCAAGTCTGACCTGTGCGACATCCCAGCATGTGGTAAACGCCTTTAACGTATTCAGTGACCTTTAAAAGACCTCTCTCGTCCCCCTGCGATTAGCAGAGATGATAAGGGGGCCAAGGAGAGTGGTGGTGGTTGTTAGATTTCAAACTATGTTTCTAAGGCGCCTAAACCTTGCCCTGTCTATGTTAAACAACTTTTAGGGTACCAGCTCACATTCTCGGGGAGCAAACTGCTTGCTTCCCACAGCCGTTGCAGTTAGTGGGCGAAACAGGCACAAGGAAACCAGCTCATCACAATCAGCCATGTAGAAAAAGACATTACCCTCCAGGGTCCATGTCCATGTGCACCCATTTTCGCATAACAGGTATTATGGGCAGAAGCCAGATGAGAACTGTTCTTCTGTTGTCCTTAGAACACCCACGAGGGAGGATGAGTCCACGGGTGTTAATCAGCCACTCTGAGTAACACATTACTCCGGGCAACGTGTAGAGAAACTCTGTCCTTTGTATCTTCTTCTCGTGTCGCAGAAGTGTGGGAAGAAAATTCAATTCTTGCGTCAGTTTGTTCCATTTCCTGGAAAAGTGTTTGGCGGGGTAGGAGAAAGAGAAGGAAAATTAGAGTGAAACCTGGAGTTGGAACTGTCTAGGAACTGAATCTTCTTCCTGGTCCTAGTTCTTTTTTTTTTTTTTTTTAATTATATTTGACAGACAGAGATCACAAGTAGGCAGAGAGGCAGGCAGAGAGAGGAAGGGAAACGGGCTCCCTGCTGAGCAGAGAACCCCATGTGATGCAGAGCTCAATCCCATGACCCTGGTATCATGACCTGAGCTGTAGGCAGAGGCTTTAACCCACTGAGCCATCCAGGCGCCCCTCCTGGTCCTAGTTCTTATAGATGATGTCTGCTGGGTTCTCCCGGCTCAGAGTCCAGTGTCACTGCAGGAAAAGCAATAGCAGGAAAATGGACGTAATCATAACATCCTATTGGGAGAATAAATGAGTTGTTTAAAAAAAAAAAAAATCTGTATGATGTCTGGAAGGTGGTAAATGCTTAACAAATAATAGTCAGTATATAAGGAGGCATCTACTATTGGTATGTAGTCAACGTAGAGGAATGTTTGCTCTCAGTTTAGCAAATATTGTTTGAGAGCCCACTGTGGAGCAGGGGGTTTGAAAGAGAAATACAATGTGATTCACATTACAATCACAGTGCAGGGTGTGTGATGCAAGAGAAGTTAGCACGAATGTTATGGAACAGAGGAAGCGAAAACATACTAAAGAGGAACATAGGAAGAAGCAATAAAAATGTTGAAAAGAAACCTTAGTGATGAAAATGTGGGAAACTATTATTCTATAATTTCATTCTTATGTGTTACCTGTTACTATATTGTCTTCTCTTGCAAAATGGGTTTTATGGGTGGTTAAACATGCCAAGTTTGAGAAAGAGGTGACCAAACTCTTTTGTGTTGCTTGGCTTTAAAATGCCTTCATATGCAGCATAAAGAACAAATTATGAAGCAAAACTCTTCCAGAACCACCATTGGAAACTTCAAAGCAAATTATCCCGTATTTTTTAAACGGTGTGTCCTTAATTATTCATGACTTTCCCACATGCTATATTCAACATTCATAGGAACGCATAAAAATAAATGTAGATTTATAATCATTTTCTTGGCTGTCCACCCCTTCTCCTAAACCAAGTGAGGTACAAAGATCTGTAAGAGAGTCAAGGATAAAAAGCATCACGAACTGAGCACCTTCCACGTGTCAGACGTGGTACTCGGGGTTTTCATAGGCTTCTTTTATAGTTGACTTTACACTGTGATGGGTATTACTAATCCTGTGCTGTTGGTGTTACACCCAGCTTCTAAATAGCATATCTGTCTGAGTCTAATCTCATCTTCCTGCTACTCTACCATGCTATCTCAGAATACTGATGTGTGTCCTTAAAGAGACCAGATGAATTATTTTAGGGAAGAAACACATTGTTCGCTCCTCTCTGGATACATGCAATTGTCCTTTGGGTGTCTTCTGACCCCTAATTTCCAACCAATACCCAGCAGAAGTAGGGAAGTAATTTGCTCATAAACTGGAAGATTTGTTGATAAGCTGATTCAAGCTTTATTGTAATTCGTTTAGTTTAGTCAGGACTCTAAATTACACCTAAAATGTATGGTTTTCATTTCAGTGACCTTCCTGAAGTCATCAGACCAAGTACACACTCTGAGGGATGAAAGAAATCTTTAAACAGTCTTTCGGACTGTGGACAGAGAGAGAAAGACCGCCTACATCTCACAAAACACTTACCATGTGCCCATACAAAACTCCATGCTTACATACTCATGTGCATTTAAAACTCATATCCACACTGTGGGGTGGGTGTTAAAGTCCACTGAGGTTCAGAAGGGCTAAAGGATGGGTCTGCATCACACAAAGGATGAGATTGGAGCTTGAACCCTCCTCTGTCCACAAATAGCTGTGACCAAACTCAAAGCTCACAGCTCTTTTCCCAGACCTGCTGCTATATCCCGTTTAAAGATTTTTCTTTTTTTTCAGAAATAGATAAAAGAATGACAATAGCCTGCACCTCTGGATTCTAGGATCTAGATTTCTCATAGTATGCTTTGACATCAAATTACTTTCCCTTGCTGATGAGGAAATCCCCCTTCGTATGACTCTGTATTATCGTAGTGTTAATCAGTACAGTGATGTTAGAAGCCCTGAAACTTTCTTTCTGAATATCAATCCACAGAGGACAACTTAACATTCTGACCACTGGTAAGTTCTCGTTGTGTGAGAGATAAATTTAGACGAATACTCAATCTAGAGATGACAAGGCAGTTTCCGGCACTTAGAATAATAATTTTTATCAAAAAGAGCATTTGCATTTCACGTTGAAAGGAAACAGTTCCTCTGAAATTCTTCAAGCCAAGCCACAAGTACATCCATTAAAGGCACAGGGAATCTTTGACGTTGACCAAGGAGCAGCTGCTGGGAGGGGGAGTGTTAAGGAAGAAGGCAGGTTGCCATCAGCTGTTGGGCAACAGGGGATGTTGCTGGGCAAGTCTTCTCAGAATTGCCCCTCGATAGACCACCTCCAGCAACTTAGTCATAATAGCATCCTACTTTTCAAACACTTCCTGCAAGCATTTGATTTCCTTTCTCTCTTCATTCTTAGAAAAATTCTGAAAAAGAAAGTAGGAATTTCCCACCCTCTTTTACCATATGAGAAAACCAAGGCCCAGGAAGTGGTAGGACTTACCCAAGATCACAAATCAGTTAACAGAAACCAGTTCTCCTCTCTCTAGGACCACTCACTGCTCTTTGTTCTATAGCAATGCTTCCCAAACGACAGAAGATTTGTCTCCCAGGGAGCATTTGGCAGTGTCTCAAGATATTTTGGTCATCACTCCTGGGAAGGGGGGGTTGTGTGTTATTTCTGGCATCTGGGGGTCGAGTCCAGAGGTGCTGCTAAACAAGCTAGATGCACAGATGGACCCATACAAAGAATTATCCAGCCCAAAATGTCAACAATGCCAGGGTGTAGGAACCCTGAGACTGGATAGGAATTATCCCATTTAAACTATAGAAAAACAATAACATTAAACAGCAATTGCCATTTATTGAGTGGTTACAATGAGTCAAAGACCATACTAAAAGGGTTTTTTTTATGCATTATATCATTTATAATAGTCTTCTAGCCCTGTGAGTTGGGTTTTATTCTACCCAAGAAGAGAAAACTGAGACTCAGACTAAGTAACTTGTCCAATGCCACATGGTTAGTAAGAATTAAACTAGGATTCCAACCTATAGCCAGTAGTTGTGTCAGATAGATAGGTAGATAGATAAATATTGAGAATAACATTTTATCCTACAGTGAGCTAAAAGCTTGTGGGGCATATTTAAAATGAGTGCTTTTCCTTCTCCCTCGCAAATGGGATGGAGTCTCACGGGAATGTTCTTGCATTCTTTAGTTAAGTCAGAATTAAGGAGATTTCAAAATCTCCATGTGGTTTCTCATTTTCCTACTGATAACTTTTGTTTTCGTTTCAACTAAGTAAGGCTAAAAGAAGTATAGGCCTAATTAAATGCAGAATGTGAGCTTTTGTTGTACTTTCTAGAATAAAGGCATTTGGGAATGGCCTGCCACAGACCGTTTTATCTGCAAACTTTCACTCTAAGACAGAACATAAAGTTAAACACAACCAAATATGTCTGCTGTGAACTCTGGGAATTGGCTCCGCCAGGACTCTCTGCTTGTGCCAGGTAATGCTTGGAGGAGGGGAAAGAACCAAAGATTTGTTTGGGCAAGACCTGACCTGTCCCTGACCTCTCCCTGTCTTTTCCAGTCCCTGTCTTTTTCCTTCTTATCCGAGGCATCTAACAATCAGAATGGTTAGTTACTTATTTAGTTATTCACAGAAACTCAGTATGTATTGAGTTTCTACGCCTCAGACTTTGTGGATAGGGTAGATGAAAGCCTGCCTTCATGCAGCTTACAATCTGGTGAGACAGTCAGTTGGAATAAATATGAATCATATTAAGGACTGTTTTATAGCTCCCAACGTTTCTGTGCGCTGTCATGCACTTGGCATTGTCTTAATTGCTGCTGTCTATTCTGTAAAACCAGCATCTGGCCTCTGACTTAGTTGATGCTAATAAAATGTGTTGAATGAATGAATCCTCATAATAACTGCAGGACAAAGGAATCTTCTCCATTTTACTGATGGAGAACTGGAGGCCATGTTTTTCGTAAAGCCAACATTAAAACCAGGTCCATAGGACTACAGGTCCAGTCTTCTGTCTACTGTAGCACAACTGCCTCAAGAACAAATTCTAGATGATTCGGAGGAATAAACATTCCTTTCTCATTTTCCTCTTTCCTTTGATCATTAGGGACTCTCTAGATCGTTGGGATGCTGTCCATTGATTTTCTTGTTCGCAGCTCCACACATGCAGGGCTCCCAGCCATCTACTCTGAGAGATTCTAGTTGCTCGCCTCAGCCTCAGCCCCGGTGAGGACTAGCTCCCCCAGCAGCTCCGTGCAAGGCTCACAGCGTCTACCCGTTTCCCGTTAAATCCAGTTCTCCTCCCTTCCCGGCAGCCCCAGGTCCCCAGCCCTCAGAGTTGGCCATTTTCCCTGAGAGCCTGCCTGCAAACCTTCATTCACTATGCCTTTACCTCTAGTCACTGTGGCCACCTTCCAAGCCAAATACTGTGGGTTGGGTGGAAACTACGTCGAAAAAGAAACATTTGCCTATGTTCTTTCCAACTGGCACCTAGACACACCTCCCAGGTTCACAGTTTCACTGTAGCCCTTATCATTGCTTTTCGACACAGCCCTGGGGCAGAACTGTGGAAAATGCCAGTTTCTCTGGGAGCAGTTTTTGCAGGATCTGACCATTTTACTTCGGCTGTATTCTACCCAGGTGACCTCTTTTTTCTCTCTCCCCCACTCACTGAGGTCCCCCATTTGTTCCTCTCTTGACTTGTATAGGGAGGTGGAATCTTGATTGTATTAGTGCTTTCATAGTCAAACCTTGGCCCTTTATTTTACTCTAGATTAAGTCCAGAGGCCACATTTCTTTCGCCAGCCGGCCTGGCATGCCCAAGAGACCTCAATAAAGGGTCTCTCCCTCTACCAAAGAGCTAGAACTTCTAAGCAGTGCTATGGTTTTGACTCCTCAACCAACTTCTCCACTGAGCGCTCACCGATAAGAAAAGTAGGGGGTCATTTGGCTCCAAGGGCACTTTTCGTACCTGGCCTATTACTTTCGTATTTCCTTTTAAGTCCTCGGCTTGCAACAGTCTGCCAAAGGGCACAGCGCCCAGTTCTGTGCCTGAATAGCCCTGACTTGTCCCATAACCTTACAAACACCCGCCCTGGGTTCTGCTTTGTCACAAACCATTTTCTACAATGTGGTGGTTTACAGTTTGGGGCAAGGCAGATGTTTTCCAGATTGCGAACACTAGAGTTTTTAACTCACTCTGTCAGCAGCCTTCTCCCATATTTCATAGAAGACCTGTTGTGAGGCAATTTGTCTTTCAGCCATTTCTTCAAACCAAAATTGAACATTACAGTGAATTGGATGGTGGGGAGGGGGAACGGAGGGAGGAATAGAGCACAGCTTTGTACGGTTTGAAGTTTTCCGGAAGAGTTATTTTTATGCTACAGAGATTTTCAAGATGTACTTTATTCTCCAGTCTCTATATATTTTCGACAAAGTAAAGAACAATAGTTACCCAAAACTTATAACAAAGTCATGTTCCATAAACATTTTTAACCATAAAATAATTTTTTCCTCAAAGATTTTTTTATCATTCTCAAAATATATTGAGTCACTTATCCAGGGTGTCAGCTGCTGTAGCAACAAGCTTTGGGAAGCTCTTAACTATTTGGGCGGGACAGGGACACCACACTGTGCCAATGGGAAGGGCTCCTTAACACTTTAACCCTTTGGTGACAGAATTCTCATGTAACACTGCAATGATCTTTGCTATTGGCTTCCTAGCAGCCACGGTTCTGGCAGGAAACAAAAGGCACAAATAAACACACCATGGAGAATTTTGTAGAGAGACTGTTCATGAAAGTATTGGCAGAGTTAGGGGAAACCAACAAGGTGAAGAACCCACGGCTAGCAGAAGTAGGAGGCATTGCCATCCTAGGCTTGAAGGGTCAAAGGAATGATTAGTTACCTTACCTTGTGGAGCAGAGCTGAGAATGAAAAGAGGCCCATCCAAAGGCTGTGGCCTTTGGTAGAGAGGGGTAGTCAGTCCTCTGCAACTCAGCAAGGAGGAAGCCTGGGAACTAACATGGCAACCATACTCTTCTTGCTCTGGGCAGTTCTTCTTGTCCTGCCAATGTCTCCCATTGGCTGAACCTAACTGGAAGCCAGAGATCAAGCGTGCTCATTGATACTGTCCATACAAGTCAGCCTCAGCATAGACCTGAGTAGAAAAGGGCTGATACTGGATCTTAAGACACATAGGGAAGATATTCATCTCTAGCTTTAAATCGCTTGCTTCACAAGAGAGTCAAAAGGACAATAGGAGCCTAAATAAGGTATGTCAACTCAGTTTATAAAATCAGAGAGCTTTGAGGGGAACCATTGAAATCATCTAGCCTCTGTCTGAACATTGCCAGAGACCTTCAGAAACGGAGACATCTCACCACCCCAAACAGGTTATGGGATGGATGCCTCTGCTCAAAATTTGCATTTGTTAAGCCTGAAACCAAAATCAATATGGGAAATCTCCTGATTTTGAAAAAATGTTGAGCATGCATCAGGGAAATACATATCAAAACCACAATGAGATACCACCTCACACCAGTCAGAATGGCTAAAATTAACAAGGAAATGACAGATTTTGGCAAGGATATGGAGAAAGGGGAACCCTTCTACGTTGTTGGCAGGAATTCAAGCTGGTGCAGCTCTGGAAAATAGTATGGAGGTTCCTCAAAATAGAGCTACCCTACGACCCAGCAATCACACTACTGGGTATTTACCCTAAAGATATAAATGTAGTGATCTGAAGGGGCACGTGCACCCGAATGTTTATAGCAGTAATGTCCACAATAGCCAAACTATGGAAAGTACCTACATGTCCATCAACAGATGAAAGGATAAAAAAGATGTGGTGTGTGTATACACACACACACACACACACATACATACATACAATGGAATACTATGCAGCCATCAGAAGAAATGAAATCTTGCCATTTGCAATGACATGGATGGAACTACAGGGTTTTATGCTGAGCAAAATAAGTCAGAGAAAGACAATTATCACATGATCTCTCTGATATGAGGAATTTGAGAGATAGGGAGGGGATTGTGGGGGGTAGGGAAAGAAAAAATGAAACAAGATGGGATCAGGAGGGAGACAAACCATAAAACACTCTTAATCTCACAAAACAAACTGAGGGTTACTGGGGGTGGGGGGTAGGAATAGGGTGGCTGGGTTATGGACATTGTGCTATGTATGTGCTATGGTGAGTGCTGTGAAATGTGTAAGCCTGAGGATTCTCAGACCTGTACCCCTGGGACAAATAATACAATATATGTTAATAAATAAATATTAAGTTAAATTAAATTAAGTTGTAAAAGAAAAAAAAATGTTGGCCAGGACTTCAAATTAAAAAATATAAATAAACCCTAATAAGGAACAAGTCTAGAACAATGTACTGATCCAGTCTGTAACCTCTGATAATCCTTTATTATCTACGTTTAAAGGTACCTATCACATCCTTCATTCAATTTTTAATTTGGTCTAAAGAGCATGTAGCTCTTCCAACCTTTCTTTACCCATCTTCCTTTTCCTCTGAATGTTTCCTGTTTTTTTGAAGCCTTCCTTAGAAATGTTGCTCTTAGAAGATACCTTTTTTGGTGTTTTTAAACCAGCAGAGGTAGAAAAGACCATGATATTTTCAATCATCACTCAGTATTGCCTATGAAGGGTATTTTTTTGCTAAAAGTACCATATATACAATTTTTGGAGCAATTTCATGGTGTTGTTGCTGGGTCCAACTGAGCCTCAAGTCTTCATTAAAATTTAATAGCCTTTTTTCCTCTCTTTTTTCCTTGGTTCTGTTACATCAAAAAATTATCTAGTAGATTTACTTAATCATGGGCTTCTTTAAACAAGAGCTTTAACCTAACTGTAAGCTATAATATTTATTTGTAAAGCGTCAACTGTTGATTTTGGGTCATTGTTTTAGCCTGTCTGTATGAGCCTCTAAAGCTTTCTGGTATAGGGGCACCTGGGTGGCTCAGTCAGTTTGGCATTTGCCTTAAGCTCTGGTCATAATCTCAGGGTCCTGGGATCAAGCCCCTCATTTGGCTCCCTGCTTGGTGGGGAGTCTGCCTCTCCCTCTCCCTCTGTCTGCCTCTCCCCCTGTTTGTACACTCTGTCTCTCTGTTTGTCAAAGAAATAAAATCTTAAATAAATGAAAATAAAATTTTATTTCTATAGTCAGATATCTTTCCTAGATTTGAGTCATTTTCAAGTTTGATCGATATGTCATTATTGAATAGTTGATGATAATGTCAAACAGGCAGGTTTGCTCAAGCTTAGCTTTCTACAATTTAAGGTAGATTTGCTGATTAACCCTATTAGGGTACCAGCTTATTGGTAAATTAGAAATCTATCTAATGATATTGTTATCTAGCCCTCCATCTTTGGTACATAAGGATATCATGGGTCACCTGATCAAATGTCTTGCTAAAAGTTTAAATGCACTTGGTCTACCACTCTAAAATAATCCTATCAAAATGAAAGAGACTTGATTTTATAAAACCTATTGAATTTTAGCACTTAAAGATTAGCCCAATTAAAAAGTGGGCAAAAGATTTAAACAGACATTTTACAAATGGCCAACAGTATATGAAAAGATGTTCAATATCATAAGGCATTAAAGAAATGCAAATCAAAACCACAGTGAGACATAGAACCCAGCAATCCTACTTCTGGATATATACCCATGTACATCATGGTATTATTCACAATAGCTGATAGGTTGAAGCAAGCCCATCGATGGAGGAATCCATAAAGAAAATGTAGTATATATGTACAAAGGAATATTATTCAGCCTTAAAAAGGAAGTATGACACATGCAACAATATAGATTAAACTTGAGGACATTTTACTGAGTGAAATAAGCCAATCATTTAAAGACAAATACTGTATGAGGTATCTAAAGTAATCAAAGTCATAGAAACAAAAAGTAGACCAGTTGTTTTCAGGGGCTAGAGGGAGGGGGAAATGGAGAGTTATTTCCAATGAGTATAGAGTTTAAGTTTTGCAAGATGGAAAATCTGTTGTATGAATATCTGCCTATGCTTAGTGCTACTAAACTGTACACTTAAAAATGGTTAAGATGGTAAATGTTATTTTTTTACTGTAATTTAACTTTTTTTTTCAATAAAAGAGAAAAGATTAGCCCAACTCTTTCCTTTTATAGAGAAAACTGTGGTCCTAAGAATTTATAGAAACTTTTAGTGAACTCATGTGGATTCTGGTTACTAAGATTTTTCTCAAGTGCTCACAAATGAGCACTTATTGTGGTTAAAACATTGTGGTTATTGTGGTTAAAACGTTTGCTGAAGAGGGACACCTGGGTGGCTCAGTCGGTTAAGTGTCTGCCTTCGTTCGGCTTAGGACATGATCCCTGGGTTTTGGGATCAAGCCCCGCATCCGCTCCCTGCTCAGCAGAGAGCCTGCTTCTCCCTCTGCCTCTGCTGCTCTGTTTGCTGCTTGCTCTGTCTGTCAAATAAATAAAAATCTTGAAAAAAATTTGCTGAGGAAAAAAAATTTTAATCCCCATGTATGGCCAATCAGAGTCTTTCTAAGGATTAATTTGAGAATGCATAATACAGATCATCTTCTTAGTATTTCCTCTTTGAATTGAGAGACCTAATGGTGGACCTAGCATACCAACTGAAGACCTAGTTAACACGTTTTCTACTTTGTCTTCCTGGCATATGTTTGAATATCACTGGTTCAGGCTCCCATCTGCTACAGACCCCCTTACTTTGTAGTTTTCAAATAATAGATGATAGCAATTCCTATTTGTTTTCTATGGTTTTTATTTTTTCATGTAAGACTATAATTTAATGTGTTTATTTGTTTATTTTTGGAATTCTAATGACCTGTAAGGTTTCTCCCCCACCTTTGCCATATTGAAGATCTAAGGATTTTTTTTTGTTTTAACTTAAAAGTAATAACTTAGATGATGTTTCACTTTATGAAAGTACCTCTTGAATAAGAAATCATGTTTACCTTGTTTTAAGCCCCAGGATAAGAAAGAAGTATTTTCTCTGTTATATTTAATTACCAATCAAAGTATTGAATATCTTTGTAAAAATAAAATAGGAATGTCAGATGCGAACTGTGATAACCAATTGTTGATTTTTAAAAGGAAATTAATCATGTGATCCAGACTAAATCATTGGTTTAAAAAATCCCAAGTATTTAACTTGATGTAACTAATAGGTGCATTTAACTTTTAAATAACTATTTCAAAGTATTAAAAATCTTCACCATTCTAATTTTCAGCCAGTTTTCATTGTAATACACTGAGGGTGTCCATTACCCTTTAAAGTGACTAGTAAGAATAGAGTCCATTGTTCTAATGTGATTCTGTTTAATAGTGTGATCCCCACCAGCTATGAGCCCTCACTAAAGGGAGCCTTGGAATCTTAAGGAGAATGATGAAGAACAATTCCATACAGTATTTTAATTTTTATTAGCAATATAATTTTGAAAGCATAGAAACACTGAAGACAGACAGGCTTGCTTTCCAACCCAGACTCCACCACTTTCTGGCTTTGTCAAATTCTTTGTTCTTTCTTAGTCTTAATTTATCTACATGTGAAACCAAGATGACACCAAGTCACTGGTTGAAGTGATGAATAAAAACACAAGGCTGTTAAAAAGAGGTTGAGCAAATGTTAGCTTTCTAATTTTCCATGAGTAACATTAGTTGTTCTGTGGAATGTTTTTATTTGAAGTTTCTTGAGTCAGACTGACTCCCTTCTGGCCTAATGTGGAGAGAGGTGTGTGGGGAAGTACATGTGCTGTATCACAGGTTGACATTAGGCCGAAATTTGTTTCCAGTCACTTCCAACATGGCTGCGTATCGTTCTGCTTGATTATTTCCATTGGCGAGAAGACAGTGTGGGCTCGTTTGCCTATGCTCCGTGTAATCAGAACGAGCCAAGTTTGCTTGTGTTTAAAGAATTCGGCTTCTTGAAGTTTGTTCTCGTGCAGACCCACAGGGGGATTTGTCCCAGACCTCCCGTTTACAATCGCAGGCGTTCTGTGAATAATCTGATACGGAATGAGTACAGAATAGACTCCTTTGTTTGCCAGACAGGTGAGAGCCCTACTTTCTCTTGTTGCTGAAAATCTGGGCCAGAAAAATGACTAGCGTTACATGAGTACTAAATTAACCTCATTCCTTTGTAATCGTTACCCTCCTAATGATTTCACTGAAAATCCAAGAATAACAAGAGGGAATCCCCCCGACTCCCAGCCCGGCACACACTAAGGTACTGAGAAATTGGGAAGTGTTTTTATAATGTTAATAATCCAACAATTGTGTGGCAGTTTTCAATTTTCTGAAGTTTTGTCATGAACACAAAAACCAAGTAAGGGGCGCCTGGGTGGCTCAGTGGGTTAAGCCTCTGCCTTCGGCTCAGGTCATGATCTCAGGGTCCTGGGATCGAGTCCCGCATCGGGCTCTCTGCTCAGCAGGGAGCCTGCTTCCTCCTCTCTCTCTCTCTGCCTGCCTCTCTGCCTACTTGTGATCTCTTTCTGTCAAATAAATACTAAATAAAATCTTTAAAAAAAAAAAAAACAAGTAAGATTGGTAGAGCAATTATTCCCCTTATGTAAATGAGGAGATGGAGGTCAGAGAGGTTGTTTCCTGATTAAGGTTATTTAGAATTCCTAGCCCAAAGTTTTTATCTCTGAATCCTTTTCTATTCTAAGGGTAAGTGACATCAAGTGACTCTCCTCTAGTAGGTACTAGAGGAGATAACTTCCTTTGTTCTTTCATTTACGGTTTACAACAACCCTATGAAATAAGTATTACAGTTCTCATTTTACAGATGGGTTTGCTCAGAGAGGCTTAGTGCCTACTGAAGGTTGCACAGATGATGACAAAGGCAGTCTTCAGAAGTTTCTGACTCGAAGATGCATAGTTCCTTTAATCTGTTCTATCGTCTCTCAAGAGTCCACATAGACAGAGAGATAGATCTCCGATACACAGACAATATCTTCTGGATCTATTATATTCCTGGTATAGAAGATCTATTGATCTGTTAGGCGCTGTGGTAAGCACTTTTCCATGTGATCACTTTCTCTCTCTCCATCCGCCCATAGACATGCAGGCAGTCATTACAAAAGAACCCAAGAATAGTTCCTAGGATGAGAACGACCAG
The DNA here is from genome assembly GCF_011764305.1 of Mustela putorius furo. NCBI lineage: Eukaryota > Metazoa > Chordata > Mammalia > Carnivora > Mustelidae > Mustela > Mustela putorius. The sequence goes on from NW_025422005.1 coordinate 52,196,258, forward strand.
AATGGCCTCCAGAGATGACTGGGTTCTGTGTCACTTGCCACTGTATAAAGTAGGGAGTACAAAAGCGACATGCCTGGCAAAGCTTCCTACCCCACCACTCAGACCTCCCTCATCCTCCCTACTTTTGTGAAACCAGGGGAGGAGTCCCAGCTTTTGAATTACTAGCTGCATATCCTGGGGCAGGTTACATAACCACTCTGTCCCTTTGGCTTCCTCACCTGTAAAAATGGGCATAAGGATGGCGCCTGCCTCATAAGGAGTTGGTTGTGAGGATAAAATTAATGAGTTAATGAAAAGTACTTCCAACAGTACCTGGCCCATATTAATAATAATAGCTAACATCATTTTGTTCTAGAAGACAATCAGCAAATATTAAACCTGTTATTTTTATTATACTCTGAGTATAATAAATTTTTACTCCTCTGAGTATTAACCCTCTCTGAGGGTTAACCCACAGCACAGCCCCAACACCGAGGTCTTTGTTCCCCCTCCTACTTTGTGTGTCGAGTCTGCTTGTAGGTAGAAGGCGGTGTGATTTAGTTACTACTATATTTCACTGAATGGCAAGTTCCCAAAGCAGGTGTGTACAAGCAAAAACTCTGTATGGTATATTCTCATTTTTTAAAAATATTTTTTTTATTTTTTTTATAAACATATAATGTATTATTAGCCCCAGGGGTACAGGTCTGTGAATTGCCAGGTTTACACACTTCACAATACTCACTATAGCACATACGCTCCCCAATGTCTATAACCCCACCACCCTCTTCTTACCCCCTTCCCCCCGGCAACCCTCAGTTTGTTTTGTGAGATTAAGTGTCTCTTATGGTTTGTCTCCTTCCCAATCCCATCTTGTTTCATTCATTGTTTTCCTACCCCCCAAACCTCCCACATTGCATCTCCACTTCCTCATATCAGGGAGATCATATGATAGTTATCTTTCTCCAATTGACTTATTTTGCTAAGCATAATGCCCTCTAGTTCCATCCATGTCATTGCAAATGGCAAGATTTCATTTCTTTTGATGGCTGCATAGTATTCCATTGTGTGTGTGTGTGTGTGTGTGTGTGATATCTTCTTTATCCATTCATCTGTTGATGGACATGTAGGTACTTTCCATAGTTTGGCTATTGTGGACATTGCTGCTATAAACATTCGGGTGCACATGCCCCTTTGGATAACTACATTTGTATCTTTAGGGTAAATACTCAGTAATGCAATTGCTGGATCGTAGGGGAGCTCTATTTTCAACTTTTTGAGGAATCTCCATGCTCTTTTCTAGAGTGGTTGCACCAGCTTGCATTCCCACCAACAGTGTAGGAGGGTTCTCCTTTCTCTGCATCCTCGCCAGCATCTGTCATTTCCTGACTTGTTAATATGAGCCATTCTGACTAGTGTGAGGTGGTGTCTCATTGTGGTTTTGATCTGTATTGCCCTGATGCTGAGTGATGTGGAGCACTTTTTCATCTGTCTGTTGGCCATCTGGATGTCTTCTTTACAGAAATGTCTGTTCATGTCCTCTGCCCATTTCTTGATTGGATTATTTGTTCTTTGGGTGTTGAGTTTGCTAAGCTCTTTATAGATTTTGGATAATAGCCCTTTATCTGATATGTCATTTGCAAATATCTTTTCCCATTCTGTCAGTTGTCTTTTGGTTTTGTTATAACTGTTTCCTTTGCTGTGCAAAAGCTTTTGATCTTGATGAAGTCCCAATAGTTCATTTTTGCCCTTGCTTCCCTTGCCTCCAGCAATGTTCCTAGGAAGAAGTTGTTGCGGCTGAGGTCGAAGAGGTTGCTGCCTGTTATCTCCTCAAGGATTTTGATAGATTCCTTTCTCATATTGAGGTCCTTCATCCATTTTGAGTCTATTTTCACATGTGGTGTAAGGAAATGGTCCAGTTTCATTTTTCTGCATGTGTCTGTCCAATTTTCCCAACACCATTTGTTGAAGAGACTGTCTTTTTTCCATTGGACATTCTTTCCTGCTTTGTCGAAGATTAGTTGACCATAAAGTTGAGGGTCTATTTCTGGGCTCTCTATTCTGTTCCATTGATCTATGTATCTGTTTTTGTGCCAGTACCATACTGTGTTGATGATAACAGCTTTGTAATAGAGCTTGAAGTCTGGAATTGTGATGCCACCAACTTTGGCTTTCTTTTTTTTTTTTTTAAAGATTTCATTTATTTATTCGACAGAGAGAGAAATCACAAGTAGGGACAGGCAGGCAGACAGAGAGGGGGAAGCAGGCTCCCCACTGATCAGAGAGCCCGATGCGGGGGTCGATCCCAGGATTCTGAGATCATGACCTGAGCCGAAGGCAGAGGCTTTAACCCACTGAGCCTCCCAGATGCCCCGGCTTTCTTTTTCAATATTCCTTTGGCTATTCAAGGTCTCTTCTGGTTCCATATAAATTTTAGGATTATTTGTTCCATTTCTTTGGAAAAAAATGGATAGTATTTTGATAGGGATTTCATTAAATGTGTAGATTGCTTTAGGAAACATAGACATTTTCACAATATTTGTTCTTCCAATCCATGAGCATAGAACATTTTTCCATTTCTTTGTGTCTTCCTCAATTTCTTTCATGAGTACTTTATAGTTTTCTGAGTACAGATTCTTTGCCTCTTTGGTTAGGTCTATTCCTAGGTATCTTATGGTTTGAGGTGCAATTTAAATGGGATTGACTCCTTAATTTCTCTTTCTTCTGTCTTGATGTTGGTGTAAAGAAATGCAACTGATTTCTGTGCATTGATTTTATATCCTGACACTTTACCGAATTTCTGTACAAGTTCTAGCAGATTTGGAGTGGAGTCTTTTGGGTTTTCCACATATAGTATCATATCATCTGCGAAGAGTGATAGTTTGACGTCTTCTTTGCCGATTTGGATGCCTTTAATTTCTTTTTATTGTCTGATTGCTGAGGCTAGGACTTCTAGTACTATGTTGAACAGCAGTGGTGATAATGGACGTCCCTGCTGTGTTCCTGACCTTAGTGGAAAAGCTCTCAGTTTTTCTCCTGGTATATTCTCATTTATATGCACTAAGGAACCTCACTATTTAGAGGGACTTTCTGGGCCCCTTGTGGCATTTTCAACAACATATTGTAATTATCTTTTCTCCGTTCTTTTTCCCCAACCATGAGCTGCTGAAAGGTAAAGGACATACCATATTTAATTTTACATTCCCAGTATCTAGAATAGTGCTTGGCAGCAGTAGCTTTTGTTCATTGACTTACTGAACATGTGAGAGGATGAGTGAATGGATACATGATTAATTCTAGGTTGAGTAAATAATCCTCTCCAAATTTGGGGTCAATCTGAATTTTCACCCTTTGGAATTTCTTAAAGCAAGAAAGTTGATGAGGTTATTGGGGATCAGGGCATTTATTATAACCCCTCTTAATTATGGCCCATCATTCTTGTGTTTGTTTGGTAAGTCAAAGAGTTTATTATTGTATGCCCAAAGTATCTGAAGGTCAGACTCAAATCAATTTTTTAAAAGTATGCTTCTTGTCCTATACATATTATATTCTCTCCCAAGCAATGGTAGAGTAGATGTAAAAGATTTCAAAAATACACTTCAGAGTGTTAGCACTCATAATTACTGGGTTCATATGAAATCATTTAAGAAGGATTCTGGGGTTTCAAAAAGTGCAAGTTCTTCAGTGATGCTGTGCTGGAGGGAACTGTAGACACCATCCAAAGTAGATACTTCCTTTGTGCAGATGAGAAGAAGTGAGGCCCCGAGAGGTGAAGGATCTGTTCAAGGTCACCCAGTTCATCAGGAAGTCAGTTCCCCCATATTCTAAGGTCAGTCCCCCCATATTCTAAGTCAGGTCCCCCATATTCTAAGGCCAATGGCTTTATGGACCCTGGGACTAGGATTCCTGGGTGACATTGATTCTGGAAGACGCAGGACTGGCCCTGTAAATCCAAACCTGCCAAGACAAGGCCATGATTTCTAGAAGAGCTCGTTGTGGTGGTTGATCTGGGCTAGCAGCCAAAGGAAGAAGATCCCTGTGGTCCACATGCATGCTCTTGGGTGTATACAGTCCATTCACATGACGTTTAACTTTGAAGGTGTCAGAGAAATGCAGGTCTGTTGCTGAAGAGAGGCAACATCAGACGGGGACCCACACACATGCGAAGGTTTCACAGTGTTCCTCTGCAATTTTTAAACACTTGAACTTTAAACTTTCAAACTTCAATAAATTATGTTGAAGGTTTGATAGAAACAAATTGTAATAAGTAATGGTTCCTTTTTTCTCCAGTGAGTTTGTACGCACAGAAGAGGAGGTCATTTTCAACTACGCAATGTAATGTTACACATGTTATTCAAACTAGTGTGACTTTTGCTCTTTTTTATTTCTGTACCCAGATTCGAAGGATTCCAAGGAGAAGAATAAAATGGAAATCTTGTACATACTGGTGCCAAGTGTTGCCATTCCTCTGGCCATTGCTCTGCTCTTCTTCTTCATTTGTGTCTGCCGCAATAACCAGAAGACCTCATCCCCGCCTGTCCAGAGGCAACCGAAGCACGTCAGAGGTCAAAACGTGGAGATGTCAATGCTGAATGCATATAAAACCAAGGTAAAATTAGCACAAAACGTGAAGATGTCAATGCTGAACGCATATAAATCCAAGGTAAAATTAGTAGAACTGAGCTGTACAGATTCTGTAAGCTTCGGGTTAAAGCAGAACTTAGCACCCTCCCTAGCTTCGAAATCAAATGATTTAGACTCAGAGTTTACATGCTCTAGAATTCATTTTCAGCATAATTTTGTCTGTCTCTAACTTTACCCAAGGCAGCTGGAACATTCTTTCATCAGTGTGTCCATGTCCACGTTGGGCCAGCCCCATCACTGCCTTAACATGGAGTCTGGACTAGAAAGAATCTTTAAGACATCATCTCTCCTAAAGATTCCAAGTGTGAGCTATTTTCACAATTTCAAAGATGGAAAGACTGAACTCTTCCAGTCAAACTGAAAGAAATGAACAGAGAAAAAAAAAAACATAGTTGACTCAGTTCACTGTCCCAAAACTCCTTTTTATTGCACAACAGCACGCATAGATGGTACACTGAAGAACGGTAGGTTTTATGTGATGTGCTTTTTTGCCACAGCAACAAAACCTAAGTCCTAACCTAGGAGCTCAGTTAGGTTTAATGCCTAACCAAAATCCATTTCTCTTTGATTTAAACATATTTAAAGAGAAGTGTTGTTCTTCCTATACTCTTCGAATGCTGTTTTATGATCGCCCACCTTAGCCTTCTCATCTCTGTGCTAAATCAGCCCACTTCCTTTTCGTTTTTCCTCCTTATCTCTCAACACGTGGGTTGCTCCAGGTCTTGGCAATGAACCCAGGGTCACCGGTCCTTACCTTAAACGGAGCACACACACCACATGTTGAAGCTGAAATACAACAGAGGCTTTCTCTCCAGAAAGCCAGAACCTCAATCCTTAGGCCTCTCAGCAAAGAAATTTCATTTAAATAATTTAGAAGACATCCCAAAAGCTTGTCTTTTCTTCTTATTCCAACTCCATAGGCCATTCATTCACTCATTCTACAAATATTTATCTTCTCTGTGGGCTAGTGACTGTATTACTCATTTGACCTTCATAAAGAAGCTGCATCTCTTTAATAAAATCTTAGAGAAAAATATCTTCACACTGAAATTAACTAATCCTTCGAAATAATTAGTTGAGTTGCCTATTGGGACTGACTCATAGTCCTCATTTGATTTTAGTCTGCTTTGCAGTTAGATTTTTGTTTGTTTCATTTAAAAAGTCTTATATATTTTTTTTCTGTTGTACTCATATTTGTTGGTAAGATTTTCGGATTTCTTAAATGTTAAAAATTCATTTTTTAATTATTCTGTCTCAAGTGAAACCACAGTTCTCTTCAGTGTGAATCTTTACCATTAAAAAAAAACAACAGTGAACAAACAAATCCAGAGACCCTGAAGACTACAAGGTTCACTCAGTAGGCTGGAGGGACAGGTAGAGGTGGAGGTTCCTTTTTTGTGACATCCTAGCTGCCTGCTAGCCAGCGTACATCCATTACAGCATGTTAGAGAACATCACATTTAATCCTCATAAGGGACTTGAAGAAAAGAGAAGGGTTAATACTGCACATTCAGAAGCTCACACCCAGCTGACCCTTTACACTTCCCAGGCTTGAAAGTTCTGGTGTGATGGTGTTTCCTTATGAGAAACTGTCATTTCTGTTATTAAACATTGAGAAACTTTAGAAACGCCAGAACTGTGGACAGGAGAGAGACCCAGGTCAGCCGGCTTAGAGCAGTCATCTTGCTGCAGCCACCGTCTCCTCTCAGAACAGACTCCTCTGGGCTGCAGCAGGAACCACGGGAAGAGTTCTTTCCATTTGGGAAAACTGTCAGCCTCCATGTGCAACTTAATTCCATTATTAGCAGAGGTTTGCTTTGCAAACATTTGCCTAAATGTCCAAGAGGCATGACATTTTGGACTTATGCAGTCTTTCAAAGAAAGATCTCATAGAACTTTGTGGCATAAATGGAGAAAGCTAAAGTGTGTTGAGGGAGATACAAATTGTCAAGAACTGTACTAAGAGCTTTAATATTCATGGTCTCATTTAATCCTTGCAGCTGTTCGAGAATACAGATGTGATTATGGCTACCATACAACCAGAGTAACTAAGACTCCTACAGATTAAGTAATCGTCCAAAATCAAAGAGCTAGAGAGTGGAAGAGATGTGAACATAGGATTTTTTGTGACTAGAGAAAGTCCTTGCACTCGCCTGACCCTGTGAAAACTTTTTCACAGGACAAGTCATGCTGGGAAAGGAGAGTGGGAAGAGGGCAGGCAATACTGAATATGATTCCATTTGGTCAGTTTGGGCTGAATGCTGACTGTAGGCATCCCCCTGCCTTGTGATAAATCCTTAAGAGGCTTGTGTAACCGTCACACGTCTAAATGGTATAGCTCCAGTTCTGCCAAAGGCATGTGAAATTTAGTCAGAGCAGTAATAGTCCCCTACCTTATATGGCTGTAGAGAAAAATGTAAAATATACTGGGACAGGGGCACCTGGGTGTCTGGCTCAGTCATTAAGCGTCTACCTTTGGCTCAGGTCATGATCTCAGGGTCCTGGAATCAAGCCCCGCATCGGGCTCCCTGCTTCATTGGGAACTTGCTTCTCTCTCTCCCTCTGTCTGCTGCTCTGCCTACTGGTGCTCTGTCAAATAAATCTTTAAAAAATTTTTTTAAATAATAAAATATACTGGGACAAATTTTCCCAAAGACTTAGTGAAGTAAACATTGTTTTCATCATTTCTGAGGTTTTCCTTGCAAAATCTCCCAGTGCCAAGATTTCTCCACCAAGGCTTAGAATTTAGCCTTAAACAGCTCTAAGTAATTCCGAACCACACTGTTAAGTAGGAACAGCTCGAGTATCTTTGACGGGGTTGAGGAAGGCAAAAGAAACAACAAAAACAAATGCTCACTCTTTTTCTCTTACTCTCTTAAGAGATTTGGCTCCAATCAAATTTGAGTTATTCTGTTTGTTTTGGTTCTTACTGAGTGCCTTTCCTGGAAAAAGCACAAAGGACTTCGTAGACCTTAAAGAAAATTCCTAACTGTAAACAGCCAATCTCTAAAAGTGCTTTGAAAGGTCACTGACACATAAATATTACATGTACCTATAAAAGCTAAGGAAGGAACACACATAAGAAAGAATGGGGGGGTGGGGGAAGTCTTGAAAACAAACACCCTACCAGCGTAAAATCAGAAGGATACTTGGAGGGCCGGGATGTTAAAGAATAAAGTATGGAAACTGGTATGCCTGAGCCTTACTCTTATTTTCCCCTGGTCAATTCAAAAGTTAGAAGCTCCAGAATTTTTATTGATCCAAATGAACATGCCCTTGAGGGTTTAAACTCTTTCTATCTCTCTCCACTTGCTGAGCTGCTAACCCCCCCCCCCCAAGTGTTTGGATTAGGAGGAGTCTCCTCAGGGAGATTAGAAGCCTTTCAGAGGGCACAAGAGCAGTCAGACTGGTTGAAAGACCCAGCCTGAGTCCCTGGAGAGGTGGGTGAGGCGGCTGAAAGTTAGACTCCATGAGATTTGAGTTTCCTGCTGATTTGTGGGGAAAGGAAGTCCATGGACCAGAGAGACACCTCAGTGTGGAGCCATGAACAGTCAGGAAATGGAGATGTTCCTCCTGCTCCTACCTCCTCCACCCCCCATGGCCCTGAGAAGTCACTTGGCCTCTGTGAGTCTCACATTTCTCAGTTGTTCAGAGAATGATGTAGACCCTGTTTGTGTAAGGTACTGTTCATTTGTTTTCCTTTTATTCTGTTCAGCAGGAGATTTCAAGCCATTCGGTGGGACAAGATAACCTTCTCTTTCCCCTCTGTAAAATCCCCTGATGAGTATTCTAGTGATGTGTGAACTAAGTAGGACTTTTCTGTATTGCATTACAAATTTTATGATCTGAGTGGGTGTTTTTTAAGAGTACTGTGGAAAATGAACCTTCTCTAAGAATCCTGGGAAACCGTAACTTCCGTTCTCCTGGATTCTTTTCTTTCGCCCCTCCCCCTCCACTCCCCAGTAGTCATGTGTCTGAAAAACAGGGCAGTGTCTGCAGGGGAGAGAAGGCTGTGGAGCACTCTCCTGGGGAGTGAGAAAGTGCCAGAGCCTCCCACTTGAGCACAGCAGAGGGGGTGGGGGCTTCTGTCCTTCCCTATGTGACTCACCTACATGGGACGCAGGCACACTGAGAAGTTAAGAGTTGGGGGAGTTTGGGGATGGGGGACAAAGAACAGTGGGCTGGAGGTTGGGGAGGGCCATGGCCAAAGCCCAAATAAGCTGTGGGTCAGACTCGGCAGCTCCAGGCTGGTATAAGGAACATTTGGTAGAAAGCAGGATTTGCCACGTGTTCTGAAGCTGGTGACTCTATTTTATTTCTCAATGTACCCTCATCTCTTACCAGCTTCTCTGTTTCTTCACTTCCAGGCAGTTCCTCTCCCTTTATCCTTTCCACCCAAAGTAGTTGCTGAATGTACTGACACTTGATGATCTTCTCTGGACCTGTCCTCTTTGCCAGTAATCTGCTTCCATCTAAAAAGCTCTGCTGTGGTCTGGCTGCCCCCTTTGAACCCCTGGCCTTACCCAGTGTCACCACATTTAGTGCTAAAATGTCCTCAATAGCTTTACTACTCACTCCTTAAAGCCTTTGACCCCCAGACTTCTGAGCTCATCATTCTATTGACAGGGCCCTCTAGGGAATCCCCAGTGATGTAATTCAATCTAATGGCCTTTTCCAAGTCTTTATCCTCCTTAATTTCCCTGGAGCCTTGGATATTCTGAACCACCATCTTGAAATACTTTTTCTCTTGGCTTTCTTCCTATCGCCTCTGTTTCCTTCACTAGTTCCTTCCGTTCCTCTTTTCCTCTCTCCCACCTCCCCCTCTTCTCTCTCTCTCTTTCTTTCTCTCACTCTCTCTCTCATGCCTATTTCATCCTCTAGCATTGCTTTTGCTCCCACTTGATATAAATTCCCCAATCTGGAAGGACCAATCTCAAGTTAGAAAATTCTTCCTCCCTGCTCCTAAGAATCCATACTCTCTGGGCCTAACTACCTTTCCAGCCACATTTTCTTGGTCGATTTCTGGGAGGTAGTTTGATGCACTCCAAAGGGCAAGTACTGTAAGGAGAGAGAGAGAGATGATTAACGGATCTCAGCTCCATTGATTACCAGCCATGAGGTCTTAAGCAAATTCTCTGGACATTTGTTTTCTCCCCTATAAAACAAGGATACAAATAGTACTTAGAGATTTTTTTTTTTTCTTATTTGGATGTTTTCGGGATGGGGGGTGTGCATGGAGCACTGAGGGAAGGAAGAAGGCGAGGGAGAAAAGCTCTGAGGGAGCCAGATCAGCCGAATCAACCCTGGTGATCAAGGGGGTGACAGAAGTCACAGCCAGATCACCCCCACATCTGATCTTTTTGGCACCTTGAGATAGCATATTTGGTACTTCACAGGTACTCGATAGCTAGAAGTTACTATTATTTTTGATACATTTGCTAATATGAACAACCACAAATATTTTAATCAACTCCCAAGTGCCGTGCACAGGAAAATGTGGGCTGTGAAGAAACTCTAGGATCCAGGAGGCCACGTTACCTAGGGTGAGGACAGAAGCAAGGGAAGCAGTACAGCAAAGATAATATAGGTAGCTCTTTGGACATCTCTGGTATTACATTCCTACTCGGTTTGCATAAATGCCCCTGCCCACACCCTGTTGACACCCTGGGTAAAATCCTTCAGGGTGGAGAGGGTCTGAGAGTTCGGGCTGGATGGCTGTCCAGGACAGAGCCTCGCCTCCAGTCTGTGTCTGTAGAAACTGGACTTCTGGGGAGAATGAGTATTAGAAGTGGCTCTATTATAGGTGGTATTACAAACAAGCTAAAGTCCATCACACGCATTATCTCAACGGGATCTCTCTTACGACCTTCTAAAGGAGGAGCTAATTTGAGCCTGATTTGAGAGAGAGAAAACTTGAACCCAGGTCTGCCCAGTCCAGAACCCACGTGTGTCCCTATTGCTTCCGCACTGCATCCTGCTGCCTAACTTTGAGGCTGACCGAACCCCTGAGCTCAAGTTCTGAGCACTTGGTGGCTCAAGCTGACACTGGAAGTACCGGCCTCTGTTCTGCCAATTTCCAGGAAGGACTGAAATTCTCCCATCGACATTATCAAACAACCACCACAGAATGAACCCTGGGCACCACCAAACATTCACACGAACCATCAGAAAGTTACGTGACAGAGAAAAAAGAACTGCTTTCAAAGAGAAATCACTTCCAGAGAAGTGCCGCTGAACTCTGGGCAAATGTGGCAGACTGTTGGTTGAAGCTCCCTCCAGAATTTGATGGCATAAGCTGGAAGGCACTTAGTTCGGCTGTAGTCTTTGGAAAATGTCCATAACCTCCCAACATGAAAGTGCTCTGGCCTTTAAGTTTTTAAAACATAATCATTTCCGTTGAGGAGCGGAACCAATTGTTTCGCAATTTGAACACTGTTTACCTCAGAACCAGTAAAAGGCACAAGAATGGAAAATAGCCTTTGGAGTCAAGTAGATTCCTGTCAACAGCGAGGTCCAGATACTAAGAAGTCTCTACTCTCCAGCGCTCTCGTGCCCCCACACAGGCAAAGGCTGCTGTGTTCATTTGTCCCAGTCAACTAATGAGGACAACAGAGAATCAACCAGAGTAAGGTCTAAATCAGAGATCAGGAAGCAATTATACCTCGACATTCCACTTTTATGCCTGTGGGTTTTATGCTTTTAAAATTATGGAGCCCTTCGAGGATCAAAATGAAAATGCCAATTATTCCCAGAAAAATGCTCCAGCTTTGGAGTCAGGCATATTGGATTTGCATCTTGGCATCACCTCTTAATCGGTAGGCTTCTTTAGGCAAGCCACTTAACCTTTGAGTGTCTCAATTTCCTGATCCATGAAATGGGAACATCATAATGTGACTCTCATGGGATTAGGATGAGGGTTAAACATGAGTTGACGCAGTCAGCACTGAGAGAACAAAGGGCCTGTGGAGTAGTCACTAGGAAGACAGGCTCTGCATTCTGCCATAACGACCTACCAGCTACAAGATCACTTAAACACTGTTTCTCAGAGTTTCCATCTGTAAAATGGGACTTGTAGTTATAGTGACCAATTTCCTGGGGTTACTGAAAGGATGAAAGGGGTTACTATGTATCAAGTACAAGTACTTATAACTTACCGTATCCAAAACAAATCATTGGCATTGTTACAGTCTCAGTATCTGGCACAGGGAAAGGATTCAGTACATGGTAACTATTATTAAATGAGGAGCACAGACATTTAGGGTAGGAGCTGTGTCCTCACTCCTCATGTTTCTTGCGTGGGTCCTCACATACTCTTCTGTATGTAGGCTCTTTGGTGTATAGTATATACTGTATCCATTGACTGACTGATACAACTGGCTTTTTAAAAAGATCCCACACCATTGGCTAAACTGATGACATAGCCCAATGTATAGAGTGATTTAATTTCAAAACCTTGACTCTCACTAAGACATCAGCAGCCTAGTAAATACCAGCCAGTGCTTCTTATATTTACGTTAGCTGGTATTTCTGAAGCATCTTCTGCAGCCAAGTGTTATTTTCTCTGGCTCCTATAGGTCAAAATTGCTCAACCAGGGCCTTCAGGTGCATTGCAGTGATTCATCATTCAAGGAGCAGAGATCTGGACCACTCGTAATTGTCTGATCCAGAAAGCCATATTCATTCATTCCAGAGATTCTCACAGTAAAGCCTCCAGGTCAGGAATATCCCCATCACCTTGACTTGTCAGAACTGCAGGATCTCAGACCTACAGAATCAGAAACTCTAGGATTGGGGCCCAGCAATCTGTGTTTTAATAAGCCTTCGGGATGGGGGAGGGCACCAGGGCCTGCTCTGAATTAGCCTGTGCTAGTTACCTGAGAATCAGAGTGCGAGCAAGTCCCCAAGGAATACAAATCTCAGGGAGAACTGTGTTTCCAAAGAGAAAAAGAACCTGGTGATGTCCTATTACCCCAGATCCCGCTCTGATTCTAATGAGGCTGAGGAAAATGCCACTGTTTTTCTCCTGAAGACACCTGAGTCCAGCTAGAATTGGCAAGTGTATAGCAAATGAGATTTGGAAAAAGGCAGCAGTCTTGGAGCGTTAAGGTCTGGGAAAGGAACAGGGGAGGGACTATGGGGGATGGTTTAAGTTAGTCGTGTGAATAGAACTTTAGCTCTTTTTCAGCATCTGCTGTTGGAGCCACCTTCCTGTCTGGGGGAACCACCCTGGGATCTGTTCCCCTCCACCTCATGTCACTCAACTTTTTCGTGGTGCCCAACTTTAAGTGGGGCTCGAACGTAGGCATTCATACCCTGCTCAGGTTAGAAGCAAAAAGTCACAAATCGATGGATCCATGCTGCACACAAATGCGAGCCATCACAATATCTTTACCTCCTCTCCTACAGCAGTCCCTTCTGTCAAGCGAGCAGGAAATGGCAGGTTAGCTGTGAGCTATGTCACCCAGAGGAATCATTTCAAATAGATTTTCACCTAAGGTATAACTTCCCAAAGGTGGAAGGAGATAAAGTCATTGAGTCTGTCCTCCTTATCCAACTGCCTCTACCTCATGACAATTTAAAACAAAAACAAACAAACAAAAAACAACTCCACTCATGGTCCCTTGCTTTCATATCTAAAGATAATAGAGCTAAAAGGATCCCATGTCCCCATGTAGTAATGTGTCTCAGGTGAAGGAAGCCACCAGCATCCGCCTGGCCTCCATCAGCAGCGTAGACAGCGGACGACAATAGCCACATCTGACTCCCAGCGAAGTGACCGTCATCTACAATGTTCTCCCTTCATTTTCCTTCTGTGAAGAGTTCACGTAAACTCTAATACAGTTGCTCTTCAAAACTGTCTAAGGGAAGAGGCAGATTTGGAGTTTAGAATCACGTATCAACTTCCATATCAACTCTGATTTTTCTCCCTGCCCCCAAATTATATAATTTTTAAAACCTCACTGAGGCAGATGTGTGTTTACTTTGAGAAGTAAAAATGTTAACATTTAAACTGAAAGCCTGTTTCGGTTTTAAGGTACTTAATTGCCTTACAGCATACCCTAAACGGAGCCCATCTTGTCATTCAGCTAATGGAGGGAGTGATAAAGAGATAGGAGCCCAGGACCCTATTCATTCCAGTTTTCCTTTGTACTTCGTTTACTTTGGCACCACGCCTCATGTGTATTTTACACTTCTTTACATTTTGTACATCCCTGTATGACAAATACTTGTCAAACAAAAACTAAACAGATTTATAACCCCTTAACTTGAAATGAGCCAAAATTGAACTGCCAAAACTTTATGACTTCATTTTCTTTCATAGTTTTCCACTACATTGGTTCAAACAGACAAACCCCACTTGAGGTCAAGCCGAGGTCATTTCACTTTCATTACTAAAATATAATTTACAATATGCCAGACCTAAACAAGTTTAGCCTAAAGGGTTTGTATAATGTAAACCATCTGTTCCTCAACAATACAGCTCATTTCCTGCCGTCACTGGACAGTCTACTGACTGCTGCTTGAAGGGGTTTTATGATTTTTTAACTAGTTCAGGATTTATGTAAAATTTGAAAATGAGTCTGTAGTTAAGACACATTTGTATCGAGTAACTGGAGCGTTTTAAAAATGCAAATCACTGTGTAAATTGTTCCCCTGAAGCCAAGGTCCGAGCGGTTTTTCTGGGTACTTCCATGCTGGCTGCCGCACAGGTGTTCCGAGGAAAGGTTTTGTGAAGTCTGCTGTAGTCGTTGCCTCCCATGCTTCTTTCCAAAGCAAAATCCCCAAATTTGGGTATGACTAGCAGTGCTGAGCTGCGACTTCTTGCTGGAGGGCCCACCTGGTACAGCTGGGATCTGACAAGACACACTTGGGGTCAGAATGTCTTCTCCTGTGCCTGAACAGGGGATAAAGAACAGTTATAACTTCACGGAGTGACCACACACTGAAGGCCTGCAGGCTGGCCTCACGGCCCCGTAAGGTGTCAGACCCCCCGGCTAAGCCTCCAGAGACCTCCTGGGTCAAACCGGCCTTGCCAGGCCAGCACGCTTCTCTGGTTTCAGACAGAACGGTGTGGCCCAAAGCAGAAGGCCTTGCAGCAAAGTGCAGCTCTTTTTGGCTCTCCTAAAAATTCTTGATACTTCTCAAGCCTTGTTTTCCATCTGTAAAATGGTAAGAGTGAGAGTTCTTTTTTCCAAAGGCGAATAGAAGAGAACTAATTTGCTTACCTCAGTGGAGGGGAATGCAGCCAGTCTTATTAGCCATGAAGCCCCAGGGGCCATGTGTCAGGTCCGTGCCAAGGTCCTGTCCACCCATCTTCTCTTCCAGTCCCCAGAAGTTTGGCCAGCTTGCTTCCTTGTCCCATCTGCCACCATCTACTCTTCCACATGGGTTCTCACTCTCTCCACCCGTCTTCATCTCCCAGAATCCTAGAGGAGCAGCCACTCCAATTGGACCCACCTTCAGGATCCAAAACAAATTCTCTATTTTGAGGTTGAAGATTTTTAAGATATCAAGATTTTTGTTTTAAACCAACAACTACAAGAGAGCAGGGAAAGATTAGTAGGAGGAAAGTCAATGCTTCTTTTTTTTTTTTTTTTCCAAAAACATGTAAAGGGAATTATACAAAACTGTCTAGAACTGCTTAAGGCTGTAAAAAGGTCTAAATCATTCTCATTTACTCCACTTCCGGGATTACTTCGATAATAAGGATAATAAGATTGATGTGACAATCACTTACTAGGTGGAAATTGGTTTCCGACATTGTTGAATTTAATCCCTGGTGTCACTGTGGAAGCTGCATATTATATTGTTTCATGGGTTTGGAAATAGAGGTTCAGCGAAGTGAAGAACCTCATTCAAGGTCAACCAACTAAGATATGGGACCTACCTCACAGGGTTGTTGTCTTAAATGAGTCATATTTGTTAAGTGCTTAGAACAGTATCTAGCATGTAGTAAATGTTATATAAATATTAACTAGTACTGATAGAATGTAACAGGCCCAAGATGCAAATTCAAATTGGTATGACTCCGGAGATGACATAGTTTGAATATCCTGCACTGGCTGGCTATGCATTATTTTCAGCAGGGGCAGGAAAAAGTCCTAACTTCCCATTACCTCAGTCTAATATTCCTTGAGTGTAGTTACTAATTCTGATTTTCCCTAAAAAAAAAAAATTGTATTACTCAGTCACATAGGTTTCTCTCTCACCAAAGCCTGGGGATCCTGCATAGGTGGAAAGGTAAGTAAATACCTACTATCCCATTCAAAGGACCCTCACATAAATTGGATTCTTTTAAATCATTAGGAAAAGGACGCTTGGGTGGCTCAGTCGGTTAAGTGTCTGCCTTTGGCTCAGGTCACGATCCCGGGATCCTGGGATCGAGCCCCCCTTCGGGCTCCCTGCTCAGCAAAGAGTCTGCCTCTCCCTCTCCCTTTGCCACTCCTCCTCCACTCATGCTCTATCTCTCGCTTTCTCTCAAATAAATAAAATCTTTTAAAAATTAAAAATTATTTAAAAATAAATTTTTTAAAAAAATTAAAAATCTTTAAAAAATATATATGTGTGTGTATGTGTGTGTGTGTGTGTGTGTGTGTATAAAATAAATCATTAGGAAATGTTGTGATAGAAATCCCTACCCTAACATCATGCCAGAGAAATTCACCTTGGATTAGTCTTTCCCCAAAATAAAAATCATCTGAGTGCCAGAAGAGAAAAAGTAAGTTTGGTTCAATTGGTTCCTTTCTCATCACCTGCACGCAGCTCTCCCTGAGGAACAATGTAGCTTCCAAAAGAATCCAACCCCTGTAAGCAAAAGGAAAAATAGTGGATGTACCTGTGATTGCAAAAGAAATTTACATATTCAGTCAGGTAGAAAGATTGGTCATATGTTTTTACTTTTTTATTTTTTTCTTGGTCCAAAAACGTATAAAGTACAAAGAGGCATGAAGTGAAAACTCTCCCAACTCTGTCTCCTTTCTCCTAGTTCCCATCTCTGTACTCCCCCATAATTCTGCTGTTTCCTGAGTGTCCTTTCAGAGTTTCTTTATATATACACAAATAAACATGAATATTTTCCTTCTTTTTCACTTCCCCGTTCACACAAAAGCAGCATGCAGCATTAACTGTTCTTTTGCTTTTTATTTTTGACTTAGCAGTAGGATTTTGGAGATCTTTCCATGTCGGTACATAGAAAATGTCCTCTTTAATACTCTTTTTTTAGTTCTACCATAATTAACATAACAAGTCTCCTCTAGGTAGACGTTTATGTTGTTTCTTTCTTTCTTTTTTTTTTTAGATTTTAATTTATTTATTTGATGGTCAGAGATCACAAGTAGGTAGAGAGAGAGGAGGAAGCAGGCTTCCTGCTGAGCAGAGAGCCCGATGCAGGGCTCAATCCCAGGACCCTGAGATCATGACCTGAGCCGAAGGCAGAGGCTTTAACCCACTGAGCCACCCAGGCGCCCCCATTTCTTTTTTATTTTAAAGGAAGTTTTATTTTATTTTATTTTATTTTTTAGAGAGCACAAGCATAGGCAGCAGAGGGGAGAGGGGTGCAGAAGAAGAGAGGGAGAGAATCTTAAGCAGGCTCTACTCACCCAGCACAGAGCCCAACACAGGACTCAATCTCACAACCCTAAGATTATGACCTGAGCTGATATCAATAATCAGATGCTCAACCAACTAAACCACCTAGGTGCCACATTTAGGTTGTTTCTACTGTTTTGCTCCTACAATACTATGATGAATAGGACTGAATCAATAAATTTTAATTTACTGAATGTTTAAAGCAATGTGTTACCATTACTTTCAGTAGCAGTAACTTTCCTGTAAGACATTTCCAAATACCAACCTCTTAAGATCTGCTTTAACGAATAAATGAGACCTATTTCTAATAGGAAATATTATTTGCATGGGAAAATTAATGTTTCAAATTTGTCAATTTTAGTTTATCCTTTTAAGTATTTTGCTGCATGTTTATTTATACTTATTAACTTAAGGGGCATTTTGTCCTGGAAAATATCAGCCCAGAACAGAGCCAATCATCATGAATTTTAAACTAATAGAGTTTGGATTAGAGAAATATTTTACTAGATCTTCTAAACTTGTCTTAAACTCTGTACGGAGAATTCTGAATTCTATATGTATTTACAACATTGTCAGCTTTAATTGGAATAGAGCAGTATTCTTTTTCTTTAAAAAATTTAAAGTGCAGGGATTATTTTAAAAAATTACTTTATGTACAAATGCATTACTTTTATGATTTGCTTCTTAACAACCTCTTCTAGAATTTAGGCTAGATTTGAGGTGAGTTTCAAAAATTATTGCCAAGATGAAATGTGACAATTTAATACTTATTTTCATTGTGAGCTAGGTACATTTTCCTGTTTGTCTTAACATCAATTAGTAAACAAGCCACTTATGAAGCTGTAGGGTTATCAGTTGGCATGAGGGCAATGCCTCTCTTCAAGAAATTGAAATCTGATTGAGAGGACAAAATATGCATTAAAAGAAAGGCAACTTGGGGATAAAAATATATGTTTATTATATATATAAACATATATATATAATATATATAAACATATATATATGTTTATTATAAAAAAATAAAAAATTTAAAAAAAAAGAAAGGCAACAGCAAAGTAACAACTAAAAGTTACACAGCACTTACTATGTACAAACCATCATGCTGAGTATTTTACAAATACTACTTTATTGCAAGTTCACAAAGAACCCTACAAGATAAGTACAATTATCCATCATAATCATCTCATTTTACAGATGGGGAATTGAGGCACAAGGTGGTTGAACACTGTAGCTAGAGTTACACAGCTGGTAAGTGGCAAAAGCAGGATTCAGATTCAAATTGTCTCACTGGGGAGGCCACGCATGTGACCAGCCCTCTTTTTTTTTCTTTTTCTGTTTATTTTTTTAGTTTCAATATTAAGGTTTTTTTTTTTTCCACAGTGAGATTAAGTATCAATTTAAATAATTATCAGAATGTATAAATGAACATTCATTCAGGTAAAATATTACTGCTTTAAAAGTAACTAATAAATATTTTGTATGTAATAGAATAGTTTATGTTTAGGTTAACAGGCACCATCTTGAGAGCAGAAAAGGTATTTTTAACCAATAAATTAATTACATTCAAGAAAACAAGATATTTATATCTGAAGTATGATATACATCCTTAAATGTTTTTCTTCATATAGCACCCAACTTCCCAAATGTCTAGGAAGTATCTCCCAAAATATAACTCATACCTTAAGTCATTAAAATAAAGCCCAAGAAAAAGCCAATTTAAGACAAAATATACAGTTTATATTCTTAATTCCCCATTCAATAAAATATCAATTGCCCATTTATTAAAAGTAAATGAACTGTATATATGCAATCTGTTAGTGCTGAAAATCTGAAATATAATATTTTTAAAACTCACTCTTTCTCAAAGTACTTAGAATCTTGCATCTCTGGTGGCAAACCTGAGAACTAGCCAGCATTTTACTTCCGCAGTCTTCATTCTTCTACTCCCAAAACAATGGATGGCTCACACCGCCTCTTGAGCGTGGTGGCAGTCAGACAGTGAAGCAGAAGGACTCCAGAGAAGGCAGAGACCTTAGCGGTTAGGGAGAGTTTCAGAGGGAACAGGATTTGAGAAGCATTGGGGAGCACATTCCAAACCTCCCACCTCTCCCGTGAGCACCGTGGGAGGACAGCCTTTCAGTTGGGTTTCTCTGGCTTTTTGCACAATAAATACCCAAAAAGAAAAACATTGCAGGAACAGTCGCTAGGCAAGAATGGCCATGGTGTTTAGGGCTGGACACTGAGGAGACCTATTTCCGTAAAACGATGCTAACATACGGAGAAGAAGCCAGGGTAGGCAGATTAGGGCCAGATCACACACGCTCTGTGTGCCGGGCTGAGAACTGAGGCTGTATGCTCTCCAGCAGCACCTCTCACACTGTAATGTTTACTGAAGTCACTGGGGTCTTGTTAAATGCACGTCCTCGTCCAGCAGGTTGGAGGTGGGCCGCCGAGAGCCCTCATTGGTTGTAAGCTCTGAGTGATGTCGATGCTGCTGGCCTTGGGACCACAGCCTGAGCAGCAAGACTCTAGGCTCTGAGCAGCAAACCGGCTGTGGAGCAGGGGATGTGGATGGAGGATGTGTGTCACCTCCTCCAAGTCGTGGCGGACAATTTTAAAGACTTCCAGAACTGCGGAATTTTCTTCAGTCTGGTTTATAGAACCTCTCCCTGTATGCCCCACCCCGTCCTTTGGAGGCTAAGACGTCTTACCTTAAGGTTTTAACCCACACTTTTCCTTTCTTTTGATACAGAGCAAGGCTAAAGAGCTGCCCCTCTCGGCTGTACGTTTTATGGAAGAACTGGGTGAATGTGCCTTCGGAAAGATCTATAAGGGCCATCTCTATCTCCCGGGCATGGACCATGCTCAGCTGGTCGCCATAAAGACCTTGAAAGACTACAACAACCCCCAGCAGTGGACAGAGTTTCAGCAGGAAGCCTCCCTGATGGCCGAACTGCAGCACCCCAATATCGTCTGCCTTCTAGGCGCCGTCACTCAGGAGCAACCGGTGTGTATGCTTTTCGAGTACATGAATCAGGGGGATCTCCACGAGTTCCTCATCATGCGATCCCCGCATTCCGATGTCGGCTGTAGCAGCGACGAAGACGGGACCGTCAAATCCAGCCTGGATCACGGAGATTTTCTGCACATCGCCATCCAGATCGCTGCCGGCATGGAGTACCTGTCTAGTCACTTCTTCGTCCATAAGGACCTTGCGGCTCGCAATATTTTAATCGGGGAGCAGCTTCATGTAAAGGTTTCAGACCTCGGGCTGTCCAGAGAGATCTACTCTGCCGATTACTACAGGGTGCAGAGTAAGTCTCTGCTGCCCATTCGCTGGATGCCGCCGGAAGCCATCATGTATGGCAAATTCTCGTCTGATTCAGATATCTGGTCCTTTGGGGTCGTCTTGTGGGAGATTTTCAGTTTCGGACTGCAGCCCTACTACGGATTCAGCAACCAGGAGGTGATCGAGATGGTGAGGAAGCGACAGCTGTTGCCGTGCTCCGAAGACTGCCCGCCCAGAATGTACAGCCTCATGACGGAGTGCTGGAACGAGATTCCCTCCAGGAGACCCAGATTTAAAGATATTCACGTCCGGCTGCGCTCCTGGGAGGGACTGTCCAGTCACACCAGCTCTACGACCCCTTCGGGGGGAAATGCCACCACACAGACCACCTCCCTTAGCGCCAGCCCAGTGAGTAATCTCAGTAACCCCAGATACCCCAACTACATGTTCCCGAGCCAGGGTATCACGCCACAGGGCCAGATTGCTGGTTTCATTGGCCCACCGATACCTCAGAACCAGCGATTCATCCCCATCAATGGATACCCAATACCTCCTGGATATGCGGCGTTCCCAGCCCCCCACTATCAGCCGGCAGGTCCTCCTAGAGTGATTCAGCATTGCCCGCCTCCCAAGAGTCGGTCCCCGAGCAGCGCCAGTGGGTCCACGAGCACCGGTCATGTGACCAGCTTGCCCTCTTCGGGATCCAACCAGGAAGCTAATATTCCCTTACTACCGCACATGTCCATTCCAAATCATCCCGGTGGAATGGGTATCACCGTTTTTGGCAACAAATCCCAAAAACCCTACAAAATAGACTCAAAGCAACCATCTTTGCTAGGAGACTCCAATATTCATGGACACACCGAATCTATGATTTCCGCAGAACTGTAAGATGCACGACTTTTGTAAATGTGGTATCCAGGAAAAACTAGAAAGCTGTAGGAAAGATTTAAATTCAAAGGTTTTTCTTTTGTGTTTTTGTTTTTGTTTTTTTAAATTACAGTGAGGTTCTCATTTAGCAGACATTGCAACAAGTATCTTCTGTGAAGTTTAAGTGTGTCTTACCAAGCAGGGCAGACACCAGCCAGAAAAAAAACCAAACCAAACAAAAACGTTGTGGGATTAACCCTCCATCAGGGGTACATGACATGGCATTGGGATTGGGACATCCGGTTTCAAGTACTAAAAACTGCCAGCCAGTGAAGAGGAAAAGAATTCTGTGATTAAATATCAAACCAAAAAGGAAAGTCAGTGGTGCTTTGTGTATTTGCCTTCGTTCTCCATGACTGGTCTCTCCCCAAAATGTATAGATCGTAGCATTTGTCTACCTGCTGTCTTATTTCCAGGACAAATGTTCAGGAATTATGTCCATTCAATTTAGACTTTATGCATGCATGTATGGAAATGATACTCAGAATCAATGAGGAAACTTTAGGCCAAATTTGAAATCCCAGAGGGAATCGAGCCATAAGACAAGTATTAGATCCCCCGAAGCCTTCTACACAGTGGGGCTTCTTTGGGAAGGTGCAGAGTGTGCCTCTTTGTGAATTTCCTCTGCTGATCAGGAAGGCCTTTTCCACACTAACCTTTTCCACAGTGTGTTTACACGAGCACTTGAAATAATACAGGGCAGCAGACCATAAGAGGGCTAGATGTGGATGCCAGAATTGATTGTTGGTTGATAGTTCAATCCATTGCATTAGAAATGAGGAACCAAAGGAAGCACAGTCAGGAAAATGGCCCCTCGGTCTAGATCAGCACCCATGGGAGAGGAACAAAGGGGCCCATGGGGACAGCCTCACAGGGGCTTCCCTGGACCCATAACATTGAAGAGGAGAGGTGTGGCTGCAGACCAGCACATCAGTGCCTACCACCTCCTGCAGAGGGGTGCTCACCCTCAGAGAACTCTGAGCAAGTAGGAAAATTCTATGACACCAGTATCTAGTTCAAGTTTTCTTTCACCTTTTCTTTTCTGATCCGGAAATGTTCACAAATGTTATCCTAGCACCAGAAGTTACGACGATGTATTCATAGAATTGGTTGGAATCCAAAGACTACGAATTCTAGTTTGCAGAATACCACAGTATTTTTAGAGAACAGGTACTGAGTTCTCATTTCAAAGATTACCGTGAACTGAATTTTTTTAAACTGGTGAATAGAAGGAACGTAATTATTTTTGCCTTAGTTAGGAGGGAGGCCTCAGATGTGCATCTCATGATGCCACTTGCCCGCCAGCCATCTTTTGCCAAGTTTAGAATTCTTATGGTTTCAAGTTCTATATAGGAAGGAACGTTATGTTTTATTTTTTTTTCGCTTGTTAAAAAAATAACTCCTTTATTCTAAGAGCAGTGTCTCAAAGTCTCACTTCTTTTTTTGATTTTACAGCTAAAGAGATTTTTAAAGAGACTTAACAGGATAGAAAATGATTCCTGGAAATGATATTTAATGAGGAGAATGCAAAGGGATTAGAAGCACATTGATGTTTCAGTTTTGTAAAAAAAAAAAAAAAAAAAAAAAGCAATTAGGATGAGAAATCAAGGAAAAATGTTTATGAAATGTGTTATAATTTTCCCAAACACTGAATCTTCAAACAATAAACATGGACTTATTGCTACTGTGAACTCAAAGAATTGGCTATATCCAGTTTTATTGGGAGATAAATTAAGAAATATTTTCGTGACACAAATAAGCTGATTCAAAAGTTACATTTCTGAACTTTAGGTAGAGGAGAATATTTGTATCCTTTTGTTGCTATGCAACTGTTTAATGATGAAGATTCAAACCACAATTTTGTATATCATACGACAATCAATTGTTTTCCAAGAATATTTATTATTTTAAGTAAACACAATTTCAGTGAATCTGAGTTTTTCTAGGAGTCCCTTAAAGGGAAATTAGCATTCCATGAGCCAGTAAAATACCTACTCTGGAAAAACATTACTATGGTTAAAAAATAAATTCAAGTTAGTTTTTTATAAAGAACTATAACATTTATTTTAAACATATTATAATTACTGAGGACATTAAGGTGAGCAAACCAAATTTCAAAACCACTTGTAATAATGTATTTTATAATAGCACTGTGATACTACATAACACAGTCCCTTTTGTATTAAATAGTATTTTTTTCACAAACTGAAAAATACCTTTCGCTTTGTTGACAATGTTTTGTAAGATGACTTTATTTTCAGCTCTTTTCTTTCCTTTTTTTTTTTTTTTTTGCACAAAATTATGTTTATGGTTTGTATCACAGAAGTGAAAATATATCTCTGCATTTTTATATCCGGTCTGTTTCTTTGTTTCCTTTGTTTGTTTTTTTTTAACTCGATATAGATTTTCTTCAAATATATCATGGCAATATTCAACTATCTCTCCCTCCCATATCTTTTCTTATTTTCACTGCATGCATTTAATCACTGTATTACTTAATGTTTGATTTGTTATTATGGGCATTTCAAATAGACAAGCATGGATGTAATGACAAAAAGGCTATTTTATATTGAGGATATGTGCATTTGTATTTCACACACCAGAGATGATATTAAACACTGATTACTTTATGCTGCTGTTTATTAAAAATGTTTACCATATAATATTATTTCCTGAATATTACTATCATGGAGGTATTTGGGAATTTTAATATTATTTCTCCTAATTATTGACATTTCATAGAAAAAGGAATCATAATTCCTATTCACTGCTTTTTCATTGAAGTGATTTTTTTTTCCAAGTAGGCTTTTAACATAGACTTGGGCATTCTTTTGCCAGAGAACACAGGTGGAAGGGAAAAATCCCAATGATTTCATGACCATATACCAACCAACTCTATATGGCAAGATTTTAGTTTTCAAAATCAAAATAATATATTGAATAATTACAACCAAATGGAATATAAAAATTGGTTTTTCAAAGTTGCATCCTTTTCTGCCTTGTTTCCATGTGAACTTAGACATCAAAAATCATGTCTTAGAACTCTGAAGAAGAAAAAGCTGTGTACATCTTATCGTGTTCAACTTAGATTCCAACCATACTGATAAAATAAAAGAAATGTGGCCATTTAATTGTCACAGCTTATCTTTATGACCTTCTTTGCCCAAAAGAAAGAGTTCCCCATCTGGCAATTAATACACACTGTCAAGGAAAATGAGTATCATTATGAAAGTTCAAAGAACTTGTCCATTCTGCTATTTAATACAGAAGGGAATACAATAAAACCTTCAGGGCCTTATCCATCTGTTTTAGGTACAGTTCTTGTCACCACCTCAGCAATCAAACTCAATAAAGCAGTCACTTCACATGGCAGCGAGATCGATGTCAGGTTGGGTTTCTCCCTCTCACGTGAATTCTTCAATCTGCCCTTGACTCCTGTTTCCTTCTGCCTCTCCAGGCTCTTCCCCTCCCACCATCCCCAGTCCCTCTAGCTCTTTGATTTGGGCCTTACCCTGAGTTCCTTAGTCACCAACATCTGCACCTCAGATAATGCTTACTGCAAACCCCTGACTACTGATTAAAGGGAGCTCTGTATCTGCCTTTCCCAGTGGTTCACAGATGATGACCCATCCCCGTGGTTCACAAGAGTGCAGTCCTCAGATGAGCAGACTTTGGAACTTGTCAGAAATGCAAATTCCCAGGCCCCTCCTTGAAGCACTGAATCAGAAATTCTGGGATGGGACCCAGCAATTTGCGTTTTAACAAATACTTCTGGATTCTAAAGATCGAGAATCACGTTAAAGGCCTCTCGGGGTGGATGTGGGGGAATGGTCATTACCCCCTTAGAAATGTATATATAAGCATTTAATAACATTTTAGCCACTTTAGTTCCCCTAAGGAAAATCAAGTTTTACATATTGAAAAATTTAGCACTAAACACTTCTTGCTTTAACCATTGCTTTATCCATTTGCCTTAACTATTTAACGATTTAAATATAACCATTTAACAATTGGTTAAGTTTTTGTAGTTGTTCTCTTGGATAGAAAGCTAACAGCCCTGGCCTTTGACAAGACTACTTTGTCTAGTTCACTCAAGACCCGTATTCTTGGGTAGTAATCAAATAGTAAACCCTTCTTGTGGACCAGCTCAAAAGACTTGGTCTCCTGGCAGTGACGATTAACACAACTAAAAGAACTCTCTGTGTTGTAACTTGCCAAAATTAGGGTCAGGGGTAGGCTGTTCTTTCTTTTTTTCCTCTTTTTTTTTTTAGTTATGTTCAGTTAGCTACCATATAGTACATCATTAGTTTTTTATGTAGTGTTCAATGATTGATTAGTGAGATGTTCTTCAACAGATGAATGGATAAAGAAGATGTGGTCCATAAATGCAGTGGAATATTACTGAGCCATCAGAAAGGATGAATGCTCACTATTTGCCTTGACATGGATGGAACTGGAGGGGATTATGCCAAGTGAAGTAAGTCAAACAGAGACAAACAATTATCATATGGTTTCACTCATGTGTGGAACATAAGCAATAGCATGGAAGGCCATAGGGGAAGGGAGGGAAATCCGAAGGGAGAGAAATCAGATGGGGAGTCGAACCATGAGAGACTATGGACCCTGGGAAACAAACTGAGGGTCTCAGAGAGGAGGGAGATGGGGGGAGGGGATAACAAGGCTGGTCTTTCTTGGGAGGAGGAAAGATCCAGCTCCCAGTAAGCATGAAGCAGAAACAGCTGCAGAGGCTCCCCCCATCATCCCTCCAACCCCCGCCCCGAGCTTCCTGTGACAAGCTGACCCAGTTGGCTGGATGCAGTCACCTGTGGCGGTTCCCCTATGTTCCTTTGCCAGAGGCAGTCCATCAGTCCTTGCTGGCTGGCTGTGAGGATTCCTCTGCTCAGACTATGCTCCCCACAGCCATTAGAGACCGAACACTGAGGGAAGACAGCAAGAAGAATTCAAGGGAAGTGCTGGTGGTGAAGCTCATACTGTTCTTAATTTATACAGCATTTTTTTTTCAACTAATAGTTCAAATGCTAGGGAGGAAACGCTCTATTAGAGGAGAAGGAGCAAGGGATCGCACACATAAGAGGAAAATGTTTGCAGCCAAAATATGACTGCACCTGAGGCTTGTTACCATAAATGCCAAGAGTATTAATGAGTCTGTTAACTCAGAGGAAGGAGAGCCTTACAAACCATCAAAGTACTCAAGGTCAATGTAATCCCCTGGGAAATTAGGCGGGGGAAGGCTTAAAAAATAAAGACATACAGGGAGAAGGTCTGCTGACATATTTATGACTAGCTGAATCCCAAGCACCTAGGAATTGCTTATTCACAAATGAGGACTCTACCATTTGCTGACCAGGCCTGACACGCTGTGCATCCTCACCAGCATGATCAGGTTAGTAAGTACCATTAGATACTAATGGGGAATGGTTACGTTAGGAAAAAGGCCTTTCTTTAAAATTAGATAGGACGTTCCTCATGCTTTGAAAAAGGCCAGTATCCTGACATGCTGAATACAGATAACTCGGGGAATATTCACCGTGAAGGAAAGTGGTTCTAAATATCAGTCTTTGTGAACCTGCTCTTGACGGAAATTCAGGTCACACACAAAACAGAACTGACTGCACAGAGCCTAGGTTGGTGCTAAAGCTCTCCCTGACCTCAGAGGCACATGGATTTTGAGCAGAAAGAGGGAGAGGTCAGACTCCGCCCTACAGCAGGTGTTTCTTGACCCCTGCAGGCATTGAAATGGTCATCTCTGTTCTCAGTGGGGCTCATTCTAATACAGTTCTCTGAAAGGTTTCTTTTGAGTCCACACACCTTAAAAATCACTTGGAAGTGGGGCACCTGGGTGGCTCAACTGACTAAGTGACCAACTCTTGATGGCAGCTCAGGTCATGGTTTCAGAGTCGCAGGATTGAGCCCCGGGTCCAGTTCTGTGCCACATGGAGTCTGATTCTTTCTCTAATAAATAAACTAAAACTAAAACTACTATTCAGGCAAAATGACAGCTTAGGTAGGGCCTTTTTATACTTCCAAAGTTCACTCCGCAAACAGTGCATGAGTTGTACTGCTCAGCTGGGCTGCAGTATTTACCCGCGAATCTCAGTGGCTTGCCTTAGATTTACTTCTCACTCATCTCAGCCCCCAGAGATAGTTCTGGTGCTGCAGCGCTGCTCCCAGGTCTCAGGACCAGCTGTTTTCATGGCCCAGAAAAAATAGCAAAGACAGAGCTGAAACACGGGCACCTGAAAACCTGCCTGGATGTGCTCTATGTCCTGTCCTTCTCGCATATTCTCTTGACCAACACAAATTCTGAGGATGGACCCGACTGTGGGACATGGATGTATCTCGACCTGCTGAGAGGCACTGTGGCCATTCCATCAGAGTCACAGGCAGGGAGGGGCAAACAGTTGGGAACAAGAACATGATCCCCACCCAGCTCAAGCCCTGAGAGAGTCAGTACAGCAAACCCACAGCGCCTGTGCCCTTCTCACCTCCTGCATTCATGGCAGACCTCCCCAACTGATGCTTTTCCAGCCGACTCAGAGTCAGCCTTAAAATTTTCAAAGTATTGTCCTGGGTAAGCTACTAATCAGTCAGAAGTAACATGGGAGGTGAAACTTAATTAGCCATCCCTGCAGGGAGAGCAATAGTGGTCAAACCGGTTTCTCAAGATTCTCTGGGGAGATTCTGCAAATTATAACCTCAGGACCATCCAAGAATGTCCTGGGAAAGCTACCTTAAAACCTCTTACAAATTCCTCAGAGCAGAAAACACTATCTCTAGCCCTCCTCCTCGTGCCCTGGATGAAGAGACGGGCATGACTTTTTAACTGCTCCTGCACGGCCGTTGGCTAACCTTGCATAAGGCAATCTCTATTTCCTTATCAATAAAATGGTGTGAATGTAGCATAGAGGTGAGGCGTAAAAGTTCTGATATTGGGGCGCCTGGGTGGCCCAGTGGGTTAAAGCCTCTGCCTTCAGCTCAGGTCATGATCCCAGGGTCCTGGGATTGAGCCCCACATGGCCTCTCTGCTCAGTGGGGAGCTTGCTTCCTCCTCTCTCTCTCTCTCTGCCTGCCTCTCTGCCTACTTGTGATCTCTGTCAAAAAATAAATAAGTAAGTAAATAAATAAAAAGTTGTGATGTCATGCTGCCTGGGCTTAAATCCCCCTTTTACCCCTTGGCAACCGTGTAAATGTAGGCAAGTTTCTGAACTGCCTTTTTTCTTCATCTGAAAAAGCATCTACTTCATAGAATTGAAGCTAATTAATCTAAATGAGCTAATATTTATGTCAGCTGCAGTGACATGCACCTGACACAAAGTTACCAAAAAATATAATTTTATGATTTTTCTAGAGTATCTATCTTTCAGAGTTGATATAAGCCTTTAATGAGAACATGTATAAATATGTTAAGAAGTACCTGGCATGCAGTAGGTGCTCAAAAAATGGTAACATTGCTATTATTCAATGTGTTTTAAAGAACCTTTACAAAAGGATACATTATTTTCTAATGTGGTAAAATACTTAGAGCACAAAGTACTGTACCTAATTCTTCATGCACATGCCATAGTATAAAACACCCAGTACCAGTGCAAATGAGGTGGGGAGGGTTTAGCTCTCCAATAATTTCCATCATTTCCCTTCAAAACGGCCCTAATAAACATACGCTAAATAAAAACAGCTTCAAGACACATCCCTAGACATCCCTCGACCATATGTCATCCTTTAGACCCCCAAGCCAATTGCCACCTCAAAGTCTCTCCCATGATGACATTCTGGAATCATCCCTGGGGGCAACTGAGAGCACCGTGAAGAGGTATATTAAATCAATATATGTGAAGGAAGCCTAGAATAATTACATCTTTTAAGCAGTTCCCTACTCCCCCACCACACACACACATACACACTTAGTCACAGTTGTACTTAGATAATACGAAATGCAGTATCTCTCAACAATTAGTGTCCCCATGTGGGGAATGAATGAAAGGGAGACCTGATCTTCCTAAAATATTTGAGGGCATGTCAAGTGCCCGGCAGGTGCTGCATTTCTTCATCATCAACCAAAATCCACTCCTAATGGGATTCTGAGTACTTGCCCAAGGTAGGGTGACCAACTGTGTCAGTTTGCCAGGGATCATCCCACTGTTAGCACTGAAAGTCCTTTTTTCCAAGAGAGTCCCCATGGGGCGGGGGCTGGGTGGTTCAGTCAGTTAAGCATCTGCCTTGGGCTCAGGGCCTGATTCCTGGGTCCTGGGATGGAGCCCCACTTTGGGGGGGGGGGCGTGGGGGGGAGGTCCCTGCTCATCAGGCAGTCTGCTTCCCTATTTCCCTCTGCCCTTCCCCTGATCATGCACATGGGCACACACACTCTCTCTCTCTCTCTCTATGTATCTCTATCTCTCTCCTATGCTCTCTCTCTCTCTAAAATTAATTAAATAAAAATCTTTAAAAGAGAGAGAGAGCCCCTATGCCTAGGCAAACCCAGACTCTTGGTCATCTTACCTAAAGCAAAGAATGATGTGAAATGAAAGCCAGCATGTATGGGTTGCAAGTTCCTCTCTGTCAGGTAGCCACAAATTCCGATATGAATAGTGTTCAAGTGGCCCCCTGCATCTCAGGTGCCTTAGGGGGAGAGACTGAATTATTCTGTAATTAACACAGTTCTGAAATTGGGGGGAGCCTGCAACCTCAACTTTACAAAGGGGAATGAAGCATTTCTTTGAGCCTAGGCTTTTATAAGCTAAAAAAAATTTTTTTAAATGAGAAATTTCAGGAATTCAAGTTGCTCAACTATACTGCCCACCTCTTTCTTCCTTTTTGATCTTTGAAGATTAGCATTCAGTATTTTTCCTGACATTTATATTGAGGAAGGAACATAAGATTATTAAAAACAGAGAAACTCAATATTGGGAATGCACATCAAAAGGTCTTCAAGACAAAGAAGGGATCAGATGATTGGAAACCAGAGTTACTAGAAGCATGTGTGCTGCACTTCATTTTCTAGTTAACAGCGTAACATACGTCAAAATATGATTTAAAACACTTCTCACAGCTGAGCTGACATTTGGCGCTCCTCGGCCTTTTTTTGTTCTTGAGGATGGGGGTTCAAATCCAAACGAGGTTAACACTTTGTACTGGTACATATTCCTGGTGGATGAGGAAAGCAGTCTTTTAGTTTAAGTAAAATGAAAACATCTGTCCAAGTCCTGAGGGAAAGAATTGTTTTTAAAAAGAGGGGGAAGGGATGCTTGGTTGTTGAAGCTGGAAGTAACCTCAGTAACTTTGCAAATGTTAAATAATCACACTGCTCATTGTGTCCCTCACCTAAGATGGTGAAAGTTTGTGTATGAGCCTTAGTTCAGTCTTAATTTTTCAGATATCATACTCTTTTTACCCCTTAACACTGTCTAAAGCCATATGGTAATGTCTAGGAATTGGTTTCAAGTTCTTTTCATACTAATCAGGGTAAACCCGGCTCGGTAAGTGACTGAATTTTGCCACATAACTTGTCTTGGTCAGAAGTTGGATAAGTTGTATTAATAACAATAATAAATAATAATATATCATTTTAATTAATACAACTGTATAAGTTATATTAATTAGCCATTATTGGATAACAAAATACCACAGACTTACTGTTTTAAAACGATGCCCATTTATTAGCCCACGGTTTTGGTCAGATCTGGCATGGCATGAAGGAATTCCCTGTACAGGTTCTCATAAAGTGTTGGCCAAACTGAGTTCTGATCTGGAGCTCAAGTTCTCTTCCAAGATCATGCATCTGTAGCAGAATTCAGTAGCTTCTGATTGTAGATCGGGGCCCTGATGCTCTTGCTGGACTTTCTGTGAGCAAGAGACCATAGCAGTTTCTAGAGGCTGCCCACATTCCTTGCCAAATGACCCCCTCAGTTTTCAAAGGTAGCAGAAAAGAATCTGCCTCACAAAGAATCCCCCTCACACTTTAAATTACTGACTTCAGGAAGAGTCCAGTCCTTTTAAGAACTCACCTGATTAGGTCAGGCTCACCCAGGATGACCTCCTTTTCTTAAAGTCAACTATGCCATATAACTTAACTGAAAGAGTAAAAAATGCATCATATTCAGAGTCCTGAGGATTATGAAGGGGATGGAGATCTTGAAGGTAAGGTCATCTTAGAATTCTGCCCGCCATAAGAAATAAAATGCAACGTTTCTTTTTTCAATCCTTTAGGCTTACTTTTAGGGGGAAAAGACACAGAGAGAAAGCCCCAAAAAGCATATAAAAGGACTTAATAAAATTTACTCTCCACTTGAAAGTACAAAAGCAATAAAAGTTAATGTAAAAATAATTATTCTGAGTTGGTATACTTTCTCTGAGCAGCAGGATTCCACATATTTATCTATAAGTTACAGAAGTCAGACTGAGTTCTTAATGAATATATAATCTAAAAGACAAGTCAGAATTCACATTCAGTTAACAGATTTATAGTGGGCCTTTATTACATGTCAGGCACTATATTATTGTACAGTAGTGGCCTAGCTTTCTTGGGTTTGCATTTTAGCAGAGGAAGACTCAGAAAGCAAACAAGTAGGAACACAGTTGGAAACAGATGCACCCAAAATCACACACACACACACACACACACACACACACACAAAATAGCAGATATGCCAAAGGAAAAATTTATTGAGAGTAGTGATAATTTTTTAAAGAAGGACAGAGACTTCACTTGGTAGAACATGAGACATTTGAGGCTGGGTAGCCAAATGGTTAAAAACATGGGATCTGGAGCTAGATACCCTGGGGCTGCCTCTTGACTCTGCTGGCATTCCAGTTCTGTGACAATGTCCCTCCCTCTTCTGCAAAAATTAGAATAATAGTACCTACCTTATAGAGTTGTTTCTGACTATGAAATGAATTCCCCCAGCGCACTGAGAATGGTGTGCCCAGCACGTGGTAAGCACAGGTGTTGACTATCAGTCCGGCCCACCAGTGACCGAGGGGTTGGTGGCCATTACTGCCATCAGCCTTCACAATGATTCTGAGAAGTGGGTGTCATTACTGGCCACATCCTACAGGGGAGAAAATGCAGGCACAGGGAGGCTAAATAACTTCTTCAAGGCTCTGCTGCCTATGCAGACATAGGTATCTTGGGACACAACTGGGTCTGTCCAAGAGCACACATTCTTTACCCAGACTAACCAATGAACTAAGACAGTGGAAGGACTACAGATGGGATTTATTTTCCTGAGTGTGCTGGTTTATCTAAAACACAGAGCCCCACAACAATGCATCTGATGAACAAGGCAGAGAAGGACATGGCTCAGGAATGAGATGCCAGCAAGGACACACCATCCATGCTATCATGTATGGGGAAATTTTATTAAAACATGTGCCATCATAGATGGAAGGTGAATCCATGTGGAGAAAAACATTTTTAGATAGGCCTCTACTTAGAATTTTGCAATTTCAAGTGACCCGGATGTCCAAACAGCTGATGCTACTAGCCTCCAGCCCCTGCTGCTGTTAATGCAAGAAGCAAATCTAGCCCGTTGCTACCCCCGTGCTCCATGTGGGCACACATGTGCACACACAGATGTGCACACACATCTCACTGCCACCCTTCTCCAAAGTCCCAGTTCCACTTATCAGCTCAGGAGCCTCTGTAACCAAAGCCCATCTCCCATCCACACAGGAGCTAAGCTAATTGTAAAAACACAGGATGTTGGCCCGCCAGTGAGTACAACTGTGATCCCGTTTACTTAGTACCGCCAAATACAATAGAGCCAAGCCCCCAGAGGCAGATTAGCAGGAAGCTGTCTTTCCCAGAAATTTCATTCCCAAAACAGGTCCAGGAGTTCTAACCGCTTTATCCCTTGAGGCCCAATGTTGCCGACCTTTCTAAGTGCCTGCACCTTCTTCTTGGTGCCCTGGGGGTTGTGTTTAAAATCTATGCCCTGCCTGCAGCTGTCCAGCCCCTCTGCTCTGTGGGCTCCTACTGTCAGTGATTCTTTTGTTCTATTGTCTACTTTGTCATTATCCTCCCAACTTGAACCTGCGATGTAGCAATGGAGTGGACAACCTCTTCTAAATCACCTACTGCCCTGCATCTCTGCAAACCCTTTCCTCTGCTTATGCCTGGTTCTGTCACAGAAGGGTCACTCTCCTGACACCCAATGTTTTATCGGCTAAGTTCAATTCAATCAGCATAGACTGATGCCCCTCTGAGCCAGGTGCTTAGTGCTGGGAAAGCAGTGATGAAAAAATAAGTGTCCATGCTCCTTGCCCTTAGGAACTTACATTCTGGTAAGGAAGAAAACCCCAGAAGCAGATCACTTCAAAATAATGTGGCAACGATCTACAAAGATGTGTCCAGGTTAAATGAGAACACAACCCATCCTGGTACTTCAGGAAGACTCTGAGAAAGAATTTATGTCTTTTGACATATGTGACAGCTGGTTAGCCAGATAAAGAAGAAGAGGAAGAGAATCTAGGTAGAGAGCCTAGGCATGATGGTAGATACAGGGAAGAGACATGCAGCTCAGGGATGCTGCTTTTTCAAGTGTGAAGCAGAGTGAGCATCAGTAAAGAAAACGTTGATGGGAATAATAGCACGGGAGGTTTTGTAGCATCATGTTAAGAAGCTTGGATTTAACTCTATAGTGCATGGTTTCTTAAGCTTTTTACGTCACAGGCTAGGCTAAACTTAATGTATTCCATGATCCTGTTCTACCAAAAAAAAAAAAGTCTATGTGCACACATGTACACATATACACATGTATACACATATAAGGTTGCTCACGATTTTAGCCCCCCAACACCGCCAGAAGTCAATCTACATTTAAAACCCTGTAGATGAAAGTAGGGTAAACTGGGGTGGCGAGGGGGATCACTTGCACTATTTTCAGCAGAGAATGACCATGTTAGTTTACATACATTACACAGAGCTATCATGACATGCAACTCTGGAGTAAAGGAGTGTTGTATAAAGATGTTCTTCTGTGTTCTAGCAAGAAATAACAGGGCTGTGAGCTCAGGCACTGGCGATAAGGCTTGTGAAGAAGCTAGAAAATCATGAGTCATTGAAGTTGAGTCTCGAGGAAGGAGTCAGACAGACCTTCAGATTTCCAGCTTGAGAAACTGAATGAACAAAAGGAAATAGAAGGTTAATGGAGAGGAGGAAAGGCAATGAGTTTATTTTGGGACATTCTGAATTTGAAATGTCTTTGAAACAGCTGGTGAAGAACTAGACAATTGAGTTTACTAGGCTGAAGTCCCGAGGAGAGGTCCAGCAGGGGTCATATGAGAGCCTACCAACTTGATTTTCATTGCATTAAAGTACAATATAAATACCAATTTCTAAAAATTCAGAACAAAGAATGTTTTAATTTTACCTTTTTCTTTGACCTTAACATAATTTCCCCTAGGACAAAACTTTAATTTTTGTTTGTTTGTTTGAGAGGGGGTGGGAGGAGGGAGAGGGGCAGAAGGAGAGAAAATCTGGAGCAGACCCCATGCTGAGCGTGGAGCCCAATGTGGCCTTGATCTTTCAACGCTGAGATCAGAACCTGAACTGAAATCAAGACCCCAACACTTAACGACTGAGCCACCGAGGCACCCCCAGAACAAGATTTTGAAGAAATAACAAAAGATCCTACGTTTACTCTCACAGTTTCTCCCTATTAGAGTCAAAGGAGCTGCGGGACCACTCTAATATCATCAAGAAATCTAGCTAAAACCCCCAAACTGGGTGCATTCCCTTCTCACTGAAGTGCCTGTTTTCACTTTCACCTTACACTCATAAACCTACATAAATCCACGTTAAAATCTAATGGATATAAAAGGCAGCCAAAAAAATTCAATCTTAGATCCTGGTTGATGTTTTCATAGGAAAAACTCTTTTATAGTCAGTTTTATGAAATATAGACTAAAATAATTTTGTTGTGCCAAGATGTTAGTAAAATTAATTTTTTGTTGGGAATTTGTAAGCTATCATACCTGGACACGGAATTGAACATGGAGCCTTCTAAATGATTTCCCCCCACAATCCATTCTCCACAAAGGGAACCAGAGTAATTTTGTAAATGTAAATCAGAGCCGAACTCTCTCTCTCTCTCTCTCTGACTTAAAACCATCCACTGGGTTCCCATTGCTATTCAGATGAAACCTAACCCCCACCCCCAGCGTGTTGGGCCCCACTCTAGTTAAATCCCACTACCTTTTTCAAGCCCTCCGTGATTTCTTTTTTAAGCCCTGCTTTTTCCTGACTAGAACTATTGTGTTTTCATCTTCCTGGAAGAATCTGCCCTCCATTTCATAAAGCTGGCTCCTTTTCATCTTATCTTTGAGGTACCCCCTCAAACTCCACTCCTGACAGAGGTCTTCCCTGACCACCACATCTAACCTTCAACTACCTGCTGCACTCTCAGTCACATTACTCTTTTATTGTCCACGTGTCACTGGTCATGTGTTTTTGTTTTGTATGCTTGTTTCATTTTTGAGTGGTTTACTGTATACTGGAACCATAAAGGCAGTCACTTCATTTGAATTGTTCCACAGTACATAATTATAATAAGTCGTTAATATTTGCGGAATGAATGAACTAATTGAACTGATAGTTTCCATAAAATTAGTAAAACAAATAAGCAACCAAAAAGCACTCTGAACCATGTTGCCCATTTCTGCAGTTGGCACTGGTAAATGAACACCTTTCAGTAGCTCCCCGCCTGCTGAAGAAGACAATAGGCAATTGTAATCCAGCGTGATAAATGCTAATGAGGAAGTAAAATAGAAGGTCCTTTAGAATCACAAAAGAGAGGAACCTAATCTTGTCTTAGAGCATGTCCGGAGGAATCGTGGGCAAAGTTAAATCGAAAGATGAGTGAAGAAAAGTGGGGGGTGGGGGGGTGGAGAAATGGTGGAAGGGATGTGGTAAATGTCTAGGTAGAAGGAACAGCAGGAGCAAAACCCTGTGGCAAAAGATGGGAACCTGAGACATTTTAAGTACTTCTCTGTTCCTGGAACATTCTCCCAAAGTAACTGTAGGGTACGATGACATAATAATGTACGCGAACGTATTATGAATGGTACCTTGCTTTGTAAGTATGATTAATAAGCTCAGACTTGAACGTAATGATCACTTATTATCCGATCGTTCCTGGTATTCAAAGAACAAGGAACGCATTCCAGAGAAGGACTTCTGAAAGAAAGATCCTGGGACTTCACCTACCCTTTACACTAGTTAGGTACAGTCTACAGTCTATGTTGATGCACTGAGTCGGCTTGGCCCGGGCGGGGGGGGGGGGCGGGGATGTTGCTTTGACAACGGATCCCACGGCCTGTCAAAGTGAAACGGTTAGACGATTGGCTGCGAAGGTTTCCAGAGGCCTGCCCCCCGTCGCTGATTGGATGAGGGGCGACCCAGCTCCGCGGCTTCCCGCAGGCTCCTGTTGCTTGGCAACCGATTTGCGACCTCCAGCACGGCGGGCACCCAGTAACACCTTCACACCTGTGAAGCGTAGACTACATCGACTAACGACCCCCTCCGCTGCCTCCGCTTCGACCTCTCGCGCCCGCTTCACGCACGAACAACACGAGTTGTCCCAGGTGCTGCTCCAAGTGTCCGTTTTCCTTCTGGAAGTCTCAGCTGGGAGGAGTCAGAGGAGGAAAGAAAGTTGTTGTAAATCCAACTTAGAGCCACTTAACCTTGGGAGGACAGCGTTCTGGGGCTCCAGAAAACAAGTAGATGAGGTGGGTTTGCTCACCTAACTCGGTGTGGAAGAGAGACCTATAAACTCCGACATCTGTCCCAGAGTAGAGGCTTGGGGACAAGTGCCAGACCCTTTGCAGCCTTATCATGTACAGCAGAGCTTACTTATTGCTGGAGAGAGACTTCCAGGAGCTGAAGGAGAACAACTTTAAGGTGAGTGCTGGGAACTTGGAGGGATGTGTCTCCTTGGGGTACGAATTTTTAAAAGCATTTCAATCCGTGTTTACTCTGTAAGGCATAATTTAGTTAAGCTTCATTCACCACTGCAGTTTTGTGATTTAATGAATTGATTGCACCGTAACAATCATCTTATAAAAATAAGAATTACTATGATTTCCTAGTAATAAGAGTTAAAAATATCGAGCACACTGTGCTGAGTAATGTATGTGTATTTAAGCCCTGACTATCTGGTAGTGACAGGTAGGTGCGGGGTAGGGCTCATTAATTACAACATTATTAAATAAGGAGTGTGGTGTTTGTCCTACCAGACACTTAAGCCCCAGAAAGGTTCAGTAAATATTTGGCCCCAAGCTTCCATCACAAGCTTCCTTTTTTTTTTTTTTTTTTAAGATCTTATTTATTTATTTCACAGAGAAATCACAACTAGGCGGGGTGGGGGGGCAGGTCCCCCGCTGAGCAGAGAGCCCAATGCGGGGCTTGATCCTAGCACCTGAGATCATGGCTTAACCCACCGAGCCACCTAGGTGCCCCATCATAGGCTTTTCTGATTCCAGACCCCTTGCTCTTAAGTCTTAAGTTCTACTACTTACTGTCTACTGCACTTTTCACCCAATGCTATCATATATAATACAGAAGTGCCTTTCCCTTATAACTTTGACACAGAGGAAGGCTTTGCCCGGAATGCCACCACAGTGAGGTCCAGAGATGCGACAGACTGGTGTATCACTTATTCTACAGAGAATAAAAAATGGAAGGGAGAGGGAGGGGAGTCCTTCAGAGGAAGACTAGAGAGAAAGCCGCCTTAAGAGGGAGGGCGAACAGGGTTACCAACAGTTGCTTCAAGTGCGCTTCTATGGCATTGTTCTGTTTCCACCCCTGCTATAGAAACATTGTCTTCTCTGGATGTCAGGAACAGTGATTGAGTCCAATAAAAATCGCAGACATACCAACCTAACATTTGATGTTGTTTGTTTCTGCTCTGCCTGCACTCTGTGGTTCTCTTGTGAAAGAGAATTTGATGAAGGAAGTGATACATGACTATAAATAATGTAGATAATAGAGATATAATGTTAATCGAGACGAGCATTTAACACACTTAATAACTGTGTGGTTGGTTAGAGATAGTTGTTGACTCTATTTAAGTGTATCCCTCAGCATAAACGATACACTTTTCCATGAAATATAGTTTTGTCCCTCCTTTGGGATAGAACCTCAAGCATAGGAAAATTCTGTTATTATATACAAGTGTAATTTTGGAGTTGTGTTTTTCTTAATGAAAATTTTCTACTTCATGCCTTCCATATGGCATCCATATAGTTCTTTTGTTCTTTAAAGCTTTGAGGAAATGTATCTTTCCAACTATTTCTGTGTTTTCTATTTGGAATCTTAAATTGCCTATTGATTTATATAACTCACATCTCAAGCTTGACTTTGTAGTCCCATTTGTGATTTCCATGCTTATGATTTATTTTAAATTTACCATTGTGTGTGTGTTTTGGAATCTACCTTAATTTCTATGTAATTAAACAATATATAATATATGACATCTCCCCAAATCAACAAATTCATAAATTAATTAGGAAAAGAAAATGTGGAGTTTATGGAATTCACTGTAACTTGACATCTGATTTTTCAAAGCTGTATATTAAATATTTTCTTCTGCTTTGATTTTTTTTTTAATTAAAGGGTATTACTGCCTTTCCTATACGTGAAGATCTAATGGAATGGGGAGCCGATATTGAAGGTCTACAGAATACATTTTGGCATGGTTTGTGTTTTCGAAACCAATTTACTTTTTTAAAGTCTTTATACCATTATTGGCTTATCTTCTTTACATGAATAATAAGGTTACAATATATAAATTCTCTAGAATTCTAAAGGTATTCACATGTTGTCTTTTCATCATGTGGCTTAATTTCTTACCATTTGTTAATGTAGATGGGAATTTTAGATTTGAATTTTTATGCCAAATTTTAATGTTATTACACTTTTAAGAAGCAGACACAATAAAGCACATCATTTGGGAATATCATGTAAGTTTTCTATGAAATCATAGAAGAGCTTTCAAAATTCCTACTTGCATAAAAATCCCAGTTATCTCTCGTTTTTTTCCTCCATGATTTTTCCCAAAATTTTCATAAATCAAATTCTCAAGAAGACTGGGCCACTATAACCTTTAATAACCATACACTCTTTCTTTATGGATTAACAAAATAGAGTTGTTGAGTCAAGTAGGGGAGAAAATCTAATATGTGCTATTAATGGATCTTAAATGAAATGCTGAGAAGACAGTGATTAGTTAATTTTGCCTTGGAAGGTCAGGAATGCCTATCTTCTCAAGGAAGTGACATTTGAGTTGAATCCTGAGGAATGGGTAAGTTTGTCAGGTTTGGAAGGAGGGGGAGGAAATTCAGTCTGAGTTAACAGCATGGTAAAAGCTTATAAACAAGAAGACAGTTCTAGAACAGTGAGTTCAGTAAATACGAGCAAAACAGTGAAAGGGGCAGGTGTTAGGGGATGGAAAGGACTGGGGAAAACAGGCTGAAAACACAGTGGAATTAGATTATGAGCAGACTGTCTTTTTTCCACTGTACATGTTTTCCTGCTTTGTCAAAGATTATTTGACCATAGAGTTGAGAGTCCATATCTGGGCTCTCTACTCTGTTTCACTGGTCTGTGTGTCTGTTTTTATGCCAGTGCCATGCTGTCTTGGTGATCACAGCTTTGTAGTAAAGATTGAAATCAGGCAACGTGATGCCACCAGTTTTTTTTTTCTTTTTCAACATTTCCTTAGCAATTCCGTGTCTCTTCTGATTCCATACAAATTTTAGGATTATTATTTTTTTTTAAAGATTTTTATTTATTTGACAGAGAGAAATCACAAGTAGACGGAGAGGCAGGCAGAGAGAGAGAGGGAAACAGGCTCTCTGCTGAGCAGAGAGCCTGATGCGGGACTCGATCCCAGGACCC
This sequence comes from Mustela putorius furo, assembly GCF_011764305.1. Taxonomy (NCBI): domain Eukaryota; kingdom Metazoa; phylum Chordata; class Mammalia; order Carnivora; family Mustelidae; genus Mustela; species Mustela putorius. The sequence continues at coordinate 52,236,601 of NW_025422005.1, forward strand.
TGAGATCATGACCTGAGCCAAAGGCAGCGGCTTAACCCACTGAGCCACCCAGGCACCCCAAATTTTAGGATTATTTGCTCCAGCTTTTTGAAAAATACCAGAGGAATTTTGATCGGAATGACATTAAAAGTACAGATTGCTCTAGGCAGTATAGACATTTTAACAATGTTTATTCTTCCGATCCAAGAGCATGGAAATGGTCTTCCATCTTTTTTGTGTCTTCTTCGATTTCTTTCATGAGTGTTCTATAGTTCCTCGAGTACAGATCTTTTACCTCTTTGGTTAGGTTTATTCCCAGGTATCTTATGGTTCTTGGTGCTATAGTAAATGGAATTGATTCTCTAATTCCCCTTTCTGTGTTTTCATTGTTAGTGTATAAGAAAGCAACTGATTTCTGTACATTGACTTTGTATCCTGCCACATTACTGAGTTGCTGTATGAGTTCTAGTAGTTTGGGGGTGGAGTCTTTTGGGGTTTTCCATCTGCGAAGAGAGAGTTTGACTTCTTCATTGCCAATTTGGATACCTTTTATTTCTCTTTGTTGTCTGATTGCTGTTGTTAGGACTTCTAATACTATGTTGAACAAGAGTGGTGAGAGTGGGAGATGGAGAGGAGAGGGAAGTTGACGGAAATTGGAGGGGGAGATGAACCATGAGAGACTATGGACTCTGAAAAACAATATGAGGGTTTTGAAGGGGGGGGGTGGGAGGTTGGGGGAGCCTGGTGGTGGGTATTATGGAGGGCACATATTGCATGGAGCACTGGGTGTGGTGCATAAGCAATGAATTCTGTTACACTGAAAAGAAATTAAATTTTTTAAATGGGGGAAAAAAAGATTATGAGGAGACAGACTATGTAGAGGACTTTATGTACCATATGATCCAATTTACTTCTAAAACTCTAGGGACCTCGAGGAGTCTAAGCTAAAGAGAAACATCAGATTTTAATTAATCAATACAACATTACACTTTAGCAAAAATATTTGTTTCTTTATTATAGGATTATTCTTCCAACTGACAATAAACTTTACATCACAGTACAATTGTGTGCCTCCAGTTGTGAAATTCCTAACAATTCCTTTTCATCCAAATGGTAAGAACCAAATGAGATTTTTATCATTGGGGCTCTGTCCCTATTATCCTTGTTCTTTATAAGTGTTTGATAATGTTTCTAAAAACTTTGTTATGGTTATATTTAGTAAGCATACATATTGGGGAAAATACAAAGAGGCGGAAAAATGTTATCACTTTGAATTGTAATTCAGAGAGCTATTCCTCTCAACATATAAATAAATTTATTTGCTTTTTACTATGTATATATTTCTTCTACATAGTTGAAGTATTACATATGAAGTTTATAAAATGACTTTTTTTTTTTAAAGATTTTATTTATTTATTTAACAGAGAGAGGGAGATCACAAATAGGCAGAGAGGCAGGCAGAGACAGAGTGGGAAGCAGGCTTCCTGCTGAGCAGAGAGCCTGATACAGGCCTCCATCCCAGGACCCTGAGATCATGACCTGAGCTGAAGGCCACCCAGGCACCCCTAAAGTACATAAACTTTTAAAAACTTCTCTATAGCCAACAATGTGATAAACAGAGACAAAATATGTTGACTTTTGCAAACCAAGGTATAATAATTGCAATGTGTAAAACAGAATATCTACAACATATAAAGAACACTTAAAAATCACTAAGAAAAATATAAAGCAATAGAAAAACAGACAAAGGTTATAAACAAACACTTGATAGAGGAAACATAACAAAAAAAACATAAAAAGATGTTCAGCTTCACTAGAAGAAAATAAATGCATATTAAAACAAGAATTTATGATTCATTGCTTATGCTTACAAAATGTTAAAAAAATTATCCAATTTTAGTAGGGATGGGCAAACACTAGGTGGGTGGGTTTTCTGATATAATGATGACCTCACTGTGACATTTCTGGGAAGCAGTTTGGTAGTTTCTAATCAGCTATAAAAGGCAAATAGCCCTAAATCCCTGTAGTACCATGTTTATAAATTATTCCATAGAAATACTAGCACAGGTGTGGAAGAGTATGTATACTATTTAAAGGTGTTTGTTCCCAGTAATGATGTTGGAAATAGGGAAAAGGGGAATAATCTCAGTGTCTGTTAATATAGGAATTTTTAAGTAAAATATCTTACTGCTGTGTGCATAACAAGGAAGAAACATAAAGCTAGACTTTTTGGTCACTGCTATTCCTAGAATATTCACTACCTGGCACATAGCTGGTACTCAAATATATTTTCATAAATGTGTCAAGAAATATGTTGGTAATTTACTATTAAATGAAAAAAGACCCCTCAAAGAATAACACATAAGATATAATTCCATTTAATTAGAAAAACTACATTAACAGTCACACACACACACATGTATGTGTACATTTGTATAGACCAACTGGTGGATTTTTTTTTAAAGATTTTACTTATTTATTTTGGAGAGAGAGAACACACGTATGCATGTGCACACAGACGGGGAGGGGCAGGGGGAGAGGGAGAAAGAGAATCTCTGAAGCAGATTCCATGCTGAGCACAGAGCCTGATGTAGGGATTGATCTCAAGACCCTGAAATCATGACCTGAGCCAAAACCGAAAGTCATATGCTTAACTGACTGAGCCACCCAGGTGCCCCTAGACCAACTGGTAATAACTCTAAAGAGTGGTATTAGCAGACAAGGAAGCTTTTATATTTTACTTTATATACTTCTATGTACTTTTTCCCAAGTACATTATTACTTTGTAACTAAAACCTATTTTAAGGGATAAAATTAAATTTATGGTACATAATTCATTGTGTACATTTGCTATTATTTGTTTAACATAAACATAAGTGGAATTACTGGTTAAATGTAGTGAGGGGGGGTTGGTGTTCTTATACCCTACTCCTCACATCTTCCATTTCCAGAATAAAAAGAACCTCTGTCTCTAGGAGGAAAAGTCAGGAAACTTGTGATTGCTCTTCTTTCCCTCCCTCACTCCTTGAGTGACTTACCTATTGGAAAAATAGGGAATAAAAATTGAACACATGTGGCTCAGCACTTTCTCAACACTTTCTTTCCAGTTTCAACCCATTTTTCTTCAAAATGGGTGCCTTCTTGCTTTCTCCAGGAAGGAGACAGGCCAGCTTTCAGTTTGGGTGTTAAGTTCAAATCACGGTGCTTTTGTGGAGCTCAAGTAAAGCCATTGATCACATGCATTCTCCATTTCAGCCTTACCTATAGTAGAGTTGGTGTTTTACTTCCATCTTTCAAAAGTTAGGTCTGTTTCATTATATATGAGCTTGGGAGGAGGGGAGTGTTATTTATTAGCCCCAAACTTCAAAGGATGGCTCTATATGGTTCTAAGTCTTTAGATACGTAAAGCCAGGTTGCCTTTCGGGATGTTACTTACACTTCCACCAATAACTGTGTATAAAGTCCTCATTTAGCACTCCAAATCTGGGCACTCCAAATCAGAGACATTTTTTTCCAATTTCATAAGAATGTCACTGTTATTTTAATAAAAACTTCTTTGAATACTTGTGAGTTGAACCATTTTTTTCATGTCTGTTGATTACATTTCTTATTTTGTGAACCATCAGACTTAACAATGTTATTATATTGTATTAGATATTGCAAATATTTCCCTTTGTCACTAATTTTTAAATTTTTCTTATGCTGGTTTTTTTATATATGGGATTTAAAATTTTTTATGTAGTCTTATCCTTTGAGATTTTTCCAGTTACCTTTAAACTTAGATGATCCTTTCCCCAAACAAAATGAAATCATCATTTTAATTTTTTTTTAGTTATTCCATAGTCTTATTTTTCATATTTAACTCCATTCCTCTTTTAAAATACTGATTTAATTAATTTGTTAGGGCATAGGCCAAGCTTCTCTATATCTTTCCAATCTGTGTATAACAGAACAAAGCTGGCAGGGTGGTTTCAGCATCCTCAATGTGCAAGTGTCATTTCTAGATATAAGACTTTTACTCTGGGACCATTTCCAGACAGTGGGAAGGGAAAAAAGATAAAGAGGGCAAAACAGCTTCCTTCAGGAAGTATGACCTAGAAGTTGCATGCTTGCTTTCTGCTGATATCCCACAATTACAACTTAGTTACATGGCCACATCCTGCTGGGGAAAATATGGACAACCATGTATTTATCGAAAACCACACATAGGGTGGAGACAGGGGCAGGCATAGTGCTCCTTATTCCAGAAGAGATGGAAGGAAGGAAGCCTAAATACCAAAGGATAATGAGTAATTTGCACAGCACTTGTTAATGTCATTGGTTGATAATCTTCTTTTGTTGCTGAGTCATAATTGCACTTTCAACATACAACAATTTTAATACATAGTAGGATTTGTTTCTAAAGGCTCGTATCACATTAATCTCATGTCCCACCCTGCGGCTCTAATTATTGTAGTTTTATAGTACAGTGTCAAATCAAACACCCCTTTTTACCTTTTAAAATTTTATTTTCAGTTTGTAACTTTTTATTGAGAGATTTTTCTATTAGAGTAGAAATGTTTCTCTTAGTCATTTACAAAAGCTTTTTTTATATCTTAGTAAGAGTATTATTGATAATGATAATCTGTCATTTGGGAAGATTTGCTACACGTCAGGTACTCTATTAAATACTTTATTTTTTAATCAGTGAAGGAAGGTACTTTTATGATATGCCCATTTCACAATTTAGGAACATGAGACCTAGAGAGGTAAAGTTAAATTGTTCAACATAGCAGAGCTGACAGGTGGGGGAGTCAACATGCAGATCTATGTGTGTCTGAACCAAAGTCCATGCTTTTAACAGCTACACTCTATCAGCTGTCAGTCACATTCATTGAAGATACTTTTTCTGCTTTGTCTTTTGCTTTCTGATGTTGCCTGTGCTATTTTGATGTTCATAAATTTTAAATAATAATTGTATTATATGTGTCAATATTCATGTATTACTTTAATACAGTAGACCAAAATACTGGTCGGGCCTGTATAGATTTTTTGGACGACCCCAATAAGTGGAATACAAGCTATACTTTGAGCAGCATCTTACTAACCCTCCAGGTAAGAACAGATTAATATAATGGTCTCTTTAATACTTTCAGTTATCCCAGTTATTCAAAATATAAGGAATGGGATGTGCAATGAATATTTAAATGATTGAAGGATTTGAGTAAACTTATTTAAATCAACAGCATTTTATGCCAAGGCTATAAAATGGAACTTATAAAGATTATTGTTTTAAAGTGAAATTGATAGTTCATGCCCTTTACAGTGAAGGAATATTTATTTTATTTTAAAAAGAGCTTTATGATTTCAATTGTAGAAATTTAGTCTCAACCTTTCTTTTGGCTTCTAACTTTATAATACTGGATATGAACTTTCCTCATTCATGAACCTTGCCTTCCTCAGAAAGGTGAATCAGATGACTACAACTTAAAATATTCAGCTTTATTCTTTATTCCTTACAGTGCTAGCTACTTGCTCTTTTATAAACTTTCATATCAAATCCAGTGATTTATTCTTTAATTCACTCATTAAGGCAGAGATTTTTTTCCTCCCTGCAGACTGATGCCTGTTTCTGGAATGGCCCTTTGCCCCCTTGATTCATGGTCCTTAGAAGCATGCCTCAGTGTTCTGTTATTTCTGACCCTCCAAAAAACCTCCTTTCTCAACTGGTGCTAAAATAAATTATTTCAGTGCCACTTGCTTTGACCACCTATAATCAGGCTCAGCGATGTTTCTGTGGACCTACCAACCCCCTCGCAAGCATGTACGTGCTCTCTCAAATAAATAAATCTTAACAACAACAAAAAAAAGGAATAGTAAAACAATGTGTTGAGGCTCAGCAGGCAGTCTGCTTGGAATTCTCTCTCTCCTCCCACTGCCCCTCTACCAACCCCATTAATACAACTTATCCAGAGCATGCTCTCTCTCTAAAAAACGGGGGGGGGGGGTGGTGGTGGTGGAATGGAAAGGAAAAGAAAATCACTGATAGTCATAAAGAAAAACCTGAACCCTACTGTGATTATCATTTCCCTCTAATGTTTTCTCCCATGTTTTTGTTTAAAATCTTGTTTTAAAAAAGTTGCACATTCACTGCAGGTTAGCCTCAGTTCTATCGCCTGACAAAGAATCTACTTGTTCTCACACCTGGGCTTCATACTCTCCCTAACAGCACTATGGAGCCCCACTCCTATTATATCTTCATGCTGTTCTTCACTCACAGTGCTTGGTTCAATCCAGGTTATAAAATGTTTATAGAGGGTCACCTAGGTCATGATCTCAGGGTCCTGGGATCAAGCCCCACATCTGGCTCCCGGCTTAGCAGGGAGTCTGCTTCTCCTCCTCCCTCTACCTCTCTGCCTGCTCATGCTCTCTATCTCTGTGTCTCAAGTGAATAAATAAAATCTTTTTAAAAAATTATAATAGAGTTCTCAATTCTAAAGTTACAAACCCAAGCAAGTCTTGAACCTTAAAAAGTGCTCAGTCCAGTTTCTGATTGGCAATCCATTTTCTCCTTCCCTCTTGCTCAGTCTGGGAAGCAGCTGCATACATTGGAAGAGTCCTCCACTGGGATGCCTTTCCTGACCCTTTTCAGAGGTAGAATAGATGCCTTTGGCGTTTGAGGGATTTCTTTTGTCTCCCATCCACTTAGTGGTACTCCAGGCAAATTTCTATGAGAGGACTGTAATATTGTAATGCACATACTGTTTTCTTACCTGCCTTCGCCTATTAGACTGCAAGCTCCTCAAGGTCAGAGAACAGGTACAATTCATCTCTGATTCTCCAGTACCTACCTAGAACAATGCTGACAGTAGATGTTAAGTAACATGAATAAAAGAATGAACCTGAATTTTTTATGTTGTTCCAAAATATGGTTTATATGTATAAATTATTTGACCTATTTATTTTCCACTTATCATTTTATCTCAAGTAATTTTCAAATTGCTGCAGTTACTATTTTAATGATTATTTAATACTCCTTTCAAGGTCATGCTGCCCAGTAGAACTTTCTACACTGATAGAAATTTCTAATATCTGCAATGTCCAATATAGTAGGCACTAGCCACTAGCTACTGTGCACTTGAAATGTGGCTAGTGTAACTGAGGAGAACTGGGTTTTTCATTTATTTTGTTTAATTTCAATTTAAATAATCACATATGGCTGATACCTGCTATAATGGACAGTAGACAGACCATAATTTCTGAATATTTCCCTTTGAACAATAGGTGAAACATATGTATAATTATCACATTGTTATTCAAGGGAGTGGCATTTGAAATAGTGTTTAAAATATTTTAGTCTAAATATACTAATCATCTCCTCCTAAAATTTTTATAATCTTATAAAAGATTATAAGAACACTTGTACTTCAGTATATAGTGGAAAGGTAAATAGTAACACCATCCATGAAAGGAATTCCAAATACATGGGCTTTAACTAATTGGAAATTACAAATTGTACCTACTGTTGCAGTTTTATACTGATGCTCCAGTTTTTTGTCCTTGTCCTCTGGAAAGCTGCTTATGTTGTTCCACACTATCACATGGCTAATTTAAAGTTGGACCTTGGGACACCTGGGTGGCTCAGTCAGTTAAGTATCTGCCTTTGGTTCAGGTCATGATCCCAGGGTTCTAGGATCAAGTCCCACATCAGGCTCTCTGCTCACTCACTATAGAGCCTGCCTCTCCCTTTGTCCCTCCCCCTGCTTCTGTGCATGCTCGCTCACTCTCTCTTTCTCTTTCTCTCTGACAAATAAAGTAAGTCTTTAAAAAGATAAAAGTACCTTTTCTTTTTACCATTTTAGTAGGGTGTTCATTTTAATTTATTCATTTTAATTCATTTTAATGATTCATTTTAATATATTTAAGTTCTTAAAAATCATTAAGTATACTTAGTAGCTTGTATAAACATAATATGAAAAGGTCTTAGACATAGTGTCAATGCAAAGACTATTGAATAAACTTTACCAGATGTGCCTCTCTGAGTAGGATTATCACTCCAGCCAAAGACTAAAGCTTACTCTTGAAGATAAGTTTCATCTGCTTCCTGCCCACTTTGAGAGGTATAGTGCAATCCACACTGAATCCTTATTTAAGCAACTTAGAATATTCTTGGAGATATAGCTCAAATGTGTTTTCCAAACAGAAAAACTCAATTAACAGCAGTAAATTCTTATTGCCTTTGAATTATAAAATATCAGATTATTGCTTTCATTAGTGATGACTGCCATCATTTCTATGACACTTAAGTCACAGTTATCCACTTTGACCTTCATTTACACTTAAATATTCTGGTAGTTATTATTTGGGGTATATTTAATTATCCAGTTTGTGTGTTATAATATTCAAAATACTGAAATTATTGAACAAATACTTGCAGTTTGGGAAAATAATAGTTTTGAGGTGCTAGATAAACAAGATTGTGGTTTATCAGAACTATTAAGTTTTGGTTACTACTGGTCCCCTATTTTGTCCAGATGCACATATACTCTAGCAGGCAGAATTTTATTTTATTTTATTTTAAGATTTTATTTATTTGAGAGAGAGAGAGCACAAGCAGGGGAAGGGGCAGAAGCAGATTCCCTGCTGAGTGAGGAGCCTGATGCAGGGCTCAATCCCAGGACCCCATGGTCATGACCCAAGTCAAAGACAGATGCTTTACCGACTGAATCACCCAGACAGCAGGCAGAATTTGAAAGATAATCTCTCCAAGACTTTCATCCTCTGGTTATTTAATCTAATCTACATACTGCTGTAAAAGGGCTTTGCAGATGGAATTATGGGAAGGTTATATGACCCCTTAACAATAGAAGAGGAAGGTGGAAAGAGTAGAAGAAGAATGGCTGTGGCAGGAGGGAACATCAGGGAGATTCCAAGCATAAGAAAGATTTTTCATACCTTAACTGCTCTGAAAAATAAGGGTCCAGTTGTAATTTGCAAGAGACCTCTTGGAGCTAAAGATAGCTCCGGGCTAACAGCCAGCAAGGAAACAGGGACTTCAGTCCTACAAATGCAAGGGACTGAATTCAGCTTACAGACAACACGAATGAGGTTGGAAACAGACTTTCAGAATCACTGATAAGAGCCCAGTCAGCTGACACTTTGATTTTAGTCTTACTAAATCTGGAAAAGAGAAACCAGACTGACCACCCCAGACTTGCTACCTACAGAAATGTGAGACAATGAATTTGTATTATTTTAAGTTGCTAAATTTGTGTAACTCACAGCAGCAATAGAAAACTGTAGATACCGAATTCATTCAATGTTCTGGAGAGATGTTGAAGTATACACAGTATACACAGCCTTATTACATACATTTGTTTATCCATGACCTAAATATGATCTTATTATAAAAATTAAACTTTTTTTTTTTTTTAATTTTATTTATTTATTTGACAGAGAGAGATGACAAGCAGGCAGAGAGGCAGGCAGAGAGAGAGGAGGAAGCAGGCTCCCTGCTGAGCAGAGAGCCCGATGTGGGGCTCGATCCCAGGACCCCGAGACCATGACCCAAGCCGAAGGCAGCGGCTTAACCCACTGAGCCACCCAGGCAACCCTAAACTTGTTTTTTAATGGAAATGTTTCACCGTTTCCTAATGTTTAGTTTCCTTTCTATATAAATTGAATTTAAGTTCACATGATAGAAAGGAATAGGCTAGAGGAAGGAACTTGTAACTTGCTTTGATCCCAGTGTTTGTCTCATGTATGTGCAGAATAACACCAAGACAGACCAAGTTTCTTGAGACTAGAATCTATGTATCATTTGTCTTTGTGTCTGTCTCCAAATAGATACATAGTAGCCATGCAATAAATGCTTGTTACTCTTGTATGTGTTGGCTTGTCTTTCTACTCTAGCAAAAGAGTTTACTTTAAAAACTTAAAGTTTTATTTTTTTTTTCCTATAGGTTATGCTTTCTAATCCAGAGCTAGAAAATCCAGTGAATTTGGAAGCAGCCCAAATGCTGATTGAAGATGAATCTCTGTATAAACAAGTAGTTCTAAGACTTTTCAACCAACCATCACAATGTAAGAGGTGCTTTTTTATTTGTTTTTTGTCAATTATTTGTTATGCATTTATAGAAAATAAAGGACCTAACAAGTAACTATTATAAAAGGGACTATTTTCTGTATCCATTCAAGTAATGAAATCGTACTAAGATTTCTCCTATTGTACCTCTTTGTCAAGCCAGTCAGTTATCACAAAGTCTATCAAAAAGTGGTTATTCTTTAAAGGTTATCAGTGATCATAAGCTTAGCATTTTTAAATGTTATGGTCATATGAATGGGTGGTGCTGACTGAAACTTATTTCCCCATCATAAAGATACGACATCTGATTTTAACCCTTTGATCTATAATGGATATTTCCCAGATTTCCCCTGCAGGAGCCCTGATCTTACTGAACAGGGACTTCTTTCCTTTTGCTTAACAAAATGTTCAGCTTTTTGTTCTGAAGAGTTCATCCCCAAGATATTTTTTCTAAGAGTCCATGTGGAAATGACATCTGAGGCTCTTCAGTCTTTCTGCTTTACTGATCAATGTTTTTTTTTTTTTTTTCCTTTTGATACCCTTGTTTTGCTCTCTCTTATCCTGCCAGTGACCTCTTCATGACTTAGCCCAGTGTCTCTACTGCTTCTCGGTGCTTTCTGCAGTTAGCAGGATAATGCTATTGGTTCCCTGTGCCCAGAGGCATTCATCACAAATGAGTGTTGGGGCCCAAGTGACCCATAGTTCTTTCCTCTCTGTCCTGCCCTCCTTCCAGCCATGCACAGCAGCCAGGCATAGTAGCTGCTATCATTACCTCCCTAATACAAGCCCTGCTGTTCAGACTCATTCTGCCAAACTCATCTCTCATGTGCTTTTTCTTCAGATGTCCCCTGTTTCTTTTTCCAGTCCCCTTCCAGGGCCTGCCAGTCCATTATCTAGGGTTGTACAGTTGTGGCCAAGTTCAAGTGCTCCTCTACAGAGCTTTGCATCTGATGGAAATCAAGCAGTGTTGATCAGGTATCCCTTTTGGTAACTTCAAACATGTCATGATTGTCTTGGAGTTCCTCAAACATTCCCTGACAGTTGTGAAGCTGGTTTGTGCACAGAGGAATCCTCTTGCTTCATTCTGACCACATTTCTGACCTCCCAGAATACTGTAGCATCCACTACTGTGTCCTCTGTGCTCAGTTGCTATTTGTAGAATGAATGAATGAATAATTTATATCACTTAACCCTTCACTGAGCCCTGCAGTGCTATCATCATGAAGAACTATTCTATAGCAAAGCTATATTCATAGTCTGGCAAGTGGAAATTTAAAAACTGGTTTTAAAGGATTGTCTATAGTAAATGATTCTGTGCAATAGATTTTGGGTTTTGCCTGCCAAAAGGAAGGATGAGAAAGAAACTGAAGAGAAGTCAGCCCTTCCTTTGTCCCCCTGCCTAGTGGATGCCATCCTTCACTCCTTTCCGTTCTCCAGTTGTACCAAGTCAGACAGAAAAGCTGCCCCAACTGCCAAATCATCTCACAGATGAACAAGAGCAAATAGTACTTTGGCAGGTTTTCACTACATTCTTTAGTTATGGTGGTGAAATATGTGGAAATCCAAGACAGCAGTAATCAGCCTGCTTGCCATCTCAGCCCGACTAGGAGTGGTAGCCTCGGGTGCCATGAAGAGAGTGACTTCCTGCAGCTTCCAAGGGAAGAAGTGTCCATGATACAGCAGGCGCAACTGCTCAGGGACAGGGGAGAAATTGCAGAAAATGCGTGTACCCTAAATTAGATGGTAGTCTACAACTGTGTGGATTTCTGTGAAAAAATTGCATCCAGTGAGAATTACTTATAACAATTTGAAAAAAGGTCTCACTAGAATGCTGCAGGAATCACCCTTCAGGGCGCCTGGGTGGCTCGGTGGTTTAAGCCGCTGCCTTTGGCTCAGGTCATGATCTCAGGGTCCTGGGATCAAGTCCCGCATCGGGCTCTCTGCTCAGCAGGGAGCCTGCTTCTCTCTCTCCCTCTGCCTCCCTCTCCATCTACTTGTGATTTCTCTGTCAAATAAATAAATAAAATCTTTAAAAAAAAAAAAAAGAATCACCCTTCATATAATTTCAAAATGCTAACAAAGAGATCTAGAAAAAGAATAAAGGAAATTACTACCTTTTTAGATAACACAAAACTGGAACAGATAGTTAATTGTATAAATGAGAAACTCAAGAGGCAATGAACTATCATCTCTGTAGGCATCGATTATAGACCAGAACCATGTCCTCAGAGTAGTGTCTGGTTGTAGGCACTGAATAAAAATTCATAGAATTTATTTATAGAATGACCAAATGAAAAAACATCTGTAAACTTAGATCCTGATTTTATGTCCTAGTTTACACAGGCTTTCACATACATTTATTCATCTGATCCTCTGCTCCTTCCTCAGTAGGAAGTGGTTGGCTCGAGGCCATAGAGAGCAAGCTGTAGAACCAGAACGTCAACCTAGGCACTGCCCTTCCCTGTGCCTCCATATTTAATGGGATGGGCATAAAGCATTCATTTGGGATCAGAGGATTAAAATCTCCAAGTAAAGAATGGGAGAGGCCTGACTTGGTAGCAGAACTCTATGAAAAAATTCTTGCGGAGCTATTTGATCACCAACTTAATGTTAGCCACTCACAGAAAGTGCCATTCCACGGAGCATGTGTTGTACGGTAATTCTGCGCTGCTCTGATGTGCTGGGCCTTCACCTGGAACACCGGCTTGCTCAGTGTGGAGCATCACGTTTCCTGAGCTGAAGAAACCGTGTATGTTCAGCGAGTGGAAGAAATGACCCAAGGCAGTTGTAAAAGCTGTTTTCAAATATTTGAAGGACTTTCATATAGAAAAGGGAAATTTCTTCTGTTGTCTCAAAAAACCTGACATAGCTACAATCAGCTGCACCTTCTCCAGGCCTACTAGGTTGTAGCCTCTATAGTCCAGAATCTGCAGGCTTAGCCCTGCCTTGTGCTAGAACCTATCTTGACTATACGGGGTTCTTTTCCCTCATCATCAGTGGTCTGGAATTAATTTTGTTACCCTAAGCCTGAGTCCAGTGTTTGGTACGCAGACATGCAAATGCCTCTCCTCCTCAAACATTCCATAATGTGTTGTTTGCCTATCTTGAGCAGCTAGGTCTTCTCGACCTTGGTGTTTTGACAAGAACACACCGAGCTCTGAGCTCAACCTGTAAGGGCCTACTTAGCCAGAGCGAGCCATTTTGTTGTTTATGCAATAAACTTAGATTGAACCTTACCCTTCCATCCAAGAGGAAAGTGCTTAGAAACAGAACTGGTGAAATATGACTGACCAGCCCCTGATAATGGAGCCCACATACAAGGACATGTCCGGCCAGGTGGAAACGTCCAATCAGGAAAAGCGCACGTATTACCTCCCTACCCACCAAGGATGAACCAGGCCAGGTGGAAACGTCCAATCAAGGGAAAGCGCACGTATTACCTGCCAAGGAGTGTGAGCCCCGCCTATCAGGTGCCAGACAAAGGCTCCCGATTCCAGCCAAGGTCATAGGCTGAATTAAATGACTATCATGGGGTGAATTGTAATTCAATTGGCCACCTGTGTGTGGCCAGGCTCAAACACATGGCCTTTACTCTATAAAAGTTAGTCTGTGAGACTGGGAGGGATCGCCTCTTTGCAAGAGACGGCCCTGGCCGGTCAGTTTGATTCTCGATGCTTGGCGCGAAATAAAGCTTTGCTTGACCTTCGCTTTGTATCAGTCTCGCCCTTTTGTCTACTGACCCTTTCAAACCCAGCTGGTGGAGGTCCCGATGACCTTCCCAAATCCTGTCATCCTCTTTTGGACCTGGACCCCCTCTCCCTTACTGATAGTGAGGGTGCTAACATATACCAGACTGCCTGGACAGCCCCGAGATAATTATTTCTAGCACACCCTTTGACGCTGTGCTCCAGTTTGCATAACAAATTACAAAATCCATTGGGTGCCTGATTGATCTGTCCTATAAGCAAACTCCATAGTAGTTACAACATCCCTGGTGGTAACACCCATCCAGATCCCAGCTGGCCAAACAGGAAGAAGAATTTTCTAAAAATTCAAGTTGCTTAAGAATTGAGAAGGTTGGGGCGCTTGGGTGACTCTATCATTATGTGTCTGCCTTGGGCTCGGGTCCTGATCCCAGGGTCCTGGGCTCATGCCCTGCGTCACATAGGGCTCCCTGCTGGGTGGGAAGCCAGTTTCCTCCCTCTCCCACTCCCCCTGCTTGTGTTCCCTCTCTCTCTGTGTCTCCGTCAGTCAAATAAATAAATAAAATCTTTTAATTAAAAAAAAAAAGGCATTGAGAAGGCTTGGGGCACCCGGTGGCTCAGTGGGTTAAGCCTCTGCCATTGGCTCAAATCATGATCTTGGGGTCCTAGAATGGAGCCCCGGGTCAGTCTCCCTGCTACTCAGGGAACCTGCTTCTCCCTTTCCTTCTGCCTGCTGCTCCCCCTGCTTGCGCGCACTCTCTCTCTCTCTCTCTCTGTGAAATAAATGACTAATTTAAAATTAAAAAAAATAAAGAGAAGAGAAGGCTACCTTGGGAGGTAGTATCACTAACAGCCTGATTTGAGAAGTGGTGTTCAGTCAGTCAAGTTTAAGAGCTCTTTTTCACATGTTGTAAGAGAGCTTCTTGTTCAGTGTCAGGAGCTAGTCTAGGGAATTTTTCAAATACCTCCCAAAGTGGGCTTCAGCTTGTTTATAAAGCTTGGAAGAAGGAGGCGAAAAGATCTGGAAGGAGATAACGCATAACTACTGTCTTGCATCTCAGCTTCTGGTTATTGGTACTTATTTTCTAATGTGTCACAGGGATTTTATACAAGCCTATATTGTCCTTTTTTACCCCAGTCTGAGTGAATTTTTGTTTCTATGTGGTTATATAGTCAAATAAAATTCATTTTGTTTATCATTTTTTTAAGGCACAAGGTTTATATAATCTTAAAAAATCTTTGGTTGAAAGAAAATAAGAGTGTAAAAATGGTAAAACTCAGTAACAGTGGCTACACCTAACATAGTATTTTTTCTTTGAGCTAGGCATATTCCTGTAGCTTTTGTTAAATAAAAGAGTCATGCTAATGAGTTTCAGATACTTACCTGAATAAACTGTAATATAATAACTGACAGATATTATGACAGAATGATAATAATAATGGAGAGGAATTATAGAAATATCAGGGAGATTATAATACTAATTTACATTACATAGCTTTTAAAACCTGGTCATTGTGCAAATAAATCCCATTCTTCTTGTGGTTAGGAAGATGTTGTGATAGGCATTTTGTTCCTTCTTCAGTCCAAGCTTCCAATTAGTTCATTGGGTTTTTTGTTTGTTTCATCCTCCTAACAGTAGAACAATTTTAAAGAAAATTTTTTCTATGCTTAAAGTAGGTAATGACTCAGAAGATTTCTGGTTTTGTTTTATTTTGCTTTTCTCTTTAGAGAGATTGCTTTTTGTTGTTAGGTATAGAAATACCTCTTCCCCTGGAAAATATACATTCTGGATGTCAAAGGAAAACAAATTTAGTCCAATAGCACAGCTTGTGAAAGAACATGTGCTTTAGCACCTTCATTCAGACTCAGTTTGGTTGTTGATGACTGCAGTATTGTTTGTAGACATCTTGTTACGCACAGATGTGAGGAGATGTGGAGACCAAGTTGAACTGGATGGGGAATGTGGATCTACTTGGTGGAGTTACAAACCTCTTTTTTTCCTGTTTGTATTTTGTTGTACCAGATAGTCCAGTAACTTTCAGCAAAGTATCTAGTTGGTAGCTTTAACTAAAAATATTGTATATTTTCTGTCAAAGAAATATATGTTCATAGCTTCAAAGAACAAAAGATATGAATTCTTTCTTTTTTTTTTTTAAGATTTTATTTAGTTATTTGACAGAGAAATCACAAGTAGATGGAGAGGCAGGCAGAGAGAGAGAGGGAAGCAGGCTCCCTGCTGAGCAGAGAGCCCGACGGGGACTCAATCCCAGGACCCTGAGATCATGACCCGAGCTGAAGGCAGCAGCTTAACCCACTGAGCCACATTCATATATTTTTTTAAATTCCAGGGTAGTTAAAATACAGTGTTATATTCATTTGGGGCATACAGCATAGTGATTCAATAATTCTGTACATTATTCAGTGCTCATGATGATAAGCATATTCTAATCCCCTTCACCTATTTCACTTACCCCCACCGACCTCGCCACTGGTATGAACAAATTTGTTCTCTGTAGTTAGGAGTCTGTTTTCAGGTTTATCCCTTTTTAAATTTTGTTTGTTTCTTAAATTCTACATATGAGTGAAATCATGTTGTATTTGCCTTTCTCTGACTAACTTATTTCATTTAGCCTAATACCTTCTAGATCCACCCCTGTTGTTATAAATGGCAAGATTTCACTTTTTTTATGGCTGAGTAATATTTGTGTGTGTGTGTGTGTGTGTGTGTGTGTATTTCACCTCTTCTTTATTCATTCATCTATCAGTGGACACTTAGATTGCTTCCATATTTTGGCTTTTGTAGATAATAATGCTATAAACATAGGTGTGCATGTATCTTTTTGAATTGCTGTTTTCCAATTCTTTGGGTAAACACCCAGTAATGGGGTTACTGGATCTTACGGTAATTCTAGTTTTTAATTTTTTGAGGAATCTGCATGCTGTTTTCCACAGAGGTTGTACCACTTTGTATTCCACTAATAGTCAAGTGAGAATTGGTTTTTCTTCATATCCTTGCCAGCACTTGTTGTTTCTTTTGTTTTTTATTTTAGCCATTCTAATAGGCATAAGGCGATACCTCATTGTGATTTTGATTTGCATTTCCCTGATGATGAGTCATGTTAAGTATCTTTTCATATGTCTGTTGGTCATCTGGATATCTTCTTTGGAGAAGAAGGAAAAGTTCTCAATTTTTCACCATTGACTATAATGTTAGCTTTGGGTTTTCATATATGGCCTATATTATGTTTAGGCTTGTCCCCTCTAAACCTACTTTGTTGAGAGCTTTGATCATGAACAGATCTTATACTTTATCAAATGCTTTTCCTGAATGTATCCTTTCTCTTGTTAATGTGATATGTTATGTTAATTGATTTTCAAATTTTGAACCACTTATGCATCCCAGGAACAAATCTCCCTTGATTGTGGTGAATGATTTTTTTTAATGTATTGTTAGATTCAGTTTGCTAATATTTTGTTGAGGATTTTTGCTTGTATGTTTACCAGAGATAGTGGCCTCTAATTCTCTCTCTCTCTCTCTTTGGTAGTGGCTTTCTGTGTGCTTTTAGTATCAGGGTAACAGTAGCCTAATAGAATGAATTTGAAAGCTTTCCTTCCTCTTCTACTTTTTGTAATAGTTTGAGAATAGGTGTTAACTCTTCTTTAAATATTTGGTAGAATTCACCTGTGTACCATCTGGTCCTGGACTTTTGTTTGTTGGGAGTTTTTTAATTATTGATTCAGTTTCATTGCTGGTAATCAGTCAGTCTGCTCAAATTTTCTATTTCTTTCTGATTCAGTTTTGAGAGGTTGTATGTTTCAAGGAGCTTATCCATTTCTTCTAGGTTGTCCAGTTGGTTGGCATGCAATTTTTCATAATATTCTATTAAAATCCTCTGTATTTCTGTGGTATCAGTTGTTATTCTCCTCTTTCATTTTTGATTTTGAAATTCCCCCTTCCTCCCTTCCTTCTTTCCTTATTTTCCATTCCTAGTGCATCCTTTCCTTTCCTTCCTTTCTTTCTGTTCTTTCCTTTCTTTTCTTCCTTCCTTCCTTCTTTCTTCTTTCTTTCTTTCTCTGGTTAAAGTTTTATCGATTTTGTTGATATTTTTAGAGAAACAGCTCCTGATTTCATTGAGCTGTTCTATTTTTGAAAGTTTTCTATTTTGTTTATTTCTGCTCTAATCTTTATGATTTCCTTCCTCCAACTGGTTTCACATTTTGTGGTTCTTTTTTCTAGCTCCTTTAGGTGTAAGGTTAGGTTGTTTGAGATTCTTTTCGCTTAAGGTAGGCCTGTATTGCTACAAACTTTCTTCATAGTACAGGTTTTGATGCACCCCCCAAATTTTGGACCCTTGTGTTTTCACTTTCATTTATCTCCATATATTTTTTGATATCCTCTTTGATTTCCTGGTTGACCCTTTCATTGTTTAGTAACATAGTACTTAACCTCCATGTATTTGTGTTCTTTCCAGAGTTTTTCTTGCAGTTGGTTTGTAGATTCATAGTGTTGTGGTTAGAAAAGATGTGTAGTGTGAATTTAGTCTTTCTGAATTGGTTGACTTGTTTTGTGGCTGAACATGTGATCTGTTCTGAAGAATGTTCCATGTGCACCTGAAAAAAATGTATATTCTGCTGTTTTAGAAAGGAATGTTGTAAATATATCTGTTCAATCCATCTGATCCAATGTGTCCTTAAAAGCCACTGTTTCCTTATTGAATTTCTATTTGGATGATCTATCCATTGATGTGAGTGGGGTGTTAAAGTTCCCTGCTATTATTGTATTTCTATCAATTTCTTCCTTTATGCTTGTTATTAGCTGCTTTATATTTTTGGGTTCTCCTATGTTGGGTGCATAAATATATACAATTGTTATATCTTCTTGTTGGATTATTCCCTTTATAATTACATAGTGTCCTTCTTTGTCTCTTATTACCATCTTTGTTTAAAATCTATTTTGTTCAATATCAGTATTGCTACTCCAACTTTCTTCTTACTTCCATTTGCATGATAAATGCTTTCCCATTCCTTTACTTTCAATATGCATGTGTCTTTAGATCTGAAATGAGTCTCTTTTAGGCAGCATATAGGTGGGTCTTGCTCTTTTATCCACTCCATCATCCTATGTCCTTTGACTGGAATGTTTAGTCCATTTACATTCAAATTAATTATTGATAGGTATGTACTTATTGCCATTTTGTTATTTTGTGATTGTTTGTGTAGTTCTCTGGTGCTTTCTTCTCATGGCTGTCCTTTCTTATGATTCACTGGTTTTCTTTAGTAATATACTTGGGTTCCTTTCTCCCTGTTTTATTTGCATATCTGTTACCAGTTTTTGATTTGTGGTTACCATTAGCTTTATATATAACATCTTATGCATATAACAGTTTATATTAAGTTGATGGTCATTTAGGTTTGAACCCATTCTTTCCCCTTTCTCGTCTGTTATGGTGTCATACTTTACATTCTTTTAATTTGTGAATCCCGTGACAGGTTTCTATAGATATGTTTAATTGTACTGCTCTTGTGCTTCCTACTTTCCTTACTCCCACTTGGGGTCTTTCCATTCCACTCAAAGATACATCTTGAACACTTCTTGTTGGGCTAATTTAGTGGTGATGAATTCCTTTAACTTTTGTATGTCTGGGAAATTCTTTATCTCTTCTTCTTTTCTGAATGATAGTCTTGCTGGATAGAGTTATTCTTGGGTGCAGCTTTCTTTCCGTCAGCATTTTGAATGTATCACGCTACTCCCTCTGGCCTGCAAAGTTTCTGCTGAAAAATCAGCTGATAGACTTATGAGGTTCCCCTTGTATATAACTGTTTTCTTTCTCTTATTGCTTTAAAAATTCATTTTCACTATTTTTTAAAAAATATTTTATTTATTTATTTGAGAGAGAGAGAGTGAGAGAGAGTATGAGCAAGGAGAAGGTCAGAGAGAGAAGCAGACTCCCCGTGGGATCTGGGAGCCCGATGCAGGACTCGATCCCAGGACTCTAGGATCATGACCTGAGCTGAAAGCAGTCGCTTAACCAACTGAGCCACCCAGGCGCCCCTTTTTCACTATTTTTTGCCATTTTAACTACTGTATATCCTTCTGTGGGACTCCTGGGGTTTATTTTCTTGGGGGCTCTCTGTGCCTCTTGGATCTGGATTTTAGCTTCCTCCCCCATACTCAGGAAGTTTTCAGTTATTATTTCTTCAAATAAATTTTCTCTTCCCTCCTCTCTCTCTTCTTCTGGGATTCCTATGATGCAAATGCTGTTATGCTTAGTGGTGTTACTGAGTTCCCTTAGTCTGTTTTCATTGTTTATTATTTTCTCTCTCTCTTATTCAGCTTGATTTCTTTCTATTACTCTGTCCTCCAGGGCACTGATCCATTTTTCTGCTTCCTCTAGTCTGCTATTTATTCCATTTAGTATATTTCTAATTTTAGTTAATTTTAGTTTTTGAGATCTTCATTTCTGATTGGTTATTTTTGTTTTTCATCTTTTTGTTGAGGGTCTCCTTGAGGTCCTCCAGTCTTTTCTGAAGTCCAGTGAATATCTTTTTGACTTTAAATCATTAAAATTAAATTAAATTACTTTAAATTATATATCAAGCATATTACCTAATCTTCATTTTGTTTAGCTCTCTTTCTGTGATTTTGTCCTGTTCTTTTATTTGGGGCCTATTCTTCTGTCTCCTCAGTTTGTCTAACTCTCTGTGTCTGTGTCTTTATGTTAGGAAGGCAAAGTAGTGACCTCATGAAGAGGTCCTATAGTGCCCTGCAGTCCAGTATCCCCTGTTCACCAGAACTTGATGACTCAGGGGTATCTTCTATGTGTTTTGCACATAGTAGTAGTACCCTGCAGCCCAGTATCCCCTGTTCAGCAGAACTTGATGATTCAGGGATATCTTTTATGTGTTTTTCATGCTCTGCTGTTGTGGATGAGCCACTTTTTTCTTCCATCCAGTCATTTGCAGTGGCTCTCTTTTCCTGTTGTGAGCAGGCTTTTGTCATTATGATATTAGTGGGTCAGTCTGGGGCCACTTTGGACTTGAGTCAGACCTGGTATTTACCAGAGATGCAGTAGAATCAAATTACTGGGCACATTCCATGTGTTGTTCCCTTAGAAGCTTTTGTGACTCACTGCTAGGGCCATAGTTAGACTGGCGTGTGTGGTTCTCTTCCCCTCTCCCCAGTTCAGGAGTCACTTTGGGGTGGTCCTGGCCCCTGTTGGGGCTGCTTGCACGTGGCCAGGCTTGTAGTACCACTTTGGATGGGCTCCCACCAAGCGTGTATTTGAGATGGCAGGTCAGCAGGAGAAAGCAAGGTCAGGGATTAGGGTTTTAGCAAGGTTTGTGTGGGTCTGTTGTGGGAGGGAATCTGCAACTGCCTAGGAAAACTATCCAGGCTTGGGTGGCATTTCCACAGAAGAACAGGGAGACAGAGAAAGCTATTAGCCAGCTAGGTGGACTGTTGGTGCTTTACTGGTTCCTGCAGATGTCCATGTGTTTAGGTTTGGTGGCAGAGGAGGCAAATGGCATGCAATAGCTCTTTTGTTCTTGGAGAAGCCTCTCAAAGTCCCTTGCCCATCCAGCACGTGCTCTGAGATTGGTAAATAAACTTTCTTCCCATATACTCCAGGTACTTTTCAAACTGCTGCTTCTGTGCAGTATCTCAGCAGGGCTGTTTGTTGTGTTGTCTCTTTAAGGGCAGGGACTCAGTTTCCTGTCACTTTCCTGGCTCTCCTAAAGCAGAGCTTGCTGATTTTTAGTGTTAAGTAGCACTGATTGTTAGGCCTCTCTGGTTTTCAAAGCCAAATGTCATGGGGATTCATCTTCCTCATCCAGGTTCCTTGTCCCTGCAGTGCCGGTTGTGAGGGTCTATTTCTTTCCTGTCTCTGCAACCGTGGTTTCCCTCCATCCTATAGACAGTCTACAGGTCTGTTTGGCTCCTGACCAAGTCTCTGCCCCTCCTACCCTCTTTGATATGGCCCCTTCACTGCCTTTAGCTGTGAAGAATCTGTTCTGCTAATCTTTGGGTTGTTTTCTGGGTTATTTACACTGATGTGGGTATTATCTAGTTGTATCCATGGAATAAGGTAAGCTTAGGATCCTACTCTACCATCTTCTCTGGAAGCATACAAATTGGTTTTTAATGAAACATAGCAGACCTTGGTACTCCACACCTTCCATTGTTGAATGCTGCCCCACCACCACTAACTACCAACAGCTTTCAAAACGTATTTCTCCTGGAACTTATGACTATATTTCCATTTTTTAAAATACTAATATTTCTGGGGTATTCAGTTTTAGATATTATTTATAGGCTTCATCTGAAATTCAGAGATTTGGATTTATACTCCTTCCATCCATATTTCTCTCCCTGTCTTCCTAATATAGTTTGGTTACATTAATACTTACTATGGCTTAATAATTATTTGTCACAAAGAACCATAAATGATTCTTTTTTCTTTCCTTGTACAAATGGCCCAATTTTTCATTACCTTGCTTTTTGTTTTTTAATATATCTACTATCTATTCTTCCCCTAAAATTTGTGACAAATATGTAAAACAACTCCCATGTAGTCCATCAGTTGTATTTCACTCCCTTGGAGACCTCTTTTCTCTGGCACTGCATTCTCCTCCAGTTCCAAGTTGCAGTTCTCTGGTAGGTATCCTGGAATGAAGCTTTGCCTGTTTCTTAAATTAGAGCTTCTGCTTGATCCTTTGCTTTTGTCTTGCTTGGTTTACTCCCTCATTTTATTGGAGCACTTCTTCTAGGAGCTTGCTAGTACATGAGAGCTAAATCTTTTATTACTTTATATGCCTACTAATGTATTTATTTCACTGTCTTATGTTCACAATTTAGTTTGGAAATTTATTTCAGAATTGTAGAGATCCTATTACCTGGTAGTTTCTTGCTCTTAAGAAGTTTGATTTCACTCATATGTCCAATTCTTCACATGTGATTTTTTCCCTTCTAAAACTTTTAAAATTTCCTCTTTATCCCTACGGATCTGAAATTTTTTAAAGATTTTATTTGAGGTGTTTGGGTGACTCAGTGGGTTGACTGTTTGCCTTCATCTTAGGTCATGATCCTGGGGTCCTGGGGTTGAGCGCCATGACAGCCTCCCTCCTCAGCAGGGAGTCTGCTTCTCCCTTTCACTCTGCTATTCTCTGTTTCTCTCTCTCTCTGTGTCAAATAAATAAATAAAATCTTAAAAAAAAAATAAAAATCTTTTAAAAAATAAATAAATGATTTTTTTTTTTTATTTGATGAAGATAAAGCAAGCAGGGGAAGCAGCAGGCAGAGGGAGAAAAAGAAGCAGGCTCCTTGCTGATCAGGGAGCCTGAGGCAGAAGTTTGATCCCAGGACCCTGGGATCATGACCTGAGCTGACACTTAAGCGACTGAGCCACCCAGGTGCCCCTGAAATTCTTGGACTTTTTTAAAATTTATTTTTTATTTATTTTCAGCATAACAGTATTCATTATATTTTCACCACACCCAGTGCTCCATGCAATCTGTGCCCTCTATAATACCTACCACCTGGTACCCCAACTTCCCACCCCACCACTGTAGTTTTGTGTGTGTCTGTTTTTTTTTTCTTTCCTTGCTCATCATATAGGGCATTTGCTAGGATGTTTAAATATCAAATTTGAATCCTTTAGTTCTGAAATTTTTTCTTATGTAATTTCTTTTATCATTTCCCTCCTCTGTCTTCACTATTGCGTTTTAAATATCTGCATATTTGGATGTAGGATCTACTGATCCAACCCTCTAATTTTGAAACTTGTATTTTTCCCTGCTGTCCATCTCTTGTTTTTTGTTCTATACTCTGGAAAATTTCCAGCAAAATATGTTTCTATTTCCTGCTTTCCTCCCTGCTTATTTGTTTTGGTTGTTATTTTTCATGATACTGACTTTACACAAATTTATAGCGATCCTTGTCCATTGATGGACATATGAAGAATGGAAATCAATCATTAAAAATATTAGAAATATTTGAATACAGACTAGACTTGTTGATGGTTTTATATCTTTCTTTATTAGTTTATTTAGTGAAGACCTATCCATGTCAATAGTCATGGATTTTCTCCTGAAAACAATATTTCTCCTGAAAACAATCCTCCAGTCTTGTGCCTAGAGAGACACTAGTTGCTTAAACTCTGAGAATTGGACAGTGGGAAAGAATAAGGAGTCTGTTCTATCCAATAAGATTTATGTGATTTAATAGCTGCTTCCAGTTCCTCACCATACTCTTATCCTGCTTTGTACCTAATAACTTTCAGTTCTGAGTCTCTCTGATTCAGTATCTTTCCTCCTGCCTTAGTAGTGCTTGACAGGGTGAGGATATAAGTATTTGATATCTGCGTTATACCTCCTACCTTTCAAAAGCATCTAACATTTCCAATTCTTGAATTGTTTCTTAAGTTCTGAAGTGTAAATACACATGCTTTTGATTAATGTCCCCTCCTCATGTCATCAGGTTTCAAATTCCTGGCTAAGACAGTTACCATTTAACATCTTTCCTCTTGGGAAAAAAAAAAAAAAATGAAAGATTTATTTATTTATTTGAGAGAGGGAGAGAGGATGCAAGTAGAGGGAGGGACAGAGCGGGAGGGAGAAAAGCAGACTTCCTGCTGAGCATGGAGCCCAGTGCAGGACTCCACACAGGGCTAGATGCAGGGCTCATCACTGGGCTCACTCTCACGACCTGAGATCATGACCTGAGCTGAAATCACAAGCCAGATGCTTAACTGACTGAGCCATCCACACATCCCTCATCTTGAACATTTTTCTTACCATTTTCCTTTACCTCTCCTTGAGGTTTTATACTTTATTTTTATTCTTTTATGACCATTTTATTTAGGTTTTGGGAAGAGTTTACATAAAACCGTATATTCATTCTTCCAAGTCAACCAGAATCCTTTTATGTTTTTCTTTACAGTGAGAGATAATGGCCCTGAGTTTCCTAAAGATCCAGATAAAATTATCAGGTAAGTTTTTCTTTATTAATTCCATGTCCGATTCTTTCTTTCTTTCTCCCTCTTGCTCTCTCTCTTTCTTTGCTTTTTATCTCTACACCCAAAATGGGGCTCAAACTCACAAGGCAGGTCAACAGTCGCAGGTCCTACCAACTGAGCCAGCCAAGAGCCCTTAAATCAATAGGGCTGATTTAAATCTTGATATTGATTTTAACCATTTATATATATTTTTTATCATAATTGAATTCTCACTTTTTTAATTTAGAAAAGAAAGTAAATCTCTTTTAAAATGGTTTTTTAAAAAAATATATTTTATTTATTTATTTAAGAGAGAGAGAGAGAGACCACAAGTAGGCAGAGAGAGAGGGGGAAGCAGGCTCCCCTCTGAGCAGAGAGCCCAATGTGGGGCTCGATCCCAGGACCCTGGGACCATTACCTGAGCTGAAGGCAGAGGCTTTAACCCACTGAGCCACCCAGGTGCCCCTAAAATGCTTTTTTTTTTAATGTTTTCAGGAAGAATGTGAGAGGTTTTTGAATTCTTTTTAGATGGTTGAATTAAAATTGAACATAATTATTATGTAATATAATTATATGAACTTGCCTATTCTTTTAATTTTTTTTTAATGAAAAGGAAAAAAAGGTTGGCAACATAATCAGTACAAACAACTATAGATCACAAAAAGCTAAGTAGTTTAGGAAAAGATAAGGTTCTAGAGGAAAACAATGAGATAAGGGTGAAGCCATTGTATCTTTTAGGAGACAACATGAAAATGTGGCATCAATTTAGCTATGGACACCTGAACAAGGTATAGATCAGTATTCTCATAATAGTTCTGCAGCATTTAGTTTCTTGAACATTTCTATCAGCCTTAATTTGATAATCAGTCAGATGTAGACAACAGCCAGTTAACTAGTATTGAAATAACTTGCTTCAGCTTCAGTCTCCTTGACTGGCCCTGTATAAAAGATGAACAAATTATGTAACTCAAGTGGCTTTGGTTTGTGAAGGTATTGGAAAATTTCAGAAAGACAAGCATAGTCTAGTGGGTAGTGCACCTGGTTGGCATTGAGTAAAGGACATTGCTGCCCCTTAAACTCATCAATGTGGAGAGAAGCAACTGACCTCTTCTTGACACAGAATAGACCTTTGGTAAATAGTTGTTGAATGTATAAACACTGTTTTATCCCCTATAACGCATGAAGGTTTTCTAGAATATTACAAAGTTCTTTCTCTTTGTCATATAATCATTTGCAATGCATGAAGTTACAGTGTTAGCATTTACTGATAAGGCAGTAAGAGGAGGCCAGAAGAACTTCTGTGGTTCTGGCTTTGGCAGTTCCTCTGAATGAAACCAAGGATAAATGAAGCCAGAATCAGGTCTTATTTGTAGTGTTCACCTAGTGCTAGCCTGAAATCTCTAGAAATCTTGGGATTCAGTCAAAGCAATACAATCTAGATTTCAGTGCTACTCTATCCTCCTAGTGTAGAGAAGGTTGCAATTTATTATGTATCTGTGAATCCAGATGTTTACTCCTAGTACACTTGTTATGAGATAAAGCTCAGTTATGTCTAGCTTTTAGTTTTTAGGCCTCATTGTAAAATGAGGCCCTGCAGAAATTATTCCAAGAGAGATTCTATTAGCCTTGTCAATCTAGCACCATATGCTAGAACTTTAGGCTACTTCATGAGCTAAAAGAATTAACCTGATTATAGGAATGGATTCCAGAGGCCTAGCCGACAGTTAAACCCTGTTTCTAAAAGCTATAACAAAACATAGGCAGGGACGCCTGGGTGGCTCAGTTGGTTAAGCAGCTGCCTTCGGCTCAGGTCATGATCCCAGCGTCCTGGGATCGAGTCCCACATCGGGCTCCTTGCTCCGCAGGGAGCCTGCTTCTCCCTCTGACTCTGCCTTCCACTCTGTCTGCCTGTGCTCGATCTCGCTCGCTTTCTCTCTGACAAATAAATAAATAAAATCTTAAAAAAAAAAAAAACATAGGCAAAGTCTAGTGAACTGAGTAGAATATAGTCAGGGGAATCCAGTTGATATTCAGTAATTAAAAGTGATTTAAGCTTGTGCTTGTCCTCTGGAATGTTTGCACCAGGGCTGCAGGATACCACTTAACAAGATAGAGAGCAGCTTCTGAGAGAACACCTACTTACTCATTTGTTTAAAATGTATTTGCTGAGCATTTCCTGTCTGCCAGGCACCGTGCTCCCATCCTGGGGACACACATCTGAATAATATGTGATCTTTGATCACACATGATTTATAATCTAAGATTGGAAGCTGCTCTCTGAAAGGGAGATAGTGCAGAATTATGCAGAAATATCATCTGTCAGTCCTATAGGACCACATAGGGAGCAGCTTCTACCAGAGGATGTAGATGGAAGGCCACAGAGCAAATACTAGGATCACGACTGAGGGGGATGCCAAGGTCAGATGAAATCATATTCAAAATGAGTCATATTGGGTAGAAACTTCTTCCCCTATGGCTTTTTCTCCCCTCCGTAGAGGTTTTTACTTTTTCACTAAGTCATCAGTGACTGGTTCCGTTGCTGTCAA
This sequence comes from Mustela putorius furo, assembly GCF_011764305.1. NCBI lineage: Eukaryota > Metazoa > Chordata > Mammalia > Carnivora > Mustelidae > Mustela > Mustela putorius. The sequence goes on from NW_025422005.1 coordinate 52,263,885, forward strand.
ATGCAATCCAACATTTCATTGAGCCATACCTAGTAATTATTTTATTACATTATTACTTCTAGTAAGTGGTGTTACACAGACAAGATCTAGATGCTGGAGGAACTTGGAGGGAGAAATATCTTCCTAAAGCTTGGAGTCCCAGAGTGAGGGAAGGGACATATAAAGGTCAGCTTCCAGGAGAAGGTGTTGCCTGAAGTGATTTCTAAAAGTAGAATAGGAATTCACCTGCAGGCAATGGAAGAAGGACATTTAGGCAGCGGCAATAGCACACTCAAAAGCATGGAGATAGGAGAGAGTGCATTTTCCACAGCCTGACCCAAGGGAAAGTAAAATAGAATAAATATGAATCCAGATGCCAGTGGCAACCAAAGTATATCAGGAGCTGAGATACAAAACCAAAGGGAGGAGGGGAGAAGTGGATTGGTTGCCAGATAGCAAGAGAATAGAAGCATCTTTTGGACACGATTCTACAGACTTTTACTTACTCAGGATAAACGGAGGTGAAGGATGGGTTATGAAATATTACATGTGTTATCTGAGCTAGATCTCCTGGATAACTCGTGCAGCTTCTCCATCAGCACTTGCTCCTTCCCTTTGCACGTTCATGTTACAGAGACAGCTTCTTTCCTTAAACCTCATGAGCCAGCCTCTTCTAGCTTCAGTCTTTCCTCCGGCAGCTTCCTTACCTCTCTCAGCCTTCACAGAGTGAGAGAGTTTGGGCCCTGCTCTGGATTGGGCTTTGTCTTAAGGGAATGTTGTAGCTGGTCTGATCTTCTATCCAGGCCACTCAAACTATCTCATCTCAGCAATAAGGATGTTTTGCTTTCTATCATTCATGTGTTCACTGGAGTTGCACTTTTAATTTCCTTTGAGTGGTATTCCTTTGCCTTCACGACTTGACTGGTTTACAAAACCTTGTTTTCGGCCTATCTCTGCTTTTCATAAGCCTTCCTTACTCTTAAACATGATATTATGTGACTATAGATCCAGAGATTGGTAAGGGCTTAATTAGGAGGCTTGGGTAATGGCTGGGAGGTTGCTTCCATGACCTAGCACTACCCCGACTCTCTTCTTCCCTTAATGATCCTTTTTGTTTCCTTCACTGGCTCCTCTTCACTATGAATTGGTTTCTGATCTTTCTTTTCTAAACACTTACTTACTCTTTCTGTGTTTGTTTCCCCTAATGGCATCATCTATCAACCTTTATGTTGATTTGACCCAAATCTCCTATTTCCAGTCTCAATTTCTCAATCACACTTCTAAAGTTCATCACCTAAAACCCATGTTTAAATTTAAACTCATATTTTACTTCAGAGTCTCTAGATGCTTTCTGTTACTAGAAAAACTAAATGGTCTTCTGGGCTTTAGAAGAATATCTAACCCCAGATTCCTTCACCTTTCACACCCTATCAGAAAACCAGTCCTGGCATTTCATTAGCTTGTCAGAGATTCATCTCCTCCCTTCATAGTCTCTGCTCCTACCTTCTGTTAGCTCTGCTTTTCTTGCCTGAATTACTGCATCTGTTTCTTAACTTGTCTCCCCGCATTTAATCTCTTATATAATCCACCCTGCATCCTGAGGCCAGAAAAAACTCTTACTCATATACTCGGTTCATAATTTACTTGCCTTATTCAAGAACTTCTGATTGCTCTCTATCACCTAATAAATCATTTCTAAGTCAACTCTAACCCATTCTCTGCCTAAATCTGAAGACCTGCATTGCCCAGTTTCACTTATTTTGTCAAATTCCAAATCCTCTGAAATTGGAACTCTCCACCTTAGTCAATTATCTCATTAGTATCGTCTCTCCCCCCAGCATGCTCTGTTGCACATGCACCATGCTCTTTCCCATCTGAGCTATTGCTAATACTGTTCTCACCCAGATTGCCTCCTCCATCTGTTCCAGATCCATATTCCAAGTTAGTCCTTCCCTAAAGCCTCCAAGACAAAGTTACATCTCTCTCTTCCAACTTTTTTAGTTTACTGCCCCTGCCAAAGAAGTATCTGTCGTCATCTCCAAATGTCTGTTTAAATGATGTAACACTTTACATGTTAATATGTAAAACCATTCTATTTGCTAATTTGGGTATATATCTTATTTTCCCAATAGGATAATAAACTCTAAAGTTCAGTTTTGGATTATCTTCTACTTTTTCTTATTCATAATGGCAATGACAGTATGTAGTAAATTCCTGTTAATGTTTTTGATTATAAACACATGTATTTTTTATACTTCCCTGTAAACTTAGTAGCTTATCTGAATAATCGTAAAAATTGTTACTGTTTTGTTGTTGTATCTTGTATTATTCTTATTTTAAGGCACTGTTTCTTTTACAGAATTGAAAATGCAGTATTCTCAAATGTTTAAGACATTCTGCTTTGTATATTCAAACTCTACTAAAGTTATACCTTTTAGGGTAATATTTTTAATTATTCTGGGGAAGAAAAGAAAACCCCTGAAGGCTAACAGTTTGAAATTGAACAGGACACCGCTGGGAAGGGAGAGGGTCATGGGTCATCGTCAAACAGACAGAAAAACAATGGAGACGATTGTGCCTAAAGATGGTGTATTTTTTTTCACGAGACAGTGTGTTGACAGTTTCCTTCCTCTTGGGTCATTGTTGTCTGCTAAATGATCTGTGACAGCAAATTGATCACAAGCTTTTTCATGCAGGAGATATAATGCAGCCTTTCATTTTGTTACCTCTGCTGCCAAATGCCGAAACATTTCATTGGCAAAATTAATGTTAGTTTAATATGTCATTTAGTGGTGGAAAGCACCGCGCATAGCTCTGGAAGCAATAATAGTACTGATTAATTTATTGTCACCCTGTTTCAGATTTCTACTAGTGTGACTGCAAAAGCAATAATACATTTGAAAAATGTTACTTTTAAAATTAGACATGTGTAATTATCATTTAAATAAATGATGCGTTCAAGAATTTAGATGTTGTCCCATTCATTTCCAAAATGAGTCCAATATTTAAGGTACCTACAGTTCACCTATAAAAATTAATGCTGGTGTACTTTTTCTAATTGAAAAGTTGCTGATTCCTCCGAAGAGCTAAGAACTTCAAATGGAAAACAGACATAAGGTCTTTTATGTCTGATGTTTCAGCATCTATTTAAGCCAGCTGATTGGTGATTTCACATGTCTGAAAAACATCCCAAAGGAAAATTTTGTTTCTAGAGTGTTGAGAATCTCTGCAATTAAGTTGTTTGTAGGGAAAAAATTAGAAATGCAGTTATTTAAGTGCCTGTTAAGCAGATCCATTCCATATTTTATAACAATATTTGCTCTCCCATTAGGATAGAGTAATATTAGCACAGGGAAGGATAAGTGCAGCGAGGACTGTTAGAAGACTTGTTTTTTTTCCCTGTATGAAAATGGCCAGATTCTGTGTGAAAATGAAACTGATCTCAGTTCTGGTGTTTTACTTCTCCTCACAATGAAAAGGAAATAAAGGTGATCTTACTGAAATTTAGCATAGATTTTTTTAAAAGATTTTATTTATTCATTTGACAGAGAGAGAGAGAGAGAGATCACAAGTAGACAGAGAGACAGGCAGAAAGTGATGGGAAGCAGGCTCCTCACTGAGCAGAGAGCCCCATGCGGGACTTGATCCCAGAACCCTGAGATCATGATAGGAGCCAAAGGCAGAGGAGTAACCCACTGAGCCACCCAGGTGTCCCTAGCATAGATATTTAAGAAAACAGTTTATTGTAGAAAGAAAAAATTTGCAAGTATGATGCTTTTCTTAAAATCCTTTTTTAAAGTTAATCTGAAAGGCAGATATCTTAAACTTTTTTTTCTTTTTAGAATACGAACATGGGTGTACAATTTTTACATTTATTTTGAAATATGTTTTAGAGAGTTTTTCTTTTCTGTGATTTGTATGTATTAGTGGAAAAATTGATATATTAGATCATTTGTTAGAAATTACAAATCTGAAACAGTCTACTCTGATAAAATAATTTTAAAAAGGAAACTTGCAAATACTCATTGTCTGATTTTAATGTATATTTTCAGATCAATTAAAGAAATCTCATTTAATGATTACTACAAGACATGGTCTACAATAGCCACATCAAAAGCCACAGAACACTATAGAAGTTCATGTAAGGTGATCTAGCCTTATCTTATGTCCTTTTGGTATATATTAATCTCTTAATTATTCTCAACTTATCTTGCTTTCAAAGACTAATTGACATATATTTATAATCTGAAGGTGATAAACTTCTCTGTTACCTCTATATAAGAATCATTCAACAACTATTAATTTAGTTCCTCTTTGGTATAGAGTCCTGGACTGAAGTCTTATTAAAAGTCAGGAGAAAGATAGACAATTGGAGGAATAAAAGATGAAGCTATCAATCTTATGAGACTTAACTTTACTCCACCCCAAAATGTGGAGCCTTCATAGCAAGAGGAGACTTTTTGATTTTAAACGCAATTATCCTCAAAGCCAGAGAAAGTACTAAGTAGAAAAATAGTGAGAAAACATATGAACCTAAGGCTTTCAATTCTATCAGTGTAAGGAAAAATCACCTTGTTGCCATCACATATTAGGAGCTAAAAAGACGGAAGGGGAGAGCTGGACAACTTTCTGGTCCCATATAATCAAATCTTTAGTGTGCTGGTTCATGATCCAAGTAGGTTATCCAGTCTGCTACCCTGCTAGCCTGCTGAAATGGAGCATTCAGAAGTGACCCATGACTTCCTAACTTCCAGGTTCAGTGATTACTTTTTAGCTTTTCTCTTACTTGTGCTCTTGTTCGCTATGCCTATCTGCCAGTAATTCCCAAAGCCTCATCTCTAATCAGGCCCTCTTATGAATTCTGCGTGCATATTTACAACTGTGCCTTGGACATTTACCCATGTGGGTAACAGGCATCTCCTACTTAAGATATGCCAAAGTGAATTCATCATCTTGCCTCAAACCTATCTTCCCATCGCTATCACCTCCCCTGGTTAGCTGTGGATCACCATTATAGAGTTTCCTTGCCTAAACCAAAATCATAGGCGTTTCTTGGAGCTCTTTACTGCCCAAATTAAGCCTTGTTTACTTGATCTCCTACAACATTAAGAATGTTTGTGTCTCCACTCCACCCTGATGACCACAGCCTTAATCTGTGGTCTCACTGAATTTCATCTCGTTATTGTGATAGTCTCATATTTGGTTTCAATAGAACAAAAGATCACCAAAACAGTTTGTAGTTTTAAGGCACAAGTTAGAGCAGAAAGTAATACCAAGCTTAACAAATATTTAAAATAAATTAGATGAGTAACTTCTAAGAAATTACATGTTCTTTCAGGATGTTGGTTTTTATCTTGTGATCACCATTACCTTCCTCACTAATCATAGATTAGGATTAAGAACAATAATTAAGGTGCTTAAAGAAACACAATCTTTGGAGACACTATCAGTATAAAGAATTTTATTATTTTTGATGCCAGAGTACATGAATAGTTACTTCTTTTCAAAGATTTGTGGTTGAGTACTGCCTAGTCAACTCGCAAACACATCTTGAGTACCTCCTAGGTGGAAACACTGAGGAACTCAGATGGGATCCAGGAGGCAGGAACCCTTAACAGACAAGGCATCCGGAAACAGTTGGCACAATCCAGGAAAAGACTCAGCATCCAGCTCCTTCAACTGTAAAACAAAACAACTGGTAGAAAATGGGAGCTTGGGGCGCCTGGGTGGCTCAGTGGGTTAAAGCCGCTGCCTTCGGCTCAGGTCATGATTCCACGGTCCTAGGATCAAGCCCTGCATTGGTCTCTCTGCTCAGTGGGAAGCCTGCTTTCCCCCCTCTCTCTCTGCCTGCCTCTCTGCCTACTTGTGATCTCTGTCAAATAGATAAATAAAATCTTTAAAAAAAAAAAAAAGGTGTCCTATGGAATAACATGTAAATATATAGAAGCATTTGGGAACTTCAAACTGTTAAGAAAAAAAAAATAGAAGCACATGCCAGAAGTTCAGGGAATTTGGAAATGATTCTCTTGCAACAAAGAATAATTAAAAATGGAAATAATGCAGTACCACTGACTGCAGTTTCTTCCTCAAAAGAGTTAACACAAAAATGTTTAATTTGGTTCTCATTTCCATGGCTATCACTACTTAGGATGTAATTCATCCCTTTTTGTGAAGGCAATAACTCTAGTGGCTATCTCCAGCCCAGAAGAATTTCTGCAACGGATTCTAGCCCTTGGTGCAAGATTTCACAATCACCCTACCTGTTCTTCCCCTAGGACTTGTTATAAGAATGTTTCAGGACTTTTCCTTTAATAACAATGAACACTCACTTTTTAAAAATTGAATTTAAACCTTACATGTGCTGCTGGCCATTTTATCTTTGGATAATTCAGCTGGCTAAGATCCAATACTATTTTTAAGCAGCCTAATTGCCTGGCAATAATAAAGATGAAACTTTAAAATTATAGAATGCTTCTTCAGCTATGAGAAATAAAAGGGAAATTTCTAATAACTTGTTTCTACAGTTACATTATTTTTTTTTAAATTTAATTTCTTAGAGAGGAGTAGGAGCAGAGGGGAGAGAGAATGTTAAGCAGACTCCACTCCCAGCACAGTCCAGCATGGGGCTCAAGAGTTGGACGCTTAACCAACCGAGCCACCCAGGTGCCCCTCTACAGTTACATTCTTTTTTTGGGGGGGGGGGGATTTTATTTATTTATTTGAGAGACGGAGATCACAAGTAGGCAGAGAAGCAGACAGAGAGAGAGGAGGAAGCAGGCTCCCCGCTGAGCAGAGAGCCCAATGTGGGCTTGATCCCAGGACCCTGGGATCATGACCTGAGCCGAGGGCAGAGGCTTTAACCCACGGAGCCACCCTGGCGCCCCTACAGTTACATTCTTATCACTGCAAAGATTATGAAACTCTTATGCATACTTGTAAAAGCTTTTTTATTCATATTGATGAGTGGTTATATTTCGATTTGGGGTATTAACTCTTTTCCATATCTTTATGCTACAAACCTACCCACAGTCATGTGTACCATAGTAATGGTAAGTTTATTCATGTACAATGCAGTTTACAATGTTGTTTGTTTTTTTAATCATTCCCATCTTATTCTTTTATTCATTTGTCAACCAGTATTTATTGAATGCCTAATATATGTCATACATAGTAATATATCAAGCCGATGAACCAGGCATTATGATTATTACTCTGTCTTACAGATGAGAAAACCAAGATCAAGAGAAGCTAAGTGGGGCGCCTGGGTGGCTCAGTGGATTAAAGCCACTGCCTTCGGCTCAGGTCATGATCCCAGGGTCCTGGGATTGAGCTCTGCGTTAGGCTCTTTGCTCAGCAGGGAGCCTGCTTCCCTTCCTCTCTGCCTTTCTGCCTGCTTGTGATCTCTGTCTGTCAAATAAATAAATAAAATCTTTAAAAAAAAAAGAAGCTAAGTAATTTACCTAAGGTCATACAGGTAGGGGGAAATATTACATAGTGGTAAAGAGTGTAAATTCTAGAGCCAGATTGCTAAGATTTAATCCTGGCTCTGCTACTTATTAGCTGTGTGACCTTAGGTGGGTTTCTTAAACTCTCTGTGTAAGTTCCCTTCCTGTCTGTAAAATGAGAATAATTAGAGCACATACCTCATAGCATTGAAGGACTTAAAATAGTGCCTAGCACATAGTGAGTGCTCAGTGAAGGTGGCTGTAATTAATTAGTACCAGTAGGCTGTGGCTCTAAGGACTTGAACCAGATTCTCTGATTCCACATCTATTGCTTTTTTTTTTTTTTATCATGCTATACTGCCTCTGTAATGTGGTACAAAAATGCTGTCTCTATATGGCCTGAGATTTAAATCTAAACTCTGAAATGCATGCAGTACATTTTTCAAAAATTATTAGTTTATAATCATAGACAATCATATGGGGAAATGTACTGATGATCCACTGTTTCCTGTCCATCAGTATAGAATGACAAATAAAAGTCTGGCAGAGAATGAACCAACACATATGGCTGTGGGCAACAGCACCCTAATGACAGAATATGATCCCCATAAGGAAATGTTTAGGTTAAAGGAAAGAAATCCTTCAGACCAGTGTACTCTGTAATACTGAGTGGAGGCATCCTGGTGCTTGTGTGCTATCATCAGACAGACCAGGCACCATGAAACATCATGGGGATGCTTGCTTTCACCCTAAAAGACTTCCATTCTTTGAGTCTTTGGGCCAGAAATAAGGACAAGTATCTCCAGAATGCAAGAGGCAGCAGCATCTCATTGTGATGCAGGGGCTCTCAGTCTTGACTGCTCCTTAGAACCACCAAAGGAGCTTGTAAAAACTCCCATGTAAAAGGCACACCCCCCAGACTAATTACATCAGGATCTCTGGAAGCAAGACCTGGCAGTAGCCATTTTTAAAGCTCCCCAGGTGATTACAATGTGCAACCAAGGTTGGAAAGTCTGCCGTGGGAAGAGCGGGATGTTGGAAGTTAGAGATTCCACAGTTCTGTCCTGGTTCTGCCACCTACAGTTAAATGAATTTAGGTTAGTCATTAAACTCTTTGTGCCTCGTTTTTCATTTCTTTCCACTGACTGAAGCATTCCACTGTATTTTAAGCTGTTCTGTGGTTAGTATGAGATAGTATGTGTGGAGGATAAAACGTGCTAAGGCAAGCTGATCCTATTACGTTTCTTTGGATGTGACAGTCCCAGCCATGGAAAAAAATTTTAGATCAATCTATACAGATGTTGGACAAGAGATGTGTCCTGGAAAAAACAAAGTAAAGGTGATGTACCGTGATCTTTAGAAGGAAGGGAAGAAATAAGTATATTATGGAGCCAATAGAAGATGTTTTTCTACCACAGACTACAAAACTGTCACAAGGACAAGATATGGTCATGATGGGGAATTTCAGCTTCAAAAACTTCTGACTAAATTTCACTGGTCCTTTCCTCCTACTGGCTTTCATGTGCCCCTTCCGCCTGCGTTATTTCCCTCCTGTCACTGTCACTCATCGAGCATCTTCCAGGTCTAGACAGTGGGCTGTTTGTTAGAGACAACATACATACTATGAGAAGATTTTTAAAAAGTTTATGGTTGCATGGCAGAATGCCGAATGAAAAAATTATAGGAATAAAATAGGAAGCATTAAAATAAAGGTTTGCATAAATACTGTGGCATTTTTTGTCTCTCAGATAGTAGAGAAAGTAAGGAAGAAAATGAGTCAGTGATATAAGATTAATGGAAATATTCAGGAAGGATGACCATGCCATTTGGGGTTTCATAACATAAGGAAAAGACTAATGTATATATTCAAATAGAAAATGTGGGAAAGGTGATTTCAAAAAAAAAAGTAAGGAAATAGATTAATCATCCTTGAATAGAAACCTAAAATTTAAATTTTGTCTAACTGGTAAGAATAGCCCCAATGAGAAGACATTACTCAATTTTCTATTTGTTCCTCTGTAAAATGTATATTGTAATGGTAACCACCTACTTTACAGGTGCCCAGTGTGTAGGAAGAACTCTCTTACTATGAGTTATTATAATCATCTAAAGGAAATAATGAGACCTCACTAAGAACCCTGCAGAGCTCAGATTGCCTTCCTTAATGAGGGGAGGAACATAAGTCTAAATAGCAACAAAAAGAATATTAATAAAGGATATTAAGAACATGTATGTTCTTAATAGGGGCACCTGGGTGATCCAGTTGGTTAAGCATATGCCTTCGGTTCAGGTCGTGATTCTGGGGCCTTAGGATTGAGCCCCACCCAGTGCTCCCTGCTCAGTGGGAGTCTGCTTTTCTCCTTCCCTCTGCCCCTTCCCCTACTTGTGCTCTCTCAAATAAAATAAATAAAACATAAAAAAAAAAAAAGAATGTATGTGTATTTGTGTGTGTGTGTGAAAGAAGAAAAAAAAGTCAAAGCCAGAAACTAGCTAGTGAAAATTAAGTAATATTAATAGAAGAAAAGGAAAACTATTCAGTTTAATTGTTTCTATCAATGACATATTTCATCAGGCTAGCAGAGGTTAATGAATCATTGTTTGAAGGAAGCTCCAGATAAAGGTAAGACTAGTAGAAAGCATCTGGTCAGTTAAATTGTTCAAGACTAAACCAGGACAATTACAAGAAATAAGGAGATGTTAGATAGATAAGTTGTGTGTGTGTGTGTGTGTGTGTGTGTGATCTAGCCTTTTTTTTTTTTTTAAGATTTGATTATTTATTTGATAGACACAGCAAGAGAGGGAATATAAGCAGGGGGAGTGGGAGAAGGAGAAGCAGGCTTCCCACCGAGCAGGGAGCCCAGGACCCTGGGATCATGTCCCGAGTTGAAGGCAGATGCCTAATGACTGAGCCACCCAGGCACCCCATATGATCTGGCTTTCAACAAATTTTAAGTTAATTTGATTGAAGGCATAAGGCTTATAATTAACAACGAATGTATGTGCCAGTGGTGTAATGTTGTTTCCAGAAAATACTACTGCAGATTTGAGATGAATTGATAGAAGTGTAGCACACAGGTCAAGGGAGGTAGTAACCTGCTTATACCTTTGCTATTCAAAAGAAATCAAGATCCTGAGCCAGTTCTGGATGTGAACTTTAATAGGAACATTAACAAAGTTCACTACCTGGATGGTTAGGTCTCTAGAAGCCATATCTTAAGATAAAGTTGAGGGAACTAAGGCTTCTCTGAGAGCTATCTTCAATATTAGAAGAGCCCTCTCCCATGGGAAAAGGGTAAGCCTGGTTAGTATTGCTCCAGAGGTCAGAACTAGGACCAGTGGAAACTCAGCACTCAGATTAAAAAAGACATTATGGCCTACTATCTGGCAATGGAATAGGCAGTTTCCCAACCACAGGGAGGGGAGTTTTCTGTCATTGGCAAGGGATTGATTCATTCAGAGGCTGGACTGAGTGATTATCCGTTGACAAATCTTGCTTTGTAGAAGATCAAGACCTATGTAATGTCACTTCCAACTCCAAGATTTTATTTTTTTACTCATAGTGCTGAATTAGAACTTTGTTAAACTATGGTGTCTGTAGTTTCTGTATGAGTTATTTTAATGCCTTCTTCATTACTATAAATGGTATATAAACAAGAGTTGTTATAATGAAAACTTTGGAAGAAAAATCTACTTGTTTCAAAGTTCAAGGCAAAGGAAGAAATTTGTAAAGTGTCTGAGCATTGTAGTATGACTTGGACTATATAGGGTATATCATTGCCATATATCAACTTAATGAAAAGTAAATTATTTTAAACTTTGAGCTATTATTAAAGAATGCTCCTTTTTCAAAACTCTAATTTCAGTGCTTGAAGATCCAAATTTTATTGTAGAGTATTATAAATGGAAGAAAGCTGAATTAAAACATCCTAAAGAATGGAATTTAAAGTAAGTACTTTGTATTGCAATATATATCATTCTACTTTCTACTGTCTAACAGAATCATCAGAAGAAATCTTTGGAAGTAACAATGGATGCCCTTTTCTAAACATGAGAACAAGAACTAGACATGCCATTTTTTCCTTTCCTATGAACCCAGGTGGGAAACATCTTTGCTACTATTAACCTTAGAAATGTAAGTTATTTGACCAGCAAAAGGGGGTTTATTTAGGAATAGCAGAGAATAGCAATTGGGGATTTGCAAGTTAGGTCTAAACCACAGGGCAAGTCCAAGAAATATAGGAAGAGGAATGTCGCTTTGTAGAGAAGGAAGAAGTTGGGAGGAGTTTGAAAGGAAGACCTTTGGAGAAAAGCGAGTGTTCAGAATGATGCCTGTTGGTCATTGGCTGAGTTGCTGGAGTAGTCAATTTCTTACAGTAGATGGAATGTATATCCTTCCCTCAATCTGTGATTGAGGATTTTGAGGATTTTTTTTCTGTTGATGATTCTTCTGCTGGAGTCTGTAATGGACAGTTCTTATCATTGATGTGGGTAGTAGAGCTCCACCTTCTGGCCCCCCAACTCCATTTTAGTAAGGGTTCCCTTCATCAGTTTTCACCTATTTTTTTTTAAGATTTGATTTATTTATTTGACAGACAGAGATCACAAGTAGGCAGAGAGGCAGGCAGAGAGAGGAGGAAGCAGTCTCCTGGCCAAGCAGAAAGCCGGATGCGGGGCTTGATCCCAGGACCCTGGGATCATGACCTGAGTCGAAGGCAGAGGCCTTAATCCCCTGAGCCACCCAGGCGCCCCAAGTTTTCACTATTGACTGCCCAAAATAGAGATGGGCATGAGTGAAGCACTCTCACAGTACTCTCTGCATTAATTTTCTTACTCCTGTTCCCATTATCCTTATCAATACATGACTTAGAACTAGGAAAAGGGTGCCTTGGTGATTCCCTCTTCCACAGATTTTTCATTCAGGAACCAAATTATTTCGTCTAACAAGGAAGTATATAGTAAAATATGAAAATAAACTATTAGGGTATCTCCAGAAATCAATGACTATTAGACCACGCTGAAGGGATCTTAATCTCATCTTTGGTCACTTGAGTTCTAAAGGCAGTTTTTCTTTTTTGTCATGGTAGAGGAAACATTGCCTCTCAGCTCTCTGATGTTGGCTTGGCTATAGTACTTATTTATTCTAGTATGCTTATTTCAAAGTACTCAGTAAATATTCTACACAATGCAAGGAGAATTAAAGATCCCTCCTATTTTTTTTTATGGCATTTGCCTCATTTACCTTAGTTTTTGCTAACAAATAGACATACAGGATTAATAAAAATAATGTGCTGTATTTTGAATTTGTGTAGAAATTGAAGTTCTTAAGAAAATACACTTTCCTACCCTTTAACATCATAACTCAAATTGGGTTTTTCAGTTGGATATTCTTTTTTCATTTGACTTCTGTGACAACTTCCCTTCAAGCCTAAGTGGAGAAAAAGCTTTTGCATTTGATACTTTTCTGCTTTCAGAATAAATTATAGGCAGTAGAGAAGTTTTTTAAAGCAGAATTTGAAGGAGTACAAGCATTTTTTTTCTTGAAGCCGTGTTTCAAGTTTCGTTTAGAGTTATAGAAAGCTACTTAGAATATAAGGTTAATTTTGCTTTGACATGACTTCCTTTTTTATTTCCTTTAACAGAACAGCTTTGTTTTATTCGTTTGATCACTGATTCATTATGTAATGCCAGCATCCCACAGAACCCCACATTTAGAAATAGTAGGGCCGTGTCATTTTCAACTTATCCATCCACTTCTACATATGGCTGAAATAATTGTGAGCTGTTTGAGTGCTAGAACATTTTCCCAAACACATTATTTTGAAGTTACAGGTCAAATTATCATGTGCATGGTTGACCCTGTCAGAATAAAACTCTCACACCTTATGCCATCTGGTGGTTGATGAGAATATATTTGGATCAAATGATAACTCTTTTAAATTTTGGGAATTGATTAATATAAAAACACTAAAGTTTTTAAAAGATATTGCATTTAGCTGAATTTTATTGTGGCATAAATATGCAACAATATGTTGTAAAAATATAAAGTGTGGGGAATCCACTTCTTTTTCAAATAATTATTAGATGTCTTGTGTTATGTCAAAATACAATATACTAAAGTGATCAACTCCTAGAGACTCAAGTAGAAAACGTTTAGGCATCTTTGCAAGTGTCTGATTTGTGTATACATTCAATGTAATTCCATTATGCATTTCTCTGTTTTAGTACTGAAAATGCTTTTTTTTTGCACAGAAATTTCCTATTTAAAAAAAAAAAGCGAGAAAATTCAAATCAACAGCCTTTCATCTGCATAGCATTAAGGAAAGAGACCAAGCTTTCCTGCTTCTTATCCCTCCTCCTACTGTTCTCCCATCTCCTCATCAATCAAGACTTGATTCTTAAGCCACACCAAGTTCTTTTTTCTCACTGTTATTTTGGGACATAAGATCTCTTCACCACTTTGTGCCTTCTGCCTGGGATATCTTTCCCAGCAGGGTCTTTGCTGGTGGTCTAGAGTTAGGCTTTGGTCTGAATGAAAAGGTGGAATGTGGAGTCCTTGAGCACAGGGACACGGGAGCCAGACTATCTGAATCTCAGTCCTGGCTCTGCCAGTTACCAACGCCTTGACAGAGCAAGTCAAGTTATTAGATTACTTTGTGCCTCAGTTTCCTTATCTGTTAAATGGCAGTGAAAAATGTACCTACTGCTCAAGGAGATTGTGAGGATTAATACATTAATACATGTAAAATTCTTCAAACAGTATCTCAGTAAGTACTCAGAAGGTTCATGCTTTTTCTACTGTGCCCTTAGTTCCATTTTCAGACAGAACACTTTCTTTGTAGATAGTATGGGGGGTGGGGTGGGCTCTAGGGTCAGATGGATCTTAGAGAAATTCATACCCACTCTCAGTTTGTTTCCTTATCTGCTAATTAGAGATAAACATGACTTACCTTACAAAGTTGTTTCACATTTGATCTCTTGAGATCAGATATATAGTCATAGAGTGTTGACTTAGAGACAGTCAATAAATATTAGTTCCGAGGAGAGGAGGAGACAAAAACCTATACTCCCCAACTTTTCAGAGAATAAATAGTCTCTGTCAGAAACAGGTTAGAACTGTCACAGTTTCTCCACTTAGAACACAAGCACGGCTGCCTATCACAACCACATTTCTTTTAATTCCAGCATACATGTGGTTCTTATCCCTTTTCTGCCACTGTGCTCTCTGCTGCCTGGCAAAGTGCATCACAAGGATGGCGTGACAATCCAGCCCAGCATCTCTTTGTGACAGGGTCCCTGAGTCAGGCTTCCACATCCCCCCATGCTCTCCTTCCAGAACACTCAGTCCCTGTCTCTTTCAGTACCTGTGGTGTGGAAATTGATCAGTTCATGGAGAAGGACCAGGGCAAGACATTAGTGTGCTTTCTAGTCTCAGCACTTAGCACGGCACCTGGCACCTAGCAGGCACTCAGTCGTTTTGTTGAATGGTGCATACTTTTTTTTTTTTAAAGATTTTATTTATTTATTTGACAGAGAGAGAGATCACAAGTAGACAGGCAGGCAGAGAGAGAGAGAGGGGGAAGCAGGCTCCCCGCTGAGCAAAGAGCCCGACGCGGGACTCGATCCCAGGACCCTGAGATCATGACCTGAGCCGAAGGCAGCGGCTTAACCCACTGAGCCACCCAGGCGCCCCTGAATGGTGCATACTTACCCCCGTTTTCTCACTTAATAGGTGAATTAGATGTGAAGGCAGTTAACTTTTAGAAAAATTAAATGTAGATGCTGACTTGAAATAAGGCCAATTCTAATAGAAAGATAATGGTTCTATTTGGGGAATTCTAAGGGTATAGTTATAGAACAATGATTGAAAACTGGAGATATAAATGACTGCTATGAATATTTTATGCAAATTCTTAAGTTGTACACATGTTTTTAGTTGATATTAATAGGAACCCATTGTCATTATAAGCAGCTCATAAATATTCATGAATCGATCATTTGGTTTGGTCATTTGATCACTTCTAAGGCCTTTTTTCCTCCCCTGTTACTTTGCCTGTCTCTTGACTATTCATGCAAATGCTTTATTTCTACTAAGACATGGGAAAGAATATGAATCTAGAGATGACTCAGTAGTTTGTATTTATTTTCTCTGGAGAAAGAGTGAAAGATTAAAAACCAGAAGGTAGTGCAAGCTGTTCCTTAAATATTCTTCCTTATGCACATGTAAAACTGCTTATGTCATACTCTGTGGCTAATGAGTGCTTATGTGGTAATGGAAATACTGTGCCAGGAACCTAAGCTTTGTCAGACAGCAAGTTGTCTAAATAGAAGTTATTCGTTTTGGAGTTTTACATTGTTTGCTGTTTTGGAGAAGAGTATTGCTCTTGTCTACGCATCGGAGGTACAGAAGGGACAGAAACTAAATGGTGAAGCACCTCCTATGTGCCAGACATTCTTTCATTTCCTGATGGCATACTGGCCATGCTGCGGAGTTGACGATTATACCTCTAAGTTTAAGCCCGCAGTCGCACCCCTCAGCCTCCCGCTAAGCCGTAGCCAGCCAACCCACAGGCCAAGTCAAACCACGTCATTGTTATACACAGACACAGCTTTGAGACAAAATCCTCAGCCTCCCTCTTCATCTGGGTTGTCACCCCTACGTTTCTCCACAGAGAGTCTGGAAACATTGATGTATCAACAGTGTATTAATGAGAGAAACGTGAGATTAGCCAGCTTGTCCAAAGTTACTGATAAATGCATTTTGTATTTGAAAACTAAAACATAACTATTTCCTAATTTCCTATTAATATATGCTTATTAAAAGCTTAAAATTTTTAGGTTATGTGAAAATATGATTTACCCAACTGCAAGCACAAACCAAATCTACCTTTTGTGGAAAAGGTTTTTTTGGTCAATCTCAAATTCTATTATTAAACAATGTTAGCTCTTTTCTCCTTCATAAAACACTCCTATATTTATAAAATATACTATGGATATAGTTGTACTATATTTTAAATTAAGGGGTTAGTATATATTATTTCTAAGTTCCTGTATCTGATTTTATAAAGTGTTTTAACTCGCAAAAATATATGATTACTATGTTTGATTCCCTTTTCTCCAGTTATATAGAAAGCATTTATACTGAATACATTAATTTAATGTATGTTTGTGCTGTCCTTTCAGGGTTTTTGAAGTTAAATGTTATTTTTATAGATTTACATAATTATATATTTAATGCATATTTTTAAGGAGGAATGCTGGCTTTATTTTATTCCCCAAAGATTGAGCCTTGAATGCCATCTTGTGGTTAAAGAGAGAAGCATTAGAGTTGGCACTGGAAACATCCCTTTAAAATAGAGACAGAGAAAATATATAGACAGAGGGGAAAAAATCCCATTAAAAAAATAATTTCTGTCAAGCAACTACTTCATCTCTGCTTGGATGGTTTTAGAGACAGGGAGCTCAGTACTTCAAGGACTACTTAAATAGCTGGAATCTCCTGTATTTCTAGTTCAAATCTAATACCTTACGATAATTCAATAATTCTAGATTTCTTTCATTCACTTAAGATTTTTATTGAGTCCTTACTATGTGTTTTATACATTTGTCTGCAAAACCATCCAGAAAATGAGAAAATATCTCCATTTTATAAAGAGAATGTGCAGGAAAAAGTTGTTTGTTTGTTTTTTTTTAAATTCCCTAAGTTTGCACATTCTGAAGGTGACCAAGCTGAAATTCAAATCTAGGCCTGCAGATGCTACAACCCATGCTTTTGTCTACTAGATCCAGCGCCAGCTCAGACACTGAGGATGGCTTTGGATATGGGTAGTAGGCATGGCTCGAGCAGTGATGCTGTGGCAGAGAAGAAAGTGTCTCCACTTGTCCTAGGAAGCAACACAAATAAGGCTCTTCTTTTTTGTGAAATTATCCTTTAAGTCTCAGAAAATAGCTAGTTTGTCTTATTCCTAAATCCCCTTAAGTTTTCTCTTTTTTGAGAATAAACACATCCAGTTCTTTCAACTGTTTTTTTTTTTTTATGAATTCCACATTTTTTTATCGTTCCCCTTTGATGAGTTCAATTCATTTAATCAACTTTTCTCTCAGAATGTACCCTAAAACTTTATCATGGATTTCTGGTTGTAGCACAGAATCTGGTGGGATATTCTATATTATAAACACAATGAATTAAAGCTACTTCCTTCTTTACCTCTCCAAATAAAAGGGGGGGTGGGGATTTTGATAGGAATCAAGAACACATACCAGGTTTGTTTGTTCGGTTTTTTAAGAGAATTGTTCCTTTGGTTCTGCACCTACGTAGAACACTCTTGTGAAAGGTCTCTCTGTTTCTCTTTCTCTCCCCACCTTCCTCTCCCCATCAGCACCCTATCCCACCCCACCCCCAACTGTCCAGAGAAATATGATAGGTAGTTTAGCTTGGGCCTTCCTCTGAGCAGGGGTGAATTTAAGAAGGGCTGTGGTTTCCCAGAGGCATATTAGATTGTGTGCCACCTGAAGAGAGAAACAGGCAGGAAGCCACGAAGTATCCTTAGAACATGTTACAAAAAATCAGATCACTAGATGGAAGGGATACAGTTAAGCTTTATGACCCTCATTACATACATAAAGCTACTTTTCAAGAATAGGTAACAAGTTAAAGTGTCAACAAAATTATTAAGAATTTAAGATGAACACACATTTGAGTTGCTAGTTATACTTTTTAACTTAATAGATATAATAATAAAATACAAGAAACAGCAAGTGTTGACAAGGGTGAGGAAGAAAAGGAACTCTTCGTCCACTATTGGTGGACCAGTAGGGTGGTGTGGCTACAGTGGAAAACAGTATGGAAGTTCTTCAAAAAATTAAAAATAGGGTTACACTATGATCCAGTAGTTCCACTACTGGGTATTTAGCCAAAAAATAGGAAAAGAGTAATTCAAAAAGATATCTGCATCAGTATGTTTACTGCAGCATAATTTATAATAACCAAACAATGGAAGAAGCCCAAGTGGCCATTGACTCAAATGGATAAAGAAAAAATGAGATACACACACACACACACACACACACACAGTAGTATATTACTCAGCCATGAAAAAGAAAAAAGCCTTGCCATTTGAAACAATGTGGATGGCTCTAGAGAGTACAGGGGTAAGCAAAAGTGTCAGAGCAAGAAAGACAAATACCATAGGATTTCAGTCATATGTGGAATTTAAGAAACAAAACAAATGAACAAGGAAAAATAAAGAGACAAACCAAAAAACAGAGTCCTACCTGTAGAGAATAAATTTGGTTCCCAGAGGGCAGGTGTGTGGGGGAATGGGTAAAACAGGTGAAAGGGATTAAGAGTACACTAATCAGGAGGGGCACTGAGTAATGCATAGAATTGTTGAATCACTTATGTTGTATACCTGATACTAATATAACACTATATATTAATTATACCTGCATAAATACCTGATAAAATAAAAAGAAACAAAATGACTATTTTGTTATCACCTCAATAACAAAGCCAAAGAGTACCAGAAAGAAAATAAAAACCCCATTACAGATAAATACACCTCATATACATTGATGTAAAGATTTTAGCTAATTGGATCCCATATATATAATTATAATAAGTAACAAATTTAATAATAAGATAATAAATAATTGATAATTATACATGACCATGTGGGGTTCACATCAGGAATGTAACCTTAGTTTAATATTTGAAAAATTCAAACAATATAAAATTAAGAAAGAAGAATCATATGATCATCTCAATAGGTGAAAAAAATTTCAACACCAGTTCCCATTATCAAATTGACAAAATTAAAACAAACAAAAAAAAATAAGCCTCTGGTGGCACCTGGGTGGCTCAGTGGGTTAAGCCTCTGCCTTTGGCCCAGGTCATGATCTCAGGGTCCTGGGATCGAGTCCCGCGTCGGGCGCTCTGCTCAGTGGGGAGCCTCCTTCCTCCTCTCTCTCTGCCTGCCTCTCTGTCTACTTGTGATCTCTCTGTGTCAAATAAATAAATAAATAAAATCTTTAAAAAAATAATAAGTCTCCAGAGCTGTGAGAGAATAAACTTGTTAAGGAAGCCCTAGGAAACAAATGCACCTTGCCTTACCAGTTGATGTTTTATTACTTTTACAGTGTTCATCTTACACCTTATTTGTTTGTTTTCCTAATGACTACTATGCTAGGAAGCATAATGGAATAATTTCTGTTGACCATTGCATTAGTGAACCCTCAGAATGGCACAACAGTCAAACCCCGCTGTTCTGCTTGTCTGTCTGATTTAATATGTTTGCTTTATCTTTCTCAAAAGTGATGTACACTTCCCAGAATTTATTTGGAAATTTAGATGACTTCTTTTTCTCATTCTAGGTATGCAGCTACTGTGGCTCGGCTGGCTAGAGAAAGTAGAAGAAAGCCTTCCAGAGCCAAATATCTAACTGAAAGAGTTCGACTCTGCCCAACTCCAAGTACATGCAGTTCAGCCTATTTGTTTTGCTTTGTTTTTAGAACTAAAATATTAGTTATAATGGGGGCGCCTGGGTGGCTCAGTGGGTTAAGCCGCTGCCTTCGGCTCAGGTCATGATCTCAGGGTCCTGGGATCGAGTCCCGCGTCGGGCTCTCTGCTCGGCAGGGAGCCTGCTTCCTTCTCTCTCTCTCTCTCTGCCTGCCTCTCTGCCTACTTGTGATCTCTTTCTGTCAAATAAATAAATAAAATCTTAAAAAAAATAAAATAAATAAAATATTAGTTATAATAATAAATGAAAATTTTTTTCAGTTCAGGTAAATGTAAATCTGTGAGGCCTAATCTTGTGTTCTCCTTTTAAGGTTGCTTTAAGTCTTTCTGACTAACAAAATAAGTTCAGTAAATCACTTACATAGGAATTGGCACTTGGAAAAAAAAAAGGAATTACTTATACTTTGAAGCTCACCATCCTTTAATAGGTTAATGTATAATTTAGAAATCTAAGGCTAAGTTTCAAGGTGTGTAAAAGCATTCAAAACAAGAAATGCCAAATAAACCAATCCCTAAAGGTCACTGTAGATTCAGAGATATATGAAATATGGTTGAAAAGAAAGGAATAATGGTGATTGAATTGTTTTTGGTGATATTTTTTTAAAATTAATGTTTTTTAAAGAAATATTTTTGAGGGGGGCATCTGGGTGGCTCAGTCACATAAATGTCTGCCTTAGGCTCAGGACATGATCCTGTGGGGTCCTGGAATTGAGCCCCACATCAGGGGGAGCCTGTTTCTCCCTCTCCCTCTGCCACTCCCCCTTCTTGTGTTCCCTTGCTCTCTCTCTCTCTCTCAAATAAGTAAATAAAACCTTAAAAGAAAAAAAGAAAGAAATACTTGGGATAAGTTGAGGGAGGGTCTTGATCAGGAAAAGAGTTGGTAACTTATAATAAAAATCAACTAGTATAGAGGAGAAAGCAAAACATTTGGGGTCAGAGAACTCGTGTTTAGATAACAGGTCTGTGCAGTTATGTGAAAGGCATTTAACCTCTGAGTTTCAGTTTCTACATCTTTAGCCAGTACTGAATACATAGAAGATGTTCAGTAAATACTTGTTCCTCATATTCTGGCCTAACACAAAGTATTCTTGTGACTAAGTGACTCCACGTATGCAAACATTCTTTGTGAACAGGAAAGTACAAAAGTCTTAGTTATCACATTTCACTGACCCCTGTCCTTCAAACACAACAGCATAGGCATGCCAGGCACAGGCAGCAAACTTCATCCAGTGGTTTTCTAAGAGCCCAGTTTCCATACATCTGACTTCCATTTCTTTGGCTCAGCTTCTACTTCTCGTTCTCCTTCCTGTTTTGGCGTACCACTCAGATTCCTTCATCTGACTTGCCAGCCTCAATCTTTCTCAATTCCACTCTGCCTTCTTCTGCATTTCAGGGTACCTGCAAGCCTTGGTAAGCAATGTTGCCTTTCCCAGCCAGACTCTGCTTCCTCCATGAACTCTCTGCTCTCTGCAACCTTTGTCCTCCCCACACCCCCACATCTGCACCAGTGGAAGGGATCTTGTGGTTCATTTGATGATTACAATAATTCCTGTTCATGCTTTGTCAGACTTCTTTCTATAGCTCACATCTGCTTATGTTTTTCTGAGTCTAAAATCCTTTGTTCTCCATTTCATTCAGGATAAAATTTATACTCTTTGACATGGAAAAGTCCTTAATGCTCTTGTATCTGTCTGCTTTTTCAGTGACATCTCTTCCCACTCTCCCACTCATACCCTAAACACCACACTGACCTAGTGGCTTATGACTATTTCCTTCCTCATTGCAAAAAAATTTGACAAGTATGCTGCTGTGTTTCTTCATAGCCTCATGCCAAAAACCCTTTCTTCCTTTCCTTTCTATTACCTACCCATCCTTTGAGATTCACCTCGGGTATTACCTTCTATAGGAAGCTTTCCCTGTGGGCGATTAAGCACTTCTGTCATAATGTCATTCTATATTAGTTTTCTATTTCCATGTAACAAATCACCACACATAATGGCTTAAAACAACACATATTTATTGTTCCACCATTTCTCTGTGCCCAGAGTCCAGGCATGGTGTGGCGAGATCCCCACCTTGGGATCCCATAAGCTGTGATCAAGGTATGAGCTGGGTTGCAGTCTCATCTGGAGGCTTGCACAGGGAAGGGCTGCTTCCAAGCTCACTACTATTATTGGTGGAATTCACTTCCTTCTGTCCTTAAGACTGTGAGCCTAGATTCTTTCTGGCTGTGTGCTAAAGACCTCCTTTAGCTCTTAGAGGCTGCAGGCAATTTATTGCCATGTGGCTTTTCCAACATAGCCCCCTACCTCATCTAGCCAGCAAGGAAAGTCTTTAGAGTGTGTCTGATGGCAAAATGGAGTCATAAAATGCAACATAATCATGGGAGTGAGATTCCTTCACCACTGTCATATTTTATTGATTAGAAATAAGTAATAGGTCCCAACCACATTTAAAATGTAGGGATTTACATAAAGATGTGAACACTGGAATGTGGGATCATGATGATCACCTTAGATTTTGTCCTCCACATATACGATGTCATATAAGTCTCTTTACGGCCAGTCTCCTTAGAAAATGACCTCCCGAGGAAAGAGACTCTTACCTCTCAATCTGCCACAGCATAGCACTTCATCCAGTAGCCATTGAGTGTTCATGAATGAATGAGTGAATGAATACTAGAATGAAGTAGAGTTGTTATGCTTTTATCAGCTCTGATCCTAGAAGGTAAATAAGCCCTTGATGAACGAGAATAGTAAGAAAGGTGAGCTGGAAGAGAGAACACTCTAAGGAATGTCTAGAAACTGATTAGATCTCCAATGCTGAGCCTGTCATCTTTGAAAATGGGGTAAAATATATTTTGTGTCTAATCTTATAATTAAGAGGAGAGACCATCCATAAGAGCTTATAGTAAGTTAGATTATCATTCAGAAATAGTCACTATCCATAGGGCATCCGGGTGGCTCAGTCAGTGAAGCATCTGACTCTTGATTTCAGCTCAGGTCATGATCTCAGGGTTGTGATATTGAGCCCTGCACCAGGCTTCACAGTCAACATGGAGTCTGCTTGAGTTTCTCTGTCTCCCTCCCATTCTGCCCCGAACCCCATGCTCGCTCTCTCTCTCTCCCCCACTCCACCAAAATAAATAAATAAATTTTTAAAAAGAAAAAGAAAGAGCGAAATATTCACTATCCTGTTCCACCTCTATAGGCAAAATGTACTCCCTTGACCATCGACTTTGAATTTTGCCATGTGACTTGTTTTGATCAATGGAATATTGGTGGGTATGATATGCCCAGAGTTTGGAAACAGCTTGTGCTATCTGGCTTGCTCTTTTTCGCTTCTGCCACCATCACAAGAACATGCCTGGAGTAGCCTTCTGGTCACGGAGAAAGATGAAAGCCATAGAGCCAAGCTTCCCTGACAGCTTTCCCAGCCATCCCCTGCCCAGATAAGCCAATCTCTAGTGGACCTACAGATGGGTGAACTGAACAAATGCTCGTTGTTGTATGCCACTGAGATTTTGTGGTTGCATATTAGGTAGCAGTAGTGAACTTACAGTGCATATGAAAAGGAAGCATGACTCAGTTGAAAAAGAAATGAACTGTGTGCTCCTCTTTTGTAGAGGTGGTTAGCATGGTTTGTTATTGAGAAAAATTCATCAGAGCTTTAGGAGGTGGGTGGGAGGAAGAGGCCATTAATTTCCAAGAAATTGGCAGTTTCCTCAGACGGCAGTTTCATGCCCGCTTCACAAACTCTCACTTTACAGATATGATGGATTCAGAAATATCTTCACGAACTCTCAATTTTTGTCCCACTTTGGGCTGGATGTGTACAGCTCCTTGTAATGCCCCATGAACTCCTGGTTTTCCCACATCCGGCTAAAGTAGGGAGTGACTGCTTTTCCAGTTCTCCAACTACAATCTTTCAGACCTTCCCACCCCCATGTCTCCCCATACCTGTGTAAGCCCTATTTTCTATATTAAACTCCTCATTCGTGTATTAGCTATAGTGTTTCTGTTTTTCTAGCTGACACAGAAGTGAATGGATCTGATTATTTGGCAATAATCAGAGCTCACCAGTCAGAACAAATTTTAATATCTTTATCAAATTATTTTCATATTTAAAAATATATATGAGTTTCCAGGATCGATCCCTAGAGAGGCGTACAAACTATATGGCAATCAGCGTTTGTGCTTTCATAAATTATTTTGTTAACATAGTAACAGAGTTCTGACCTTTAGTATTGATTCCAACTAGTAAATCGAAGTTTTCTTGGAGGGATTTGTAATACTTAAGATTTTCTGGAGGAAGGAAGTTGAAAATAATATTTTTTCTGTGTCAAAATGAAAAACATTTTTATATTTGTTTTACATTATGCTCAGCTATTCTAGCCAGAGTGTCTTGCTTTGGATTTTTTGGTTTTGTTTTGTTTTGGGCTTTTGTTTTGTTTTGGTTTGGTTTGGTTTGGTTTACTTTTGGTTTTAGTTTGTTCTTGTTTTTAACAGAGCTAGGTCTGGAGGACAAACGGTCAGAGTGATTGACTCTCAGCATTCATTCCTGGCCAACAACTGGTGTCAGCCCACCGTGGTAATCTCATTTCCCTTACCAGGAACTCACTTAGGAGCAGTGTGTGACTCAATTCTGCCTGAGAAGAAGTATGCTGAGGGTTTCAGGGGATGGTTTTCTTACTCTTAAAAAATGAAACTCTAGAGAGAAAGACCCCCTTTTTTTTTCTCTGGATATTGCCATATCTGAGTGAGTACTAGAATGGCTACAGCTCTCTTGCTGTGAGTCTGAAGATTGAAAACAACACCAAAGATGGGAAAGCAGAGCAGCAGAAAGAACTGGTCCTTCATGATATTGTTGAATCACTGGCTTATCCAATCCTGTCCTACCTCTGACTTCTCCTCTTCTGTGAGATGAGACATTTGCCTGTTGTTTAAACTGGTTTCAGTTGGGCTCTGAATCTCTCATACCCCAAAACATGTAAATTCAGAACAGCCCAAACATAGTTAGAAAGAACTGGAGTTAGTCCATCAATGATGAGTTCACAGAAAATAAAGTAGGTTTTCTCAAAGGAAAGACAAAATTTACATTTAAACTAATGAAAGCTAGAGATTAATACTAAGATACAAAACAAAAAACTCAATGATTGGAGACTTCAAGATGCTCCCGGGATAGTGGCAGTTTTCTAAACTGATAGCTCTCTACAGATATTTCTATAAAAAAAGAGACCAAGAGAACAATTCACTCATAACCTTTATCCATAGCACAACTAGAAGGTGATGAATATTACACGGTTTATTTGATATAGTGTTAGGGAAATAAATATATGAGACAACAGAAAATTTGTCCTGGATCCCTTATTAGGCAACGAATTAGGTAGCTACTGCAGCAAAACATAAATAACACTACTACGGTTAAACATTCCTAGAAAACAGGTTCCCCATGCTGGGTAGAAATATTGAGCAATATAAACACTGTATCTATATTCTTCCTTTAAATGTAATTAGTTTATTTCCCTGTTTACAAGACCTGTAGAAAAAGATGAATCATCTTTGCATGATATAGCAGGCCTTCCTAATCTGGCCTCAGTTTTAACTAACCAGCCCCACCCAACTCTCCACTGTAACCCAGGGATTTGGGATCTGAATGACCTGGAATCGATTCTTACTAGCTGAGTGTCCTTGGACAAGTTACCGTAGGTCACTCAGTCTCAATTTCCTCATCTGTAAAATAAGGATAATAGTACCTACCTGTCACAAGGGTCATATCTAAGTTAAATAATATTATCTATATAGACTGCTTAGCAGAGAAGTTGGCTTAGCATAAATGTTAATGTGTCAACTCTGGTTACCTCCAAACCGGTCAAGTACTCTTTTACACCTCTGTGCCTTGGCATGTGCTGTGTTCTCAGTCTAGTGTGCTCATACTTTCCTTCTTTGTCCTTCTCTGTTCAGCAAACTGACCTTCCTCTGTCAAATCCAAGCCTATTTTCACTTAGACACAATGATTCCACCATTGTGTTCTGAAGCCTTCACAGATGCTGTTTCCCTTCTATGCCTACCAGTGGTTGGTGGGACTCAGTAAACACATGTTAAATGAATGAACTAACAAAGCATAAAGAAGATTGACCAGAATGGAAGGAATGATTTATGAAAAACTGATCGCAAAATATAAAATTCAGAGAGTTTTAAAAGGTTGCTTGCCTTCACTACACAATCTTAGGCACTATCCCATAAATGCAAGAACACATCTTTTTTTTTATCATGTTCTCTACCATGTCTAGTAATTTTTTTTTTTATATTTCCTCTTACAGTTCAAAATTTTGCTGACTCACAGACCAAAATGGCCATTGTCATGAAGACTGGTAGAACAAAGGAAAGGTGGAGGAGTGTAGCTTTACCAGATGATTTTAGTGCAAATGAGCCATGGGAAGAAGAAGTGGAAGACCTTGTCACTTGGACCTACACTCTTGATACAGACATTTTAGAAGATTCAGCATGATGCTCCAGGATTTAGAAAATGAACAGCCTCAACCACAGCTCGGCTTCATGAGACAACTTTGGAACTTGGATTCCATTTTTTTTTTTTTTTCAAGTTGGTCTCATGCTCTCACATCAAGTACAAATTAGAAATATAAATATAAATCAGTGAATATGTTTCTCTGAATTTTTTGAGCTCTACCTCATTGCTTGAAGCTAAGTTAACTGAATTAGGGGTATTCATTGTGGCATTTCAATCAGTGGTATTACACCCACAGTTGTTAGGCTATGGGTTGCAAGTTTTTGCAGAAAGGGACAAGATATGAGTCAGGAAGAGGCTGGTATAGGAGGGGAGTTCTTAGGACCTTCAGAGCCTGGACATTAACCAAAGAGAGGGATCTTTATGGATGTCTGCATCTGCCTGGTTTAGTGTCATCTTTTCTCCATATTCAAAGGATGAGATGTCATGCTCTTCTCTTTTCTTCCAGAAAACATGTTCTGTTTCCTCTTTGACCTTACCCCTCATATTCTCATATTTATTTTCTCCCTCTTTTTTTGCTGCATTGCCTCAACCTGCAAATGCATGCGGGTCTCTCCTATTTTAAAATATGTCTCTACCTTTGACCCTATATTTCTACTTCCCTCAGCACTGTATTATTCAGGGATACCTGGCTAGCTCAGTTAGTGGAGTGTGGGACTCTTGATCTCGGGGTTGTAAGTTTAAGCCACACACTGGGTGTAGAGATTAAAAATAAAATCTTTAAAAAATAAAACAAACACTATATTATTCGTATTTTCTCAGCTACGCTGATTGATAAGTCTATCATTTGCCATCTTTATTTCTTAGATTCCCTTCCCATTTGCATTCCACTGCCCAATAAAATCAGTCTTCTGCTTATATTACTCGATTAAAATTCACCAGGATCACCAAAGGCTTCCATACTGCCTGAATTCAATAGCTTCCTTATCTTATTGGACCTCTAGTCTGTATTTGATATTATCGATCACTTCTATCTTTTTTAATCTCTATTGCCTCACCTTTGAAGAGGCTTGTTTTGAGGCCCACAAACACCATAAATATGTATACATATAAATATGTATATCAGCATAGAGACCTAGGTAGATGCCTGACCTTGGATCTAGTTGTTAAATAGGTCTCTCCCTCACTTCTGAGGAAATGGATTTTACTTCCTGTGAAAAAAGAAAAAAGTTGTTATATGTACTCTAGTGTCTGGGCTAGCTAGCTGCTTTCAAGTCGGCCTGTGGTAGTTCAGACAATAAGGCCCCAAGTGACTGTAGTGCCTAACACTTTTATTTTCCTCCCCAACCAGAACCAGAAAATTCTAGCAGCTATCCCAGATCTTCCCCTCCTTTTGTCAATGCCAAAGTACAATGAAAAGCCAACTTCATGATCCTGCCCAACTTGATAACAATCAGAGTTATTTTTATACCCGGTGAAAAGTGCCATTGTGAATGGCCTATCCCATACCTCAGTGAAATTATAGAATGTAGTCGAAAAATGCATTTGCTGATGGTCACACTGACGGAGGATGGGCCTCTGACTCCTTTCTAGTTTTCTAGGAGGACAAACTTAGATTGTCAACAGAAATAAAGCAGTCACCAAGAAATTAAAACCAAAAGGACAATGTCAGTCCACCAAAAACATTTCCTTGATATCTGCTGTCTTATGTTTTATTCTTTCCATTTAATCTCTTTCTTTCAGGACAAAGAAGTTACATCTGTTGCTTTCTTTTCCTGCAACCAGAAGACCTGGGGGTAAGAGTTGGTGATGGGGGAAGGAGGTATAGGGAACAGAGACACATTTTGGGAACAGAGACTTTAATCAGTACAATAGGACAGTTTATTTAATTACCTTCACTATAACTCTGGCTATTCATTCTGGGTCTTCAATAGGAATTTCCCGTCTACCTCTGACCCTTGGTGAGAGGTTCTTTTGGGTTCCAGCCCAGTGCTCTTCTTTACACATTTTTTAAAAAATGTTACCTCCCACACATATTGTCATTCTCTGACCTTTTCCCTACCTGCCTTAAAAAGCATCTTCAGTTCAATGTCCCCCATGCATCTGAAACTCAACATGCCTGGTTTAAACTCATTTCTCCTCCTCCTCCACCTTCTGCCTCTTGTGTTTCTTTTTCAGTTAATGGAACAATCACAGGATAAAAACTCTGAGATCACTATAGACTTCTCTCTTTCAGTTATGGCCAAATGATCACCAAGACTTGCAATATTATCTTTTAGATATCTCAAATCCATCTTCTCATTCCTGTTCTTACCGTTACTTTACATTATGAAGCCCTTTTAATCAGTAGGTGGGATTATACTTTTCTGTAATGACATCATTCACTTTCCTAAAATTCTTCCGGCCATCTCTGCTTATGAATGTCCAAATCACAATGGCCTTCGTGTCAGCTCTCACCCACCCTCTCCAACTTCATCCACAACTTCCCACATCGTGCCCCATGTTACCGAACTCCGAATGCTTCTCCAAATGTAACATGCTTTTTTCTGCCTTTGCTTATGCCATTTTCTTTATCTGGAATGGCTTTTCCCTTCTTCACTTGACTAACTCCTATTCATCTCCTAAAGCTCAATTCATCATTTCCACAAAATTTTCTTGGCATGCCTCAGACCTAACCCAGGCTGGGCTCAGTCTCAGTCTCTCTCTCTTTCCCTCTCTCTGCATATGTGTATGTGCGTGTGCAGCTATATTATATTGAAATTTTCTGTTTGCCCATATGACTCTTACACAAAACCTGGAAAGTATAATCCAATCGGACTCTATCTCAGAGATATTTCATAGTGTACGACCCACATACCAACAGTTGCCACAATTTCTTCACCTCATACAAAAGCTCCTGTTTCACAGTCATAGAATCTGCTGTTAAAAAATGAACTTGGAAAATTTAGCAAATTGGTGAATTTCAAAGTGACAAAGAGGGAAGCTTTTATTAATAAGCAGGAGTACCTTGAAAGAGTTGATTCTGGAAAAAGATGCTAGATTTTTTTAAAAAAACAGCTTTAGTGAGATATGATTGACGTACAAGAAATTGAACTACTTTAAGTGTACAATTTGATAACTGACACTCACGTAACCATCACTACTATTAACATTGCGAAGCCATCTGTCACTCCCCACCAACGTTTCCTCATACCTCTTTGTAATATCACTCCCCTGCCCAGGCACTTCCTGCCTTCACTTCTCATTCCCAGGCAATCACCAATATGCTTTCTGTCATTATAGATCACTGTGAATTTTCTACATTTTTATGTAAATGGAATCATACTGTAAATACTTGTTTTTGCCTAGCTTCTTCCACTCAGCATTATTTTGAGATTGATTCATGTTTCGTGTATGTCATTCATTTATCCTTATTGGCAAGTAGTATTCCACTCTATAGGTATACCACAATTTATTTATTCTTTTGCCTGTTGATGGGCAATTTGAGTCGTTTCCAACTTGAGACTACTACAAATATAAAAGCTGGTGAGGCAGATCCACCTGCCGATGACCCAACAGTGAGTCGTGCCCTTGTATGATCCCCTCCCCGTGAGTGTGAAGAATACCCAGGATTTACTTCTAGCCAATGGAATATGACAAAGGTGATTGGATAGTCGCCGCTGTCATTATGTTCCATTAGCTAAGACTCCATCCTAGCAGACAGAGATTCTTCTGCTAGGTTTGAGGACATAAGCTGTCATGATGTAAAAAAGTCTGCATGGCCAGGGACTGCCTGCAACCTCTAGAGGCTGAGAGCAGCCTCTATATGGCAGCCAGCAAAATAAAATAGGGGCTCTGGCCCTACAATGAGAAGAAATGGAATCTTGCTGTAACTATGTGATGTTTGGAAAAGACCTGACTTCCCAAGAGGAATGCAGCTTGGCCAATGCCTTGACTTGAGCTTTGTGAGATCCTGAGCACCCAGCCAGGCCAAGCCCGGACTACAAAATTGCAAACGTGCGTTGTTTTTTAAGCTGTTAAATGTGTGGGGCTTTATTACGCAATGAGAGAAGATTGATCTAGATGATACAAACATTTGTGTAAATGGCTGGATCACATGGTGCATAACTTTTTAAGAGATTGGCAAACTGTCTTTCAAAGGGATTTTACAATTTTACATTCCCACCAATAATGTATAAGAATTCCAGTTCCTTCATATTTTGGCCAACACCTGGTATGATCAGTCTTTTAAGTGTTGGTCATGCTAAAGGATGTGAAGTGGCCTCTTATTTTAATTTGCATTTCCCTAAAGCCTGTGATGATGAGCACCTTATTATGTACTTACTTGTCATCATCCTCTGTTTTCTGATGAGATATCTGTTGAAATCTTTTTTCGATTTGTTATTGGGTTGGTTGGTTTTGTACTATTAAGTTTTGAGAGTTCTTTCTGTACTCTGGATACAAATCCTTTATCAGATAAATGATTTCCAAATAGAAAATTGGCAAACCAGTGGCAAGTTTGCCACTTGTCTTTTCACTGTCTTAATAGTTTTTTCAAAGAATGGTAATTTTCATCAACTCCAACTTACTGATATTTTTTTTCCTTGTATAGATTCTATTTTTGGAGTTGTATCCAAGAAATTCTTTCCTAATTCAAGATTACAAAGATTTTCTTTTATTATTTCTTATTGAAATTTTATAATTTTGGATTATCTTTTAGGTCATTTTGACTTAATGTTTGTATATGGTAAAAGGAATAGATCAAAATGTGTGTGTTGACTATACTGAGTCTTCCCAGGCATGAATTCCTTATTTATTTGGGTCTTATTTAATATCTCAGCAATATTTTATAATTTTCATTGTCCATGTGTTGAATATCTTTTGCCAGGTTTTTCTTTCCTTTTTTAAATTTTTTATAAACACATAATGCATTTTTAGCCCCAGGGGTACAGGTCTGTGAATCTCCAGGTTTACACACTTCACTGCACTCACCATAGCACATACCCTCCCCAATGTCCATAACCCCACCACCCTCTCCTGATCCCCCTCTCCCCAGCAACCCTCAGTTTGTTTTGTGACGTTAAGAGTCTCTTATGCTTTGTCTCCCTCCCCATCCCATCTCGTTTCATTTATTCTTTTCCTACCTCCCATACCCACCACATTGCATCTCCACTTCCCCATATCAGGGCAATCATATGATAATTGTCTTTCCCCAACTGACTTATTTCGCTAAGCATAATACCCTCTAGTTCCATCCACGTCATCGCAGATGGCAAGATTTTATTTCTTTTGATGGCAGCATAGTATTCATTATATATATATATATACATATATATATATATATACATACATACCACATCTTCTTTATCCATTCATCTGTTGATGGACGTCTAGGTTCTTTCCATAGTTTGGCTATTGTTTGCCAGGTTTTTCTTTAAGGATTTCATAATTTTGGGTGCTATTTTAAATAGTGTTGTTTCTTAATTTTCAATTGTTCTTTGCTAGAATATTGAAATACAACTGATTTCTGTACATAGATCTTATGTCTTGATACATAGGTAATCTCATTTATTACTTCTAGGAGCTATTTTATAGATTCTCTCAGATTTTCTATGATTGTCTAATCATACTGTTGTCAGATAAAAACAGTTTTGCTTCTTCCTTTTAAATCTAGATTCATTTAGTTCTTTTTCTTGCCTGACTGTACTGGTCAAACTCCCAGTACAATATTGAAAAGTAGTGGTAATAAGTGGATACCATTTCATCTTGTTCCTGAACATAGGAGGAAAGCAATCAGTCTTTTGTCAGTAAGTATAATGTTAGCCGTAGATTATTCAAAGATGCCCTTTATCCAACTACATTCCTGCCCTTCCCAATTTGCGATGAGTTTTTCATCAGAAATAGAGGTTAGATTTTGTCAGATGCTTTTTTGTGTCTATTGAGATGAGCACGATTTTTCTTCTTTTTAGCATGGTAATCTACATTGATTTACTAACTTTTAATATTAAAACAACTTTGCATTCCTGGGACAAACCCAGTTTGCTTATGGCATATCATCCTTTCATATGTTGTTAATTTGATTCATTAATATTTTGTTTAGAATTTTGACATTATTTCTTGAGGGAAATAAGTTACAGTTTTCTTCTAGTGTCTTTATCTAGATTTGGTGTTAGAGTAGTGCCAGGTTTATAGAACGAATTGGGAAGAATCCTCTTCTTTTTTTTTTTTTTAATATTTTAATTTATTTATTTGATAGACAGAGATCACAAGTAGGCAGAGAGGCAGGCAGAGAGAGAGGGGGAAGCAGGCTCCCCGCTGAGCAGAGAGCCCGATGTGGGGCTGGATCCCAGGACCGACCCTGAGATCATGACCCGAGCTGAAGGCAGAGGCCTAAACCACTGAGCCACCCAGGTGCCCCAGAATCCTCTTCTTTATAATTTTCTGGAAGAGCTTTTGTCGAATTGGTATTAGTGCTTCCTTATATGTTTGGTAGAATTCACCAGTATAGCCATTTGGGCCTGGATTTTCCTTTGTGGGATGGCATTAAATTACACATTATTTTAAATGGCCTCATAGTTATTTAGCTTATGCATTTCTTCTTCAGTGACATTTGGTGGTTTACATCTTTCAAGGAATTTGTTCATTTTGTCTAAGTGGTCTAAATTTTTGGCATAAAGGGATTCATATTATTTCTTTGTTATCCTTTTAATGTCTATAAATTCTGTAGTTATACCACTTATATTTTCTCTTGCTTTTCTGGATTAGTCTGGCTAGAGGTTTATCAATTTTATTGATTATAAAGAATGAGCTTTCGGGTTAATTTCTGTTCTTTGTTGTTTCCTGTATCCTATTTTACTGCTTTCTACTATAGTACTTATCATTTCCTGTCTTTTGCCTACTTTTGTTTTAATTTACCTTCATTCTCCCTTAATTTGTTAAAATGAAAACTGAGGTCATGGATTTGAGAATTTTCTTCTTTTCTTATTTATTTATTTATTTGTTTGTTTGTTTGTTTGTTTGTTTTATTTGAGAGAAGTGTGAACAAGAGTGACAGAGAGAGAACACATTGATATGCACGCATGTGCTCAAGCACAGGGGAGGGGCAGCGGGAGAGGGAGCCCGGGGAGGGGTTTGATCGCAGGATCCTGGGATAATGACCTGAACCGAAGGCAGATGCTTAATCAACTGAGCCACCCAGGTGCCCTCTTTTCATCTTTTCTAATAAAAGAATTTAGTACTGTGAGTTTCCTTCAAAGTCCCATGCTGGCAGATTGCCACTAATTTTTAATGAGTTATATTTTCATTTTTACTCAAAATATTTCTAATTTCCTTTTTGGGTCGTCTTTAACCCACCCATATGTTATTTATTTTTTAAATTGTTTTATGTAACTTTAAAAGTAGTTATCTTTCTATTGTTGATTTCTACTATAATTCCATATGGGAAGAGAATATGCTGTGTATGATTTTAATTCTTTTAAACATATTAGTAAATGTTTAATGGTTCATAGTATAATCTAGCTAAGCAAATATTCCATATACATTTGAAAAACATGTATATTTTGCTATTGTTGAATGGATAGTTCTATGAATGTCAATTAGGCCAAGGCACCTGGGTGGCTCAATTGGTTAAGCATCTGCCTTTGGCTCAGGTCATGATCCCAGGGTCTTGGGATGCAGCCCCACATAGAGCCCCACATTGGGCTCCCTGCTCAGAAGCAGGGAACCTGCTTCTCCTTCTCCTCCCCACCCCTGCTCTCTCAGTCTCTCTCATTTTCAAATACATAAATGAAATCTTTTCTTAAAATGTCAATTAGGTCAAGCTGATTGATTGTATTGTTCAAGTTTTCTGCATCTTCATGGATTTTCTGTCTGCTTGCTCTATCAGTTATTGAGAGAGATGTGTTCGACTCTCTGAACCTGTAGGTTAACCTATTTCTCCCATCAGTTCTATCAGTTTTTGCTTTGTGTATTTTGAATCTTTGTTGTTGGGTTTGAAAACATTTAAGGTTATTGTGTCTTCTTAATGAATGGGCCCATTTATTATTATGAAATGATTTTCTTTGCTTTGAAATCTATTTTGTCTGATAATCATATAGTCAATCTAGTTTTCTTCTGATTAATATTAACATGATATATCTTTTTCTATTCTTTTGTTTTAAAAATTTTTTTATTTGACAGAGAGAGAGAGTGAGAGAGCACAACCAGCGGGAACTGCAGAGGGAGAGGAAGAAGTAGGCTCCCCAGTGAGCAGGGAGCCTCACCTGGGACTCAATCCCAGGATGGCAGGATCATGACCTGAGCTGAAGGCAGATGCTTAACCAACTGAACCACCCAGGTGTCCCTATTCTTTTGCTTTTAACCTATTTGTTACAGTTTTACCTATCTCTGGAGTTTTCAAAAGAATTTAAAAAGATGTATTACTTATAACAGAGCATAGGACATAGTGAATATCTAGTATCTGTTAATTACTGTGACTATTTGCTATTTCTTTTTATTCAAAGCAATGAGAACCTTTCCTAACATGTCAGACTGCATTCATTACCCGGCTATAGTTATATTTTCTACTTTAGGATGTAAACAGAAAAAAAAAATACTAAAAATACATGAAGGCCAAAATAGAAATTTTTTCTTTAATCAAAGAAAAAAAAGAGCTTCAATCTGTCATATGCTTACTAGCCATATAACCTTGGGCAAATTACTTAACCTTCCTACATCTTGGTTTCCTAATCAGTCAAAGATGGATAACAATGACACCTAAGTTCCTATAGTTGTTGAGGAAATCTAATGCATCAATTCATTAATATTTGTAAAGTGCTAGAAACAGTGCCTAACCCCTAATAAGTGCCATATATGTTTGATAAAATAAAAAACACATTTTACTTCCTCCCAGTAATTGTTCTAATGAAGTGTGAAAGAAATTCATATTCAGAAAGCCTAATAAATTGCAGTTTTATGAAATACGCAGGTGATTTTGGTGGAAATTATCAGTGGTCGACACTGTGACATAATATCGTTCCAAGATTCATTTCCAATCTGATTAACATGGCGCAGGTGGTACCATTCAGGGTTGGGAGTGTCACTTTATAACAAAGCCCCATGACTGAGAGCATAGCCTGATTTGGAGAGAGATGTCAAAGTCCAAATTTGAGGTCCTGTGTGAACATGAGTCCCAGCCCCCTTGTGATAAGCCCAGGTGCTTTCAGAGAAGACAGGAGAAAAGGAGCAGGAAATTCCATTTTTTGAAAATTTCCTATAATGTTTGGATTTGTCTTTAGAACCTTAGAGTTAGGTTTTTAAATTTTGCCTTTTTGTTTTTGACTCCTCTTTCCCTCCAGATGGCACCAGTTAGCTGCTATTTTCTGTACTGTAGTCAAGGTGCACTGACTTTCCCTAGAAGCCAGGCACCAGCTTACTATGCTTTTAAAGGCTTGCATGGCACATTGACATTTTATAAGGGCAGAAGTATTTTTGCTTTCCCTTCCCAGGAAGATGTTTACTCAGTGCTGGGAAAGATTTACTAAGAGGAAAATAACCCAGAGCTTACACATTATGCACATTGATAAAATCACTGAACCAACCTCCTGAAGAAATCTGTCAGTCCTCACCACTGCCTTCAGGCAGGACCACACAGACACCACCCTCTTGTAGATGAGAATGAGTACAAAGAGAGAACAGTAAAGCTCAGGTTTTTGTTTAATGACTTCCAGATATTGTGCATCCACTGAGAGCGGCTTGGCCTCCTACCTGAGGGAGGGAGGAAGTTCTCCAGGGGCTGGCAGAAAGCCAGAAGGCTCCAGGGCCTGTACACCTAGAGACCTCTTTGCCTTCCCGCTTCTCACCTACAGGCCACGGTTATCCCTAGAGATTAAATGCCGAGCATCGCTGGGTGGGTGGTGGGGGGGTCGCTGGGTGGGTGGCGGGGGGGTCACAGGTGACCCTGTCCTAGGCATCTCTGTTTATTTATTAACAAAGTATACACAGAGGCCCAGAATTTAATTATCTTTTTGTTTTGTTTTGTTTTTGGAGTTCCACAATTAAATTTAAGCCACTGTCTCCAGAGAGTGAGATCTAAATCTTACCCAAATATTCAATCCCAGGAGGAATAATCAA
This sequence comes from Mustela putorius furo, assembly GCF_011764305.1. Lineage (NCBI taxonomy): Eukaryota > Metazoa > Chordata > Mammalia > Carnivora > Mustelidae > Mustela > Mustela putorius. The sequence continues at coordinate 52,300,380 of NW_025422005.1, forward strand.
TATTCACCTTCCAAGAGGGAGTTCTTTTTGCTAATCTGATTCCCAGATGCAAAACCATAAACCCACTTGATTTGAGGTTTTCATCATAAAAGATGGAGAACAGCTGGCTTTCATTTTCTGAGCAGTATCCCTTAATACATCTGAAGGTTAATTTTAAGTGTTCCATACTCTCCCACTATCCTTACTAACTAACCCCAGCCTTTTTTGCTTTTCGTCATGGCCTGAATGTCCAAACCTCCTTTCCGACTCTTCGTCTCACTTTTAAGTTCTGGAGACTAGACTAGAATTGAAATGAAAAGTGATCACTTTAACAACCAAGGATAATTATATTTGCAAGTCGAATTCTGTTTCAACAATACAGTTGTGATATCCAATCTGACCCCCTGAGGCTTTTTATGTGTCTCAACAGCTAGCTCATGTTAATGATGCTCTACTGATAGAAACAAATGTTTCCTCTAGAGCAAAAGTCATGTATAGCAAATGTGTCCACAAGCTGCTATCCATTTCGAAGTCAAGCTACATAATTAAGGTGCTGTTCTGGCTAAGTGTATATATAATAATTAATGTATAATAAGTCCAAAATAAACTTCAGTCCATGTCACCAAGAAAGGCTACTAATAAGATATTACTTTAATGTTTAAAAACGTTCAGGTTATAACTCTTGAGTTCTCATATCATGTGATCACAGAAGTAAACTTTTTTTCACATTCAGCTGTGACTCACAAAAGACCCAATAGAGGATTAAAGAAATAGAGACTTATTTTTCTCATAAAACAAGGAGCCCTGAGGTGGGAAGTTACTGGCACTGGTCCAGCTACTTATGCAATGATGCTATCAAAGAACAAGCTTTTTCTGTATTTCCCCTCTGACGGTTTTAGAGCATTGGCTTTTGTCTTCAGATGTTTTGCTTCATGATTACAACATAGCTGCTGAAGCTCCAGGCTTCACCCCTGTGTTTTACCTCTGTGTGGAAGAAGGAGAAAACAGGAAAGGGGAGTGATGCTGAATGCTATTCCTCTGTTCCAGAGCAAATGCCTACCTCAAAGAGATTCAGTGTCTTCAGAAACCAAAACTGCTAGCAAATTCAAAGTCAGTCCTATTAACAATTTATCCATACATTCTCTGTTTTAATTCATTGCTGATTCAATAGGAAGTTTTCAATATCTTTTGCCATATTTTAAAATGCATTTAATAATTGATAAGGGATAAAATGGATAAATATATATAAATTAATTGATAGATATATCAGTCATATATTACATATATATCATACATATATATATATCAATTTGTATTTTAAATTTTTTTACTTGCAAAATGTCCAGGTTATTTTGACATGGATGGGAGACAGGGAATTGAGACTATAAGAAGTCTAGGCATTTTCATCTTGTTTGCGTTAGCAAATATCCTGGCTGGCCTAGGACACAGGCTTTTAACATTTCCCATGAAATGAGTAGATATAAAAAGACATGATACAGAGCCCTCCTTAAAGGAATTTCTTTTCAATCATAAAATAGCTTATAATTAATAACAGGATGATTAGGCCCATTCTGTATTTCAGAATTTGTAGACTTCAGTAATGTAAGCCATCTATTGACATACCATAAACAAAGGGAGGCTTAGACCACAGCAGCAGTCAGGGCTGGTCAGGCCCAGGGTGGCCCCGGAAAGAGACAGCTTAATGTTAGCATCCAGCACAAACTGCAGGTCTAGATCCAAGAGACCTTGATGGGAGAACAAGGTACTCCACGATTAAGAGCAACTTAGGGGCACATGGGTGGCTCAGTGGGTTAAAGCCTCTGCCTTTGGCTCAGGTCATGGTCCCAGGGTCCTGGGATCAAGCCCCGAATCGGGCTCTCTGCTCAGCGGGGAGTCTGTTTCTCCCTCTCTCTCTCCTCTCTCTCTGCCTGCCTCTCTGCCTACTTGTGATCTCTATTAAGTAAGTAAGTAAATAAATAAATAAATAAAATCTAAAAAAAAAAAAAAGAGCAACTTAGATCATTATCTAAGAGTGGGGTAAAGCATAGTATCCTGGAGTTGGAGGGATGGGGGGAACTCAGCATTCAAGACTAACATGTCAGAAAAGCTATGAGATGTAGAACTGCTTTCACTCTATTAATAAGAACATTTTGAGACATATCTAAGTCTCCCAGACTCGGGCCCTCAGTTGATTGCCTAAGTGATAAAGTAAGTCCAGAGCCATGGTCCCATATTAAGAAATCTGATTTGTACCAAGAGAGAACCAAAAAATCTCAAGAATTCTTTTTTACCTTTATCTTAATTTTGCCAAAAAAGTTAAAAGAACCTTTTCAAAGAATGTTTAGACTCACAAGATAGGTACATGAAAGTGAACATTTACTTACCCTACAAAGAAGTAAACCTCCAGAACATGCTACCTTGTTTTAGTCAGAGCAGCTAAAAGATACCCTATCTCGCTTTGCCAAAAATAATAAACACACAATTAGTACTAAAGTAAAAGACTTGGAAATGGGGGGGAAAAATCTGAATTTCATTAAGGAGCTTGGGAAGTTCAGATCTGAATAGATACAATCTTTCAAATTCACTTGGCCTTCCAATTTAAAAATAAGAAAAATATTCATATTTTTCAGAAAAATATGAGTCTTGGGGCGCCTGGGTGGCTCAGTGGATTAAAGCCTCTGCCTTTGGCTCAGGTCATGATCCCAGGGTCCTAGGATCGAGCTCTGTGTCGGGCTTCCAGCTCAGCGAGGAGTCTGCTTCTCCTTCTCCCTCACCCCCTTCTGTTTTTTCTCTCTCTCTCAAAAAAAAAATAAAATCTTTAAAAAAAATTATAATAAGAGAGGTTGGACCAATTGCTGGTCCCAGTAGTCCTTTCAATAAATTTAGCCATTGCTACAGGGTTAGAGGAGGAGCTGGGGAGCAAGGCCAGTGCCACCGCAGGCCCATGGGCCCTGTGTTGAAGCAGTGTCCAAATACAGCGGGTGATTAGAGAGGGCCAGTCATCCCGCGCAGCCCGTGCCGGGGTGGGAGGAGGTAACAGTGGCAGTCCTTATTAGTTACTGGGCATTATTTCACTGATGGTCACAATTCACTGGATGGATATTTTGCTCATTGCAGGGATGAGGTCACTGGGGCTCAGAAGTTAAGGAACTCTGTTGAGATTAGAATCCAAGATTCCATCAAGGTCTTAAAATTTTATTCTGCTGGGGAAAACCTGCAAGCAGATCAGATTTCAGTTGAAACGTAGCTTGGGAGCCTGTGAATGTGCTCCAGAGCTCCAGAATGAGCTCCAGAATCCCCAGACGGCGCCTCTTAGACAACCTGGGAATTAAAACAAGGAGAAGACCCCAATTCTAGTGTCCTAGGTGGAATCATCGGGGCTCTTTTGTGTGGCCGGCAGATGCGTCTTCAGGCCCCTGCAGTGCCCCCAGCCTGCCCTGAGTCAGGCCTGGGAGATCCCATCACAGGTCTCCTCCCCTCCCTGCCCAGTCAATTTGGCAAGCTGCCAGTCTAACAGCCAGGGCATTTGCAGAGGTCTGAATTTAATCAATTTCTACTTCCTGTAGAAAACCTGTTTTCTCAGTGGCTTTGTAACCCAACCATTCTCGATCACATCAGGACTAAATCTGGAAGCCAGCTTGGCAGCTTGTGTGCAAATTATACACAATGGCAGATTGTTTGATCTTCATTGCAACCCAAAGCAACTTAAGGAAAAGGGAGGGAAAGACAAGAAAACAAAAGAAAGAAATCCAAACCTCATCTACAATTACATAATGCAGGGAAGTCCCAATTCTGTTTAAGGAACATAGAGAATTAATGAGTCAGTTTCTCTCTCTTACACACACACACACACACACACACACACAACAGACAAACGCATTCTTCGTTGAAGTCTCTCCCCACCCCCCCTTTTTTTTTATGTCTTTCCAATTGTTTTTTAAGAGAGAGAGCTTATGCCCACGAGAGAGCAGGGGACGGGCACACGGAGAAGGCAAGAGAAAATCTCAAGCAGACTGCATGCCCGGGGCAGAGCCCAATCCCATGACCCTGAGGTCATGACCTGAGTCAAAGAGTTGGTTGCTTCGCTGACTGAGCCACCCCGCTGCTCCCTGTTTTCCTCTTCTTCACCAGCACATCTCACATTCCAGGAGAACTGGAAGAATGAAAATTAAGGCCTGAGGGAAAGTGGCATGTTTAAAGGGTCTTAGAGACAGGAAGAGAACCCAGAGTGACAGAGAGGGCAAATGAGAAGGTATGAACACCAAACGAGTAACAAGTATCAGCCTATTGATACTGTGTTGAGGGAGAATATGAGGTTAGAAACTGAATCGAGTGATCAGCATCCTATTTCATTCCTGTGTTCTCAGACAAAGCATTACATGATGAGTTTCCAGCTTCGTCAAGCATCTTTGCCCTTGACAACACCTGTCTTGGGTCACAAATACACGGATCTCACAGAACCTTAGTAGAGTCCCTTCGCCCTCTCCTTTCCAATCTATCAAAGCCGACTCCACCCACGTTCTACTCTCATCATCTTCTTCTGAGCTAACTGGACAAACTAGTGAGAGTTTATGGGTGTTAGTATGCCTTCTTGTTATGTTTGCATTGTTCTGATGGTCAGAAACTGTATAGTTATCATATCAGAAATTCAAAGTACCTGGGCAGGTCTGTTGGGGAGATGTTTTATTGGGAGAGCAGTCCTCATTGGTCCAATCAGTCACATCGCCGTGAGACCCATGATTCATCTGCGGTAGAATTGGTCTTATGCACATATATCATTACCAAGGGCAAAGGCAGAGGTACGTTGGCTGCCAGCGTGTGCTTCAAATGTGATATAGGGCTTATGTCAATAGTCTGAATAAGTCAGAATGTACTGATTCCAATGAGGATAAATTTTGAAGTAGCTTAACATGGATTCCTGTGTAAGAAGATGCCTAAGTGGGCAAATGAAAAGAAATTCACTAAATTCAACCAAAAGTGGGTTTGGATAATGGTAGAGTCAAAATCTAGTTGGGTGGGAGATGGGGTACGGATAGGGAATTTTTAATTCAACTGAATAATTTCCCATTGAAGACCATTATGCCTTGGCATCGTGTTGGATTCAAAGTTTTAGGACGCCATGCTCATCACCAATATTCTAGTCTCTTCCATGGTTGGGTCGGAGCTGGTTGTGGGGGATTACAGATTATAGTGCTTATACATGAAGCAGTAAATAGGGTTCTTAACCAGGCAGGGATGGAAAGGCAAGGAAACCTAAGAATCATCTAAGAAGTCTTTCTAAAAATATCCTAGATTTCATGAATCTGAAACAGGTGGAGGTGAAAATGGCCTTCCTTGCTTTGGAAGCTTCCTAGGACACTCAGGTGTATACCCTGTTTATCAACCATTGAATTAGACCAGTACCTCAGCCTTACCTGACCACAACAATCACCTGTGGAGCTTGTTAACTATATGTTTCTGGGCTCCACCCACCACTAGAGTTGCCGACTTAGTGGGTCCAGCCTAGGGCACAAAAATGTATTTTTAACAGTCGCTCTAAGTGATTCACATAAAAGCATCTGAAGAATAGTTTGAACAATAGTAAATTAGATAATACTAATTTATCCAAGTAGTCACTGAGCAACTTCTGTCATGCTGAATGCTGAAAAACACAGGAATTAGATCCTTCTGGCCCCGCAGAAGCCCACGGAGGACGCAAATACATGGTAGGCACAACCAAGGGCTGGGTGAGATTTGCTGATGAGAAATGGACAGAGGTTTTAATGAGTTCTGCAGGCAAGGGAGATTTGCTGAAAGGGGCGGGAGTTGCCCTGGGCAGTGAAGGATTTGGCTCTGTGGAAGGGAAGAAAGGGGAGATGGTGTGGGCAGGAGGCAGGGATGAGCGTGGCGTGTTCTGAAACACTGAGAAGGGGGAGCAGGCATGGGAGCCCTGATGGATGCCCCTTTGTCAGGATCAGACCGTCATCCTGTTGGGGGGAAAGCACAAGCTCGAGGGCCATACCGAGAATGCGACTCTGCCACAGGCTGGTGTGTGGCTCGGATGCATTGTTTAGCCCACGTGTACCTCCGAAATGTTATTGCCAAGGTGGAAACTGTAATAGGCTTTCTAGGTGCTGTGGGATCCGGGTAAGTCTACTACCTGGCATTTCACACGCTCGTTCACTCCATGCTTGGGCTGTTATTCCATGGTACGGTGTCTACAGAGTGTTTTCACCAGCACGAGTTCATTTTGAGAGGCATGTGTTATTATTTATCCTGTTTTACAAATGTGAGAATTGAAGCTAACAGAGGTCAAGAAATCCAAATAAGCAAATCAGCTTGAACTTGAACCTAAGTCTCTTAACGCCCCGTGATCTACTCTTTCTCTTACGGCAAAAGGAGAATATCAGATTACTGAGGAGTCCCTGAGTACCAATTTAAGAAGGGCTTGTTTCTGCGCGTATTAGGAAGCGTTTCAGCAGAGGAGGGACATGTCAAAAACAGTGCTGTGGAAAGCTGACTTCTGATTGAGATGGAAAAGGGATGCCAGGGAGGACAGGAAGAGAGAAAACAGTAACTAAGGTGTGGTGTGGGTAACCAGAGCCTGAGCTCAGTGAGGCGGGTATGGGAAGGAGGAGCAGGGGCCCAGCAACTGAGAAGAAATGCACCCTAACAAGCAGTGACAACTGACAGAGAAAATGCTTGGAAGGGGACAGTCCAACATTCAACATCATAGCTGCTGTTCTCACTTCTAATTGCTGGAATCAAAACCTGGGAGCAGTACGTTCTGTTTCATGCGTTCCTTCCGCATGCTTGAGCCTTCTTTCTACGACTTTGCACAGTGTTAGATTTGCCAAGAGCTGCAGTCATGATTATTTATTGTTTCTCACATCAAGGGTCCAAGGTCTCAGCACTTAACTCCAGAAAGTGTATTAGAATGCCCTGCGGACCTGACTGTGGGGAAAGCCTTTCAGCATTCTAAGCATAAATATCTTCCAAGTAAAAGCATTGATTGGGAAGCCTGGATGAATAAAATTAACTGCCACAATCTTAAAGACGTCTGGTTCACATCCTGGGTAAAAAGGGGGAAAAGCTTTATGGAGCCCATTAATGTCAATATCAAATGACATGAAACAGTGTTATGCTAACCTCTTCCCCAAATCCCATCCATTCCGTTATCTGCTGCTCCCTCCTTAGTGCTGGGAGGGTCCCCTATCATACAGCCAGGTGGGAGTCCTATGCTGCCTGCTTCTCTGTCAAGTGAGGGATTTGATTTCTGCAAAGATTAAATTGATTGCTGAAGGTCACCTAGCTAGTAAATTGCAGAGCCAATATTCAAACAAAGCGTCCTATCTATCTTCATGGCTCTTTTAGGCTTTCTGAGAAATGTGGCATTTAAAAATATTTTTTTTAAATAAAATAGCACAGAAGTAGGTAAATAAGCAAAGTCCCCTTCCCACCCCCTCTCAGAGATAAGCATAGCTCCTGTTTGATGACCCCCTACCAGGGACCCGCTAGTGCAGAAGCATGTGTACATGTAAATCTCTATCACGCCTTCTTCTAGAATGTAAGCTGGCTCATTCTATTCACACAATTCTGTAACCTACCCTTCTCCCACCCGACCCCACCGCCCCCTCAACAGTACCTTCCATTTGAGTCTTCCTCGCTTGCTTTCAAAGCTGTTTTCCAAGGCATCAAAACCTATTTAACAAATTCCTTATGGATGGCCATGAGGGTTGTTTTGACTTATTTCACTAAAAAAAATACTTCTTAAGCTATTTTTTGGCCACGTATCTTTGTGAACTAGTACTGTTAGGAGAGCGATTCCTAGAAATTGGATTGCTGGAGCAAAAGGAATATCTAATTTTGATTCAAATAGGTATTTGAAAATGTTTGTCCCAATTTCTCTCCCCTGCCCCTCAAACAGAATATGATGCTATTGTCCCATATCCTCACCACCACTAAATATTACGATCTTTTCAACTTTAATGGGTGTGATTCATTTATTCAGTCAGTCAGTCAACATATAATGTTCTGAGAGCCTGCCCTGTGCCAGGGATCATTCTAGTTCCTGAAGATACTTCAGTGCAAGACATGTCATCTCTTTCCACACAACAGTCAACTTTGTTTTAGAGATGAAAGAGGTATTAAATGGACTAACAAACATGTACTATGTATACAACAGCCAGGTAGCAATAAGTGGAGGAAAACACAGCTGGGAAAGTTGCCAGAGAGTATAGGAGAGAGAGTTAGAATTTAATTTTTTTTTTAAGATTTTATTTGTTTGACAGAAATGACAAGCAGGCAGAAAGAAAGAAGCAGTCTCCCTGCTGAGCAGAGAGCCTGATGTGGGGCTCGATCCCAGGACCCCAAGGTCATGACCTGAGCCGAAGGCAGAGGCTTAACCCACTGAACCACCCAGGTGCCCCTAAATTCCTATTTTTTTTTTTTTAAGATTTTATTTGTCAGAGAAAGAGAGCACAAGCTGGGGGAGTGGCAGGGAGAGAGAGAAGCAGTTCCCCCATTGAGCAAGGAGCTCGGTGCAGAACTCTATCCCAGGACCCTGGGATCATAACCTGAGCCAAAGGCAAACCCTTAACCAACTCTTGCCATCCAGGGAGGGTTAGAATTTGGTAGACTGTGCACAGGGTAAGCCTCTCCCATCAGAGGCTCTTGAGCAGAAACCTGAAAAAAACATGGGAACCAACCAAACATTTGTCTAAGGCAAGAGCCTCCCTGGCTCAGAGCAGAGCAAATGCTACTAGTGACCATAGGTTGGGAGCCTGCTTGGTGTTTGAAAACAGAGAGGCCCATGTGGCTGGAGCAGAGCCTGTGAGGTCGGAGGTGGCAGGGTTAGTGTGGGGCCAGGCATGTAAGAGCCTCGTGAAGTCTTTGGTTTTAACTCCGGATGAAATGAAAACCCTCGGAGGTGTTTTAAAGGATCCCCCAGCTGTTGGGTGGTGACTAGACTGAAGAGGCAAGGGGGGAATTGTGAGCTGAGCTTGGGGGACTAATATAGAGCTCCGAGGGAAGCATGGGGTGGCAGAGAGCAGGAGGGGACAGGGAAGGAGGGGCCAACTGATCAGTAATGCTGAATATAGAATTTACAGGATTTGCTGATGGTTTGGATACAGGGTGTGAGAAAACAACGGAAGTCAAGATTGCCCACAAATTTTTCAGCCTGAACACCTCAAAAAAATAGAACTGTCACTTACTGAAACAGGGGTGATTGTGGGAGGAGCAGGCTTGGGGTTGGGGGATTATTCATGAATTGAATTTTGGTCATGGTAAGTTTGTGAAGAGACAAGACAGTGTGCCAGCATACCCCAGAGGTTCTCTTTGGGTTGCCTGGAGAGGAGCTAGTTGGGATGGGTGGCTCCCCATTCCCACCATCAGGAGGGTCAGGTTCCAGGTGTGTACAACACCCCTTTTCTCTGTGAAGCAGGATACAATAACAGGAAAAGAAAGTGCTAATTGGCTATCTAGTAGAGTGACTAGAGTGAGAGATGTTACCCTTACTTGCATTCCTAGTGAAGTTCAACCTTTTGTGTGTGTGTGATGATTACACATTAGGGCTGGCTCAGACAATCCTCTGGGTTTCATCTCCTTGTAATGATCTGCTTCTAGGATCTTTGAGTGAAACTTTGTGATATTACTGTTCTCTTTTGGTAAAAGTATAATTTACTTATTTTAACATTTTAAGCTGTCTTTACTTAGTTGTCTCCTCTGTGCTAAAATTTTACTGTATTTTGCCTTTGGTATAGCCTCTAGTCTAAGCTAAGAAGTACTGTGGGGGCCCCTGGGTGGCTCAGTGGGTTAAGCCTCTGACTTTGGCTCAGGTCATGATCTCAGGGTCCTGGCATCGAGCCCCGCATCAGGCTCTCTTCTCTGCCTGCCCCTCTGCCTACTTGTGATCTCTCTCTCCCCCTCAAATAAATAAACCTTTAAAAAAAGAAAAAGAAGCAGCAGCAGCACTGTGGACAGCCCAGTGCTGACCAGGGACCAGCTATTCCATTCATCCACCGGTGGCATCCTAAAGAATGTGAGAGAAGGCACCTCCAGTAGTTTTCACTGTAATGCTTGGTGGTTTGTGCTGAGCCTCACTGCAGGGGCACTTAGGTATTCAACAAAGTCACTCATTCAAACAGCCCTCATTTATTGAGCACTCACTATGTGTCAGGCACCAGAGAAGACGACGACCTAGGTCCCACTCTCACTGGGCTCACACTTCAAATGAGGAGAGAGGCTCACGGACATAATGATAATAAGGTGAGGAAAATGTTATTAAGGATATTGGAGGAACACAGAGAATGAAAACCGAACCGACCTTGACAGAGTTTGGAAAACTTCCAATGGGAAGTAGAATAGCCAAGCCTTCAAGATGATAGGAAGTTGTCAGTTTCAATGGGGAGAAAGTCTATTACAGGTAGAGGGCACCGCTTGGGTAGAGATGAGAAACCAGGTGAGTGCATGGGGAATTAACTACAGGAGTTCAGGGCCAAAATGACAAGCAATGAGGCTGAAGACTCCAACAAAAGCACCCGTGATGAGGGACCTTCTATACTAGGTCCAGGAGCTTGGACTTCACCCAGGGCTTGGGAAGCCAGTGAGGGATTTGGATATGGCATGGGCAGGTCAGCCTTTCCTGACACTTACTAGACTTAACGTTATTTATGGAGAGCACGCTAATGCCTTGCCTGTTCATATTATGTAAGAAAAGCAGAATAATACTGCCAATGAAGCAAAGAACTTAGAGCCTGACTCGTTTTCCTGTTTGCCATATGAACTTGGGTTAGTCAACAACTCTGAACCACAATTTTTTTATCTTTAAAACTGGGATAATGATCTTCATGTAGTTTATGGAATTTTTGTGGGATCCAAATGAATAATAATGTACATGGAAGCCTTTTGTAAGCCAGAAAATTACAATTCAAATGAAACTTACTATATTTCCTCAATACATGGTACTCTCTAATAGCAGCTTTCATACAGTCCCGTATATGTCCCATGTATGCTTTTGCGTTCTCTCTTATGCTTCGAGATCCTAAGAACATTTATTCATCTTTATGTCCTCATAATGTGTTGCATTTTGTTTATATTAAGCACCTGTGTAGGTACGTAAATAATGTTTATTGAATTGAATTGATGGTGGTCATTTATCTTCCTTGTGTATATGTGTTATAATGTGTGCATCAGAAAAACCCCTAGCATATGGAAGGAGAAATCTAAGTAGCGGTATATGCAACAGTTCTCAGAGGTTTTCAGGGGAAACAAGTCTTATGCATTTGTTTGTTTGCCCTTCTGTTTAGAAGTAATTCTCTCCCTCCTTCCTTTCAAAAAACACCTGAGGCATCTCCCACGATTAAGCAAAACTTAAAGGACAAAGAAAACCAAAACAAAATTAATCCCATTAAAATGAACAAAGGAATTCAAAGAGCAGAGGAGTATTATCAAGCACCTGGAATGGGTTAGTTACCCTGTTTGAGGCAATGACTGCTGAAAGCCTCAGTGTGTCTCTTTTCTTTGTTTTATTTCTTCCTTAGTGGACAGTAGTTTTTAGGGAATGGAAGAACACTGTTTCATTTCACAGGCCAGACTCTCAGAGTTTTGTGCTAAGGGCTCATCCCTTAATTTCCATCTTCCACAACAACTGTGTGGAAAGTATTTTGGGGACCTGCCCATTACTGGCCCTGAAAGTGTCCTCTTCTTTGGTGTTGAACTGTGTCCATTCTTGAGATAATTATGCCTTAAAATCATGGTACGCTAATTGTTACAGCAGAATTCCCTCGGAAAAGCATATTACAGCCTCATTAAAAGCACATTAGTTTATCATGATTTACATAGAGAGGTCTAGGGAATGAATTATTGAGGAACTTCTTATTAACACAAAAGACATCTGTCACACTAAATTACATACTGTAGTTTAAGGCATCAATTACTGGCTTCAGAAGCAGAATAGACAAAGATGGTCATTGGCTTCCTATGCAAAGACAGGCTTCCCAGTTAGGCTCTTCACTAATGATTGATACAAAAATGGGTACCTACTAGCAGTCGACACAGCATACACATTTGATTTACTCTTCACAACTATTTGCTCAGCAACCCATTTTTACAGATGAAGAAACTGAGGCTCAGTAGAGTTTAAGAATCTGCCCAAGTCATTGAGGGAAAGTAGAGATTAAATCTGATCTGATTCTAAAGCACATCCTTTCTCCACTTCATCATACAACTTTTATATCCATCACTGAAATGTCATGTTTGGGAGCAGAGATACACAAGATAACTAAGTTTTCACTTCAGGTGTAGAGAACTTAAAATGGAAATATATTTCTAAAATATGTTGTTTTGCTACCTGCTACACAGGATATTCAGAATCTAGCTTAACTCTTTCTTGGAAATAGAGGACCATCATATAATAATTCACTTTTTGTGCTATAAATGTAGATTGACTGGAATTTACATGATTCCTTCCCAGAGGCTGTAATACAGCTCTAATGGTGAGCCAACTTCTAGTATGCAGACAGGATGAACATCTAGGGAAGGTCAAATGATAAGACTGAAAGCTCCTGAGCTCTTGAAGACTTCACAGAACAGAGCCATCATAACTGCTCATATATTTACACAAAAGAGAAATTGCGATAGCAGGGGTTGGCAAGAATTTTTTTCCGTAAAGGATCAAATGGTAGAGATGCCTGGGTGGCTCAGTTGGAAGAGTGTGTGACTCTTCCTCTCTGAATCATGAGTTTGAGTTCCGTGTTGGGTGTAGAGAGTACTTAAATTTTTAAAAATTCTTTTAATTAAAAAAAAAGGATCAGATAGTAAATATTTTAGACTTCACAGGCCATATGATTCATGCTACAACTACTAACTGCCATTGTAGCTCAAAAACAGCTACAGACAATTCATAAATGAAGGGTATGTTGATGTTCTAATAAAACTTTATTTACAAAAATGGGCAATGGGCCAGGTTTGACCAAAGGCCATAGCTTGAGGACTCCTGATGTATATAATTAAAAACATGTTATTTTAAGTCTGTCAGAACAGCTGAACCTCTATCCTAAGTTATTTAAGTACTAACCTGAAACTTGTTAAACTCGATTTCCTTACCATCTGGTTGCTATCTTCCTGGTTTTCTTTTTTCTTATGAAAGTAGAGAGAAAATATTTCAGTTGCATGACCTCTTTGGTAGAGTAATACGACCATCTTTCTATAAAATTATTCACTGCATGAAAGATCAAAGTAGCTGTCTCTTCACTCAAAAGAACCATCATCTTCACAGTCTTTATCAATTTCTTATTTTATTTTGGTAGAACTCAAGCATTATGTTTTTTCAGTAAAAGAATCCCCTTTTCAACTTTGTCAGCTTCAACCCATTTTCTTTTATTTATTTTACAAATATTCTCACATTGGTAATGTATGTCTCAGGCACAGAGCTACTTTTCTTTACTTATTGCTCTGTAAAGTGGAAAGTTTACATGGGTAAAAATTTATTTCTTAAGGAATTTTTAAAAGATTTATATTGAAGCCATACAACCTTTTTTGGAGCTATAGCACTGATAGATTTCCAATTGTGGTTTCCATTTATAAGCCTAAGTTCTTTGAGTCCCTATGGTTACATCCAATTTCATTGTAGTAAGCTTAGAGTCTATGAGTTTTACATGTACAACAGATTTTACTATAAAACATAACTAATATATGACCTTATGAGAAAATGTACAAGTTCTGTACATGAGATCATTTTATATTTGAAAATAAATAGTTAACAGCACCTATGCTGGAGTAACTTGCAGCAGAACATTGAGGTGAGTAGAAAAGCTAGATAAAACACAACAACAAAACAGGCAACAAAAATCTGCAGGAAGCCACAAAGATACAGAGGAAATCAGGATGTGAGGGATCAAGATTTTAGAGGAAAATGTTACTGATTTGAGCCTGACAAATGGATCATGACTTTCTCCTCTAACTATTTATCAAATATTAAAGAGTGAGATGAGAGGCTGAGAAGAGGGATGGAAGACAGCTGACGTTAGAAGACAAGAGCTTTCAACAACCTCATGAGACTGGGGAGGCAAAAGTTGCGTTTGGATACATTATGGCTGCTGTGAATCGAGGGACCAAACTCCAAAAAGAGGAGAGATGCAAGAAATGGAGATCAATGCTCTACTCCCATTTTACTTCAAGGAGTTTGTTGTTTCATAGAACAGATGAAATGAGAGACTAAAAAAATGAGAAGAGTATGGCTGGGAATCCAAGAACAAATTTGGAAAGTTTTGTGATGCTGAGGAGTTAAAATTAGAGTTAAGGATCTGCCAAGGGCAGGCACTCTGGTAAGTACTCCGTTCTCTTGGTTGAGACTCTACCTTAGAGCTTGGGGCAAGTCAAAGGGAGAGTAAATCATGCAAATTCTGCAACTAAGCTTTGCAAAGAATGTACCCCAATTTCAAGTGAGCTCAGTCCCTGATTAGGTTAAGATAGTTTGCCTTCCTCCTAGCCACATGAAAGAAGATAGGACAAATTTTCTCTGGAGAAACATAACATCATTCAGGGCCTCACATTTTTTTCTTAGATAGTTTCTAGCATTCAAAATTAACAGGCTTACCAACAAACAAAGAGAAAAAGCAGAGGATAAAAACAGACTTACAGGCAATATAAACATTCATGTTATTAGGCACAGAGTTTTAAATCGCTGATTATTATGGTCCAAGAAACTGATGACAATATGGATAATTTCATTTTTAAGATGTGTTCCATTAAAAAAAATCAAATGCATGCAGATATAAACTGAAGGAAAGCTGTTTTCATCATACTAATATGAGGAGACATATAGACTTCTAGTCAAGAAGACTTACCACAGAAAAGGAAGATATTTCATAAGGATAAAAATCTTCCAGGATGATATAGCAATTCTAAATTTGCATGCATTATTAGCATACTTTCAAAAATTAAGAAGCAAAAATTGGCAGGTCCACAAGAAATAGGCAAACCTATAATTGTAGGATGGGTGGGTATGTCTATGTGTGGGGGTATTGCTTTAAAATACCACTCTCAGGAACTGAGAAAACAGCATATGAAAACAAAAATCAATGAAGACATAGAAACTCTGTATAACACAGTAAAACAACTTGACCTAATTGACATATATGAAACACTGCAGCAAGGACAATATATATGTTATTTTCAAATGCACATGAAACATTACCAAGATTGACCATGTGCAATGCCATAAAGCAAATTTCAGTGAATTCCAAAGAATGTGATTTATTCATTATAATGTCTTTGGACCACAACAGAATTAAGCATAGAAAATATTCTAACCACATTAGAATTAAACTAGAAAACATTTGAATTATCCAAATGTTGGGAAATTAGGCAATATATTTCTAAGTAAGACATGAGTCAAAGAATAAACTCAAAATCAGAATAAATTTTCAACTGAGTAATAATGAAAATGTGACCTATCAAAACTTGTTGGATGCAGCTGTAGTTGAGATATTATTAGAGCTTTAAATGCATATTTAGAAATAAGGGCTGAAAAGAAATCAATGATCATAAGTGTCAGTTTCAAGATTATAAAAAGACAACAACACAATCCTAAGGAAAATAGAAGACAATAATGTCCTAAGAGAATAAACAAATGAATTAGAAAACAAATGCAAAATAGAGAAAATCAAGAGTTGGCTCTTTGAAAACCTTTAGCAATATAATCAAGAAAAGAAACAGAAAAATCACCAAAATCTGAAATGGAAAGGGGATCATTAGAGATCCAAAAGACATTAAAAAGATAATAACATATTACAAGTAAATTGGTGCCAACATATTTTTGAAATTTTAAATAAAATGGCCAGTCTTTGAAAAACCTAACTTAGCAAACTGACACAAGAGAAAATAAAAAATCTGCATTGTCCTATTACCAACAACAACAACAAATTTTCTAACAGGAAACAACTATTGTGTTTCAACATAATAGAAAAACAATTATTTAAAGGAATTAATTTTCTAGTTAATAATCTTCCCATAAGGAAATCTTCAAGCCCAGGTGATTTCGCTGGTGAACTTCTCCAATATTTTAAGGAGGGAATTATCCCAGTCTTGCATAAACTCATATCTATCTATCTATCTATCTCTATATAAATAAGTTCAAGCCAATCACTCTCATGAACTTAATGTGAAATAAATATCCTACTGTATTAGCAAATCATTTGTATTTATTCCAGGATGGTAAAGGTGATTTAATATTGAATATCAATCAATAAAATTAACTATAGTAACAGAATAAAGGAGAAAAATCATATGTTCATAAAGAAAGAAGCATTTAACAATTCTACATGCATTCAAGATTAAATCTATATTGATAAATATAAAGAAATTTCCTTAACCTCTCATAGTTTTTACCAAAGAACCCCCCCAACAAGAAATAAAACCCTCCAAGACCACCTCCTATAATATTTACATTTTACCCTGAGATTAGCGTAAAACAAGGGTGTCTGCTATTCCTACTCCTAGTCAACATTTCCATGTCAGAAGCAAAGGCTAGAAGAGAAAAATGGGTAGCAAAATCTCTAGAATCATGAGTGACCTAATCATTTTCTATCCCTACCTTATGTCACCCAACATTATTTCATGCATTTATCACAGCACCAGAAACATATGGTTATACTAATATTTATTTGCAAGTCAGCTTCTATTAAGTGATCAACAAATTCTTTGAGAATAGGGACCTCTTTGACTCTTTGCTCTAATCCCTAGAACCTTGTACAGTGGATCAGGCATAGAAGTTGAATTTTTTGTTAAATTGTAATGTTTCCCCAAAGCTCCTTGCCCAAGTTACTATAGGTGTGGAAAAACCTATTTCAAAACCTAGAGGACGGAAACATTAACTGTTTTGTTGTATGTTGTGAATTCTTTTTTTTTTTTTTTTTTAGATTTTATTTATTTATTTGAAAGACAGAGATCACAAGCAGGCAGAGAGACAGGAAGAGGGAGAGGAAGGGAAGCAGGCTCCCTGCTGAGCAGAGAGACCGATGCAGGGCTCCATCCCAGAACCCTGGGACCATGACCTGAGCCAAAGGCAGAGGCTTTAACCCACTGAGCCACCCAGGCATCCCCTATGTTGTGAATTTTGTGGGCAAAGAATTTCAGTAGGGTTTAGTCAGCTGACTGTTTCGTTCTTTAACTGTGGTACTCAGCGGGCAGATGGGCTAGTGTGGAGAGTTTGGAACTACTTCATTAACATATCTGTATCTTAGTGGAGATGGCTGAAAGATTTGGTTTGTCTGTGACTGTCACCTGGTTATCCACACGTGGTGACCCAACATAGAGATCCTGAGGTGATCGGGCTCTCTTCTCGGGGGCTGGCATCCCCTAGAAAGACCCAAGAAAGCCAGGTGGGAGACACAGCTCTTTTCCTAACTTAGCCTCAGAAATCACACAGCAGCACTTTTGCGTCATTCTTTGGTTATCAGTCACTCCAAGGACAGCTTCAGATTCAAAGTGAGAGAGATTAGACTCTACCTCTTGATGGGGGGCATGACAAGGTCACTTAGTAAAATAGGATGTGGGATGGGAGATACTGATGGGGCCATCTTCAGAAGTCTGCTACCCCCATCTTGTCTCAAGTGGTTTCCCTAACAACTGACCAAGGTTTATGACATTCCATCATTAAAATATATTTAAATAAAATATTAGTAATGTGTGTTAATAATAAAAATAATATAGGACGTACTGGGAATTAACTAACTAATTAAGCTATACCCTTAAAAAGCAGATAAGCTTTCCCTCTAAGAATTAGACCATGAAATCAGCACATCTTCATGACTGCCCCATCTGTACTAGGAATTTGGTAGCGCCAATGAAGTGGAAGTCTGTGAAAGCCTAATTCCTTTCCTTTGCTGTTTTCAAAATCAGTCTTCTGTTGTACCTGATATCTAGCTGGGAACCTGGGAATTTTGGTTTTTGACTTAATATTGTGGAGGCTGAACTCATAATACAGGAATTTCTCCAATTGTAAAAAAAAGTTGTCTAAACTGATGGACAACCAAAATTATAAGCACAGATATTCATTGCTTAGAGCTAGGATCTGAATCATTTTTCTGTCACATATTTTGAAAATGCTTTTCCTAGTTTGCCTTTTCCCACTTTATTGCATTCATTTGTTGGTTTGGGTTTTTTTTTACCTAAAGAAATTTGTCTTTCTCCAGTCCTATTTATTTACTATTTCTTTGTGGTTTCTTACTAGATTATGTTTGAATTCCTAAATGGTCTCTCTATAGAGAGAAACACCTCATCATGCCCATGGGAGCATTCTGACCCATACTCCCCAGTGTTGTTATCTTCTTCTTCTTCTTCTTTTGCATTTTGCTAATTTTATTAATTTTGTTTTTCATTAAATAAATTTCACTTAAATTTCTTTAACTAATTTTTTCCCTCCCTTTTCTGATACCTTTTTTTGAGATTTTATTTTATTTTATTTCTTTTCAGTGTTCCAGAATTCATTGTTTTATGCAACACACCCAGGGCTGCATGACATACGTGCCCCCCTTAATACCCACCACCAGGTTCACTAACCCCCACCCACCCCCACAAAGCCTTCAGTTTGTCCCCAGTGTTTTCTTTCCAGTGGTTAACCCCATACTGATAATGCCATTGCTGTTCTTCAGTGTGTGGAAACAAATCACAAACTTACAATCTTTGTTTCAGCTTTCATTAAAATTAATGGAAATATAGGCCATAAGGCACAAGGGTGTTTAATCAGAAGGCCTGAGAGGAAATAATCTCGTTGACATAAGTACTTTGACAATTCAGAGCACTAGGCTAGTCATTTTTTTTCCTCATGAGATAAGAAAAGGAAGCTGGAAAACATTTACATGTCTGTGCTCTCAGGTTGATGTTCAAAGTTTTAAAAAATTCTTCTGGAACTATTCAATTCAGACTTCCTGTTTAATCTCCTCGGAATGTAACCTCCAACTGTAAAACAAGGGATGGCCACAAAAGCTTATAGATATCTTACTGTTCATTTAGCCTCTAGCAAGTTCATTGTAGAAAGAGAACATTTCTTTTAAATTGCAAATCATCCATCCAGTCTTGTGTTAAACTAATCCATCCCTAAATAAATCAGGTAAGCCCTCCCATTCATCAGAAGAGACCTTAGACTCTTGGGATACATTTTCTCCTCTTCTTTTTTTTTTTTTTTTAACAATTGAGGCAGTTATGTATCTCTCAGTCAAAAAATTGATTTGGATTTGTACTTCAGCCTTCCATGAGTTTGATTAATATAAATAAATTCTTAAGAGACTGAAAATTACCCCCTAGTACTTGGCAGCTAGATAGTCTCGGTCTTCTTGTGGCCAAAATTTAGTCCAAAATTTTGTAAGTAAGTCAACTATTCCTTTACCTATATAAAAATTTAGATATCTATAAGAGAGATATCTGAGAGAGAAATATAATAATGATAATGATATTAATAGCTACCACTAATTGAGAACATACTCTGTGCCAAGCATCATACAAAGACCTTTAAACATATTTTCTCAGTTCCAAACAACATGACGCAGGAATTGTCACTTTCTAGGTAGGGAAATGAGGCTTGGAAATGTTGTGGAATTGGCCCGTGGTCATAGAGCCAGCAAGTGCTAGGGCTGGGATTCAAACCTGTGCCTGTCTAAAAACTATTATCTCAACCAAGAACTACTTCTGACAGGAAAGAACAGGTTAAAATAATGGTTCTATAGGTCATTTTTTGCTCTTTAGAAAGACTTTGAAGTTTTTATGTGGGGAAGGGCCAAGGGAGAGAGAGAGAAACGTAAGCAGGCTCTACACCCAGCATTGAGCCCAATGCAAGGCTTGATCTCAATGACCCTGAAATTATGACCTGAGCAGAAATAAAGAGTTGGATGTTTATTCATTTGACTGAGCCACCCAGGTGCCCCTAATTTTTTTTTTAAGATTTTATTTATTTGATAAATAAATAAAAGAGAGAGAGAGAGAGAGAGAGACAGCGAGAGAGGGAAACACAAGCAGGGGGAGTGGGAGAGGGAGAAGCAGGCTTCCCACTGAGCAGGGAGCCCAATGCAAGGATAGATCCCGGGACCCTGAGATCATGACCTGAGCCAAAGGCAAACACTTAATGAATGAGCCACCCAAGCGTCCCTAAAAATGTTTAAAATATCTTTTCAAGTTTGAAATTCAGGAGAAAAGAAATGTATTCTCCAAGGCTCCCGGTAAAACTATAAATGCGGGAACTGTAATATACTATTCTGGTATTTCAGTAACTGTCGACATCAGAAGCCAGGGTGGGGCCTCGAAGGGTCTGGAGCCCCGTGAGGTCATCACTGAACCAGGAGGTGAGTAAAGGGACCCAAATCAGGGGACCATGCCCAGGGCTGGCTTCTTCTTCTGGAGGACTTCTGCACACATGAGAGGCGGATGGGAAAGGAGAAATGAGGTAGCCCAGAAATCAAATTGCAGCCTTCAGGAGTGTGACCAGTGAGTCCTGCTTTTCTCCAGGCCACCTGCATTCCCCAGGGCACAACCACTGCTGACACAGGGGTGGCCACAGCCCCGCAGCATCAGCCCCACTGAGGCTTCCAATGGGGAAGAGTGAGAAGAGGACTTGAGGTCTGTGCGCACCCGCAGCTGGGGTCTCTGGCCTTAGGATACTTTTTCTTTCATTCTTCCAGGGATTAAATATTTAATATGATGAAAGACATCAAAACATACACCAAAGTGAGACAATGTTTCAGTGAACACCCACATACCCGCCACCTAGAGTCTGTCCTCTACACATTGGTACACTCACGTATTACCTATCTGTTCATCCTTCTACTCACCCCTGATTCAACCTTGACTCTGGAAGTTCAGGATGGAGCAGAGAGGGGCATCCTCAGGGAAGAAGCAGCCCCTGGGGGTACCATCCTGTAGTGTAATCTTCCTGATTACTTGCTTATCTTGGTGTCCTATCCCCTACCCAGTTGTCCAGCTGGAGCTCCTCTCTGTCTGTCTTCCTTCTCTCACCATCAGCGCTAGTTCTCACCATCTTCGTGCGTAAGAAGAAATCTTAAGTAAGGAAAGGGATTTTAAAGAGCTTTTAAAAGCTCTTACAAAGTAAACCTCTCTCTGGGGCGTTTACATCCTCCAATGGATAAGTTCTGTGTAATAATGGCTTTCATTGGCATGATAGCTTGGAGTAACAAAAAGGCCTCTCATGTAATGTGGTCACAGAGAAAAGTATTGACATCTATGAACCACACTGGGATAAACCAAGACAAGAAGTCCATGAGTTTGGGCACCCCAAACCCTGCTTGCTGCGCCTGGTTTGAGGGAGCTGGTACCTCAGCCTACCATAACCTGTTCCAGGCATGGTTGGAAGGTTCCCTTCCCTAGGAATTAATGACACAAACCACTTCCTAATCAAGGCAGTTGCCTAACATCGCTCAGGACAAATTTTCAGTCCAGAAAAATGAGTTTATTGATATTATCTACTTCATTTTTTAAATGGATATATCCATATTTTTTTTAGAGAGTGCACATGCAGGAGAGTTGGGGGTGGGGCAGAGGCAGAGGGAAGACTCCCAACTGAGTGGGAACCAGATGCCAGGCTTGATCCCTGACCCTGAGATCATGACCTGAACTGAAATCAAGAATCAGACACAACCGACTGAGTCACCCAGGTTCCCCAATATTATGTACCTCAAAGAATTATTGTGAAAAACAAAATTAGATAATTCACTGAGCCCTTTGCTGTTTATTTCCCTCGGATTATTTAATCCTCTCACTAACCTGCTTATGGTAAGTACTGTTACTTTCCCATTGTAAAGATGAGAAAACTGAGGAGCAAAACTATTAAAAATAACTTTCCTAGGTGACACAGTAAAGTAGGGTCAGTGCCAGTGATGTGGTTTGGAGTGGTGCTGGGGTTGGGGTCTGGAGCCAACAACCAAGAAAGAATTCTTGAGACGTCTTTGGGCAAAATGGTGGTTTTATTAAAGCCCAGGGACAGGACCTGTGGGCAGAAAGAGCTGCTGCCTTGACACTGTGAGAGGCAACTGATTATATACTTCTGGGTAGGGGGAGGTAAAGATAAGGGAGGTTCTAAAAGAATTTTGATATGCTAAAGATCCTGTGGGCCTCCCTACTCAGCAGGGAGTCTGCTTGAAGGTTCTCTCCTCTGCCTCTCCCCCCACTCATGCGTGTGTGCTCTCAAAATACATACATATAGGGACGCCTGGGTGACTCAGTTGGTTAAGCAGCTGCCTTCGGCTCAGGTCATGATCTCAGCGTCCTGGGATGGAGTCCCACATTGGGCTCCTTGCTCGGCAGGGAGCCTGCTTCTCCCTCTGCCTTTGCCTGCCACTCTGTCTGCCTATGCTTGTGCTCTCTCTCTGACAAATAAATAAAATCTTAAAAAAAAAAAAACATACATATATACATACATACTCTATAGGGCACATGATAACCCTTTAAGAGCAAGTATTATCCAGCCCAAATGCCAATAGTGCCCAGTTGAGAAGTTAAGAAACCATGTCCTCTGTTTAATGCCTCCAATTAGAGGAAAAACAAAATCTAAAGGGGAAGCATAGGTTCGTAAGCCTTGACTGTCGTTTTAGGATAAGCCACTGAGGAGTGGGGCAGGTTCCCATCAGGATGAACATTCCAGGGGGACGCCATGGCAAGCACACCCATAGGACATCATTCCTCTGAATCAGGCACCGTCCCTGTTGCCTGCGAAGCCACAAGTCTCCTTTGGCAAGAGTCTAATGGATCCACAGCCACCTTAGACTTTTCTATAGTGGCCTTTGTGCCAAAGATCTTAAGCTCCGTTGACAAATTATTTGAAGTATGGCATCCTCTCAGCCACAGCCTTGCTCAGAGGCTCTGGGTGCTAGAAAAAGACAAACCAAGAATTCCATTAAGGAGAAATGAGACAAGCCAGTCAAGGAGCCAAAAGATATCCATTGTAGCTTTCTTGGGTGATTGTCCCAGCAGCTGCTCTTTCCAAAGCCTCAGTGGGAAGGTTGTGGCAGAGCAGAATGGGGATTGGTATTGGGGTGGGGGGTGGCAGCTGGGCTGCCCCGCCCTGAGTCAACTATTGATGTCTGGGGAGGGAAGTCAGCCAGGATGGCAGGGCTGAGAGGGCTGCCAAAATCCAAAAGGAGCAGGGAATGCTCCCGGAAGGGAGAAGAGGGGACCTCAGAAGGTTGGTCCATGTTTGTCCACAGGAAAACCTGTCTGGGAGGGGTGATTCCCTGAGAAGCAGTTCATAGAGTGGCTCAGGGGAGGAGAGCTTTATATTAGAGTGAGTGTATATGGCACAGATTGCCTAGATGCTCACCAAAAAAGTGACTGGTGATTACTTCTGAGTGATGGGATTTTGACTAATTCCTATTTTCTTGAGGCTTTCTGGATTCCCTCACTAATAAGGAATTATCGGTGGTGTTCAGAACCTGAAACACCAGTTACGTCTGTGGCGGGGTGGGGGCGGGAGGGAGGAGGCACGGGCAGGGTGTGCGGAGGAGCAGAAGGCCATGGTCAGGCTTTCCGGCACTGCCTGAGTTTTAATTGCTGCTCAGGGGCCCTGTGCCTCGGGCCTTGGCCAGGGAGAGGGCCATTAATGTGACCCAGGAACTGGCTGGCCCACTGGGGCAGGTGAGGGGACAAAACACTGTTTATCGAGACAAGAAAGGCGCTGGCTCCTGCCTCAGCCTTCAGAGAGCAGGGCCTTAGGACACCAGCTGTCTCGTCACAGCGGCTCTCCCCTGGAAGCAACTGTTCCCTGAAGTGGCTGGTACAACTGTGCGTTCTAAGCCGGAAACAAAGAAACAAAGTCCTGACAGAAAGCCATCTAGGCCCCAGTCCAGACTCAGAGAATCACAAATTGCAGGGTAGAAGGAACCGGGGAACTCATCGCCCTGTCCAACTCCTGCCCCTCCTGACGTTTGAATTCCCTCTGTCATGTGGTGAATTATTCTGGGCTTGTGCCCCCCCCCCCCAAGTGCCAGCCCCATGGTGGGGCTCACACTGCTTTGTTTTCGGACTGTGCCAATGTGGGGAAGTTCTCCATTCTTCTGAGCTCCAGTTGGTCTCCCTTGAGCCTCCACGCTTTGGTACAGACAAAACAATTCTACACCCCCCTCCTTTTCTCTGTTTTTAAGTAGTTCTGAGGGTTTCCATCACCTTCCACTAAGTTTAAACTTTTTTTTTTTTCCTGGTTGTGCAAAATCCCTCAGACCTTGGGTTTTAAGTACCACTGGTCGATGGGCCCTAACGGAGGCAGGAAATGGTGGAAATGGAGGAGACTCACAGACCAAAAGAGCAGGAGCACAGGGAGCTCCTGGGACTGAGAACAGAGGGCAGCTCAGGGACCTGCCAGCCATCTCTTCTGCTCTTGCTTGCATCTAGAATTTCTTTTCCTCGGTCTCTCAAGGACACATGGTAGGCAGAAGTTGCCCCTACCCCCACCCCAAGCTCCTGAGTTTGCTTCTTCAAGTTACAACAGTCAAATCTAGACCCATCTGGCATCTCTCAGTCCCATTTCCAAACTCCTGCAAGACTATTATTGGCCCAGCTTGGATCCAGTTCAACCAACTGGAGTCAAAGGAAAGGGGTAAAATACATTCAGATGTAGCTCCTGACAGTGTCTGGTGGGAAGAAGCACTTGAAAAGGTTATGTGACCTGTACGCATACCCCTCAAAGTGCCTACTTTGTCACACGGGATTTGTTAGCATCTGGGCCCTGCCGACCTCTCTTACATCATCCCTTAGCTCCTTTCCTCTTGTGGCCTCTTCTCCAACTCTTACTCCTTCCTCTACTGCTTCCCTTTCTTCTTAGAAAGTTAGTAAAGTGCAGTGGTTAGATCACAAGGTCTACAACCACATGTGCTGCTCCCAAACCCAGTCTTGTCGTTGGTGGCTGTGTGTCCTTGGGCACATTACTTCCCTTCTCTGTATCTCTTATTTATCTTTTATAGATGATTATCTATACAGGTGCCTGGGTGGGTCTGATAAAAGGGAAAACAAAATTAATAACATTAAGTATTGGGGAGTCTGGGTGGCTCAGTCCTTAAGCGTCTGCCTTCGGCTCAGGTCATGACCCCCGGGTTCTGGAATTGAGCCCCGCATCGGGCTCTCTGCTCAGGGGGGAGCCTGTTTCCCCCTCTCCCTCTTCCTCTGCTGTGCTTCCTTTCTCACTATGTCTCTCTCTGTCAAATAAATAAATGAAATATTTAAAATGTGTGTGTGTGTGTGTGTGTGTGTGTGTGTGTAAATGAGTACATTTAAATGACAGACATTAAAAATGGCTATCTCATAGATTGCTAATTAAATAAGTTAATAAAAGTAAAGCACTTAGAACAGTACCTGGAGTCTAACAGTCACTTGATCCGTGTTATGTGTATTGTATGTTGATGTGTCCCCATACCCACCCCACAAGCCCGGGGACACTGGCTGTATCTAGTCAGGATTCTCCAGAGAAACAGAACATACAGATACAATTACTTTTTAAATTTATGCTTATAAAGAGATTTATTGTCAGGAATTGGCTCACACAATTAATGAAGGCTGAGAAGTCCAAAGTCTAGAGTTGGCATGCTTGAGAGCCAGGAGAACAGGTAGTGAAGTTCTAGTCCCGCTCTGAAGTAAGACTGAGAACTAGAGAGCTGAGGGCAGGAGAAGACCAGTCTGAGCTCAAGCAATCAGACAGAATCCCTCTTATCCATTTTTTTTTTTTTTCTCTGTAAGTCTTCAGTAGATTGGATGAAGCCCACGTACATATGGAAGGCAACCAGCTTTACTCAGTATACCGATCCTACCAGATTACCCGGGACTCCCATCAGATACGCTGTCACAGACACACCCAGTGTCACGTTTGACAGAATATCTGGGCATTCTGTGACCCAGTCAAGTTGATGCATAACGTTATCCACCACGCTGGACAACAAACGATCCCCTAAGCATGCATGAAAGAATTCCCCAAAACAATGCTTACTTTAAATTCTATATTTTTAGAATGGCCACATATTTTGCAGTTCCCACTGAGGTAGTTTTTGAATATATGTGAGTTTCTCTGGGGTCCAGAGGTGATGGCCATGAAAGAATTGGAGATGTCTTTCGTGCAAAATGGTGGTTTTATGAAAGCATGGGGACAGGAAGCGCAAAAAGAGCGGCTGTTGCTGTCTGCTGCCCCAAGGTTCTGAGGAACAAGTGATTATAAACTTTGGGGTCGGGGGAAGTAAAGATAAGGGAGGTTCCAGAAGGATTTTCGTACGCTAAAGAAGACACACGGGGTACAGGATGCCCTGCTGTTGTCAAACTAAGGTTGCTCTTCCCTCTAGCAAGGCATGAACATTAAGACCGGAGCTCCCTGGAGGAACATTGTATCCTGCCTGCCTCAAGTATTTGTCAGTGGGGGGCAGAGTGCAAGGGCGTTTACTTTTATCTACATTTCCCTTTGCCTTTGTTTCCCACCTCACCATCATCAATTTCATTTGCCCACCGGTTGAATCTGGGTTTGGTCACAGGACTCGGTTTGAACACGGTGCAAGTAACAAATGAAACGCCAACAGGTACCAGAAAAGGGCTTGCTCTCCATCAACTGCTTGTGAAACCCAGCCTCGGTGGGAGGAAGCCTGGGCTTGCAGGCTTGCTGCTGGAGATAGGCGGCCCGGCCGTCCTGCTCCCGCTCACCCTCAGATATGTGCCTGGGCCCTCACTGCTCCTCCAGCTCTAGTCCAGCCAGCGCTGATCAGAAGACCCCTTCAGCCAAACCGCAGAAACTTAGGAATAAAAAGAAAACAAGAAAAAGGCTTATTTTTTTTTTTTTAAGCCAGTAAGTTTTCTGGGTGGTTTGTTGTGCAACATTAGTTAACTGATGCCTAATAGGTACCAGAAGTGGAGTTGCTGTAACCAACACTTAGAAAGAATGAAGTTAAGCATTGGTGATAGGACTGGTTAAGAAGATTCTGGAAAAGCAGAGAGGAAAACGTTAGCAAAGACTGGGGAAGTGATCAAGACAACCTTAGGAGACTCCGATGGCGACTTGGAAGAATGATGACCCATGTTATCAGTAGCAAAACAACTGACCAAGCATTGTCTAGAGTAAAGGGAAAGATGGAAAACAGCAAATGTCTGGACCTGGCTAAAATCTCCCAACACATGTCGGAAAAGTACACCGGGTGCTCTCAGCTGCTGCAGAGAGATGAGCGAAGAAAGAACTCACGTGTTTGCAAGCAGAGTTTAGAGGAAAGGTTGAGGACCGAGGACTTCTAGATTGGAAAATAACACTGTTTCACATTTTGGTCTCTTGTCTTAAATTAAGAAATAGCTCAAATCAAAGATCTGACTTAAGACCCTTTGTTAAGATTTTTGAAATATTTAAGGTGATACTGATGCGAAATAATAGAAAATGTACATATATTGGTGCCTGCCCTGCATTCCTGGCCCAGAGTTCCTAAAACCCTCATGAGATTTCCTAAGTGGTAAGAGCACTAGAAGCATCTTTTGGTCTAACATTTGGTCTTTGACCCCCATTCCTGATACAGAGCTCCTAAATCCCTTGGAATTTCCTGGGTGATAGTAGGATCTTTTGTTCTAATGACGTGACTTTGGGTGGGCTCCTAGATGTGGGCTGGTCACCAGAGGACCAAGCCAGGGTTAGAAGCTTAAGAGTATCAGTCCTACCTCTCATTCGCCAGAAAGGGGAGAGGGGCTGGAGACAAGCTTAATGTTCCATCAGGCCTATGTAATGAAGTCTCCATAAAAATACCCAAAGAATGTGGTTCAGAGAGCTTCTGGGTGGGTAAGCACATCCAAATACTGAGAGGTCAATGTACCACAGTTCCACAGAGATAAAAGCTCTTATGCTCGGGACTCTTCCAGACCTTGCCCTATGTATCATCTGGCTGTTCCTCTGTGCCCTTTATCACATCCTTTAATAAACTGGTAACCATAAGGAGGTGTTTCCCTGAGTCCTGTGAGCTGGTGAAGCAAATACTTGAATCTGAGGGGAGAAGGTCATGTGAACCTCTGATTTGTAGGCGAACCAGAGAACTTGTGGGAAACTGGGGGACCTCCGACTTGTGCTTGTCATGTGTGTTGGGGGGTGGGGGGCTAGTCTTGTGGGACTGAGCCCTTAACCTGTGAGATCGGATGCTGTCTCTGGGTTGATAATGTCCAAACTGACTTAAATTATAGGACACCCAGATGGTGTCACAGAATTGCTTGATGTGGGAACCCCCCCACCCCAAGTCTGGCGTCAGAGGTGCCAGAGTGTGGTAGTCGTGTGAAAGGAAAGGAGAAATGCAGGAGGAAGACTGAGGTTTTCCTAAAACCTGTAAACCCGCCCTGCTAGACAAAAGAACTAGCTGCTAGTACATCAGGAAAGAAAGGCCTGTTTGGAAAAGAAGGCTGGGTGTGTAGCTTCTGTCTAATGGAGTGGACTTTAATCCAGTGCAAAGACTTCAAGGGAGTTGAATGAGCATGAGCTAAAACAGACTGAGACAATCAAAATGGAAAGGGGTCTCTTTGCTCTAGAGTGTTTAGGAGCAGGAAGGAGGCTGAGAAAACTACCCAGCTGAACACATGGCTATTTCTTGAAGAAAAGAACATTTCAGAGGGTTCTGTTGGAAACACACGGTCAACCTCTGAGAGTGAGGCCCTTCTTAAGTTGTTCCTCCCCCTAGGCCCGGCCCTGGGTTCTCAAATCATTGCTTGCCACTAGGAACAGTGTGTCCCTAGGCAAGTGACTAAGTACCTGGGTCTCTGCCTCATCCGTGGTAAAATGAGGAACTTGGGCTAGAGAATCTGAAAGTTCTCTGAGGAGTGTTTTCAATAATGGGGTCCTCTTTGCTACAGTCTGACTCAACAGCTCTGTGATGGTGGAAACATAGACATACACAAAGGAGAGTAGAGCCTCTGGACCCGAAGCAGGAGGACGAGGTGAAACAGTCCTTTCTAAGCTGGAGTGGAGAGATGCTGGCTGTACACCGGAAACAAACCATTTCTCTGACAACAGAGCTGAGATCACATCAAGCAAAATGTCCCGAGTCTTGCCGTACAGGTATCTGAAGTCAGGGACCAGGCGTCGGAATATCAGGGTGTGAGTCTCCTGTGGGAAGCAAGGCCTGCGTCACACAGGAGTCTGCTGGGCGAGAAAGTGAAGGACTGGGCTCAGAGGGGTCCCTTTCACTTCTGCTGCCTTGTGTAGGTCAGAACTCAGGCACCTGGTCGCATGGAAGGGCCAGGAGGACTAGGAAAGGTGATCTGAATGCCTAGGAGGAAGGGAAAATGCGGGGGGAGGGGTGGTGGAAAAAGAATTGGGGCGAGCTCTGAATGACAATGGAGTTAACATATTTCAGTGTTATTGTGATTCTTATGGTATCTTTAGTATTGGAGGGTTTTTTTTTTTTTTTGTCTCAAAATAATACGCTCCCAGGGCACCTGGGTGGCTCAGTCATTAAGCATCTGCCTTAGGCTCAGGACATGATCCTGGGTTCCTGGGATCAAGCCCCACATCAGGCTCCCTGCTCAGCAGAGAGCCTGCTTCTCCCTCTCCCTCTGCTGCTCTCCCAGCTTGTGCGTGCACACACACACTCTCTCTCTCTCTCAAATAAATAAATAAATAAAAATCTTCTAATAAAATGTTATGGTCCCTAGAACCTAATATATACAGCAGAATGCTCTCTTGGAAGTGCAGGCTTTGGAACAAGGCCAAATCGGGTTCATACCCAGCTTCAGCCACTTGGTATCCAACCCAGGCTTAGGAGACCCCAAGCCCCAGGATTAAGAGCTTGCTCTTTGCGGTCAAGCAAACCTGGGTTATATGCCAGTTCTGTCATTTATTTACTATGGAACATTACTTTTCTGAGCCTCAGTAGTACTGTCTATAAAAAGAAAAGATTATATTACCTATCTCACAGGATTTGGGAGAATTAAATGAATAGTAGTATGTGTATTTACTTCCTGTCATACTCATTGTTGGATAATCAATCAATGATAGAGTGTTTATCATTGCTCTTCCCCAGAGAATGCCCCCTCCTAGGTATGAAAGCAGAAAGCCCCCTTCAGGTTTTGTACAAACACGAACATTAGCAAGTGAACCAAGAGCATGGCCTGTGCCAGTAAAAGGAATAAAAGGCATTCCTGCCATTTCAACTACAGAGGGCCACTCCGGCAGGTGCCGCAGGCAGCCAGGGAGCGGAGTTCTCCCCCAAACTGCAGCCAGATCCTCAGATCCACAGACCCCCTCCCAGGTGGCTTCCAGACAGAGTCTGGTGCTTCTCATTAAAGACACAGCCAAGAGGTGTTTCGCAAGCCTTCCTCTTTTCATTGTGAACTTCCTCCTTCCTCTCTACTCTCCCTGCTTCCAAATGAAATGCATTTTTGACAGCTAAGATGAGACCCTATAGGTTGTGGTTTTAAAAAGTGCAGCATCTTACTGGCCATATCACAATTCAAAGCTAAAATTGGGAAGGAGATGGAAATAATTAGCGAGAAGAGCTGGGATGGGGGAGTTTCTGAAAACACCATGATATTAATATTCTTGGACTGGTTAATATTAGGACCAGAAGGATCCTTAGCAACGATCTGGTTGGGTGCTTGTATTCCAAGCCAGAGTAATTAAATATAAATTCTGACTGCACCACTTAATAGCCGTGTGACCTTGGGCTTGCCTCATTTTCCTCAATTATAAAATGGAGGAAATAATAATACTTTTTGAAGTTGTTGTGAGAGTCAGATGAGATCACAAATGGGAAAACTGTGATGCAAGCTGTAAAGATCTATGTGGACACTAAATGTAGGCTTTATTACGTGCCATCGCAGTTCCACAAATCCTGTCAATCCTGGAGACCCTCCTGTGGTCAAGGGGATGCAAAGAATGCTGAGGAACTCGCAGTCTGGTATGGGAGAGATGAAACTCATTTGACCCAATGCCAGGAAAGGATGAGTAGCAGAATGGCTTTCCCATCTGCCCTGTCCATGCTCCAGCCTAAGGAGAGGAACTGGCCTCCACTGTAGGATCATTACTCATAGCTGGTAAGACCAAGGAACATCCCCGGACCACAGCTGGACCAGTCAGATTTCCTGAATTAGGCCAGTTGTGTCCCTGGGCTGTAGGGACTATGCCTGTGAGGTCCTGGAAACTCGGGAGCCAAAGGAGGCATTTGGGTGGGGGCTGCCCATTTGGGGACTTTGTATGCAGAAATGCAAGCAGAAGGCTTGTTTGCAAAGCGAAATTAAGAGAAGGGAACAGATATGCAGCAAGAAAAAAAGACAAATGAGCATGTCAGAGAGAGAGAGAGAATTCCCCTTTGGTCTTTCCTGTCATGAGGCCTGAATGCCTTCATCCTCTTGGGTCAAAGTGAGGCATTCCTAGAGTCTTCTGTTCCTCTCAGTGGATGTTGATGGGGTTTCTCTCCAAATCTACAATCCAAAGTAAAACAAGATAACTCTACAAAATAAGAACAGAGCACTGCCTTCTTCAGAACAAGTGGATGGTGAGAGGATTCTAATTCCCTTGTTTCATTGAACTGGAGACCAAAATCCGGATTGAGGTAAAGGGAGCTCCCCAAGCTGACACAGCTGAGAAGTATAAAACCAGGACTTCACCTTGAGTCTGAACTCCTCATTCCAGAGAAAGACCTGATGGTCAAGCCAACGGATAAATGCAAACAAGAAGCCACCCCCTCCCCTTCTCCTATCAGCTTAGCAAGTCTCAATTCAAGCCTAATGGAAGTCTCTACTCATCTTCGTGCTATCCCAGTACATCCTTTTTCTTCTGATCTGGCCACTTAGTACATACTTCCTTTCATTGCTCTTTTTTGTTTCACTCCTTTCCCTGACCTGCCCATTAGGAAACCACCAAGTCCAGAGCATCTACTTGACTGGGAAGCAGAATTCTAGAGTGAAAAGTACAGAGGATTGTTGAGTCTTATCTGGGGTCAAATCTAGACTCTTGCCTTTCTTTTCTTAATAGCATGACCTTGGAACTAATGCTAGTTAATAACCATGATCATTATTTACTGAGCATTCCCTATGTGCTCAATACTGCTCTCTGTGTTTCATGGTACTTACATAATATTGACAACAATGCCAGGAATAGGGGTGGTTATTCTGCTTTTGCAGAAGACCCCGGGGTTGGCAGAAGTGGCAAAGCTAATTCCAGTGGAGAGTTAACAAGAGGCAGACCTGTCGTCAACAGCACCAGTGCCGCAGTCACCAGTCAGAAGAAGGGTTACAGCGTGGCTGTGCAGGGGTGCTTGCAAACTTGATCTAAATCAAACTTTGCAGAACAATACTTTAAGTTAGAATGCGTTACATATTTTTAAAAAGATTTTGTGTGAGAGAGAGAGCGTGTGAGTATGAGTTGGTGGAAGGACAGAGGGAAAGAGGGAAACAGTCACTCCACTGAGCAGAGAGCCCGATGCGGGACTCAATCCCAGGACCCTGAGATCATGACCTGAGCAGAGGTCAGATGCTTAACTGACTGAGAAACACAGGTGCCCCAAATGTGTTACATATTAATAGAAATGGCAAAAAAAAAAAAAAAAAAACCCCAAAACAAAAAACCACTACAAATGTTGGACTCTTTTTTTTTTTTTAAAGATTTTATTTATTTATTTGACACAGAGAGAGAAAGCACAAGCAGGGAGGCGGCAGGCAGAGAGAGAGAGAGTAAGAAGCAGGCTCCCCACAGAGCAGGGGGAGCCCGATGTGGGCCTCAATCTCAGGACCCTGGGATCATGACCTGAGCCTAAGGCAGTTGCCCAATGAACTGAGCCACTCCGGTTGCATGACTCATTTTTATAGATTGAGGAAAGGATCAGGTGTCCTATAAAAAACTAAGGGCCCCCAAAGTGGTAACTTTGGGGGTGGTAATGACCAAGGAACATCCCTCCTGGGAGTGTGACTGTGAATTCCCGCTCTCCTCAGGGCAGCACCATGAGTCTCCAGCCCTGCTTGAGCTGTGTGTCCCGGAGCTGCTGTCCTCAAAGGAAAGGATAGGAATAGAGACGTGTATAAAGATCTGAGCGTGCCTCTTGCAGTATCAGTAAAGAGAAAAATCATAAAATCAGTTGAATAGTTCATCTGTGATTAATTTCTGGGTTTAAAAAAAAAAAAAAGCCCAGAATAATTAGACAAAGTTAATGGGGACAGCAAAGCCCATAGTCTCTGTTCTTCATCTGTTTGGAGCCGCAGAACCCTCAGGGTTTGGAGCTAGGGCAGACGAAAGGCCTTGGCGTTTATATTTTCTGTTTTAATATTTGGTGAAAGAAAGTATTTTGATCCACGGTCATCATTTATAGGCTTTATAGACTCTTAGCACTTGTTTGTATTTCCTGTGCTCTGGTTTAAACAGAACCATTGGGAAAGGACTGTTGACAAGATGGTGGGTTTGGCAACTCTGAACCCAGCAATCCCCCCTGACCAGAGTTGGCCAGCCACCTCCCTGTTCCCTCTTGACCCTGGTCTTCTGCATCTGGGGCTTTCCCATTGCCTTCTGGACCCTCTCCTGAATTCATGTCTCCCACTCTCCCTTCTCTTCCTCCTCCTGTATTCCTTTTAAACTGGGTTTGTCTTATGAAGTCATGCGTGTTGAGGCATTCTGTAAATAGTAGTGCGTTGTTAGATACAAATAGCTCCCACTTCATAAGCACCTACTGGGTTCCCAGCCTAGTGCTGAGAATTTTGTATGTTTAGCTTCATTTAACCTTTACAACAAGCCTATGAGGGAGAGTCTAATACCCCCATTCTACAGATGAGAAACTGAGATGTTGGAAGGTTCAGTGATGTCCTCAAGCTCACAGACCAGATATTGACACGGGGTTTTAGAATTCTGAAGCTCATACCCATAATGATTCTGCTGTTATTGCTGTTATGAATAATATTTACTGCTGCTAGTAATGCCATTGAAGTTAAGACTAATAATTCTTTTTCAGACTTTAGCTACCTATCTCTTGAGTTGTTAGCCCTCCAAAGAACACCGTGTAATAGTAAACAATGCCGTGGGCCATGACCATCTGAAAGCAGTGAGGCCCGTACCAGATAATGTCTTTTGATGCCCACTACATGGCCCACCCTTTCTAACTCCTCTTTGTACCCTAGAGGTTGAAAACAGAAATTACATTTCCTAGGGCCCCTGTTCGACAGGGGTTTGGCTAGACTCGGCTGATGAGAGATCTGGGAGACAGAGGAGGAGAGACGTTGTTTTCTGGAGTAGCTAGTAGTAGACCTCTGATGCTGCCAACAGCAGGGGTCCTCATGACAGCTTCACGGGGATTCCTACATATACAGATTCCTTGATGGCGAGCAGCCAGCAGCCTTCCCCATCCTTGCCCCCAGCCCTCCCAACGGTGGTATAGGCCTCTATCTCCCTCTATCACATTTAATTCCAACCTGAAATACCTAGAGTGGTTTCTGTTTTCCTGACAGAACCCTGGCTGATAGACCTTCCAAGGTAATGAAACATTAATAACAAAATTAAAGCGACAGATAAACTAATATATATTTATTACCATCTACATTTAAGACACTGGCTTTGATGTTGGAATAGCAAAGTAACTAAGAAATGATTCTTTCCCTTGAAGAATGACTGCTATTACATTTTGTAAATGTTCATTGAAAATGAATAGAAATAATGAAAAGGAAGAAATTGAGGAACAATAGACTAGCTAGAACAACAGAATGAGTTTGAAATGGCAGGCAAGATGTACCTGCCTTTTTAATTTTTTTTAAAGATTTTATTCATTCATTCATTCATTCATTCATTCATTCATTTAAGGGAGAGAGCCTGTACGTGTGCATGTGTGCAGTCATAAGTGCAGGAGTTGTGGTTGGGGTGGTGGGAAGCAGAAGGAGAAAAAATCTGAAGCAGACTTAGCTCTGAGCTCTGAGCCCAACTTGGGGCTTGATCTCATGACTGAAAGATCATAACCTGAGCCAAAACCAAGAGTCAGACACCCCCCTGAAGAACCTCAACACATCTTCCTAACTTTTGTTTTACCCTGCGGAAGCAACATGGATTTTGGATTTGGGTGGACCAAGATGGCTATTGACCTTAGCGTAATACTTTCCATCTGTCAAATGGGTTTTAAAGTACCAAAACTAGCACATAAAGCCACAACTCAAAATTGTTCAGTTTTCTGCCCGAGCTACAAAACGCTTAATGAATGTGGCCCAGCATGAAATTTTTCATCTTTTCTTCATGTCTTCCTCAAACATAAAAGGATGTCTGCAGTAGCTGGGCCTCCAAGATGGCCCCCAGTAATTTTCCAGTTTTCATGCCCTTGTTTAGGCCTTTCCCACACCAAATAGGGCCGACCCGTGTAACTAATGGGATACTGCTGAAACGACTGTATGTGGGACACACTGAGAAGTCCATTCTTTCCCTCTTGAATTGCTCACCCTGGGGCAAGGCAGTTATCACATCATGAGGACACTCAGTAGAGAGCTCCGTGATGGCCCCTCACGGAAGTGGCTCTTCAAGGCCTTGTCATGCCTTCAGCGGACACCTTGATTGATGCTTCATATGGACCCTGAGCCAGAACAGTCCTACTAAGCCACTCCCAAATTCTTGACCCACTGAACTTGTGTGAGATAAGTGCTTATTGTTGTTTTAAGCCACTAAGTTTTGAGTTAGTTTATTGAGTTACATAGCAATAGAAAATGAATAGAGAGCCCTAAAATCCAAGATTCAAAAATTCAAGACTCCCTGAAATGCATCAGATCTCTTGCCCTCTCCTCTCTTCCAACACACCAACCTCCTGGGACTCTCTTCCATTTCTACTTTAATGGAAGCATCTCACCAGCCTTCCCTGTTCCTTCAGGTTATCCCCGCATCCCCTTTCTCCTCACCACGGTCCCCCGGCCCCCACAACATGTTGTTGACTTGTCACGTCTTTGCACAGAGAACAGCCCTTCAGGGATTCTACTTCTTCTGTTCTCATTGCTTTTCTCCTGAAAACCTGTCTCTGCCATTTTTATCTTTTCTGTCTTCAGAGATGAGGAGAAGAAGGGATGAAGAGATAGTAAGCAGAAAAAGGGAAAGGATGGCTGGCTGTAAGTTTATCCCCTCCTAGAACACACAGGGCTGATGTTAGAATTAATCAAGGTGATGGATGTGTGATGCCCAGTGGAGTGGATGACAGACCCACAATCTCAGTCCCCTTCTTTCTCTTCCATGCCCCACCCCACCTCTTTTCCAGGTGCATGGAGCCCCTTGAGGTTCCCCTCAGCCCTTCCCATCTATTTACATTCACATTTTTTCTCCTGTCTGATAGGAATACCATGTCTCTTCTGGACTCTTTAGTGACCTCTCATTCAATCTACTAAATCAGCTCACATTTGAACAGTTCTAGAAAGTTTTCTGTGTCCTCCCCAGGCCAGTAGCACTGTCCAGGTTCTTCCTCTGTGTTCCCATCTCAGTATTACTAGCATTTGTCCGTTGCTATAATTATTGCTCTCCTTTACCACTCTCTGCCCTGTCTTGAAGGCTTGAAGGGCAGAAAATATGTTCTCGTGTATTTAACCTCTGCCGTGGCACAAAATTTGCCAGAGATTGTGTTCTCACAAGAAAGGAAAGAAGGGAAGGAGGTAGTGAACACGATTGGTTGCTTCTCAGCTTCCATTTGCCACTTTTCTGACTTCCTGTGAGGGAACCACTGTTCCCAGTGCTCATTTCGGTATTGGGGTCTAATTGACCCCACCACAAACCTGATTGGCCCAGAGAAATCACAGAATTCCAATTCTCTGACTATAGATTGTTTCAGAGATGGTGTAAAACCCAAGCAGAGACATTTCCTGGGTCATCAGAGGAAGACAAGCCTCCTTCTTGATGAGAGGTACCAGAGATGCGCTTTTCTTCCTGACTGACTTGTGTCAGGGTTCAGCCTTCCCAGGGTTCAGCCCTGGGATTTGCTGACACTCTCTTATACTTCAAAGGGAAAATCTCTCTGGGAATGAAGCAAATATTTAAGAGAAAGAGAGGCCAGAAATGGGGAGAGGAAACCAAAAAGCAAAAAAAAAAACTACATCCTGATCACATTCTCTGAGCCTTGGATCAAGCCCCAGCTGAAAGTGTGAACCTCCGGTTTTCAGATCAGAAAATTCAATTATCAAAGTCAATTTCAATTCTGCCACGGGCCGCATAAAGAGTAATAACTACTGGAAGAAGAAAGGAAAGGAAGAAGTTAAGTTTTCTCATCTAAATTGTCTAAGATAAACACAATTTGATAGTTTCACTTATCTAGAAAATGTATCTAGAATTTTTTTACTCCCCAGTTTTGTCAGGTGAGAAAGACATTGCTGTACCTGTCTGCCCGCCTAGATGACAGGCTCATTAAAGGCAGAGACTATTTCTTCATTTGTTTAGTCATTCATCTGACAAATACTGAGCATCTTCCGAAAGTCAGGCACTGTGCTAACACAAGGAGAAGATAAGGTCCTTGCCGAGTGGAGGAGACAGATACATCTGTTCGTCCTCTACAGTCTCTAGCAGAGCCCCGCACATCAAGGGTGGGCAATAAAAATCAATGAATTATTTCATGACTTTTCAAGTGCAGCTGCACAGCAGCTGAGAGCTGGTTACCAGGGATAAGAAGAGGATAGGAAACTAGAGCCTGGAAAGAATGCTAATTTGGTCCAGGTTGAAGGAACTGTAGAGGGAGTTATATAAGAGAATGTCATCTGAGAGACCAGCTCAAACAGAGAAGGCTTGAGTTCAGGACCAGCTGAACGACAAGCTGATTAGTTTCAGGCTTGCTGGCAACGTGGGAGGAGCCTGGGAGAAAACACCTTGGTTCCCTGGGTCCAGAGTGAAGAACATCATGAGCCAACCTAGAGAGGACAGAGCCGGGAATACACATGCTGACCATCCTGATATGCCAAGTCCGGTGGCCTGTATCTGCAATCCTTCCCCACCTCTCCTCAAAGTGGCCTCCTGGCCCCTGGCTGTGACCAACCCCTTCCTACAGAGCCCTCTCTGCAAGCCTCCTGAGCCAGGTACTGAGCCTAGCTTCAGTGCCTTTGCCCACGCCAGTCTGCAGCCAGATTCCAGATTCATGTTTTACCTTTAATCCATGTGGAACTTGGATACTTATATTATGACTTTTTTTTTTTTTTTTTAGAGAGGTCCTTCTCTCTTTTTTTTTCTTTTTTTAAAGAGTTTATTTATTTATTTATTTATTTATTTGAGAGAGAACAGGAGCAGCGGGGAGGGACAAAGGGAGAGGGAGAAGCAGACTCCTGGCTGAGCAGGGAGCCCAATGAGGGGCTCAATCCCAGGACCTGGGATCATGACCTGAGCCAAAGGGAGAGGCTTAACCAAATGAGTACCCCCCACCAGGCACCCAGGACACTCACATGAATCTACTTTGCCCATCATTTTTTCTCGCCCCTGCTTCTGGGCACAGACTGTATTGTATTCACCCCTGCAGCCCCAGCCCCTGGCTCCGTTTCTGGCTTCTAAGCTCTTATGAACTGATGGGCCCCGTGTTGTGGTCAAATGACGAAGTGGCTAGGCAGGGCCCCCTGTCTGGCACTGGCTTCCACACTAAACTCACTGTAGAATTTAGGGCAAGTTATCAGACTTCTCTGCACTCAAAATTTCTCATCCCAACACAGCAACTGTAGTTATAGTCAGTTATAGTCATTGCTTAATGACTCCTGGTCATTAAGAAGTTTCTGTGAACTCACACATGAAAAGCAGAGAGACCAGTATCTTGCACAAAGGGCTTAATTTAAAGCTAGCTATTATTACTGCCTGAACTTGGGAAATTCAAAGTTCAACTCTGACAACTTCTCAAATCACAGCCCAACCTGAAGAGTCGGATTTTAAGAAATCCATCATCATAGCAACTAATGATACGCATTTGTATGTAGAGCACTTTGTGGTTAAACAAAAGCTTTCTCCTTTCTCGGCATCCCCTAGCCCAGCGCCAGCAAGTGAGGATGTGCTTAGTAAATGTCCGCATGGGATGCAAAGCTGCTGCTCTTCTCCGTGCACGCGCGCACCAAGTATCAGCTTCCTAGGGCTGTTGTAACAGATTGCTGCCAACGAGGTGACTTAAAACAACATAAATTTTTCTGTCACAATCCTGGAAACCAGACATCCTCAGTCAAGCTGTCAGCAGGGTCACCACGTCTCCCGAGGCTCTGGAAGAGAATCCTCCCTGCCTCTTCCACTTCTGGTGGCTCTGGGTATTTCTAGCTGGGGG
Source organism: Mustela putorius furo (assembly GCF_011764305.1). NCBI lineage: Eukaryota > Metazoa > Chordata > Mammalia > Carnivora > Mustelidae > Mustela > Mustela putorius. The sequence goes on from NW_025422005.1 coordinate 52,339,538, forward strand.
TGACCTACCTCCAGTCTCTGCCTGACTTCACGTGGCCGCCTCCCCTCCCATGTCTGTGCCCTCCTCTCTTCCATCTCCTGAAGAACATCTGACATTGGATCTCGGGTCCATTCAGGTCATCAGGATGATTTCATCTCAAGATCCTCAAATTAATTAGAGCTTCTTAAGACCCTTTTTCCAGATACGATCCCAGGTCGACGTCCGTGTTGGGCAGGACACACTCCCCTCACTGTACCCCATGTGACTTCATAGCAGACCTCACCTGCTCTGCCAAGAGCCGTGGGGTCTCCTTACATATACAAACAAGGGGAACAGGTGTTCCTTGCCATAGGGACACGTGTAGGAAGGCCATCCCACCCTGACAGACTGGGTCTGCCAGGGTGAGGGGAAGAAGACTGCTGAGAACCCAAACCTGTATCCTGGAGAGTCAAAGTTAGAGCTCTGACCAAGGCCAGCAGGCAGGAGAGCACAGCAAGGGCTCCCAACGGGAAGGCAGCCCACCTTTGGGTTCAACACCAGGGCTCTGGTTCTCTTAGGGCTGGACCGGCCCTGAACTTGAACCTGCTTTTCAGGATGGAGTTCTGATTTGAGCAGCTTTGGGAGCATAATCTAAGAGAGGTCAGCTTTGGAGCCCAGCCAAGAGTACTGGAGTACTGGCCAGGGCGTCACTGGAATGGACAAGCTTCTGGGTGTCAGTGCAGGACCAGACCGGATTTGGTGAGAGTGGGACACAAGAGCAACTAGAGCCTAGTCAGACTGTCCTGTTTGTTCTGGGTGTTGGGCATCTGGAAGCATGCCTGAGGAAATTCCAAGCTCGTTGGACAACTTGACAGAGTTAGGTGGGAGAGCATGTGTTAGGAAGGGCCCTTGAGGGGGGCACCTGGGTGGCTTAGTCAGTTAAGCATCTATCTGCCTTTGGTTCAGATCATGATCTCAGGGTCCTGGGATCGAGTCCTAGTCTGGGCTCCCTGCTGAGTGGGGAGTCTGCTTCTCCCTCTGCCCCTCCCCCCAGCTAATGCTCTCTCTCTCTCTCTCTCAAATATATAAATAATTTTTTAAAAAGATTTTATTTATTTATTTGACAGACAAATCTCACAAGTAGGCAGAGAGGCAGGCAGAGAGAGAGGAGGAAACAGGCTCCCTGCTGAACAGAGAGCTGGATGCAGGGCTCAATCCTAGGACCCTGGGATCATGACCTGAGCCGAAGTCAGAGACTTTAACCCACTGAGCCACCCAGGCACCCCAGTAAATAAAATCTTAAAAAAAAAAAAAAAAAAAAAGTTAAGGCCCTGATGGAGAAAACAGATTCCTGCAAATGAGACCATGTCAGAATTTAAGTTGGAAAAAAGTTACCCTCTAAATTAATAGTCATACTGGCATTTAATTGGGCACATAGTGTTAGACACTGTTCTAAACATACCATGTGGATCAATTCTTTAAGTCTTCAGTTGTAATCTTATATGGTAATAATATCACCCCCATTTTACAGATGGGGAAAGTGAGGCCAGAGAGACTAAATTATGGCGAACGTCCCACGCTGGTAGGTAAGCATTTGGGCTCCATGTGAACCCTGGCAGTCTGGCTCCCGAATCCAGACCCATCTCTCCCACACACTGACTGCCAATCATGTGGGTTATGTAGAGAGAGAATGGAGGACTCTCATTCAGTCTCTAAACCTTCCCTGTAAAGTAGGCAAGCAGGGATTGTGGTTCATTTTGCTGATGAGAAAACTGATCTTCAGAGAAAGTGAATGGCGTGGTCTATTTCAAGTCTATTTCAAGCAGCTAGACTGTGGCAGAGTTGCTGTGTAGACCCAGATCTGCTGGGGCCAGTCCAGTGCCATTTCTACTTCTCCATGCTGACTCGGCTGGAGGGATTCTGCATCTAAGGGTCCGATGAGCAAATATTCCTGGGCCATGGGGCGTGCCCAGGAAAAAGAGAGTAGCTGGGTTGAAAGTATCTGGCATCTTCTTATGGATATTCAAAATCGTTGATTCGATTTAGCCATCATTTAGTGAGCCCCTGCTCTACCCCAGGAATGTGAAGCCTCATCTTTGGAGAAGTCCTGTTCACTAGAACCTCCTTCCCATCACAGAGCTGGAACACTCTCAATAGCCTGTAATTGTTCGGTCCCGGCTCTGGCCTTCTTACCAATGGAGAATGATGCCAGAATGAGCAAGAAAGCCCAAGGATGCTGGATTCCAGCTGTGGTCCTGATCTAATAAAGTGTCATCTCTTTGGGCCTCAGTTTCCTTCTCTATAAAATGAGAACACTGAGTGGACCAGTTCTTAGATGTCACCATATACTAGTTTTCTAGGAGCCGATTTCTGATTTCCTCACTTTGCTTCCATGCCTTCATCTGTGATGGAAATTAATCTGTTCAGAAAATCACACATGTGGGGCTGTGACTCAAGTCTCATTCATGCATTCTCACCATCACCTGGGAGGCAGGAGGGACTCTCCCTGTTTTGCAAGGGAGGAAACTGAGGCTTGGACGGTTAAGTTCTGGCCCCAGAACCCAATAGCTAGCAAGATTTGAACTCAGGTCTGACAGATACCACAGCCCTTGCATTGGCTCAGAATAATCCCATTCTATCCATTCACCCCTAGGGGATCCATAGCAGCCTGTCTGGGCTCAGCCTGCCTTCTCACTAAGCTAGGAAAACAAGACAGCTCTGTTGTCACTCGTCAGGACTGTGACAGCTCACGTTGCTAGAAGAGAGCTCAGTGCATTCTAAAAGCGAGGGCTTCCATTCCTGACTTCGGCTGGGCTGGAACCCTGCAGTGGACCCAGCCTAATGGCTGTCTGGTTGCCAGGTCGTTGGCAGCTGCCGGTTCCGGGGGGCAACCCACGACCAGGTTTTTGAGGTTTGCTCAGCTTTCAAGCCTGGCCACATTCAAACTCTTGCCAGGCCTTGTGCCAGCCTCAGGAAATGCCTCGGGCCATTGCAGCTGCATCCAGATAAAAACAACTCCACCATGACTGGCAAGGGCCTGTTCTACATGGCTGGGCTCCAGGGGTGTGGGCCATGCAGACCCCTTCGAAACCCCACAGCCCAAGGTGCCGCTCATCGGTGAGGACGCCAAAAGCCAGGCTCACACTTTGTCTACAGGAAACTCAGAGCCAGAATCATGTACACATAGACCTAGAACCACAAACTGCCCTATGACCCTCCCCCGCCTCCTTCACCATTTTCCACAAGGTCCGGCCAGTTCACTTGTCCTTCATCGGCCTTCTACTGTGCTGGTTGTGTCCGCCTAGGGAAGGAAGCCACATAGTCAAGTAGTGAGCTCCCCGTGGCACCACCACTGATCACCAGCAAGGTACAATCCACTCTATTTATTCATGCCTGTCCTGCCACCTGCTAGTTGTATGGCCTTCAGGAACTCATTTGACCTCTCTGTGCCTCAGTTTCTTATCTATAAAATGAGGGTAATAGTACCTCACAAGGTGGCTATGGGATTAAATGAGGAGCGCCTGGGTGGCTCAGTTGGTTAAGCGTCTCCCTTCAGCTCAGGTCATGATCTCCAGGGTCCTGGGATCGAGCCCCGAGCCCTGCATCAGGCTCCCTGGTCAGCAGAGAGCCTGCTTCTCCCTCTCCCTCTGCTGCTCCTCTGCTTGTGTTCGTTCTCTCTCTCTTTCTCTCTCTCTCTGTCAAATATATAAAATCTTTTTTAAAGCATTCAATGAGCAAATGTATATAAAGTGCTGAACACAGTGCCTGACACAAAAGCGTATAGCCTATGCGGTCAGCTCTGAGTAACCCTCGGAGAACAAGTCGACCCTTCGATAACTAAACACAAACCTTCTCTACATGCGAGCACTGACAAGCCTACTGTGAGCCAGACTCAGTGCTGGGTGTGGGAGGGTAGCGTAAGGGTCGCTGCTGTACCAGTAGCTAGTTCCCGTGGTATAAATCCTCCCACCCCGGCAAATTCCAAGCTGTGATGTCATGTCACTGAACATGGAGCTGGGAAGACAGGCACACACACGGGCTCTCGTGAGCCAGGGCGAGCTCTTGTCAGCATACCCCTCCTTCTGGTGAGCACCCCACCGGGCCTCCCAGGGGCTGGAAGTGGAAGAGGAGACATCAGGAACAGAGGCTTCTCCTGTCTCTGGGAGCTGCTTCTCCCTGTTGCTTCTACTTTTCTCTACATCCTTTCTAGAAAGATCTCCTCTGTTCACTTATGTCACATTTGGCCCCATCTGTAGGCTTCAGCTCTTAAGAGGGTTTCCAGCTTCCGGACTTAGTTTCCCAGTGCACAATTCCAGAAATCGGAACACCCATCTTTTCCTCCTGCCTCAGGCTAACGAGGCACTCTCTACTTTCATGCCTTGTTTCATACTCTTTATGACACTTAACATCTATTTCTTATCTGTCTTCCGTTTTGAACGTGAGGTTCATAAAAGCAGAGACACTGTATGCCTGGTGCCTGGAATAGTGCCTACCCTTTGATGAATATTTGTTGAATTGAGAGATTGACAGATAATGAATTCACAGACCACTGACAAGGCTTGTGGGCCCTGCCTGGCCCGCTCAGCCACAGTGAGACAGCCACATGTGGCTCACAGGGCGGGCTGCCTCCGATTTATCTGTTTAAATCATCACTTAGATTAAACTAACGCTCTCCATGAAAATAACATACACCTCTGGAATCTTGCACCCTTGCAATTTGGATTTGTCTGTATGCCAGCCCATGAAGATTGCGACAGGACATCTCACCTGTGAAGTGTAGCCATTTCCTGGTCTGAGACATTCCAGCTTGAATGCGACTGATCTAGCATAGCATTGTGGGATTGACACTGTCTGTAGACGACATCTATTGCTTTATCTGTCTGGCACCCCTCCTTTTCATTCTAGGAACAGAAGTCCCTTTTGAGTGTGTGGGCAATCTTTCAATTTCAACTCTGTCCATTTATTTTGAGTACATGTCCCCATGTGCTTGCAAACCCCCTTCCAAGTTACTGTTGGTTGCACCCAGGGTAAGCAAATCCCTCAAGCGCAGCCCCCGTGTTTATCCTTGACACTAAAGAGAGAGGGTGGTTTGGTCTTTCTCTGGTTGTAAGAAGAAGCTACAGGCTGTGAAATTTTAAAACTGTCTGCAACTGAGATCTCCAGAAGCTGATCCGTAGGGAAAGGTAATGATTCGGTGTGCAGAAAACTGGAGGCTATGGAGGGCAAGAGTGCTGGCAGCATTTGGTGGAGATCCCGTGGATGCCTGTTCTTCCTGTCCTTTGGTCAGTTCCTCCCCCAGTGGTTTGTGGCGGACCTTCCCCAGCCCCATCATGATTCCTTTTTCAGCTCAAAGGTGTTCTCAGCTTGATTTTCTGCCATTTTTGCTGGTTTTTTGCAGACTCAGATTTTCATCATATCCTCCTCCCTTCCCATGTATATAGTTGAAGACTCCTGAGGGCAAGCAGGAAGGTCCCTTGCAGTCAGCCAGCCTTGAACCTGAAACCCTGAAATTAGAGAGCTAGATGCAGCCTTAGAGCCAGTATTTGAGGTGGAGATTGTGACAGGGAGGAATATTCTGGGGGACAGAATATGAAAGGAAAAGGAAGGAAAACTTATGTTCATTTGTTATGTAACCTTCATAATAACCAGAAGAGGAACCCCGTCTTAGAAAAGATAAAACTGAGGGTTGGATAGATTTTGTCATTTGCTTAAGGTCAGCTCATAGTTGTGGTGGAGCTAGGCTCTCAACTCAGTGCACTCCACTCTCCCCATCCTTGGAGTTGACCCAACAGTGACTAATCGAGTCTCTGAAGTCAGAAATTTCTCTCCGTATCCCCTTTAACACCGTTATTTCCCTGACGGCTGATTCTGCCTGACAGAGGAAGAGGCAGTGTCCTGACTCTCTCTGCTCTTGTCCTTCTTTCCATGTGTTACCCTGTCTCCTCACTATTTTTTTTTTAATCTCTATCATTTTACTGGGAAAATTCTAAATATCAAGTCAAAGTATTCTGCTATATATGGACAATGATGATTGTTTCTTCTAACTTTAAGTCCAGAAAATAAAATAGCTGCTTAATATCGTGGCTCATCTGGAATTCTCACTGAAAACTTCTTCAACAGAATATTCCAAAGATACCCTCTGTTTCCTCTTACTAGGTAATTTTTTTCCAGTTTCACTGAGAAATAATTGACTTACATCTTGTACAAGTTTAAGACATATAGCATGATGGTTTGATTTACATAAACTGTAAAGTGATCACCACAATAGGTTCAGCTAACATCCGTCTTCTCATAGAGATAGAGTTAAAAAAAAAAGGGGGGGGGAAAGGTTTTGTCTC